>NC_140700.1:0-1200000 GCF_054131305.1 Coturnix japonica
CATCATCCACTTCCTGCTCACAAGTGCCACCTCCTGCCCCACAAGTGCCAGCTCCTGCCCCACAAGAGCCACTTCCTGCCCCACAAGTACCTCTTCCCTCCCAACAAGTTCCAATTTCCGCCCAACAAGTACCACCTCCTTCTGCACAAGTTCCACCTCCTGCCCTAAAAGCTCCATTTCCTGCCCCAAAACTTCCACCTCCTGCCCAACAATTTCCAACTCGTGCCCCACAATTGCCACCTCCTGCCACACAAATGCCACCTTCTGCCTCAAAATGCCACCTCCTGCCCAACAACTCCAACCTCCCGCCCCACAAGTGCCACCTCCTGTCTCACAAGTGCAACCTCCCGCCCCACAACTTTCACAACCTGCCCCACAAGTGCCACCTCCTGTCACTCAACTTCCAACTCCCGCCCCACAACTTCCACCTCCTGCCTCACAAGTTCCACATCCCGCCCCACAACTTCCAACTCCTGGCCCACAAGTGCGACCTCCTGCCCCACCATTACCACCTCCTGCCCCACCATTACCACCTCCTGCCCCACAATTTCCACCTCCTGCCCCACAAGTGCCACAACCTGCTCCACAATTTCAACGTCCTGCCTTACAAGTGCCACATTCTGCCCCACAAGTGTAGGCTCCTGCTCCACAAGTGCCACCTCCCGAACCACAACCTCAACCTCTGGCCCCACAAGTCCCACCTCCCGCCCCACAAGTCCCACCTCCCGCCCCACAAGTCCCACCTCCCGCCCCACAAGTGCCACATCCCGCCCCACAACTTCCACCTCCTGCCCCACAAGTTATAACTCCTGCCCCACAAGTGTTGCATTTTGCCCCACAAGTGCCACCTCCCGCCTCACAAGTGCCACCTCCCGACCCACAAGTGCCAACTCCTGCCCCGCAACTTCCATCTCCTGCTCCACAAGTGCAACCTCGAACCGCACAATTGCCACCTCCTTCCCCATATCAACCACCTCCCATCCAACAAGTGCCACCTCCTGCCCCACAAGTGCCAATTCCTGCCCCACAAGTGCCAGCTCATGCTTCACAAGTGCCAGCTCCTGCCCCTCATCATCCACCTCCTGCCCCACAAGTGCCACCTCCTGACCCACAACATCAATCTCCAGCCCCACAAGAGCCGCCTCCTGCCCAACAAGTTACACCTGCTACAAGTTCCACAAGTGCCACCTCCCTGCTCACGAGTGCCACATCCCGCCCCACATGTACCACCTCCTGCATCACAACTTCCACATCCCGCCCCACATGTACCACCTCCTG
The DNA here is from genome assembly GCF_054131305.1 of Coturnix japonica. Lineage (NCBI taxonomy): Eukaryota > Metazoa > Chordata > Aves > Galliformes > Phasianidae > Coturnix > Coturnix japonica. Next base: position 1,279 of record NC_140700.1, read on the forward strand.
CATCACAACTTACACCTCCCGCCCCACATGTACCACCTCCTGCATCACAACTTTCACCTCCCGCCCCACATGTACCACCTCCTGCATCACAACTTCCACCTCCCGCCCCACAAGTTCCACCTCTTCCCCACAAGCGCCACCTCCCTCTCCACAAACTCCACCTCCCACGCACAAGTGCCACATCCTGCCCCACAAGTGTCACCTCCTGTCCACAAGTGCCACCTTCCGCCCCACAAGTGCCACCTCACACCCCAACAGTGTCAACTTCCGCCCCACAAGTGCCACCTCACGCCCCACAACTTCCACATCCCGCCCCACAAGTGCCACCACCTGACCCACAAGTGCCACCACCTGACCCACTAATGCAACTACCTGCCCCACAAGTGCCAACTCCTGCACCACAAGTTCTACCTCCTGCCTTACAAGTGCCACCCCCTGCCTAACAACTTCCACCTCCCGCCCCACAAATGCCACCTCTTGCCCCACAAGTGCCACCTCCCACCCCACAAGTGCCACGTCCTTCCCAATTGCCACGTCCTGTCCCACAAGTGCCACCTCCTGCCGTACAAGTGCCACCCTCTGCCCCACAATTGCCACTTCTTGCCCCACAATTGCCAATTCTTGCCCCACAACTTCCACCTCCCACCCCATAACTTCCACCTCCCGTCCCACAGCTTCCACATCCTGCCCCACAAGTGCCCGATCCTGCCCCAGAAGTACCACCACCTGACCCACAAGTGCCAACTCCTGCCCCACAAGTGCCACCTCGCATCCCGCAAGTGCCACATCCCGCCCCACAAGTTCCACCTCCTGCCTTACAAGTGCCCATTCCTGCCCAACAAGTGCCAGCTCATGTTTCACAAATGCCAGCTCCTGCCCCACATCATCAACTTCCTGCCCCACAAGTGTCACCTCCAACCCCACAAAGACATCCTCCTGCCCCACATCATCCACCTCCTGCCCCACAAGTGCCAATTCCTGCCCCACAAGTGCCAGCTCATGCCCCACAAGTGCCAGCTCCTGCCCCACAACATCCTCCTCCTGCCCCACAAGTGCCACCTCCTGCCCCACAAGTGCCACCTCACACCCCACAAATGCCACCTCCTGCCCTGCAACTTCCACCTCCTGCTCCACAAGGGCCATCTCCTGCCCCACATCGTCCACCTCCCACCCAACAAGTGCCACGTCCTGCCCCACAAGTGCCAATTCCTGCCTCACAAGTGCCAGCTCATGCCCCACAAGTGCCACCTCCTGCCCCACAAGTGCCACCACCCCCCCAACAAGTGCCACCTCCCGCCCCACAACTTCCACTTTCCGCCCAACAACAGCCTCCTCCTGCCCCACATGTGCCTCCTCCTGCCACACAAGTGCCATCTCCTGCCCCACAAGTGCTACCTACTTCCCCACTAGTGCCACCTCCTGCCCCACATCATCCACCTCCTGCCTCACAAATGCCTCCTCCTGACCCACAATTGCCACCTGCCGCCCCACAACTTCCACCTCCTGCCCCACAAGTGCCACCTTCTGCCTCACAAGTGCCACAACCCGCCCCACAAGTGCCACATCCCACCGCACAATTTCCACCTCTTGTTACACAAGTCCCACCTCCCACCCAACAACAGCCTCCTCCTGCCCCACAAGTGCCACATCCCGCCCCACAAGTTCCACCTCCTGCCTTACAAGTGCCAATTCCTGCCCCACAAGTGCCAGCTCCTGCCCCACAAGTGCCACCTCCTGCCCCACAAGTTCCAACTCCTGCCCCACATGTTCCAACTACCACCCCACAAATTCCAACTCCTGCCCCACAAGTGCCACCTCCCACCCCACAAATGCCACCTCCTGCCCTGCAACTTCCACCTTCTGACCCACAAGTGCCACCTCCTGCCCCACATCATCCAACCCCTGCCCCACAAGTGCCACCTCCTGCCCCACAACGACCACCTCCTGCCCCACATCATCCACCCCCTGCACCACAAATGCCAGCTCATTCCCCTGAAGTGCCAGCTCTTGCCCCACAAGTGCCAGCTCCTGCCCAACAAGAGCCACTTCCTGCCCCACAAGTACCTCTTCCCTCCCAACAAGTTCCAATTTCCGCCCCACAAGTGCCACCTCCTGCCCCAAGTGCAACCTCCTGCCCCACAAATGCCACCTTTCTCCCCACAAGTGCCACCTCCTGCCCCACAAGTGCAACCTCCTGCCCCACAAATGCCACCTTTCGCCCCACAAATGCCACCTCCCGCTCCACAACTTCCACCTCCCGACCCACAAGTGCCACCTCACGCCCAACATCTACCACCTCCCACCCAACAAGTGCCACCTCCCGCCCTACAACTTCCATCTCCTGGCCCACAAGTGCCACCTCCTGCCTCAAAAGAGCCACCTCCCGCCCCACAACTTCCACGTAACGCCCCATAAGTTCCAACTCCCGCCCAACAAGTGCCACCTCTCGTCCCACAAGGACCACCTCCTGCCCCACAAGTGCAACCTCCTGCCCCACAAGTGCCACCTCCCGCCCCACAAGTGTCAACTCATGCTCCACAAATGCCACCTCCTGCTCCACAAGTTCCACCTCTTGCCCCACAAGTGCCAAATACTTCCCCACAACTTCCACCTTCTGCCCCACTAGTGCCAACTCCAATTCCACAAGTGCCACCTCCAGCCCTACAACTGCCACTTCCAGCCCCACAAGTGCCTCCTCCTGCCCCACAAGTGCCTCCTCCTGCCCCACAAGTGCCACATCCCGCCCCACAAGTGCCACCTCCTGCCCCACATCATCCACCTCCTGCCCCACAATTGCCACCTCCTGCCCCACAAGTGCCACATCCCGCCCCACAAGTGCCACCTCCTGCCCCACATCATCCACCTCCCGCCCCACAATTGCCACCTCCTGCCCCACAAGTGCCACATCCCACCCAACAATTGTGGCCACATGACAAACAAGTTCCACTTCCGCCCCACAAGTGCCACCTCCTGCCCAACAAGTGCCATTTCTTACCCCACAGGTTCCAAATCCTACCCCACTGGTGCCATTTCTGGCCCCACAAGTGCCATTTCCCCCCCCACATGTGCCAACTCCTGCCTTACAAGTTTCACCTCCCACCCCACAAATTCCACCTCCCACCCCACAAGTTCCACCTCCTGCCCCAAAAGTGCCAATTCCTGCTTCACAAGTGCCAGCTCATGCTTCACAAATGCCAGCTCATGACCCACATCATCAACTTCCTGCCCCACAAGTGCCACCTCTAACCCCACAAAGACAGCCTCCTGCCCCACATCATCCACCTCCTGCCCCACAAGTGCCAATTCCTGCCCCACAATTGCCAGCTCATGCCCCATATCATCTACTTCCTGCCCCACAAGTGCCAGTTCATGCCCCACAAGTGCCACCTCTTGCCCCACAGGTGCCACCTCCTACCCCACAAGTGCCACCTCCTGCCCCACATCATCCACCTCCTCCCCCACAAGTGACAATACCTGTTCCACAAGTGCCACCTCCCGCCCCACAACTTCAACATCCCGCCACACAAGTGCCGACTCCTGGCAACGTGTGCCACATCCTGCCCCACAAGTGCCAGCTCCTGCCCCACATGTTCCACCTACCATCCCACAAATTCCACCTCATGCCCCACAAGTGCCAACTCCCAACCCACAAATGCCAAATCCTGCAATGCAACTTCCACCTCCTGCTCCACAAGTGCCACCTCGTGCCCAACAGGTGCCACCTCCTGCCCCAAAAAAGCCAACTCCTGCCCCACATCATCCACCAACCGCCCCACAAGTGTCACCTCCTGCCCCACATCATCCACCAACCGCCCCACAAGTGTCACCTCCTGCCCCACATCATCCACCAACCGCCCCACAAGTGTCACCTCCTGCCCCACATCATCCACCAACCGCCCCACAAGTGTCAGCTCCTGCCCCACATCATCAACTTCCTGCCCCACATGTGCCACCTCCTGTCCGACAAAGACCACCTCCTGCCCGCATCATCCACCCGCTGCCCCACAAGTGCCAACTCCTGCCCCACAACGACCACCTCCTGCCCCACATCATCCACCCCCTGCCCCACAAGTGCCACCCCCTGCCCCACAACGACCACCTCCTGCCCCACAACGACCACCCCATGCACCACAAGTGCCAATTCCTGCCCTACAAGTGCCAGCTCATTCCCCTGAAGTGCCAGCTCCTGCCCCACAAGTGCCACAGTTTGCCACACCACTGCCTCCTCCCCCCCAAATAATCCACCTCCTGCCCCACAAGTGTCACTGACCGCCCAACTTCCTTCTCCTGACACACAACTGCAACCTCCTGCCCCACAAGTGCCAGCTCCTGCCCGACAAGAGCCACTTCCTACCCCACAAGTACCTCTTCCCTCCCAACAAGTTCCAATTTCCACCCCACAAGTGCCACCTCCTGCCCCACATCGTCCACCTCCCACCCAACAAGTGCCACCACCTGCCCCACAATTGCCAATTCCTGCCCCACAAGTGCCAGCTCCTGCCCCACAAGTGCCACATTTGTCCACACCACTGCCACCTCCCCCCCCAAATAATCCACCTCCTGCCCCACAAGTGTCACTGACTGACCAACTTCCTCCTCCTGCCCCACAAGAGCCTTTTCCTGCCCCACAAGTACCTCTTCCCTCCCAACAAGTTCCAATTTCCGCCCCACAAGTGCCAACTCCTGCCCCAAATCATCCACCTCCCGCCCCACAATTGCCACCTCCCGACCCACAAGTGCCACCTCCTGCCCCACAAGTTCAACCTCCTGCCCCACAAGTGCAACCTCCTGCCCCACATCGTCCACCTCCCACCCAACAAGTGCCACCACCTGCCCCACAACTGCCAGTTCCTGCCCCACATGTGCCAGCTCATGCTTCACAAGTGCCAGCTCCTGCACTACGTCATCCACTTCCTGCTCACAAGTGCCAGCTCCTGACCGACAAAGACATCCTCCTGCCCCACAAGTGCCAATTTCTGCCCCACAAGTGCCAGCTCATTCCCCTGAAGTGCCACATTTGTCCACACCACTGCCTCCTCCCCCCCAAATAATCCACCTCCTGCCCCACAACTGTCACTGACTGACCAACTTCCTCCTCCTGCCCCACAAGTGCCAGCTCCTGCCCCACAAGAGCCACTTCCTGCCCCACAAGTACCTCTTCCCTCCCAACAAGTTCCAATTTCCGCCCAACAAGTACCACCTCCTTCTGCACAAGTTCCACCTCCTGCCCTAAAAGCTCCATTTCCTGCCCCAAAACTTCCACCTCCTGCCCAACAATTTCCAACTCGTGCCCCACAATTGCCACCTCCTGCCACACAAATGCCACCTTCTGCCTCAAAATGCCACCTCCTGCCCAACAACTCCAACCTCCCGCCCCACAAATGCCACCTCCTGCCCCACAACTTTCACCTCCTGCCCCACAAGTGCAACCTCCCTGCCCACGAGTGACACAATCTGCCCAAGTGCCACCTCCTGCCTCACAACTTCCACCTCCCGCCCCACAAGTGCCACCTCCTGTCTCACAAGTGCAACCTCCCGCCCCACAACTTCCACAACCTGCCCCACAAGTGCCACCTCCCGTCACTCAACTTCCAACTCCCGCCCCACAAGTGCCACCTCCCGCCCTACAACTTCCACCTCCCGCACCACAACTTCTACCTCCTGCCTCACAAGTTCCACATTCTCCCGCCCCACAACTTCCAACTCCTGGCCCACAAGTGCCACCTCCTGCCCCACCATTACCACCTCCTGCCCCACAATTTCCACCTCCTGCCCCACCATTACCACCTCCTGCCCCACAATTTCCACCTCCTGCCCCACAAGTGCCACAACCTGCTCCACAATTTCAACGTCCTGCCTTACAAGTGCCACATTCTGCCCCACAAGTGTAGGCTTCTGCTCCACAAGTGCCACCTCCCGAACAACAACCTCAACCTCTGGCCCCACAAGTCCCACCTCCCACCCCACAAGTGCCACATCCCGCCCCACAAGTGCCACCACCCGCCCCACAAGTGCCACCTTCTGTTCCACAACTTCCACCTCCTGCCCCACAAGTTATAACTCCTGCCCCACAAGTGTTGCATTTTGCCCCACAAGTGCCACCTCCCGCCTCACAAGTGCCACCTCCCGACCCATAAGTGCCAACTCCTGCCCCGCAACTTCCATCTCCTGCTCCACAAGTGCCACCTCGAACCGCACAATTGCCACCTCCTTCCCCATATCAACCACCTCCCATCCAACAAGTGCCAATTCCTGCCCCACAAGTGCCAATTCCTGCCCCCCAAGTGCCAGCTCATGCTTCACAAGTGCCAGCTCCTGCCCCTCATCATCCACCTCCTGCCCCACAACATCAATCTCCAGCCCCACAAGAGCCGCCTCCTGCCCGACAAGTTACACCTGCTACAAGTTCCACAAGTGCCACCTCCCTGCTCACGAGTGCCACCTCCCGCCCCACATGTACCACCTCCTGCATCACAACTTCCACATCCCGCCCCACATGTACCACCTCCTGCATCACAACTTCCACCTCCCGCCCCACAAATGCCACCTCCTGCCCTACAAGTGCCAAATCAGGCCCCACAAGTGCCCCCTCCCGCTCCACAAGTGCCACGTCCTGCCCCACAAGAGCCATCTCCCGCCCCACAAGGGCCAAATCCTGCCACGCAACATCCACCTCCTGCCCCACATCATCCACCTCCCACCCCACAAGTGCCACCTCCTGTGGCACAACTGCCAATTCCAGCCCTAAAAGTGCCAGCTCATGCTTCACAATTGCCAGCTCCTGCCCCACATCATCCACCTCCTGCCCCACAAGTGCCACCTCCTATCCCACATGTGCCAACTCCTGCCCCAAAAGTGCCATTTCCTGCACCACATTTGCCACCTCCTGCCCCACAAGTGCCACCTCCCACCCCACAAGTTTAACCTCCGGACACACAAGTGCCATCTCCTGCCCCACAAGTGCCATCTCCCGCCCCACAAGTGCCATCTCCCGCCCCACAAGTGCCAAATCCTGACGTGCAACTTCCACCTCCTGCTCCACAAGTGCCATCTCCTGCCCCACAAGTGCCACCTCCCGCCCCTCTATAGCCACCTCCTGCCCCAAAAGTTACACCTCTTGCCCCACAACCTCGACCCCCGCCCCACATGTGCCACCACCTGACCCACACGTGCCAACTCCTGCCCCACAAGTGCCATTTCCTGTATTACATTTGCCGCGTCCTGCCCCACAAGTGCCGGCTCCTGCCCCACAAGTGCTACCTCTCGCCCCACAACCTCAACCTCCAGCCACACAAGTGCCACCTCCCGCCCAAAAAGTGCCACCTCCCACCCCACTACTTCCACGTCACACCCCAAATCTTCTTACCTTCCACCCCACAAGTGCCACCTCCTGCCCCAAACCTTCAACCTACTGCCCCACAACTGCCACTTCCCACCCAGCAATTTCCACCCCCCGCCCCACAAGTACCTCCTCCCACCCCACAAGTGCCAACCCTTACCCCACAAGTGCTAACTCCTGCCCCACATCATCCACCAACCGCCCCACAAGTGTCACCTCCTGCCCCACAACTTCCATGTCCCACTCCACAAGTGCCACCTACTGCACAACAAATACCATCTCCTGCCCCATAAGTGCCATCTCCTGCCCCACAACCGCTACCTCCTGCCTCATATCATTCACCTCCCGCCCCACAAGTTCCACCTCCCGCACCACAAGTGCCACCTCCTGCCCCACAAGTGCCACCTCCCGACCCACATGTACCTACTTCTGCCCCACAAGTGCCAGCTCCTGCCCCTCAAGTGTCACCTCCTCCCCACAAGTGCCACTTCCTGCCGCACAAGTGATACCTGCAGCTCCACAACTGCCACCACCCGCCCCACAACTTCCACCTCCCGCCTCACAAGTGCAACCTCCAGGCCCACAAGTGCCACCTCCAGATCCACAAGAATTAACTCCTGCCCCACAAGTGCCACCTCCTGCCCTTCAAGAGCCACTTCTTGCCCCACAAGTAACATTTCCTGCCCCACAAGTGCCAACTCCTGCCCCACTAGTGCCACCTCCCGCCCCACAAATCCCACCACCCTCCCCACAACTTTAACCTCCTTCCCCAAAACATCCACCTCCCGCCCCACAGGTGTCATCATCTGCCCCACAACTGCCACATCCCGCCCCACAAGTGCCACCCCTTGCCCCACAAGTGCCACATCCCACCGCACAATTTCCACCTCTTGTTACACAAGTCCCACCTCCCGCCCAACAACAGCCTCCTCCTGCCCCACAAGTGCAACCTCCTGCCCCACAAGTGCCACCTCGCATCCCACAAGTGCCACATCCCGCCCCACAAGTTCCACCTCCTGCCTTACAAGTGCCAATTCCTGCCCTACAAGTGCCAGCTCATTCCCCTGAAGTGCCAGCTCCTGCCCCACAAGTGCCACATTTGTCCACACCACTGCCACCTCCCCCCAAATAATCCACCTCCTGCCCCACAAGTGTCACTGACCGCCCAACTTCATCCTCCTGACACACAAGTGCAACCTCCCGCTCCACAACTTCCACCTCCCACTCCACAACTTCCACCTCCTGCCCCAGTAGTGCCACCTCCCGACCCACAAGTGCCACCTCCCGCCCTACAACTTCCATCTCCTGGCTCACAAGTTCCACCTCCTGCCTCAAAAGAGCCACCTCCCGCCCCACAACTTCCACGTAACGCCCCATAAGTTCCACCTCCTGCCCAACAAGTGCCACCTCTCGTCCCACAAGGACCACCTCCTGCCCCACAAGTGCCACCTCCTGCCCCACAAGTGCCACCACCTGCCCAACAAGTGCCACCACCCTCCCCAAAATGCCAACTCCCGCCCCACAAGTGCCACGTCCAGCCCCACAACTTCCACCTCCTGCCCCAAAAGTGTCAACTCCTGCCCCATAAGTTCCATATCCCGCCCCACAAGTGCCACTACCTGCCCCACTAGTGCCATCTCCATTTCCACAGGTGCCACCTCCCGCCCCACAACTTCCACGTAACGCCCCATAAGTTCCACCTCCTGCCCAACAAGTGCCACCTCTCGTCCCACAAGGACCACCTCCTGCCCCACAAGTGCCACCTCCTGCCCCACAAGTGCCAAATACTTCCCCACAACTTCCACCTTCTGCCGCACTAGTGCCAACTCCAATTCCACAAGTGCCACCTCCCACACCACAAGTGCCACCACCTGACCCACAAGTGCCAACTCCTGCCCCACAAGTGCCATTTCTTGCCCCACAAGTGCCACCTCCTGCCCCACAAGTGCTATTTCCTGCCCTACAACTTCCACCTCCTGCCCCACAAGAGCCAGTTCCAGCCCCACAAATGCCACCTCCCGCCCCACAACTTCAACAACCCGCCATACAAGTGCCAACTCCTGCCCAACGTGTGCCACATCCTGCCCCACAAGTGCCAAATCCTGCCCCGCAACTTTTACCTCCTGCTCCACAAGTGCCAACTCCTGCCCCACATCATCCACCTCCTGCCCCACAAGTGCCACCTCCAGCCCCACAAGTGCCAACTCCTGCCCCACAAGTGCCACATCCCCCCCACAAGTGCCAGCTCCTGCCCCACAAGTGCCACCTACCACGCTACAAGTGCCACCTCCTGCCCCACAAGTTCCACCTCCCACCCCACAAGTGCCAAATCCTGCCACGCAACGTCCACATCCTGCTCCACAAGTGCCACATCCTGCCCCACATCATCCACCTCCCATCCAACAAGTGCCACCACCTGCCGCACAACTGCCAATTCCTGCCCCCCAAGTGCCAGCTCATGCTTCACAAGTGCCAGCTCCTGCCCCTCATCATCCACCTCCTGCCCCACAAGTGCCACCTCCCGCCCAACAATTGTGGCCACATGACAAACAAGTGAAAAATCCCACCCCACAAGTACCACTACATGCCCAACAGGTGCCAACTCCCACCCCACAACTTCAGCCTCCCGCCACAGAAGTGCCAACTCCTGCCCAACGTGTGATATCTCCTGCACCACAAGTTCCAAGTCTTGCCCCACAAGTTCCACCTACCATCCCACAAGTGCCACCTCCAGCCCCACAAGTGCCATCTCCCACCCCACAAGTACCAAATCCTGCCCCACAACTTCCACCTCCTGCCCCAGAAGTGCCATCTCCTGTCGCACAAGTTCCACCTTCTGCCCCACAAGTGTAACCTCCAGCCCCATAAGTGCCAAATCCTGCCCCACAACATCCACCTGTGCCCTACAAATACCATTTCCGGCTCCACATCATCCAACTCCTGCCCCACAAGTGCCACCTCCTGCCCAACAAGTGCCACCTCCTGCCCCACAAGTGCCACCTCCCGACCCACAAGTGCCACCTCCCGACCCACAAGTGCCACCTCCCGACCCACAAGTGCCACCTCCTGCCGTGCAAGTGCCAGCTCCTGCCCCGAAAGTGCCAGCTCCTGCTCCACATGTGCCACCTCTCGCCCCACAAGTTCCAGCTCCCGCCCCATAAGTGCCACCTCCCTCTCCACAAATTCCACCTCCTGCCCACAAGTGCCACATCGCTCCCCACAAGTGCCACCTCCCGCTCCACAAGTGCCACCTCCCACCCCACAAGTGCCAACTCCAGCCCCACAAGTACCAAATCCTGCCCCACAACTTCCACCTCCTGCCCCAGAAGTGCCACCTCCCGACCCACAAGTGTCACCTCCTGCCGCACATCATCCACCTCCAAACCCATAATGCCACCTCCTGCACAACAAGTGCCAATTCCTGCCCCACAAGTGCCACCTCCTGCCCCACAAGTGCCACCTCCTGCCCCACAAGTGCCACCTCCCGACCCACAAGTGCCACCTCCTGCCGTGCAAGTGCCAGCTCCTGCCCCGAAAGTCCTGCCCCACATGTGCCACCTCTCGCCCCACTAGTGCCACCTCCCGCCCCATAAGTGCCACCTCCCTCTCCACAAATTCAGCCTCCCGCCCACAAGTGCCACATCGCTCCCCACAAGTGCCACCTCCCGCCCCACAAGTTCTAACTCCCGCCCCACAAGTGCCAACTCCCGCCCCACAAGTGCCAACTCCCGCCCCACAAGTGCCAGCTCATGCTTCACAAGTGCCAGCTCCTGCCCCTCATCATCCACCTCCTGCCCCCCAAGTGCCACCTCCTGCCCAAAACCTGCCACCTCCCTCCCCACAATGCCACCTCCTGCCATATTAGTGCAGCCTCCTGCCCCACAAGTGCAAACTCCCGCCCCAAAAGTGCCACTTCCTGCCCCTCTATCGCCACCTCCTGCCCCAGAAGTTCCACTTCCTGCACCACAAGTTACACCTACAGCCCCACAATTTCCACCTCCTGTTTTACAAGTTCCACTTCCGCCCCACAAGTGCCACCTCCTGCCCAACAAGTGCCAGTTCATGCCCCACAAGTGCAAGGTCCTGTCCTTCAACTTCCACCTCCCGCCCCACAATTGCCACCTCCTGCCCCACAAGTGCCACCTCCCGCCCAACAATTGTGGCCACATGACAAACAAGTTCCACTTCCGCCCCACAAGTGCCACCTCCTGCCCAACAAGTGCCATTTCTTACCCCACAGGTTCCAAATCCTACCCCACTGGTGCCATTTCCTGCCCCACAAGTGCCATTTCCCCCCCCACATGTGCCAACTCCTGCCTTACAAGTTTCACCTACCACCCCACAAATTCCACCTCCCACCCCACAAGTTCCACCTCCTGCCCCAAAAGTGCCAATTCCTGCTTCACAAGTGCCAGCTCATGCTTCACAAATGCCAGCTCATGCCCCACATCATCAACTTCCTGCCCCACAAGTGCCACCTCTAACCCCACAAAGACAGCCTCCTGCCCCACATCATCCACCTCCTGCCCCACAAGTGCCAATTCCTGCTTCACAAGTGCCAGCTCCTGCACTACGTCATCCACATCCTGCCCCACAAGTGCCACCTCCTGACCGACAAAGACATCCTCCTGCCCCATAAGTGCCAATTTCTGCCCCACAAGTGCCAGCTCATTCCCCTGAAGTGCCACATTTGTCCACACCACTGCCTCCTCCGCCACAAATAATCCACCTCCCGCCCCACAAGTGTCACTGACTGACCAACTTCCTCCTCCTGCCCCACAAGTGCCAGCTCCTGCCCCACAAGTGCCAGCTCCTGCCCCACAAGTACCTCTTCCCTCCCAACAAGTTCCAATTTCCGCCCAACAAGTACCACCTCCTTCTGCACAAGTTCCACCTCCTGCCCTAAAAGCTCCATTTCCTGCCCCAGAAGTGCCACCTCCCGCCCCACAAGTGCCACCTCCTGCCCTACAACTTCCACCTCCTGGCCCACAAGTGCCACCTCCCGCCCTACAACTGCCAAACCCTGCCCCAAAACTTCCACCTCCTGCCCAACAATTTCCAACTCGTGCCCCACAATTGCCACCTCCTGCCACACAAATGCCACCTTCTGCCTCAAAATGCCACCTCCTGCCCAACAACTCCAACCTCCCGCCCCACAAGTACCACCTCCTGCTCCACAAGTTCCACCTCCTGCCCCATAAGTTCCACCTTACGCCCCACAAGTGCCATCTCCTGCCCCAAAAGCTCAATTTCCTGCCCCATCAGTGCCACCTCCCGCACCACAAGTGCCACCTCCTGCCCCATAAGTGCCAATTTCTGCCCCACAAGTGCCACTTCCCGCCTTACAAATGCCACCTCCTGCCCCACAACTTTCACCTCCTGCCCCACAAGTGCAACCTCCCTGCCCACGAGTGACACAATCTGCCCAAGTGCCACCTCCTGCCTCACAACTTCCATCTCCCGCCCCACAAGTGCCAATTTCTGGCCCACAAGTGCCACTTCCCGCCTTACAAATTCCACCCCCCACCCCACAAGTTCCACCTCCTGCCCCAAAAGTGCCAATTCCTGCTTCACAAGTGCCAGCTCATGCTTCACAAATGCCAGCTCATGCCCCACATCAACTTCCTGCCCCACAAGTGCCACCTCTAACCCCACAAAGACAGCCTCCTGCCCCACATCATCCACCTCCTCCCCCACAAGTGACAATACCTGTTAGACAAGTGCAACCTCCAGCCCCACAACTTCAACATCCCGCCACACAAGTGCCGACTGCTGGCAACGTGTGCCACACCCTGCCCCACAAGTGTCAACTCCTGCCCCACATGTTCCACCTACCATCCAACAAGTGCCACCTCCTGCCCCACAAGTGCCAATTCCTGCCCCCCAAGTGCCAGCTCATGCTCCACAAGTGCCAGCTCCTGCCCCTCATCATCCACCTCCTGCCCCACAACATCAATCTCCAGCCCCACAAGAGCCGCCTCCTGCCCGACAAGTTACACCTGCTACAAGTTCCACAAGTGCCACCTCCCTGCTCACGAGTGCCACCTCCCGCCCCACATGTACCACCTCCTGCATCACAACTTCCACCTCCCGCCCCACATGTACCACCTCCCGCCCCACAAGTGCCACCTCATGCCTCACAAGTGCCACCCCCCCCCACAAGTGCCACCTCCCGCCCCACAAGTGCCACCTCCCACGCACAAGTGCCACATCCTGCCCCACAAGTGTCACCTCCTGCCCACAAGTGCCACCTTCCGCCCCACAAGTGCCACCTCACACCCCAACAGTGTCAACTTCCGCCCCACAAGTGACACCTCACGCCCCACAACTTCCACATCCCGCCCCACAAGTGCCACCACCTGACCCACAAGTGCCACCACCTGACCCACTAATGCAACTACGTGCCCCACAAGTGCCAACTCGTGCCCCACAAGTGCCAACTCCTGCCCCACAAGTTCTACCTCCTGCCTTACAAGTGCCACCCCCTGCCTCACAACTTCCACCTCCCGCCCCACAAATGCCACCTCCTGCCCCACAAATGCCACCTCCTGCCCTACAAGTGCCACCTCAGGCCCCACAAGTGCCCCCTCCCGCTCCACAAGTGCCACGTCCTGCCCCACAAGGGCCAAATCCTGCCACGCAACATCCACCTCCTGCCCCACATCATCCACCTCCCACCCCACAAGTGCCAATTCCAGCCCTAAAAGTGCCAGCTCATGCTTCACAATTGCCAGCTCCTGCCCCACATCATCCACCTCCTGCCCCACAAGTGCCACCTCCTAACCCACATGTGCCAACTCCTGCCCCACAAGTGCCATTTCCTGCACCACATTTGCCACCTCCTGCCCCACAAGTGCCACCTCCTTCCCCACAAGTGCCACCTCCCACCCCACAAGTTTAACCTCCAGACACACAAGTGCCATCTCCCGCCCCACAAGTGCCACCTCCCTCCCCACAATGCCACCTCCTGCCATATTAGTGCAGCCTCCTGCCCCACAAGTGCAAACTCCCGCCCCAAAAGTGCCACTTCCTGCCCCTCTATCGCCACCTCCTGCCCCAGAAGTTCCACTTCCTGCACCACAAGTTACACCTACAGCCCCACAATTTCCACCTCCTGTTTTACAAGTTCCACTTCCGCCCCACAAGTGCCACCTCCTGCCCAACAAGTGCCAGTTCATGCCCCACAAGTGCAAGGTCCTGTCCTTCAACTTCCACCTCCCGCCCCACAATTGCCATCTCCTGCCCCACAAGTGCCACCTCCCGCCACACAAGTGCCACCTCCCGCCCCTCTATAGCCACCTCCTGCCCCACAAGTTACACCTCTTGCCCCACAAGTTCCACCTCTTGCCCCACAACGTCGACCCCCGCCCCACATGTGCCACCACCTGACCCACAAGTGCCAACTCCTGCCCCACAAGTGCCGGCTCCTGCCCCACAAGTGCTACCTCTCGCCCCACAACTTCAACCCTCAGCCACACAAGTGCCAACTCCTGCCCAACAAGTGCCGCCTCCCGCCCCACAAGTGCCACCTCCCGCCCCACTACTTCCACGTCACACCCCAAATCTTCTTACCTTCCACCCCACAAGTGCCACCTCCTGCCCCAAACCTTCAACCTACTGCCCCACAACTGCCACTTCCCACCCAGCAATTGCCACCCCCCGCCCCACAAGTGCCTCCTCCCACCCCACAAGTGCCAACCCTTACCCCACAAGTGCTAACTCCTGCCCCACATCATCCACCAACCGCCCCACAAGTGCCACCTCCTGCACCACAACTTCCATCTCCCACTCCACAAGTGCCACCTACTGCACAACAAATACCATCTCCTGCCCCATAAGTGCCATCTCCTGCCCCACAGGTGCCACCTACTGTTCCACATCATCCACCTCCTTCCCCACATCATCCACCTCCTGTTCCACAAATGTCACCTCCTGACCCACAACTTCCACCTCCTGCCCCACAAGTGCCACCTCCTGCCCCACATAATCCACGTCCTGCTCCAAAATTGCCACCTCCTGCCCCACAAGTGCCACTTCCCACCCCACAAGTGCCACCTCCAGCCCCACCAGTTCCACCTCCTGACCCACAAGTGCCACTACGTGACCCACAATTGCCACCTCCCGTCTCACAATTGCAACTCTCGCCCAACAAGTGCCACCTCCTGCCCCACAATTGCCACCACCCCCCCAACAAGTGCCACCTCCCGCCCCACAAGTACCACATCCCACCCCACAAGTGCAACCTCCTGCCCCACAACATCCACCTCACGCTCCAAAAGTGCCACCTCCTGCCCCACAAGTGCTACTTCCTGCCTTACAAGTGCCACTTCCCGCTGCACAAGTGACACCTCCAGCCCCACAGTTCCCACAACCTGCCCCACAACTTCCACATCCCGCCTCACAACTGCAAGCTCCTGCCCCACAATTGCCACCTCCTACCACACAAGTGCCAACTCCTGCCCCACAAGTGCCACCTCATGTCCCTCAATTTTCACCTTATGCCCCAAAAGTGCCACCTCCCGCCCAACAAGTGCAACATCTCGCCCCACTAGTGCCACTTCCCGGCCCAAAATTGCTACCTCCTGCCCCACATCATCCACCTCCTGTTCCACAAATGTCACCTCCTGACCCACAACTTCCACCTCCTGCCCCACAAGTGCCACCTTCTGCCTCACAAGTGCCACCCCTTGCCCCACAAGTGCCACATCCCACCGCACAATTTCCACCTCTTCTTACACAAGTCCCACCTCCCGCCCAACAACAGCCTCCTCCTGCCCCACAAGTGCAACCTCCTGCCCCACAAGTGCCACCTCGCATCCCACAACTGCCACATCCCGCCCCACAAGTGCCACCCCTTGCCCCACAAGTGCCACATCCCACCGCACAATTTCCACCTCTTGTTACACAAGTCACACCTCCCGCCCAACAACAGCCTCCTCCTGCCCCACAAGTGCCACCTCCTGCCCCATAAGTTTCACCTCTCGCCCAACAAATGCCACCACCTCCCCCAAAAGTGCCACCTCCTGCCCCACGGGTGCCATTTCCTGCCCCACAACATCCACCTCCCACTCACAAATGCAACCTACTGCCCCACAACTTCCACCTCCTGCCCCACAAGTGCCAACTCCTGCCCCACAAGTGCCACCTCCCGCCCCACAAGTGCCACCTGTCACCCTGCAAGTCCAGCTCCTCTCGCCCCACAAGTGCCAGCTCATGCTTCACAAGTGCCAGCTCCTGCCCCACATCATCAACTTCCTGCCCCACAAGTGCCACCTCCAACCCCACAAAGACAGCCTCCTGCACCACATCATCCACCTCCTGCCCCACAGGTGCCAATTCCTGCCCCACAATTGCCAGCTCATGCCCCACAAGTGCCAGCACCTGCCCCACAAGTGCCACCTCTTGCCCAACAGGTGCCACCTCCTGCCCCACTAATGCCAAATCCTGCCCTGCAACTTCCAACTCCTGCCCCACAAGTGCCAATTCCTGCCCCACAAGTTCCAGCTCATGCTTCACAAGTGCCAGCTCCTGCCCCACATCATCCACTTCCTGCTCACATGTGCCACCTCCTGTCCGACAAAGACCACCTACTGCCCCACATCATCCACCCCCTGCCCCACAAGTGCCACCTCCTGCCCCACATCATCCACCCCCTGCCCCACAAGTGCCACCTCCTGCCCCACAACGACCACCCCCTGCACCAAAATTGCCAATTCCTGCCCCACAACTGCCAGCTCCTGCCCAACAAGAGCCACTTCCTGCCCCACAAGTACCTCTTCCCTCACAACAAGTTCCAATTTCCGCCCCACAAGTGCCACCTCCTGCCCCACAAATGACACCTCCTGCCCCACAAATGCCACCTTTCACCCCACAAATGCCACCTCCCGCTCCACAACTTCCACCTCCTGCCCCACAAGTGCCACCTCCCGACCCACAAGTGCCACCTCACGCCCAACATCTACCACCTCCCACCCCACAACTTCCATCTCCTGGCCCACAAGTGCCACTTCCTGCCTCAAAAGAGCCACCTCCCGCCTCACAACTTCCACGTAACGTCCCATAAGTTCCACCTCCTGCCCCACAAGTGCCAGCTGCTGCTCCACATCATCCAACTCCCGCCCCACAAGTGCCATGTCCAGCCCCACAACATCTGCCTCCTGCCCCAAAAGTGTCAACTCCTGCCCCATAAGTTCCATATCCTGCCCCACAAGTGCCACCTCCCACCCCACAAGTGCCACCTCCTGCCCCACAAGTTCCAACTCTCGTCTAACAAGTGCCACCTCCTGCCCAACATTTACCACCTCCCGCTCCACAAGTGCCACCTCCTGCCCAACAAGTGCCATTTCTTACCCCACATGTTCCAACTCCTGCCCCACAGGTGCCATTTCCTGCCCCACAAGTACCACCTCCTGTCCCACATTTACCAACTCCTGCCCCACAAGTGCCATTTCCTGCCCCACATCTGTTGCATACCACCCCACAAATTCCACCTCCCGCCACACAACTGCCACCTCCCGCTTCACAACTTCCACATCCTGCCCTACAAGTGCCACCTCCCGCCATAAAATGCCACCTCCCGTCCCTCTATCACCACCTCCTGCCCCACAAGTTACACCCCCACCCCACAGGTACCACCACCTGCCCCACAAGTACCACCTCCTGCAAACAAATGCCATTTCTTAAACCACAGGTCCAAACTCCTGCCCCACAAGTGCCACCTCCTGTCTCACAAGTGCAACCTCCCGCCCCACAACTTCCACAACCTGCCCCACAAGTGCCACCTCCCGTCACTCAACTTCCAACTCCCGCCCCACAAGTGCCACCTCCCGCCCTACAACTTCCACCTCCCGCACCACAACTTCTACCTCCTGCCTCACAAGTTCCACATTCTCCCGCCCCACAACTTCCAACTCCTGGCCCACAAGTGCGACCTCCTGCCCCACCATTACCACCTCCTGCCCCACAATTTCCACCTCCTGCCCCACCATTACCACCTCCTGCCCCACAATTTCCACCTCCTGCCCCACAATTTCCACCTCCTGCCCCACAAGTGCCACAACCTGCTCCACAATTTCAACGTCCTGCCTTACAAGTGCCACATTCTGCCCCACAAGTGTAGGCTCCTGCTCCACAAGTGCCACCTCCTGAACCACAACCTCAACCTCTGGCCCCACAAGTCCCACCTCCCGCCCCACAAGTGCCACATCCCGCCCCACAAGTGCCACCACCCGCCCCACAAGTGCCACCTTCTGTTCCACAACTTCCACCTCCTGCCCCACAAGTTATAACTCCTGCCCCACAAGTGTTGCATTTTGCCCCACAAGTGCCACCTCCCGCCTCACAAGTGCCACCTCCCGACCCACAAGTGCCAACTCCTGCCCCGCAACTTCCATCTCCTGCTCCACAAGTGCCACCTCGAACCGCACAATTGCCACCTCCTTCCCCATATCAACCACCTCCCATCCAACAAGTGCCACCTCCTGCCCCACAAGTGCCAATTCCTGCCCCACAAGTGCCAGCTCATGCTTCACAAGTGCCAGCTCCAGCCCCTCATCATCCACCTCCTGCTCCACAAGTGCCACCTCCTGCCCCACAATGACCACCTCCTGCCCCACATCATCCACCCCCTGCGCCACAAGTGCCAATTCCTGCCCTACAAGTGCCAGCACATTCCCCTGAAGTGCCAGCTCCTGCCCCACAAGTGTCACTGACCGCCCAACTTCCTCCTCCTGACACACAACTGCAACCTCCTGCCCCACAAGTGCCACCTCCCGCCCTACAAATTCCACCTCCCGCTCCACAACTTCCACCTCCTGCCTAAAAAGAGCCACGTCCTGCCCCACAACTTCCACGTAACGTCCCATAAGTTCCACCTCCTGCCCCACAAGTGCCAACTCCTGCCCCGCAACTTTTACCTCCTGCTCCACAAGTGCCAACTCCTGCCCCACATCATCCACCTCCTGCCCCACAAGTGCCACCTCCAGCCCCACAAGTGCCACATCCCTCCCCACAAGTGCCACCTCCTGCCCCACAAGTGCCACCTCCCGCCCCTCAAGTTACATCTCCTGCCCCACAAGTGCCAACACCTGACCCACAAGTGCCACCTCCTGCCCCACAACTTTACATTCCGCCCCACAGTTTCCACCTCCTGTCTTACAAGTTCCACTTCCTGCCCCACAAGTGCCAGCTCAGGCTTCACAAGTGCCAGCTCCTGCACCACATCATCCACTTCCCGCCCCACAAGTGCCACCTCCTGCCCAACAATTGCCATTTCTTACCCCACAGGTTCCAACTCCTGCCCAACAGGTGCCATTTCCTGCCCCACAAGTGCCACCTCCTGTCCCACATGTGCCAACTCCTGCCCCACATATGCCATTTCCTGCCCCACATCTTCCACCTCCCGCCCCAGAAGTGCCAGTTCCTGTCCCACAAGTGCCACCTTCCACGCCACAAATTCCACCTCCTGCCCCACAAGTTCCACCTCCTGCCCCACAATGACCACCTCCTGCCCCACATCATCCACCTCCTGCCCCACAAGTGCCAATTCCTGCCCTACAAGTGCCAGCTCATTCCCCTGAAGTGCCAGCTCCTGCCCCACAAGTGCCACATTTTGCCACACCACTGCCACCTCCCCCCCAAATAATCCACCTCCTGCCCCACAAGTGTCACTGACCGCCCAACTTCCTCCTCCTGACGCACAAGTGCAACCTCCTGCCCCACAAGTGCCAGCTCCTGCCCGACAAGAGCCACTTCCTGCCCCACAAGTACCTCTTCCCTCCCAACAAGTTCCAATTTCCGCCCCATAAGTGCCACCTCCTGCCCCACAAGTGCAACCTCCTGCCCACAAATGCCACCTTTCGCCCCACAAATGCCACCTCCCGCTCCACAACTTCCACCTCCTTCCCCACAAGTGCCACCTCCCGCCCTACAACTTCCATCTCCTGGTCCACAAGTGCCACCTCCCGCCCCACAAGTGCCAAATCCTGACGCGGAACTTCCACCTCCTGCTCCACAAGTGCCATCTCCTGCCCCACAAGTGCCACCTCCCGCCACAAAAGTGCCACCTCCCGCCCCTCTATGGCCACCTCCTGCCCCACAAGTTACACCTCTTGCCCCACAAGTTACACCTCTTGCCCCACAACGTCGACCCCCGCCCCACATGTGCCACCACCTGACCCACAAGTGCCAACTCCTGCCCCACAAGTGTTACCTCTCGCCCCACAGCTTCAACCTCCAGCCACACAAGTGCCAACTCCTGCCCAACAAGTGCCACCTCCCGCCCCACAAGTGCCACCTCCCGCCCCACTACTTCCACGTCACACCCCAAATCTTCTTACCTTCCACCCCACAAGTGCCACCTCCTGCCCCAAACCTTCAACCTACTGCCCCACAACTGCCACTTCCCACCCAGCAATTGCCACCCCCCGCCCCACAAGTGCCTCCTCCCACCCACAAGTGCCAACCCTTACCCCACAATTGCCAACTCCTGCCCCACATCATCCACCAACTGCCCCACAAGTGCCACCTCCTGCACCACAAGTGCCACCTCCTGACCCACAACTTCCAGCTCCTGCCCCAATAGTGCCAGCTCCCGGCCCACAATTGCCACCTCCTGCCCCACAACTTCCATCTCCCACTCCACAAGTGCCACCTACTGCACAACAAATACCATCTCCTGCCCCATAAGTGCCACCTCCTGCCCCACAGGTGCCACCTACTGTTCCACATCATCCACCTCCTTCCCCACATCATCCACCTCCTGTTCCACAAATGTCACCTCCTGACCCACAACTTCCACCTCCTGCCCCACAAGTGCCACCTTCTGCCCCACAAGTGCCTCCTCCTGCCACACAAGTGCCACCTCCTGCCCCACAAGTGCCACCTACTTCCCCACAAGTGCCACCTCCTGCCCCACATCATCCACCTCCTGCCCCACATCATCCACCTCCTGCCTCACAAATGCCTCCTCCTGACCCACAATTGCCACCTGCCGCCCCACATCTTCCACCTCACGCCCCACAAGTGCCACCTCCCGCCCCACAAGTGCCACCACCCTCCCCAGAACTTCAACCTCCTTCCCCAAAACATCCACCTCCCGCCCCACAGGTGTCATCATCTGCCCCACAACTGCCACATCCCGCCCCACAAGTGCCACCTCCCGCCCCTCAATTGCCACACACTGCCCCACAAGTGCCGCCCCCAGCCCCGCAAGTGTCACCCCTTGCCCCACTAGTGCCACATCCCACCGCACAATTTCCACCTCTTGTTACACAAGTCCCACCTCCCGCCCAACAACAGCCACCTCCTGCCCCACAAGTGCCACATCCCCCCCCACAAGTTCCACCTCCTGCCTTACAAGTGCCAATTCCTGCCCTACAAGTGCCAGCTCATTCCCCTGAAGTGCCAGCTCCTGCCCCACAAGTTCCACATTTGTCCACACCACTGCCACCTCCCCGCCAAAATAATCCACCTCCTGCCCCACAAGTGTCACTGACCGCCCAACTTCCTCCTCCTGACCCACAAGTGCAACCTCCTGCCCTACAAGTGCCAGCTCCTGCCCGACAAGAGCCACTTCCTGCCCCACAAGTACCTCTTCCCTCCCAACAAGTTCCAATTTCCGTCCCACAAGTGCCACCTCCTGCCCCACAAGTGCAACCTCCTGCCCCACAAATGCCACCTTTCGCCCCACAAGTGCCACCTCCCGCTCCACAACTTCCACCTCCCACTCCACAACTTCCACCTCCTGCCCCAGTAGTGCCACCTCACGCCCAACATCTACCACCTCCCACCCAACAAGTGCCACCTCCCGCCCTACAACTTCCATCTCCTGGCTCACAAGTTCCACCTCCTGCCTCAAAAGAGCCACCTCCCGCCCCACAACTTCCACGTAACGCCCCATAAGTTCCACCTCCTGCCCAACAAGTGCCACCTCTCGTCCCACAAGGACCACCTCCTGCCCCACAAGTGCCACCTCCTGCCCCACAAGTGCCACCTCCTGCCCCACAAGTGCCACCTCCTGCCTAACAAGTGCCACCACCCTCCCCAAAATGCCAACTCCCGCCCCACAAGAGCCACGTCCAGCCCCACAACTTCCACCTCCTGCCCCAAAAGTGTCAACTCCTGCCCCATAAGTTCCATATCCCGCCCCACAAGTGCCACTACCTGCCCCACTAGTGCCATCTCCATTTCCACAGGTGCCACCTCCCGCCCCACAACTTCCACGTAACGCCCCATAAGTTCCACCTCCTGCCCAACAAGTGCCACCTCTCGTCCCACAAGGACCACCTCCTGCCCCACAAGTGCCACCTCTTGCCCCACAGGTGCCAAATACTTCCCCACAACTTCCACCTTCTGCCGCACTAGTGCCAACTCCAATTCCACAAGTGCCACCTCCCACACCACAAGTGCCACCACCTGACCCACAAGTGCCAACTCCTGCCCCACAAGTGCCATTTCTTGCCCCACAAGTGCCACCTTTTGCCCCACAAGTGCCAAATCCTGCCACGCAACGTCCACCTCCTGCCCAACAATTTCCAACTCGTGCCCCACAATTGCCACCTCCTTCCCCATATCAACCACCTCCCATCCAACAAGTGCCACCTCCTGCCGCACAAGTGCCACATCATAACATTATGTGCAGTGTGGATCATTAGAAGCTTCATACTCCAGTTCCATGGAATAACAACGTTCCAAATACTCATCTCTCAGAAGAAAACTACATATCCCAGAGGACTTCGCGGCCAAAGGTTAGTCATGGGAGGAGGACATATGTATAATCTCCTCCCAGGCTGGAGCTCTCTTTTTTGGGCTGGGGACCCTACAGGGCAGCTGCCCCCTGTCATTCGCAAAGGTAAATCTAGGTAACCTGTGACAGATTTTAGTGGAGATGGCGGGCATAAGCTGCTGCTTTTTAGCTTTTAGAACAAATCTCTCTTTGCTCTCAGAGAGCTTCGTTAGGGATGTGATATCTTTTCATAGCTGCTCACTGAGAACGTGACCTTGAAAGTCCAGGCAAACTGTCAAAATTCAGGGGTAGCTGTAAACTCTGAGCATTGTTATCTTGCTTTTGTAAAGAAAACAAAGGGATTTCTTTCTCTCCCAGAGCACAGCTAGCTAGCTCTGACTTTTACAGTGCCTGCCAGCTACTGCCAGCTATGAGTCTGCTCTTTATTTTAGGAGCACTGCATAGGGGATTCAAAGCCATCATGTTCTTTGAAACTTACTGGCCCTTCTTAATTTATTGATTTCTTGTTATAGAATATATGCATTATACAACCAAGTAAGGGCCTGGTACTTCTACGCAATGTGGTATGATGTGAATTTTGACACTTGCATCCCAGATGAAATAGTTAATTTTACAATGACTAATTTCACAATTGCTAATTTCACAGCAGCTAGTTTTACAAACACCACGATGTTCAATCCGGTTTCCAGGCTGCCTTATCAGATTGCCGCACAGTTTTTGAAAACCGAGTTAGTGTTCATCCTTGTGTTCATACTCATGTTCATGTTATCAGTATCAATATATATGAATGTACTCCTCTCCATTCGTTCTATGCGGAAGTCCCCTCCAAAACCAGAAAATGCTGACTGGCAGGGAATATGGAAAGGTTTAGGAAAAATCGTAGAAGCGTGGGGACCCGCAGTGTCATGGGATTTCACTCTTGAACACCTGAGGGACCCTGAGAAATTGAGTATTTGAGTCAGAGATCTAAGGAGGTAAACCACACTTGGGGTTTGGCTTATGCTTACCGTGCTCTATATACTACTACCCTGGAGAGGGAGAGTTTCCGATCTGAGGTTCAAGCCTCAAAAAAAAAAAAAATCCCCAAGTCAACTCTGATCAGTCACAGGAGGCACCAGTAACAATATCAGTTGCCCCTGTGGAAGGAAGAAATGGAAACAGATGTCCTTGTGTCTAGGATGAGAAGAAGGAGAAGCAGAGGAGGAGGCAGCAGAAGATCCAGGTAGGGGGTCTGGATTGGCACTGAGAAATGCAAAAAAAAAAAAACAAAAAAAAAAACAAAAAAAAAACCTAAGAGGCATGAAGAAGAGAGTGATGAGGAGGAAATCTCTATTACCATTCATCAATCTCTGAAGATGGATGAATTCCAAGGCTCAAGAAAGGAGTTTACATGGCATCAAAATGAAGGTCTCTTGCCTGATTGATTTGCTGCTGGGACAACGGGGCCAACAGCCTGTCTCTAGCTGGTAATGAATCTCACCAACTAGGAAGCATTGCCAGAGACCCAGCTATCGACAGAGAGATTAGCAGATGTTTGGATGGAGCTGGCACCCTCTGGACTGTTAACAGCCGTGAGGGAAATGTAACCCTTCAAGGATGCTTTGAAGCCTCAGACTATTAAGTGGGATACCATCGAAAAAGGTATCCAGTACCTGAGGGAAATGACCGTGGTGGAAATGTTGTATGACCCTGATCCACAAGACCGTGATCCTGAGAGAGTGAGGACCAAGCCTAGCATGTGGCAGAAACTCACAAGTACAGCACCAGAAAGATATGCACACACACTGGCAACAACATTTGGAAGATCTGAGGAACAAGAGAGAAGACCCCGAGTTTTTGAACTGATTATGACACTTCAAAACTATGAAGAGCAGCTCCCCCCAGTACGCACCGCAGTTTCTGCCATCTCACGAGTAGAAGACTGATAGATGAAATGCACAAGAAACTATTTCCATCGACTAATTGTGATGGTCGAGTAGTAGTATCAGAAACGACTGATGAAGGTCAGTCTCCATACGGGTCACCAGGTCTAGTGAAGGACCTGATCAAAATATTCCAATCCTACTCTTCACCTGTATCATCAAAAGTTTCAGCTATTAGACACACGTGCTTTCCAGCTCAAGCAAGGAACAACAGTAAGATTGCACAGCGTGTTTCCATGTGGTGCTACCTACGGGACCACAGAGAAGACATGAGGAAGTGGCACGACCAGCCTACTCCTGTACTGCGAGCACGGGTGAGAGAACTACAAAACAGACCAACCACCAGTGGAGTTGCTCCATTCATCACAGGTAACCCATAGAGGGGCCCTGCCCTCAGTCTTGGCGGGGAGAGGGATAATAAGAGTTTATTGGACTGTGTGGATTAAATGGTCTGGCACAACAGAACCACAGAACCACTGCTGGATACCGGTGCAAAGTGCACTCTAATGCCCTCGAATCACAAAGGGACAGAATCAATCAAACAGAATCAATGGAGTGACTGAGGGCTCTCAAGAATTGACTGTGTTGGAGGCCGAAATAAGCCTCACTGGTAAAGACTGGCAAAAACATCCTATTGTGACTGGCCCAGTGGCTCCGTGTGTCCACAAGTGCCACCTCCCGCCCCACAAGTGCCAAATCCTGCCCTTCAACTTCCACCTCCTGCTCCACAAGTGCCACCTCCTGCCCCACAATGACCACCTCCTGCCCCACATCATCCACCCCCTGTGCCACAAGTGCCAATTCATGCCCTACAAGTGCCAGCTCATTCCCCTGAAGTGCCAGCTCCTGCCCCACAAGTGTCACTGACCGCCCAACATCCTCCTCCTGACACATAAGTGCAACCACCTGCCCCACAAGTGCCACCTCCCGCCCTACAACGTCCACCTCCCGCTCCACAACTTCCACCTCCTGCCCCACAAGTGCCACCTCCCGCCCTACAACTTCCATCTCCTGGCTCACAAGTTCCACCTCCTGCCTAAAAAGAGCCACCTCCCGCCCCACAACTTCCACGTAACGCCCCATAAGTTCCACCTCCTGCCCAACAAGTGCCACCTCTCGTCCCACAAGGACCACCTCCTGCCCCACAAGTGCCACCTCCTGCCCCACAAGTGCCACCTCCTGCCCAACAAGTGCCACCACCCTCCCCAAAATGCCAACTCCCGCCCCACAAGTGCCACGTCCAGCCCCACAACTTCCACCTCCTGCCCCAAAAGTGTCAACTCCTGCCCCATAAGTTCCATATCCCGCCCCACAAGTGCCACTACCTGCCCCACTAGTGCCATCTCCATTTCCACAGGTGCCACCTCCCGCCCCACAACTTCCACGTAACGCCCCATAAGTTCCACCTCCTGCCCAACAAGTGCCACCTCTCGTCCCACAAGGACCACCTCCTGCCCCACAAGTGCCACCTCTTGCCCCACAAGTGCCAAATACTTCCCCACAACTTCCACCTTCTGCCGCACTAGTGCCAACTCCAATTCCACAAGTGCCACCTCCCACACAAGTGCCACCACCTGACCCACAAGTGCCAACTCCTGCCCCACAAGTGCCATTTCTTGCCCCACAAGTGCCACCTCCTGCCCCACAAGTGCCATTTCCTGCCCTACAACTTCCACCTCCTGCCCCACAAGAGCCAGTTCCAGCCCCACAAATGCCACCTCCTGCCCCACAACTTCAACATCCCGCCATACAAGTGCCACCTCTTGCCCAACGTGTGCCACATCCTGCCCCACAAGTGCCAAATCCTGCCCCGCAACTTTTACCTCCTGCTCCACAAGTGCCAACTCCTGCCCCACATCATCCACCTCCTGCCCCACAAGTGCCACCTCCAGCCCCACAAGTGCCACATCCCTCCCCACAAGTGCCACCTCCTGCCCCACAAGTGCCACCTCCCGCCCCACAACTTCCACCCCCTCCCCTCAAGTTACATCTCCTGCCCCACAAGTGCCAATACCTGACCCACAAGTGCCACCTCCTGCCCCACAACTTTACATTCCGCCCCACAATTTCCACCTCCTGTCTTACAAGTTCCACTTCCTGCCCCACAAGTGCCAGCTCAGGCTTCACAAGTGCCAGCTCCTGCACCACATCATCCACTTCCCGCCCCACAAGTGCCACCTCCTGCCCAACAATTGCCATTTCTTACCCCACAGGTTCCAACTCCTGCCCCACAGGTGCCATTTCCTGCCCCACAAGTGCCACCTCCTGTCCCACATGTGCCAACTCCTGCCCCACATATGCCATTTCCTGCCCCACATCTTCCACCTCCCGCCCCAGAAGTGCCAGTTCCTGTCCCACAAGTGCCACCTACCACGCCACAAATTCCACCTCCTGCCCCACAAGTTCCACCTCCTGCCCCACAATGACCACCTCCTGCCCCACATCATCCACCTCCTGCCCCACAAGTGCCAATTCCTGCCCTACAAGTGCCAGCTCATTCCCCTGAAGTGCCAGCTCCTGCCCCACAAGTGCCACATTTTGCCACACCACTGCCACCTCCCCCCCCAAATAATCCACCTCCTGCCCCACAAGTGTCACTGACCGCCCAGCTTCCTCCTCCTGACACACAAGTGCAACCTCCTGCCCCACAACTTCAACATCCTGCCACACAAGTGCCGACTCCTGCCCAACGTGTGCCACATCCTGCCCCACAAGTGCCAACTCCTGCCCCACATCGTCCACCTCCCACCCAACAAGTGCCACCTCCTGCCCCACAAGTGCCAAATCCTGCCCTACATGTGCCAGCTCATGCCCCACAAGTGCCAGGTCCAGTCCCACATCATCCACCTTCTGCCCCACAAGTGCCACCTCCTGCCCCACAACGACCATTTCCTGCCCCACAACGACCACCTCCTGCCCCACAGCATCCACCCCCTGCACCACAAGTGCCAATTCCTGCCCTACAAGTGCCAGCTCATTCCCCTGAAGTGCCAGCTCCTGCCCCACAAGTGCCACCTCCTGTCCCACATGTGCTAACTCCTGCCCCACAAGTGCCATTTTCAGCCCCACAACTTCTACCTCACGGCCCACAAGAGCCAGTTCCTGCCCCACAAATGCCACCTCCCGCCCCACAACTTCAACATCCCGCCACACAAGTGCCACCTCCTGCCCCACAAGTGCCAAATCCTGTTCTGCAACTTCCAACTCCTGCTCCACAAGTGCCACCTCCTGCCCCACATCATCTACCTCCCACCCCACAAGTGCCACCTCCTGCCCCACAAGTTACATCTCCCGCCCCACAAGTGCCACCTCCTGCCTCACAACTTCCAACTCCCACCACAACAATTTCCACCTCCTGTCTTACAAGTTCCACTTCCGCCCCACAAGTGCCACCTCCTGCCCAACAAGTGCCATTTCTTACCCCACAGGTTCCAAATCCTACCCCACTGGTGCCATTTCCTGCCCCACAAGTGCCATTTCCCCCCCCACATGTGCCAACTCCTGCCTTACAAGTTTCACCTCCCACCCCACAAATTCCACCTCCCACCCCACAAGTTCCACCTCCTGCCCCAAAAGTGCCAATTCCTGCTTCACAAGTGCCAGCTCATGCTTCACAAATGCCAGCTCATGCCCCACATCATCAACTTCCTGCCCCACAAGTGCCACCTCTAACCCCACAAAGACAGCCTCCTGCCCCACATCATCCACCTCCTGCCCCACAAGTGCCAATTCCTGCCCCACAAGTGCCAGCTCATGCCCCACAAGTGCCACCTCCTGCCCCACAAGTGCCACCTCCTGCCCCACAAGTGACAATACCTGTTCCACAAGTGCCACCTCCCGCCCCACAACTTCAACATCCCGCCACACAAGTGCCGATTCCTGGCAACGTGTGCCACATCCTGCCCCACAAGTGCCAGCTCCTGCCCCACAAGTGCCACATTTGTCCACACCACTGCCTCCTCCCCCCCAAATAATCCACCTCCCGCCCCACAACTGTCACTGACTGACCAACTTCCTCCTCTTGCCCCACAAGTGCCAGCTCCTGCCCCACAAGTGCCAGCTCCTGCCCCACAAGAGCCACTTCCTGCCCCACAAGTACCTCTTCCCTCCCAACAAGTTCCAATTTCCGCCCAACAAGTACCACCTCCTTCTGCACAAGTTCCACCTCCTGCCCTAAAAGCTCCATTTCCTGCCCCAGAAGTGCCACCTCCCGCCCCACAAGTGCCACCTCCTGCCCTACAACTTCCACCTCCTGGCCCACAAGTGCCACCTCCCGCCCTACAACTGCCAAACCCTGCCCCAAAACTTCCACCTCCTGCCCAACAATTTCCAACTCGTGCCCCACAATTGCCACCTCCTGCCACACAAATGCCACCTTCTGCCTCAAAATGCCACCTCCTGCCCAACAACTCCAACCTCCCGCCCCACAAGTACCACCTCCTGCTCCACAAGTTCCACCTCCTGCCCCATAAGTTCCACCTTACGCCCCACAAGTGCCATCTCCTGCCCCAAAAGCTCAATTTCCTGCCCAATGTATTCCTATGGGTACCTATGGGTTTCAATGTGGTCCCTATGTGCCTCTATGGGTTCTCTTATGGGTCTCAGCGAGGTCCCTATGTGTCTCTATGGGTCTCACTGTCCCCCACTGAAATCCATGGGGTCCCTATGTGTCCCAATGTCCCCCTATTGGTCCCAGTGTCAGCCTATGGGTCACAATGTGTCCCTATGTGTCCCAATGTCCCTCCTATTTGTTGCTAAGTGTCTCCATGGGGTCTCTTATGAGTATCTCTGGGCCAAAAGATCTACCTGTTGGTATCCATAGGTTACATTACGTCCCTATGTGCCTCTATGGGGTCTCTTAAGGGTTACAGCGAAGACCCTATGTGTCTCTATGGGTCTCACTGTCCCCCACTATGTTCCATGGGGTCCCTATGTGTCCCAATATACCCCTATGGGTCCCAGTGTCTCCCTATGGGTCACTATTTGTTCCTAAGTGCCGAATGTCCCCCCTATGTGTCCCAATGGCCCACTTCGGGGTTTCTATGGGGACTCTTATTGGTATCTCTGGGCCCAAATGTCTTCCTATGGGTATCTATGGGTTTCAATGAGGTCCCTATGTGCCTCTATGGGGTCTCTTATGGGTATCAGTGGAGCCCCTATGTGTCTCTACGGGTCTCACTGTTCCCCACTGTAATCCATGGGGTCACTCTGTGTCCCAATGTCCACACTATGGGTTGCTATGTACCTCTATGGGGTCTCTATGTGGTCTCTTATGGGTATTTCTAGGCCCAAATGTCTTCCTATGGGTATCTATGGGTTTCAATGTGGTCCCTATGTGCCTCTATGGGTCTCACTGTCCCCCACCTTAATCCATGGGGTCTCTATGTGTCCCAATGTCCCCCTATGGGTCCCAGTGTCTCCCTATGGGTCACTTTGTGTCCCTATGTGTCCCAATGTCCCCCCTATGGGTTGCTATGTGCCTCTTTGGGTTCTCTATGGGGCTCTATGGGGTGCCTATGGAGCTCTATGGAGTACTATGGGGCGTTCTGAGCTTTCTATGGGGTGTCTATGGAACGCTATGGTGTGTCTATGTGGCAAAATGAGTTTCTATGGGTGGCTATGGGAGATCTATGGGGCACAATGGGTTACCTATGGGGCTCTATGGGATGTCTATGGGGCTCTATGGCGCGGCTATATATCCTTATGTGGTGTCTATTTGGCACTATGTTGTGCTATGGGGTGCTGTGAGGCACTATGGGGTGCTATGGGGCTCTATGGAGCAGTATAGGGTGTCTATGGGTCTCTATGGGGTGCAATGGGGCGTTGTGGGGCACAAGGGAGTGTCTATGAGGCTCCATGGGCTGCTATGGGGCACTGTGGAGTAGCTATGGGATGATTTGGGGTCTCTTTGTGCCCATATGGGGGGCTATGGGTCACTATGTGGTGTCTATGGGGCTCTATGGGGTGGCTATGCGGTGCTGTAGGGTGGCTATGGGTTGCTTTGGGGAATCCTTGGGTTCCTATGGGGCACTATGGGTGACTATGGAGTGCTATGTTTTGCTCTTGGGCTCTATGCGGAAGAATGGGGTCTCTATGGGGCGCTATGAGGTCCCTATGGGGCTCTATGGGGAGTCTATGGGGTGTCTTTGGGGATCTATGGCTTGTCTGTGGGGCTCTTTGGGGTCTGCATGGGGTCTGTATGGGGTTCAGTGGGTCTCTATGGGGCTCTATGGGGTGTCTACAGGCACTATGGGGCGATATGGGGTGTCTATGTGGTTCAATTGGGCTCTATGGTGTGGCTGTAGGGCCTTATGTGGTGTCTATGGGGCACTGTGGGCTGCTATGGGGTGCTGTGGGGAACTATGGGGTGTCTATGGGGCTCTATGGAGCAGTATGCTGTGTCTATGGGTCCCTATGGGGTGCAATGGGGCGCTGTGGGGCACAATGGAGTGTCTATGAGGCTCCATGGGCTGCTATGGGGCACTATGGAGTAGCTATGGGGTGCTATGGGGTCTCTTTGGGCCCCTATGGGTCACTATGGGTCACTATGTGGTGTCTATGGGGCTCTATGGGGTGGCTATGCGGTGCTGTAGGGTGGCTATGGGGTGCTTTGGGGTATCCTTGGGTTCCTATGGGGCGCTATGGGTGACTATGGGGTGCTATGGTTTGCTATGGGGCTCTATGCGGAAAAATGGGTCTCTATGGGGCGCTATGAGGTCCCTATGGGGCTCTATGGGGAGTCTATGGGGTGTCTTTGGGTTGTCTGTGGGGCTCTATGGGGTCTGCATGGGGTCTGTATGGGGTTCAGTGGGTCTCTATGGGGCTCTATGGGGTGTCTACAGGCACTATGGGGCGATATGGGGTGTCTATGTGGTTCAATTGGGCTCTATGGTGTGGCTGTAGGGCCTTATGTGGTGTCTATGGGGCACTGTGGGCTGCTATGGGGTGCTGTGGGGAACTATGGGGTGTCTATGGGGCTCTATGGAGCAGTATGCTGTGTCTATGGGTCCCTATGCGGTGCAATGGGGTGCTGTGGGGCACAATGGAGTGTCTATGAGGCTCCATGGGCTGCTATGGGGCACTATGGAGTAGCTATGGGGTGCTATGGGGTCTCTTTGGGCCCCTATGGGTCACTATGGGGCTCTATGGGGTATCTTTGTGTTCCTATGGGGCGCTATGGGTGACTATGGGGTCGCTATGGGTTTCTTTGAGGCACTATGGGTCTCAATGGGGTCTCTATGGGTCTCAATTTCTCCTTATGGCTCCCAATGACTGTCTATGGGTCTCTATGTGTCCCTATGGGTCCCAGTGTCTCTCAATGTGTCCCTATGGGTCCCAGTGTCTCTCTATGGGTCCCAATGTCTTCCTCTGGATCTCTATGGGTCCCTAGGGGTCCCAGTGTCTCTCTATGTCTCCCTGTCTAGGTGGTAACTATACAGATGGTAACAAAGATGGTAACAAATGTACAGAGGTTCTAAGCGAGAGAGAAACTCACCAGTGGTGATGCCTTCGCTGAGGAAGCTGGGGCGGTCTTCACTGCAGAGCGATGTCCAAGAGATGCTGCCTCACAGAATCACAGAATTCTCAAGGTTGGAAAAGGGCTGCCAGCTTTTGTAGGAGAATAGCATGGGAGACAGTTGTGAAGGCTTTGCTGAAGTCCAAGTAGAGCACATCAACAGCCTTTCTTTCTTTCCTTCATCCATCAGATGGGTCACAGGATCGTAGAAGGAGATCAGATTGGTCAAGCAGGAGCTGCCCTTCACGAACCCATGCTGGCTAGGTCTGATCTCCTGCTCATCCCACACCTGCCGCATCTGTCATCTCCCTCAAGACAATTCGTTCCATTCCCTTCCCTGGCACCGAGGTCAGGCTAACAGGCCTGGAGTTGCCCGGATCCTCCTGACAACCTTGCTTGGAAATGGGAGTCACGTTGGCAAGCCTCCAGTCTTCTGGGACCTCACCCGGAAACAGGGAGCTCGGAAAGATAATGGAAAGCGGCTCGAGTGAGGGTCAGCCCTTAAATGAGGTCTCAGAGGAGGTGGAGTCGAGCTCCAGCCCTCCCGGGAGCACAGCTCCATTACTCTCACCTGTGCTCCCGCAGCTGACCCCACACTTGCCTCAGCTGATTAATCAGAGGTTCAGGCTGTGATTACCAATCTCCCACACAGCCCCTGTGGGTCCCAATGTTTCCCTATGGATCTCTGGGTGTCCCTATAGGACTCTATGGGGTTATTATGCCTCTAAATGGGTCCCTATATGTCTCTATGTCTCTCTATGGGGTCCCTATGTGTCCCAATGTCCCCACTATGGTTTGCTATGTGCCTCTATGGGGTCTCTATGGGGTCTTTTATGGGTAACTATCGTCCCAAATGTATTCCTAAGGGTATCTATGGGTTTCAATGTGGTCCCTATGTGCCTCTATGGGGTCTCTTATGGGTCTCAACGAAGTCCCTATGTGTCTCTATGGGTCTCACTGTCCACCACTGTAATCCATGTGGTCCCTATGTGTCCCAATATCCCCATATGGGTCCCAGTGTCTCCCTATGGGTCACTATGTGTCCCTATGTGTCCCAATGTCCCCCCTATGGGTTGCTATGTGCCTCAATGGGCTCTCTTATGGATAGCTCTGGGCCCAAATGTCTCCCTGTGGGTATCTATGGGTTACATTAGGTCCCTAGGTGCCTCTATGGGGTCTCTTATGGGTCTCAGCGGGTTCCCTATGTGTCTCTATGGGTCTCACTGTCCCCCACTGTAATCCATGGGGTCCTTATGTGTCCCATTGTCCCCCTATGGGATCCAGTGTCTCCTCATGGGTCACGGTGTGTCCCTATGTGTCCCTATGTCCCCCCTATGGGTTGCTATGTTCCTCTATGGGGTCTCTTATGGGTCTCAGCAGGGTCCCTATGTGTCTCGATGGATCTGACTGTCCCCCACTTTAATCCATGGGGTCACTATGTGTCCCAATGTCCCCCCTATGGGGTGCTTTGTGCTTGTATGTGGTTTCTTATGGGTATCTCTGGGCCCAAATATCTTCCTATAGCTATCTCTGGGTTTCAATGTGGTCCCTAGGTGCCTCTATGGGGTCTCTTATGGGTCTCAGCGGGGTTTCTATGTGTCTCTATGGGTCTTGCTGTCCCCCACTGTAGTCCAAGGGGTCCCTATGTGTCCCAATGTCCCCATATGGGTCCCAGTGTCTCCCTATGGGTCAGAATGTTTCCCTACGTGTCCCAATGTCCCCCCTATGGGTTGCTATGTGCCTCTATGGGGTCTCTGTGGGGTCTCTTATGGATATCTCTGGGCCCAAATGTCTTCCTACAAGTATCTATGAGTTTCAATGTGGTCCCTAGGTGCCTCTATGGGGTCTCTTATGGGTCTCAGCGGGGTCCTTATGTATCTCTATGGGTCTCACTGTCCCCCACTGTAATTCATTGGGTCCCTATGTGTCCCAATGTCCCCCTATGGGTCCCAGTGTCTTCCTACGGGTCACAATGTGTACCTATGTGTCCCAATGTCCCCCCTATGGGTTGCTATGTGCCCCTATGGGGTCTCTATGGGGTCTCTTATGGTTATCTCTGGGCCCAAATGTCTTCCTTTGGGTATCTATAAGTTTCAAAGTCGTCCTATGTGTCCCTATGGGTCTTAATGGCTCCTAATGTGTCCCTATGAGTCTATATGTGGTCTCACTGTCCCAGTGGGTCTCTATGTGTTCCTATGTGTCTATATGGAGTCTCTATCTGGTTTCTATGGGTCTTGGTGTCCCTCTATGTGTCACTTTGTGCCTCTATGGGGTCTCCATGGGTTTCTATGGGGTCTCTATGTCTCTCTTTGGGTCCCTATTGGTCCCAATAGGTCCCTATGAGTCTCTATGATGTCTCCCTTTGTCCCCATATGGGTCCCAGTGTGACCCACATGTGCCCACAGCAGCTCCTGCCCCATAGACCTGACCCACATGTTCCCCACAGCAGCTCCTGCCCCATAGATCTGACCCACAGCATCTCCTGCCACATAGATCTGACCCAAATCAGCCCCACAGCATCTCCTGCCCCATAGATCTGACCCACATGTGCCCCACAGCAGCTCCAAACTCATAGATCTGACTCACATCAGTCCAACAGCAGATTTTGCACCATAGATATGTCCCTCATATTCCCCACAGCAACTCCTGCCCCATAGATCTGACCTACATCATCCCCTCTGCAGCTCCTGCCCCATAGGTCTGACCCACATGTGCCCCAGAGCAGCTCCTGCCATAAAGATGTAACCACCATCAGCCCCAAAGCAGCTCCTGCCCCATAGATCTGACCCACATCAGCCCCACAGCAGATTTTGCCCCATAGATATGTGCCACGTCTGCCCCACAGCAGCTCCTGCGACATAGATCTTACCCAGATCTGCTCTACAGCAGCTGCTGCCCCAAAGATCTGACCAACATCAGCCCCACAGCAGCTCCTGCCCCATAGATCTGACCCACATCTGCCCCACAGCAGCTCCTGCCCCATAGACCCTACCAACATGTGCAGCACAGCAGCTCCTGCCCATAGATCTGAACCACATCTGCCCCACAGCAGCTCCTGCCCCATAGATCTGACCCACATCTGCTCCACAGCATCTCCTGCCCCATAGATCTGACCCCCATCTGCCCCACAGCAGCTCCTGCCTCATACATCTGACTCACAGCATCTCCTGCCCCATAGAACTGGCCCACATCAGCCACAGCAGCTCCTGACCTATAGATCTGACCCACATCTGACCCACAGCAGCTCCTGCCCCATAGATCTGACCCACATCTGCCACACAGCAGCCTTTGCCCCATAGATCTGACCCACATCTGCCCCACAGCAGCTCCTAACACATAGATCTGACCCACATGTGCCCCAGAGCTGCTCCTGCCCCATAGATCTGAACCACAGCAGCTCCTGTCTCATAGATCTTACCCACATCAGCCCCACAGCAGATTTTGCCTGATAGTTATGCCCCACATCTGCCCAACAGCAACTCCTGCCCCATAGATCTGACCCACATGTGCCCACAGCAGCTCCTGCCCCATAGACCTGACCCACATGTTCCCCACAGCAGCTCCTGCCCCAATGACCTGACCCACAGCATCTCCTGCCACATAGATCTGACCCAAATCAGCCCCACAGCATCTCCTGCCCCATAGATCTGACCCAAGTCAGCCCCACAGCAGCTCCTGCCTTATAGATCTAACCACCATCAGCCCCACAACAGCTTCTACCCCATAGATCTGACCCACATGTGCTCCACTGCAGCTCCAGTCCCGTAGATCTGAACCACAGCAGCCCATGCCCCATAGATCTGACCCTCATCAGCAACACAGCAGCTCATGACACATACATCTGACCCAAATCTGCCCCACACCATCTCCTGCCCCATAGATCTAACTCACATTTGCCCCACAGCAGCTCCTGCCCATAGATCTGACCCACAGCAGCTCCTGCCCTATAGATCTAATTCAAATCTGCCCCACAGCAGCTCCTGCTCCATAGATCTGACCCACATGTGCCCCAGAGCAGCTCTGCCCCATTGATTTGACCCACATCAGCCCCACAGGAGATCCTGCCCCATAGATCTGACCCACATCAGCCCCACAGCAGATTTTGCCCCATAGATATGTGCCACGTCTGCCCCACAGCAGCTCCTGCGACATAGATCTTACCCAGATCTGCTCCACAGCAGCTGCTGCCCCAAAGATCTGACCAACATCAGCCCCACAGCAGCTCCTGCCCCATAGATCTGACCCACATCTGCCCCACAGCAGCTCCTGCCCCATAGACCCTACCAACATGTGCAGCACAGCAGCTCCTGCCCATAGATCTGACCCACATCTGCCCCACAGCAGCTCCTGCCCCATAGATCTGACCCACATCTGCTCCACAGCATCTCCTGCCCCATAGATCTGACCCACATCTGCCCCACAGCAGCTCCTGCCACATACATCTGACTCACAGCATCTCCTGCCCCATAGAACTGGCCCACAGCAGCCACAGCAGCTCCTGACCTATAGATCTGACCCACATCTACTCCACAGCATCTCCTGCCCCATAGATCTGACCTCCATCTGCCCCATAGCAGCTCCTGCCTCATACATCTGACTCACAGCATCTCCTGCCCCATAGAACTGGCCCACATCAGCCACAGCAGCTCCTGACCTATAGATCTGACCCACATCTGACCCACAGCAGCTCCTGCCCCATAGATCTGACCCACATGTGCCCACAGCAGCTCCTGCCCCATAGACCTGACCCACATGTTCTCCACAGCAGCTCCTGCCCCATAGATCTGACCCACAGCATCTCCTGCCACATAGATCTGACCCACATGTGCCCCACAGCAGCTCCAAACTCATAGATCTGACTCACATCAGTCCAACAGCAGATTTTGCACCATAGATATGTCCCTCATATTCCCCACAGCAGCTCCTGCCCCATAGATCTGACCTACATCATCCCCTCAGCAGCTCCTGTAACATAGGTCTGACCCACATGTGCCCACAGCAGCTCCTGCCCCATAGATCTGACCCACATGTTCCCCACAGCGGCTCCTGCCCCATAGATCTGACCCACAGCATCTCCTGCCACATAGATCTGACCCAAATCAGCCCCACAGCATCTCCTGCCCCATAGATCTGACCCACATGTGCCCCACAGCAGCTCCAAACTCATAGATCTGACTCACATCAGTCCAACAGCAGATTTTGCACCATAGATATGTCCCTCATATTCCCCACAGCAGCTCCTGCTCCATAGGTCTGACCCACATGTGCCCCACAGCAGCTCCTGCCATATAGATCTAACCACCATCAGCCCCAAAGCAGCTCCTGCCCCATAGATCTGACCCAAGTCAGCCCCACAGCAGCTCCTGCCTTATAGATCTTACCACCATCAGCCCCACAACAGCTTCTACCCCATAGATCTGACCCACATCTGCTCCACAGCATCTCCTGCCCCATAGATCTGACCCCCATCTGCCCTACAGCAGCTCCTGCCTCATACATCTGACTCACAGCATCTCCTGCCCCATAGAACTGGCCCACATCAGACACAGCAGCTCCTGCCCCATAGATCTGACCCACATCTGACCCACAGCAGCTCCTGCCCCATAGATCCGACCCACATCTGCCACACAGCAGCCTTTGCCCCATAGATCTGACACACATCTGCCCCACAGCATCTCCTGCCCCATAGATCTGACCCACATGTGCCCCACAGCAGCTCCTAACACATAGATCTGACCCACATGTGCCCCACAGCAGCTCCTAACACATAGATCTGACCCACATGTGCCCCAGAGCTGCTCCTGCCCCATAGATCTGAACCACAGCAGCTCCTGTCTCATAGATCTTACCCACATCAGCCCCACAGCAGATTTTGCCCCATAGTTATGCCCCACATCTGCCCAACAGACACTCCTGCCCCATAGATCTGACCCACATGTGCCCACAGCAGCTCCTGCCCCATAGACCTGACCCACATGTTCCCCACAGCAGCTCCTGCCCCATAGATCTGACCCAAATCAGCCCCACAGCATCTCCTGGCCCATAGATCTGACCCACATGTGCCCCACAGCAGCTCCAAACTCATAGATCTGACTCACATCAGTCCAACAGCAGATTTTGCACCATAGATATGTCCCTCATATTCCCCACAGCAACTCCTGCCCCATAGATCTGACCTACATCATCCCCTCTGCAGCTCCTGCCCCATAGGTCTGACCCACATGTGCCCCACAGCAGCTCCTGCCATATAGATGTAACCACCATCAGCCCCAAAGCAGCTCCTGCCCCATAGATCTGACCCACATCAGCCCCACAGCAGATTTTGCCCCATAGATATGTGCCACGTCTGCCCCACAGCAGCTCCTGCTCCATAGATCTGACCCACATGTGCCCCAGACCAGCTCTGCCCCATTGATTTGACCCACATCAGCCCCACAGGAGATCCTGCCCCATAGATCTGACCCACATCTGCCCCACAGCAGCTCCTGCCCCATAGACCCTACCAACATGTGCAGCACAGCAGCTCCTGCCCATAGATCTGACCCACATCTGCCCCACAGCAGCTCCTGCCCCATAGATCTGACCCACATCTGCTCCACAGCATCTCCTGCCCCATAGATCTGACCCCCATCTGCCCCACAGCAGCTCCTGCCTCATACATCTGACTCACAGCATCTCCTGCCCCTTAGAACTGGCCCACATCAGCCACAGCAGCTCCTGACCTATAGATCTGACCCACATCTGCCCCACAGCAGCTCCTGACCTATAGATCTGACCCACATCTGCTCCACAGCAGCTCCTGCCCCATAGATCTGACCCACATCTGCCACACAGCAGCCTTTGCCCCATAGATCTGACCCACATCTGCCCCACAGCATCTCCTGCCCCATAGATCTGACCCACATGTGCCCCACAGCAGCTCCTAACTCATAGATCTGACCCACATGTGCCCCAGAGTTGCTCCTGCCCCATAGATCTGAACCACAGCAGCTCCTGTCTCATAGATCTTACCCACATCAGCCCCACAGCAGATTTTGCCCCATAGTTATGCCCCACATCTGCCCAACAGCAACTCCTGCCCCATAGATCTGACCCACATGTGCCCACAGCAGCTCCTGCCCCATAGACCTGACCCACATGTTCCCCACAGCAGCTCCTGCCCCATAGATCTGACCCACAGCATCTCCTGCCACATAGATCTGACCCAAATCAGCCCCACAGCATCTCCTGCCCCATAGATCTGACCCACATGTGCCCCACAGCAGCTCCAAACTCATAGATCTGACTCACATCAGTCCAACAGCAGATTTTGCACCATAGATATGTCCCTCATATTCCCCACAGCAGCTCCTGCCCCATAGATCTGACCCACATCTGCCCCACAGCAGCTCCTGCCCCATAGACCCTACCAACATGTGCAGCACAGCAGCTCCTGCCCATAGATCTGTCCCACATCTGCCCCACAGCAGCTCCTGCCCCATAGATCTGACCCACATCTGCTCCACAGCATCTCCTGCCCCATAGATCTGACCCCCATCTGCCCCACAGCAGCTCCTGCCTCATACATCTGACTCACAGCATCTCCTGCCCCATAGAACTGGCCCACATCAGCCACAGCAGCTCCTGACCTATAGATCTGACCCACATCTGACCCACAGCAGCTCCTGCCCCATAGATCTGACCCACATCTGACCCACAGCAGCTCCTGCCCCATAGATCTGACCCACATCTGACCCACAGCAGCTCTTGCCCCATACATCTTACCCAGATCTGCCCCACAGCAGCTCCTACCCAAAGATCTGACCCACATCATCTCAACAGCAGCTCCTGCCCCATAGATCTGACCCACATGTGCCCCACAGCAGCTCCTAACACATAGATCTGACCCACATGTGCCCCAGAGCTGCTCCTGCCCCATAGATCTGAACCACAGCAGCTCCTGTCTCATAGATCTTACCCACATCAGCCCCACAGCAGATTTTGCCCCATAGTTATGTCCCACATCTGCCCAACAGCAACTCCTGCCCCATAGATCTGACCCACATGCGCCCCAGAGCAGCTCCTGCCCCATGGGTCTGACCCACATGCGCCTCACAGCAGCTCCTGCCCCATAGATCTAACCACCATCAGCCCCAGAGCAGCTCCTGCCCCATAGATTTGACCCACATCAGCCACACAGCATCTCCCGCCCCATAGATGTGACCCACATCTGCACCACAGCAGCTCCTCCCCATAGATCTAACACCCATCAGCCTCACAGCAGCTCCTGCCCCATAGATATGCCCTACATATGCCCCACATCAGCTCCTGCAACATAGATCTGACCCACATCTGCAACACAGCAGCTCCTGCTCCATAAATCTGACCAACATCAGGCCCACATTTGTTCCTGCCCCATAGATCTGACCCACAGCAGCCCCTGCCACATAGATCTGACCCACAAGTGCCCCACAGCAGCTCCAGCCCAATAGACCTGTCCCACATCTGCCCCAAAGCATCTCCTGCC
Source organism: Coturnix japonica (assembly GCF_054131305.1). Classification (NCBI taxonomy): domain Eukaryota; kingdom Metazoa; phylum Chordata; class Aves; order Galliformes; family Phasianidae; genus Coturnix; species Coturnix japonica. Next base: position 42,307 of record NC_140700.1, read on the forward strand.
CCATAGATCTTTCCTACATCAGCCCCACAGCACCTCCGGCCCAATAGATCTGACCCACATGTGCCCCACAGCAGCTCCTGCCCCATAGATCTGACCCACATCAACCATGTTGATAAACATGAAAACATACAACATGGGTTGTATCAACCATGTAATCCATGGTGTCCCTATGTGTCCCAATGTCACCCTATGGGTCCCAGTGTCTCCCTATGGGTCACTATGTGTCCCTATGTGTCCCAATGTCCCCCCTATGGGTGGCTATGTACCTCTATCGGTTCTCTATGGGGCTCTATGGGATGCCTATGGAGCTCTATGGGGCGTTCTGAGGTTTCTATGGGGTGTCTATGGAACGCTATGGTGTGTCTATTTGGTAAATTAGTTTCTATGGGTGGCTATGGGAGCTCTATGGGGCACAATGGGTTGCCTACGGGGCTCTATGGGATGTCTGTGGGGCTCTATGGCGCGGCTATATGTCCTTATGTGGTGTCTATGTGGCACTATGTTGTGCTATGGGGTGCTGTGAGGCACTATGGGGTGCTATGGGGCTCTATGGAGCAGTATAGGGTGTCTATGGGTCTCTATGGGGTGCAATGGGGCGCTGTGGGGCACAAGAGAGTGTCTATGAGGCTCCATGGGCTGCTATGGGGCACTGTGGAGTAGCTATGGGATGATTTGGGGTCTCTTTGTGCCCCTATGGGGCACTATGGGTCACTATGTGGTGTCTATGGGGCTCTATGGGGTGGCTATGCGGTGCTGTAGGGTGGCTATGGGGTGCTTTGGGGTATCCTTGGGTTCCTATGGGGCGCTATGGGTGACTATGGGGTGCTATGGTTTGCTATGGGGCTCTATGCGGAAGAATGGGGTCTCTATGGGGCGCTATGAGGTCCCTATGGGGCTCTATGGGGAGTCTATGGGGATCTATGGGTTGTCTGTGGGGCTCTATGGGGTCTGCATGGGGTCTGTATGGGGTTCAGTGGGTCTCTATGGGGCTCTATGGGGTGTCTACAGGCACTATGGGGCGATATGGGGTGTCTATGTGGTTCAATTGGGCTCTATGGTGTGGCTGTAGGGCCTTATGTGGTGTCTATGGGGCACTGTGGGCTGCTATGGGGTGCTGTAGGGAGCTATGGAGTGTCTATGGGGCTCTATGGAGCAGTATGCTGTGTCTATGGGTCCCTATGGGGTGCAATGGGGTGCTGTGGGGCACAATGGAGTGTCTATGAGGCTCCATGGGCTGCTATGGGGCACTATGGAGTAGCTATGGGGTGCTATGGGGTCTCTTTGGGCCCCCTATGAGTCACTATGGGGTGTCTATGGGGCTCTATGGGGTATCTTTGTGTTCCTATGGGGCGCTATGGGTGACTATGGGGTCGCTATGGGTTTCTTTGAGGCACTATGGGTCTCAATGGGGTCTCTATGGGTCTCAATTTATCCTTATGGCTCCCAATGACTGTCTATGGGTCTCTATGTGTCCCTATGGGTCCCAGTGTCTCTCTATGGGTCCCAATGTCTTCCTCTGGATCTCTATGGGTCCCTAGGGGTCCCAGCGTCTCTCTATGTCCCCCTGTCTAGGTGGTAACTATACAGATGGTAACAAAGATGGTAACAAATGTACAGAGGTTCTAAGCGAGAGAGAAACTCACCAGTGGTGATGCCTTCGCTGAGGAAGCTGGGGCGGTCTTCACTGCAGAGCGATGTCCAAGAGATGCTGCCTCACAGAATCACAGAATTCTCAAGGTTGGAAAAGGGCTGCCAGCTTTTGTAGGAGAATAGCATGGGAGACAGTTGTGAAGGCTTTGCTGAAGTCCAAGTAGAGCACATCAACAGCCTTTCTTTCTTTCCTTCATCCATCAGATGGGTCACAGGATCGTAGAAGGAGATCAGATTGGTCAAGCAGGAGCTGCCCTTCACGAACCCATGCTGGCTAGGTCTGATCTCCTGCTCATCCCACACCTGCCGCATCTGTCATCTCCCTCAAGACAATTCGTTCCATTCCCTTCCCTGGCACCGAGGTCAGGCTAACAGGCCTGGAGTTGCCCGCATCCTCCTGACAACCTTGCTTGGAAATGGGAGTCACGTTGGCAAGCCTCCAGTCTTCTGGGACCTCACCCGGTAACAGGGAGCTCGGAAAGATAATGGAAAGCGGCTCGAGTGAGGGTCAGCCCTTAAATGAGGTCTCAGAGGAGGTGGAGTCGAGCTCCAGCCCTCCCGGGAGCACAGCTCCATTACTCTCACCTGTGCTCCCGCAGCTGACCCCACACTTGCCTCAGCTGATTAATCAGAGGTTCAGGCTGTGATTACCAATCTCCCACACAGCCCCTGTGGGTCCCAATGTTTCCCTATGGATCTCTGGGTGTCCCTATAGGACTCTATGGAGTTATTATGCCTCTAAATGGGTCCCTATATGTCTCTATGTCTCTCTATGGGGTCCCTATGTGTCCCAATGTCCCCACTATGGTTTGCTATGTGCCTCTATGGGGTCTCCATGGCTTTCTATGGGGTCTCTATGTCTCTCTTTGGGTCCCTATTGGTCCCAATAGGTCCCTATGAGTCTCTATGATGTCTCCCTTTGTCCCCATATGGGTCCCAGTGGGACCCACATGTGCCCACAGCAGCTCCTGCCCCATAGACCTGACCCACATGTTCCCCACAGCAGCTCCTGCCCCATAGATCTGACCCACAGCATCTCCTGCCACATAGATCTGACCCAAATCAGCCCCACAGCATCTCCTGCCCCATAGATCTGACCCACATGTGCCCCACAGCAGCTCCAAACTCATAGATCTGACTCACATCAGTCCAACAGCAGATTTTGCACCATAGATATGTCCCTCATATTCCCCACAGCAACTCCTGCCCCATAGATCTGATCTACATCATCCCCTCTGCAGCTCCTGCCCCATAGGTCTGACCCAAATGTGCCCCACAGCAGCTCCTGCCATATAGATCTAACCACCATCAGCCCCAAAGCAGCTCCTGCCCCATAGATCTGACCCAAGTCAGCCCCACAGCAGCTCCTGCCTTATAGATATGACCCCCATCAGCCCCACAACAGCTTCTACCCCATAGATCTGACCCACATCTGCCCCACAGCAGCTCTTGCCCCATACATCTTACCCAGATCTGCCCCACAGCAGCTCCTACCCAAAGATCTGACCCACATCATCTCGACAGCAGCTCCTGCCCCATAGATCTGACCCACATGTGCCCCACAGCAGCTCCTAACACATAGATCTGACCCACATGTGCCCCAGAGCTGCTCCTGCCCCATAGATCTGAACCACAGCAGCTCCTGTCTCATAGATCTTACCCACATCAGCCCCACACCAGATTTTGCCCCATAGTTATGTCCCACATCTGCCCAACAGCAACTCCTGCCCCATAGATCTGACCCACATGTGCCCACAGCAGCTCCTGCCCCATAGACCTGACCCACATGTTCCCCACAGCAGCTCCTGCCCCATAGATCTGACCCACAGCATCTCCTGCCACATAGATCTGACCCAAATCAGCCCCACAGCATCTCCTGCCCCATAGATCTGACCCACATGTGCCCCACAGCAGCTCCAAACTCATAGATCTGACTCACATCAGTCCAACAGCAGATTTTGCACCATAGATATGTCCCTCATATTCCCCACAGCAACTCCTGCCCCATAGATCTGACCTACATCATCCCCTCTGCAGCTCCTGCCCCATAGGTCTGACCCACATGTGCCCCACAGCAGCTCCTGCCATATAGATTTAACCACCATCAGCCCCAAAGCAGCTCCTGCCCCATAGATCTGACCCAAGTAAGCCCCACAGCAGCTCCTGCCTTATAGATCTAACCACCATCAGCCCCACAACAGCTTCTACCCCATAGATCTGACCCACATGTGCTCCACTGCAGCTCCAGTCCCGTAGATCTGACCCACAGCAGCTCCTGCCCTATAGATCTGATTCAAATCTGCCCCACAGCAGCTCCTGCTCCATAGATCTGACCCACATGTGCCCCAGAGCAGCTCTGCCCCATTGATTTGACCCACATCAGCCCCACAGGAGATCCTGCCCCATAGATCTGACCCACATCAGCCCCACAGCAGATTTTGCCCCATAGATATGTGCCACGTCTGCCCCACAGCAGCTCCTGCGACATAGATCTTACCAAGATCTGCTCCACAGCAGCTGCTGCCCCAAAGATCTGACCAACATCAGCCCCACAGCAGCTCCTGCCCATAGATCTGACCCACATCTGCCCCACAGCAGCTCCTGCCCCATAGATCTGACCCACATCTGCTCCACAGCATCTCCTGCCCCATAGATCTGACCCACATCTGCCCCACAGCAGCTCCTGCCCCATAGATCTGACCCCCATCTGCCCCACAGCAGCTCCTGCCTCATACATCTGACTCACAGCATCTCCTGCCCCATAGAACTGGCCCACATCAGCCACAGCAGCTCCTGACCTATAGATCTGACCCACAACTGCTCCACAGCATCTCCTGCCCCATAGATCTGACCCCCATCTGCCCCACAGCAGCTCCTGCCTCATAGATCTGACCCACATCTGCCCCACAGCATCTCCTGCCCCATAGAACTGACCCACATCTGCCCCACAGCAGCTCCTGCCCCATAGATCTGACCCACATCTGACCCACAGCAGCTCCTGCCCCATAGATCTGACCCACATGTGCCCCACAGCAGCTCCTAACACATAGATCTGACCCACATGTGCCCCAGAGCTGCTCCTGCCCCATAGATCTGAACCACAGCATCTCCTGTCTCATAGATCTGACCTCCATCTGCCCCACAGCAGCTCCTGCCTCATACATCTGACTCACAGCATCTCCTGCCCCATAGAACTGGCCCACATCAGCCACAGCAGCTCCTGACCTATAGCTCTGACCCACATCTGCTCCACAGCATCTCCTACCCCATAGATCTGTCCCACATCTGCCCCACAGCAACTCCTGCCCCATAGATCTGACCCACATGCGCCCCACAGCAGCTCCTGCCCCATAGGTCTGACCCACATGCGCCTCACAGCAGCTCGTGCCCCATAGATCTAACCACCATCAGCCCCAAAGCAGCTCCTGCCCCATAGATTTGACCCACATCAGCCACACAGCATCTCCCGCCCCATAGATGTGACCCACATCTGCACCATAGCAGCTCCTTTCCATAGATCTAACACCCATCAGCCTCACAGCAGCTCCTGCCCCATAGATATGCCCTACATCTGCCCCACATCAGCTCCTGTAACATAGATCTGACCCACATCTGCAACACAGCAGCTCCTGCTCCATAAATCTGACCAACATCAGGCCCACATTTGTTCCTGCCCCATAGATCTGACCCACAGCAGCCCCTGCCTCATAGATCTGACCCACAAGTGCCCCACAGCAGCTCCAGCCCAATAGACCTGACCCACATCTGCCCCAAAGCATCTCCTGCCCCATAGATCTTTCCTACATCAGCCCCACAGCAGCTCCTGCCCCATAGATCTGACCCACATCTGCCCCACAGCTGCTCCTGCCCCATAGATCTGACGCACATCTGCTCCACAGAATCTCCTGCCCCATAGATCTGACCCCCATCTGCCCCACAGCAGCTCCTGCCTCATACATCTGACTCACAGCATCTCCTGCCCCATAGAACTGGCCCACATCAGGCACAGCAGCTCCTGACCTAAGGATCTGATCCACATCTGCCACACAGCATCTCCTGCCCCATAGATCTGACCCACATCTGCCCCACAGCAGCTCCTGCCCCATAGATCTGACCCACATCTGACCCACAGCAGCTCCTAACACATAGATCTGACCCACATGTGCCCCAGAGCTGCTCCTGCCCCATAGATCTGAACCACAGCAGCTCCTGTCACATAGATCTAACCCACATCTGCCCCACAGCAGCTCCTGCCCCATAGATCTGATCCACATCTGCTCCACAGCATCTCCTGCCCCATAGATCTGACCCCCATCTGCCCCACAGCAGCTCCTGCCTCATACATCTGACTCACAGCATCTCCTGCCCCATAGAACTGGCCCACATCAGCCACAGCAGCTCCTGACCTATAGATCTGACCCACATCTGCCCCACAGCAGCTCCTGCCCCATAGACCCTACCAACATGTGCAGCACAGAAGCTCCTGCCCATAGATCTGACCCACATCTGCCCCACAGCAGCTCCTGCCCCATAGATCTGCCCCACATCTGCTCCACAGCAGCTCCTGCCTCATATATCTGACTCAAAGCATCTCCTGCCCCATAGATCTGACCCACATCTGACCCACAGCAGCTCCTGCCCCATAGATCTGACCCACATCTGCCACACAGCAGCCTTTGCCCCATACATCTTACCCAGATCTGCCCCACAGCAGCTCCTACCCAAAGATCTGACCCACATCATCTCGACAGCAGCTCCTGCCCCATAGATCTGACCCACATGTGCCCCACAGCAGCTCCAAACACATAGATCTGACCCACATGTGCCCCAGAGCTGCTCCTGCCCCATAGATCTGAACCACAGCAGCTCCTGCCCCATAGATCTGACCCTCATCAGCCCCACAGCAGATTTTGCCCCATAGATCTGACCCTCATCAGCCCCACAGCAGATTTTGCCCCATAGATATGTGCCACGTCTGCCCCACAGCAGCTCCTGCGACATAGATCTTACCCAGATCTGCTCCACAGCAGGTGCTGCCCCAAAGATCTGACCAACATCAGCCCCACAGCAGCTCCTGCCCCATAGATCTGACCCACATCTGCCCCACAGCAGCTCCTGCCCCATAGACCCTACCAACATGTGCAGCACAGCAGCTCCTGCCCAGAGATCTAACCCACATCTGCCCCACAGCAGCTCCTGCCCCATAGATCTGACCCACATCTGCTCCACAGCATCTCCTGCCCCATAGATCTGACCCACATCTGCCCCACAGCAGCTCCTGCCCCATAGACCCTACCAACATGTGCAGCACAGCAGCTCCTGCCCAGAGATCTAACCCACATCTGCCCCACAGCAGCTCCTGCCCCATAGATCTGACCCATATCTGCCCCACAGCATCTCCTGCCCATAGATCTGACCCACATCTGCCCCACAGCAGCTCCTGCCCCATAGATCTGACCCACATCTGCTCCACAGCATCTCCTGCCCCATAGATCTGACCCCCATCTGCCCCACAGCAGCTCCTGCATCATACATCTGACTCACAGCATCTCCTGCCCCATAGAACTGGCCCACATCAGCCACAGCAGCTCCTGCCCATAGATCTGACCCACATCTGCCCCACAGCAGCTCCTGCCCCATACATCTTACACAGATCTGCCCCACAGCAGCTCCTACCCAAAGATCTGACCCACATCATCTCAACAGCAGCTCCTAACACATAGATCTGACCCACATGTGCCCCACAGCAGCTCCTAACACATAGATCTGACCCACATGTGCCCTAGAGCTGCTCCTGCCCCATAGATCTGAACCACAGCAGCTCCTGTCTCATAGATCTTACCCACATCAGCCCCACAGCAGATTTTGCCCTATAGTTATGTCCCACATCTGCCCCACAGCATCTCCTGCCCCATAGATCTGACCCACATCTGCCCCACAGCAGCTCCTGCCCCATAGATCTGACCCACATCTGACCCACAGCAGCTCCTAACACATAGATCTGACCCACATGTGCCCCAGAGCTGCTCCTGCCCCATAGATCTGAACCACAGCAGCTCCTGTCACATAGATCTAACCCACATCTGCCCCACAGCATCTCCTGCCCCATAGATCTGACCCCCATCTGCCCCACAGCAGCTCCTGCCTCATACATCTGACTCACAGCATCTCCTGCCCCATAGAACTGGCCCACATCAGCCACAGCAGCTCCTGACCTATAGATCTGACCCACATCTGCCCCACAGCAGCTCCTGCCCCATAGACCCTACCAACATGTGCAGCACAGAAGCTCCTGCCCATAGATCTGACCCACATCTGCCCCACAGCAGCTCCTGCCCCATAGATCTGCCCCACATCTGCTCCACAGCAGCTCCTGCCTCATATATCTGACTCAAAGCATCTCCTGCCCCATAGATCTGACCCACATCTGACCCACAGCAGCTCCTGCCCCATAGATCTGACCCACATCTGCCACACAGCAGCCTTTGCCCCATAGATCTGACCCACATCTGCCCCACAGCAGCTCCTGTCCCATACATCTTACCCAGATCTGCCCCACAGCAGCTCCTACCCAAAGATCTGACCCACATCATCTCGACAGCAGCTCCTGCCCCATAGATCTGACCCACATGTGCCCCACAGCAGCTCCTAACACATAGATCTGACCCACATGTGCCCCAGAGCTGCTCCTGCCCCATAGATCTGAACCACAGCAGCTCCTGTCTCATAGATCTTACCCACATCAGCCCCACAGCAGATTTTGCCGCATAGTTATGTCCCACATCTGCCCAACAGCAGCTCCTGCCCCATAGATCTGACCCACATCAGCCACACAGCATCTCCCGCCCCATAGATGTGACCCACATCTGCACCACAGCAGCTCCTCCCCATAGATATGCCCTACATCTGCCCCACATAAGCTCCTGCAACATAGATCTGACCCACATCTGCGCCACAAAAGCTCCTGCCCCATAGATCTGACCCACATCTGCTCCACAGCATCTCCTGCCCCATAGATCTGACTCCCATCTGCCCCACAGCAGCTCCTGCCTCATACATCTGACTCACAGCATCTCCTGCCCCATAGAACTGGCCAACATCAGCCACAGCAGCTCCTGCCCCATAGATCTGACCCACATCTGACCCACAGCAGCTCCTGCCCCATAGATCTGACCCACATCTGCCACACAGCAGCCTTTGCCCCATAGATCTCACCCAAATCTGCCTCACAGCATCTCCTGCCCCATAGATCTGACCCACATCAGCCCCACAGCAGATTTTGCCCCATAGATATGTGCCACGTCTGCCCCACAGCAGCTCCTGCGACATAGATCTTACCCAGATCTGCTCCACAGCAGCTGCTGCCCCAAAGATCTGACCAACATCAGCCCCACAGCAGCTCCTGCCCCATAGATCTGACCCACATCTGCCCCACAGCAGTTCCTGCCCCATAGACCATACCAACATGTGCAGCACAGCAGCTCCTGCCCATAGATCTAACCCACATCTGCCCCACAGCAGCTCCTGCCCCATAGATCTGACCCACATCTGCTCCACAGCAGCTCCTGCCCCATAGATCTGACTCCCATCTGCCCCACAGCAGCTCCTGCCTCATACATCTGACTCACAGCATCTCCTGCCCCATAGAACTGGCCCACATCAGCCACAGCAGCTCCTGACCTATAGATCTGACCCACATCTGCTCCACAGCATCTCCTGCCCCATAGATCTGACCCCCATCTTCCCCACAGCAGCTCCTGCCTCATACATCTGACTCACAGCATCTCCTGCCCCATAGATCTGACCCACATCTGCCACACAGCAGCTTCTGCCCCATAGATCTGACCCACATCTGCCCCACAGCATCTCCTGCCCCATAGATCTGACCCTCATCAGCCCCACAGCAGATTTTGCCCCATAGATCTGACCCTCATCAGCCCCACAGCAGATTTTGCCCCATAGATATGTGCCACGTCTGCCCCACAGCAGCTCCTGCGACATAGATCTTACCCAGATCTGCTCCACAGCAGGTGCTGCCCCAAAGATCTGACCAACATCAGCCCCACAGCAGCTCCTGCCCCATAGATCTGACCCACATCTGCCCCACAGCAGCTCCTGCCCCATAGACCCAACCAACATGTGCAGCACAGCAGCTCCTGCCCAGAGATCTAACCCACATCTGCCCCACAGCAGCTCCTGCCCCATAGATCTGACCCACATCTGCTCCACAGCATCTCCTGCCCCATAGATCTGACCCACATCTGCCCCACAGCATCTCCTGCCCATAGATCTGACCCACATCTGCCCCACAGCAGCTCCTGCCCCATAGATCTGACCCACATCTGCTCCACAGCATCTCCTGCCCCATAGATCTGACCCCCATCTGCCCCACAGCAGCTCCTGCATCATACATCTGACTCACAGCATCTCCTGCCCCATAGAACTGGCCCACATCAGCCACAGCAGCTCCTGCCCATAGATCTGACCCACATCTGCCCCACAGCAGCTCCTGCCCCATACATCTTACACAGATCTGCCCCACAGCAGCTCCTACCCAAAGATCTGACCCACATCATCTCAACAGCAGCTCCTAACACATAGATCTGACCCACATGTGCCCCACAGCAGCTCCTAACACATAGATCTGACCCACATGTGCCCTAGAGCTGCTCCTGCCCCATAGATCTGAACCACAGCAGCTCCTGTCTCATAGATCTTACCCACATCAGCCCCACAGCAGATTTTGCCCTATAGTTATGTCCCACATCTGCCCAACAGCAGCTCCTGCCCCATAGATTTGACCAACATCAGCCACACAGCATCACCCGCCCCATAGATGTGACCCACATCTGCGCCACATCAGCTCCTGCAACATAGATCTGACCCACATCTGCGCCACAACAGCTCCTGCCCCATAGATCTGACCCACATCAGACCCACAGCAGATCCTCCCCAAAGATCTGACACACATCTGCCCCACTGCTGCTCCTACACCACAGATCTGACCTACATCATCTCCACTGCAGCTCCTGCCCATAGATCTGACCCGCATCAGCCACACAGCAGGTCCTGCCCCATAGACCTGACACACATCAGCCGCACAGCAGCTCCTGCCTCATAGATCTGACTCACAGCATCTCCTGCCCCATAGATCTGACCCACATCAGACCCAGAGCATCTCCTGCCACATAGATCTGACCCACATTTTCCCCAAAGCAGCACCTAAACCATAGATCTGAGCCACATGTGCCTCACAGCTGCTCCTGCCCCATAGATCTGAACCACAGCAGTTCCTGCCCCATAGATCTGAACCACAGCAGTTCCTGCCCCATAGATCAGACCCAAATCTTCCCTACATCAGCTCCTGCCCATAGATCGGACACACATCAGCCCCACAGCAGATTTTGCCCCATAGATCTGACCCACATCAGCCCCACAGGAGATCCTGCCCCATAGATCTGACCCACATCAGCCCCACAGCAGATTTTGCCCCATAGATATGTGCCACGTCTGCCCCACAGCAGCTCCTGCGACATAGATCTTACCCAGATCTGCTCCACAGCAGCTGCTGCCCCAAAGATCTGACCAACATCAGCCCCACAGCAGCTCCTGCCCCATAGATCTGACCCACATCTGCCGCACAGCAGCTCCTGCCCCATAGACCCTACCAACATGTGCAGCACAGCAGCTCCTGCCCATAGATCTGACTCACATCTGCCCCACAGTAGATCCTGCCCCATAGATCTGACCCCCATCTGACCCACAGCAGCTCCCGCCCCATAGATCTGACCCCCATCTGACCCACAGCAGCTCCTGCCCCATATATCTGACCCACATCTGCCACACAGCAGCCTTTATCCCATAGATCTGACCCACATCTACCCCACAGAAGCTCCTGCCCCATAGATCTGACCCACATCTGCCCCACAGCAGCTCCTGCCCCATAGACCCTACCAACATGTGCAGCACAGCAGCTCCTGCCCAGAGATCTAACCCACATCTGCCCCACAGCAGCTCCTGCCCCATAGATCTGACCCACATCTGCTCCACAGCATCTCCTGCCCCACAGATCTGACCCCCTTCTGCCCCACAGCAGCTCCTGCCTCATACATCTGACTCACAGCATCACATGTGCCCCATAGAACAGGCCCACATCAGCCACAGCTGCTCCTGACCTATAGATCTGACCCACATCAGCCCCACAGCAGCTCCTGCCCCATAGATCTGACCCACATCTGCCCCACAGCAGCTCCTGCCCCATAGACCCTACCAACATGTGCAGCACAGCAGCTCCTGCCCATAGATCTAACCCACATCTGCCCCACAGCAGCTCCTGCCCCATAGATCTGACCCATATCTGCCCCACAGCATCTCCTGCCCCATTGAACTGGCCCACATCAGCCACAGCAGCTCCTGCCCCATAGATCTGACCCACATCTGACCCACAGCAGCTCCTGCCCCATAGATGTGACCCACATATGCACCACAGCAGCTCCTCCCCATAGATATGCCCTACATCTGCCCCACATCAGCTCCTGCAACATAGATGTGACCCACATCTGCGCCACAACAGCTCCTGCCCCATAGATCTGACCCACATCTGACCCACAGCACATCCTCCCCAAAGATCTGACACACATCTGCCCCACTGCTGCTCCTACACCACAGATCTGACCTACATCATCTCCACTGCAGCTCCTGCCCATAGATCTGACCCGCATCAGCCACACAGCAGGTCCTGCCCCATAGACCTGACACACATCAGCCGCACAGCAGCTCCTGCCTCATAGATCTGACTCACAGCATCTCCTGCCCCATAGATCTGACCCACATCAGACCCAGAGCATCTCCTGCCACATAGATCTGACCCACATTTTCCCCAAAGCAGCACCTAAACCATAGATCTGACCCACATGTGCCTCACAGTTGCTCCTGCCCCATAGATCTGAACCACAGCAGTTCTTGCCCCATAGAACTTGCCCACATCAGCCACAGCAGCTCCTGCCCATAGATCTGACCCACATCTGCCCCACTGCAGTTCCAGTCCCGTAGATCTGAACCACAGCAGCCCATGCCCCATAGATCTGACCCTCATCAGCAACACAGCAGCTCCTGACCCATACATCTGACCCAAATCTGCCCCACACCATCTCCTGCCCCATAGATCTAACTCACATGTGCCCCGCAGCAGCTCCTGCCCATAGATCTGACCCATAGCAGCTCCTGCCCTATAGATCTGATTCAAATCTGCCCCACAGCAGCTCCTGCTCCATAGATCTGACCCACATGTGCCCCAGAGCAGCTCTGCCCCATTGATTTGACCCACATCAGCCAGACAGGAGATCCTGTCCCATAGATCTGACCCACATCTGCCCCACAGCAGCTCCTGCCTCATACATCTGACTCACAGCATCTCCTGCCCCATAGAACTGGCCCACATCAGCCACAGCAGCTCCTGACCTATAGATCTGACCCACATCTGACCCACAGCAGCTCCTGCCCCATAGATCTGACCCACATCTGACCCACAGCAACTCCTGACCTATAGATCTGACCCACATCTGACCCACAGCAGCTCCTGCCCCATAGATATGTGCCACGTCTGCCCCACAGCAGCTCCTGCGACATAGATCTTACCCAGATCTGCTCCACAGCAGCTGCTGCCCCAAAGATCTGACCAACATCAGCCCCACAGCAGCTCCTGCCCATAGATCTGACCCACATCTGCCCCACAGCAGCTCCTGCCCCATAGATCTGACCCACATCTGCCCCACAGCAGCTCCTGCCCATAGATCTGACCCACATCTGCCCCACAGCAGCTCCTGCCCCTTATATCTTACACAGATCTGCCCCACCGCAACTCCTACCCAAAGATCTGACCCACATCATCTCGACAGCAGCTCCTAACACATAGATCTGACCCACATGTGCCCCACAGCAGCTCCTAACACATAGATGTGACACACATGTGCCCTAGAGGTGCTCCTGCCCCATAGATCTGAACCACAGCAGCTCCTGTCTCATAGATCTTACCCACATCAGCCCCACAGCACATTTTGCCCCATAGTTATGTCCCACATCTGCCCCACAGCAGCTCCTGCCCCATAGATCTGACCCACATGTGCCCCACAGCAGCTCCAGCCCAATAGACCTGACCCACATCTGCCCCAAAGCATCTCCTGCCCCATAGATCTGACCCACAAGTGCCCCACAGCAGCTCCTACCCCATAGATCTGACCCAAATCTTCCCTACATCAGCTCCTGCCCATAGATCTGACCCACATCAGCCCCACAGCAGCTCCTACCCCATAGATCTGACCCACATCAGCCCCACAGCAGATTTTGCCCCATAGATATGTGCCATGTCTGCCCCACAGCAGCTCCTGCGACATAGATCTTACCCAGATCTGCTCCACAGCAGCTGCTGCCCCAAAGATCTGAACAACATCAGCCCCACAGCAGCTCCTGCCCCATAGATCTGACCCACATCTGCCCCACAGCAGCTCCTGCCCCATAGACCCTACCAACATGTGCAGCACAGCAGCTCCTGCCCACAGATCTAACCCACATCTGCCCCACAGCAGCTCCTGCCCCATAGATCTGACCCACATCTGCCCCACAGCATCTCCTGCCCCATAGATCTGACCCCCATCTGCCCCACAGCAGCTCCTGCCTCATACATCTGACTCACAGCATCTCCTGCCCCATAGAACTGGCCAACATCAGCCACAGCAGCTCCTGACCTATAGATCTGACCCACATCTGACCCACAGGAGATCCTGCCCCATAGATCTGACCCATATCTGACCCACAGCAGCTCCTGCCCCATAGATCTCACCCACATCTGCCCCACAGCAGATCCTGCCCCATAGATCTGACCCATATCTGACCCACAGCAGCTCCTGCCCCATAGATCTGACCCACATCTGACCCACAGCAGCTCCTGCCCCATATATCTGACCCACATCTGCCACACAGCAGCCTTTACCCCATAGATCTGACCCACATCTGCCCCACAGCAGCTCCTGCCCCATAGATCTCTCCCACATCTACCCCACAGAAGCTCCTGCCCCATAGATCTGACCCACATCTGCCCCACAGCAGCTCCTGCCCCATAGACCCTACCAACATGTGCAGCACAGCAGCTCCTGCCCAGAGATCTAACCCGCATCTGCCCCACAGCAGCTCCTGCCCCATAGATCTGACCCACATCTGCTCCACAGCAGCTCCTGCCCCATAGATCTGACCTACATCTGCTCCACAGCATCTCCTGCCCCATAGATCTGACCCCCATCTGCCCCACAGCAGCTCCTGCCTCATACATCTGACTCACAGCATCTCCTGCCCCATAGGACTGGCCCACATCAGCCACAGCAGCTCCTGACCTATAGATCTGACCCACATCTGACCCACAGCATCTCCTGCCCCATAGACCTGACCCACTTCTGCCACACAGCAGCCTTTGCCCCATAGATCTGACCCACATCTGCCCCACAGCATCTCCTGCCTCATACATCTGACTCACAGCATCTCCTGCCCCATAGATCTGACCCCCTTCTGCCCCACAGCAGCTCCTGCCTCATACATCTGACTCACAGCATCTCCTGCCCCATAGAACAGGCCCACATCAGCCACAGCAGCTCCTGACCTATAGCTCTGACCCACATCAGCCCCACAGCTGCTCCTGCCCCATAGATCTGACCCACATCTGCCCCACAGCAGCTCCTGCCCCATAGATCTGACCCACATCTGCTCCACAGCATCTCCTGCCCCATAGACCTGACCCACATCTGACCCACAGCAGCTCCTGCCCCATAGATCTGACCCACATCTGCCCCACAGCAGCTCCTGCCCCATAGATCTGACCCACATCTGACCCACAGCAGCTCCTGCCCCATAGATCTGACCCACATCTGCCACACAGCAGCCTTTGCCCCATAGATCTGACCCACATCTGCCCCACAGCATCTCCTGCCCCATAGATCTGACCCACATCTGTCCCACAGCAGCTCCTGTCCCTTACATCTTACACAGATCTGCCCCACAGCAGCTCCTGCCCCATAGATCCGACCCCCATCTGCCCCACAGCAGCCTTTGCCCCATAGATCTGACCCACATCTGCCCCACAGCAGCTCCTGCCCCATAGATCTTACCCACATATGCCACACAGCAGTCTTTGCCCCATAGATCTGACCCACATCTGCCCCACAGCATCTCCTGCCCCATAGATCTGACCCACATCAGCCACACAGCATCTCCCGCCCCATAGATGTGACCCACATCTGCACCACAGCAGCTCCTCCCCATAGATATGCCCTACATCTGCCCCACATCAGCTCCTGAAACATAGATCTGACCCACATCTTCGCCACAACAGCTCCTGCCCCATAGATCTGACCCACATCAGACCCACAGCTGATCCTCCCCAAAGATCTGACACACATCTGCCCCAGAGCTGCTCCTGCCCCATAGATCTGAACCACAGCAGCTCCTGTCTCATCGATCTAACCCACATCTGCCACACAGAAGCTCCTGCCCCATAGATCTGACCCACATCTGCTCCACAGCATCACCTGCCCCGTAGATCTGACCCCCATCTGCCCCACAGCAGCTCCTGCCTCATACATCTGACTCACAGCATCTCCTGCCCCATAGAACTGGCCCACATCAGCCACAGCAGCTCCTGACCTATAGATCTGACCCACATCTGCCCCACAGCAGCTCCTGCCCCATAGATCTGACCCACATCTGCCCCACAGCAGCTCCTGCCTCATAGACCCTACCAACATGTGCAGCACAGCAGCTCCTGCCCATAGATCTAACCCACATCTGCCCCACAGCAGCTCCCGCCCCATAGATCTGACCCACATCTGCTCCACAGCATCTCCTGCCCCATAGATCTGACCCCCATCTGCCACAGCAGCTCCTGCCTCATACATCTGACTCACAGCATCTCCTGCCCCATAGAACTGGCCCACATCAGCCACAGCATCTCCTGACCTATAGATCTGACCCACATCTGACCCACAGCAGCTTCTGCCCCATAGATCTGACCCACATCTGCCACACAGCAGCCTTTGCTCCATAGATCTGACCCACATCTGCCCCACAGCATCTCCTGCCCCATAGATCTGACCCACATCTGCCCCACAGCAGCTCCTGCCCCATAGATCTGACCCACATCTGACCCACAGCAGCTCCTCCCCATAGATATGCCCTACATCTGCCCCACATCAGCTCCTGCAACATAGATCTGACCCACATCTGCACCACAGCAGCACCTGCCCCATAGATCTGACCCACATCTGCCCCACAGCAGCTCCTGCCCCATAGACCTTACCAACATGTGCAGCACAGCAGCTCCTGCCCATAGATCTGACCCACATCTGCCCCACAGCAGCTCCTGCCCATAGATCTGACCCACATCTGCCCCACAGCAGCTCCTGCCCCATAGATCTGACCCACATCTGCTCCACAGCATCTCCTGCCCCATAGATCTGACCTCCATCTGCCCCACAGCAGCTCCTGCCTCATACATCTGACTCACAGCATCTCCTGCCCCATAGAACTGGCCCACATCAGCCACAGCAGCTCCTGACCTATAGCTCTGACCCACATCTGCTCCACCGCATCTCCTACCCCATAGATCTGACCCACATCAGCCCCACAGCATCTCCTGCCCCATAGATCTGACCCTCATCTGCCCCACAGCAGCTCCTGCCCCATAGATATGTGCCACGTCTGCCCCACAGCAGCTCCTGCGACATAGATCTTACCCAGATCTGCTCCACAGCAGCTGCTGCCGCAAAGATCTGACCAACATCAGCCCCACAGCAGCTCCTGCCCCATAGATCTGACCCACATCTGCCCCACAGCAGCTCCTGCCCCATAGATCTGACCCACATCTGCCTCACAGCAGCTCCTGCCCCATAGATCTGACCCAGATCTGCCCCACAGCAGCTCCTACCCATAGATCTGACCCACATCATCTCGACAGCAGCTCCTGCCCCATAGATCTGACCCACATGTGCCCCACAGCAGCTCCTAACACATAGATCTGACCCACATGTGCTTCAGAGCTGCTCCTGCCCCATAGATCTGAACCACAGCAGCTCCTGTCTCATAGATCTAATCCACATCTGCCCCACAGCAGCTCCTGCCCCATAGATCTGACCCACATCTGCTCCACAGCATCTCCTGCCTCATACATCTGACTCACAGCATCTCCTGCCCCATAGATCTGACCCCCATCTGCCCCACAGCAGCTCCTGCCTCATACATCTGACTCACAGCACCTCCTGCCCCATAGAACTGGCCTACATCAGCCACAGCAGCTCCTGACCTATAGATCTGACCCACATCAGCCCCACAGCAGATTTTGCCCCATAGATCTGACCCACATCTGCCCCACAGCAGCTCCTGCCCCATAGATCTGACCCACATGTGCCCCACAGCAGCTCCTAACACATAGATCTGACCCACATATGCCCCAGAGCTGCTCCTGCACCATAGATCTGAACCACAGCAGCTCCTACCCCATAGATCTGACCCAAATCTTCCCTACATCAGCTCCTGCCCATAGATCTGACCCACATCAGCCCCACAGCAGCTCCTACCCCATAGATCTGACCCACATCAGCCCCACAGCAGATTTTGCCCCATAGATATGTGCCATGTCTGCCCCACAGCAGCTCCTGCGACATAGATCTTACCCAGATCTGCTCCACAGCATCTCCTGCCCCATAGATCTGACCAACATCAGCCCCACAGCAGCTCCTGCCCCATAGATCTGACCCACATCTGCCCCACAGCAGCTCCTGCCCCATAGACCCTACCAACATGTGCAGCACAGCAGCTCCTGCCCATAGATCTAACCCACATCTGCCCCACAGCAGCTCCTGCCCCATAGATCTGACCCACATCTGCCCCACAGCAGCTCCTGCCCCATAGATCTGACCCACATCTGCCCCACAGCAGCTCCTGCCTCATACATCTGACTCACAGCATCTCCTGCCCCATAGAACTGGCCCACATCAGCCACAGCAGCTCCTGCCCCATAGATCTTACCCACATATGCCACACAGAAGCCTTTGCCCCATAGATCTGACCCACATCTGCCCCACAGCATCTCCTGCCCCATAGATCTGACCCACATCAGCCACACAGCATCTCCCGCCCCATAGATGTGACCCACATCTGCACCACAGCAGCTCCTCCCCATAGATATGCCCTACATCTGCCCCACATCAGCTCCTGAAACATAGATCTGACCCGCATCTTCGCCACAACAGCTCCTGCCCCATAGATCTGACCCACATCAGACCCACAGCTGATCCTCCCCAAAGATCTGACACACATCTGCCCCAGAGCTGCTCCTGCCCCATAGATCTGAACCACAGCAGCTCCTGCCCCATAGATCTGACCCACATCTGCCCCACAGCAGCTCCTGCCCCATAGATCTGACCCCCATCTGCCCCACAGCAGCTCCTGCCTCATACATCAGACTCACAGCATCTCCTGCCCCATAGAACTGGCCCACATCAGCCACAGCAGCTCCTGACCTATAGATCTGACCCACATCTGCTCCACAGCATCTCCTGCCCCATAGATCTGACCCACATCTGCACACAGCAGCCTTTGCTCCATAGATCTGACCCACATCTGCCCCACAGCATCTCCTGCCCCATAGATCTGACCCACATCTGCCCCACAGCAGCTCCTGCCCCATAGATCTGACCCACATCTGCTCCACAGCATCTCCTGCCCCATAGATCTGACCCCCATCTGCCCCACAGCAGCTCCTGCCTCATACATCTGACTCACAGCATCTCCTGCCCCATAGAACTGGCCCACATCAGCCACAGCAGCTCCTACCCCATAGATCTGACCCACATCAGCCCCACAGCAGATTTTGCCCCATAGGTATGTGCCACGTCTGCCCCACAGCAGCTCCTGCGACATAGATCTTACCCAGATCTGCTCCACAGCAGCTGCTGACCCAAAGATCTGACCAACATCAGCCCCACAGCAGCTCCTGCCCCATAGATCTGACCCACATCTGCTCCACAGCAGCTCCTGCCCCATAGATCTGACCCACATCTGCTCCACAGCATCTCCTGCCCCATAGATCTGACCCCCATCTGCCCCAC
The DNA here is from genome assembly GCF_054131305.1 of Coturnix japonica. Lineage (NCBI taxonomy): Eukaryota > Metazoa > Chordata > Aves > Galliformes > Phasianidae > Coturnix > Coturnix japonica. The sequence continues at coordinate 62,106 of NC_140700.1, forward strand.
AGCAGCTCCTGCCTCATACATCTGACTCACAGCATCTCCTGCCCCATAGAACTGGCCCACATCAGCCACAGCAGCTCCTGACCTATAGATCTGACCCACATCTGCTCCACAGCATCTCCTGCCCCATAGATCTGACCCACATCTGCCCCACAGCAGCTCCTGCCTCATACATCTGACTCACAGCATCTCCTGCCCCTTAGAACTGGCCCACATCAGCCACAGCAGCTCCTGACCTATAGATCTGACCCACATCTGACCCACAGCAGCTCCTGCCCCATAAATCTGACCCACATCTGCCACACAGCAGCCTTTGCCCCATAGATCTGACCCACATCTGCCCCACAGCATCTCCTGCCCCATAGATCTGACCCACATGTGCCCCACAGCAGCTCCTAACACATAGATCTGACCCACATGTGCCCCAGAGCTGCTCCTGCCCCATAGATCTGAACCACAGCAGCTCCTGTCTCATAGATCTTACCCACATCAGCCCCACAGCAGATTTTGCCGCATAGTTATGCCCGACATCTGCCCAACAGCAACTCCTGCCCCATAGATCTGACCCACATGTGCCCACAGCAGCTCCTGCCCCATAGACCTGACCCACATGTTCCCCACAGCAGCTCCTGCCCCATAGATCTGACCCACAGCATCTCCTGCCACATAGATCTGACCCAAATCAGCCCCACAGCATCTCCTGCCCTATAGATCTGACCCACATGTGCCCCACAGCAGCTCCTAACACATAGATCTGACCCACATGTGCCCCAGAGCTGCTCCTGCCCCATAGATCTGAACCACAGCAGCTCCTGTCTCATAGATCTTACCCACATCAGCCCCACAGCAGATTTTGCCTGATAGTTATGCCCCACATCTGCCCAACAGCAACTCCTGCCCCATAGACCTGACCCACATGTTCCCCACAGCATCTCCTGCCCCATAGAACTGGCCCACATCAGCCACAGCAGCTCCTGACCTATAGATCTGACCCACATCTGACCCACAGCAGCTCCTGCCCCAAAGATCTGACCCACATCTGCAACACAGCATCTCCTGCCCCATAGATCTGGCCCACATCTGCCCCACAGCATCTCCTGCCCCATAGATCTGACCCACATCTGCCCCACAGCATCTCCTGCCCCATAGATCTGACCCACATATGCCCCACAGCATCTCCTGCCCCATAGATCTGACCCACATGTGCCCCACAGCAGCTCCTAACACATAGATCTAACCCACATGTGCCCCAGAGCTGCTCCTGCCCCATAGATCTGAACCACAGCAGCTCCTAACACATAGATCTTACCCACATCAGCCCCACAGCAGATTTTGCCCCATAGTTATGTCCCACATCTGCCCAACAGCAACTCCTGCCGCATAGATCTGACCCACATGCGCCCCACAGCAGCTCCTGCCCCATAGGTCTGACCCACATGCGCCTCACAGCAGCTCCTGCCCCATAGATCTAACCACCATCAGCCCCAAAGCAGCTCCTGCCTAATGGATTTGACCCACATCAGCCACACAGCATCTCCTGCCCCATAGATGTGACCCACATCTGCCCCACAGCAGCTCCTCCCCATAGATCTAACACCCATCAGCCTCACAGCAGCTCCTGCCCCATAGATATGCCCTACATCTGCCCCACATCAGCTCCTGCAACAGAGATCTGACCCACATCTGCAACACAGCAGCTCCTTCTCCATAAATCTGACCAACATCAGGCCCACATTTGTTCCTGCCCCATAGATCTGACCCACAGCAGCCCCTGCCTCATAGATCTGACCCACAAGTGCCCCACAGCAGCTCCAGCCCAATAGACCTGACCCACATCTGCCCCAAAGCATCTCCTGCCCCATAGATCTTTCCTACATCAGCCCCACAGCACCTCCGGCCCAATAGATCTGACCCACATGTGCCCCACAGCAGCTCCTGCCCCATAGATCTGACCCACATCAACCATGTTGATAAACATGAAAACATACAACATGGGTTGTATCAACCATGTAATCCATGGTGTCCCTATGTGTCCCAATGTCACCCTATGGGTCCCAGTGTCTCCCTATGGGTCACTATGTGTCCCTATGTGTCCCAATGTCCCCCCTATGGGTTGCTATGTGCCTCTATGGGTTCTCTATGGGGCTCTATGGGGTGCCTATGGAGCTCTATGGGGCGTTCTGAGGTTTCTATGGGGTGTCTATGGAACGCTATGGTGTGTCTATTTGGTAAATTAGTTTCTATGGGTGGCTATGGGAGCTCTATGGGGCACAATGGGTTGCCTACGGGGCTCTATGGGATGTCTGTGGGGCTCTATGGCGCGGCTATATGTCCTTATGTGGTGTCTATGTGGCACTATGTTGTGCTATGGGGTGCTGTGAGGCACTATGGGGTGCTATGGGGCTCTATGGAGCAGTATAGGGTGTCTATGGGTCTCTATGGGGTGCAATGGGGCGCTGTGGGGCACAAGAGAGTGTCTATGAGGCTCCATGGGCTGCTATGGGGCACTGTGGAGTAGCTAAGGATGATTTGGGGTCTCTTTGTACCCCTATGGGTCACTATGGGTCACTATGTGGTGTCTATGGGGCTCTATGGGGTGGCTATGCGGTGCTGTAGGGTGGCTATGGGGTGCTTTGGGGTATCCTTGGGTTCCTATGGGGCGCTATGGGTGACTATGGGGTGCTATGGTTTGCTATGGGGCTCTATGCGGAAGAATGGGGTCTCTATGGGGCGCTATGAGGTCCCTATGGGGCTCTATGGGGATTCTATGGGGTGTCTTTGGGGATCTATGGGTTGTCTGTGGGGCTCTATGGGGTCTGCATGGGGTCTGTATGGGGTTCAGTGAGTTTCTATGGGGCTCTATGGGGTGTCTACAGGCACTATGGGGCGATATGGGGTGTCTATGTGGTTCAATTGGGCTCTATGGTGTGGCTGTAGGGCCTTATGTGGTGTCTATGGGGCACTGTGGGCTGCTATGGGGTGCTGTAGGGAGCTATGGAGTGTCTATGGGGCTCTATGGAGCAGTATGCTGTGTCTATGGGTCCCTATGGGGTGCAATGGGGTGCTGTGGGGCACAATGGAGTGTCTATGAGGCTCCATGGGCTGCTATGGGGCACTATGGAGTAGCTATGGGGTGCTATGGGGTCTCTTTGGGCCCCCTATGAGTCACTATGGGGTGTCTATGGGGCTCTATGGGGTATCTTTGTGTTCCTATGGGGCGCTATGGGTGACTATGGGGTCGCTATGGGTTTCTTTGAGGCACTATGGGTCTCAATGGGGTCTCTATGGGTCTCAATTTATCCTTATGGCTCCCAATGACTGTCTATGGGTCTCTATGTGTCCCTATGGGTCCCAGTGTCTCTCTATGGGTCCCAATGTCTTCCTCTGGATCTCTATGGGTCCCTATGGGTCCCAGTGTCTCTCTATGTCCCCCTGTCTAGGTGGTAACTATACAGATGGTAACAAAGATGGTAACAAATGTACAGAGGTTCTAAGCGAGAGAGAAACTCACCAGTGGTGATGCCTTCGCTGAGGAAGCTGGGGCGGTCTTCACTGCAGAGCGATGTCCAAGAGATGCTGCCTCACAGAATCACAGAATTCTCAAGGTTGGAAAAGGGCTGCCAGCTTTTGTAGGAGAATAGCATGGGAGACAGTTGTGAAGGCTTTGCTGAAGTCCAAGTAGAGCACATCAACAGCCTTTCTTTCTTTCCTTCATCCATCAGATGGGTCACAGGATCGTAGAAGGAGATCAGATTGGTCAAGCAGGAGCTGCCCTTCACGAACCCATGCTGGCTAGGTCTGATCTCCTGCTCATCCCACACCTGCCGCATCTGTCATCTCCCTCAAGACAATTCGTTCCATTCCCTTCCCTGGCACCGAGGTCAGGCTAACAGGCCTGGAGTTGCCCGGATCCTCCTGACAACCTTGCTTGGAAATGGGAGTCACGTTGGCAAGCCTCCAGTCTTCTGGGACCTCACCCGGTAACAGGGAGCTCGGAAAGATAATGGAAAGCGGCTCGAGTGAGGGTCAGCCCTTAAATGAGGTCTCAGAGGAGGTGGAGTCGAGCTCCAGCCCTCCCGGGAGCACAGCTCCATTACTCTCACCTGTGCTCCCGCAGCTGACCCCACACTTGCCTCAGCTGATTAATCAGAGGTTCAGGCTGTGATTACCAATCTCCCACACAGCCCCTGTGGGTCCCAATGTTTCCCTATGGATCTCTGGGTGTCCCTATAGGACTCTATGGGGTTATTATGCCTCTAAATGGGTCCCTATATGTCTCTATGTCTCTCTATGGGGTCCCTATGTGTCCCAATGTCCCCACTATGGTTTGCTATGTGCCTCTATGGGGTCTCTATGGGGTCTTTTATGGGTAACTATCGTCCCAAATGTATTCCTAAGGGTATCTATGGGTTTCAATGTGGTCCCTATGTGCCTCTATGGGGTCTCTTATGGGTCTCAACGAAGTCCCTATGTGTCTCTATGGGTCTCACTGTCCACCACTGTAATCCATGTGGTCCCTATGTGTCCCAATATCCCCATATGGGTCCCAGTGTCTCCCTATGGGTCACTATGTGTCCCTATGTGTCCCAATGTCCCCCCTATGGGTTGCTATGTGCCTCAATGGGCTCTCTTATGGATAGCTCTGGGCCCAAATGTCTCCCTGTGGGTATCTATGGGTTACATTAGGTCCCTATGTGCCTCTATGGGGTCTCTTATGGGTCTCAGCGGGTTCCCTATGTGTCTCTATGGGTCTCACTGTCCCCCACTGTAATCCATGGGGTCCTTATGTGTCCCATTGTCCCCCTATGGGATCCAGTGTCTCCTCATGGGTCACGGTGTGTCCCTATGTGTCCCTATGTCCCCCCTATGGGTTGCTATGTTCCTCTATGGGGTCTCTTATGGGTCTCAGCAGGGTCCCTATGTGTCTCGATGGATCTGACTGTCCCCCACTTTAATCCATGGGGTCACTATGTGTCCCAATGTCCCCCCTATGGGGTGCTTTGTGCTTGTATGTGGTTTCTTATGGGTATCTCTGGGCCCAAATATCTTCCTATAGCTATCTCTGGGTTTCAATGTGGTCCCTAGGTGCCTCTATGGGGTCTCTTATGGGTCTCAGCGGGGTTTCTATGTGTCTCTATGGGTCTTGCTGTCCCCCACTGTAGTCCAAGGGGTCCCTATGTGTCCCAATGTCCCCATATGGGTCCCAGTGTCTCCCTATGGGTCAGAATGTTTCCCTACGTGTCCCAATGTCCCCCCTATGGGTTGCTATGTGCCTCTATGGGGTCTCTGTGGGGTCTCTTATGGATATCTCTGGGCCCAAATGTCTTCCTACAAGTATCTATGAGTTTCAATGTGGTCCCTAGGTGCCTCTATGGGGTCTCTTATGGGTCTCAGCGGGGTCCTTATGTATCTCTATGGGTCTCACTGTCCCCCACTGTAATTCATTGGGTCCCTATGTGTCCCAATGTCCCCCTATGGGTCCCAGTGTCTTCCTACGGGTCACAATGTGTACCTATGTGTCCCAATGTCCCCCCTATGGGTTGCTATGTGCCCCTATGGGGTCTCTTATGGTTATCTCTGGGCCCAAATGTCTTCCTTTGGGTATCTATAAGTTTCAAAGTCGTCCTATGTGTCCCTATGGGTCTTAATGGCTCCTAATGTGTCCCTATGAGTCTATATGTGGTCTCACTGTCCCAGTGGGTCTCTATGTGTTCCTATGTGTCTATATGGAGTCTCTATCTGGTTTCTATGGGTCTTGGTGTCCCTCTATGTGTCACTTTGTGCCTCTATGGGGTCTCCATGGGTTTCTATGGGGTCTCTATGTCTCTCTTTGGGTCCCTATTGGTCCCAATAGGTCCCTATGAGTCTCTATGATGTCTCCCTTTGTCCCCATATGGGTCCCAGTGTGACCCACATGTGCCCACAGCAGCTCCTGCCCCATAGACCTGACCCACATGTTCCCCACAGCAGCTCCTGCCCCATAGATCTGACCCACAGCATCTCCTGCCACATAGATCTGACCCAAATCAGCCCCACAGCATCTCCTGCCCCATTGATCTGACCCACATGTGCCCCACAGCAGCTCCAAACTCATAGATCTGACTCACATCAGTCCAACAGCAGATTTTGCACCATAGATATGTCCCTCATATTCCCCACAGCAACTCCTGCCCCATAGATCTGACCTACATCATCCCCTCTGCAGCTCCTGCCCCATAGGTCTGACCCACATGTGCCCCACAGCAGCTCCTGCCATATAGATCTAACCACCATCAGCCCCAAAGCAGCTCCTGCCCCATAGAACTGACCCAAGTCAGCCCCACAGCAGCTCCTGCCTTATAGATATGACCCCCATCAGCCCCACAGCAGCTCCTACCACATAGATCTTACCCACATCAGCCCCACAGCAGATTTTGCCCCATAGATATGTGCCACGTCTGCCCCACAGCAGCTCCTGCGACATAGATCTTACCCAGATCTGCTCCACAGCAGCTGCTGCCCCAAAGATCTGACCAACATCAGCCCCACAGCAGCTCCTGCCCCATAGATCTGACCCACATCTGCCCCACAGCAGCTCCTGCCCCATAGACCCTACCAACATGTGCAGCACAGCAGCTCCTGCCCATAGATCTGACCAACATCTGCCCCACAGCAGCTCCTGCCCCAATGACCTGACCCACATGTGCCCCACAGCAGCTCCTGCCATATAGATCTTACCACCATCAGCCCCAAAGCAGCTCCTGCCCCATAGATCTGACCCAAGTCAGCCCCACAGCAGCTCCTGCCTTATAGATCTAACCACCATCAGCCCCACAACAGCTTCTACCCCATAGATCTGACCCACATGTGCTCCACTGCAGCTCCAGTCCCGTAGATCTGAACCACAGCAGCCCATGCCCCATAGATCTGACCCTCATCAGCAACACAGCAGCTCCTGACCCATACATCTGACCCAAATCTGCCCCACACCATCTCCTGCCCCATAGATCTAACTCACATGTGCCCCACAGCAGCTCCTGCCCATAGATCTGACCCACATCTGCCCCACAGCAGCTCCTGCCCCATAGACCCTACCAACATGTGCAGCACAGCAGCTCCTGACCTATAGATCTGACCCACATCTGCTCCACAGCATCTCCTGCCCCATAGATTAGACCCATATCTTCCCTACATCAGCTCCTGCCCATAGATCTGACCCACATCAGCCCCACAGCAGTTCCTACCCCATAGATCTGACCCACATCAGCCCCACAGCAGATTTTGCCCCATAGATATGTGCAACGTCTGCCCCACAGCAGCTCCTGCGACATAGATCTTACCCAGATCTGCTCCACAGCAGCTCCTGCCCCATAGATCTGACCCACATCTGCCCCACAGCAGCTCCTGCCCCATAGATTTGACCCACATCTGCGCCACAGCAGCTCCTGCCCCATATATCTGACCCACATCTGCCACACAGCAGCCTTTACCGCATAGATCTGACCCACATCTGCCCCACAGCATCTCCTGCCCCATAGATCTCTCCCACATCTGCGCCACAGAAGCTCCTGCCCCATAGATCTGACCCACATCTGCCCCACAGCAGCTCCTGCCCCATAGACCCTACCAACATGTGCAGCACAGCAGCTCCTGCCCAGAGATCTAACCCACATCTGCCCCACAGCAGCTCCTGCCCCATAGATCTGACCCCCATCAGCCCCACAGCAGCTCCTGCCTCATAGAACAGGCCCACATCAGCCACAGCTGCTCCTGACCTATACATCTGACCCACATCAGCCCCACAGAAACTCCTGCCCCATAGATGTAACCCACATCTGCCCCACAGCAGCTCCTGCCCCATAGATCTGACCCATATCTGCCCCACAGCATCTCCTGCCCCATTGAACTGGCCCACATCAGCCACAGCAGCTCCTGCCCCATAGATCTGACCCACATCTGACCCACAGCAGCTCCTGCCCCATAGATCTGACCCACATCTGCCCCACAGCAGCTCCTGCCCCATAGATCTGACCCACATCTGACCCACAGCAGCTCCTGCCCCATAGATCTGACCCACATCTGCCCCACAGCAGCTCCTGCCCCATAGATCTGACCCACATCTGCTCCACAGAATCTCCTGCCCCATAGATCTGACCCCCATCTGCCCCACAGCAGCTCCTGCCTCATACATCTGACTCACAGCATCTCCTGCCCCATAGAACTAGACCACATCAGCCACAGCAGCTCCTGACCGATAGATCTGACCCACATCTGCCACACAGCATCTCCTGCCCCATAGATCTGACCCACATCTGACCCACAGCAGCTCCTGCCCCTTACATCTTACCCAGATCAGCACCACAGCAGCTCCTACCCAACGATCTGACCCACATCATCTCGACAGCAGCTCCTGCCCCATAGATCTGACCCACATGTTCCCCACAGCAGCTCCTAACACATAGATCTGACCCACATGTGCCCCAGAGCTGCTCCTGCCCCATAGATCTGAACCACAGCAGCTCCTGTGTCATAGATCTAACCCACATCTGCCCCACAGCAGCTCCTGCCCCATAGATCTGACCCACATCTGCTCCACATCATCTCCTGCCCCATAGATCTGACCCCCATCTGCCCCAGAGCAGCTCCTGCCTCATACATCTGACTCACAGCATCTCCTGCCCCATAGAACTGGCCCACATGAGCCACAGCAGCTCCTGACCTATAGATCTGACCCACATCTGACCCACAGCAGCTCCTGCCCCATTGATCTGACCCACATCTGCCACAAAGCAGCCTTTACCCCATAGATCTGACCCACATCTGCCACAGCAGCTCCTGCCCCATAGATCTGACCCACATCTGACCCACAGCAGCTCCTGCCCCATAGATCTGACCAAGATCTGCCCCACAGCATCTCCTACCCAAAGATCTCACCCACATCATCTCGACAGCAGCTCCTGCCCCATAGATCTGACCCACATGTTCCCCACAGCAGCTCCTGCCCCATAGATCTGACCCACAGCATCTCCTGCCACATAGATCTGACCCAAATCAGCCCCACAGCATCTCCTGCCCCATAGATCTGACCTACACCATCCCCTCTGCAGCTCCTGCCCCATAGGTCTGACCCACATGTGCCCCACAGCAGCTCCTGCCTTATAGATCTAACCACCATCAGCCCCAAAGCAGCTCCTGCCCCATAGATCTGACCCAAGTCAGCCCCACAGCAGCTCCTGCCTAATAGATCTAACCACCGTCAGCCCCACAACAGCTTCTACCCCATAGATCTGACCCACATGTGCTCCACTGCAGCTCCAGTCCCGTAGATCTGAACCACAGCAGCCCATGCCCCATAGATCTGACCCTCATCAGCAACACAGCAGCTCCTGACCCATACATCTGACCCAAATCTGCCCCACACCATCTCCTGCCCCATAGATCTAACTCACATGTGCCCCACAGCAGCTCCTGCCCATAGATCTGACCCACAGCAGCTCCTGCCCTATAGATCTGATTCAAATCTGCCCCACAGCAGCTCCTGCTCCATAGATCTGACCCACATGTGCCCCAGAGCAGCTCTGCCCCATTGATTTGACCCACATCAGCCCCACAGGAGATCCTGCCCCATAGATCTGACCCACATCAGCCCCACAGCAGATTTTGCCCCATAGATATGTGCCACGTCTGCCCCACAGCAGCTCCTGCGACATAGATCTTACCCAGATCTGCTCCACAGCAGCTGCTGCCCCATAGATCTGACCAACATCAGCCCCACAGCAGCTCCTGCCCCATAGATCTGACCCACATCTGCCCCACAGCAGCTCCTGCCCCATAGATCTGACCCACATCTGCTCCACAGCATCTCCTGCCCCATAGATCTGACCCCCATCTGCCCCACAGCAGCTCCTGCCTCATACATCTGACTCACAGCATCTCCTGCCCCATAGACCTGACCCACTTCTGCCACACAGCAGCCTTTGCCCCATAGATCTGACCCACATCTGCCCCACAGCATCTCCTGCCCCATAGATCTGACCCACATGTGCCCCACAGCAGCTCCTAACACATAGATCTGACCCACATGTGCCCCACAGCATCTCCTGCCCCATAGATCTGACCCCCATCTGCCCCACAGCAGCTCCTGCCTCATACATCTGACCCACAGCATCTCCTGCCCCATAGAACTGGCCCACATCAGCCCCACAGCAGATTTTGCCCCATAGTTATGTCCCACATCTGCCCAACAGCAACTCCTGCCCCATAGATCTGACCCACATGTGCCCACAGCAGCTCCTGCCCCATAGACCTGACCCACATGTTCCCCACAGCAGCTCCTGCCCCATAGATCTGACCCACAGCATCTCCTGCCACATAGATCTGACCCAAATCAGCCCCACAGCATCTCTTGCCCCATAGATCTGACCCACATGTGCCCCACAGCAGCTCCTGCCCCATAGATCTGAACCACAACAGCTCCAAACTCATAGATCTGACCCACATCAGCCCCACAGCAGCTCCTGCGACATAGATCTTACCCAGATCTGCTCCACAGCAGCTGCTGCCCCAAAGATCTGACCAACATCAGCCCCACAGCAGCTCCTGCCCCATAGATCTGACCCACATGTGCCCCACAGCAGCTCCAAACTCATAGATCTGACTCACATCAGTCCAACAGCAGATTTTGCACCATAGATATGTCCCTCACATTCCCCACAGCAACTCCTGCCCCATAGATCTGACCTACATCATCCCCTCTGCAGCTCCTGCCCCATAGGTCTGACCCACATGTGCCCCACAGCAGCTCCTGCCATATAGATCTAACCACCATCAGCCCCAAAGCAGCTCCTGCCCCATAGATCTGACCCAAGTCAGCCCCACAGCAGCTCCTGCCTTATAGATCTAACCACCATCAGCCCCACAACAGCTTCTACCCCATAGATCTGACCCACATGTGCTCCACTGCAGCTCCAGTCCCGTAGATCTGAACCACAGCAGCCCATGCCCCATAGATCTGACCCTCATCAGCAACACAGCAGCTCCTGACCCATACATCTGACCCAAATCTGCCCCACACCATCTCCTGCCCCATAGATCTAACTCACATGTGCCCCACCGCAGCTCCTGCCCATAGATCTGACCCACAGCAGCTCCTGCCCTATAGATCTGATTCAAATCTGCCCCACAGCAGCTCCTGCTCCATAGATCCGACCCACATGTGCCCCAGAGCAGCTCTGCCCCATTGATTTGACCCACATCAGCTCCACAGGAGATCCTGCCCCATAGACCCTACCAACATGTGCAGCACAGCAGCTCCTGCCCATAGATCTGACCCACATCTGCCCCACAGCAGCTCCTGACCTATAGATCTGACCCACATCTGCTCCACAGCATCTCCTGCCCCATAGATCTGACCCACATCTGCTCCACAGCATCTCCTGCCCCATAGATCTGACCCCCATCTGCCCCACAGCAGCTCCTGCCTCATACATCTGACTCACAGCATCTCCTGCCCCATAGAACTGGCCCACATCAGCCACAGCAGCTCCTGACCTATAGATCTGACCCACATCTGACCCACAGCAGCTCCTGCCCCATAGATCTGACCCACATCTGCCACACAGCAGCCTTTACCCCACAGATCTGACCCACATCTGCCCCACAGCAGCTCCTGCCCCATAGATCTGACCAACATCTGCGCCACAGCAGCTCCTGCCCCATAGATCTGACCCACATCTGACCCACAGCAGCTCCTGCCCCATAGACCCTACCAACATGTGCAGCACAGCAGCTCCTGCCCATAGATCTGACCCACATCAGCCCCACAGCAGCTCCTGCCCCTTAGATCTGACCCACATCTGCTCCACAGCATCTCCTGCCCCATAGATCTGACCCCCATCTGCCCCACAGCAGCTCCTGCCTCATACATCTGACTCACAGCATTTCCTGCCCCATAGAACTGGCCCACATCATCAGCCACAGCAGCTCCTGCCCCATAGATCTGACACACATCTGCTCCACAGCATCTCCTGCCCCATAGATCTGACCCACATCTGCCCCACAGCAGCTCCTGCCCCATAGATCTGACCCACATCTGCCCCACAGCAGCTCCTAACACATAGATCTGACCCACATGTGCCCCAGAGCTCCTCCTGCCCCATAGATCTGAACCACAGCAGCTCCTGTCTCATAGATCTTACCCACATCAGCCCCACAGCAGATTTTGCCCCATAGTTATGCCCCACATCTGCCCAACAGCAACTCCTGCCCTATAGATCTGACCCACATGTGCCCACAGCAGCTCCTGCCCCATAGACCTGACCCACATGTTCCCCACAGCAGCTCCTGCCCCATAGATCTGACCCACAGCATCTCCTGCCACATAGATCTGACCCAAATCAGCCCCACAGCATCTCCTGCCCCATAGATCTGACCCCCATCTGCCCCACAGCAGCTCCTGCCCCATAGATCTGACCCACATCTGCCCCACAGCAACTCCTGCCCCATAGACCCTACCAACATGTGCAGCACAGCAGCTCCTGCCCATAGATCTGACCCACATCTGCCCCACAGCAGCTCCTAACACATAGATCTGACCCACATCTGCTCCACAGCATCTCCTGCCCCATAGATCTGACCCCCATCTGCCCCACAGCAGCTCCTGCCTCATACATCTGACTCACAGCATCTCCTGCCCCATAGAACTGGCCTACATCAGCCACAGCAGCTCCTGACCTATAGATCTGACCCACATCTGCCACACAGCAGCCTTTGCCCCATAGATCTGACCAACATCTGCCCCACAGCAGCTCCTGCCCCATAGATCTGACCCACATGTGCCCCACAGCAGCTCCTGCCCCATAGATCTGACCCACAGCATCTCCTGCCACATAGATCTGACCCAAATCAGCCCCACAGCAGCTCCTGCCCCATAGATCTGACCCACATGTGCCCCACAGCAGCTCCAAACTCATTGATCTGACTCACATCAGTCCAACAGCAGATTTTGCACCATAGATATGTCCCTCATATTCCCCACAGCAACTCCTGCCCCATAGATCTGACCTACATCATCCCCTCTGCAGCTCCTGCCCCATAGGTCTGACCCACATGTGCCCCACAGCAGCTCCTGCCATATAGATCTAACCACCATCAGCCCCACAGCAGCTCCTGCCCCATAGATCTGACCCAAGTCAGCCCCACAGCAGCTCCTGCCTTATAGATCTAACCACCATCAGCCCCACAACAGCTTCTACCCCATAGATCTGACCCACATGTGCTCCACTGCAGCTCCAGTCCCGTAGATCTGAACCACAGCAGCCCATGCCCCATAGATCTGACCCTCATCAGCAACACAGCAGCTCCTGACCCATACATCTGACCCAAATCTGCCCCACACCATCTCCTGCCCCATAGATCTAACTCACATGTGCCCCACAGCAGCTCCTGCCCATAGATCTGACCCACAGCAGCTCCTGCCCTATAGATCTGATTCAAATCTGCCCCACAGCAGCTCCTGCTCCATAGATCTGACCCACATGTGCCCCAGAGCAGCTCTGCCCCATTGATTTGACCCACATCAGCCCCACAGGAGATCCTGCCCCATAGATCTGACCCACATCAGCCCCACAGCAGATTTTGCCCCATAGATATGTGCCACGTCTGCCCCACAGCAGCTCCTGCGACATAGATCTTACCCAGATCTGCTCCACAGCAGCTGCTGCCCCAAAGATCTGACCAACATCAGCCCCACAGCAGCTCCTGCCCCATAGATCTGACCCACATCTGCCCCACAGCAGCTCCTGCCCCATAGATCTGACCCACATCTGCCACACAGCAGCTCCTGCCCCATAGATCTGACCCCCATCTGCCCCACAGCAGCTCCTGCCTCATACATCTGACTCACAGCATCTCCTGCCCCATAGAACTGGCCCACATCAGCCACAGCAGCTCCTGACCTATAGATCTGACCCACATCTGCCCCACAGCAGCTCCTGACCTATAGATCTGACCCACATCTGCTCCACAGCAGCTCCTGCCCCATAGATCTGACCCACATCTGCCACACAGCAGCCTTTGCCCCATAGATCTGACCCACATCTGCCCCACAGCATCTCCTGCCCCATAGATCTGACCCACATGTGCCCCACAGCAGCTCCTAACACATAGATCTGACCCACATGTGCCCCAGAGCTGCTCCTGCCCCATAGATCTGAACCACAGCAGCTCCTGTCTCATAGATCTTACCCACATCAGCCCCACAGCAGATTTTGCCCCATAGTTATGTCCCACATCTGCCCAACAGCAACTCCTGCCCCATAGACCTGACCCACATGCGCCCCACAGCAGCTCCTGCCCCATAGGTCTGACCCACATGCGCCTCACAGCAGCTCCTGCCCCATAGATCTAACCACCATCAGCCCCAAAGCAGCTCCTGCCCCATAGATTTGACCCACATCAGCCACACAGCATCTCCCGCCCCATAGATGTGACCCACATCTGCACCACAGCAGCTCCTCCCCATAGATCTAACACCCATCAGCCTCACAGCAGCTCCTGCCCCATAGATATGCCCTACATCTGCCCCACATCAGCTCCTGCAACATAGATGTGACCCACATCTGCAACACAGCAGCTCCTGCTCCATAAATCTGACCAACATCAGGCCCACATTTGTTCCTGCCCCATAGATCTGACCCACAGCAGCCCCTGCCTCATAGATCTGACCCACAAGTGCCCCACAGCAGCTCCAGCCCAATAGACCTGACCCACATCTGCCCCAAAGCATCTCCTGCCCCATAGATCTTTCCTACATCAGCCCCACAGCACCTCCGGCCCAATAGATCTGACCCACATGTGCCCCACAGCAGCTCCTGCCCCATAGATCTGACCCACATCAACCATGTTGATAAACATGAAAACATACAACATGGGTTGTATCAACCATGTAATCCATGGTGTCCCTATGTGTCCCAATGTCACCCTATGGGTCCCAGTGTCTCCCTATGGGTCACTATGTGTCCCTATGTGTCCCAATGTCCCCCCTATGGGTTGCTATGTGCCTCTATGGGTTCTCTATGGGGCTCTATGGGGTGCCTATGGAGCTCTATGGGGCGTTCTGAGGTTTCTATGGGGTGTCTATGGAACGCTATAGTGTGTCTATTTGGTAAATTAGTTTCTATGGGTGGCTATGGGAGCTCTATGGGGCACAATGGGTTGCCTACGGGGCTCTATGGGATGTCTGTGGGGCTCTATGGCGCGGCTATATGTCCTTATGTGGTGTCTATGTGGCACTATGTTGTGCTATGGGGTGCTGTGAGGCACTATGGGGTGCTATGGGGCTCTATGGAGCAGTATAGGGTGTCTATGGGTCTCTATGGGGTGCAATGGGGCGCTGTGGGGCACAAGAGAGTGTGTATGAGGCTCCATGGGCTGCTATGGGGCACTATGGAGTAGCTATGGGGTGCTATGGGGTCTCTTTGGGCCCCTATGGGTCACTATGTGGTGTCTATGGGGCTCTATGGGGTGGCTATGCGGTGCTGTAGGGTGGCTATGGGGTGCTTTGGGGTATCCTTGGGTTCCTATGGGGCGCTATGGGTGACTATGGGGTGCTATGGTTTGCTATGGGGCTCTATGCGGAAGAATGGGGTTTCTATGGGGCGCTATGAGGTCCCTATGGGGCTCTATGGGGAGTCTATGGGGTGTCTTTGGGGATCTATGGGTTGTCTGTGGGGCTCTATGGGGTCTGCATGGGATCTGTATGGAGTTCAGTGAGTTTCTATGGGGCTCTATGGGGTGTCTACAGGCACTATGGGGCGATATGGGGTGTCTATGTGGTTCAATTGGGCTCTATGGTGTGGCTGTAGGGCCTTATGTGGTGTCTATGGGGCACTGTGGGCTGCTATGGGGTGCTGTGGGGAACTATGGGGTGTCTATGGGGCTCTATGGAGCAGTATGCTGTGTCTATGGGTCCCTATGGGGTGCAATGGGGTGCTGTGGGGCACAATGGAGTGTCTATGAGGCTCCATGGGCTGCTATGGGGCACTATGGAGTAGCTATGGGGTGCTATGGGGTCTCTTTGGGCCCCTATGGGTCACTATGGGGCTCTATGGGGTATCTTTGTGTTCCTATGGGGCGCTATGGGTGACTATGGGGTCGCTATGGGTTTCTTTGAGGCACTATGGGTCTCAATGGGGTCTCTATGGGTCTCAATTTATCCTTATGGCTCCCAATGACTGTCTATGGGTCTCTATGTGTCCCTATGGGTCCCAGTGTCTCTCTATGTGTCCCTATGGGTCCCAGTGTCTCTCTATGGGTCCCAATGTCTTCCTTTGGATCTCTATGGGTCCCTAGGGGTCCCAGTGTCTCTCTATGTCCCCCTGTCTAGGTGGTAACTATACAGATGGTAACAAAGATGGTAACAAATGTACAGAGGTTCTAAGCGAGAGAGAAACTCACCAGTGGTGATGCCTTCGCTGAGGAAGCTGGGGCGGTCTTCACTGCAGAGCGATGTCCAAGAGATGCTGCCTCACAGAATCACAGAATTCTCAAGGTTGGAAAAGGGCTGCCAGCTTTTGTAGGAGAATAGCATGGGAGACAGTTGTGAAGGCTTTGCTGAAGTCCAAGTAGAGCACATCAACAGCCTTTCTTTCTTTCCTTCATCCATCAGATGGGTCACAGGATCGTAGAAGGAGATCAGATTGGTCAAGCAGGAGCTGCCCTTCACGAACCCATGCTGGCTAGGTCTGATCTCCTGCTCATCCCACACCTGCCGCATCTGTCATCTCCCTCAAGACAATTCGTTCCATTCCCTTCCCTGGCACCGAGGTCAGGCTAACAGGCCTGGAGTTGCCCGGATCCTCCTGACAACCTTGCTTGGAAATGGGAGTCACGTTGGCAAGCCTCCAGTCTTCTGGGACCTCACCCGGTAACAGGGAGCTCGGAAAGATAATGGAAAGCGGCTCGAGTGAGGGTCAGCCCTTAAATGAGGTCTCAGAGGAGGTGGAGTCGAGCTCCAGCCCTCCCGGGAGCACAGCTCCATTACTCTCACCTATGCTCCCGCAGCTGACCCCACACTTGCCTCAGCTGATTAATCAGAGGTTCAGGCTGTGATTACCAATCTCCCACACAGCCCCTGTGGGTCCCAATGTTTCCCTATGGATCTCTGGGTGTCCCTATAGGACTCTATGGGGTTATTATGCCTCTAAATGGGTCCCTATATGTCTCTATGTCTCTCTATGGGGTCCCTATGTGTCCCAATGTCCCCACTATGGTTTGCTATGTGCCTCTATGGGGTCTCTATGGGGTCTTTTATGGGTAACTATCGTCCCAAATGTATTCCTAAGGGTATCTATGGGTTTCAATGTGGTCCCTATGTGCCTCTATGGGGTCTCTTATGGGTCTCAACGAAGTCCCTATGTGTCTCTATGGGTCTCACTGTCCACCACTGTAATCCATGTGGTCCCTATGTGTCCCAATATCCCCATATGGGTCCCAGTGTCTCCCTATGGGTCACTATGTGTCCCTATGTGTCCCAATGTCCCCCCTATGGGTTGCTATGTGCCTCAATGGGCTCTCTTATGGATAGCTCTGGGCCCAAATGTCTCCCTGTGGGTATCTATGGGTTACATTAGGTCCCTATGTGCCTCTATGGGGTCTCTTATGGGTCTCAGCGGGTTCCCTATGTGTCTCTATGGGTCTCACTGTCCCCCACTGTAATCCATGGGGTCCTTATGTGTCCCATTGTCCCCCTATGGGATCCAGTGTCTCCTCATGGGTCACGGTGTGTCCCTATGTGTCCCTATGTCCCCCCTATGGGTTGCTATGTTCCTCTATGGGGTCTCTTATGGGTCTCAGCAGGGTCCCTATGTGTCTCGATGGATCTGACTGTCCCCCACTTTAATCCATGGGGTCACTATGTGTCCCAATGTCCCCCTATGGGTCCCAGTGTCTCCCTATGTGTACCTATGTGTCCCAATGTCCCCCTATGGGTCACTATGTGTCCCAATGTCCCCCCTATGGGTTGCTATGTGCTTGTATGTTGTTTCTTATGGGTATCTCTGGGCCCAAATATCTTCCTATAGCTATCTATGGGTTTCAATGTGGTCCCTATGTGCCTCTATGGGGTCTCTTATGGGTCTCAGCGGGGTTTCTATGTGTCTCTATGGGTCTGGCTGTCCCCCACTGTAGTCCAAGGGGTCCCTATGTGTCCCAATGTCCCCATATGGGTCCCAGTGTCTCCCTATGGGTCAGAATGTTTCCCTACGTGTCCCAATGTCCCCCCTATGGGTTGCTATGTGCCTCTATGGGGTCTCTGTGGGGTCTCTTATGGATATCTCTGGGCCCAAATGTCTTCCTACAAGTATCTATGAGTTTCAATGTGGTCCCTAGGTGCCTCTATGGGGTCTCTTATGGGTCTCAGCGGGGTCCTTATGTATCTCTATGGGTCTCACTGTCCCCCACTGTAATTCATTGGGTCCCTATGTGTCCCAATGTCCCCCTATGGGTCCCAGTGTCTTCCTACGGGTCACAATGTGTACCTATGTGTCCCAATGTCCCCCCTATGGGTTGCTATGTGTCCCTATGGGGTCTCTATGGGGTCTCTTATGGTTATCTCTGGGCCCAGATGTCTTCCTTTGGGTATCTATAAGTTTCAAAGTCGTCCTATGTGTCCCTATGGGTCTTAATGGCTCCTAATGTGTCCCTATGAGTCTATATGTGGTCTCACTGTCCCAGTGGGTCTCTATGTGTTCCTATGTGTCTATATGGAGTCTCTATCTGGTTTCTATGGGTCTTGGTGTCCCTCTATGTGTCACTTTGTGCCTCTATGGGGTCTCCATGGCTTTCTATGGGGTCTCTATGTCTCTCTTTGGGTCCCTATTGGTCCCAATAGGTCCCTATGAGTCTCTATGATGTCTCCCTTTGTCCCCATATGGGTCCCAGTGTGACCCACATGTGCCCACAGCAGCTCCTGCCCCATAGATCTGACCCACAGCATCTCCTGCCACATAGATCTGACCCAAATCAGCCCCACAGCATCTCCTGCCCCATAGATCTGACCCACATGTGCCCCACAGCAGCTCAAAACTCATAGATCTGACTCACATCAGTCCAACAGCAGATTTTGCACCATAGATATGTCCCTCATATTCCCCACAGCAACTCCTGCCCCATAGATCTGACCTACATCATCCCCTCTGCAGCTCCTGCCCCATAGGTCTGACCCACATGTGCCCACAGCAGCTCCTGCCATATAGATCTAACCACCATCAGCCCCAAAGCAGCTCCTGCCCCATAGATCTGACCCAAGTCAGCCCCACAGCAGCTCCTGCCTTATAGATCTAACCACCATCAGCCCCACAACAGCTTCTACCCCATAGATCTGACCCACATGTGCTCCACTGCAGCTCCAGTCCCGTAGATCTGAACCACAGCAGACCATGCCCCATAGATCTGACCCTCATCAGCAACACAGCAGCTCCTGACCCATACATCTGACCCAAATCTGCCCCACACCATCTCCTGCCCCATAGATCTAACTCACATGTGCCCCACAGCAGCTCCTGCTCCATAGATCTGACCCACATGTGCCCCAGAGCAGCTCTGCCCCATTGATTTGACCCACATCAGCCCCACAGGAGATCCTGCCCCATAGATCTGACCCACATCAGCCCCACAGCAGATTTTGCCTTATAGATATGTGCCACGTCTGCCCCACAGCAGCTCCTGCGACATAGATCTTACCCAGATCTGCGCCACAGCAGCTGCTGCCCTAAAGATCTGACCAACATCAGCCCCACAGCAGCTCCTGCCCCATAGATCTGACCCACATCTGCCCCACAGCATCTCCTGCCCCATAGACCCTACCAACATGTGCAGCACAGCAGCTCCTGCCCATAGATCTAACCCACATCTGCAACACAGCATCTCCTGCCCCATAGATCTGACCCCCATCTGCCCCACAGCAGCTCCTGCCTCATACATCAGACTCACAGCATCTCCTGCCCCATAGAACTGGCCCACATCAGCCACAGCAGCTCCTGACCTATAGATCTGACCCACATCTGCTCCACAGCATCTCCTGCCCCATAGATCTGACCCACATCTGCTCCACAGCATCTCCTGCCCCATAGATCTGACCCCCATCTGCCCTACAGCAGCTCCTGCCTCATACATCTGACTCACAGCATCTCCTGCCCCATAGAACTGGCCCACATCAGCCACAGCAGCTCCTGCCCCATAGATCTGACCCACATCTGACCCACAGCAGCTCCTGCCCCATAGATCTTACCCACATATGCCACACAGCAGCCTTTGCCCCATAGATCTGACCAACATCAGCCCCACAGCAGCTCCTGCCCCATAGATCTGACCCACATCTGCCCCACAGCAGCTCCTGCCCCATAGACCCTACCAACATGTGCAGCACAGCAGCTCCTGCCCATAGATCTGACCCACATCTGCCCCACAGCAGCTCCTGCCCCATAGATCTGACCCATATCTGCTCCACAGCAGCTCCTGCCCATACATCTGACCCACATCTGCCCCACAGCAGCTCCTGCCCCATAGATCTGACCCACATCTGCTCCACAGCATCTCCTGCCCCATAGATCTGACCCCCATCTGCCCAACAGCAGCTCCTGCCTCATACATCTGACTCACAGCATCTCCTGCCCCATAGAACTGGCCCACATCAGCCACAGCAGCTCCTGACCTATAGATCTGACCCACATCTGCTCCACAGCAGCTCCTGCCCCATAGATCTGACCCCCATCTGCCCCACAGCAGCTCCTGCCTCATACATCTGACTCACAGCATCTCCTGCCCCATAGATCTGACCCACATCAGCCCCACAGCAGCTCCTAACACATAGATCTGACCCACATGTGCCCCAGAGCTGCTCCTGCCCCATAGATCTGAACCCAGATCTGCTCCACAGCAGCTGCTGCCCCAAAGATCTGGCCAACATCAGCCCCACAGCAGCTCCTGCCCCATAGATCTGACCCACATGTGCCCCACAGCAGCTCCTGCCCCATAGACCCTACCAACATGTGCAGCACAGCAGCTCCTGCCCATAGATCTAACCCACATCTTCCCCACAGCAGCTCCTGCCCCATAGATCTGACCCACATCATCTCGACAGCAGCTCCTGCCCCATAGATCTGACCCACATGTGCCCCACAGCAACTCCTGCCCCATAGATCTGAACCACATGTGCCCACATCAGCTCCTGCAACATAGATGTGACCCACATCTGCGCCACAACAGCTCCTGCCCCATAGATCTGACCCACATCAGACCCACAGCAGATCCTCCCCAAAGATCTGACACACATCTGCCCCACTGCTGCTCCTACACCACAGATCTGACCTACATCATCTCCACTGCAGCTCCTGCCCATAGATCTGAACCGCATCAGCCACACAGCAGGTCCTGCCCCATAGACCTGACACACATCAGCCCCACAGCAGCTCCTGCCTCATAGATCTGACTCACAGCATCTCCTGCCCCATAGATCTGACCCACATCAGACCCAGAGCATCTCCTGCCACATAGATCTGACCCACATTTTCCCCAAAGCAGCACCTAAACCATAGATCTGACCCACATGTGCCTCACAGCTGCTCCTGCCCCATAGATCTGAACCACAGCAGTTCCTGCCCCATAGATCAGACCAAAATCTTCCCTACATCAGCTCCTGCCCATAGATCTGACCCACATCAGCCCCACAGCAGCTCCTACCCCATAGATCTGACCCACATCAGCCCCACAGCAGATTTTGCCCCATAGATATGTGCCACGTCTGCCCCACAGCAGCTCCTGCGACATAGATCTTACCCAGATCTGCTCCACAGCAGCTGCTGCCCGAAAGATCTGACCAACATCAGCCCCACAGCAGCTCCTGCCCCATAGATCTGACCCACATCTGCCCCACAGCAGCTCCTGCCCCGTAGATCTGACCCCCATCTGCCCCACAGCAGCTCCTGCCTCATACATCTGACTCACAGCATCTCCTGCCCCATAGAACTGGCCCACATCAGCCACAGCAGCTCCTGACCTATAGATCTGACCCACATCTGCTCCACAGCATCTCCTGCCCCATAGATCTGACCCACATCTGCTCCACAGCATCTCCTGCCCCATAGATCTGACCCCCATCTGCCCTACAGCAGCTCCTGCCTCATACATCTGACTCACAGCATCTCCTGCCCCATAGAACTGGCCCACATCAGCCACAGCAGCTCCTGCCCCATAGATCTGACCCACATCTGACCCACAGCAGCTCCTGCCCCATAGATCTTACCCACATATGCCACACAGCAGCCTTTGCCCCATAGATCTGACCCACATCTGCCCCACAGCATCTCCTGCCCCATAGATCTGACCCACATCAGCCACACAGCATCTCCCGCCCCATAGATGTGACCCACATCTGCACCACAGCAGCTCCTCCCCATAGATATGCCCTACATCTGCCCCACATCAGCTCCTGAAACATAGATCTGATCCACATCTGCGCCACAACAGCTCCTGCCCCATAGATCTGACCCACATCAGACCCACAGCTGATCCTCCCCAAAGATCTGACACACATCTGCCCCAGAGCTGCTCCTGCCCCATAGATCTGAACCACAGCAGCTCCTGTCTCATAGATCTAACCCACAGCTGCCCCACAGCAGCTCCTGCCCCATAGATCTGACCCTCATCAGCAACACAGCAGCTCCTGCCCCGTAGATCTGACCCCCATCTGCCCCACAGCAGCTCCTGCCTCATACATCTGACTCACAGCATCTCCTGCCCCATAGAACTGGCCCATAACAGCCACAGCAGCTCCTGACCTATAGATCTGACCCACATCTGCTACACAGCAGCTCCTGCCCCATAGATCTGACCCACATCTGCCACACAGCAGCCTTTGCTCCATAGATCTGACCCACATCTGCCCCACAGCATCTCCTGCCCCATAGATCTGACCCACATCTGCCCCACAGCAGCTCCTGCCCAATAGAACTGGCCCATATCAGCCACAGCAGCTCCTGACCTATAGATCTGACCCACATCTGACCCACAGCAGCTCCTACCCCATAGATCTGACCCACATCTGCCCCACAGCAGATTTTGCCCCATAGATATTTGCCACGTCTGCCCCACAGCAGCTCCTGCGACATAGATCTTACCCAGATCTGCTCCACAGCAGCTGCTGCCCCAAAGATCTGACCAACATCAGCCCCACAGCAGCTCCTGCCCCATAGATCTGACCCACATCTGCCCCACAGCAGCTCCTGCCCCATAGACCCTACCAACATGTGCAGCACAGCAGCTCCTGACCTATAGATCTGACCCACATCTGACCCACAGCAGCTCCTACCCCATAGATCTGACCCACATCTGCCCCACAGCAGATTTTGCCCCATAGATATTTGCCACGTCTGCCCCACAGCAGCTCCTGCGACATAGATCTTACCCAGATCTGCTCCACAGCAGCTGCTGCCCCAAAGATCTGACCAACATCAGCCCCACAGCAGCTCCTGCCCCATAGATCTGACCCACATCTGCTCCACAGCATCTCCTGCCCCATAGACCCTACCAACATGTGCAGCACAGCAGCTCCTGACCTATAGATCTGACCCACATCTGACCCACAGCAGCTCCTACCCCATAGATCTGACCCACATCTGCCCCACAGCAGATTTTGCCCCATAGATATTTGCCACGTCTGCCCCACAGCAGCTCCTGCGACATAGATCTTACCCAGATCTGCTCCACAGCAGCTGCTGCCCCAAAGATCTGACCAACATCAGCCCCACAGCAGCTCCTGCCCCATAGATCTGACCCACATCTGCTCCACAGCATCTCCTGCCCCATAGATTAGACCCAAATCTTCCCTACATCAGCTCCTGCCCATAGATCTGACCCACATCAGCCCCACAGCAGCTCCTACCCCATAGATCTGACCCACATCAGCCCCACAGCAGATTTTGCCACATAGATATGTGCCACGTCTGCCCCACAGCAGCTCCTGCGACATAGATCGTACCCAGATCTGCTCCACAGCAGCTGCTGCCCCATAGATCTGACCAACATCAGCCCCACAGCAGCTCCTGCCCATAGATCTGACCCACATCTGCCCCACAGCAGATCCTACCCCATAGATCTGACCCACATCTGCCACACAGCAGCCTTTACCCCATAGATCTGACCCACATCTGCCCCACAGCATCTCCTGCCCCTTACATCTTACACATATCTGCCCCACAGCAGCTCCTACCCAAAGATCTGACCCAGATCATCTCGACAGCAGCTCCTGCCCCATAGATCTGACCCACATGTACCCCACAGCAGCTCCTAACACATACATCTGACCCACATGTGCCCCAGAGCTGCTCCTGCCCCATAGATCTGACCCACATCTGCTCCACAGCAACTCCTGCCCCATAGATCTGACCCCCATCTGCCCCACAGCAGCTCCTGCCTCATACATCTGACTCACAGCATCTCCTGCCCCATAGAACTGGCCCACATCAGCCACAGCAGCTCCTAACCTATAGATCTGACCCACATCAGCCCCACAGCAGATTTTGCCCAATAGATATGTGCCACGTCTGCCCCACAGCAGCTCCTGCGACATAGATCTTACCCAGATCTGCTCCACAGCAGCCTTTTCCCCAATGATCTGACCCACATCTGCCCCACAGCAGCTCCTGCCCCATAGATCTGACCCACATCTGCTCCACAGCATCTCCTGCCCCATAGATCTGACCCACATCTGCCCCACAGCAGCTCCTGCTTCATACGTCTGACTCACAGCATCTCCTGCCCCATAGAACTGGCCCACATCAGCCACAGCAGCTCCTGACCTATAGATCTGACCCACATCTGACCCACAGCAGCTCCTGCCCCATAGATCTGACCCACATCTGCCACACAGCAGCCTTTGCC
This sequence comes from Coturnix japonica, assembly GCF_054131305.1. Taxonomy (NCBI): domain Eukaryota; kingdom Metazoa; phylum Chordata; class Aves; order Galliformes; family Phasianidae; genus Coturnix; species Coturnix japonica. Next base: position 87,018 of record NC_140700.1, read on the forward strand.
CCATAGATCTGACCCACATGTGCCCCACAGCAGCTCCTAACACATACATCTGACCCACATGTGCCCCAGAGCTGCTCCTGCCCCATAGATCTGAACCACAGCAGCTCCTGTCTCATAGATCTTACCCACATCAGCCCCACAGCAGATTTTGCCCCATAGTTATGCCCCACATCTGCCCAACAGCAGCTCCTGCCCCATAGACCTGACCCACATGTTCCCCACAGCAGCTCCTGCCCCATAGATCTGACCCACAGCATCTCCTGCCACATAGATCTGACCCAAATCAGCCCCACAGCAGCTCCTGCCCCATAGATCTGACCCACATGTGCCCCACAGCAGCTCCAAACTCATAGATCTGACTCACATCAGTCCAACAGCAGATTTTGCACCATAGATATGTCCCTCATATTCCCCACAGCAACTCCTGCCCCATAGATCTGACCTACATCATCCCCTCTGCAGCTCCTGCCCCATAGGTTTGACCCATATGTGCCCCACAGCAGCTCCTGCCATATAGATCTAAACAACATCAGCCCCAAAGCAGCTCCTGCCCCATAGATCTGACCCAAGTCAGCCCCACAGCAGCTCCTGCCTTATAGATCTAACCACCATCAGCCCCACAGCAGCTCCTGCCCCATAGATCTGACCCACATGTGCCCCACAGCAGCTCCTAACACATAGATCTGACCCACATGTGCCCCAGAGCTGCTCCTGCCCCATAGATCTGAACCACAGCAGCTCCTGTCTCATAGATCTTACCCACATCAGCCCCACAGCAGATTTTGCCCCATAGTTATGTCCCACATCTGCCCAACAGCAACTCCTGCCCCATAGATCTGACCCACATCTGCTCCACAGCAACTCCTGCCCCATAGATCTGACCCCCATCTGCCCCACAGCAGCTCCTGCCTCATACATCTGACTCACAGCATCTCCTGCCCCATAGAACTGGCCCACATCAGCCACAGCAGCTCCTGACCTATAGATCTGACCCACATCAGCCCCACAGCAGATTTTGCCCCATAGATATGTGCCACGTCTGCCCCACAGCAGCTCCTGCGACATAGATCTTACCCAGATCTGCTCCACAGCAGCTGCTGCCCCAAAGATCTGACCAACATCAGCCCCACAGCAGCTCCTGCACCATAGATCTGACCCACATCTGCCCCACAGCAGCTCCTGCCCCATAGATCTGACCCACATCTGATCCACAGCATCTCCTGCCCTATAGATCTGACACCCATCTGCCCCACAGCAGCTCCTGCCTCATAGATCTGACTCACAGCATCTCCTGCCCCATAGAACTGGCCCACATCAGCCACAGCAGCTCCTGACCTATAGATCTGACCCACATCTGACCCACAGCAGCTCCTGCCCCATAGATCTGACCCACATCTGCCACACAGCAGCCTTTGCCCCATAGATCTGACCCACATGTGCCCCACAGCAGCTCCTAACACATACATCTGACCCACATGTGCCCCAGAGCTGCTCCTGCCCCATAGATCTGAACCACAGCAGCTCCTGTCTCATAGATCTTACCCACATCAACCCCACAGCAGATTTTGCCCCATAGTTATGCCCCACATCTGCCCAACAGCAGCTCCTGCCCCATAGACCTGACCCACATGTTCCCCACAGCAGCTCCTGCCCCATAGATCTGACCCACATGTGCCCCACAGCAGCTCCAAACTCATAGATCTGACTCACATCAGTCCAACAGCAGATTTTGCACCATAGATATGTCCCTCATATTCCCCACAGCAGCTCCTGCCCCATAGATCTGACCTACATCATCCCCTCTGCAGCTCCTGCCCCATAGGTCTGACCCACATGTGCCCCACAGCAGCTCCTGCCATATAGATCTAACCACCATCAGCCCCAAAGCAGCTCCTGCCCCATAGATCTGACCCAAGTCAGCCCCACAGCAGCTCCTGCCTTATAGATCTAACCACCATCAGCCCCACAGCAGCTCCTGCCCCATAGATCTGACCCACATCTGCCCCACAGCAGCTCCTGCCCCATAGACCCTACCAACATGTGCAGCACAGCAGCTCCTGCCCATAGATCTGACCCACATCTGACCCACAGCAGCTCCTGCCCCATAGATCTGACCCACATCTGCCACACAGCAGCCTTTGCCCCATAGATCTGACCCACATCTGCCCCACAGCATCTCCTGCCCCATAGATCTGACACACATGTGCCCCACAGCAGCTCCTAACACATAGATCTGACCCACATCTGCCCCACAGCAGCTCCTGCCCCATAGATCTGACCCACATCTGCTCCACAGCATCTCCTGCCCATAGATCTGACCCACATCTGACCCACAGCAGCTCCTGCCCCATAGATCTGACCCACATCTGCCACACAGCAGCCTTTGCCCCATAGATCTGACCCACATCTGCCCCACAGCATCTCCTGCCCCATAGATCTGACACACATGTGCCCCACAGCAGCTCCTAACACATAGATCTGACCCACATGTGCCCCAGAGCTGCTCCTGCCCCATAGATGTGAACCACAGCAGCACCTGTCTCATAGATCTTACCCACATCAGCCCCACAGCAGATTTTGCCCCATAGTTATGCCCCACATCTGCCCAACAGCAACTCCTGCCCCATAGATCTGACCCACATGTGCCCACAGCAGCTCCTGCCCCATAGACCTGACCCACATGTTCCCCACAGCATCTCCTGCCCCATAGATCTGACCCACAGCATCTCCTGCCCCATAGATCTGACCCACAGCAGCTCCTGCCCCATAGATCTGACCCACAGCATCTCCTGCTACATAGATCTGACCCACATCAGCCCCACAGCATCTCCTGCCCCATAGATCTGACCCACATGTGCCCCACAGCAGCTCCAAACTCATAGATCTGACTCACATCAGTCCAACAGCAGATTTTGCACCATAGATATGTCCCTCATATTCCCCACAGCAACTCCTGCCCCATAGATCTGACCTACATCATCCCCTCTGCAGCTCCTGCCCCATAGGTCTGACCCACATGTGCCCCACAGCAGCTCCTGCCATATAGATCTAACCACCATCAGCCCCAAAGCAGCTCCTGCCCCATAGATCTGACTCAAGTCAGCCCCACAGCAGCTCCTGCCTTATAGATCTAACCACCATCAGCCCCACAACAGCTTCTACCCCATAGATCTGACCCACATGTGCTCCACTGCAGCTCCAGTCCCGTAGATCTGAACCACAGCAGCCCATGCCCCATAGATCTGACACTCATCAGCAACACAGCAGCTCCTGACCCATACATCTGACCCAAATCTGCCCCACACCATCTCCTGCCCCATAGATCTAACTCACATGTGCCCCACAGCAGCTCCTGCCCATAGATCTGACCCACAGCAGGTCCTGCCCCATAGACCTGACACACATCAGCCCCACAGCAGCTCCTGCCTCATAGATCTGACTCACAGCATCTCCTGCCCCATAGATCTGACCCACATCAGACCCAGAGCATCTCCTGCCACATAGATCTGACCCACATTTTCCCCAAAGCAGCACCTAAACCATAGATCTGACCCACATGTGCCTCACAGCTGCTCCTGCCCCATAGATCTGAACCACAGCAGTTCCTGCCCCATAGATCAGACCAAAATCTTCCCTACATCAGCTCCTGCCCATAGATCTGACCCACATCAGCCCCACAGCAGCTCCTACCCCATAGATCTGACCCACATCAGCCCCACAGCAGATTTTGCCCCATAGATATGTGCCACGTCTGCCCCACAGCAGCTCCTGCGACATAGATCTTACCCAGATCTGCTCCACAGCAGCTGCTGCCCCAAAGATCTGACCAACATCAGCCCCACAGCAGCTCCTGCCCCATAGATCTGACCCACATCTGCCCCACAGCATCTCCTGCCCCATAGACCCTACCAACATGTGCAGCACAGCAGCTCCTGCCCATAGATCTAACCCACATCTGCAACACAGCATCTCCTGCCCCATAGATCTGACCCCCATCTGCCCCACAGCAGCTCCTCCCTCATACATCTGACTCACAGCATCTCCTGCCCCATAGAACTAGCCCACATCAGCCACAGCAGCTCCTGCCCCATAGATCTGACCCACAGCAGCTCCTGCCCCATAGTTCTGACCCACATCTGCCCCACAGCAGATTTTGCCCCATAGATATTTGCCACGTCTGCCCCACAGCAGCTCCTGCGACATAGATCTTACCCAGATCTGCTCCACAGCAGCTGCTGCCCCAAAGATCTGACCAACATCAGCCCCACAGCAGCTCCTGCCCCATAGATCTGACCCACATCTGCCCCACAGCAGCTCCTGCCCCATAGACCCTACCAACATGTGCAGCACAGCAGCTCCTGACCTATAGATCTGACCCACATCTGACCCACAGCAGCTCCTACCCCATAGATCTGACCCACATCTGCCCCACAGCAGATTTTGCCCCATAGATATTTGCCACGTCTGCCCCACAGCAGCTCCTGCGACATAGATCTTACCCAGATCTGCTCCACAGCAGCTGCTGCCCCAAAGATCTGACCAACATCAGCCCCACAGCAGCTCCTGCCCCATAGATCTGACCCACATCTGCTCCACAGCATCTCCTGCCCCATAGATTAGACCCAAATCTTCCCTACATCAGCTCCTGCCCATAGATCTGACCCACATCAGCCCCACAGCAGCTCCTACCCCATAGATCTGACCCACATCAGCCCCACAGCAGATTTTGCCACATAGATATGTGCCACGTCTGCCCCACAGCAGCTCCTGCGACATAGATCGTACCCAGATCTGCTCCACAGCAGCTGCTGCCCCATAGATCTGACCAACATCAGCCCCACAGCAGCTCCTGCCCATAGATCTGACCCACATCTGCTTCACAGCAGATCCTACCCCATAGATCTGACCCACATCTGCCACACAGCAGCCTTTACCCCATAGATCTGACCCACATCTGCCCCACAGCATCTCCTGCCCCTTACATCTTACACATATCTGCCCCACAGCAGCTCCTACCCAAAGATCTGACCCAGATCATCTCGACAGCAGCTCCTGCCCCATAGATCTGACCCACATGTACCCCACAGCAGCTCCTAACACATACATCTGACCCACATGTGCCCCAGAGCTGCTCCTGCCCCATAGATCTGACCCACATCTGCTCCACAGCAACTCCTGCCCCATAGATCTGACCCCCATCTGCCCCACAGCAGCTCCTGCCTCATACATCTGACTCACAGCATCTCCTGCCCCATAGAACTGGCCCACATCAGCCACAGCAGCTCCTAACCTATAGATCTGACCCACATCAGCCCCACAGCAGATTTTGCCCAATAGATATGTGCCACGTCTGCCCCACAGCAGCTCCTGCGACATAGATCTTACCCAGATCTGCTCCACAGCAGCCTTTTCCCCAATGATCTGACCCACATCTGCCCCACAGCAGCTCCTGCCCCATAGATCTGACCCACATCTGCTCCACAGCATCTCCTGCCCCATAGATCTGACCCACATCTGCCCCACAGCAGCTCCTGCTTCATACGTCTGACTCACAGCATCTCCTGCCCCATAGAACTGGCCCACATCAGCCACAGCAGCTCCTGACCTATAGATCTGACCCACATCTGACCCACAGCAGCTCCTGCCCCATAGATCTGACCCACATCTGCCACACAGCAGCCTTTGCCCCATAGATCTGACCCACATGTGCCCCACAGCAGCTCCTAACACATACATCTGACCCACATGTGCCCCAGAGCTGCTCCTGCCCCATAGATCTGAACCACAGCAGCTCCTGTCTCATAGATCTTACCCACATCAGCCCCACAGCAGATTTTGCCCCATAGTTATGCCCCACATCTGCCCAACAGCAGCTCCTGCCCCATAGACCTGACCCACATGTTCCCCACAGCAGCTCCTGCCCCATAGATCTGACCCACAGCATCTCCTGCCACATAGATCTGACCCAAATCAGCCCCACAGCAGCTCCTGCCCCATAGATCTGACCCACATGTGCCCCACAGCAGCTCCAAACTCATAGATCTGACTCACATCAGTCCAACAGCAGATTTTGCACCATAGATATGTCCCTCATATTCCCCACAGCAACTCCTGCCCCATAGATCTGACCTACATCATCCCCTCTGCAGCTCCTGCCCCATAGGTTTGACCCATATGTGCCCCACAGCAGCTCCTGCCATATAGATCTAAACAACATCAGCCCCAAAGCAGCTCCTGCCCCATAGATCTGACCCAAGTCAGCCCCACAGCAGCTCCTGCCTTATAGATCTAACCACCATCAGCCCCACAGCAGCTCCTGCCCCATAGATCTGACCCACATGTGCCCCACAGCAGCTCCTAACACATAGATCTGACCCACATGTGCCCCAGAGCTGCTCCTGCCCCATAGATCTGAACCACAGCAGCTCCTGTCTCATAGATCTTACCCACATCAGCCCCACAGCAGATTTTGCCCCATAGTTATGTCCCACATCTGCCCAACAGCAACTCCTGCCCCATAGATCTGACCCACATCTGCTCCACAGCAACTCCTGCCCCATAGATCTGACCCCCATCTGCCCCACAGCAGCTCCTGCCTCATACATCTGACTCACAGCATCTCCTGCCCCATAGAACTGGCCCACATCAGCCACAGCAGCTCCTGACCTATAGATCTGACCCACATCAGCCCCACAGCAGATTTTGCCCCATAGATATGTGCCACGTCTGCCCCACAGCAGCTCCTGCGACATAGATCTTACCCAGATCTGCTCCACAGCAGCTGCTGCCCCAAAGATCTGACCAACATCAGCCCCACAGCAGCTCCTGCACCATAGATCTGACCCACATCTGCCCCACAGCAGCTCCTGCCCCATAGATCTGACCCACATCTGATCCACAGCATCTCCTGCCCTATAGATCTGACACCCATCTGCCCCACAGCAGCTCCTGCCTCATAGATCTGACTCACAGCATCTCCTGCCCCATAGAACTGGCCCACATCAGCCACAGCAGCTCCTGACCTATAGATCTGACCCACATCTGACCCACAGCAGCTCCTGCCCCATAGATCTGACCCACATCTGCCACACAGCAGCCTTTGCCCCATAGATCTGACCCACATGTGCCCCACAGCAGCTCCTAACACATACATCTGACCCACATGTGCCCCAGAGCTGCTCCTGCCCCATAGATCTGAACCACAGCAGCTCCTGTCTCATAGATCTTACCCACATCAACCCCACAGCAGATTTTGCCCCATAGTTATGCCCCACATCTGCCCAACAGCAGCTCCTGCCCCATAGACCTGACCCACATGTTCCCCACAGCAGCTCCTGCCCCATAGATCTGACCCACATGTGCCCCACAGCAGCTCCAAACTCATAGATCTGACTCACATCAGTCCAACAGCAGATTTTGCACCATAGATATGTCCCTCATATTCCCCACAGCAGCTCCTGCCCCATAGATCTGACCTACATCATCCCCTCTGCAGCTCCTGCCCCATAGGTCTGACCCACATGTGCCCCACAGCAGCTCCTGCCATATAGATCTAACCACCATCAGCCCCAAAGCAGCTCCTGCCCCATAGATCTGACCCAAGTCAGCCCCACAGCAGCTCCTGCCTTATAGATCTAACCACCATCAGCCCCACAGCAGCTCCTGCCCCATAGATCTGACCCACATCTGCCCCACAGCAGCTCCTGCCCCATAGACCCTACCAACATGTGCAGCACAGCAGCTCCTGCCCATAGATCTGACCCACATCTGACCCACAGCAGCTCCTGCCCCATAGATCTGACCCACATCTGCCACACAGCAGCCTTTGCCCCATAGATCTGACCCACATCTGCCCCACAGCATCTCCTGCCCCATAGATCTGACACACATGTGCCCCACAGCAGCTCCTAACACATAGATCTGACCCACATCTGCCCCACAGCAGCTCCTGCCCCATAGATCTGACCCACATCTGCTCCACAGCATCTCCTGCCCATAGATCTGACCCACATCTGACCCACAGCAGCTCCTGCCCCATAGATCTGACCCACATCTGCCACACAGCAGCCTTTGCCCCATAGATCTGACCCACATCTGCCCCACAGCATCTCCTGCCCCATAGATCTGACACACATGTGCCCCACAGCAGCTCCTAACACATAGATCTGACCCACATGTGCCCCAGAGCTGCTCCTGCCCCATAGATGTGAACCACAGCAGCACCTGTCTCATAGATCTTACCCACATCAGCCCCACAGCAGATTTTGCCCCATAGTTATGCCCCACATCTGCCCAACAGCAACTCCTGCCCCATAGATCTGACCCACATGTGCCCACAGCAGCTCCTGCCCCATAGACCTGACCCACATGTTCCCCACAGCATCTCCTGCCCCATAGATCTGACCCACAGCATCTCCTGCCCCATAGATCTGACCCACAGCAGCTCCTGCCCCATAGATCTGACCCACAGCATCTCCTGCTACATAGATCTGACCCACATCAGCCCCACAGCATCTCCTGCCCCATAGATCTGACCCACATGTGCCCCACAGCAGCTCCAAACTCATAGATCTGACTCACATCAGTCCAACAGCAGATTTTGCACCATAGATATGTCCCTCATATTCCCCACAGCAACTCCTGCCCCATAGATCTGACCTACATCATCCCCTCTGCAGCTCCTGCCCCATAGGTCTGACCCACATGTGCCCCACAGCAGCTCCTGCCATATAGATCTAACCACCATCAGCCCCAAAGCAGCTCCTGCCCCATAGATCTGACTCAAGTCAGCCCCACAGCAGCTCCTGCCTTATAGATCTAACCACCATCAGCCCCACAACAGCTTCTACCCCATAGATCTGACCCACATGTGCTCCACTGCAGCTCCAGTCCCGTAGATCTGAACCACAGCAGCCCATGCCCCATAGATCTGACACTCATCAGCAACACAGCAGCTCCTGACCCATACATCTGACCCAAATCTGCCCCACACCATCTCCTGCCCCATAGATCTAACTCACATGTGCCCCACAGCAGCTCCTGCCCATAGATCTGACCCACAGCAGGTCCTGCCCCATAGACCTGACACACATCAGCCCCACAGCAGCTCCTGCCTCATAGATCTGACTCACAGCATCTCCTGCCCCATAGATCTGACCCACATCAGACCCAGAGCATCTCCTGCCACATAGATCTGACCCACATTTTCCCCAAAGCAGCACCTAAACCATAGATCTGACCCACATGTGCCTCACAGCTGCTCCTGCCCCATAGATCTGAACCACAGCAGTTCCTGCCCCATAGATCAGACCAAAATCTTCCCTACATCAGCTCCTGCCCATAGATCTGACCCACATCAGCCCCACAGCAGCTCCTACCCCATAGATCTGACCCACATCAGCCCCACAGCAGATTTTGCCCCATAGATATGTGCCACGTCTGCCCCACAGCAGCTCCTGCGACATAGATCTTACCCAGATCTGCTCCACAGCAGCTGCTGCCCCAAAGATCTGACCAACATCAGCCCCACAGCAGCTCCTGCCCCATAGATCTGACCCACATCTGCCCCACAGCATCTCCTGCCCCATAGACCCTACCAACATGTGCAGCACAGCAGCTCCTGCCCATAGATCTAACCCACATCTGCAACACAGCATCTCCTGCCCCATAGATCTGACCCCCATCTGCCCCACAGCAGCTCCTCCCTCATACATCTGACTCACAGCATCTCCTGCCCCATAGAACTAGCCCACATCAGCCACAGCAGCTCCTGCCCCATAGATCTGACCCACAGCAGCTCCTGCCCCATAGTTCTGACCCACATCTGCCACAAAGCAGCCTTTAACCCATAGATCTGACCCACATCTGCCCCACAGCATCTCCTGCCCCATAGATCTGACCCACATCTGACCCACAGCAGCTCCTGCCCCATAGATCTGACCCACATCTGCTCCACAGCATCTCCTGCCCCATAGACCCTACCAACATGTGCAGCACAGCAGCTCCTGCCCATAGATCTAACCCACATTTGCCCTACAGCATCTCCTGCCCCATAGATCTGAACCCCATCTGCTCCACAGCAGCTCCTGCCTCATACATCTGACTCACAGCATCTCCTGCCCCATAGAACTGGCCCACATCAGCCACAGCAGCTCCTGCCCCATAGATCTGACCCACATCTGCCACACAGCAGCCTTTGCCCCATAGATCTGACCCACATCTGCCCCACAGCATCTCATGCCCCATAGATCAGACCCACATCTGCCCCACAGCAGCTCCTGCCCCTTACATCTTACACAGATCTGCCCCACAGCAGCTCCTACCCAACGATCTGACCCACATCATCTCGATAGCAGCTCCTGCCCCATAGATCTGACCCACATCTGCCCCACAGCATCTCCTGACACATAGATCTGAACCACATGTGCCCCACAGCAGCTCCTAACACATAGATCTGACCCACATGTGCCCCAGAGCTTCTCCTGCCCCATAGATCTTAACCACAGCACCTCCAGTCTCATAGATCTGACCCACATCAGCCCCACAGCAGATTTTGCCCCATAGATCTGACCCACATCTGCTCCAAAGCAACTCCTGCCCCATAGATCTGACCCACATCAGCCCCACAGCAGATTTTGCCCCATAGATATGTGCCACGTCTGCCCCACAGCAGCTCCTGCCCCATAGATCTGACCCAAATCTGCCCCACAGCAGCTCCTGCCCCATAGACCCTACCAACATGTGCAGCACAGCAGCTCCTGCCCATAGATCTGACCCACATCTGCCCCACAGCAGCTCCTGCCCCATAGATCTGACCCACATCTGCTCCACAGCAGCTCCTGCCCCATAGATCTGACTCACAGCATCTCCTGCCCCATAGAACTGGCCCACATCAGCCACAGCAGCTCCTGACCTATAGATCAGACCCACATCTGACCCACAGCAGCTCCTACCCCATAGATCTGACCCACATCAGCCCCACAGCAGATTTTGCCCCATAGATATGTGCCACGTCTGCCCCACAGCAGCTCCTGCCCCATAGGTCTTACCCAGATCTGCTCCACAGCAGCTGCTGCCCCAAAGATCTGACCAACATCAGCCCCACAGCAGCTCCTGCCCCATAGATCTGACCCAAATCTGCCCCACAGCAGCTCCTGCCCCATAGACCCTACCAACATGTGCAGCACAGCAGCTCCTGCCCATAGATCTGACCCACATCTGCCCCACAGCAGCTCCTGCCCCATAGATCTGACCCACATCTGCCCCACAGCAGCTCCTGCCTCATACATCTGACTCACAGCATCTCCTGCCCCATAGAACTGGCCCACATCAGCCACAGCAGCTCCTGACCTATAGATCTGACCCACATCAGCCCCACAGCAGATTTTGCCCCATAGATCTGACCCACATCAGCCCCACAGCAGATTTTGCCCCATAGATATGTGCCACGTCTGCCCCACAGCAGCTCCTGCGACATAGATCTTACCCAGATCTGCTCCACAGATCTGACCCACATCAGCCCCACAGCAGATTTTGCCCCATAGATCTGACCCACGTCAACCCCACAGAAGCTTCTGACCCACATGTGCCCCACAGCAGCTCCTGCCCCATAGATCTGACCAACATCAACCCCACAGAAGCTCCTGCCCCATAGATCTGACCCACATCTGCAACACAGCAGCTCCTGCTCCATAAATCTGACCAACATCAGGCCCACATTTGTTCCTGCCCCATAGATCTGACCCACAGCAGCCCCTGCCTCATAGATCTGACCCACAAGTGCCCCACAGCAGCTCCAGCCCAATAGACCTGACCCACATCTGCCCCACAGCAGCTCCTGCCCCATAGATCTGTCCTACATCAGCACCACAGCACCTCCGGCCCCATAGATCTGACCCCCATCTGCCCCACAGCAGCTCCTGCCTCATACATCTGACTCACAGCATCTCCTGCCCCATAGAACTGGCCCACATCAGCCACAGCAGCTCCTGACCTATAGATCTGACCCACATCAGCCCCACAGCAGCTCCTGCCCATAGATCTGACCCACATCTGCTCCACAGCATCTCCTGCCCCATAGATCTGACCCCCATCTGCCCCACAGCAGCTCCTGCCTCATACATCTGACTCACAGCATCTCCTGCCCCATAGAACTGGCCCGCATCAGCCACAGCAGCTCCTGCCCCATAGATCTGACCCACATCTGCCACACAGCAGCCCCTGCCCCATAGATCTGACCCACATCTGCCCCACAGCACCTCCGGCCCAATAGATCTGACTCACATGTGCCCCACAGCAGCTCCTGCCCCATAGATCTGACCCACATCAACCCCACAGAAGCTTCTGACCCACATGTGCCCCACAGCAGCTCCTGCCCCATAGATCTGACCCACATCAACCCCACAGAAGCTCCTGCCCCATAGATCTTAACCAAATCTGCACCACAGCAGCTCCTGCCCCATAGATCTGACCCACATCAACCATGTTGATAAACATGAAAACATACAACATGGGTTGTATCAACCATGTAATCTATGGTGTCCCTATGTGTCCCAATGTCACCCTATGGGTCCCAGTGTCTCCCTATGGGTCACTATGTGTCCCTATGTGTCCCAATGTCCCCCTTATGGGTTGCTATGTGCCTCTATGGGTTCTCTATGGGGCTCTATGGGGTGCCTATGGAGCTCTATGGGGCGTTCTGAGGTTTCTATGGGGTGTCTATGGAACGCTATAGTGTGTCTATTTGGTAAATTAGTTTCTATGGGTGGCTATGGGAGCTCTATGGGGCACAATGGGTTCCCTACGGGGCTCTATGGGATGTCTGTGGGGCTCTATGGCGCGGCTATATGTCCTTATGTGGTGTCTATGTGGCACTATGTTGTGCTATGTGGTGCTGTGAGGCACTATGGGGTGCTATGGGGCTCTATGGAGCAGTATAGGGTGTCTATGGGTCTCTATGGGGTGCAATGGGGCGCTGTGGGGCACAAGAGAGTGTCTATGAGGCTCCATGGGCTGCTATGGGGCACTGTGGAGTAGCTATGGGATGATTTCGGGTCTCTTTGTGCCCCTATGGGGCGCTATGGGTCACTATGTGGTGTCTATGGGGCTCTATGGGGTGGCTATGGGGTGCTTTGGGGTATCCTTGGGTTCCTATGGGGCGCTATGGGTGACTATGGCGTGCTATGGGGCTCTATGCGGAAGAATGGGGTCTCTATGGGGCGCTATGAAGTCCCTATGGGGCTCTATGGGGAGTCTATGGGGTGTCTTTGGGGATCTATGGGTTGTCTGTGGGGCTCTATGGGGTCTGCATGGGGTCTGTATGGGGTTCAGTGGGTCTCTATGGGGCTCTATGGGGTGTCTACAGGCACTATGGGGCGATATGGGGTGTGTATGTGCTTCAATTGGGCTCTATGGTGTGGCTGTAGGGCCTTATGTGGTGTCTATGGGGCACTGTGGGCTGCTATGGGGTGCTGTGGGGAACTATGGGGTGTCTATGGGGCTCTATGGAGCAGTATGCTGTGTCTATGGGTCCCTATGGGGTGCAATGGGGTGCTGTGGGGCACAATGGAGTGTCTATGAGGCTCCATGGGCTGCTATGGGGCACTATGGAGTAGCTATGGGGTGCTATGGGGTCTCTTTGGGCCCCTATGGGTCACTATGGGGCTCTATGGGGTATCTTTGTGTTCCTATGGGGCGCTATGGGTGACTCTGGGGTCGCTATGGGTTTCTTTGAGGCACTATGGGTCTCAATGGGGTCTCTATGGGTCTCAATTTATCCTTATGGCTCCCAATGACTGTCTATGGGTCTCTATGTGTCCCTATGGGTCCCAGTGTCTCTCTATGGGTCCCAATGTCTTCCTCTGGATCTCTATGGGTCCCTATGGGTCCCAGTGTCTCTCTATGTCCCCCTGTCTAGGTGGTAACTATACAGATGGTAACAAAGATGGTAACAAATGTACAGAGGTTCTAAGCGAGAGAGAAACTCACCAGTGGTGATGCCTTCGCTGAGGAAGCTGGGGCGGTCTTCACTGCAGAGCGATGTCCAAGAGATGCTGCCTCACAGAATCACAGAATTCTCAAGGTTGGAAAAGGGCTGCCAGCTTTTGTAGGAGAATAGCATGGGAGACAGTTGTGAAGGCTTTGCTGAAGTCCAAGTAGAGCACATCAACAGCCTTTCTTTCTTTCCTTCATCCATCAGATGGGTCACAGGATCGTAGAAGGAGATCAGATTGGTCAAGCAGGAGCTGCCCTTCACGAACCCATGCTGGCTAGGTCTGATCTCCTGCTCATCCCACACCTGCCGCATCTGTCATCTCCCTCAAGACAATTCGTTCCATTCCCTTCCCTGGCACCGAGGTCAGGCTAACAGGCCTGGAGTTGCCCGGATCCTCCTGACAACCTTGCTTGGAAATGGGAGTCACGTTGGCAAGCCTCCAGTCTTCTGGGACCTCACCCGGTAACAGGGAGCTCGGAAAGATAATGGAAAGCGGCTCGAGTGAGGGTCAGCCCTTAAATGAGGTCTCAGAGGAGGTGGAGTCGAGCTCCAGCCCTCCCGGGAGCACAGCTCCATTACTCTCACCTGTGCTCCCGCAGCTGACCCCACACTTGCCTCAGCTGATTAATCAGAGGTTCAGGCTGTGATTACCAATCTCCCAGACAGCCCCTGTGGGTCCCAATGTTTCCCTATGGATCTCTGGGTGTCCTTATAGGTCTCTATGGGGTTATTATGCCTCTAAATGGGTCCCTATGTGTCTCTATGTCTCTCTATGGGGTCCCAATGTGTCCCAGTGTCCCCCTATGGATCTCTATGTATCCATATGGGTCCCAGTGACTCCCTTTGGGTCACTAATGAGTCACTATGTGTCCCAACGTCTCCCCTATGGGTTGCTATGTGTCTCTGTGGGGTCTCTTATGGGTATCTCTGGACCCAAATGTATTCCTATGGGTACCTATGGGTTTCAATGTGGTCCCTATGTGCCTCTATGGGGTCTCTATGGGTCTCAGCAGTGTCCCTATGTGTCTCTATGGGTCTCACTGTCCCCCACTGAAATCCATGGGATCCCTATGTGTCCCAATGTCCCCCTATGGGTCCCAGTGTCTCCCTATGGGTCACTATGTGTCCCTATGTGTCCTAATATCCCCCCTATGGGTAGCTATGTGCCTCTATGGGGTCTCTTATTTGTATCTATGGGCTTAAATGTCCTCCTATGGGTATCTATGTGTTTCACTGTGGTCCCTATGTGCCTCTATGGGGTCTCTTATGGGTCTCAGCAGAGTCTCTATGTGTCTCTACGGGTATCACTGTCCCCCACTGTAATCCATGGTGTCCCTATGTGTCCCAATGTCACCCTATGGGTCCCAGTGTCCCCCTATGGGTCACTATGTGTCCCTATGTGTCCCAATGTCCCCCCTATGGGTTGCTATGTGCCACTATGGGGTCTCTATGGGGTCTCTATGTGGTCTCATGGATATCTCTGGGCCCAAATGTCTTCCTATGGGTATCTATGTGTTTCAATGCATTCCCTATGTGCCTCTATGGGGTCTCTATGGGTCTCAGCAGTGTCCCTATGTGTCTCTATGGGTCTCACTGTCCCCCACTGAAATCCATGGGGTCCCTCTGTGTCCCAATGTCCCCCTATTTGTCCCAGTGTCAGCCTATGGGTCACAATGTGTCCCTCTGTGTCCCAATGTCCCTCCTATGTGTTGCTAAGTGTCTCCATGGGGTCTCTTATGAGTATCTCTGGGCCAAAATATCTACCTATTGCTATCCATAGGTTACATTACGTCCCTATGTGCCTCTATGGGGTCTCTTAAGGGTTACAGCGGAGTCCCTATGTGCCTCTATGGGTCTCACTGTCCCCCACTATGTTCCATGGGGTCCCTATGTGTCCCAATATACCCCTATGGGTCCCAGTGTTTCCCTATGGGTCACTATGTGTCCCAATATCCCCCCTATGGGTAGCTATGTGCCTCTATGGGGTCTCTTATTCGTATCTATGGGCTTAAATGTTCTCCTATGGGTATCTATGGGTTTCAGTGTGGTCCCTATGTGCCTCTATGGGGCCTCTTATGGGTCTCAGCAGAGTCTCTGTGTGTCTCTACGGGTATCACTGTCCCCCACTGTAATCCATGGTGTCCCTATGTGTCCCAATGTCACCCTATGGGTCCCAGTGTCTCCCTAAGGGTCACTATGTGTCCATATGTGTCCCAATGTCCCCCCTATGAGTTGCTATGTGCCTCTATGGGTTCTCTATGGGGCTCTATGGGGTGCCTATGGAGCTCTATGGGGTTCTATGGGGCGTTCTGAGGTTTCTATGGGGTGTCTATGGAACGCTATGGTGTGTCTATGTGGCAAAATGAGTTTCTATGGGTGGCTATGGGAGCTCTATGGGGCACAATGGGTTGCCTACGGGGCTCTATGGGATGTCTATGGGGCTCTATGGTGCGGCTATATGTCCTTATGTGGTGTCTATGTGGCACTATGTTGTGCTATGGGGTGCTGTGAGGCACTATGGGGTGCTATGGGGCTCTATGGAGCAGTATAGGGTGTCTATGGGTCTCTATGGGGTGCAATGGGGCGCTGTGGGGCACAAGGGAGTGTCTATGAGGCTCCAACGGCTGCTATGGGGCACTGTGGAGTAGCTATGGGATGATTTGGGGTCTCTTTGTGCCCCTATGGGGCGCTATGTGTCACTATGTGGTGTCTATGGGGCTCTATGGGGTGGCTATGCGGTGCTGTAGGGTGGCTATGGGGTGCTTTGGGGTATCCTTGGGTTCCTATGGGGCGCTATGGGTGACTATGGGGTGCTATGGTTTGCTATGGGGCTCTATGCGGAAGAATGGGGTCTCTATGGGGCGTTATGGGGTCCCTATGGGGCTCTATGGGGAGTCTATGGGGTGTCTTTGGGGATCTATGGGTTGTCTGTGGGGCTCTATGGGGTCTGCATGGGGTCTGTATGGGGTTCAGTGGGTCTCTATGGGGCTCTATGGGGTGTCTACAGGCACTATGGGGCGATATGGGGTGTCCATGTGGTTCAATTGGGCTCTATGGTGTGGCTGTATGGCCTTATGTGGTGTCTATGGGGCACTGTGGGCTGCTATGGGGTGCTGTGGGGAACTATGGGGTGTCTATGGGGCTCTATGGAGCAGTATGCTGTGTCTATGGGTCCCTATGGGGTGCAATGGGGTGCTGTGGGGCACAATGGAGTGTCTATGAGGCTCCATGGGCTGCTATGGGGCACTATGGAGTAGCTATGGGGTGCTATGGGGTCTCTTTGGGCCCCTATGGGTCACTATGGGGTGTCTATGGGGCTCCATGGGGTATCTTTGTGTTCCTATGGGGCGCTATGGGTGACTATGGGGTCGCTATGGGTTTCTTTGAGGAAGTGCCAAATCCTGCCCAACGTGTGATATCTCCTGCACCACAAGTTCCAAGTCTTGCCCCACAAGTTCCACCTACCATCCCACAAGTGCCACCTCCTGCCCCACAAGTGCCACCTCCCGACCCACAAGTGCCACCTCCTGCCGTGCAAGTGCCAGCTCCTGCCCCGAAAGTGCCAGCTCCTGCTCCACATGTGCCACCTCTCGCCCCACAAGTTCCAGCTCCCGCCCCATAAGTGCCACCTCCCTCTCCACAAATTCCACCTCCCGCCCACAAGTGCCACATCGCTCCCCACAAGTGCCACCTCCTGCCCCACTAGTGCCACCTCCCGCCCCACAAGTGCCAACACCAGCCCCACAAGTGCAACCTCCCACCCCACAAGTACCAAATCCTGCCCCACAACTTCCACCTCCTGCCCCAGAAGTGCCATCTCCTGCCCCACATGTGTCACCTCCTGCCCCACATCATCCACCTCCAAACCCATAAGTGCCACCTCCTGCACAACAAGTGCCATTTCCTGCCCCACAAGTGCCATTTCCCCCCCCACATGTGCCAACTCCTGCCTTACAAGTTTCACCTCCCACCCCACAAGTTCCACCTCCCACCCCACAAGTGCCAATTCCTGCTTCACAAGTGCCAGCTCATGCTTCACAAATGCCAGCTCATGCCCCACATCATCAACTTCCTGCCCCACAAGTGCCAGCTCTAACCCCACAAAGACAGCCTCCTGCCCCACATCATCCACCTCTTGCCCCACAAGTGCCAATTCCTGCCCCACAAGTGCCAGCTCATGCCCCACAAGTGCCAGCTCCTGCCCCACAAGTGCCACCTCTTGCCCCACAGGTGCCACCTCCCGCCCTACAACTTCAACATCCCGCCACACAAGTGCCGACTCCTGGCAACGTGTGCCACATCCTGCCCCACAAGTGCCAGCTCCTGCCCCACATGTTCCACCTACCATCCCACAAATTCCACCTCATGCCCCACAAGCGCCAACTCCCAACCCACAAATGCCAAATCCTGCAATGCAACTTCCACCTCCTGCCCAACAAGTGCCACTTTCTGCCCCACAAGTGTAGGCTCCTGCCCCACACGTGCCAATTCCTGCCCCACATGTGCCAGCTCATGCTTCACAAGTACCAGCTCCTGCACTACATCATCCACTTCCTGCTCACAAGTGCCACCTCCTGCCCCACAAGTGCCAGCTCCTGCCCCACAAGAGCCACTTCCTGCCCCACAAGTACCTCTTCCCTCCCAACAAGTTCCAATTTCCGCCCAACAAGTACCACCTCCTTCTGCACAAGTTCCACCTCCTGCCCTAAAAGCTCCATTTCCTGCCCCAAAACTTCCACCTCCTGCCCAACAATTTCCAACTCGTGCCCCACAATTGCCACCTCCTGGCCCACAAGTGCCACCTCCCGCCCTACAACTGCCAAACCCTTCCCCAAAACTTCCACCTCCTGCCCAACAATTTCCAACTCGTGCCCCACAATTGCCACCTCCTGCCACACAAATGCCACCTTCTGCCTCAAAATGCCACCTCCTGCCCAACAACTCCAACCTCCCACCCCACAAGTGCCACCTCCTGTCTCACAAGTGCAACCTCCCGCCCCACAACTTTCACAACCTGCCCCACAAGTGCCACCTCCTGTCACTCAACTTCCAACTCCCGCCCCACAACTTCCACCTCCTGCCTCACAAGTTCCACATCCCGCCCCACAACTTCCAACTCCTGGCCCACAAGTGCGACCTCCTGCCCCACCATTACCACCTCCTGCCCCACAATTTCCACCTCCTGCCCCACAAGTGCCACAACCTGCTCCACAATTTCAACGTCCTGCCTTACAAGTGCCACATTCTGCCCCACAAGTGTAGGCTCCTGCTCCACAAGTGCCACCTCCCGAACCACAACCTCAACCTCTGGCCCCACAAGTCCCACCTCCCGCCCCACAAGTGCCACATCCCGCCCCACAACTTCCACCTCCTGCCCCACAAGTTATAACTCCTGCCCCACAAGTGTTGCATTTTGCCCCACAAGTGCCACCTCCCGCCTCACAAGTGCCACCTCCCGACCCACAAGTGCCAACTCCTGCCCCGCAACTTCCATCTCCTGCTCCACAAGTGCAACCTCGAACCGCACAATTGCCACCTCCTTCCCCATATCAACCACCTCCCATCCAACAAGTGCCACCTCCTGCCCCACAAGTGCCAATTCCTGCCCCACAAGTGCCAGCTCATGCTTCACAAGTGCCAGCTCCTGCCCCTCATCATCCACCTCCTGCCCCACAAGTGCCACCTCCTGACCCACAACATCAATCTCCAGCCCCACAAGAGCCGCCTCCTGCCCGACAAGTTACACCTGCTACAAGTTCCACAAGTGCCACCTCCCTGCTCACGAGTGCCACCTCCCGCCCCACATGTACCACCTCCTGCATCACAACTTCCACCTCCCGCCCCACATGTATCACCTCCTGCATCACAACTTCCACCTCCCGCCCCACATGTACCACCTCCTGCATCACAACTTCCACCTCCCGCCCCACATGTACCACCTCCTGCATCACAACTTACACCTCCCGCCCCACAAGTTCCACCTCTTCCCCACAAGCGCCACCTCCCTCTCCACAAACTCCACCTCCCACGCACAAGTGCCACATCCTGCCCCACAAGTGTCACCTCCTGTCCACAAGTGCCACCTTCCGCCCCACAAGTGCCACCTCACACCCCAACAGTGTCAACTTCCGCCCCACAAGTGCCACCTCACGCCCCACAACTTCCACATCCCGCCCCACAAGTGCCACCACCTGACCCACAAGTGCCACCACCTGACCCACTAATGCAACTACCTGCCCCACAAGTGCCAACTCCTGCACCACAAGTTCTACCTCCTGCCTTACAAGTGCCACCCCCTGCCTAACAACTTCCACCTCCCGCCCCACAAATGCCACCTCTTGCCCCACAAGTGCCACCTCCCACCCCACAAGTGCCACGTCCTTCCCAATTGCCACGTCCTGTCCCACAAGTGCCACCTCCTGCCGTACAAGTGCCACCCTCTGCCCCACAATTGCCACTTCTTGCCCCACAATTGCCAATTCTTGCCCCACAACTTCCACCTCCCACCCCATAACTTCCACCTCCCGTCCCACAGCTTCCACATCCTGCCCCACAAGTGCCCGATCCTGCCCCAGAAGTACCACCACCTGACCCACAAGTGCCAACTCCTGCCCCACAAGTGCCACCTCGCATCCCGCAAGTGCCACATCCCGCCCCACAAGTTCCACCTCCTGCCTTACAAGTGCCCATTCCTGCCCAACAAGTGCCAGCTCATGTTTCACAAATGCCAGCTCCTGCCCCACATCATCAACTTCCTGCCCCACAAGTGTCACCTCCAACCCCACAAAGACATCCTCCTGCCCCACATCATCCACCTCCTGCCCCACAAGTGCCAATTCCTGCCCCACAAGTGCCAGCTCATGCCCCACAAGTGCCAGCTCCTGCCCCACAACATCCTCCTCCTGCCCCACAAGTGCCACCTCCTGCCCCACAAGTGCCACCTCACACCCCACAAATGCCACCTCCTGCCCTGCAACTTCCACCTCCTGCTCCACAAGGGCCATCTCCTGCCCCACATCGTCCACCTCCCACCCAACAAGTGCCACGTCCTGCCCCACAAGTGCCAATTCCTGCCTCACAAGTGCCAGCTCATGCCCCACAAGTGCCACCTCCTGCCCCACAAGTGCCACCACCCCCCCAACAAGTGCCACCTCCCGCCCCACAACTTCCACTTTCCGCCCAACAACAGCCTCCTCCTGCCCCACATGTGCCTCCTCCTGCCACACAAGTGCCATCTCCTGCCCCACAAGTGCTACCTACTTCCCCACTAGTGCCACCTCCTGCCCCACATCATCCACCTCCTGCCTCACAAATGCCTCCTCCTGACCCACAATTGCCACCTGCCGCCCCACAACTTCCACCTCCTGCCCCACAAGTGCCACCTTCTGCCTCACAAGTGCCACAACCCGCCCCACAAGTGCCACATCCCACCGCACAGTTTCCACCTCTTGTTACACAAGTCCCACCTCCCACCCAACAACAGCCTCCTCCTGCCCCACAAGTGCCACATCCCGCCCCACAAGTTCCACCTCCTGCCTTACAAGTGCCAATTCCTGCCCCACAAGTGCCAGCTCCTGCCCCACAAGTGCCACCTCCTGCCCCACAAGTTCCAACTCCTGCCCCACATGTTCCAACTACCACCCCACAAATTCCAACTCCTGCCCCACAAGTGCCACCTCCCACCCCACAAATGCCACCTCCTGCCCTGCAACTTCCACCTTCTGACCCACAAGTGCCACCTCCTGCCCCACATCATCCAACCCCTGCCCCACAAGCGCCACCTCCTGCCCCACAACGACCACCTCCTGCCCCACATCATCCACCCCCTGCACCACAAATGCCAGCTCATTCCCCTGAAGTGCCAGCTCTTGCCCCACAAGTGCCAGCTCCTGCCCAACAAGAGCCACTTCCTGCCCCACAAGTACCTCTTCCCTCCCAACAAGTTCCAATTTCCGCCCCACAAGTGCCACCTCCTGCCCCAAGTGCAACCTCCTGCCCCACAAATGCCACCTTTCTCCCCACAAGTGCCACCTCCTGCCCCACAAGTGCAACCTCCTGCCCCACAAATGCCACCTTTCGCCCCACAAATGCCACCTCCTGCCCCACAACTTCCACCTCCCGACCCACAAGTGCCACCTCACGCCCAACATCTACCACCTCCCACCCAACAAGTGCCACCTCCCGCCCTACAACTTCCATCTCCTGGCCCACAAGTGCCACCTCCTGCCTCAAAAGAGCCACCTCCCGCCCCACAACTTCCACGTAACGCCCCATAAGTTCCAACTCCCGCCCAACAAGTGCCACCTCTCGTCCCACAAGGACCACCTCCTGCCCCACAAGTGCCACCTCCTGCCCCACAAGTGCCACCTCCCGCCCCACAAGTGTCAACTCATGCTCCACAAATGCCACCTCCTGCTCCACAAGTTCCACCTCTTGCCCCACAAGTGCCAAATACTTCCCCACAACTTCCACCTTCTGCCCCACTAGTGCCAACTCCAATTCCACAAGTGCCACCTCCAGCCCTACAACTGCCACTTCCAGCCCCACAAGTGCCTCCTCCTGCCCCACAAGTGCCTCCTCCTGCCCCACAAGTGCCACATCCCGCCCCACAAGTGCCACCTCCTGCCCCACATCATCCACCTTCTGCCCCACAATTGCCACCTCCTGCCCCACAAGTGCCACATCCCGCCCCACAAGTGCCACCTCCTGCCCCACATCATCCACCTCCCGCCCCACAATTGCCACCTCCTGCCCCACAAGTGCCACATCCCACCCAACAATTGTGGCCACATGACAAACAAGTTCCACTTCCGCCCCACAAGTGCCACCTCCTGCCCAACAAGTGCCATTTCTTACCCCACAGGTTCCAAATCCTACCCCACTGGTGCCATTTCTGGCCCCACAAGTGCCATTTCCCCCCCCACATGTGCCAACTCCTGCCTTACAAGTTTCACCTCCCACCCCACAAATTCCACCTCCCACCCCACAAGTTCCACCTCCTGCCCCAAAAGTGCCAATTCCTGCTTCACAAGTGCCAGCTCATGCTTCACAAATGCCAGCTCATGACCCACATCATCAACTTCCTGCCCCACAAGTGCCACCTCTAACCCCACAAAGACAGCCTCCTGCCCCACATCATCCACCTCCTGCCCCACAAGTGCCAATTCCTGCCCCACAATTGCCAGCTCATGCCCCATATCATCTACTTCCTGCCCCACAAGTGCCAGTTCATGCCCCACAAGTGCCACCTCTTGCCCCACAGGTGCCACCTCCTACCCCACAAGTGCCACCTCCTGCCCCACATCATCCACCTCCTCCCCCACAAGTGACAATACCTGTTCCACAAGTGCCACCTCCCGCCCCACAACTTCAACATCCCGCCACACAAGTGCCGACTCCTGGCAACGTGTGCCACATCCTGCCCCACAAGTGCCAGCTCCTGCCCCACATGTTCCACCTACCATCCCACAAATTCCACCTCATGCCCCACAAGTGCCAACTCCCAACCCACAAATGCCAAATCCTGCAATGCAACTTCCACCTCCTGCTCCACAAGTGCCACCTCGTGCCCAACAGGTGCCACCTCCTGCCCCAAAAAAGCCAACTCCTGCCCCACATCATCCACCAACCGCCCCACAAGTGTCACCTCCTGCCCCACATCATCCACCAACCGCCCCACAAGTGTCACCTCCTGCCCCACATCATCCACCAACCGCCCCACAAGTGTCACCTCCTGCCCCACATCATCCACCAACCGCCCCACAAGTGTCAGCTCCTGCCCCACATCATCAACTTCCTGCCCCACATGTGCCACCTCCTGTCCGACAAAGACCACCTCCTGCCCGCATCATCCACCCGCTGCCCCACAAGTGCCAACTCCTGCCCCACAACGACCACCTCCTGCCCCACATCATCCACCCCCTGCCCCACAAGTGCCACCCCCTGCCCCACAACGACCACCTCCTGCCCCACAACGACCACCCCATGCACCACAAGTGCCAATTCCTGCCCTACAAGTGCCAGCTCATTCCCCTGAAGTGCCAGCTCCTGCCCCACAAGTGCCACAGTTTGCCACACCACTGCCTCCTCCCCCCCAAATAATCCACCTCCTGCCCCACAAGTGTCACTGACCGCCCAACTTCCTTCTCCTGACACACAAGTGCAACCTCCTGCCCCACAAGTGCCAGCTCCTGCCCGACAAGAGCCACTTCCTACCCCACAAGTACCTCTTCCCTCCCAACAAGTTCCAATTTCCACCCCACAAGTGCCACCTCCTGCCCCACAAGTGCAACCTCCTGCCCCACATCGTCCACCTCCCACCCAACAAGTGCCACCACCTGCCCCACAATTGCCAATTCCTGCCCCACAAGTGCCAGCTCCTGCCCCACAAGTGCCACATTTGTCCACACCACTGCCACCTCCCCCCCCAAATAATCCACCTCCTGCCCCACAAGTGTCACTGACTGACCAACTTCCTCCTCCTGCCCCACAAGAGCCTTTTCCTGCCCCACAAGTACCTCTTCCCTCCCAACAAGTTCCAATTTCCGCCCCACAAGTGCCAACTCCTGCCCCAAATCATCCACCTCCCGCCCCACAATTGCTACCTCCCGACCCACAAGTGCCACCTCCTGCCCCACAAGTTCAACCTCCTGCCCCACAAGTGCAACCTCCTGCCCCACATCGTCCACCTCCCACCCAACAAGTGCCACCACCTGCCCCACAACTGCCAGTTCCTGCCCCACATGTGCCAGCTCATGCTTCACAAGTGCCAGCTCCTGCACTACGTCATCCACTTCCTGCTCACAAGTGCCAGCTCCTGACCGACAAAGACATCCTCCTGCCCCACAAGTGCCAATTTCTGCCCCACAAGTGCCAGCTCATTCCCCTGAAGTGCCACATTTGTCCACACCACTGCCTCCTCCCCCCCAAATAATCCACCTCCTGCCCCACAACTGTCACTGACTGACCAACTTCCTCCTCCTGCCCCACAAGTGCCAGCTCCTGCCCCACAAGAGCCACTTCCTGCCCCACAAGTACCTCTTCCCTCCCAACAAGTTCCAATTTCCGCCCAACAAGTACCACCTCCTTCTGCACAAGTTCCACCTCCTGCCCTAAAAGCTCCATTTCCTGCCCCAAAACTTCCACCTCCTGCCCAACAATTTCCAACTCGTGCCCCACAATTGCCACCTCCTGCCACACAAATGCCACCTTCTGCCTCAAAATGCCACCTCCTGCCCAACAACTCCAACCTCCCGCCCCACAAATGCCACCTCCTGCCCCACAACTTTCACCTCCTGCCCCACAAGTGCAACCTCCCTGCCCACGAGTGACACAATCTGCCCAAGTGCCACCTCCTGCCTCACAACTTCCACCTCCCGCCCCACAAGTGCCACCTCCTGTCTCACAAGTGCAACCTCCCGCCCCACAACTTCCACAACCTGCCCCACAAGTGCCACCTCCCGTCACTCAACTTCCAACTCCCGCCCCACAAGTGCCACCTCCCGCCCTACAACTTCCACCTCCCGCACCACAACTTCCACCTCCTGCCTCACAAGTTCCACATTCTCCCGCCCCACAACTTCCAACTCCTGGCCCACAAGTGCCACCTCCTGCCCCACCATTACCACCTCCTGCCCCACAAGTGCCACAACCTGCTCCACAATTTCAACGTCCTGCCTTACAAGTGCCACATTCTGCCCCACAAGTGTAGGCTTCTGCTCCACAAGTGCCACCTCCCGAACAACAACCTCAACCTCTGGCCCCACAAGTCCCACCTCCCACCCCACAAGTGCCACATCCCGCCCCACAAGTGCCACCACCCGCCCCACAAGTGCCACCTTCTGTTCCACAACTTCCACCTCCTGCCCCACAAGTTATAACTCCTGCCCCACAAGTGTTGCATTTTGCCCCACAAGTGCCACCTCCCGCCTCACAAGTGCCACCTCCCGACCCATAAGTGCCAACTCCTGCCCCGCAACTTCCATCTCCTGCTCCACAAGTGCCACCTCGAACCGCACAATTGCCACCTCCTTCCCCATATCAACCACCTCCCATCCAACAAGTGCCAATTCCTGCCCCACAAGTGCCAATTCCTGCCCCCCAAGTGCCAGCTCATGCTTCACAAGTGCCAGCTCCTGCCCCTCATCATCCACCTCCTGCCCCACAACATCAATCTCCAGCCCCACAAGAGCCGCCTCCTGCCCGACAAGTTACACCTGCTACAAGTTCCACAAGTGCCACCTCCCTGCTCACGAGTGCCACCTCCCGCCCCACATGTACCACCTCCTGCATCACAACTTCCACCTCCCGCCCCACATGTACCACCTCCTGCATCACAACTTCCACCTCCCGCCCCACAAATGCCACCTCCTGCCCTACAAGTGCCAAATCAGGCCCCACAAGTGCCCCCTCCCGCTCCACAAGTGCCACGTCCTGCCCCACAAGAGCCATCTCCCGCCCCACAAGGGCCAAATCCTGCCACGCAACATCCACCTCCTGCCCCACATCATCCACCTCCCACCCCACAAGTGCCACCTCCTGTGGCACAACTGCCAATTCCAGCCCTAAAAGTGCCAGCTCATGCTTCACAATTGCCAGCTCCTGCCCCACATCATCCACCTCCTGCCCCACAAGTGCCACCTCCTATCCCACATGTGCCAACTCCTGCCCCAAAAGTGCCATTTCCTGCACCACATTTGCCACCTCCTGCCCCACAAGTGCCACCTCCCACCCCACAAGTTTAACCTCCGGACACACAAGTGCCATCTCCTGCCCCACAAGTGCCATCTCCCGCCCCACAAGTGCCATCTCCCGCCCCACAAGTGCCAAATCCTGACGTGCAACTTCCACCTCCTGCTCCACAAGTGCCATCTCCTGCCCCACAAGTGCCACCTCCCGCCCCTCTATAGCCACCTCCTGCCCCAAAAGTTACACCTCTTGCCCCACAACCTCGACCCCCGCCCCACATGTGCCACCACCTGACCCACAAGTGCCAACTCCTGCCCCACAAGTGCCATTTCCTGTATTACATTTGCCGCGTCCTGCCCCACAAGTGCCGGCTCCTGCCCCACAAGTGCTACCTCTCGCCCCACAACCTCAACCTCCAGCCACACAAGTGCCACCTCCCGCCCAAAAAGTGCCACCTCCCACCCCACTACTTCCACGTCACACCCCAAATCTTCTTACCTTCCACCCCACAAGTGCCACCTCCTGCCCCAAACCTTCAACCTACTGCCCCACAACTGCCACTTCCCACCCAGCAATTTCCACCCCCCGCCCCACAAGTACCTCCTCCCACCCCACAAGTGCCAACCCTTACCCCACAAGTGCTAACTCCTGCCCCACATCATCCACCAAACGCCCCACAAGTGCTAACTCCTGCCCCACATCATCCACCAACCGCCCCACAAGTGTCACCTCCTGCCCCACAACTTCCATGTCCCACTCCACAAGTGCCACCTACTGCACAACAAATACCATCTCCTGCCCCATAAGTGCCATCTCCTGCCCCACAACCGCTACCTCCTGCCTCATATCATTCACCTCCCGCCCCACAAGTTCCACCTCCCGCACCACAAGTGCCACCTCCTGCCCCACAAGTGCCACCTCCCGACCCACATGTACCTACTTCTGCCCCACAAGTGCCAGCTCCTGCCCCTCAAGTGTCACCTCCTCCCCACAAGTGCCACTTCCTGCCGCACAAGTGATACCTGCAGCTCCACAACTGCCACCACCCGCCCCACAACTTCCACCTCCCGCCTCACAAGTGCAACCTCCAGGCCCACAAGTGCCACCTCCAGATCCACAAGAATTAACTCCTGCCCCACAAGTGCCACCTCCTGCCCTTCAAGAGCCACTTCTTGCCCCACAAGTAACATTTCCTGCCCCACAAGTGCCAACTCCTGCCCCACTAGTGCCACCTCCCGCCCCACAAGTCCCACCACCCTCCCCACAACTTTAACCTCCTTCCCCAAAACATCCACCTCCCGCCCCACAGGTGTCATCATCTGCCCCACAACTGCCACATCCCGCCCCACAAGTGCCACCCCTTGCCCCACAAGTGCCACATCCCACCGCACAATTTCCACCTCTTCTTACACAAGTCCCACCTCCCGCCCAACAACAGCCTCCTCCTGCCCCACAAGTGCAACCTCCTGCCCCACAAGTGCCACCTCGCATCCCACAAGTGCCACATCCCGCCCCACAAGTTCCACCTCCTGCCTTACAAGTGCCAATTCCTGCCCTACAAGTGCCAGCTCATTCCCCTGAAGTGCCAGCTCCTGCCCCACAAGTGCCACATTTGTCCACACCACTGCCACCTCCCCCCAAATAATCCACCTCCTGCCCCACAAGTGT
This sequence comes from Coturnix japonica, assembly GCF_054131305.1. Taxonomy (NCBI): domain Eukaryota; kingdom Metazoa; phylum Chordata; class Aves; order Galliformes; family Phasianidae; genus Coturnix; species Coturnix japonica. Next base: position 115,366 of record NC_140700.1, read on the forward strand.
CACTGACCGCCCAACTTCATCCTCCTGACACATAAGTGCAACCTCCCGCTCCACAACTTCCACCTCCCACTCCACAACTTCCACCTCCTGCCCCAGTAGTGCCACCTCCCGACCCACAAGTGCCACCTCCCGCCCTACAACTTCCATCTCCTGGCTCACAAGTTCCACCTCCTGCCTCAAAAGAGCCACCTCCCGCCCCACAACTTCCACGTAACGCCCCATAAGTTCCACCTCCTGCCCAACAAGTGCCACCTCTCGTCCCACAAGGACCACCTCCTGCCCCACAAGTGCCACCTCCTGCCCCACAAGTGCCACCACCTGCCCAACAAGTGCCACCACCCTCCCCAAAATGCCAACTCCCGCCCCACAAGTGCCACGTCCAGCCCCACAACTTCCACCTCCTGCCCCAAAAGTGTCAACTCCTGCCCCATAAGTTCCATATCCCGCCCCACAAGTGCCACTACCTGCCCCACTAGTGCCATCTCCATTTCCACAGGTGCCACCTCCCGCCCCACAACTTCCACGTAACGCCCCATAAGTTCCACCTCCTGCCCAACAAGTGCCACCTCTCGTCCCACAAGGACCACCTCCTGCCCCACAAGTGCCACCTCTTGCCCCACAAGTGCCAAATACTTCCCCACAACTTCCACCTTCTGCCGCACTAGTGCCAACTCCAATTCCACAAGTGCCACCTCCCACACCACAAGTGCCACCACCTGACCCACAAGTGCCAACTCCTGCCCCACAAGTGCCATTTCTTGCCCCACAAGTGCCACATCCTGCCCCACAAGTGCTATTTCCTGCCCTACAACTTCCACCTCCTGCCCCACAAGAGCCAGTTCCAGCCCCACAAATGCCACCTCCCGCCCCACAACTTCAAGAACCCGCCATACAAGTGCCAACTCCTGCCCAACGTGTGCCACATCCTGCCCCACAAGTGCCAAATCCTGCCCCGCAACTTTTACCTCCTGCTCCACAAGTGCCAACTCCTGCCCCACATCATCCACCTCCTGCCCCACAAGTACCACCTCCAGCCCCACAAGTGCCAACTCCTGCCCCACAAGTGCCACATCCCCCCCACAAGTGCCAGCTCCTGCCCCACAAGTGCCACCTACCACGCTACAAGTGCCACCTCCTGCCCCACAAGTTCCACCTCCCACCCCACAAGTGCCAAATCCTGCCACGCAACGTCCACATCCTGCTCCACAAGTGCCACATCCTGCCCCACATCATCCACCTCCCATCCAACAAGTGCCACCACCTGCCGCACAACTGCCAATTCCTGCCCCCCAAGTGCCAGCTCATGCTTCACAAGTGCCAGCTCCTGCCCCTCATCATCCACCTCCTGCCCCACAAGTGCCACCTCCCGCCCAACAATTGTGGCCACATGACAAACAAGTGAAAAATCCCACCCCACAAGTACCACTACATGCCCAACAGGTGCCAACTCCCACCCCACAACTTCAGCCTCCCGCCACAGAAGTGCCAACTCCTGCCCAACGTGTGATATCTCCTGCACCACAAGTTCCAAGTCTTGCCCCACAAGTTCCACCTACCATCCCACAAGTGCCACCTCCAGCCCCACAAGTGCCATCTCCCACCCCACAAGTACCAAATCCTGCCCCACAACTTCCACCTCCTGCCCCAGAAGTGCCATCTCCTGTCGCACAAGTTCCACCTTCTGCCCCACAAGTGTAACCTCCAGCCCCATAAGTGCCAAATCCTGCCCCACAACATCCACCTGTGCCCTACAAATACCATTTCCGGCTCCACATCATCCAACTCCTGCCCCACAAGTGCCACCTCCTGCCCAACAAGTGCCACCTCCTGCCCCACAAGTGCCACCTCCTGCCCCACAAGTGCCACCTCCCGACCCACAAGTGCCACCTCCCGACCCACAAGTGCCACCTCCTGCCGTGCAAGTGCCAGCTCCTGCCCCGAAAGTGCCAGCTCCTGCTCCACATGTGCCACCTCTCGCCCCACAAGTTCCAGCTCCCGCCCCATAAGTGCCACCTCCCTCTCCACAAATTCCACCTCCCGCCCACAAGTGCCACATCGCTCCCCACAAGTGCCACCTCCCGCTCCACAAGTGCCACCTCCCACCCCACAAGTGCCAACTCCAGCCCCACAAGTACCAAATCCTGCCCCACAACTTCCACCTCCTGCCCCAGAAGTGCCACCTCCCGACCCACAAGTGTCACCTCCTGCCGCACATCATCCACCTCCAAACCCATAATGCCACCTCCTGCACAACAAGTGCCAATTCCTGCCCCACAAGTGCCACCTCCTGCCCCACAAGTGCCACCTCCTGCCCCACAAGTGCCACCTCCCGACCCACAAGTGCCACCTCCTGCCGTGCAAGTGCCAGCTCCTGCCCCGAAAGTCCTGCCCCACATGTGCCACCTCTCGCCCCACTAGTGCCACCTCCCGCCCCATAAGTGCCACCTCCCTCTCCACAAATTCAGCCTCCCGCCCACAAGTGCCACATCGCTCCCCACAAGTGCCACCTCCCGCCCCACAAGTTCTAACTCCCGCCCCACAAGTGCCAACTCCCGCCCCACAAGTGCCAACTCCCGCCCCACAAGTGCCAGCTCATGCTTCACAAGTGCCAGCTCCTGCCCCTCATCATCCACCTCCTGCCCCCCAAGTGCCACCTCCTGCCCAAAACCTGCCACCTCCCTCCCCACAATGCCACCTCCTGCCATATTAGTGCAGCCTCCTGCCCCACAAGTGCAAACTCCCGCCCCAAAAGTGCCACTTCCTGCCCCTCTATCGCCACCTCCTGCCCCAGAAGTTCCACTTCCTGCACCACAAGTTACACCTACAGCCCCACAATTTCCACCTCCTGTTTTACAAGTTCCACTTCCGCCCCACAAGTGCCACCTCCTGCCCAACAAGTGCCAGTTCATGCCCCACAAGTGCAAGGTCCTGTCCTTCAACTTCCACCTCCCGCCCCACAATTGCCACCTCCTGCCCCACAAGTGCCACCTCCCGCCCAACAATTGTGGCCACATGACAAACAAGTTCCACTTCCGCCCCACAAGTGCCACCTCCTGCCCAACAAGTGCCATTTCTTACCCCACAGGTTCCAAATCCTACCCCACTGGTGCCATTTCCTGCCCCACAAGTGCCATTTCCCCCCCCACATGTGCCAACTCCTGCCTTACAAGTTTCACCTACCACCCCACAAATTCCACCTCCCACCCCACAAGTTCCACCTCCTGCCCCAAAAGTGCCAATTCCTGCTTCACAAGTGCCAGCTCCTGCACTACGTCATCCACATCCTGCCCCACAAGTGCCACCTCCTGACCGACAAAGACATCCTCCTGCCCCATAAGTGCCAATTTCTGCCCCACAAGTGCCAGCTCATTCCCCTGAAGTGCCACATTTGTCCACACCACTGCCTCCTCCGTCACAAATAATCCACCTCCCGCCCCACAAGTGTCACTGACTGACCAACTTCCTCCTCCTGCCCCACAAGTGCCAGCTCCTGCCCCACAAGTGCCAGCTCCTGCCCCACAAGTACCTCTTCCCTCCCAACAAGTTCCAATTTCCGCCCAACAAGTACCACCTCCTTCTGCACAAGTTCCACCTCCTGCCCTAAAAGCTCCATTTCCTGCCCCAGAAGTGCCACCTCCCGCCCCACAAGTGCCACCTCCTGCCCTACAACTTCCACCTCCTGGCCCACAAGTGCCACCTCCCGCCCTACAACTGCCAAACCCTGCCCCAAAACTTCCACCTCCTGCCCAACAATTTCCAACTCGTGCCCCACAATTGCCACCTCCTGCCACACAAATGCCACCTTCTGCCTCAAAATGCCACCTCCTGCCCAACAACTCCAACCTCCCGCCCCACAAGTACCACCTCCTGCTCCACAAGTTCCACCTCCTGCCCCATAAATTCCACCTTACGCCCCACAAGTGCCATCTCCTGCCCCAAAAGCTCAATTTCCTGCCCCATCAGTGCCACCTCCCGCACCACAAGTGCCACCTCCTGCCCCATAAGTGCCAATTTCTGCCCCACAAGTGCCACTTCCCGCCTTACAAATGCCACCTCCTGCCCCACAACTTTCACCTCCTGCCCCACAAGTGCAACCTCCCTGCCCACGAGTGACACAATCTGCCCAAGTGCCACCTCCTGCCTCACAACTTCCATCTCCCGCCCCATAAGTGCCAATTAATGCCCCACAAGTGCCACTTCCCGCCTTACAAATTCCACCCCCCACCCCACAAGTTCCACCTCCTGCCCCAAAAGTGCCAATTCCTGCTTCACAAGTGCCAGCTCATGCTTCACAAATGCCAGCTCATGCCCCACATCAACTTCCTGCCCCACAAGTGCCACCTCTAACCCCACAAAGACAGCCTCCTGCCCCACATCATCCACCTCCTCCCCCACAAGTGACAATACCTGTTAGACAAGTGCAACCTCCAGCCCCACAACTTCAACATCCCGCCACACAAGTGCCGACTGCTGGCAACGTGTGCCACACCCTGCCCCACAAGTGTCAACTCCTGCCCCACATGTTCCACCTACCATCCAACAAGTGCCACCTCCTGCCCCACAAGTGCCAATTCCTGCCCCCCAAGTGCCAGCTCATGCTCCACAAGTGCCAGCTCCTGCCCCTCATCATCCACCTCCTGCCCCACAACATCAATCTCCAGCCCCACAAGAGCCGCCTCCTGCCCGACAAGTTACACCTGCTACAAGTTCCACAAGTGCCACCTCCCTGCTCACGAGTGCCACATCCCGCCCCACATGTACCACCTCCTGCATCACAACTTCCACCTCCCGCCCCACATGTACCACCTCCTGCATCACAACTTACACCTCCCGCCCCACATGTACCACCTCTTGCATCACAACTTCCACCTCCCGCCCCACATGTACCACCTCCTGCATCACAACTACCACCTCCCGCCCCACATGTACCACCTCCTGCATCACAACTTCCACCTCCCGCCCCACATGTACCACCTCCTGCATCACAACTTACACCTCCCGCCCCACATGTACCACCTCCTGCATCACAACTTCCACCTCCCGCCCCACATGTACCACCTCCTGCATCACAACTTCCACCTCCCGCCCCACATGTACCACCTCCTGCATCACAACTTACACCTGCCGCCCCACATGTACCACCTCCTGCATCACAACTTACACCTCCCGCCCCACATGTACCACCTCCTGCATCACAACTTCCACCTCCCGCCCCACATGTACCACCTCCCGCCCCACAAGTGCCACCTCATGCCTCACAAGTGCCACCCCCCCCCACAAGTGCCACCTCCCGCCCCACAAGTGCCACCTCCCACGCACAAGTGCCACATCCTGCCCCACAAGTGTCACCTCCTGCCCACAAGTGCCACCTTCCGCCCCACAAGTGCCACCTCACACCCCAACAGTGTCAACTTCCGCCCCACAAGTGACACCTCACGCCCCACAACTTCCACATCCCGCCCCACAAGTGCCACCACCTGACCCACAAGTGCCACCACCTGACCCACTAATGCAACTACGTGCCCCACAAGTGCCAACTCGTGCCCCACAAGTGCCAACTCCTGCCCCACAAGTTCTACCTCCTGCCTTACAAGTGCCACCCCCTGCCTCACAACTTCCACCTCCCGCCCCACAAATGCCACCTCCTGCCCCACAAATGCCACCTCCTGCCCTACAAGTGCCACCTCAGGCCCCACAAGTGCCCCCTCCCGCTCCACAAGTGCCACGTCCTGCCCCACAAGGGCCAAATCCTGCCACGCAACATCCACCTCCTGCCCCACATCATCCACCTCCCACCCCACAAGTGCCAATTCCAGCCCTAAAAGTGCCAGCTCATGCTTCACAATTGCCAGCTCCTGCCCCACATCATCCACCTCCTGCCCCACAAGTGCCACCTCCTAACCCACATGTGCCAACTCCTGCCCCACAAGTGCCATTTCCTGCACCACATTTGCCACCTCCTGCCCCACAAGTGCCACCTCCTTCCCCACAAGTGCCACCTCCCACCCCACAAGTTTAACCTCCAGACACACAAGTGCCATCTCCCGCCCCACAAGTGCCACCTCCCTCCCCACAATGCCACCTCCTGCCATATTAGTGCAGCCTCCTGCCCCACAAGTGCAAACTCCCGCCCCAAAAGTGCCACTTCCTGCCCCTCTATCGCCACCTCCTGCCCCAGAAGTTCCACTTCCTGCACCACAAGTTACACCTACAGCCCCACAATTTCCACCTCCTGTTTTACAAGTTCCACTTCCGCCCCACAAGTGCCACCTCCTGCCCAACAAGTGCCAGTTCATGCCCCACAAGTGCAAGGTCCTGTCCTTCAACTTCCACCTCCCGCCCCACAATTGCCATCTCCTGCCCCACAAGTGCCACCTCCCGCCACACAAGTGCCACCTCCCGCCCCTCTATAGCCACCTCCTGCCCCACAAGTTACACCTCTTGCCCCACAAGTTCCACCTCTTGCCCCACAACGTCGACCCCCGCCCCACATGTGCCACCACCTGACCCACAAGTGCCAACTCCTGCCCCACAAGTGCCGGCTCCTGCCCCACAAGTGCTACCTCTCGCCCCACAACTTCAACCCTCAGCCACACAAGTGCCAACTCCTGCCCAACAAGTGCCGCCTCCCGCCCCACAAGTGCCACCTCCCGCCCCACTACTTCCACGTCACACCCCAAATCTTCTTACCTTCCACCCCACAAGTGCCACCTCCTGCCCCAAACCTTCAACCTACTGCCCCACAACTGCCACTTCCCACCCAGCAATTGCCACCCCCCGCCCCACAAGTGCCTCCTCCCACCCCACAAGTGCCAACCCTTACCCCACAAGTGCTAACTCCTGCCCCACATCATCCACCAACCGCCCCACAAGTGCCACCTCCTGCACCACAACTTCCATCTCCCACTCCACAAGTGCCACCTACTGCACAACAAATACCATCTCCTGCCCCATAAGTGCCATCTCCTGCCCCACAGGTGCCACCTACTGTTCCACATCATCCACCTCCTTCCCCACATCATCCACCTCCTGTTCCACAAATGTCACCTCCTGACCCACAACTTCCACCTCCTGCCCCACAAGTGCCACCTCCTGCCCCACATAATCCACGTCCTGCTCCAAAATTGCCACCTCCTGCCCCACAAGTGCCACTTCCCACCCCACAAGTGCCACCTCCAGCCCCACCAGTTCCACCTCCTGACCCACAAGTGCCACTACGTGACCCACAATTGCCACCTCCCGTCTCACAATTGCAACTCTCGCCCAACAAGTGCCACCTCCTGCCCCACAATTGCCACCACCCCCCCAACAAGTGCCACCTCCCGCCCCACAAGTACCACATCCCACCCCACAAGTGCAACCTCCTGCCCCACAACATCCACCTCACGCTCCAAAAGTGCCACCTCCTGCCCCACAAGTGCTACTTCCTGCCTTACAAGTGCCACTTCCCGCTGCACAAGTGACACCTCCAGCCCCACAGTTCCCACAACCCGCCCCACAACTTCCACATCCCGCCTCACAACTGCAAGCTCCTGCCCCACAATTGCCACCTCCTACCACACAAGTGCCAACTCCTGCCCCACAAGTGCCACCTCATGTCCCTCAATTTTCACCTTATGCCCCAAAAGTGCCACCTCCCGCCCAACAAGTGCAACATCTCGCCCCACTAGTGCCACTTCCCGGCCCAAAATTGCTACCTCCTGCCCCACATCATCCACCTCCTGTTCCACAAATGTCACCTCCTGACCCACAACTTCCACCTCCTGCCCCACAAGTGCCACCTTCTGCCTCACAAGTGCCACCCCTTGCCCCACAAGTGCCACATCCCACCGCACAATTTCCACCTCTTCTTACACAAGTCCCACCTCCCGCCCAACAACAGCCTCCTCCTGCCCCACAAGTGCAACCTCCTGCCCCACAAGTGCCACCTCGCATCCCACAACTGCCACATCCCGCCCCACAAGTGCCACCCCTTGCCCCACAAGTGCCACATCCCACCGCACAATTTCCACCTCTTGTTACACAAGTCACACCTCCCGCCCAACAACAGCCTCCTCCTGCCCCACAAGTGCCACCTCCTGCCCCATAAGTTTCACCTCTCGCCCAACAAATGCCACCACCTCCCCCAAAAGTGCCACCTCCTGCCCCACGGGTGCCATTTCCTGCCCCACAACATCCACCTCCCACTCACAAATGCAACCTACTGCCCCACAACTTCCACCTCCTGCCCCACAAGTGCCAACTCCTGCTCCACAAGTGCCACCTCCCGCCCCACAAGTGCCACCTGTCACCCTGCAAGTCCAGCTCCTCTCGCCCCACAAGTGCCAGCTCATGCTTCACAAGTGCCAGCTCCTGCCCCACATCATCAACTTCCTGCCCCACAAGTGCCACCTCCAACCCCACAAAGACAGCCTCCTGCACCACATCATCCACCTCCTGCCCCACAGGTGCCAATTCCTGCCCCACAATTGCCAGCTCATGCCCCACAAGTGCCAGCACCTGCCCCACAAGTGCCACCTCTTGCCCAACAGGTGCCACCTCCTGCCCCACTAATGCCAAATCCTGCCCTGCAACTTCCAACTCCTGCCCCACAAGTGCCAATTCCTGCCCCACAAGTTCCAGCTCATGCTTCACAAGTGCCAGCTCCTGCCCCACATCATCCACTTCCTGCTCACATGTGCCACCTCCTGTCCGACAAAGACCACCTACTGCCCCACATCATCCACCCCCTGCCCCACAAGTGCCACCTCCTGCCCCACATCATCCACCCCCTGCCCCACAAGTGCCACCTCCTGCCCCACAACGACCACCCCCTGCACCAAAATTGCCAATTCCTGCCCCACAACTGCCAGCTCCTGCCCAACAAGAGCCACTTCCTGCCCCACAAGTACCTCTTCCCTCACAACAAGTTCCAATTTCCGCCCCACAAGTGCCACCTCCTGCCCCACAAATGACACCTCCTGCCCCACAAATGCCACCTTTCACCCCACAAATGCCACCTCCCGCTCCACAACTTCCACCTCCTGCCCCACAAGTGCCACCTCCCGACCCACAAGTGCCACCTCACGCCCAACATCTACCACCTCCCACCCCACAACTTCCATCTCCTGGCCCACAAGTGCCACTTCCTGCCTCAAAAGAGCCACCTCCCGCCTCACAACTTCCACGTAACGTCCCATAAGTTCCACCTCCTGCCCCACAAGTGCCAGCTGCTGCTCCACATCATCCAACTCCCGCCCCACAAGTGCCATGTCCAGCCCCACAACATCTGCCTCCTGCCCCAAAAGTGTCAACTCCTGCCCCATAAGTTCCATATCCTGCCCCACAAGTGCCACCTCCCACCCCACAAGTGCCACCTCCTGCCCCACAAGTTCCAACTCTCGTCTAACAAGTGCCACCTCCTGCCCAACAAGTGCCATTTCTTACCCCACATGTTCCAACTCCTGCCCCACAGGTGCCATTTCCTGCCCCACAAGTACCACCTCCTGTCCCACATTTACCAACTCCTGCCCCACAAGTGCCATTTCCTGCCCCACATCTGTTGCATACCACCCCACAAATTCCACCTCCCGCCACACAACTGCCACCTCCCGCTTCACAACTTCCACATCCTGCCCTACAAGTGCCACCTCCCGCCATAAAATGCCACCTCCCGTCCCTCTATCACCACCTCCTGCCCCACAAGTTACACCCCCACCCCACAGGTACCACCACCTGCCCCACAAGTACCACCTCCTGCAAACAAATGCCATTTCTTAAACCACAGGTCCAAACTCCTGCCCCACAAGTGCCACCTCCTGTCTCACAAGTGCAACCTCCCGCCCCACAACTTCCACAACCTGCCCCACAAGTGCCACCTCCCGTCACTCAACTTCCAACTCCCGCCCCACAAGTGCCACCTCCCGCCCTACAACTTCCACCTCCCGCACCACAACTTCCACCTCCTGCCTCACAAGTTCCACATTCTCCCGCCCCACAACTTCCAACTCCTGGCCCACAAGTGCGACCTCCTGCCCCACCATTACCACCTCCTGCCCCACAATTTCCACCTCCTGCCCCACAATTTCCACCTCCTGCCCCACAAGTGCCACAACCTGCTCCACAATTTCAACGTCCTGCCTTACAAGTGCCACATTCTGCCCCACAAGTGTAGGCTCCTGCTCCACAAGTGCCACCTCCTGAACCACAACCTCAACCTCTGGCCCCACAAGTCCCACCTCCCGCCCCACAAGTGCCACATCCCGCCCCACAAGTGCCACCACCCGCCCCACAAGTGCCACCTTCTGTTCCACAACTTCCAGCTCCTGCCCCACAAGTTATAACTCCTGCCCCACAAGTGTTGCATTTTGCCCCACAAGTGCCACCTCCCGCCTCACAAGTGCCACCTCCCGACCCACAAGTGCCAACTCCTGCCCCGCAACTTCCATCTCCTGCTCCACAAGTGCCACCTCGAACCGCACAATTGCCACCTCCTTCCCCATATCAACCACCTCCCATCCAACAAGTGCCACCTCCTGCCCCACAAGTGCCACCTCCTGCCCTACAACTTCCACCTCCTGGCCCACAAGTGCCACCTCCCGCCCTACAACTGCCAAACCCTGCCCCAAAACTTCCACCTCCTGCCCAACAATTTCCAACTCGTGCCTCACAATTGCCACCTCCTGCCACACAAATGCCACCTTCTGCCTCAAAATGCCACCTCCTGCCCAACAACTCCAACCTCCCGCCCCACAAGTACCACCTCCTGCTCCACAAGTTCCACCTCCTGCCCCATAAGTTCCAACTTACGCCCCACAAGTGCCATCTCCTGCCCCAAAAGCTCAATTTCCTGCCCCATCAGTGCCACCTCCCGCACCACAAGTGCCACCTCCTGCCCCATAAGTGCCAATTTCTGCCCCACAAGTGCCAGCTCATGCTTCACAAGTGCCAGCTCCTGCCCCTCATCATCCACCTCCTGCCCCACAAGTGCCACCTCCTGCCCGACAAGTTACACCTGCTACAAGTTCCACAAGTGCCACCTCCCTGCTCACGAGTGCCACATCCCGCCCCACATGTACCACCTCCTGCATCACAACTTCCACCTCCCGCCCCACATGTACCACCTCCTGCATCACAACTTCCACCTCCCGCTCCACATGTACCACCTCCTGCATCACAACTTCCACCTCCCGCCCCACATGTACCACCTCCTGCATAACAACTTACACCTCCCGCCCCACAAGTTCCATCTCCTCCCCACAAGTGCCTCCTCCCGCCCCACAAGCGCCACCTCCCTCTCCACAAACTCCACCTCCCACGCACAAGTGCCACATCCTGCCCCACAAGTGCCACCTCATGCCTCACAAGTGCCATCCCCCACAAGTGCCACCTCCCGCCCCACAAGTGCCACCTCCCACGCACAAGTGCCACATCCTGCCCCACAAGTGTCACCTCCTGCCCCACAAGTGCCACCTTCCGCCCCACAAGTGCCACCTCACACCCCAACAGTGTCAACTTCCGCCCCACAAGTGCCACCTCACGCCCCACAACTTCCACATCCCGCCCCACAAATGCCACCTCCTGCCCTACAAGTGCCACCTCAGGCCCCACAAGTGCCCCCTCCCGCTCCACAAGTGCCACGTCCTGCCCCACAAGTGCCATCTCCCGCCCCACAAGGGCCAAATCCTGACACGCAACTTCCACCTCCTGCCCCACATCATCCACCTCCCACCCCACAAGTGCCACCTCCTGCCGCACAACTGCCAATTCCAGCCCTAAAAGTTTCAGCTCATGCTTCACAATTGCCAGCTCCTGCCCCACATCATCCACCTCCTGCCCCACAAGTGCCACCTCCTATGCCACATGTGACAACTCCTGCCCCACAAGTGCCATTTCCTGCACCACATTTGCCACCTCCTGCCCCACAAGTGCCACCTCCTTCCCCACAAGTGCCACCCCCCACCCCAAAAGTTTAACCTCCAGACACACAAGTGCCATCTCCCGCCCCACAAGTGCCAAATCCTGACGTGCAACTTCCACCTCCTGCTCCACAATTGCCATCTCCTGCCCCACAAGTGCCACCTCCCGCCACACAAGTGCCACCTCCCGCCCCTCTATAGCCACCTCCTGCCCCACAAGTTACACCTCTTGCCCCACAAGTTACACCTCTTGCCCCACAACGTCGACCCCCGCCCCACATGTGCCACCACCTGACCCACAAGTGCCAACTCCTGCCCCACAAGTGCCATTTCCTGCACCACATTTGCCGCGTCCTGCCCCACAAGTGCCGGCTCCTGCCCCACAACTGCTACCTCTCGCCCCACAACCTCAACCACCAGCCACACAAGTGCCACCTCCCGCCCCACAAGTGCCACCTCCCGCCCCACTACTTCCACGTCACACCCCAAATCTTCTTACCTTCCACCCCACAAGTGCCACCTCCTGCCCCAAACCTTCAACCTACTGCCCCACAACTGCCACTTCCCATCCAGCAATTGCCACCCCCCGCCCCACAAGTGCCTCCTCCCACCCCACAAGTGCCAACCCTTACCCCACAAGTGCTAACTCCTGCCTTACATCATCCACCAACCGCCCCACAAGTGTCACCTCCTGCCCCACAACTTCCATCTCCCACTCCACAAGTGCCACCTACTGCACAACAAATACCATCTCCTGCCCCATAAGTGCCACCTCCTGCCCCACAACCGCTACCTCCTGCCTCATATCATTCACCTCCCGCCCCACAATTTCCACCTCCTGCTCAACTAGTGCCACGTGCTGCCCCACAAGTTCCATTTCCCACCCCACAAGTGCCACCTCCCGCCCCACAAGTGCCGCCTCCAGCCACACAAGTGCTAAATCGTGCCGCACAACTTCCACCTCCCGCCCCACAACTGCCACCTCCCGCCTTAAAAGTGCCACCTCCCGACCCACAAGTGCCTCCTCCTGTCCCACAGTTGTCACCTCCCGCTCCACAAGTTACACCTCACCCCCCACAAGTTCTACCACCCACCCCACAAGTGCCACCTGCAGCCCCAGAAGTGTCAAATCCTGCCACACAACTTCCACATCCAGCCCCACAAGTGCCACCTCTCACCCCACAACTTCCACTTCCCGCCCAACAACAGCCTCCTCCTGCCCCACAAGTGCCTCCTCCTGCCCCACAAGTGCCTCCTCCAGCCACACAAGTGCCACCTCCTGCCCCACAAGTGCCACTTCCTGCCCCACAAGTGCCACTTCCTGCCCCACAAGTGCTACCTACTTCCCCACAAGTGCCACCTCCTGCCCCACATCATCCACCTCCTGCCTCACAAATGCCTCCTCCTGACCCACAATTGCCACCTCCCGCCCCACAACTTCCACCTCCCGCACCACAAGTGCCACCTCTTGCCCCACAATTGCCACCTCCCGACCAACATGTGCCAACTTCTGCCCCACAAGTGCCAGCTCCTGCCCCTCAAGTCTCACCTCTTCCCCACAAGTGCCACCTTCTGCTCCACAAGTGCCACTTCCTGCCGCACAAGTGATACCTCCAGCCCCACAACTGCCACCACCCGCCCCACAACTTCCACCTCCCGCCTCACAAGTGCAACCTCCAGGCCCACAAGTGCCACCTCCAGATCCACAAGAATTAACTCCTGCCCCACAAGTGCCACCTCCTGCCCTTCAAGAGCCACTTCATGCCCCACAAGTAACATTTCCTGCCCCACAAGTGCCAACCCCTGCCCAACAAGTGCTATGACCCAGCCCACAAGTGCCAACTCCTGCTCCACTAGTGCCACCTCCCGCCCCACAAGTGCCACCACCCTCTCCACAACTTCAACCTCCTTCCCAAAAACATCCACCTCCCGCCCCACAGGTGTCATCATCTGCCCCACAACTGCCACCTCCTGCCCCACAAGTGCCACCTCCTGCCCCACAAGTGCCACCTCCCGCCCCACAAGTGCCACACACTGCCCCACAAGTGCCGCCCCCAGCCCCGCAACTGCCACCCCTTGCCCCACAATTTCCACCTCCCGCCCCACAAGTGCCATCTCCTGCCCCACAGGTGCCACCTACTGTTCCACATCATCCACCTCCATCCCCACATCATCCACCTCCTGTTCCACAAATGTCACCTCCTTACCCACAGCTTCCACATCCTGCCCCACAAGTGCCACCTCCTGCCCCACATAATCCACGTCCTGCTCCAAAATTGCCACCTCCTGCCCCACAAGTGCCACATTTTGCCACACCACTGCCACCTCCCCCCCAAGTCCACCTCCTGCCCCACAAGTGTCACTGACTGACCAACTTCCTCCTCCTGACACACAAGTGCAACCTCCTGCCCTACAAGTGCCAGCTCCTGCCCGACAAGAGCCACTTCCTGCCCCACAAGTACCTCTTCCCTCCCAACAAGTTCCAATTTCCGCCCCACAAGTGCCACCTCCTGCCCCACAAGTGCCACCTCCCACCCCACAAGTGCCACGTCCTTCCCAATTGCCACGTCCTGTCCCACAAGTGCCACCTCCTGCCGTACAAGTGCCACCCTCTGCCCCACAATTGCCACTTCTTGCCCCACAATTGCCAATTCTTGCCCCACAACTTTCACCTCCCACCCCATAACTTCCACCTCCCGTCCCACAGCTTCCACATCCTGCCCCACAAGTGCCCGATTCTGCCCCAGAAGTACCACCACCTGACCCACAAGTGCCAACTCCTGCCCCACAAGTGCCACCTCGCATCCCGCAAGTGCCACATCCCGCCCCACAAGTTCCACCTCCTGCCTTACAAGTGCCCATTCCTGCCCAACAAGTGCCAGCTCATGTTTCACAAATGCCAGCTCCTGCCCCACATCATCAACTTCCTGCCCCACAAGTGTCACCCCCAACCCCACAAAGACAGCCTCCTGCCCCACATCATCCACCTCCTGCCCCACAAGTGCCAATTCCTGCCCCACAAGTGCCAGCTCATGCCCCACAAGTGCCAGCTCCTGCCCCACAAGTGCCAGCTCTTGCCTCACAGGTGCCAACTCCTGCCCCACAAAGACCACCTCCTGCCCCACAAGTGCCAACTCGTGCCCCACAAGTGCCACCTCCCGCCAAACAACTGACACCTCCTGCCCCACAAGTGTCACCTCCTGCCCAACAAGTTCCACCTCTTGACCTACAAGTGCCACCTCCTGCCCCATAAGTTTCACCTCTCGCCCAACAAATGCCACCACCTCCCCCAAAAGCGCCACCTCCTGCCCCACAGGTGCCATTTCCTGCCCCACAACATCCACCTCCCACGCACAAGTGCAACCTACTGCCCCACAAGTGCCAGCTCCTGCCCGACAAGAGCCACTTCCTGCCCCACAAGTACCTCTTCCCTCCCAACAAGTTCCAATTTCCGCCCCACAAATGCCACCTCCCGCTCCACAACTTCCACCTCCTGCCCCACAAGTGCCACCTCCCACCCCACAAGTGCCACCTCACGCCCAACATCTACCACCTCCCACCCCACAAGTGCCACCTCCCGCCCTACAACTTCCATCTCCTGGCCCACAAGTGCCACCTCCTGCCTCAAAAGAGCCACCTCCCGCCCCACAACTTCCACGTAACGCCCCATAAGTTCCACCTCCTGCCCCACAAGTGCCACCTCCCGCCCCACAAGTGTCAACTCATGCTCCACAAATGCCACCTCCTGCCCCACAAGTTCCACCTCTTGCCCCACAAGTGCCAAATACTTCCCCACAACTTCCACCTTCTGCCCCACTAGTGCCAAATCCAATTCCACAAGTGCCACCTCCAGCCCTACAACTGCCACTTCCAGCCCCACAAGTGCCACCTCCCGCCCAACAACTTCAACATCCTACCACACAAGTGCCAACTCCTGCCTGTGTGCCACATCCTGCCCCACAAGTGCCAACTCCTGCCGCACAACTGACAATTCCTGCCCCAAAAGTGACAGCTCATGCTTCACAATTGCTAGCTCCTGCCCCACATCATCCACCTTCTGCCCCAAAAGTGCCATTTCTTACCCCACAGGTTCCAAATCCTTCACCACAGGTACCCCATCCCACCCCACAAGTTTCAATTCCTGCCCCACAAGTGCCACCTCCCGCCAAACAACTGACACCTCCTGCCCCACAAGTGTCACCTCCTGCCCCACAAGTGCCACCTGTCACCCTGCAAGTCCAGCTCCTCTCGCCCCACAAGTGCCAGCTCATGCTTCACAAGTGCCAGCTCCTGCCCCACATCATCAACTTCCTGCCCCACAAGTGCCACCTCCAACCCCACAAAGACAGCCTCCTGCCCCACATCATCCACCTCCTGCCCCTCAAGTGCCAATTCCTGCCCCACAATTGCCAGCTCATGCCCCACAAGTGCCAGCACCTGCCCCACAAGTGCCAAAACCAGCCCAACAGTTGCCAACTCCTGCCCCACAAATGCCAAATCCTTCCCTGCAACTTCCACCTCCCGCCCCACAATTTCCACCTCCTGCTCAACTAGTGCCACGTGCTGCCCCACAAGTTCCATTTCCCGCCCCACAAGTGCCACCTCCCGCCCCACAACTGCCACCTCCCGCCTTAAAAGTGCCACCTCCCGACCCACAAGTGCCTCCTCCTGTCCCACAGTTGTCACCTCCCGCTCCACAAGTTACACCTCACCCCCCACAAGTTCTACCACCCACCCCACAAGTGCCACCTGCAGCCCCAGAAGTGTCAAATCCTGCCACACAACTTCCACATCCAGCCCCACAAGTGCCACCTCCCACCCCACAACTTCCACTTCCCGCCCAACAACGGCCTCTTCCTGCCCCACAAGTGCCTCCTCCTGCCCCACAAGTGCCTCCTCCTGCCCCACAAGTGCCACTTCCTGCCCCACAAGTGCTACCTACTTCCCCACAAGTGCCACCTCCTGCCCCACATCATCCACCTCCTGCCTCACAAATGCCTCCTCCTGACCCACAATTGCCACCTGCCGCCCCACAACTTCCACCTCACGCCCCACAAGTGCCACCTCCCGCCCCAGAAGTGCCACAACCCGCCCCACAAGTTCCACCTCCCGCCCCACAAGTTCCACCTCCCGCACCACAAGTGCCACCTCCCGCACCACAAGAGCCACCTCCCGCACCACAAGAGCCACCTCCCGACCCACATGTGCCAACTTCTGCCCCACAAGTGCCAGCTCCTGCCCCTCAAGTGTCACCTCTTCCCCACAAGTGCCACCTTCTGCTCCACAAGTGCCACTTCCTGCCGCACAAGTGATACCTCCAGCCCCACAACTGCCACCACCCGCCCCACAACTTCCACCTCCCGCCTCACAAGTGCAACCTCCAGGCCCACAAGTGCCACCTCCAGATCCACAAGAATTAACTCCTGCCCCACAAGTGCCACCTCCTGCCCTTCAAGAGCCACTTCATGCCCCACAAGTAACATTTCCTGCCCCACAAGTGCCAACCCCTGCCCAACAAGTGCTATGACCCAGCCAACAAGTGCCAACTCCTGCCCCACTAGTGCCACCTCCCGCCCCACAAGTGCCACCACCCTCCCCACAACTTCAACCTCCTTCCCCAAAACATCCACCTCCCGCCCCACAGGTGTCATCATCTGCCCCACAACTGCCACATCCCGCCCCACAAGTGCCACCTCCTGCCCCACAAGTGCCAACTCCTGCCCCACATGTTCCACCTACCACCACACAAATTCCAACTCCTGCCCCACAAGTGCCACCTCCCACCCCACAAATGCCACCTCCTGCCCTGCAACTTCCACCTCCTGCCCCACAAGTGCCAATTCCGGCCCCACAAATGCCAGTTCATGCCCCACATCATCCACCTTCTGCCCCACAAGTGCCACCTCCTGCCCCACATCATCCACTCCCTGCACCACAAATGCCAGCTCATTCCCCTGAAGTGCCAGCTCTTGCCCCACAAGTGCCAGTTCCTGCCCGACAAGAGCCCCTTCCTGCCCCACAAGTACCTCTTCCCTCCCAACAAGTTCCAATTTCCGCCCCACAAGTGCCACCTCCTGCCCCACAAGTGCAACCTCCTGCCACACAAGTGTCACCTTTCTCCCCACAAGTGCCACCTCCTGCCCCACAAGTGCAACCTCCTGCCCCACAAATGCCACCTTTCGCCCCACAAATGCCACCTCCCGCTCCACAGCTTCCACCTCCTGCCCCACAAGTGCCACCTCCCGACCCACAAGTGCCACCTCACGCCCAACATCTACCACCTCCCACCCCACAAGTGCCACCTCCCGCCCTACAACTTCCATCTCCTGGCCCACAAGTGCCACCTCCTGCCCCACAAGTGTCAACTCATGCTCCACAAATGCCACCTCCTGCTCCACAAGTTCCACCTCTTGCCCCACAAGTGCCACCTCCAGCCCTACAACTGCCACTTCCAGTCCCACAAGTGCCACCTCCCGCCCAACAACTTCAACATCCCACCACACAAGTGCCAACTCCTGCCCGTGTGCCACATCCTGCCCCACAAGTGCCAACTCCTGCCGCACAACTGACACCTCCTGCCCCACAAGTGACAGCTCATGCTTCACAATTGCCAGCTCCTGCCCCACATCATCCACCTTCTGCCCCACAAGTGCCACCTCCTGCCCCACAAGTGCCACCTCTAACCCCACAAAGACAGCCTCCTGCCCCACATCATCCACCTCCTGCCCCACAAGTGCCAATTTCTGCCCCACAAGTGCCACCTCCTGCCCCACATCATCCACCTCCTCCCCCACAAGTGACAATACCTGTTCAACAAGTGCCACCTCCCGCCCCACAACTTCAACATCCCGCCACACAAGTGCTGACTCCTGGCAACGTGTGCCACATCCTGCCCCACAAGTGCCAGCTCCTGCCCCACATGTTCCACCTACCACCCCACCAATTCCACCTCATGCCCCACAAGTGCCAACTCCCAACCCACAAATGCCAAATCCTGCAATGCAACTTCCACCTCCTGCTCCACAAGTGCCACCTCCCGCCAAACAACTGACACCTCCTGCCCCACAAGTGTCACCTCCTGCCCAACAAGTTCCACCTCTTGACCTACAAGTGCCACCTCCTGCCCCATAAGTTTCACCTCTCGCCCAACAAATGCCACCACCTCCCCCAAAAGTGCCACCTCCTGCCCCACAGGTGCCATTTCCTGCCCCACAACATCCACCTCCCACGCACAAGTGCAACCTACTGCCCCACAAGTGCCAGCTCCTGCCCGACAAGAGCCACTTCCTGCCCCACAAGTACCTCTTCCCTCCCAACAAGTTCCAATTTCCGCCCCACAAATGCCACCTCCCGCTCCACAACTTCCACCTCCTGCCCCACATGTGCCACCTCCCGACCCACAAGTGCCACCTCACGCCCAACATCTACCACCTCCCACCCAACAAGTGCCACCTCCCGCCCTACAACTTCCATCTCCCGGCCCACAAGTGCCACCTCCTGCCTCAAAAGAGCCACCTCCCGCCCCACAACTTCCACGTAACGCCCCATAAGTTCCACCTCCTGCCCCACAAGTGCCACCTCCTGCCCCACAAGTGCCAATTCCTGCCCCACAAGTGCCAGCTCATGCCCCACAAGTGCCAGCTCCTGCCCCACAAGTGCCACCTCCTGCCCAACAAGTGCCACCTCCTGCCCCACAAATGCCAACTCCTGCCCCACATGTTCCACCTACCACCCCACAAATTCCAACTCCTGCCCCACAAGTGCCAGCTCCTGCCCGACAAGAGCCACTTCCTGCCCCACAAGTACCTCTTCACTCCCCACAAGTTCCAATTTCCGCCCCACAAGTGCCACCTCCTGCCCCACAAGTGCAACCTCCTGCCCCACAAGTGCCACCTTTCGCCCCACAAATGCCACCTCCCGCTCCACAACTTCCACCTCCTGCCCCACAAGTGCCACCTCCCGACCCACAAGTGCCACCTCACGCCCAACATCTACCACCTCCCACCCCACAACTTCCATCTCCTGGCCCACAAGTGCCACTTCCTGCCTCAAAAGAGCCACCTCCCGCCTCACAACCTCCACGTAACGTCCCATAAGTTTCACCTCCTGCCCCACAAGTGCCAGCTGCTGCTCCACATCATCCAACTCCCGCCCCACAAGTGCCATGTCCAGCCCCACAACATCTGCCTCCTGCCCCAAAAGTGTCAACTCCTGCCCCATAAGTTCCATATCCCGCCCCACAAGTGCCACCTCCCACCCCACAAGTGCCACCTCCTGCCCCACAAGTTCCAACTCTCGTCTAACAAGTGCCACCTCCTGCCCAACATTTACCACCTCCCGCTCCACAAGTGCCACCTCCTGCCCAACAAGTGCCATTTCTTACCCCACATGTTCCAACTCCTGCCCCACAGGTGCCATTTCCTGCCCCACAAGTACCACCTCCTGTCCCACATTTACCAACTCCTGCCCCACAAGTGCCATTTCCTGCCCCACATCTGTTGCATACCACCCCACAAATTCCACCTCCCGCCACACAACTGCCACCTCCCGCTTCACAACTTCCACATCCTGCCCTACAAGTGCCACCTCCCGCCATAAAATGCCACCTCCCGTCCCTCTATCACCACCTCCTGCCCCACAAGTTACACCCCCAACCCACAGGTACCACCACCTGCCCCACAAGTACCACCTCCTGCAAACAAATGCCATTTCTTAAACCACAGGTCCAAACTCCTGCCCCACAAGTGCCACCTCCTGCCCCACAAGTGCCAACACCTCCCCACAAGTGCCACCTCCTGCCCCACAAGTGCCAACACCTTCCCCACAAGTGCCACCTCCTGTCCCACATGTGCCACCTCCTGCCCCACAAGTGTCAACTCATGCCCCACAAATGCCACCTCCTGCCCCACAAGTGCCAAATACTTCCCCACATCATCCACCTTCTGCCCCACTTGTGCCAACTCCAATTCCACAAGTGCCACCTCCAGCCCTACAACTGCCACTTCCAGCCCCACAAATGCCACCTCACGCCCAACAACTTCAACATCCCACCACACAAGTGCCAACTCCTGCCCGTGTGCCACATCCTGCCCCACAAGTGCCAACTCCTGCCGCACAACTGACACCTCCTGCCCCAAAAGTGACAGCTCCTGCGCTACAAGTGCCACCTCCCACCAAACAACTGACACCTCCTGCCCCACAAGTGTCACCTCCTGCCCAACAAGTTCCACCTCTTGACCTACAAGTGCCACCTCCTGCCCCATAAGTTTCACCTCTCGCCCAACAAATGCCACCACCTCCCCCAAAAGCGCCACCTCCTGCCCCACAGGTGCCATTTCCTGCCCCACAACTTCCACCTCCCACGCACAAGTGCAACCTCCTGCCCCACAAGTGCCAGCTCCTGCCCGACAAGAGCCACTTCCTGCCCCACAAGTACCTCTTCCCTCCCAACAAGTTCCAATTTCCACCCTGCAAGTGCCTCCTCCTGCCCCACAAGTGCAACCTCCTGCCCCACAAATGCCACCTTTCGCCCCACAAATGCCACCTCCCGCTCCACAACTTCCACCTCCTGCCCCACAAGTGCCACCTCCCGACCCACAAGTGCCACCTCAC
Source organism: Coturnix japonica (assembly GCF_054131305.1). Taxonomy (NCBI): domain Eukaryota; kingdom Metazoa; phylum Chordata; class Aves; order Galliformes; family Phasianidae; genus Coturnix; species Coturnix japonica. The sequence continues at coordinate 136,875 of NC_140700.1, forward strand.
GCCCAACATCTACCACCTCCCACCCCACAAGTGCCACCTCCCGCCCTACAACTTCCATCTCCTGGCCCACAAGTGCCACCTCCTGCCTCAAAAGAGCCACCTCCCGCCCCACAACTTCCACGTAACGCCCCATAAGTTCCACCTCCTGCCCCACAAGTGCCACCTCTCGTCCCACAAGGACCACCTCCTGCCCCACAAGTGCAACCTCCTGCCCCACAAGTGCCACCTCCTGCCCCACAAGTGTCAACTCATGCTCCACAAATGCCACCTCCTGCCCCACAAGTTCCACCTCTTGCCCCACAAGTGCCAAATACTTCCCCACAACTTCCACCTTCTGCCCCACTAGTGCCAACTCCAATTCCACAAGTGCCACCTCCAGCCCTACAACTGCCACTTCCAGCCCCACAAGTGCCACCTCCCGCCCAACAACTTCAACATCCCACCACACAAGTGCCAACTCCTGCCCGTGTGCCACATCCTGCCCCACAAGTGCCAACTCCTGCCGCACAACTGACAATTCCTGCCCCAAAAGTGACAGCTCATGCTTCACAATTGCCAGCTCCTGCCCCACATCATCCACCTTCTGCCCCACAAGTGCCACCTCTCGCCCCACAAGTGCCACATCCCGCCCCACAAGTGCCACCTCCTGCCAAACTAGTGCAACCTCCTGCCCCACAAGTGCCTTATCTCGCCAGACAATTTACAGCTCCTGCCCCACAAGTGCTACATCCTGCACCACAACTTCAACCTCCTGCCCCACAAGTGCCACGTTCTGCCCCACAAGTGTAGGCTCCTGCCCCACAACTGCCAATTCCTGCCCCACATGTGCCAGCTCATGCTTCACAAGTGCCAGCTCCTGCACCACATCATCCACTTCCTGCCCACAAGTGCCAGTTCATGCCCCACAGGTGCCAGCTCCTTCACCACAGGTACCCCATCCCACCCCACAAGTTTCAATTCCTGCCATACAAGTGCCACCTCCTGCCCCACAAGTGCCACCTCCTTCCCCACAAGTGCCACCTCCCACCAAACAACTGACACCTCCTGCCCCACAAGTGCCAACTCCTGCCCCACAAGTGCCATACCTCACCAGACAATTTACAGCTCCTGCCCCACAAGTGCTACATCCTGAACCACATGTGCCAGCTCATGCTTCACAAGTGCCAGCTCCTGCACCACATCATCCACTTCCTGCCCACAAGTGCCATTTCATGCCCCACAAGTGCCAGCTCCTGCCCCACAAGAGCCACTTCCTTCACCACAGGTACCCCATCCCACCACACAATTTTCAATTCCTGCCATACAAGTGCCACCTCCTGCCCCACAAGTGCCACCTCCTGCCGCACAAGTGCCACCTCCTGCCCCACAAGTGCCACCTCCTGCCCCACAAGTGCCACCTCCTGCCCTACAAGTGCCACCTCCCGCCAAACAACTGACACCTCCTGCCCCACAAGTGTCACCTCCTGCCCAACAAGTTCCACCTCTTGACCTACAAGTGCCACCTCCTGCCGCATAAGTTTCACCTCTCACCCAACAAATGCCACCGCCTCCCCCAAAAGCGCCACCTCCTGCCCCACAGGTGCCATTTCCTGCCCCACAACATCCACCTCCCACGCACAAGTGCAACCTACCGCCCCACAACTTCCACCTCCTACCCCACAAGTGCCAACACCTGCCCCACAAGTGCCACCTCCTGCCCCACAAGTGCCACCTCCTGCCCCGCCAGTTCCACCTGTCACCCTGCAAGTCCAGCTCCTGCCCCACAAGTGCCAGCTCATGCTTCACAAGTGCCAGCTCCTGCCCCACAAAGACAGCCTCCTGCCCCACATCATCCACCTCCTGCCCCACAAGTGCCAACACCTGCCCCACATCATCCACCTCCTCCCCCACAAGTGACAATACTTGTTCCACAAGTGCCACCTCCCGCCCCACAAATGCCAAATCCTGCAATGCAACTTCCACCTCCTGCCCCACAAGTGCCAATTCCTGCCCCTCTAGTTCCAGCTCATGCTTCACAAGTGCCAGCTCCTGCCCCACATCATCCACCCCCTGCCCCACAATTGCCACCTCCTGCCCCACATCATCCACCCCCTGCCCCACAAGTGCCACCTCGTGCCCCACAACGACCACCCCCTGCACCACAAGTGCCAATTCCTGCCCTACAAGTGCCAGCTCATTCCCCTGAAGTGCCAGCTCCTGCCCCACAAGTGCCACATTTGTCCACACCACTGCCTCCTCCCCCCCAAATAATCCACCTCCTGCCCCACAAGTGTCACTGACCGCCCAACTTTCTCCTCCTGACACACAAGTGCAACCTCCTGCCCCACAAGTGCCAGCTCCTGCCCGACAAGAGCCACTTCCTGCCCCACAAGTACCTCTTCCCTCCCAACAAGTTCCAATTTCCACCCCACAAGTGCCACCTCCTGCCCCACAAGTGCCACCTCCTGCCCCACAACTTCCACCTCCCGCCCCACAATTGCCACCTCCTGCCCCACAAGTGCCACCTCCCGCCCAACAATTGTGGCCACATGACAAACAAGTTCCACTTCCGCCCCACAAGTGCCACCTCCTGCCCAACAAGTGCCATTTCTTACCCCACAGGTTCCAAATCCTACCCCACTGGTGCCATTTCCTGCCCCACAAGTGCCATTTCCCCCCCCACATGTGCCAACTCCTGCCTTACAAGTTTCACCTACCACCCCACAAATTCCACCTCCCACCCCACAAGTTCCACCTCCTGCCCCAAAAGTGCCAATTCCTGCTTCACAAGTGCCAGTTCATGCTTCACAAATGCCAGCTCATGCCCCACATCATCAACTTCCTGCCCCACAAGTGCCACCTCTAACCCCACAAAGACAGCCTCCTGCCCCACAAGTGCCAGCTCATGCCCCACAAGTGCCACCTCTTGCCCCACAGGTGCCACCTCCTACCCCACAAAGACCACCTCCTGCCCCACATCATCCACCTCCTGCCCCACAAGTGCCAATTCCTGCCCCACAAGTGCCAGCTCATGCCCCACAAGTGCCACCTCTTGCCCCACAGGTGCCACCTCCTACCCCACAAGTGCCACCTCCTGCCCCACATCATCCACCTCCTCCCCCACAAGTGACAATACCTGTTCCACAAGTGCCACCTCCCGCCCCACAACTTCAACATCCCGCCACACAAGTGCCGATTCCTGGCAACGTGTGCCACATCCTGCCCCACAAGTGCCAGCTCCTGCCCCACATGTTCCACCTACCATCCCACAAATTCCACCTCATGCCCCACAAGTGCCAACTCCCAACCCACAAATGCCAAATCCTGCAATGCAACTTCCACCTCCTGCTCCACAAGTGCCACCTCCTGCCCCACATCGTCCACCTCCCACCCAACAAGTGCCACCACCTGCCCCACAAGTGCCAATTCCTGCCCCACATGTGCCAGCTCATGCTTCACAAGTGCCAGCTCCTGCACTACGTCATCCACTTCCTGCCCCACAAGTGCCACCTCCTGACCGACAAAGACATCCTCCTGCCCCATAAGTGCCAATTTCTGACCCACAAGTGCCAATTCCTGCCCCACAAGTGCCAGTTCATGCCCCACAAGTGCCACATTTGTCCACACCACAGCCTCCTGCCCCACATCATCCACCTCCTGCCCCACAAGTGCCAACACCTGCCCCACATCATCCACCTCCTCCCCCACAAGTGACAATACTTGTTCCACAAGTGCCACCTCCCGCCCCACAAATGCCAAATCCTGCCCTGCAACTTCCACCTCCTGCCCCACAAGTGCCAATTCCTGCCCCTCTAGTTCCAGCTCATGCTTCACAAGTGCCAGCTCCTGCCCCACATCATCCACCCCCTGCCCCACAAGTGCCACCTCGTGCCCCACAACGACCACCCCCTGCACCACAAGTGCCAATTCCTGCCCTACAAGTGCCAGCTCATTCCCCTGAAGTGCCAGCTCCTGCCCCACAAGTGCCACATTTTGCCACACCACTGCCACCTCCCCCCCAAATAATCCACCTCCTGCCCCACAAGTGTCACTGACCGCCCAACTTCCTCCTCCTGACACACAAGTGCAACCTCCTGCCCCACAAGTGCCAGCTCCTGCCCGACAAGAGCCACTTCCTGCCCCACAAGTACCTCTTCCCTCCCAACAAGTTCCAATTTCCACCCCACAAGTGCCACCTCCTGCCCCACAAGTGCCACCTCCTGCCCCACAGCTTCCACCTCCCGCCCCACAATTGCCACCTCCTGCCCCACAAGTGCCACCTCCCGCCCAACAATTGTGGCCACATGACAAACAAGTTCCACTTCCGCCCCACAAGTGCCACCTCCTGCCCAACAAGTGCCATTTCTTACCCCACAGGTTCCAAATCCTACCCCACTGGTGCCATTTCCTGCCCCACAAGTGCCATTTCCCCCCCCACATGTGCCAACTCCTGCCTTACAAGTTTCACCTACCACCCCACAAATTCCACCTCCCACCCCACAAGTTCCACCTCCTGCCCCAAAAGTGCCAATTCCTGCTTCACAAGTGCCAGTTCATGCTTCACAAATGCCAGCTCATGCCCCACATCATCAACTTCCTGCCCCACAAGTGCCACCTCTAACCCCACAAAGACAGCCTCCTGCCCCACAAGTGCCAGCTCATGCCCCACAAGTGCCACCTCTTGCCCCACAGGTGCCACCTCCTACCCCACAAAGACCACCTCCTGCCCCACATCATCCACCTCCTGCCCCACAAGTGCCAATTCCTGCCCCACAAGTGCCAGCTCATGCCCCACAAGTGCCACCTCTTGCCCCACAGGTGCCACCTCCTACCCCACAAGTGCCACCTCCTGCCCCACATCATCCACCTCCTCCCCCACAAGTGACAATACCTGTTCCACAAGTGCCACCTCCCGCCCCACAACTTCAACATCCCGCCACACAAGTGCCGATTCCTGGCAACGTGTGCCACATCCTGCCCCACAAGTGCCAGCTCCTGCCCCACATGTTCCACCTACCATCCCACAAATTCCACCTCATGCCCCACAAGTGCCAACTCCCAACCCACAAATGCCAAATCCTGCAATGCAACTTCCACCTCCTGCTCCACAAGTGCCACCTCCTGCCCCACATCGTCCACCTCCCACCCAACAAGTGCCACCACCTGCCCCACAAGTGCCAATTCCTGCCCCACATGTGCCAGCTCATGCTTCACAAGTGCCAGCTCCTGCACTACGTCATCCACTTCCTGCCCCACAAGTGCCACCTCCTGACCGACAAAGACATCCTCCTGCCCCATAAGTGCCAATTTCTGACCCACAAGTGCCAATTCCTGCCCCACAAGTGCCAGTTCATGCCCCACAAGTGCCACATTTGTCCACACCACAGCCTCCTGCCCCACATCATCCACCTCCTGCCCCACAAGTGCCAACACCTGCCCCACATCATCCACCTCCTCCCCCACAAGTGACAATACTTGTTCCACAAGTGCCACCTCCCGCCCCACAAATGCCAAATCCTGCCCTGCAACTTCCACCTCCTGCCCCACAAGTGCCAATTCCTGCCCCTCTAGTTCCAGCTCATGCTTCACAAGTGCCAGCTCCTGCCCCACATCATCCACCCCCTGCCCCACAAGTGCCACCTCGTGCCCCACAACGACCACCCCCTGCACCACAAGTGCCAATTCCTGCCCTACAAGTGCCAGCTCATTCCCCTGAAGTGCCAGCTCCTGCCCCACAAGTGCCACATTTTGCCACACCACTGCCACCTCCCCCCCAAATAATCCACCTCCTGCCCCACAAGTGTCACTGACCGCCCAACTTCCTCCTCCTGACACACAAGTGCAACCTCCTGCCCCACAAGTGCCAGCTCCTGCCCGACAAGAGCCACTTCCTGCCCCACAAGTACCTCTTCCCTCCCAACAAGTTCCAATTTCCACCCCACAAGTGCCACCTCCTGCCCCACAAGTGCCACCTCCTGCCCCACAGCTTCCACCTCCCGCCCCACAATTGCCACCTCCTGCCCCACAAGTGCCACCTCCCGCCCAACAATTGTGGCCACATGACAAACAAGTTCCACTTCCGCCCCACAAGTGCCACCTCCTGCCCAACAAGTGCCATTTCTTACCCCACAGGTTCCAAATCCTACCCCACTGGTGCCATTTCCTGCCCCACAAGTGCCATTTCCCCCCCCACATGTGCCAACTCCTGCCTTACAAGTTTCACCTACCACCCCACAAATTCCACCTCCCACCCCACAAGTTCCACCTCCTGCCCCAAAAGTGCCAATTCCTGCTTCACAAGTGCCAGTTCATGCTTCACAAATGCCAGCTCATGCCCCACATCATCAACTTCCTGCCCCACAAGTGCCACCTCTAACCCCACAAAGACAGCCTCCTGCCCCACAAGTGCCAGCTCATGCCCCACAAGTGCCACCTCTTGCCCCACAGGTGCCACCTCCTACCCCACAAAGACCACCTCCTGCCCCACATCATCCACCTCCTGCCCCACAAGTGCCAATTCCTGCCCCACAAGTGCCAGCTCATGCCCCACAAGTGCCACCTCTTGCCCCACAGGTGCCACCTCCTACCCCACAAGTGCCACCTCCTGCCCCACATCATCCACCTCCTCCCCCACAAGTGACAATACCTGTTCCACAAGTGCCACCTCCCGCCCCACAACTTCAACATCCCGCCACACAAGTGCCGATTCCTGGCAACGTGTGCCACATCCTGCCCCACAAGTGCCAGCTCCTGCCCCACATGTTCCACCTACCATCCCACAAATTCCACCTCATGCCCCACAAGTGCCAACTCCCAACCCACAAATGCCAAATCCTGCAATGCAACTTCCACCTCCTGCTCCACAAGTGCCACCTCCTGCCCCACATCGTCCACCTCCCACCCAACAAGTGCCACCACCTGCCCCACAAGTGCCAATTCCTGCCCCACATGTGCCAGCTCATGCTTCACAAGTGCCAGCTCCTGCACTACGTCATCCACTTCCTGCCCCACAAGTGCCACCTCCTGACCGACAAAGACATCCTCCTGCCCCATAAGTGCCAATTTCTGACCCACAAGTGCCAATTCCTGCCCCACAAGTGCCAGTTCATGCCCCACAAGTGCCACATTTGTCCACACCACTGCCTCCTCCCCCCCAAATAATCCACCTCCTGCCCCACAAGTGTCACTGACCGCCCAACTTCCTCCTCCTGACACACAAGTGCAACCTCCTGCCCCACAAGTGCCAGCTCCTGCCCGACAAGAGCCACTTCCTGCCCCACAAGTACCTCTTCCCTCCCAACAAGTTCCAATTTCCACCCCACAAGTGCCACCTCCTGCCCCACAAGTGCCACCTCCTGCCCCACAACTTCCACCTCCCGCCCCACAATTGCCACCTCCTGCCCCACAAGTGCCACCTCCCGCCCAACAATTGTGGCCACATGACAAACAAGTTCCACTTCCGCCCCACAAGTGCCACCTCCTGCCCAACAAGTGCCATTTCTTACCCCACAGGTTCCAAATCCTACCCCACTGGTGCCATTTCCTGCCCCACAAGTGCCATTTCCCCCCCCACATGTGCCAACTCCTGCCTTACAAGTTTCACCTACCACCCCACAAATTCCACCTCCCACCCCACAAGTTCCACCTCCTGCCCCAAAAGTGCCAATTCCTGCTTCACAAGTGCCAGTTCATGCTTCACAAATGCCAGCTCATGCCCCACATCATCAACTTCCTGCCCCACAAGTGCCACCTCTAACCCCACAAAGACAGCCTCCTGCCCCACAAGTGCCAGCTCATGCCCCACAAGTGCCACCTCTTGCCCCACAGGTGCCACCTCCTACCCCACAAAGACCACCTCCTGCCCCACATCATCCACCTCCTGCCCCACAAGTGCCAATTCCTGCCCCACAAGTGCCAGCTCATGCCCCACAAGTGCCACCTCTTGCCCCACAGGTGCCACCTCCTACCCCACAAGTGCCACCTCCTGCCCCACATCATCCACCTCCTCCCCCACAAGTGACAATACCTGTTCCACAAGTGCCACCTCCCGCCCCACAACTTCAACATCCCGCCACACAAGTGCCGATTCCTGGCAACGTGTGCCACATCCTGCCCCACAAGTGCCAGCTCCTGCCCCACATGTTCCACCTACCATCCCACAAATTCCACCTCATGCCCCACAAGTGCCAACTCCCAACCCACAAATGCCAAATCCTGCAATGCAACTTCCACCTCCTGCTCCACAAGTGCCACCTCCTGCCCCACATCGTCCACCTCCCACCCAACAAGTGCCACCACCTGCCCCACAAGTGCCAATTCCTGCCCCACATGTGCCAGCTCATGCTTCACAAGTGCCAGCTCCTGCACTACGTCATCCACTTCCTGCCCCACAAGTGCCACCTCCTGACCGACAAAGACATCCTCCTGCCCCATAAGTGCCAATTTCTGACCCACAAGTGCCAATTCCTGCCCCACAAGTGCCAGTTCATGCCCCACAAGTGCCACATTTGTCCACACCACTGCCTCCTCCCCCCCAAATAATCCACCTCCTGCCCCACAAGTGTCACTGACCGACCAACTTCCTCCTCCTGACACACAAGTGCAACCTCCTGCCCCACAAGTGCCAGCTCCTGCCCCACAAGTGCCACTTCCTGCCCCACAAGTACCTCTTCCCTCCCAACAAGTTCCAATTTCCGCCCAACAAGTACCACCTCCTTCTGCACAAGTTCCACCTCCTGCCCTAAAAGCTCCATTTCCTGCCCCAGAAGTGCCACCTCCCGCCCCACAAGTGCCACCTCCCGCCCTACAACTGCCAAACCCTGCCCCAAAATTTCCACCTCCTGCCCAACAATTTCCAACTCGTGCCCCACAATTGCCACCTCCTGCCACACAAATGCCACCTTCTGCCTCAAAATGCCACCTCCTGCCCAACAACTCCAACCTCCCGCCCCACAAGTACCACCTCCTGCTCCACAAGTTCCACCTCCTGCCCCATAAGTTCCACCTTACGCCCCACAAGTGCCATCTCCTGCCCCAAAAGCTCAATTTCCTGCCCCATCAGTGCCACCTCCCGCACCACAAGTGCCACCTCCTGCCCCATAAGTGCCAATTTGTGCCCCACAAGTGCCACTTCCCGCCTTACAAATGCCACCTCCTGCCCCACAACTTTCACCTCCTGCCCCACAAGTGCAACCTCCCTGCCCACGAGTGACACAATCTGCCCAAGTGCCACCTCCTGCCTCACAACTTCCACCTCCCGCCCCACAAGTGCCACCTCCTGTCTCACAAGTGCCACCTCCCACCCTACAACTTCCAACTCCCGCACCACAACTTCCACCTCCTGCCTCACAAGTTCCACATCCCACCCCACAACTTCATTCTCCCGCCCCACAACTTCCAACTCCTGGCCCACAAGTGCGACCTCCTGCCCCACTATTACCACCTCCTGCCCCACAATTTCCACCTCCTGCCCCACAAGTGCCACAACCTGCTCCACAATTTCAACGTCCTGCCTTACAAGTGCCACATTCTGCCCCACAAGTGTAGGCTCCTGCTCCACAAGTGCCACCTCCCGAACCACAACCTCAACCTCTGGCCCCACAAGTCCCACCTCCCGCCCCACAAGTGCCACATCCCGCCCCACAAGTGCCACCACCCGCCCCACAAGTGCCACCTTCTGTTCCACAACTTCCACCTCCTGCCCCACAAGTTATAACTCCTGCCCCACAAGTGTTGCATTTTGCCCCACAAGTGCCACCTCCCGCCCCACAAGTGCCACATCCCGCCCCACAAGTGCCACCTCACGCCCCACAACTTCCACATCCCGCCCCACAGGTGCCACCACCTGACCCAGAAGTGCCACCACCTGACCCACTAATGCAACTACCTGCCCCACAAGTGCCAACTCGTGCCCCACAAGTGCCCACTCCTGCCCCACAAGTGCCACCCCCTGCCTCACATCTTCCACCTCCCGCCCCACAAATGCCACCTCCTGCCCTACAAGTGCCACCTCAGGCCCCACAAGTGCCCCCTCCTGCTCCACAAGTGCCATGTCCTGCCCCACAAGTGCCACCTCCCGCCCCTCTATGGCTACCTCCTGCCCCACAAGTTACACCTCTTGCCCCACAACGCCGACCCCCGCCCCACATGTGCCACCACCTGACCCACAAGTGCCAACTCCTGCCCCACAAGTGCCAACTCCTGCACCACATTTGTCGCGTCCTGCCCCACAATTGCTGGCTCCTGCCCCACAAGTGCCAACTCCTGCCCCACAAGTGCCACCTCCCGCCCCACAAGTGCCACCTCCCGCCCCACTACTTCCACTTCACACCCCAAATCTTCTTACCTTCCACCCCACAAGTGCCACCTCCTGCCCCAAACCTTCAACCTACTGCCCCACAACTGCCACTTCCCACCCAGCAATTGCCACCCCCCGCCCCACAAGTGCCTCCTCCCACCCCACAAGTGCCAACCCTTACCCCACAAGTTCCAACTCCTGCCCCACATCATCCACCAACCGCCCCACAAGTGCCACCTCCTGCACCACAAGTGCCACCTCCTGACCCACAACTTCCAGCTCCTGCCCCAATAGTGCCAGCTCCCGGCCCACAATTGCCACCTCCTGCCCCACAACTTCCATCTCCCACTCCACAAGTGCCACCTACTGCACAACAAATACCATCTCCTGCCCCATAAGTGCCACCTCCTGCCCCACAACCGCTACCTCCTGCCTCATATCATTCACCTCCCGCCCCACAATTTCCACCTCCTGCTCAACTAGTGCCACGTGCTGCCCCACAAGTTCCATTTCCCGCCCCACAAGTGCCACCTCCAGCCACACAAGTGCTAAATCGTGCCGCACAACTTCCACCTCCCGCCGCACAACTGCCACCTCCCGATTTAAAAGTGCCACCTCCTGACCCACAAGTGCCTCCTCCTGTCCCACAGTTTCACCTCCCACTCCACAAGTTACACCTCACCCCCCACAAGTTCTACCACCCACCCCACAAGTGCCACCTGCAGCCCCAGAAGTGTCAAATCCTGCCACACAACTTCCACATCCAGCCCCACAAGTGCCACCTCCCACCCCACAACTTCCACTTCCCGCCCAACAACAGCCTCCTCCTGCCCCACAAGTGCCACTTCCTGCCCCACAAGTGCCTCCTCCTGCCACACAAGTGCCACCTCCTGCCCCACAAGTGCCACTTCCTGCCCCACAAGTGCTACCTACTTCCCCACAAGTGCCACCTCCTGCCCCACATCATCCATCTCCTGCCTCACAAATGCCTCCTCCTGTCCCACAATTGCCACCTCCCGCCCCACAACTTCCACCTCACGCCCCACAAGTGCCACCTCACGCCCCACAAGTGCCACCTCACGCCCCACAAGTGCCACTTCCTGCCCCACAAGTGCCACTTCCTGCCCCACAAGTGCCACCTCCTGCCCCACAAGTGCCACCTCCTGCCCCACAAGTGCCACCTCCTGCCCCACAGGTGCCACCTCCTGCCCCACAAGTGCCACTTCCTGCCCCACAAGTGCCTCCTCCTGCCCCACAAGTGCCTCCTCTTGCCCCACAAGTGCCTCCTCCTGCCCCACAAGTGCCTCCTCCTGGCCCACAAGTGCTACCTACTTCCGCACAAGTGCCACCTCCTGCCCCACATCATCCACCTCCTGCCTCACAAATGCCTCCTCCTGACCCACAATTGCCACCTGCCGCCCCACAACTTCCACCTCACACCCCACAAGTGCCATCTCCCACCCCAGAAGTGTCACAACCCGCCCCACAAATCCAACTCCTGACCCACAAGTGCCACCTCCCACCCCACAAGTTCCACCTTCCGCACCACAAGTGCCACCTCCTGCCCCACAAGTGCCTCCTCTTGCCCCACAAGTGCTACCTACTTCCCCACAAGTGCCTCCTCCTGCCCCACAAGTGCCTCCTCCTGCCCCACAAGTGCCACCTCCTGCCACACAAGTGCCACCTCCTGCCCCACAAGTGCCACCTCCTGCCCCACAAGTGCCACCTCCTGCCCCACAAGTGCTACCTACTTCCCCACAAGTGCCTCCTCCTGCCCCACAAGTGCCTCCTCCTGCCCCACAAGTGCCTCCTCCTGCCCCACAAGTGCCACTTCCTGCCCCACAAGTGCCACTTCCTGCCCCACAAATGCCACTTCCTGCCCCACAAGTGCCACTTCCTGCCCCACAAGTGCCACCTCCTGCCCCACATCATCCACCTCCTGCCTCACAAATGCCTCCTCCTGACCCACAATTGCCACCTGCCGCCCCACAACTTCCACCTCACGCCCCACAAGTGCCACCTCCCGCCCCAGAAGTGCCACAACCCGCCCCACAAATCCAACTCCTGACCCACAAGTGCCACCTCCCGCCCCACAAGTGCCACCTCCCGACCCACATGTACCAACTTCTGCCCTACAAGTGCCAGCTCCTGCCCCTCAAGTGTCACCTCCTCCCCACAAGTGCCACTTCCTGCCGCACAAGTGATACCTCCAGCCCCACAACTGCCACCACCCGCCCCACAACTTCCACCTCCCGCCTCACAAGTGCAACCTCCAGGCCCACAAGTGCCACCTCCAGATCCACAAGAATTAACTCCTGCCCCACAAGTGCCACCTCCTGCCCTTCAAGAGCCACTTCTTGCCCCACAAGTAACATTTCTTGCCCCACAAGTGCCAACTCCTGCCCCACTAGTGCCACCTCCCGCCCCACAAGTGCCACCACCCTCCCCACAACTTTAACCTCCTTCCCCAAAACATCCACCTCCCGCCCCACAGGTGTCATCATCTGCCCCACAACTGCCACATCCCGCCCCACAAGTGCCACCCCTTGCCCCACAAGTGCCACATTCCACCGCACAATTTCCACCTCTTGTTACACAAGTCCCACCTCCCGCCCAACAACAGCCTCCTCCTGCCCCACAAGTGCCACCTCCTGCCCCACAAGTGCCACCTCGCATCCCACAAGTGCCACATCCCGCCCCACAAGTTCCACCTCCTGCCTTACAAGTGCCAATTCCTGCCCTACAAGTGCCAGCTCATTCCCCTGAAGTGCCAGCTCCTGCCCCACAAGTGCCACATTTGTCCACACCACTGCCACCTTCCCCCCAAATAATCCACCTCCTGCCCCACAAGTGTCACTGACCGCCCAACTTCATCCTCCTGACACACAAGTGCAACCTCCCGCTCCGCAACTTCCACCTCCCACTCCACAACGTCCACCTCCTGCCCCAGTAATGCCACCTCCCGACCCACAACTTCCACCTCCCGCCCCACAAGAGCCACCTCCCGCCCTACAACTTCCATCTCCTGGCTCACAAGTTCCACCTCCTGCCTCAAAAGAGCCACCTCCCGCCCCACAACTTCCACGTAACGCCCCATAAGTTCCACCTCCTGCCCAACAAGTGCCACCTCTCGTCCCACAAGGACCACCTCCTGCCCCACAAGTGCCACCTCCTGCCCAACAAGTGCCACCACCCTCCCCAAAATACCAACTCCCGCCCCACAAGTGCCACGTCCAGCCCCACAACTTCCACCTCCTGCCCCAAAAGTGTCAACTCCTGCCCCATAAGTTCCATATCCCGCCCCACAAGTGCCACTACCTGCCCCACTAGTGCCATCTCCATTTCCACAGGTGCCACCTCCCGCCCCACAACTTCCACGTAACGCCCCATAAGTTCCACCTCCTGCCCAACAAGTGCCACCTCTCGTCCCACAAGGACCACCTCCTGCCCCACAAGTGCCACCTCTTGCCCCACAAGTGCCAAATACTTCCCCACAACTTCCACCTTCTGCCGCACTAGTGCCAACTCCAATTCCACAAGTGCCACCTCCCACACCACAACTGCCACCACCTGACCCACAAGTGCCAACTCCTGCCCCACAAGTGCCATTTCTTGCCCCACAAGTGCCACCTCCTGCCCCACAAGTGCCATTTCCTGCCCTACAACTTCCACCTCCTGCCCCACAAGAGCCAGTTCCAGCCCCACAAATGCCACCTCCCGCCCCACAAATTCAACATCCCGCCATACAAGTGCCAACTCCTGCCCAACGTGTGCCACATCCTGCCCCACAAGTGCCAAATCCTGCCCCGCAACTTTTACCTCCTGCTCCACAAGTGCCAACTCCTGCCCCACATCATCCACCTCCTGCCCCACAAGTGCCACCTCCAGCCCCACAAGTGCCAACTCCTGCCCCACAAGTGCCACATCCCTCCCCACAAGTGCCAGCTCCTGCCCCACAAGTGCCACCTACCACGCCACAAGTGCCACCTCCTGCCCCACAAGTTCCACCTCCCACCCCACAAGTGCCAAATCCTGCCACGCAACGTCCACATCCTGCTCCACAAGTGCCACATCCTGCCCCACATCATCCACCTCCCATCCAACAAGTGCCACCACCTGCCGCACAACTGCCAATTCCTGCCCCACAAGTGCCAGCTCATGCTTCACAAGTGCCAGCTCCTGCCCCTCATCATCCACCTCCTGCCCCACAAGTGCCACCTATCGCCCAACAATTGTGGCCACATGACAAACAAGTGAAAAATCCCACCCCACAAGTGCCACTACATGCCCAACAGGTGCCACCTCCCACCCCACAACTTCAGCCTCCCGCCACATAAGTGCCAACTCCTGCCCAACGTGTGATATCTCCTGCACCACAAGTTCCAAGTCTTGCCCCACAAGTTCCACCTACCATCCCACAAGTGCCACCTCCAGCCCCACAAGTGCCATCTCCCACCCCACAAGTACCAAATCCTGCCCCACAACTTCCACCTCCTGCCCCAGAAGTGCCATCTCCTGTCGCACAAGTTCCACCTTCTGCCCCACAAGTGTAACCTCCAGCCCCATAAGTGCCAAATCCTGCCCCACAACATCCACCTGTGCCCTACAAATACCATTTCCGGCTCCACATCATCCAACTCCTGCCCCACAAGTACCAGCTCCTGCCCCTCATCATCCACCTCCTGCCCCACAAGTGCCACCTCCTGCCCCACAAGTGCCACCTCCCGACCCACAAGTGCCACCTCCCAACCCACAAGTGCCACCTCCTGCCGTGCAAGTGCCACCTCCTGCCCCGAAAGTGCCAGCTCCTGCTCCACATGTGCCACCTCTCGCCCCACAAGTTCCAGCTCCCGCCCCATAAGTGCCACCTCCCTCTCCACAAATTCCACCTCCCGCCCACAAGTGCCACATCGCTCCCCACAAGTGCCACCTCTTGCCCCACAACTTCCACCTTGCGACCCACAAGTGCGAACTCCCGCCAAACAACTGACACCTCCTGCCTCACAAGTGCCAACTCCTGCCCAACTAGTGCCACCTCCTGCCCCACTAGTGCCACCTCCCGACCCACAAGTGCCACCTCCTGCCCCGCCAGTTCCACC
Source organism: Coturnix japonica (assembly GCF_054131305.1). NCBI lineage: Eukaryota > Metazoa > Chordata > Aves > Galliformes > Phasianidae > Coturnix > Coturnix japonica. Next base: position 152,250 of record NC_140700.1, read on the forward strand.
TCCTGCCGTGCAAGTGCCAGCTCCTGCCCCACATGTGCCACCTCTCGCCCCATAAGTGCCACCTCCGTCTCCACAAATTCAGCCTCCCGCCCACAAGTGCCACATCGCTCCCCACAAGTGCCACCTCCCGCCCCACAAGTGCCAACTCCCGCCCCACAAGTGCCAACTCCCGCCCCACAACTGCCAATTCCAGCCCCACAAGTGCCAGCTCATGCTTCACAAGTGCCAGCTCCTGCCCCTCATCATCCACCTCCTGCCCCACAAGTGCCACCTCCTGCCCAAAACCTGCCACCTCCCTCCCCACAATGCCACCTCCTGCCATATTAGTGCAGCCTCCTGCCCCACAAGTGCAAACTCCCGCCCCAAAAGTGCCACTTCCTGCCCCTCTATCGCCACCTCCTGCCCCAGAAGTTCCACTTCCTGCACCACAAGTTACACCTACAGCCCCACAATTTCCACCTCCTGTTTTACAAGTTCCACTTCCGCCCCACAAGTGCCACCTCCTGCCCAACAAGTGCCACTTCCTGACCCACAAGTGCAAGGTCCTGTCCTTCAACTTCCACCTCCTGCCCCACAACGACCACCTCCTGCCCCACATCATCCACCTCCCGCCCCACAATTGCCACCTCCTGCCCCACAAGTGCCACCTCCCGCCCAACAATTGTGGCCACATGACAAACAAGTTCCACTTCCGCCCCACAAGTGCCACCTCCTGCCCAACAAGTGCCATTTCATACCCCACAGGTTCCAAATCCTACCCCACTGGTGCCATTTCCTGCCCCACAAGTGCCATTTCCCCCCCCACATGTGCCAACTCCTGCCTTACAAGTTTCACCTACCACCCCACAAATTCCACCTCCCACCCCACAAGTTCCACCTCCTGCCCCACAAGTGCCAATTCCTGCTTCACAAGTGCCAGCTCCTGCACTACGTCATCCACTTCCTGCCCCACAAGTGCCACCTCCTGACCGACAAAGACATCCTCCTGCCCCATAAGTGCCAATTTCTGCCCCACAAGTGCCAGCTCATTCCCCTGAAGTGCCACATTTGTCCACACCACTGCCTCCTCCCCCACAAATAATACACCTCCCGCCCCACAAGTGTCACTGACTGACCAACTTCCTCCTCCTGCCCCACAAGTGCCAGCTCCTGCCCCACAAGTGCCAGCTCCTGCCCCACAAGAGCCACTTCCTGCCCCACAAGTACCTCTTCCCTCCCAACAAGTTCCAATTTCCGTCCAACAAGTACCACCTCCTTCTGCACAAGTTCCACCTCCTGCCCTAAAAGCTCCATTTCCTGCCCCAGAAGTGCCACCTCCCGCCCCACAAGTGCCACCTCCTGCCCTACAACTTCCACCTCCTGGCCCACAAGTGCCACCTCCCGCCCTACAACTGCCAAACCCTGCCCCAAAACTTCCACCTCCTGCCCAACAATTTCCAACTCGTGCCCCACAATTGCCACCTCCTGCCACACAAATGCCACCTTCTGCCTCAAAATGCCACCTCCTGCCCAACAACTCCAACCTCCCGCCCCACAAGTACCACCTCCTGCTCCACAAGTTCCACCTCCTGCCCCATAAGTTCCACCTTACGCCCCACAAGTGCCATCTCCTGCCCCAAAAGCTCAATTTCCTGCCCCATCAGTGCCACCTCCCGCACCACAAGTGCCACCTCCTGCCCCATAAGTGCCAATTTCTGCCCCACAAGTGCCACTTCCCGCCTTACAAATGCCACCTCCTGCCCCACAACTTTCACCTCCTGCCCCACAAGTGCAACCTCCCTGCCCACGAGTGACACAATCTGCCCAAGTGCCACCTCCTGCCTCACAACTTCCATCTCCCGCCCCACAAGTGCCACCTCCTGCCCCATAAGTGCCAATTTCTGCCCCACAAGTGCCACTTCCCGCCTTACAAATTCCACCCCCCACCCCACAAGTTCCACCTCCTGCCCCAAAAGTGCCAATTCCTGCTTCACAAGTGCCAGCTCATGCTTCACAAATGCCAGCTCATGCCCCACATCAACTTCCTGCCCCACAAGTGCCACCTCTAACCCCACAAAGACAGCCTCCTGCCCCACATCATCCACCTCCTCCCCCACAAGTGACAATACCTGTTAGACAAGTGCAACCTCCAGCCCCACAACTTCAACATCCCGCCACACAAGTGCTGACTCCTGGCAACGTGTGCCACATCCTGCCACACAATTGCCAGCTCCTTCCCCATATCAACCACCTCCCATCCAACAAGTGCCACCTCCTGCCCCACAAGTGCCAATTCCTGCCCCCCAAGTGCCAGCTCATGCTCCACAAGTGCCAGCTCCTGCCCCTCATCATCCACCTCCTGCCCCACAACATCAATCTCCAGCCCCACAAGAGCCGCCTCCTGCCCGACAAGTTACACCTGCTACAAGTTCCACAAGTGCCACCTCCCTGCTCACGAGTGCCACATCCCGCCCCACATGTACCACCTCCTGCATCACAACTTCCACCTCCCGCCCCACATGTACCACCTCCTGCATCACAACTTCCACCTCCCGCCCCACATGTACCACCTCCTGCATCACAACTTCCACCTCCCGCCCCACATGTACCACCTCCTGCATCACAACTTCCACCTCCCGCCCCACATGTACCACCTCCTGCATCACAACTTCCACCTCCCGCCCCACATGTACCACCTCCTGCATCACAACTTCCACCTCCCGCCCCACATGTACCACCTCCTGCATCACAACTTCCACCTCCCGCCCCACAAGTTCCACCTCCTCCCCACAAGCGCCACCTCCCTCTCCACAAAATCCACCTCCCACGCACAAGTGCCACATCCTGCCCCACAAGTGCCACCTCATGCCTCACAAGTGCCACCCCCCCCCACAAGTGCCACCTCGTGCCTCACAAGTGCCACATCCTGCCCCACAAGTGTCACCTCCTGCCCACAAGTGCCACCTTCCGCCCCACAAGTGCCACCTCACACCCCAACAGTGTCAACTTCCGCCCCACAAGTGACACCTCACGCCCCACAACTTCCACATCCCGCCCCACAAGTGCCACCACCTGACCCACAAGTGCCACCACCTGACCCACTAATGCAACTACGTGCCCCACAAGTGCCAACTCGTGCCCCACAAGTGCCAACTCCTGCCCCACAAGTTCTACCTCCTGCCTTACAAGTGCCACCCCCTGCCTCACAACTTCCACCTCCCGCCCCACAAATGCCACCTCCTGCCCCACAAATGCCACCTCCTGCCCTACAAGTGCCACCTCAGGCCCCACAAGTGCCCCCTCCCGCTCCACAAGTGCCACGTCCTGCCCCACAAGGGCCAAATCCTGCCACGCAACATCCACCTCCTGCCCCACATCATCCACCTCCCACCCCACAAGTGCCAATTCCAGCCCTAAAAGTGCCAGCTCATGCTTCACAATTGCCAGCTCCTGCCCCACATCATCCACCTCCTGCCCCACAAGTGCCACCTCCTAACCCACATGTGCCAACTCCCACCCCACAAGTTTAACCTCCAGACACACAAGTGCCATCTCCCGCCCCACAATTGCCACCTCCCTCCCCACAATGCCACCACCTGCCATATTAGTGCAGCCTCCTGCCCCACAAGTGCAAACTCCCGCCCCAAAAGTGCCACTTCCTGCCCCTCTATCGCCACCTCCTGCCCCAGAAGTTCCACTTCCTGCACCACAAGTTACACCTACAGCCCCACAATTTCCACCTCCTGTTTTACAAGTTCCACTTCCGCCCCACAAGTGCCACCTCCTGCCCAACAAGTGCCAGTTCATGCCCCACAAGTGCAAGGTCCTGTCCTTCAACTTCCACCTCCCGCCCCACAATTGCCATCTCCTGCCCCACAAGTGCCACCTCCCGCCACACAAGTGCCACCTCCTGCCCCACAAGTGCCACCTCCCGCCACACAAGTGCCACCTCCCGCCCCTCTATAGCCACCTCCTGCCCCACAAGTTACACCTCTTGCCCCACAAGTTCCACCTCTTGCCCCACAACGTCGACCCCCGCCCCACATGTGCCACCACCTGACCCACAAGTGCCAACTCCTGCCCCACAAGTGCCGGCTCCTGCCCCACAAGTGCTACCTCTCGCCCCACAACTTCAACCCTCAGCCACACAAGTGCCAACTCCTGCCCAACAAGTGCCACCTCCCGCCCCACAAGTGCCACCTCCCGCCCCACTACTTCCACGTCACACCCCAAATCTTCTTACCTTCCACCCCACAAGTGCCACCTCCTGCCCCAAACCTTCAACCTACTGCCCCACAACTGCCACTTCCCACCCAGCAATTGCCACCCCCCGCCCCACAAGTGCCTCCTCCCACCCCACAAGTGCCAACCCTTACCCCACAAGTGCCAACTCCTGCCCCACATCATCCACCAACCGCCCCACAAGTGCCACCTCCTGCACCACAACTTCCATCTCCCACTCCACAAGTGCCACCTACTGCACAACAAATACCATCTCCTGCCCCATAAGTGCCATCTCCTGCCCCACAGGTGCCACCTACTGTTCCACATCATGCACCTCCTTCCCCACATCATGCACCTCCTGTTCCACAAATGCCACCTCCTGACCCACAACTTCCACCTCCTGCCCCACAAGTGCCACCTCTTGCCCCACATAATCCACGTCCTGCTCCAAAATTGCCACCTCCTGCCTCACAATTGCCACTTCCCTACCCAAAAGTGCCACCTCCAGCCCCACCAGTTCCACCTCCTGACCCACAAGTGCCACTACGTGACCCACAATTGCCACCTCCCGTCTCACAATTGCAACTCTCGCCCAACAAGTGCCACCTCCTGCCCCACAATTGCCACCACCCCCCCAACAAGTGCCACCTCCCGCCCCACAAGTACCACATCCCACCCCACAAGTGCAACCTCCTGCCCCACAAGTGCCAACTCTCGCCCCACAAGTGCCAACTCCTGCCCCACAACATCCACCTCACGCTCCAAAAGTGCCACCTCCTGCCCCACAAGTGCTTCTTCCTGCCTTACAAGTGCCACTTCCCGCTGCACAAGTGACACCTCCAGCCCCACAGCTGCCACAACCCGCCCCACAACTTCCACATCCCGCCTCACAACTGCAAGCTCCTGCCCCACAATTGCCACCTCCTACCACACAAGTGCCAACTCCTGCCCCACAAGTGCCACCTCATGTCCCTCAATTTTCACCTTATGCCCCAAAAGTGCCACCTCCCGCCCAACAAGTGCAACATCTCGCCCCACTAGTGCCACGTCCCGGCCCAAAATTGCTACCTCCTGCCCCACATCATCCACCTCCTGCCCCACAATTGCCACCTCCTATCACACAAGTGCCAACTCCTGCCCGACAAGTGCCACCTCCTGCCCCACAACTTTCACCTCCTGCCCCACAAGTGCAACCTCCCTGCCCACGAGTGACACAATCTGCCCAAGTGCCACCTCCCGCCCTGCAACTTCCACCTCCCGCTCCACAACTTTCACCTCCTGCCCCAGTAGTGCCACCTCCCGACCCACAATTGCCACGTGTCGCCCCACAACTTCCACGTAACGCCCCATAAGTTCCACCTCCTGCCCAACAAGTGCCACCTCTCGTCCCACAAGGACCACCTCCTGCCCCACAAGTGCCACCTCTTGCCCCACAAGTGCCAAATACTTCCCCACAACTTCCACCTTCTGCCGCACTAGTGCCAACTCCAATTCCACAAGTGCCACCTCCCACACCACAAGTGCCACCACCTGACCCACAAGTGCCAACTCCTGCCCCACAAGTGCCACCTCCTGCCCCACAACTGCCATTTCCTGCCCTACAACTTCCACCTCCTGCCCCACAAGAGCAAGTTCCAGCCCCACAAGTGCCACCTCTTGCCCCACAGGTTCCACCTCCTACCCCACAAGTGCCACCTCCTGCCCCACATCATCCACCTCCTCCCCCACAAGTGACAATACCTGTTCCACAAGTGCCACCTCCCGCCCCACAACTTCAACATCCCGCCACACAAGTGCCGACTCCTGGCAACGTGTGCCACATCCTGCCCCACAAGTGCCAGCTCCTGCCCCACATGTTCCACCTACCATCCCACAAATTCCACCTCATGCCCCACAAGTGCCAACTCCCAACCCACAAATGCCAAATCCTGCAATGCAACTTCCACCTCCTACTCCACAAGTGCCACCTCCTGACCCACATCGTCCACCTCCCACCCAACAAGTGCCACCACCTGCCCCACAAGTGCCAATTCCTGCCCCACATGTGCCAGCTCATGCTTCACAAGTGCCAGCTCCTGCTCTACGTCATCCACTTCCTGCCCCACAAGTGCTACCTCCTGACCGACAAAGACATCCTCCTGCCCCACAAGTGCCAATTCCTGCCCCACAAGTGCCAAATTTGTCCACACCACTGCCTCCTCCCCCACAAATAATCCACCACCTCCCCACAAGTGTCACTGACTGACCAACTTCCTCCTCCTGACCCACAAGTGCCAGCTCCTGCCCCACAAGAGCCACTTCCTGCCCCACAAGTACCTCTTCCCTCCCAACAAGTTCCAATTTCCGCCCAACAAGTACCACCTCCTTCTGCACAAGTTCCACCTCCTGCCCTAAAAGCTCCATTTCCTGCCCCAGAAGTGCCACCTCCCGCCCCACAAGTGCCACCTCCTGCCCTACAACTTCCACCTCCTGGCCCACAAGTGCCACCTCCCGCCCTACAACTGCCAAACCCTGCCCCAAAACTTCCACCTCCTGCCCAACAATTTCCAACTCGTGCCCCACAATTGCCACCTCCTGCCACACAAATGCCACCTTCTGCCTCAAAATGCCACCTCCTGCCCAACAACTCCAACCTCCCGCCCCACAAGTACCACCTCCTGCTCCACAAGTTCCACCTCCTGCCCCATAAGTTCCACCTTACGCCCCACAAGTGCCATCTCCTGCCCCAAAAGCTCAATTTCCTGCCCCATCAGTGCCACCTCCCGCACCACAAGTGCCACCTCCTGCCCCATAAGTGCCAATTTCTGCCCCACAAGTGCCACTTCCCGCCTTACAAATGCCACCTCCTGCTCCACAACTTTCACCTCCTGCCCCACAAGTGCAACCTCCCTGCCCACGAGTGACACAATCTGCCCAAGTGCCACCTCCTGCCTCACAACTTCCACCTCCCGCCCCACAAGTGCCACCTCCTGTCTCACAAGTGCAACCTCCCGCCCCACAACTTCCACAACCTGCCCCACAAGTGCCACCTCCCGTCACTCAACTTCCAACTCCCGCCCCACAAGTGCCACCTCCCGCCCTACAACTTCCACCTCCCGCACCACAACTTCCACCTCCTGCCTCACAAGTTCCACATTCTCCCGCCCCACAACTTCCAACTCCTGGCCCACAAGTGCGACCTCCTGCCCCACCATTACCACCTCCTGCCCCACAATTTCCACCTCCTGCCCCACAATTTCCACCTCCTGCCCCACAAGTGCCACAACCTGCTCCACAATTTCAACGTCCTGCCTTACAAGTGCCACATTCTGCCCCACAAGTGTAGGCTCCTGCTCCACAAGTGCCACCTCCCGAACCACAACCTCAACCTCTGGCCCCACAAGTCCCACCTCCCGCCCCACAAGTGCCACATCCCGCCCCACAAGTGCCACCTTCTGTTCCACAACTTCCAGCTCCTGCCCCACAAGTTATAACTCCTGCCCCACAAGTGTTGCATTTTGCCCCACAAGTGCCACCTCCCGTCTCACAAGTGCCACCTCCCGACCCACAAGTGCCAATTCCTGCCCCACATCATTCACCTCTTGCCCCACAAGTGCCACCTCCCGACCCACAAGTGCCAACTCCTGCCCCGCAACTTCCATCTCCTGCTCCACAAGTGCCACCTCGAACCGCACAATTGCCACCTCCTTCCCCATATCAACCACCTCCCATCCAACAAGTGCCACCTTCTGCCCCACAAGTGCCAATTCCTGCCCCCCAAGTGCCAGCTCATGCTTCACAAGTGCCAGCTCCTGCCCCTCATCATCCACCTCCTGCCCCACAACATCAATCTCCAGCCCCACAAGAGCCGCCTCCTGCCCGACAAGTTACACCTGCTACAAGTTCCACAAGTGCCACCTCCCTGCTCACGAGTGCCACATCCTGCCCCACATGTACCACCTCCTGCATCACAACTTCCACCTCCCGCCCCACATGTACCACCTCCTGCATCACAACTTCCACCTCCCGCCCCACATGTACCACCTCCTGCATCACAACTTACACCTCCCGCCCCACAAGTGCCACCTCAGGCCCCACAAGTGCCACCTCCCGCCCCTCAAGTGCCACGTCCTGCCCCACAAGTGCCGCCCCCAGCCCCGCAACTGCCACCCCTTGCCCCACAATTTCCACCTCCCGCCCCACAAGTGCCATCTCCTGCCCCACAGGTGCCACCTACTGTTCCACATCATCCACCTCCTTCCCCATATCATCCACCTCCTGTTCCACAAATGTCACCTCCTTACCCACAGCTTCCACATCCTGCCCCACAAGTGCCACCTCCTGCCCCACATAATCCACGTCCTGCTCCAAAATTGCCACCTCCTGCCCCACAAGTGCCACCTCCCACCCAACAAGTGCCACCTCCAGCCCCACCAGTTCCACCGCCCGCCCCACAAGTACCACCTCCTGACCCACAAGTGCCACTACGTGACCCACAATTGCCACCTCCCGTCTCACAACTGCAACTCTCGCCCAACAAGTGCCACCTCCTGCCCCACAATTGCCACCACCCCTCCAACAAGTGCCACCTCCCGCCCCACAAGTACCACATCCCACCCCACAAGTGCAACCTCCTGCCCCACAAGTGCCAACTCTCGCCCCACAAGTGCCAACTCCTGCCCCACAACATCCACCTCACGCTCCAAAAGTGCCACCTCCTGCCCCACAAGTGCTACTTCCTGCCTTACAAGTGCCACTTCCCGCTGCACAAGTGACACCTCCAGCCCCACAGCTGCCACAACCCGCCCCACAACTTCCACATCCCGCCTCACAACTGCAAGCTCCTGCCCCACAATTGCCACCTTCTACCACACAAGTGCCAACTCCTGCCCCACAAGTGCCACCTCATGTCCCTCAATTTTCACCTTATGCCCCAAAAGTGCCACCTCCCGCCCAACAAGTGCAACATCTCGCCCCACTAGTGCCACGTCCCGGCCCAAAATTGCTACCTCCTGCCCCACATCATCCACCTCCTGTTCCACAAATGTCACCTCCTGACCCACAACTTCCACCTCCTGCCCCACAAGTGCCACCTTCTGCCTCACAAGTGCCACCCCTTGCCCCACAAGTGCCACATCCCACCGCACAATTTCCACCTCTTGTTACACAAGTCCCACCTCCCGCCCAACAATAGCCTCCTCCTGCCCCACAAGTGCCACTTCCTGCCCCACAAGTGCCACCTCCCGCCTTACAAGTGCCACGTCCTTCCCAATTGCCACGTCCTGTCCCACAAGTGCCACCTCCTGCCGTACAAGTGCCACCCTCTGCCCCACAATTGCCACTTCTTGCCCCACAATTGCCAATTCTTGCCCCACAACTTCCACCTCCCACCCCATAACTTCCACCTCCCGTCCCACAGCTTCCACATCCTGCCCCACAAGTGCCCGATCCTGCCCCAGAAGTACCACCACCTGACCCACAAGTGCCAACTCCTGCCCCACAAGTGCCACCTCGCATCCCGCAAGTGCCACATCCCGCCCCACAAGTTCCACCTCCTGCCTTACAAGTGCCAATTCCTGCCCTACAAGTGCCAGCTCATTCCCCTGAAGTGCCAGCTCCTGCCCCACAAGTGCCACATTTTGCCACACCACTGCCACCTCCCCCCCCAAATAATCCACCTCCTGCCCCACAAGTGTCACTGACCGCCCAACTTCCTCCTCCTGACACACAAGTGCAACCTCCTGCCCCACAAGTGCCAGCTCCTGCCCGACAAGAGCCACTTCCTGCCCCACAAGTTCCACCTCCTGCCTTACGAGTGCCAATTCCTGCTTCACAATTGCCAGCTCATGCTTCACAAATGCCAGCTCCTGCCCCACATCATCCACCTCCTGTTCCACAAATGTCACCTCCTGCATCACAACTTCCACCTCCCGCCCCACATGTACCACCTCCTGCATCACAACTTCCACCTCCCGCCCCACAAATGCCACCTCCTGCCCTACAAGTGCCACCTCAGGCCCCACAAGTGCCCCCTCCCGCTCCACAAGTGCCACGTCCTGCCCCACAAGAGCCATCTCCCGCCCCACAAGGGCCAAATCCTGCCACGCAACATCCACCTCCTGCCCCACATCATCCACCTCCCACCCCACAAGTGCCACCTCCTGTGGCACAACTGCCAATTCCAGCCCTAAAAGTGCCAGCTCATGCTTCACAATTGCCAGCTCCTGCCCCACATCATCCACCTCCTGCCCCACAAGTGCCACCTCCTATCCCACATGTGCCAACTCCTGCAACACAAGTGCCATTTCCTGCACCACATTTGCCACCTCCTGCCCCACAAGTGCCACCTCCCACCCCACAAGTTTAACCTCCGGACACACAAGTGCCATCTCCCGCCCCACAAGTGCCATCTCCCGCCCCACAAGTGCCATCTCCCGCCCCACAAGTGCCAAATCCTGACGTGCAACTTCCACCTCCTGCTCCACAAGTGCCATCTCCTGCCCCACAAGTGCCACCTCCCGCCCCTCTATAGCCACCTCCTGCCCCACAAGTTACACCTCTTGCCCCACAACGTCGACCCCCGCCCCACATGTGCCACCACCTGACCCACAAGTGCCAACTCCTGCCCCACAAGTGCCGGCTCCTGCCCCACAAGTGCTACCTCTCGCCCCACAACCTCAACCTCCAGCCACACAAGTGCCACCTCCCGCCCCACTACTTCCACGTCACACCCCAAATCTTCTTACCTTCCACCCCACAAGTGCCACCTCCTGCCCCAAACCTTCAACCTACTGCCCCACAACTGCCACTTCCCACCCAGCAATTTCCACCCCCCGCCCCACAAGTGCCTCCTCCCACCCCACAAGTGCCAACCCTTACCCCACAAGTGCTAACTCCTGCCCCACATCATCCACCAACCGCCCCACAAGTGTCACCTCCTGCCCCACAACTTCCATGTCCCACTCCACAAGTGCCACCTACTGCACAACAAATACCATCTCCTGCCCCATAAGTGCCACCTCCTGCCCCACAACCGCTACCTCCTGCCTCATATCATTCACCTCCCGCCCCACAATTTCTACCTCCTGCTCAACTAGTGCCACGTGCTGCCCCACAAGTTCCATTTCCCGCCCCACAAGTGCCACCTCCCGCCCCACAAGTGCCGCCTCCAGCCACACAAGTGCTAAATCGTGCCGCACAACTTCCACCACCCGCCCCACAACTGCCACCTCCCGCCTTAAAAGTGCCACCTCCCGACCCACAAGTGCCTCCTCCTGTCCCACAGTTGTCACCTCCCGCTCCACAAGTTACACCTCACCCCCCACAAGTTCTACCACCCACCCCACAAGTGCCACCTGCAGCCCCAGAAGTGTCAAATCCTGCCACACAACTTCCACATCCAGCCCCACAAGTGCCACCTCCCACCCCACAACTTCCACTTCCCGCCCAACAACAGCCTCCTCCTGCCCCACAAGTGCCTCCTCCTGCCCCACAAGTGCCTCCTCCAGCCACACAAGTGCCACCTCCTGCCCCACAAGTGCCACTTCCTGCCCCACAAGTGCCACCTCCTGCCACACAAGTGCCACCTCCTGCCCCACAAGTGCCACCTCCTGCCCCACATCATCCACCTCCTGCCTCACAAATGCCTCCTCCTGACCCACAATTGCCACCTGCCGCCCCACAACTTCCACCTCACACCCCACAAGTGCCACCTCCCGCCCCAGAAGTGCCACAACCCGCCCCACAAATCCAACTCCTGACCCACAAGTGCCACCTCCTGCCCCACAAGTTCCACCTTCCGCACCACAAGTGCCACCTCCTGCCCCACAAGTGCCTCCTCCTGCCCCACAAGTGCCTCCTCCTGCCCCACAAGTGCCTCCTCCTGCCACACAAGTGCCACCTCCTGCCCCACAAGTGCCACCTCCCACCCCACAACTTCCACTTCCCGCCCAACAACGGCCTCCTCCTGCCCCACAAGTGCCTCCTCCTGCCCCCCAAGTGCCACCTCCTGCCCCACAAGTGCCACTTCCTGCCCCACAAGTGCTACCTACTTACCCACAAGTGCCACCTCCTGCCCCACATCATCCACCTCCTGCCTCACAAATGCCTCCTCCTGACCCACAATTGCCACCTGCCGCCCCACAACTTCCACCTCACGCCCCACAAGTGCCACAACCCGCCCCACAAATCCAACTCCTGACCCACAAGTTCCTCCTCCCGCCCCACAAGTTCCACCTCCCGCACCACAAGAGCCACCTCCCGACCAACATGTGCCAACTTCTGCCCCACAAGTGCCAGCTCCTGCCCCTCAAGTGTCACCTCTTCCCCACATGTGCCACCTTCTGCTCCACAAGTGCCACTTCCTGCCGCACAAGTGATACCTCCAGCCCCACAACTGCCACCACCCGCCCCACAACTTCCACCTCCCGCCTCACAAGTGCAACCTCCAGGCCTACAAGTGCCACCTCCAGATCCACAAGAATTAACTCCTGCCCCACAAGTGCCACCTCCTGCCCTTCAAGAGCCACTTCATGCCCCACAAGTAACATTTCCTGCCCCACAAGTGCCAACCCCTGCCCAACAAGTGCTATGACCCAGCCCAAAAGTGCCAACTCCTGCCCCACTAGTGCCACCTCCCGCCCCACAAGTGCCACCACCCTCCCCACAACTTCAACCTCCTTCCCCAAAACATCCACCTCCCGCCCCACAGGTGTCATCATCTGCCCCACAACTGCCACATCCCGCCCCACAAGTGCCACCTCCTGCCCCACAAGTGCCAACTCCTGCCCCACATGTTCCACCTACCACCACACAAATTCCAACTCCTGCCCCACAAGTGCCACCTCCCACCCCACAAATGCCACCTCCTGCCCTGCAACTTCCACCTCCTGCCCCACAAGTGCCAATTCCGGCCCCACAAATGCCAGTTCATGCCCCACATCATCCACCTTCTGCCCCACAAGTGCCACCTCCTGCCCCACATGTGCCACGTCCTTCCCAATTGCCACGTCCTGTCCCACAAGTGCCACCTCCTGCCGTACAAGTGCCACCCTCTGCCCCACAATTGCCACTTCTTGCCCCACAATTGCCAATTCTTGCCCCACAACTTCCACCTCCCACCCCATAACTTCCACCTCCCGTCCCACAGCTTCCACATCCTGCCCCACAAGTGCCCGATCCTGCCCCAGAAGTACCACCACCTGACCCACAAGTGCCAACTCCTGCCCCACAAGTGCCACCTCGCATCCCAGAAGTGCCACATCCCGCCCCACAAGTGCTACCTCCTGCCTTACAAGTGCCAATTCCTGCTTCACAAGTGCCAGCTCATGCTTCACAAATGCCAGCTCCTGCCCCACATCATCAACTTCCTGCCCCACAAGTGCCACCTCCAACCCCACAAAGACAGCCTCCTGCCCCACATCATCCACCTCCTGCCCCACAAGTGCCAATTCCTGCCCCACAAGTGCCAGCTCATGCCCCACAAGTGCCAGCTCATGCCCCACAAGTGCCAGCTCTTGCCTCACAGGTGCCACCTCCCGCCAAACAACTGACACCTCCTGCCCCACAAGTGTCACCTCCTGCCCAACAAGTTCCACCTCTTGACCTACAAGTGCCACCTCCTGCCCCATAAGTTTCACCTCTCGCCCAACAAATGCCACCACCTCCCCCAAAAGTGCCACCTCCTGCCCCACAGGTGCCATTTCCTGCCCCACAACTTCCACCTCCCACGCACAAGTGCAACCTACTGCCCCACAAGTGCCAGTTCCTGCCCGACAAGAGCCACTTCCTGCCCCACAAGTACCTCTTCCCTCCCAACAAGTTCCAATTTCCGCCCCACAAATGCCACCTCCTGCCCCACAAGTGCCACCTCCCGACCCACAAGTGCCACCTCACGCCCAACATCTACCACCTCCCACCCAACAAGTGCCACCTCCCGCCCTACAACTTCCATCTCCCGGCCCACAAGTGCCACCTCCTGCCTCAAAAGAGCCACCTCCCGCCCCACAACTTCCACGTAATGCCCCATAAGTTCCACCTCCTGCCCCACAAGTGCCACCTCCTGCCCCACAAGTGCCAATTCCTGCCCCACAAGTGCCAGCTCATGCCCCACAAGTGCCAGCTCCTGCCCCACAAGTGCCACCTCCTGCCCAACAAGTGCCACATCCCGCCCCACAAGTTCCACCTCCTGCCTTACAAGTGCCCATTCCTGCCCAACAAGTGCCAGCTCATGTTTCACAAATGCCAGCTCCTGCCCCACATCATCAACTTCCTGCCCCACAAGTGTCACCTCCAACCCCACAAAGACAGCCTCCTGCCCCACATCATCCACCTCCTGCCCCACAAGTGCCAATTCCTGCCCCACAAGTGCCAGCTCATGCCCCACAAGTGCCAGCTCCTGCCCCACAAGTGCCGCCTCCTGCCCCACAAGTGCCACCTCCTGCCCCACATCATCCACCTCCCAGCCCACAAGTGCCACCTCCTGCTCCACATCATCCACCTCCGTCACCACAAGTGCCAACTCCTGCCCCACAACTTCCACAACCTGCCCTACAACTTCCACCTCCCGCTCCACAAGTGCCACCACCAGCCCCACAAATGCCATCTCCTGCCCCACCAGTTCCACATCCCACACTGCAATGCCAATTCCTGCCCCACATCTTCCACCTCCTGCCTCTCAAGTGCCACCTCCTGCCCCACAAGTGCCACCTCCCACCCCACAAGTGCCACGTCCTTCCCAATTGCCACGTCCTGTCCCACAAGTGCCACCTCCTGCCGTACAAGTGCCACCCTCTGCCCCACAATTGCCAATTCTTGCCCCACAAATTCCACCTCCCACCCCATAACTTCCACCTCCCGTCCCACAGCTTCCACAACCTGCCCCACAAGTGCCCGATCCTGCCCCAGAAGTACCACCACCTGACCCACAAGTGCCAACTGTTGCCCCACAAGTGCCACCTCGCATCCCACAAGTGCCACATCCCGCCCCACAAGTGCTACCTCCTGCCTTACAAGTGCCAATTCCTGCTTCACAAGTGCCAGCTCATGCTTCACAAATGCCAGCTCCTGCCCCACATCATCAACTTCCTGCCCCACAAGTGCCACCTCCAACCCCACAAAGACAGCCTCCTGCCCCACATCATCCACCTCCTGCCCCACAAGTGCCAATTCCTGCCCCACAAGTGCCAGCTCATGCCCCACAAGTGCCAGCTCCTGCCCCACAAGTGCCAGCTCTTGCCTCACAGGTGCCACCTCCCGCCAAACAACTGACACCTCCTGCCCCACAAGTGCCAATTCCTGCCCCTCAAGTGCCACCTCCCGCCAAACAACTGACACCTCCTGCCCCACAAGTGTCACCTCCTGCCCAACAAGTTCCACCTCTTGACCTACAAGTGCCACCTCCTGCCCCATAAGTTTCACCTCTCGCCCAACAAATGCCACCACCTCCCCCAAAAGTGCCACCTCCTGCCCCACAGGTGCCATTTCCTGCCCCACAACATCCACCTCCCACGCACAAGTGCAACCTACTGCCCCACAAGTGCCAGCTCCTGCCCGACAAGAGCCACTTCCTGCCCCACAAGTACCTCTTCCCTCCCAACAAGTTCCAATTTCCGCCCCACAAATGCCACCTCCCGCTCCACAACTTCCACCTCCTGCCCCACAAGTGCCACCTCCCGACCCACACGTGCCACCTCACGCCCAACATCTACCACCTCCCACCCAACAAGTGCCACCTCCCGCCCTACAACTTCCATCTCCCGGCCCTCAAGTGCCACCTCCTGCCTCAAAAGAGCCACCTCCCGCCCCACAACTTCCACGTAACGCCCCATAAGTTCCACCTCCTGCCCCACAAGTGCCACCTCCTGCCCCACAAGTGCCAATTCCTGCCCCACAAGTGCCAGCTCATGCCCCACAAGTGCCAGCTCCTGCCCCACAAGTGCCACCTCCTGCCCAACAAGTGCCACCTCCTGCCCCACAAGTGCCAACTCCTGCCCCACATGTTCCACCTACCACCCCCCAAATTCCAACTCCTGCCCGACAAGAGCCACTTCCTGCCCCACAAGTACCTCTTCCCTCCCCACAAGTTCCAATTTCCGGCCCACAACTTTCACCTCCTGCCCCACAAGTGCAACCTCCCTGCCCACGAGTGACACAATCTGCCCAAGTGCCACCTCCTGCCTCACAACTTCCATCTCCCGCCCCACAAGTGCCACCTCCTGCCCCAGAAGTGCCAATTTCTGCCCCACAAGTGCCACTTCCCGCCTTACAAATTCCACCCCCCACCCCACAAGTTCCACCTCCTGCCCCAAAAGTGCCAATTCCTGCTTCACAAGTGCCAGCTCATGCTTCACAAATGCCAGCTCATGCCCCACATCAACTTCCTGCCCCACAAGTGCCACCTCTAACCCCACAAAGACAGCCTCCTGCCCCACATCATCCACCTCCTCCCCCACAAGTGACAATACCTGTTAGACAAGTGCAACCTCCAGCCCCACAACTTCAACATCCCGCCACACAAGTGCCGACTCCTGGCAACGTGTGTCACATCCTGCCACACAATTGCCACCTCCTTCCCCATATCAACCACCTCCCATCCAACAAGTGCCACCTCCTGCCCCACAAGTGCCAATTCCTGCCCCCCAAGTGCCAGCTCATGCTCCACAAGTGCCAGCTCCTGCCCCTCATCATCCACCTCCTGCCCCACAAGTGCCACCTCCTGACCCACAACATCAATCTCCAGCCCCACAAGAGCCGCCTCCTGCCCGACAAGTTACACCTGCTACAAGTTCCACAAGTGCCACCTCCCTGCTCACGAGTGCCACATCCCGCCCCACATGTACCACCTCCTGCATCACAACTTCCACCTCCCGCCCCACATGTACCACCTCCTGCATCACAACTTCCACCTCCCGCCCCACATGTACCACCTCCTGCATCACAACTTCCACCTCCCGCCCCACATGTACCACCTCCTGCATCACAACTTCCACCTCCCGCCCCACATGTACCACCTCCTGCATCACAACTTCCACCTCCCGCCCCACAAGTTCCACCTCCTCCCCACAAGCGCCACCTCCCACTCCACAAACTCCACCACCCAAGCACAAGTGCCACATCCTGCCCCACAAGTGCCACCTCATGCCTCACAAGTGCCACCCCCCCCCACAAGTGCCACCTCGTGCCTCACAAGTGCCACCCCCCCTACAAGTGCCACCTCCCGCCCCACAAGTGCCACCTCCCACGCACAAGTGCCACATCCTGCCCCACAAGTGTCACCTCCTGCCTACAAGTGCCACCTTCCGCCCCACAAGTGCCACCTCACACCCCAACAGTGTCAACTTCCGCCCCACAAGTGCCACCTCACGCCCCACAACTTCCACATCCCACCCCACAAGTGCCACCACCTGACCCACAAGTGCCACCACCTGACCCACTAATGCAACTACGTGCCCCACAAGTGCCAACTCCTGCACCACAAGTTCTACCTCCTGCCTTACAAGTGCCACCCCCTGCCTCACAACTTCCACCTCCCGCCCCACAAATGCCACCTCCTGCCCTACAAGTGCCACCTCAGGCCCCACAAGTGCCCCCTCCCGCTCCACAAGTGCCACGTCCTGCCCCACAAGGGCCAAATCCTGCCACGCAACATCCACCTCCTGCCCCACATCATCCACCTCCCACCCCACAAGTGCCAATTCCAGCCCTAAAAGTGCCAGCTCATGCTTCACAATTGCCAGCTCCTGCCCCACATCATCCACCTCCTGCCCCACAAGTGCCACCTCCTAACCCACATGTGCCAACTCCTGCCCCAAAAGTGCCATTTCCTGCACCACATTTGCCACCTCCTGCCCCACAAGTGCCACCTCCTTCCCCACAAGTGCCACCTCCCACCCCACAAGTTTAACCTCCAGACACACAAGTGCCATCTCCCGCCCCACAAGTGCCATCTCCCGCCCCACAAGTGCCAAATCCTGACATGCAACTTCCACCTCCTGCTCCACAAGTGCCATCTCCTGCCCCACAAGTGCCACCTCCCGCCACACAAGTGCCACCTCCCGCCCCTCTATAGCCACCTCCTGCCCCACAAGTTACACCTCTTGCCCCACAAGTTCCACCTCTTGCCCCACAACGTCGACCCCCGCCCCACATGTGCCACCACCTGACCCACAAGTGCCAACTCCTGCCCCACAAGTGCCGGCTCCTGCCCCACAAGTGCTACCTCTCGCCCCACAACTTCAACCCTCAGCCACACAAGTGCCAACTCCTGCCCAACAAGTGCCACCTCCCGCCCCACAAGTGCCACCTCCCGCCCCACTACTTCCACGTCACACCCCAAATCTTCTTACCTTCCACCCCACAAGTGCCACCTCCTGCCCCAAACCTTCAACCTACTGCCCCACAACTGCCACTTCCCACCCAGCAATTGCCACCCCCCGCCCCACAAGTGCCTCCTCCCACCCCACAAGTGCCAACCCTTACCCCACAAGTGCCAACTCCTGCCCCACATCATCCACCAACCGCCCCACAAGTGCCACCTCCTGCACTACAACTTCCATCTCCCACTCCACAAGTGCCACCTACTGCACAACAAATACCATCTCCTGCCTTATAAGTGCCATTTCCTGCCCCACAGGTGCCACCTACTGTTCCACATCATGCACCACCTTCCCCACATCATGCACCTCCTGTTCCACAAATGTCACCTCCTGACCCACAAGTGCCACCTCTTGCCCCACATAATCCACGTCCTGCTCCAAAATTGCCACCTCCTGCCCAACAAGTGCCACTTCCCACCCCACAAGTGCCACCTCCAGCCCCACCAGTTCCACCTCCTGACCCACAAGTGCCACTACGTGACCCACAATTGCCACCTCCCGTCTCACAATTGCAACTCTCGCCCAACAAGTGCCACCTCCTGCCCCACAATTGCTACCACCCCCCCAACAAGTGCCACCTCCCGCCCCACAAGTACCACATCCCACCCCACAAGTGCAACCTCCTGCCCCACAAGTGCCAACTCTCGCCCCACAAGTGCCACCTCCTGCCCCACAACATCCACCTCACGCTCCAAAAGTGCCACCTCCTGCCCCACAAGTGCTACTTCCTGCCTTACAAGTGCCACTTCCCGCTGCACAAGTGACACCTCCAGCCCCACAGCTGCCACAACCCGCCCCACAACTTCCACATCCCGCCTCACAACTGCAAGCTCCTGCCCCACAATTGCCACCTCCTACCACACAAGTGCCAACTCCTGCCCCACAAGTGCCACCTCATGTCCCTCAATTTTCACCTTATGCCCCAAAAGTGCCACCTCCCGCCCAACAAGTGCAACATCTCGCCCCACTAGTGCCACGTCCCGGCCCAAAATTGCTACCTCCTGCCCCACATCATCCACCTCCTGTTCCACAAATGTCACCTCCTGACCCACAACTTCCACCTCCTGCCCCACAAGTGCCACCTTCTGCCTCACAAGTGCCACCCCTTGCACCACAAGTGCCACATCCCACCGCACAATTTCCACCTCTTGTTAAACAAGTCCCACCTCCCGCCCAACAACAGCCTCCTCCTGCCCCACAAGTGCCACCTCCTGCCCCACAAGTGCCACCTCCCACCCCACAAGTGCCACGTCCTTCCCAATTGCCACGTCCTGTCCCACAAGTGTCAACTCCTGCCGTACAAGTGCCACCCTCTGCCCCACAATTGCCACTTCTTGCCCCACAATTGCCAATTCTTGCCCCACAGCTTCCACCTCCCACCCCATAACTTCCACCTCCCGTCCCACAGCTTCCACATCCTGCCCCACAAGTGCCCGATCCTGCCCCAGAAGTACCACCACCTGACCCACAAGTGCCAACTCCTGCCCCACAAGTGCCACCTCGCATCCCGCAAGTGCCACATCCCGCCCCACAAGTTCCACCTCCTGCCTTACAAGTGCCCATTCCTGCTTCACAAGTGCCAGCTCATGCTTCACAAATGCCAGCTCCTGCCCCACATCATCAACTTCCTGCCCCACAAGTGCCACCTCCAACCCCACAAAGACAGCCTCCTGCCCCACATCATCCACCTCCTGCCCCACAAGTGCCAATTCCTGCCCCACAATTGCCAGCTCATGCCCCACAAGTGCCAGCACCTGCCCCACAAGTGCCACCTCGTGCCCAACAGGTGCCACCTCCTGCCCCACAAATGCCAACTCCTGCCCCACAAGTGTCACCTCCTGCCCCATATCATCCACCAACCACCCCACAAGTGTCACCTCCTGCCCGCATCATCCACCCGCTGCCCCACAAGTGCCACCTCCTGCCCCACAACGACCACCTCCTGCCGCACATCATCCACCCCCTGCCCCACAAGTGCCACCCCCTGCCCCACAACGACCACCTCCTGCCCCACAACGACCACCCCATGCACCACAAGTGCCAATTCCTGCCCTACAAGTGCCAGCTCATTCCCCTGAAGTGCCAGCTCCTGCCCCACAAGTGCCACAGTTTGCCACACCACTGCCTCCTCCCCCCCAAATAATCCACCTCCTGCCCCACAAGTGTCACTGACCGCCCAACTTCCTCCTCCTGACACACAACTGCAACCTCCTGCTCCACAAGTGCCAGCTCCTGCCCGACAAGAGCCACTTCCTGCCCCACAAGTACCTCTTCCCTCCCAACAAGTTCCAATTTCCACCCCACAAGTGCCACCTCCAGCCCCATAAGTGCCTAATCATGCCCCACAACATGCACCTGTGCCCTACAAATTTCCGGCTCCACATCATCCAACTCCAGCCCCACAAGTGCCACCTCCTGCACAAAA
The DNA here is from genome assembly GCF_054131305.1 of Coturnix japonica. Lineage (NCBI taxonomy): Eukaryota > Metazoa > Chordata > Aves > Galliformes > Phasianidae > Coturnix > Coturnix japonica. The sequence goes on from NC_140700.1 coordinate 173,232, forward strand.
AGATCCACCTCCCACCCCACAGGTGCCACCTCCCGCCCAACAACTTCCACCTTCCGCCCCACAATTGCCACCTCCTGCCCAACAAGTGCCATTTCTTACCCCACAGGTTCCAAATCCTACCCCACTGGTGCCATTTCCTGCCCCACAAGTGCCATTTCCCCCCCGACATGTGCCAACTCCTGCCTTACAAGTTTCACCTACCACCCCACAAATTCCACCTCCCACCCCACAAGTTCCACCTCCTGCCCCAAAAGTGCCAATTCCTGCTTCACAAGTGCCAGCTCATGCTTCACAAATGCCAGCTCATGCCCCACATCATCAACTTCCTGCCCCACAAGTGCCACCTCTAACCCCACAAAGACAGCCTCCTGCCCCACATCATCCACCTCCTGCCCCACAAGTGCCAATTCCTGCCCCACAATTGCCAGCTCATGCCCCATATCATCTACTTCCTGCCCCACAAGTGCCAGCTCATGCCCCACAAGTGCCACCTCTTGCCCCACAGGTGCCACCTCCTACCCCACAAAGACCACCTCCTGCCCCACAACTTCAACATCCCGCCACACAAGTGCCGACTCCTGGCAACGTGTGCCACATCCTGCCCCACAAGTGCCAGCTCCTGCCCCACATGTTCCACCTACCATCCCACAAATTCCACCTCATGCCCCACAAGTGCCAACTCCCAACCCACAAATGCCACATCCTGCAATGCAACTTCCACCTCCTGCTCCACAAGTGCCACCTCCTGCCCCACATCGTCCACCTCCCACCCAACAAGTGCCACCACCTGCCCCACAAGTGCCAATTCCTGCCCCACATGTGCCAGCTCATGCTTCACAAGTGCCAGCTCCTGCACTATGTCATCCACTTCCTGCCCCACAAGTGCCACCTCCTGACCGACAAAGACATCCTCCTGCCCCACAAGTGCCAATTCCTGCCCCACAAGTGCCAATTCCTGCCCCACAAGTGCCACATTTGTCCACACCACAGCCTCCTCCCCACCAAATAATCCACCTCCTGCCCCACAAGTGTCACTGACTGACCAACTTCCTCCTCCTGACCCACAAGTGCCAGCTGCTGCCCCACAAGTGCCACTTCCTGCCCCACAAGTAACTCTTCCCTCCCAACAAGTTCCAATTTCCGCCCAACAAGTACCACCTCCTTCTGCACAAGTTCCACCTCCTGCCCTAAAAGCTCCATTTCCTGCCCCAGAAGTGCCACCTCCCGCCCTACAACTTCCACCTCCCGCACCACAAGTGCCACCTCCTGCCTCACAAGTTCCACATTCTCCCGCCCCACAACTTCCACTTCCTGGCCCACAAGTGCCACCTCCTACCCCACCATTACCACCTCCTGCCCCACAATTTCCACCTCCTGCCCCACAAGTGCCACAACCTGCTCCACAATTTCAACGTCCTGCCTTACAAGTGCCACATTCTGCCCCACAAGTGTAGGCTCCTGCTCCACAAGTGCCACCTCCCGAACCACAACCTCAACCTCTGGCCCCACAAGTCCCACCTCCCGCCCCACATATGCCACCACCCGCCCCACAAGTGCCACCTTCTGTTCCACAACTTCCACCTCCTGCCCCACAAGTTATAACTCCTGCCCCACAAGTGTTGCATTTTGCCCCACAAGCGCCACCTCCCGCCTCACAAGTGCCACCTCCCGACCCACAAGTGCCAACTCCTGCCCCGCAACTTCCATCTCCTGCTCCACAAGTGCAACCTCGAACCGCACAATTGCCACCTCCTTCCCCATATCAACCACCTCCCATCCAACAAGTGCCACCTCCTGCCCCACAAGTGCCAATTCCTGCCCCACAAGTGCCAGCTCATGCTCCACAAGTGCCAGCTCCCGCCCCTCATCATCCACCTCCTGCCCCGCAAGTGCCACCTCCTGACCCACAACATCAATCTCCAGCCCCAGAAGAGCCGCCTCCTGCCCGACAAGTTACACCTGCTACAAGTTCCACAAGTGCCACCTCCCTGCTCACGAGTGCCACCTCCCGCCCCACATGTACCACCTCCTGCATCACAACTTCCACATCCCGCCCCACATGTACCACCTCCTGCATCACAACTTCCACCTCCCGCCCCACATGTACCACCTCCTGCATCACAACTTCCACCTCCCGCTCCACATGTACCACCTCCTGCATCACAACTTCCACCTCCCGCCCCACATGTACCACCTCCTGCATCACAACTTCCACCTCCCGCCCCACAAGTTCCACCTCCTCCCCACAAGTGCCACCTCCCGCCCCACAAGCGCCACCTCCCTCTCCACAAACTCCACCTCCCACGCACAAGTGCCACATCCTGCCCCACAAGTGCCACCTCATGCCTCACAAGTGCCACCCCCCCCCACAAGTGCCACCTCCCGCCCCAAGAATGCCACCTCCCACGCACAAGTGCCACATCCTGCCCCACAAGTGTCACCTCCTACCCACAAGTGCCCCCTTCCGCCCCACAAGTGCCACATCACACCCCAACAGTGTCAACTTCCGCCCCACAAGTGACACCTCACGCCCCACAACTTCCACATCCCGCCCCACAAGTGCCACCACCTGACCCACAAGTGCCACCACCTGACCCACTAATGCAACTACCTGCCCCACAAGTGCCAACTCATGCCCCACAAGTGCCAACTCATGCCCCACAAGTTCTACCTCCTGCCTTACAAGTGCCACCCCCTGCCTCACAACTTCCACCTCCCGCCCCACAAATGCCACCTCCCACCCAACAAGTGCCACCACCTGCCCCACAAGTGCCAATTCCTGCCCCACATGTGCCAGCTCATGCTTCACAAGTGCCAGCTCCTGCACTACATCATCCACTTCCTGCCCCACAAGTGCCACCTCCTGACCGACAAAGACATCCTCCTGCCCCATAAGTGCCAATTTCTGCCCCACAAGTGCCAGCTCATTCCCCTGAAGTGCCACATTTGTCCACACCACTGCCTCCTCCCCCACAAATAATCCACCTCCTGCCGTACAAGTGCCACCCTCTGCCCCACAATTGCCAATTCTTGCCCCACAGCTTCCACCTCCCACCCCATAACTTCCACCTCCCGTCCCACAGCTTCCACATCCTGCCCCACAAGTGCCCGATCCTGCCCCAGAAGTACCACCACCTGACCCACAAGTGCCAACTCCTGCCCCACAAGTGCCACCTCGCATCCCGCAAGTGCCACATCCCGCCCCACAAGTTCCACCTCCTGCCTTACAAGTGCCCATTCCTGCTTCACAAGTGCCAGCTCATGTTTCAAAAATGCCAGCTCCTGCCCCACATCATCAACTTCCTGCCCCACAAGTGCCACCTCCAACCCCACAAAGACAGCCTCCTGCCCCACATCATCCACCTCCTGCCCCACAAGTGCCAATTCCTGCCCCACAAGTGCCAGCTCATGCCCCACAAGTGCCAGCACCTGCCCCACAAGTGCCACCTCGTGCCCAACAGGTGCCACCTCCTGCCCCACAAATGCCAACTCCTGCCCCACAAGTGTCACCTCCTGCCCCATATCATCCACCAACCACCCCACAAGTGTCACCTCCTGCCCGCATCATCCACCCGCTGCCCCACAAGTGCCACCTCCTGCCCCACAACGACCACCTCCTGCCCCACATCATCCACCCCCTGCCCCACAAGTGCCACCCCCTGCCCCACAACGACCACCTCCTGCCCCACAACGACCACCCCATGCACCACAAGTGCCAATTCCTGCCCTACAAGTGCCAGCTCATTCCCCTGAAGTGCCAGCTCCTGCCCCACAAGTGCCACAGTTTGCCACACCACTGCCTCCTCCCCCCCAAATAATCCACCTCCTGCCCCACAAGTGTCACTGACCGCCCAACTTCCTCCTCCTGACACACAACTGCAACCTCCTGCTCCACAAGTGCCAGCTCCTGCCCGACAAGAGCCACTTCCTGCCCCACAAGTACCTCTTCCCTCCCAACAAGTTCCAATTTCCACCCCACAAGTGCCACCTCCAGCCCCATAAGTGCCTAATCATGCCCCACAACATGCACCTGTGCCCTACAAATTTCCGGCTCCACATCATCCAACTCCAGCCCCACAAGTGCCACCTCCTGCACAAAAAGATCCACCTCCCACCCCACAGGTGCCACCTCCCGCCCAACAACTTCCACCTTCCGCCCCACAATTGCCACCTCCTGCCCAACAAGTGCCATTTCTTACCCCACAGGTTCCAAATCCTACCCCACTGGTGCCATTTCCTGCCCCACAAGTGCCATTTCCCCCCCGACATGTGCCAACTCCTGCCTTACAAGTTTCACCTACCACCCCACAAATTCCACCTCCCACCCCACAAGTTCCACCTCCTGCCCCAAAAGTGCCAATTCCTGCTTCACAAGTGCCAGCTCATGCTTCACAAATGCCAGCTCATGCCCCACATCATCAACTTCCTGCCCCACAAGTGCCACCTCTAACCCCACAAAGACAGCCTCCTGCCCCACAAGTGCCAGCTCATGCCCCACAAGTGCCACCTCTTGCCCCACAGGTGCCACCTCCTACCCCACAAAGACCACCTCCTGCCCCACATCATCCACCTCCTGCCCCACAAGTGCCAACTCCTGCCCCACAAGTGCCAATTCCTGCCCCACAAGTGCCAACTCATGCCCCACAAGTGCCACCTCTTGCCCCACAGGTGCCACCTCCTACCCCACAGGTGCCACCTCCTGCCCCACATCATCCACCTCCTCCCCCACAAGTGACAATACCTGTTCCACAAGTGCCACCTCCCGCCCCACAACTTCAACATCCCGCCACACAAGTGCCGATTCCTGGCAACGTGTGCCACATCCTGCCCCACAAGTGCCAGCTCCTGCCCCACATGTTCCACCTACCATCCCACAAATTCCACCTCATGCCCCACAAGTGCCAACTCCCAACCCACAAATGCCAAATCCTGCAATGCAACTTCCACCTCCTGCTCCACAAGTGCCACCTCCTGCCCCACATCGTCCACCTCCCACCCAACAAGTGCCACCACCTGCCCCACAAGTGCCAATTCCTGCCCCACATGTGCCAGCTCATGCTTCACAAGTGCCAGCTCCTGCACTACGTCATCCACTTCCTGCCCCACAAGTGCCACCTCCTGACCGACAAAGACATCCTCCTGCCCCATAAGTGCCAATTTCTGACCCACAAGTGCCAATTCCTGCCCCACAAGTGCCAGTTCATGCCCCACAAGTGCCACATTTGTCCACACCACTGCCTCCTCCCCCCCAAATAATGCACCTCCTGCCCCACAAGTGTCACTGACTGACCAACTTCCTCCTCCTGACACACAAGAGCCACTTTCTGCCCCACAAGTACCTCTTCCCTCCCAACAAGTTCCAATTTCCGTCCAACAAGTACCACCTCCTTCTGCACAAGTTCCACCTCCTGCCCTAAAAGCTCCAGTTCCTGCCCCAGAAGTGCCACCTCCCGCCCCACAAGTGCCACCTCCCGCCCTACAACTGCCAAACCCTGCCCCAAAACTTCCACATCCTGCCCAACAATTTCCAACTCGTGCCCCACAATTGCCACCTCCTGCCACACAAATGCCACCTTCTGCCTCAAAATGCCACCTCCTGCCCAACAACTCCAACCTCCCGCCCCACAAGTACCACCTCCTGCTCCACAAGTTCCACCTCCTGCCCCACAAGTTCCACCTTACGCCCCACAAGTGCCATCTCCTGCCCCAAAAGCTCAATTTCCTGCCCCATCAGTGCCACCTCCCGCACCACAAGTGCCACCTCCTGCCCCATAAGTGCCAATTTCTGCCCCACAAGTGCCACTTCCCGCCTTACAAATGCCACCTCCTGCCCCACAACTTTCACCTCCTGCCCCACAAGTGCAACCTCCCTGCCCACGAGTGACACAATCTGCCCAAGTGCCACCTCCTGCCTCACAACTTCCACCTCCCGCCCCACAAGTGCCACCTCCTGTCTCACAAGTGCAAACTCCCGCCCCACAACTTCCACAACCTGCCCCACAAGTGCCACCTCCCATCACTCAACTTCCAACTCCCGCCCCACAAGTGCCACCTCCCACCCTACAACTTCCAACTCCCGCACCACAACTTCCACCTCCTGCCTCACAAGTTCCACATCCCGCCCCACAACTTCATTCTCCCGCCCCACAACTTCCAACTCCTGGCCCACAAGTGCGACCTCCTGCCCCACCATTACCACCTCCTGCCCCACCATTACCACCTCCTGCCCCACAATTTCCACCTCCTGCCCCACAATTTCCACCTCCTGCCCCACAAGTGCCACAAACTGCTCCACAATTTCAACGTCCTGCCTTACAAGTGCCACATTCTGCCCCACAAGTGTAGGCTCCTGCTCCACAAGTGCCACCTCCCGAACCACAACCTCAACCTCTGGCCCCACAAGTCCCACCTCCCGCCCCACAAGTGCCACATCCCGCCCCACAAGTGCCACCACCCGCCCCACAAGTGCCACCTTCTGTTCCACAACTTCCACCTCCTGCCCCACAATTTATAACTCCTGCCCCACAAGTGTTGCATTTTGCCCCACAAGTGCCACCTCCCGCCTCACAAGTGCCACCTCCCGCCTCACAAGTGCCACCTCCTGCCCCACAAGTGCCAACTCCTGCCCCGCAACTTCCATCTCCTGCTCCACAAGTGCCACCTCGAACCACACAATTGCCACCTCCTTCCCCATATCAACCACCTCCCATCCAACAAGTGCCACCTCCTGCCCCACAAGTGCCAATTCCTGCCCCACAAGTGCCAGCTCATGCTCCACAAGTGCCAGCTCCTGCCCCTCATCATCCACCTCCTGCCCCGCAAGTGCCACCTCCTGACCCACAACATCAATCTCCAGCCCCACAAGAGCCGCCTCCTGCCCGACAAGTTACACCTGCTACAAGTTCCACAAGTGCCACCTCCCTGCTCACGAGTGCCACATCCCGCCCCACATGTACCACCTCCTGCATCACAACTACCACCTCCCGCCCCACATGTACCACCTCCTGCATCACAACTTCCACCTCCCGCCCCACATGTACCACCTCCTGCATCACAACTTCCACCTCCCGCCCCACATGTACCACCTCCTGCATCACAACTTACACCTCCCGCCCCACATGTACCACCTCTTGCATCACAACTTCCACCTCCCGCCCCACATGTACCACCTCCTGCATCACAACTTCCACATCCCGCCCCAAGAATGCCACATCCTGCCCCACAAGTGCCACCTCATGCCTCACAAGTGCCACCCCCACTCACAAGTGCGACCTACTGCCCCACAAGTGCCACCTCCCACGCACAAGTGCCACATCCTGCCCCACAAGTGTCACCTCCTGCCCACAAGTGCCACCTTCCGCCCCATAACTTCCACATCCCGCCCCACAGGTGCCACCACCTGACCCAGAAGTGCCACCACCTGACCCACTAATGCAACTACCTGCCCCACAAGTGCCAACTCGTGCCCCACAAGTGCCATCTCCTGCCCCACAAGTTCTACCTCCTGCCTTACAAGTGCCACCCCCTGCCTCACAACTTCCACCTCCCGCCCCACAAATGCCACCTCCTGCCCTACAAGTGCCACCTCAGGCCCCACAAGTGCCCCCTCCTACTCCACAAGTGCCACGTCCTGCCCCACAAGTGCCACCTCCCGCCCCTCTATGGCTACCTCCTGCCCCAGAAGTTACACCTCTTGCCCCACAACGTCGACCCCCGCCCCACATGTGCCACCACCTGACCCACAAGTGCCAACTCCTGCCCCACAAGTGCCATTTCCTGCACCACATTTGTCGCGTCCTGCCCCACAATTGCCGGCTCCTGCCCCACAAGTGCCAACTCCTGCCCCACAAGTGCCACCTCCCGCCCCACAAGTGCCACCTCCCGCCCCACTACTTCCACTTCACACCCCAAATCTTCTTACCTTCCACCCCACAAGTGCCACCTCCTGCCCCAAACCTTCAACCTACTGCCCCACAACTGCCACTTCCCACCCAGCAATTGCCACCCCCCGCCCCACAAGTGCCTCCTCCCACCCCACAAGTGCCAACCCTTACCCCACAAGTGCCAACTCCTGCCCCACATCATCCACCAACCGCCCCACAAGTGCCATCTCCTGCACCACAAGTGCCACCTCCCGACCCACAATTTCCAGCTCCCGCCCCAATAGTGCCAGCTCCCGGCCCACAATTGCCACCTCCTGCCCCACAACTTCCATCTCCCACTCCACAAGTGCCACCTACTGCACAACAAATACCATCTCCTGCCCCATAAGTGCCACCTCCTGCCCCACAACCGCTACCTCCTGCCTCATATCATTCACCTCCCGCCCCACAATTTCCACCTCCTGCTCAACTAGTGCCACGTGCTGCCCCACAAGTTCCATTTCCCGCCCCACAAGTGCCAAATCCCGCCCCACAAGTGCCGCCTCCAGCCACACAAGTGCTAAATCGTGCCGCACAACTTCCACCTCCCGCCCCACAACTGCCACCTCCCGCCTTAAAAGTGCCACCTCCCGACCCACAAGTGCCTCCTCCTGTCCCACAGTTGTCACCTCCCGCTCCACAAGTTACACCTCACCCCCCACAAGTTCTACCACCCACCCCACAAGTGCCACCTGCAGCCCCAGAAGTGTCAAATCCTGCCACACAACTTCCACATCCAGCCCCACAAGTGCCACCTCCCACCCCACAACTTCCACTTCCCGCCCAACAACAGCCTCCTCCTGCCCCACAAGTGCCACCTCCTGCCACACAAGTGCCTCCTCCTGCCACACAAGTGCCACCTCCTGCCCCACAAGTGCCACTTCCTGCCCCACAAGTGCTACCTACTTCCCCACAAGTGCCACCTCCTGCCCCACATCATCCACCTCCTGCCTCACAAATGCCTCCTCCTGACCCACAATTGCCACCTGCCGCCCCACAACTTCCACCTCACGCCCCACAAGTGCCACCTCACGCCCCACAAGTGCCACCTCATGCCCCACAAGTGCCACCACCTGCCCCACAAGTGCCACTTCCTGCCCCACAAGTGCCACCTCCTGCCCCACAAGTGCCACCTCCTGCCCCACAAGTGCCTCCTCCTGCCCCACAAGTGCCTCCTCCTGCCCCACAAGTGCCTCCTCCTGGCCCACAAGTGCTACCTACTTCCCCACAAGTGCCACCTCCTGCCGCACAAGTGCCACCTCCTGCCCCACATCATCCACCTCCTGCCTCACAAATGCCTCCTCCTGACCCACAATTGCCACCTGCCGCCCCACAACTTCCACCTCACACCCCACAAGTGCCACAACCCGCCCCACAAATCCAACTCCTGACCCACAAGTGCCACCTCCCACCCCACAAGTTCCACCTTCCGCACCACAAGTGCCACCTCCTGCCCCACAAGTGCCTCCTCCTGCCCCACAAGTGCTACCTACTTCCCCACAAGTGCCTCCTCCTGCCCCACAAGTGCCTCCTCCTGCCAAACAAGTGCCTCCTCCTGCCCCACAAGTGCCACCTCCTGCCCCACAAGTGCCACCTCCTGCCCCACAAGTGCCACCTCCTGCCCCACAAGTGCCTCCTCCTGCCCCACAAGTGCCTCCTCCTGCCCCACAAGTGCCTCCTCCTGCCCCACAAGTGCCTCCTCCTGCCCCACAAGTGCCTCCTCCTGCCCCACAAGTGCCTCCTCCTGCCCCACAAGTGCCTCCTCCTGCCCCACAAGTGCCTCCTCCTGCCACACAAGTGCCACTTCCTGCCCCACAAGTGCCACTTCCTGCCCCACAAGTGCTACCTACTTACCCACAAGTGCCACCTCCTGCCCCACATCATCCACCTCCTGCCTCACAAATGCCTCCTCCTGACCCACAATTGCCACCTGCCGCCCCACAACTTCCACCTCACGCCCCACAAGTGCCACCTCCCGCCCCAGAAGTGCCACAACCCGCCCCACAAATCCAACTCCTGACCCACAAGTGCCACCTCCCGCCCCACAAGTGCCACCTCCCGCACCACAAGTGCCACCTCCTGCCCCACAAGTGCCACCTCCCGACCCACATGTACCAACTTCTGCCCCACAAGTGCCAGCTCCTGCCCCTCAAGTGTCACCTCCTCCCCACAAGTGCCACTTCCTGCCGCACAAGTGATACCTCCAGCCCCACAACTGCCACCACCCGCCCCACAACTTCCACCTCCCGCCTCACAAGTGCAACCTCCAGGCCCACAAGTGCCACCTCCAGATCCACAAGAATTAACTCCTGCCCCACAAGTGCCACCTCCTGCCCTTCAAGAGCCACTTCTTGCCCCACAAGTAACATTTCCTGCCCCACAAGTGCCAACTCCTGCCCTACTAGTGCCACCTCCCGCCCCACAAGTGCCACCACCCTCCCCACAACTTTAACCTCCTTCCCCAAAACATCCACCTCCCGCCCCACAGGTGTCATCATCTGCCCCACAACTGCCACATCCCGCCCCACAAGTGCCACCCCTTGCCCCACAAGTGCCACATCCCACCGCACAATTTCCACCTCTTGTTACACAAGTCCCACCTCCCGCCCAACAACAGCCTCCTCCTGCCCCACAAGTGCCACCTCCTGCCCCACAAGTGCCACCTCGCATCCCACAAGTGCCACATCCCGCCCCACAAGTTCCACCTCCTGCCTTACAAGTGCCAATTCCTGCCCTACAAGTGCCAGCTCATTCCCCTGAAGTGCCAGCTCCTGCCCCACAAGTGCCACATTTGTCCACACCACTGCCACCTTCCCCCCAAATAATCCACCTCCTGCCCCACAAGTGTCACTGACCGCCCAACTTCATCCTCCTGACACACAAGTGCAACCTCCCGCTCCACAACTTCCACCTCCCACTCCACAACGTCCACCTCCTGCCCCAGTAGTGCCACCTCCCGACCCACAAGTGCCACCTCCCGCCCCACAAGAGCCACCTCCCGCCCTACAACTTCCATCTCCTGGCTCACAAGTTCCACCTCCTGCCTCAAAAGAGCCACCTCCCGCCCCACAACTTCCACGTAACGCCCCATAAGTTCCACCTCCTGCCCAACAAGTGCCACCTCTCGTCCCACAAGGATCACCTCCTGCCCCACAAGTGCCACCTCTTGCCCCACAAGTGCCAAATACTTCCCCACAACTTCCACCTTCTGCCGCACTAGTGCCAACTCCAATTCCACAAGTGCCACCTCCCACACCACAAGTGCCACCACCTGACCCACAAGTGCCAACTCCTGCCCCACAAGTGCCATTTCTTGCCCCACAAGTGCCACCTCCTGCCCCACAAGTGCCATTTCCTGCCCTACAACTTCCACCTCCTGCCCCACAAGAGCCAGTTCCAGCCCCACAAATGCCACCTCCCGCCCCACAAATTCAACATCCCGCCATACAAGTGCCAACTCCTGCCCAACGTGTGCCACATCCTGCCCCACAAGTGCCAAATCCTGCCCCGCAACTTTTACCTCCTGCTCCACAAGTGCCAACTCCTGCCCCACATCATCCACCTCCTGCCCCACAAGTGCCACCTCCAGCCCCACAAGTGCCAACTCCTGCCCCACAAGTGCCACATCCCTCCCCACAAGTGCCAGCTCCTGCCCCACAAGTGCCACCTACCACGCCACAAGTGCCACCTCCTGCCCCACAAGTTCCACCTCCCACCCCACAAGTGCCAAATCCTGCCACGCAACGTCCACATCCTGCTCCACAAGTGCCACATCCTGCCCCACATCATCCACCTCCCATCCAACAAGTGCCACCACCTGCCGCACAACTGCCAATTCCTGCCCCCCAAGTGCCAGCTCATGCTTCACAAGTGCCAGCTCCTGCCCCTCATCATCCACCTCCTGCCCCACAAGTGCCACCTATCGCCCAACAATTGTGGCCACATGACAAACAAGTGAAAAATCCCACCCCACAAGTGCCACTACATGCCCAACAGGTGCCACCTCCCACCCCACAACTTCAGCCTCCCGCCACATAAGTGCCAACTCCTGCCCAACGTGTGATATCTCCTGCACCACAAGTTCCAAGTCTTGCCCCACAAGTTCCACCTACCATCCCACAAGTGCCACCTCCAGCCCCACAAGTGCCATCTCCCACCCCACAAGTACCAAATCCTGCCCCACAACTTCCACCTCCTGCCCCAGAAGTGCCATCTCCTGTCGCACAAGTTCCACCTTCTGCCCCACAAGTGTAACCTCCAGCCCCATAAGTGCCAAATCCTGCCCCACAACATCCACCTGTGCCCTACAAATACCATTTCCGGCTCCACATCATCCAACTCCTGCCCCACAAGTGCCAGCTCCTGCCCCTCATCATCCACCTCCTGCCCCACAAGTGCCACCTCCTGCCCCACAAGTGCCACCTCCCGACCCACAAGTGCCACCTCCCAACCCACAAGTGCCACCTCCTGCCGTGCAAGTGCCACCTCCTGCCCCGAAAGTGCCAGCTCCTGCTCCACATGTGCCACCTCTCGCCCCACAAGTTCCAGCTCCCGCCCCATAAGTGCCACCTCCCTCTCCACAAATTCCACCTCCCGCCCACAAGTGCCACATCGCTCCCCACAAGTGCCACCTCCTGCCCCACTAGTGCCACCTCCCGCCCCACAAGTACCAAATCCTGCCCCACCAACTTCCACCTCCTGCCCCAGAAGTGTCATCTCCTGCCCCACATGTGTCACCTCCTGCCGCACATCATCCACCTCCAAACCCATAATGCCACCTCCTGCACAACAAGTGCCAATTCCTGCCCCACAAGTGCCAGCACATGCTTCACAAGCGCCAGCTCCAGCCTAACATCATCCACCTCCTGCCCCACAAGTGCCACATCCCGCCCCACAAGAGCCACTTCCTTCCCCACAAGTAGCCCATCCCACACCACAAGTTCCAATTCCTGCCATACAAGTGCCTCCTCCTTCCCCACAAGTGCCACCTCCTGCTTCATAACTTCCACCTCCCGACCCACAAGTGCCACCTCCTGCCCCACAACTTCCACCTTGCGACCCACAAGTGCGAACTCCCGCCAAACAACTGACACCTCCTGCCTCACAAGTGCCACCTCCTGCCGTGCAAGTGCCAGCTCCTGCCCCACATGTGCCACCTCTCGCCCCACTAGTGCCACCTCCCGCCCCATAAGTGCCACCTCCCTCTCCACAAATTCAGCCTCCCGCCCACAAGTGCCACATCGCTCCCCACAAGTGCCACCTCCTGCCCCACAAGTTCTAACTCCCGCCCCACAAGTGCCAACTCCCGCCCCACAAGTGCCAACTCCCGCCCCACAAGTGCCAACTCCCGCCCCACAAGTGCCAACTCCTGCCCCACAAGTGCCAACTCCCGCCCCACAAGTGCCAACTCCTGCCGCACAACTGCAAATTCCAGCCCCACAAGTGCCAGCTCATGCTTCACAAGTGCCAGCTCCTGCCCCTCATCATCCACCTCCTGCCCCACAAGTGCCACCTCCTGCCCAAAACCTGCCACCTCCCTCCCCACAATGCCACCTCCTGCCATATTAGTGCAGCCTCCTGCCCCACAAGTGCCAACTCCCGCCCCAAAAGTGCCACTTCCTGCCCCTCTATCGCCACCTCCTGCCCCAGAAGTTCCACTTCCTGCACCACAAGTCACACCTACAGCCCCACAATTTCCACCTCCTGTTTTACAAGTTCCACTTCCGCCCCACAAGTGCCACCTCCTGCCCAACAAGTGCCAGTTCATGCCCCACAAGTGCAAGGTCCTGTCCTTCAACTTCCACTTCCTGCCCCACAAGTGCCACCTCCTGCCCCACAACGACCACCTCCTGCCCCACATCATCCACCTCCCGCCCCACAATTGCCACCTCCTGCCCCACAAGTGCCACCTCCCGCCCAACAATTGTGGCCACATGACAAAGAAGTTCCACTTCCGCCCCACAAGTGCCACCTCCTGCCCAACAAGTGCCATTTCTTACCCCACAGGTTCCAAATCCTACCCCACTGGTGCCATTTCCTGCCCCACAAGTGCCATTTCCCCCCCCACATGTGCCAACTCCTGCCTTACAAGTTTCACCTACCACCCCACAAATTCCACCTCCCGCCCCACAAGTGCCAATTCCTGCTTCACAAGTGCCAGCTCCTGCACTACGTCATCCACTTCCTGCCCCACAAGTGCCACCTCCTGACCGACAAAGACATCCTCCTGCCCCATAAGTGCCAATTTCTGCCCCACAACTGCCAGCTCATTCCCCTGAAGTGCCACATTTGTCCACACCACTGCCTCCTCCCCCACAAATAATCCACCTCCCGCCCCACAAGTGTCACTGACTGACCAACTTCCTCCTCCTGCCCCACAAGTGCCAGCTCCTGCCCCACAAGTGCCAGCTCCTGCCCCACAAGTACCTCTTCCCTCCCAACAAGTTCCAATTTCCGCCCAACAAGTACCACCTCCTTCTGCACAAGTTCCACCTCCTGCCCTAAAAGCTCCATTTCCTGCCCCAGAAGTGCCACCTCCCGCCCCACAAGTGCCACCTCCTGCCCTACAACTTCCACCTCCTGGCCCACAAGTGCCACCTCCCGCCCTACAACTGCCAAACCCTGCCCCAAAACTTCCACCTCCTGCCCAACAATTTCCAACTCGTGCCCCACAATTGCCACCTCCTGCCACACAAATGCCACCTTCTGCCTCAAAATGCCACCTCCTGCCCAACAACTCCAACCCCCCGCCCCACAAGTACCACCTCCTGCTCCACAAGTTCCACCTCCTGCCCCATAAGTTCCACCTTACGCCCCAAAAGTGCCATCTCCTGCCCCAAAAGCTCAATTTCCTGCCCCATCAGTGCCACCTCCCGCACCACAAGTGCCACCTCCTGCCCCATAAGTGCCAATTTCTGCCCCACAAGTGCCACTTCCCGCCTTACAAATGCCACCTCCTGCCCCACAACTTTCACCTCCTGCCCCACAAGTGCAACCTCCCTGCCCACGAGTGACACAATCTGCCCAAGTGCCACCTCCTGCCTCACAACTTCCACCTCCCGCCCCACAAGTGCCACCTCCTGCCCCATAAGTGCCAATTTCTGCCCCACAAGTGCCACTTCCCGCCTTACAAATTCCACCTCCCACCCCACAAGTTCCACCTCCTGCCCCAAAAGTGCCAATTCCTGCTTCACAAGTGCCAGCTCATGCTTCACAAATGCCAGCTCATGCCCCACATCAACTTCCTGCCCCACAAGTGCCACCTCTAACCCCACAAAGACAGCCTCCTGCCCCACATCATCCACCTCCTCCCCCACAAGTGACAATACCTGTTAGACAAGTGCAACCTCCAGCCCCACAACTTCAACATCCCGCCACACAAGTGCCGACTCCTGGCAACGTGTGCCACATCCTGCCACACAATTGCCACCTCCTTCCCCATATCAACCACCTCCCATCCAACAAGTGCCACCTCCTGCCCCACAAGTGCCAATTCCTGCCCCCCAAGTGCCAGCTCATGCTCCACAAGTGCCAGCTCCTGCCCCTCATCATCCACCTCCTGCCCCACAAGTGCCACCTCCTGACCCACAACATCAATCTCCAGCCCCACAAGAGCCGCCTCCTGCCCGACAAGTTACACCTGCTACAAGTTCCACAAGTGCCACCTCCCTGCTCACGAGTGCCACATCCCGCCCCACATGTACCACCTCCTGCATCACAACTTCCACCTCCCGCCCCACATGTACCACCTCCTGCATCACAACTTCCACCTCCCGCCCCACATGTACCACCTCCTGCATCACAACTTCCACCTCCCGCCCCACATGTACCACCTCCTGCATCACAACTTCCACCTCCCGCCCCACATGTACCACCTCCTGCATCACAACTTCCACCTCCCGCCCCACATGTACCACCTCCTGCATCACAACTTACACCTCCCGCCCCACATGTACCACCTCCTGCATCACAACTTCCACCTCCCGCCCCACATGTACCACCTCCTGCATCACAACTTACACCTCCCGCCCCACAAGTTCCACCTCCTCCCCACAAGTGCCTCCTCCCGCCCCACAAGCGCCACCTCCCTCTCCACAAACTCCACCTCCCACGCACAAGTGCCACATCCTGCCCCACAAGTGCCACCTCATGCCTCACAAGTGCCACCCCCCCCCACAAGTGCCACCTCCCGCCCCACAAGTGCCACCTCCCACGCACAAGTGCCACATCCTGCCCCACAAGTGTCACCTCCTGCCCACAAGTGCCACCTTCCGCCCCACAAGTGCCACCTCACACCCCAACAGTGTCAACTTCCGCCCCACAAGTGCCACCTCACGCCCCACAACTTCCACATCCCGCCCCACAAGTGCCACCACCTGACCCACAAGTGCCACCACCTGACCCACTAATGCAACTACGTGCCCCACAAGTGCCAACTCGTGCCCCACAAGTGCCAACTCCTGCCCCACAAGTTCTACCTCCTGCCTTACAAGTGCCACCCCCTGCCTCACAACTTCCACCTCCCGCCCCACAAATGCCACCTCCTGCCCTACAAGTGCCACCTCAGGCCCCACAAGTGCCCCCTCCCGCTCCACAAATGCCATCTCCTGCCCCACAAGGGCCAAATCCTGACACGCAACTTCCACCTCCTGCCCCACATCATCCACCTCCCACCCCACAAGTGCCACCTCCTGTGGCACAAGTGCCAATTCCAGCCCTAAAAGTGCCAGCTCATGCTTCACAATTGCCAGCTCCTGCCCCACATCATCCACCTCCTGCCCCACAAGTGCCACCTCCTAACCCACATGTGCCAACTCCTGCCCCAAAAGTGCCATTTCCTGCACCACATTTGCCACCTCCTGCCCCACAAGTGCCACCTCCTTCCCCACAAGTGCCACCTCCCACCCCACAAGTTTAACCTCCAGACACACAAGTGCCATCTCCCGCCCCACAAGTGCCAAATCCTGACATGCAACTTCCACCTCCTGCTCCACAAGTGCCATCTCCTGCCCCACAAGTGCCACCTCCCGCCACACAAGTGCCACCTCCCGCCCCTCTATAGCCACCTCCTGCCCCACAAGTTACACCTCTTGCCCCACAAGTTCCACCTCTTGCCCCACAACGTCGACCCCCGCCCCACATGTGCCACCACCTGACCCACAAGTGCCAACTCCTGCCCCACAAGTGCCGGCTCCTGCCCCACAAGTGCTACCTCTCGCCCCACAACTTCAACCCTCAGCCACACAAGTGCCAACTCCTGCCCAACAAGTGCCACCTCCCGCCCCACAAGTGCCACCTCCCGCCCCACTACTTCCACGTCACACCCCAAATCTTCTTACCTTCCACCCCACAAGTGCCACCTCCTGCCCCAAACCTTCAACCTACTGCCCCACAACTGCCACTTCCCACCCAGCAATTGCCACCCCCCGCCCCACAAGTGCCTCCTCCCACCCCACAAGTGCCAACCCTTACCCCACAAGTGCCAACTCCTGCCCCACATCATCCACCAACCGCCCCACAAGTGCCACCTCCTGCACCACAACTTCCATCTCCCACTCCACAAGTGCCACCTACTGCACAACAAATACCATCTCCTGCCCCTAAGTGCCATCTCCTGCCCCACAGGTGCCACCTACTGTTCCACATCATGCACCTCCTTCCCCTCATCATGCACCTCCTGTTCCACAAATGTCACCTCCTGACCCACAACTTCCACCTCCTGCCCCACAAGTGCCACCTCTTGCCCCACATAATCCACGTCCTGCTCCAAAATTGCCACCTCCTGCCCCACAAGTGCCACTTCCCACCCCACAAGTGCCACCTCCAGCCCCACCAGTTCCACCTCCTGACCCACAAGTGCCACTACGTGACCCACAATTGCCACCTCCCGTCTCACAATTGCAACTCTCGCCCAACAAGTGCCACCTCCTGCCCCACAAGTGCCACCTCCCGCCCCACAAGTACCACATCCCACCCCACAAGTGCAACCTCTTGCCCCACAAGTGCCAACTCTCGCCCCACAAGTGCCAACTCCTGCCCCACAACATCCACCTCACGCTCCAAAAGTGCCACCTCCTGCCCCACAAGTGCTACTTCCTGCCTTACAAGTGCCACTTCCCGCTGCACAAGTGACACCTCCAGCCCCACAGCTGCCACAACCCGCCCCACAACTTCCACATCCCGCCTCACAACTGCAAGCTCCTGCCCCACAATTGCCACCTCCTACCACACAAGTGCCAACTCCTGCCCCACAAGTGCCACCTCATGTCCCTCAATTTTCACCTTATGCACCAAAAGTGCCACCTCCCGCCCAACAAGTGCAACATCTCGCCCCACTAGTGCCACGTCCCGGCCCAAAATTGCTACCTCCTGCCCCACATCATCCACCTCCTGTTCCACAAATGTCACCTCCTGACCCACAACTTCCACCTCCTGCCCCACAAGTGCCACCTTCTGCCTCACAAGTGCCACCCCTTGCACCACAAGTGCCACATCCCACCGCACAATTTCCACCTCTTGTTACACAAGTCCCACCTCCCGCCCAACAACAGCCTCCTCCTGCCCCACAAGTGCCACCTCCTGCCCCACAAGTGCCACCTCCCACCCCACAAGTGCCACCACCTCCCCCAAAAGTGCCACCTCCTGCCCCACGGGTGCCATTTCCTGCCCCACAACATCCACCTCCCACTCACAAATGCAACCTACTGCCCCACAACTTCCACCTCCTGCCCCACAAGTGCCAACTCCTGCCCCACAAGTGCCACCTCCCGCCCCACAAGTGCCACCTGTCACCCTGCAAGTCCAGCTCCTCTCGCCCCACAAGTGCCAGCTCATGCTTCACAAGTGCCAGCTCCTGCCCCACATCATCAACTTCCTGCCCCACAAGTGCCACCTCCAACCCCACAAAGACAGCCTCCTGACCCACATCATCCACCTCCTGCCCCACAGGTGCCAATTCCTGCCCCACAATTGCCAGCTCATGCCCCACAAGTGCCACCACCTGCCCCACAAGTGCCACCTCTTGCCCAACAGGTGCCACCTCCTGCCCCACAAATGCCAAATCCTGCCCTGCAACTTCCAACTCCTGCCCCACAAGTGCCAATTCCTGCCCCACAAGTTCCAGCTCATGCTTCACAAGTGCCAGCTCCTGCCCCACATCATCCACTTCCTGCTCACATGTGCCACCTCCTGTCCGACAAAGACCACCTCCTGCCCCACATCATCCACCCCCTGCCCCACAAGTGCCACCTCCTGCCCCACAACGACCACCCCCTGCACCAAAATTGCCAATTCCTGCCCCACAAGTGCCAGCTCCTGCCCAACAAGAGCCACTTCCTGCCCCACAAGTACCTCTTCCCTCACAACAAGTTCCAATTTCCGCCCCACAAGTGCAACCTCCTGCCCCACAAATGCAACCTCCTGGCCCACAAGTGCCACCTTTCACCCCACAAATGCCACCTCCCGCTCCACAACTTCCACCTCCTGCCCCACAAGTGCCACCTCCCGACCCACAAGTGCCACCTCACGCCCAACATCTACCACCTCCCACCTCACAACTTCCATCTCCTGGCCCACAAGTGCCACTTCCTGCCTCAAAAGAGCCACCTCCCGCCTCACAACTTCCACGTAACGTCCCATAAGTTCCACCTCCTGCCCCACAAGTGCCAGCTGCTGCTCCACATCATCCAACTCCCGCCCCACAAGTGCCATGTCCAGCCCCACAACATCTGCCTCCTGCCCCAAAAGTGTCAACTCCTGCCCCATAAGTTCCATATCCTGCCCCACAAGTGCCACCTCCCACCCCACAAGTGCCACCTCCTGCCCCACAAGTTCCAACTCTCGTCTAACAAGTGCCACCTCCTGCCCAACATTTACCACCTCCCGCTCCACAAGTGCCACCTCCTGCCCAACAAGTGCCATTTCTTACCCCACATGTTCCAACTCCTGCCCCACAGGTGCCATTTCCTGCCCCACAAGTACCACCTCCTGTCCCACATTTACCAACTCCTGCCCCACAAGTGCCATTTCCTGCCCCACATCTGTTGCATACCACCCCACAAATTCCACCTCCCGCCACACAAGTGCCACCTCCCGCTTCACAACTTCCACATCCTGCCCTACAAGTGCCACCTCCCGCCATAAAATGCCACCTCCCGTCCCTCTATCACCACCTCCTGCCCCACAAGTTACACCCCCACCCCACAGGTACCACCACCTGCCCCACAAGTACCACCTCCTGCAAACAAATGCCATTTCTTAAACCACAGGTCCAAACTCCTGCCCCACAAGTGCCACCTCCTGTCTCACAAGTGCAACCTCCCGCCCCACAACTTCCACAACCTGCCCCACAAGTGCCACCTCCCGTCACTCAACTTCCAACTCCCGCCCCACAAGTGCCACCTCCCGCCCTACAACTTCCACCTCCCGCACCACAACTTCCACCTCCTGCCTCACAAGTTCCACATTCTCCCGCCCCACAACTTCCAACTCCTGGCCCACAAGTGCGACCTCCTGCCCCACCATTACCACCTCCTGCCCCACAATTTCCACCTCCTGCCCCACAATTTCCACCTCCTGCCCCACAAGTGCCACAACCTGCTCCACAATTTCAACGTCCTGCCTTACAAGTGCCACATTCTGCCCCACAAGTGTAGGCTCCTGCTCCACAAGTGCCACCTCCCGAACCACAACCTCAACCTCTGGCCCCACAAGTCCCACCTCCCGCCCCACAAGTGCCACATCCCGCCCCACAAGTGCCACCTTCTGTTCCACAACTTCCAGCTCCTGCCCCACAAGTTATAACTCCTGCCCCACAAGTGTTGCATTTTGCCCCACAAGTGCCACCTCCCGCCTCACAAGTGCCACCTCCCGACCCACAAGTGCCAACTCCTGCCCCGCAACTTCCATCTCCTGCTCCACAAGTGCCACCTCGAACCGCACAATTGCCACCTCCTTCCCCATATCAACCATCTCCCATCCAACAAGTGCCACCTCCTGCCCCACAAGTGCCAATTCCTGCCCCACAAGTGCCAGCTCATGCTTCACAAGTGCCAGCTCCAGCCCCTCATCATCCACCTCCTGCTCCACAAGTGCCACCTCCTGCCCCACAATGACCACCTCCTGCCCCACATCATCCACCCCCTGTGCCACAAGTGCCAATTCCTGCCCTACAAGTGCCAGCTCATTCCCCTGAAGTGCCAACTCCTGCCCCACAAGTGTCACTGACCGCCCAACTTCCTCCTCCTGACACACAACTGCAACCTCCTGCCCCACAAGTGCCACCTCCCGCCCTACAAATTCCACCTCCCGCTCCACAACTTCCACCTCCTGCCTAAAATAGCCACGTCCTGCCCCACAACTTCCACGTAACGTCCCATAAGTTCCACCTCCTGCCCCACAAGTGCCAACTCCTGCCCCGCAACTTTTACCTCCTGCTCCACAAGTGCCAACTCCTGCCCCACATCATCCACCTCCTGCCCCACAAGTGCCACCTCCAGCCCCACAAGTGCCACATCCCTCCCCTCAAGTTACATCTCCTGCCCCACAAGTGCCAACACCTGACCCACAAGTGCCACCTCCTGCCCCACAACTTTACATTCCGCCCCACAATTTCCACCTCCTGTCTTACAAGTTCCACTTCCTGCCCCACAAGTGCCAGCTCAGGCTTCACAAGTGCCAGCTCCTGCACCACATCATCCACTTCCCGCCCCACAAGTGCCACCTCCTGCCCAACAATTGCCATTTCTTACCCCACAGGTTCCAACTCCTGTCCCACATGTGCCAACTCCTGCCCCACAAGTGCCATTTCCTGCCCCACAACTTCCACCTCCCGCCCCAGAAGTGCCAGTTCCTGTCCCACAAGTGCCACCTACCACGCCACAAATTCCACCTCCTGCCCCACAAGTTCCACCTCCTGCCCCACAAGTTCCACCTCCTGCCCCACAAGTTCCACCTCCTGCCCCACAATGACGACCTCCTGCCCCACATCATCCACCTCCTGCCCCACATCATCCACCTCCTGCCCCACAAGTGCCAATTCCTGCCCTACAATTGCCAGCTCATTCCCCTGAAGTGCCAGCTCCTGCCCCACAAGTGCCACATTTTGCCACACCACTGCCACCTCCCCCCCAAATAATCCACCTCCTGCCCCACAAGTGTCACTGACCGCCCAACTTCCTCCTCCTGACGCACAAGTGCAACCTCCTGCCCCACAAGTGCCAGCTCCTGCCCAACAAGAGCCACTTCCTGCCCCACAAGTACCTCTTCCCTCCCAACAAGTTCCAATTTCCGCCCCACAAGTGCCACCTCCTGCCCCACAAGTGCAACCTCCTGCCCACAAATGCCACCTTTCGCCCCACAAATGCCACCTCCCGCTCCACAACTTCCACCTCCTGCCCCACAACTTCCACCTCCCGACCCACAAGTGCCACCTCACGCCCAACATCTACCACCTCCCACCCAACAAGTGCCACCTCCCGCCCTACAACTTCCATCTCCTGGTCCACAAGTGCCACCTCCTGCCTCAAAAGAGCCACCTCCCGCCCCACAACTTCCACGTAACGCCCCATAAGTTCCACCTCCCGCCCAACAAGTGCCACCTCTCATCCCACAAGGACCACCTCCTGCCCCACAAGTGCCACCTCCTGCCCCACAAGTGTCAACTCATGCTCCACAAATGCCACCTCCTGCCCCACAAGTTCCACCTCTTGCCCCACAAGTGCCAAATACTTCCCCACAACTTCCACCTTCTGCCCCACTAGTGCCAACTCCAATTCCACAAGTGCCACCTCCAGCCCTACAACTGCCACTTCCAGTACCACAAGTGCCACCTCCCGCCCAACAACTTTAACATCCCACCACACAAGTGCCAACTCCTGCCCGTGTGCCACATCCTGCCCCACAAGTGCCAACTCCTGCCGCACAACTGACAATTCCTGCCCCAAAAGTGACAGCTCATGCTTCACAATTGCCAGCTCCTGCCCCACATCATCCACCTTCTGCCCCACAAGTGCCACCTCTCGCCCCACAAGTGCCACATCCCACCCCACAAGTGCCACCTCCTGCCAAACTAGTGCAACCTCCTGCCCCACAAGTGCCTTATCTCGCCAGACAATTTACAGCTCCTGCCCCACAAGTGCTACATCCTGCACCACAACTTCAACCTCCTGCCCCACAAGTGCCACGTTCTGCCCCACAAGTGTAGGCTCCTGCCCCACAACTGCCAATTCCTGCCCCACATGTGCCAGCTCATGCTTCACAAGTGCCAGCTCCTGCACCACATCATCCACTTCCTGCCCACAAGTGCCAATTCCTGCCCCACAAGTGCCAGTTCATGCCCCACAAGTGCTAGTTCCTGCCCCACAAGTGCCACATCCTGCCCCACAAGAGCCACCTCCCGACCCACAAGTGCCAATTCCTGCCCCACATCATTCACCTCCTGCCCCACAAGTGCCACCTCCCGACCCACAAGTGCCAACTCCTGCCCCGCAACTTCCATCTCCTGCTCCACAAGTGCCACCTCGAACCGCACAATTGCCACCTCCTTCCCCATATCAACCACCTCCCATCCAACAAGTGCCACCTCCTGCCCCACAAGTGCCAATTCCTGCCCCACAAGTGCCAGCTCATGCTTCACAAGTGCCAGCTCCTGCCCCTCATCATCCACCTCCTGCCCCACAAGTGCCACCTCCCTGCTCACGAGTGCCACATCCCGCCCCACATGTACCACCTCCTGCATCACAACTTCCACATCCCGCCCCACATGTACCACCTCCTGCATCACAACTTCCACCTCCCGCCCCACAAGTTCCACCTCCTCCCCACAAGTGCCACCTCCCGCCCCACAAGCGCCACCTCCCTCTCCACAAACTCCACCTCCTACGCACAAGTGCCACATCCTGCCCCACAAGTGTCACCTCCTGCCCCACAAGTGCCACCTTCCGCCCCACAAGTGCCACCTCACACCCCAACAGTGTCAACTTCCGCCCCACAAGTGTCACCTCACGCCCCACAACTTCCACATCCCGCCCCACAAGTGCCACCACCTGACCCACAAGTGCCAACTCCTGCCCCACTAATGCAACTACCTGCCCCACAAGTGCCAACTCGCGCCCCACAAGTGCCAACTCCTGCCCCACAAGTTCTACCTCCTGCCTTACAAGTGCCACCCCCTGCCTCACAGCTTCCACCTCCCGCCCCACAAATGCCACCTCCTGCCCTACAAGTGCCACCTCAGGCCCCACAAGTGCCCCCTCCCGCTCCACAAGTGCCACGTCCTGCCCCACAAGTGCCATCTCCCGCCCCACAAGGGCCAAATCCTGACACGCAACTTCCACCTCCTGCCCCACATCATCCACCTCCCACCCCACAAGTGCCACCTCCTGTGGCACAAGTGCCAATTCCAGCCCTAAAAGTGCCAGCTCATGCTTCACAATTGCCAGCTCCTGCCCCACATCATCCACCTCCTGCCCCACAAGTGCCACCTCCTATCCCACATGTGCCAACTCCTGCCCCACAAGTGCCATTTCTTGCACCACATTTGCCACCTCCTGCCCCACAAGTGCCACCTCCTTCCCCACAAGTGCCACCTCCCACCCCACAAGTTTAACCTCCAGACACACAAGTGCCATCTCCCGCCCCACAAGTGCCACCTCCTTCCCCACAAGTGCCATTTCCCGCCCCACAAGTTTAACCTCCAGACACACAAGTGCCACGTCCTGCCCCACAAGTGCCATCTCCCGCCCCACAAGTGCCAAATCCTGACGCGGAACTTCCACCTCCTGCTCCACAAGTGCCATCTCCTGCCCCACAAGTGCCACCTCCCGCCACAAAAGTGCCACCTCCCGCCCCTCTATGGCCACCTCCTGCCCCACAAGTTACACCTCTTGCCCCACAAGTTACACCTCTTGCCCCACAACGTCGACCCCCGCCCCACATGTGCCACCACCTGACCCACAACTTCCACCTCCTGCCCCACAAGTGCCACCTCCCGCCCTACAACTTCCATCTCCTGGCTCACAAGTTCCACCTCCTGCCTAAAAAGAGCCACCTCCCGCCCCACAACTTCCACGTAACGCCCCATAAGTTCCACCTCCTGCCCAACAAGTGCCACCTCTCGTCCCACAAGGACCACCTCCTGCCCCACAAGTGCCACCTCCTGCCCCACAAGTGCCACCTCCTGCCTAACAAGTGCCACCACCCTCTCCAAAATGCCAACTCCCACCCCACAAGAGCCACGTCCAGCCCCACAACTTCCACCTCCTGCCCCAAAAGTGTCAACTCCTGCCCCATAAGTTCCATATCCCGCCCCACAAGTGCCACTACCTGCCCCACTAGTGCCATCTCCATTTCCACAGGTGCCACCTCCCGCCCCACAACTTCCACGTAACGCCCCATAAGTTCCACCTCCTGCCCAACAAGTGCCACCTCTCGTCCCACAAGGACCACCTCCTGCCCCACAAGTGCCACCTCTTGCCCCACAAGTGCCAAATACTTCCCCACAACTTCCACCTTCTGCCGCACTAGTGCCAACTCCAATTCCACAAGTGCCACCTCCCACACCACAAGTGCCACCACCTGACCCACAAGTGCCAACTCCTGCCCCACAAGTGCCATTTCTTGCCCCACAAGTGCCACCTTTTGCCCCACAAGTGCCATTTCCTGCCCTACAACTTCCACCTCCTGCCCCACAAGAGCCAGTTCCAGCCCCACAAAGGCCACCTCCCGCCCCACAACTTCAACAACCCGCCATACAAGTGCCACCTCCTGCTCAACGTGTGCCACATCCTGCCCCACAAGTTCCAAATCCTGCCCCACAAGTGCAACCTCCTGCCCCACAAGTGCCACCTCCCACCCCACAATGCCAAATCCTGCCACGCAACGTCCACCTCCTGCTCCACAAGTGCCACCTCGAACCACACAATTGCCACCTCCTTCCCCATATCAACCACCTCCCATCCAACAAGTGCCACCTCCTGCCGCACAAGTGCCGCATCATAACATTATGTGCAGTGTGGATCATTAGAAGCTTCATACTCCAGTTCCATGGAATGACAACGTTCCAAATACTCATCTCTCAGAAGAAAACTACATATCCCAGAGGACTTCGCGGCCAAAGGTTAGTCATGGGAGGAGGACATATGTATAATCTCCTCCCAGGCTGGAGCTCTCTTTTTTGGGCTGGGGACCCTACAGGGCAGCTGCCCCCTGTCATTCGCAAAGGTAAATCTAGGTAACCTGTGACAGATTTTGGTGGAGATGGCGGGCATAAGCTGCTGCTTTTTAGCTTTTAGAACAAATCTCTCTTTGCTCTCAGAGAGCTTCGTTAGGGATGTGATATCTTTTCATAGCTGCTCACTGAGAACGTGACCTTGAAAGTCCAGGCAAACTGTCAAAATTCAGGGGTAGCTGTAAACTCTGAGCATTGTTATCTTGCTTTTGTAAAGAAAACAAAGGGATTTCTTTCTCTCCCAGAGCACAGCTAGCTAGCTCTGACTTTTACAGTGCCTGCCAGCTACTGCCAGCTATGAGTCTGCTCTTTATTTTAGGAGCACTGCATAGGGGATTCAAAGCCATCATGTTCTTTGAAACTTACTGGCCCTTCTTAATTTATTGATTTCTTGTTATAGAATATATGCATTATACAACCAAGTAAGGGCCTGGTACTTCTACGCAATGTGGTATGATGTGAATTTTGACACTTGCATCCCAGATGAAATAGTTAATTTTACAATGACTAATTTCACAATTGCTAATTTCACAGCAGCTAGTTTTACAAACACCACGATGTTCAATCCGGTTTCCAGGCTGCCTTATCAGATTGCCGCACAGTTTTTGAAAACCGAGTTAGTGTTCATCCTTGTGTTCATACTCATGTTCATGTTATCAGTATCAATATATATGAATGTACTCCTCTCCAGTCGTTCTATGCGGAAGTCCCCTCCAAAACCAGAAAATGCTGACTGGCAGGGAATATGGAAAGGTTTAGGAAAAATCTTAGAAGCGTGGGGACCCGCAGTGTCATGGGATTTCACTCTTGAACACCTGAGGGACCCTGAGAAATTGAGTATTTGAGTCAGAGATCTAAGGAGGTAAACCACACTTGGGGTTTGGCTTATGCTTACCGTGCTCTATATACTACTACCCTGGAGAGGGAGAGTTTCCGATCTGAGGTTCAAGCCTCAAAAAAAAAAAAAATCCCCAAGTCAACTCTGATCAGTCACAGGAGGCACCAGTAACAATATCAGTTGCCCCTGTGGAAGGAAGAAATGGAAACAGGTGTCCTTGTGTCTAGGATGAGAAGAAGGAGAAGCAGAGGAGGAGGCAGCAGAAGATCCAGGTAGGGGGTCTGGATTGGCACTGAGAAATGCAAAAAAAAAAAAACAAAAAAAAAAACAAAAAAAAAACCTAAGAGGCATGAAGAAGAGAGTGATGAGGAGGAAATCTCTATTACCATTCATCAATCTCTGAAGATGGATGAATTCCAAGGCTCAAGAAAGGAGTTTACATGGCATCAAAATGAAGGTCTCTTGCCTGATTGATTTGCTGCTGGGACAACGGGGCCAACAGCCTGTCTCTAGCTGGTAATGAATCTCACCAACTAGGAAGCATTGCCAGAGACCCAGCTATCGACAGAGAGATTAGCAGATGTTTGGATGGAGCTGGCACCCTCTGGACTGTTAACAGCCGTGAGGGAAATGTAACCCTTCAAGGATGCTTTGAAGCCTCAGACTATTAAGTGGGATACCATCGAAAAAGGTATCCAGTACCTGAGGGAAATGACCGTGGTGGAAATGTTGTATGACCCTGATCCACAAGACCGTGATCCTGAGAGAGTGAGGACCAAGCCTAGCATGTGGCAGAAACTCACAAGTACAGCACCAGAAAGATATGCACACACACTGGCAACAACATTTGGAAGATCTGAGGAACAAGAGAGAAGACCCCGAGTTTTTGAACTGATTATGACGCTTCAAAACTATGAAGAGCAGCTCCCCCCAGTACGCACCGCAGTTTCTGCCATCTCACGAGTAGAAGACTGATAGATGAAATGCACAAGAAACTATTTCCATCGACTAATTGTGATGGTCGAGTAGTAGTATCAGAAACGACTGATGAAGGTCAGTCTCCATACGGGTCACCAGGTCTAGTGAAGGACCTGATCAAAATATTCCAATCCTACTCTTCACCTGTATCATCAAAAGTTTCAGCTATTAGACACACGTGCTTTCCAGCTCAAGCAAGGAACAACAGTAAGATTGCACAGCGTGTTTCCATGTGGTGCTACCTACGGGACCACAGAGAAGACATGAGGAAGTGGCACGACCAGCCTACTCCTGTACTACGAGCACGGGTGAGAGAACTACAAAACAGACCAACCACCAGTGGAGTTGCTCCATTCATCACAGGTAACACATAGAGGGGCCCTGCCCTCAGTCTTGGCGGGGAGAGGGATAATAAGAGTTTATTGGACTGTGTGGATTAAATGGTCTGGCACAACAGAACCACAGAACCACTGCTGGATACCGGTGCAAAGTGCACTCTAATGCCCTCGAATCACAAAGGGACAGAATCAATCAAACAGAATCAATGGAGTGACTGGGGGCTCTCAAGAATTGACTGTGTTGGAGGCC
Source organism: Coturnix japonica (assembly GCF_054131305.1). Classification (NCBI taxonomy): domain Eukaryota; kingdom Metazoa; phylum Chordata; class Aves; order Galliformes; family Phasianidae; genus Coturnix; species Coturnix japonica. The sequence goes on from NC_140700.1 coordinate 201,784, forward strand.
GAAATAAGCCTCACTGGTAAAGACTGGCAAAAACATCCTATTGTGACTGGCCCAGTGGCTCCGTGTGTCCACAAGTGCCACCTCCCGCCCCACAAGTGCCAAATCCTGCCCTTCAACTTCCACCTCCTGCTCCACAAGTGCCACCTCCTGCCCCACAATGACCACCTCCTGCCCCACATCATCCACCCCCTGCGCCACAAGTGCCAATTCATGCCCTACAAGTGCCAGCTCATTCCCCTGAAGTGCCAGCTCCTGCCCCACAAGTGTCACTGACCGCCCAACATCCTCCTCCTGACACATAAGTGCAACCTCCTGCCCCACAAGTGCCACCTCCCGCCCTACAACTTCCACCTCCCGCTCCACAACTTCCACCTCCTGCCCCACAAGTGCCACCTCCCGCCCTACAACTTCCATCTCCTGGCTCACAAGTTCCACCTCCTACCTAAAAAGAGCCACCTCCCGCCCCACAACTTCCACGCAACGCCCCATAAGTTCCACCTCCTGCCCAACAAGTGCCACCTCTCGTCCCACAAGGACCACCTCCTGCCCCACAAGTGCCACCTCCTGCCCCACAAGTGCCACCTCCTGCCCCACAAGTGCCACCTCCTGCCCCACAAGTGTCAACTCATGCTCCACAAATGCCACCTCCTGCCCCACAAGTGCCACCTCCTGTCCCACAAGTGCCACCACCCTCCCCAAAATGCCAACTCCCGCCCCACAAGTGCCACGTCCAGCCCCACAACTTCCACCTCCTGCCCCAAAAGTGTCAACTCCTGCCCCATAAGTTCCATATCCCGCCCCACAAGTGCCACTACCTGCCCCACTAGTGCCATCTCCATTTCCACAGGTGCCACCTCCCGCCCCACAACTTCCACGTAACGCCCCATAAGTTCCACCTCCTGCCCAACAAGTGCCACCTCTCGTCCCACAAGGACCACCTCCTGCCCCACAAGTGCCACCTCTTGCCCCACAAGTGCCAAATACTTCCCCACAACTTCCACCTTCTGCCGCACTAGTGCCAACTCCAATTCCACAAGTGCCACCTCCCACACAAGTGCCACCACCTGACCCACAAGTGCCAACTCCTGCCCCACAAGTGCCATTTCTTGCCCCACAAGTGCCAACTCCTGCCCCACAAGTGCCATTTCTTGCCCCACAAGTGCCACCTCCTGCCCCACAAGTGCTATTTCCTGCCCTACAACTTCCACCTCCTGCCCCACAAGAGCCAGTTCCAGCCCCACAAATGCCACCTCCTGCCCCACAACTTCAACATCCCGCCATACAAGTGCCAACTCCTGCCCAACGTGTGCCACATCCTGCCCCACAAGTGCCAAATCCTGCCCCGCAACTTTTACCACCTGCTCCACAAGTGCCAACTCCTGCCCCACATCATCCACCTCCTGCCCCACAAGTGCCACCTCCAGCCCCACAAGTGCCACATCCCTCCCCACAAGTGCCACCTCCCGCCCCACAAGTGCCACCCCCTCCCCTCAAGTTACATCTCCTGCCCCACAAGTGCCAACACCTCACCCACAAGTGCCACCTCCTGCCCCACAACTTTACATTCCGTCCCACAATTTCCACCTCCTGTCTTACAAGTTCCACTTCCTGCCCCACAAGTGCCAGCTCAGGCTTCACAAGTGCCAGCTCCTGCACCACATCATCCACTTCCCGCCCCACAAGTGCCACCTCCTGCCCAACAATTGCCATTTCTTACCCCACAGGTTCCAACTCCTGTCCCACATGTGCCAACTCCTGCCCCACAAGTGCCATTTCCTGCCCCACAACTTCCACCTCCCGCCCCAGAAGTGCCAGTTCCTGTCCCACAAGTGCCACCTCCTGCCCCACAATGACCACCTCCTGCCCCACATCATCCACCTCCTGCCCCACATCATCCACCTCCTGCCCCACAAGTGCCAATTCCTGCCCTACAAGTGCCAGCTCATTCCCCTGAAGTGCCAGCTCCTGCCCCACAAGTGCCACATTTTGCCACACCACTGCCACCTCCCCCCCCAAATAATCCACCTCCTGCCCCACAAGTGTCACTGACCGCCCAGCTTCCTCCTCCTGACACACAAGTGCAACCTCCTGCCCCACAACTTCAACATCCCGCCACACAAGTGCCGACTCCTGCCCAACGTGTGCCACATCCTGCCCCACAAGTGCCAACTCCTGCCCCACTTCGTCCACCTCCCACCCAACAAGTGCCACCTCCTGCCCCACAAGTGCCAAATCCTGCCCTACATGTGCCAGCTCATGCCCCACAAGTGCCAGGTCCTGTCCCACATCATCCACCTTCTGCCCCACAAGTGCCACCTCCTGCCCCACAACGACCATTTCCTGCCCCACAACGACCACCTCCTGCCCCACATCATCCACCCCCTGCACCACAAGTGCCAATTCATGCCCTACAAGTGCCAGCTCACTCCCCTGAAGTGCCAGCTCCTGCCCCACAATGCCACCTCCTGTCCCACATGTGCTAACTCCTGCCCCACAAGTGCCATTTTCAGCCCCACAACTTCTACCTCACGGCCCACAAGAGCCAGTTCCAGCCCCACAAATGCCACCTCCCGCCCCACAACTTCAACATCCCGCCACACAAGTGCCACCTCCTGCCCCACAAGTGCCAAATCCTGTTCTGCAACTTCCAACTCCTGCTCCACAAGGGCCACCTCCTGCCCCACATCATCTACCTCCCACCCCACAAGTGCCACCTCCTGCCCCACAAGTTACATCTCCCGCCCCACAAGTGCCACCTCCTGCCTCACAACTTCCAACTCCCACCACAACAATTTCCACCTCCTGTCTTACAAGTTCCACTTCCGCCCCACAAGTGCCACCTCCTGCCCAACAAGTGCCATTTCTTACCCCACAGGTTCCAAATCCTACCCCACTGGTGCCATTTCCTGCCCCACAAGTGCCATTTCCCCCCCCACATGTGCCAACTCCTGCCTTACAAGTTTCACCTCCCACCCCACAAGTTCCACCTCCTGCCCCAAAAGTGCCAATTCCTGCTACACAAGTGCCAGCTCATGCTTCACAAATGCCAGCTCATGCCCCACATCATCAACTTCCTGCCCCACAAGTGCCACCTCTAACCCCACAAAGACAGCCTCCTGCCCCACATCATCCACCTCCTGCCCCACAAGTGCCAATTCCTGCCCCACAAGTGCCACCTCCTGCCCCACAAGTGCCACCTCCTCCCCCAAAAGTGACAATACCTGTTCCACAAGTGCCACCTCCCGCCCCACAACTTCAACATCCCGCCACACAAGTGCCGATTCCTGGCAACGTGTGCCACATCCTGCCCCACATGTTCCACCTACCACCCCACAAATTCCACCTCATGCCCCACAAGTGCCAACTCCCAACCCACAAATGCCAAATCCTGCAATGCAACTTCCACCTCCTGCTCCACAAGTGCCACCTCCTGCCCCACATCGTCCACCTCCCACCCAACAAGTGCCACCACCTGCCCCACAAGTGCCAATTCCTGCCCCACATGTGCCAGCTCATGCTTCACAAGTGCCAGCTCCTGCACTACGTCATCCACTTCCTGCCCCACAAGTGCCACCTCCTGACCGACAAAGACATCCTCCTGCCCCATAAGTGCCAATTTCTGCCCCACAAGTGCCAGCTCATTCCCCTGAAGTGCCACATTATTCCACACCACTGCCTCCTCCCCCCCAAATAATCCACCTCCCGCCCCACAACTGTCACTGACTGACCAACTTCCTCCACCTGCCCCACAAGTGCCAGCTCCTGCCCCACAAGTGCCAGCTCCTGCCCCACAAGAGCCACTTCCTGCCCCACAAGTACCTCTTCCCTCCCAACAAGTTCCAATTTCCGCCCAACAAGTACCACCTCCTTCTGCACAAGTTCCACCTCCTGCCCTAAAAGCTCCATTTCCTGCCCCAGAAGTGCCACCTCCCGCCCCACAAGTGCCACCTCCTGCCCTACAACTTCCACCTCCTGGCCCACAAGTGCCACCTCCCGCCCTACAACTGCCAAACCCTGCCCCAAAACTTCCACCTCCTGCCCAACAATTTCCAACTCGTGCCCCACAATTGCCACCTCCTGCCACACAAATGCCACCTTCTGCCTCAAAATGCCACCTCCTGCCCAACAACTCCAACCTCCCGCCCCACAAGTACCACCTCCTGCTCCACAAGTTCCACCTCCTGCCCCATAAGTTCCACCTTACGCCCCACAAGTGCCATCTCCTGCCTCAAAAGCTCAATTTCCTGCCCAATGTATTCCTATGGGTACCTATGGGTTTCAATGTGGTCCCTATGTGCCTCTATGGGGTCTCTTATGGGTCTCAGCGAGGTCCCTATGTGTCTCTATGGGTCTCACTGTCCCCCACTGAAATCCATGGGGTCCCTATGTGTCCCAATGTCCCCCTATTGGTCCCAGTGTCAGCCTATGGGTCACAATGTGTCCCTATGTGTCCCAATGTCCCTCCTATTTGTTGCTAAGTGTCTCCATGGGGTCTCTTATGAGTATCTCTGGGCCAAAAGATCTACCTATTGGTATCCATAGGTTACATTACGTCCCTATGTGCCTCTATGGGGTCTCTTAAGGGTTACAGCGAAGTCCCTATGTGTCTCTATGGGTCTCACTGTCCCCCACTATGTTCCATGGGGTCCCTATGTGTCCCAATATACCCCTATGGGTCCCAGTGTCTCCCTATGGGTCACTATTTGTTCCTAAGTGCCGAATGTCCCCCCTATGTGTCCCAATGGCCCACTTTGGGGTTTCTATGGGGACTCTTATTGGTATCTCTGGGCCCAAATGTCTTCCTATGGGTATCTATGGGTTTCAATGAGGTCCCTATGTGCCTCTATGGGGTCTCTTATGGGTATCAGTGGAGCGCCTATGTGTCTCTACGGGTCTCACTGTTCCCCACTGTAATCCATGGGGTCACTCTGTATCCCAATGTCCACACTATGGGTTGCTATGTACCTCTATGGGGTCTCTATGTGGTCTCTTATGGGTATTTCTAGGCCCAAATGTCTTCCTATGGGTATCTATGGGTTTCAATGTGGTCCCTATGTGCCTCTATGGGTCTCACTGTCCCCCACCTTAATCCATGGGGTCTCTATGTGTCCCAATGTCCCCCTATGGGTCCCAGTGTCTCTCTATGGGTCACTTTGTGTCCCTATGTGTCCCAATGTCCCCCCTACGGGTTGCTATGTGCCTCTATGGGTTCTCTATGGGGCTCTGTGGGATGCCTATGGAGCTCTATGGAGTACTATGGGGCGTTCTGAGGTTTCTATGGGGTGTCTATGGAACGCTATGGTGTGTCTATGTGGCAAAATGAGTTTCTATGGGTGGCTATGGGAGATCTATGGGGCACAATGGGTTACCTATGGGGCTCTATGGGATGTCTATGGGGCTCTATGGCGCGGCTATATATCCTTATGTGTTGTCTATGTGGCACTATGTTGTGCTATGGGGTGCTGTGAGGCACTATGGGGTGCTATGGGGCTCTATGGAGCAGTATAGGGTGTGTATGGGTCCCTATGGGGTGCAATGGGGCGTTGTGGGGCACAAGGGAGTGTCTATGAGGCTCCATGGGCTGCTATGGGGCACAGTGGAGTAGCTATGGGATGATTTGGGGTCTCTTTGTGCCCCTATGGGGCGCTATGGGTCACTATGTGGTGTCTATGGGGCTCTATGGGGTGGCTATGCGGTGCTGTAGGGTGGCTATGGGTTGCTTTGGGGTATCCTTGGGTTCCTATGGGGCAATATGGGTGACTATGGGGTGCTATGTTTTGCTCTTGGGCTCTATGCGGAAGAATGGGGTCTCTATGGGGCGCTATGAGGTCCCTATGGGGCTCTATGGGGAGTCTATGGGGTGTCTTTGGGGATCTATGGGTTGTCTGTGGGGCTCTATGGGGTCTGCATGGGGTCTGTATGGGGTTCAGTGGGTCTCTATGGGGCACTATGGGGTGTCTACAGGCACTATGGGGCGATATGGGGTGTCTATGTGGTTCAATTGGGCTCTATGGTGTGGCTGTAGGGCCTTATGTGGTGTCTATGGGGCACTGTGGGCTGCTATGGGGTGCTGTGGGGAACTATGGGGTGTCTATGGGGCTCTATGGAGCAGTATGCTGTGTCTAGGGGTCCCTATGGGGTGCAATGGGGCGCTGTGGGGCACAATGGATTGTCTATGAGGCTCCATGGGCTCCTATGGGGCACTATGGAGTAGCTATGGGGTGCTATGGGGTCTCTTTGGGCCCCTATGGGTCACTATGGGTCACTATGTGGTGTCTATGGGGCTCTATGGGGTGGCTATGCGGTGCTGTAGGGTGGCTATGGGGTGCTTTGGGGTATCCTCGGGATCCTATGGGGCGCTATGGGTGACTATGGGGTGCTATGGTTTGCTATGGGGCTCTATGCAGAAAAATGGGTCTCTATGGGGCGCTATGAGGTCCCTATGGGGCTCTATGGGGAGTCTATGGGGTGTCTTTGGGTTGTCTGTGGGGCTCTATGGGGTCTGCATGGGGTCTGTATGGGGTTCAGTGGGTCTCTATGGGGCTCTATGGGGTGTCTACAGGCACTATGGGGCGATATGGGGTGTCTATGTGGTTCAATTGGGCTCTATGGTGTGGCTGTAGGGCCTTATGTGGTGTCTATGGGGCACTGTGGGCTGCTATGGGGTGCTGTGGGGAACTATGGGGTGTCTATGGGGCTCTATGGAGCAGTATGCTGTGTCTATGGGTCCCTATGGGGTGCAGTGGGGTGCTGTGGGGCACAATGGAGTGTCTATGAGGCTCCATGGGCTGCTATGGGGCACTATGGAGTAGCTATGGGGTGCTATGGGGTCGCTTTGGGCCCCTATGGGTCACTATGGGGCTCTATGGGGTATCTTTGTGTTCCTATGGGGCGCTATGGGTGACTATGGGGTCGCTATGGGTTTCTTTGAGGCACTATGGGTCTCAATGGGGTCTCTCTGGGTCTCAATTTATCCTTATGGCTCCCAATGACTGTCTATGGGTCTCTATGTGTCCCTATGGGTCCCAGTGTCTCTCTATGTGTCCCTATGGGTCCCAGTGTCTCTCTATGGGTCCCAATGTCTTCCTCTGGATCTCTATGGGTCCCTAGGGGTCCCAGTGTCTCTCTATGTCCCCCTGTCTAGGTGGTAACTATACAGATGGTAACAAAGATGGTGACAAATGTACAGAGGTTCTAAGCGAGAGAGAAACTCACCAGTGGTGATGCCTTCGCTGAGGAAGCTGGGGCGGTCTTCACTGCAGAGCGATGTCCAAGAGATGCTGCCTCACAGAATCACAGAATTCTCAAGGTTGGAAAAGGGCTGCCAGCTTTTGTAGGAGAATAGCATGGGAGACAGTTGTGAAGGCTTTGCTGAAGTCCAAGTAGAGCACATCAACAGCCTTTCTTTCTTTCCTTCATCCATCAGATGGGTCACAGGATCGTAGAAGGAGATCAGATTGGTCAAGCAGGAGCTGCCCTTCACGAACCCATGCTGGCTAGGTCTGATCTCCTGCTCATCCCACACCTGCCGCATCTGTCATCTCCCTCAAGACAATTCGTTCCATTCCCTTCCCTGGCACCGAGGTCAGGCTAACAGGCCTGGAGTTGCCCGGATCCTCCTGACAACCTTGCTTGGAAATGGGAGTCACGTTGGCAAGCCTCCAGTCTTCTGGGACCTCACCCGGTAACAGGGAGCTCGGAAAGATAATGGAAAGCGGCTCGAGTGAGGGTCAGCCCTTAAATGAGGTCTCAGAGGAGGTGGAGTCGAGCTCCAGCCCTCCCGGGAGCACAGCTCCATTACTCTCACCTGTGCTCCCGCAGCTGACCCCACACTTGCCTCAGCTGATTAATCAGAGGTTCAGGCTGTGATTACCAATCTCCCACACAGCCCCTGTGGGTCCCAATGTTTCCCTATGGATCTCTGGGTGTCCCTATAGGACTCTATGGGGTTATTATGCCTCTAAATGGGTCCCTATATGTCTCTATGTCTCTCTATGGGGTCCCTATGTGTCCCAATGTCCCCACTATGGTTTGCTATGTGCCTCTATGGGGTCTCTATGGGGTCTTTTATGGGTAACTATCGTCCCAAATGTATTCCTAAGGGTATCTATGGGTTTCAATGTGGTCCCTATGTGCCTCTATGGGGTCTCTTATGGGTCTCAGCGAGGTCCCTATGTGTCTCTATGGGTCTCACTGTCCCCCACTGAAATCCATGGGGTCCCTATGTGTCCCAATGTCCCCCTATTGGTCCCAGTGTCAGCCTATGGGTCACAATGTGTCCCTATGTGTCCCAATGTCCCCCCTATGTGTTGCTATGTGCCTCAATGGGCTCTCTTATGGATAGCTCTTGGCCCAAATGTCTCCCTGTGGGTATCTATGGGTTACATTAGGTCCCTATGTGCCTCTATGGGGTCTCTGTGTGGTCTCTTATGGATATCTCTGGGCCCAAATGTCTTCCTACAAGTATCTATGAGTTTCAATGTGGTCCCTAGGTGCCTCTATGGGGTCTCTTATGGGTCTCAGCGGGGTCCTTATGTATCTCTATGGGTCTCACTGTCCCCCACTGTAATTCATTGGGTCCCTATGTGTCCCAATGTCCCCCTATGGGTCCCAGTGTCTTCCTACGGGTCACAATGTGTACCTATGTGTCCCAATGTCCCCCCTATGGGTTGCTATGTGCCCCTATGGGGTCTCTATGGGGTCTCTTATGGTTATCTCTGGGCCCAAATGTCTTCCTTTGGGTATCTATAAGTTTCAAAGTCGTCCTATGTGTCCCTATGGGTCTTAATGGCTCCTAATGTGTCCCTATGAGTCTATATGTGGTCTCACTGTCCCAGTGGGTCTCTATGTGTTCCTATGTGTATATATGGAGTCTCTATCTGGTTTCTAGGGGTCTTGGTGTCCCTCTATGTGCCACTTTGTGCCTCTATCGGGTCTCCATGGGTTTCTATGGGGTCTCTATGTCTCTCTTTGGGTCCCTATTGGTCCCAATAGGTCCCTATGAGTCTCTATGATGTCTCCCTTTGTCCCCATATGGGTCCCAGTGTGACCCACATGTGCCCACAGCAGCTCCTGCCCCATAGACCTGACCCACATGTTCCCCACAGCAGCTCCTGCCCCATAGATCTGACCCACAGCATCTCCTGCCACATAGATCTGACCCAAATCAGCCCCACAGCATCTCCTGCCCCATAGATCTGACCCACATGTGCCCCACAGCAGCTCCAAACTCATAGATCTGACTCACATCAGTCCAACAGCAGATTTTGCACCATAGATATGTCCCTCATATTCCCCACAGCAACTCCTGCCCCATAGATCTGACCTACATCATCCCCTCTGCAGCTCCTGCCCCATAGGTCTGACCCACATGTGCCCCACAGCAGCTCCTGCCATATAGATCTAACCACCATCAGCCCCAAAGCAGCTCCTGCCCCATAGATCTGACCCAAGTCAGCCCCACAGCAGCTCCTGCCTTATAGATATGACCCCCATCAGCCCCACAACAGCTTCTACCCCATAGATCTGACCCACATGTGCTCCACTGCAGCTCCAGTCCCGTAGATCTGAACCACAGCAGCCCATGCCCCATAGATCTGACCCTCATCAGCAACACAGCAGCTCCTGACCCATACATCTGACCCAAATCTGCCCCACACCATCTCCTGCCCCATAGATCTAACTCACATGTGCCCCACAGCAGCTCCTGCCCATAGATCTGACCCACAGCAGCTCCTGCCCTATAGATCTGACCCACATGTGCCCCAGAGCAGCTCTGCCCCATTGATTTGACCCACATCAGCCCCACAGGAGATCCTGCCCCATAGATCTGACCCACATCAGCCCCACAGCAGATTTTGCCCCATAGATATGTTCCACGTCTGCCCCACAGCAGCTCCTGCGACATAGATCTTACCCAGATCTGCTCCACAGCAGCTGCTGCCCCAAAGATCTGACCAACATCAGCCCCACAGCAGCTCCTGCCCCATAGATCTGACCCACATCTGCCCCACAGCAGCTCCTGCCCCATAGACCCTACCAACATGTGCAGCACAGCAGCTCCTGCACATAGATCTGACCCACATCTGACCCACAGCAGCTCCTGCCCCATAGATCTGACCCACATCTGCTCCACAGCATCTCCTGCCCCATAGATCTGACCCCCATCTGCCCCACAGCAGCTCCTGCCTCATACATCTGACTCACAGCATCTCCTGCCCCATAGAACTGGCCCACATCAGCCACAGCAGCTCCTGCCCCATAGATCTGACCCACATCTGACCCACAGCAGCTCCTGCCCCATAGATCTGATCCACATCTGACCCACAGCAGCTCCTGCCCCATAGATCTGACCCACATCTGCCACACAGCAGCCTTTACCCCATAGATCTGTCCCACATCTGCCCCACAGCATCTCCTGCCCCATAGAACTGGCCCACATCAGCCACAGCAGCTCCTGCCCCATAGATCTGACCCACATCTGACCCACAGCAGCTCCTGCCCCATAGATCTGATCCACATCTGACCCACAGCAGCTCCTGCCCCATAGATCTGACCCACATCTGCCACACAGCAGCCTTTACCCCATAGATCTGTCCCACATCTGCCCCACAGCATCTCCTGCCCCATAGAACTGGCCCACATCAGCCACAGCAGCTCCTGCCCCATAGATCTGACCCACATCTGACCCACAGCAGCTCCTGCCCCATACATCTTACCCAGATCTGCCCCACAGCAGCTCCTACCCAAAGATCTGACCCACATCATCTCGACAGCAGCTCCTGCCCCATAGATCTGACCCACATGTGCCCCACAGCAGCTCCTAACACATAGATCTGACCCACATGTGCTCCAGAGCAGCTCCTGCCCCATAGATCTGAACCACAGCAGCTCCTGTCTCATAGATCTAACCCACATCTGCCCCACAGCAGATTTTGCCCCATAGTTATGTCCCACATCTGCCCAACAGCAACTCCTGCCCCATAGATCTGACCCACATGCGCCCCACAGCAGCTCCTGCCCCATAGGTCTGACCCACATGCGCCTCACAGCAGCTCCTGCCCCATAGATCTAACCACCATCAGCCCCAAAGCAGCTCCTGCCCCATAGATTTGACCCACATGCGCCCCACAGCAGCTCCTGCCCCATAGGTCTGACCCACATGCGCCTCACAGCAGCTCCTGCCCCATAGATCTAACCACCATCAGCCCCAAAGCAGCTCCTGCCCCATAGATTTGACCCACATCAGCCACACAGCATCTCCCGCCCCATAGATGTGACCCACATCTGCACCACAGCAGCTCCTCCCCATAGACCCTACCAACATGTGCAGCACAGCAGCTCCTGCCCATAGATCTGACCCACATGCGCCCCACAGCAGCTCCTGCCCCATAGATCTGACCCCCATCTGCCCCACAGCAGCTCCTGCCTCATATATCTGACTCACAGCATCTCCTGCCCCATAGAACTGGCCCACAGCAGCCACAGCAGCTCCTGACCTATAGATCTGACCCACATCTGACCCACAGCAGCTCCTGCCCCATAGATCTGACCCCCATCTGCCACACAGCAGCCTTTGCCCCATAGATCTGACCCACATCTGCCCCACAGCATCTCCTGCCCCATAGATCTGACCCACATCTGCTCCACAGCATCTCCTGCCCCATAGATCTGACCCACATCTGCCCCACAGCAGCTCCTGCCTCATACATCTGACTCACAGCATCTTCTGCTCCATAGAACTGGCCCACATCAGCCACAGCAGCTCCTGACCTATAGATCTGACCCACATCTGACCCACAGCAGCTCCTGCCCCATAGATCTGACCCACATCTGCCACACAGCATCTCCTGCCCCATAGATCTGACCCACATCTGCCCCACAGCATCTCCTGCCCCATAGATCTGACCCACATGTGCCCCACAGCAGCTCCTAACACATAGATCTGACCCACATGTGCCCCAGAGCTGCTCCTGCCCCATAGATCTGAACCACAGCAGCTCCTGTCTCATAGATCTTACCCACATCAGCCCCACAGCAGATTTTGCCCCATAGTTATGTCCCACATCTGCCCAACAGCAACTCCTGCCCCATAGATCTGACCCACATGCGCCTCACAGCAGCTCCTGCCCCATAGATCTAACCACCATCAGCCCCAAAGCAGCTCCTGCCCCATAGATTTGACCCACATCAGCCACACAGCATCTCCCGCCCCATAGATGTGACCCACATCTGCACCACAGCAGCTCCTCCCCATAGATCTAACACCCATCAGCCTCACAGCAGCTCCTGCCCCATAGATATGCCCTACATCTGCCCCACATCAGCTCCTGCAACATAGATCTGACCCACATCTGCAACACAGCAGCTCCTGCTCCATAAATCTGACCAACATCAGGCCCACATTTGTTCCTGCCCCATAGATCTGACCCACAGCAGCCCCTGCCTCATAGATCTGACCCACAAGTGCCCCACAGCAGCTCCAGCCCAATAGACCTGACCCACATCTGCCCCAAAGCATCTCCTGCCCCATAGATCTTTCCTACATCAGCCCCACAGCACCTCCGGCCCAATAGATCTGACCCACATGTGCCCCACAGCAGCTCCTGCCCCATAGATCTGACCCACATCAACCATGTTGATAAACATGAAAGCATACAACATGGGTTGTATCAACCATGTAATCCATGGTGTCCCTATGTATCCCAATGTCCCCACTATGGGTTGCTATGTGCCTCTATGGGTTCTCTATGGGGCTCTATGGGGTGCCTATGGAGCTCTAAGGGGCGTTCTGAGGTTTCTATGGGGTGTCTATGGAACGCTATAGTGTGTCTATTTGGTAAATTAGTTTCTATGGGTGGCTATGGGAGCTTTATGGGGCACAATGGGTTGCCTACGGGGCTCTATGGGATGTCTGTGGGGCTCTATGGCGCGGCTATATGTCCTTATGTGGTGTCTATGTGGCACTATGTTGTGCTATGGGGTGCTGTGAGGCACTATGGGGTGCTATGGGGCTCTATGGAGCAGTATAGGGTGTCTATGGGTCTCTATGGGGTGCAATGGGGCGCTGTGGGGCACAAGAGAGTGTCTATGAGGCTCCATGGGCTGCTATGGGGCACTATGGAGTAGCTATGGGGTGCTATGGGGTCTCTTTGGGCCCCTATGGGTCACTATGGGTCACTATGTGGTGTCTATGGGGCTCTATGGGGTGGCTATGCGGTGCTGTAGGGTGGCTATGGGGTGCTTTGGGGTATCCTTGGGTTCCTATGGGGCGCTATGGGTGACTATGGGGTGCTATGGTTTGCTATGGGGCTCTATGCGGAAGAATGGGGTTTCTATGGGGCGCTATGAGGTCCCTATGGGGCTCTATGGGGAGTCTATGGGGTGTCTTTGGGGATCTATGGGTTGTCTGTGGGGCTCTATGGGGTCTGCATGGGGTCTGTATGGGGTTCAGTGAGTTTCTATGGGGCTCTATGGGGTGTCTACAGGCACTATGGGGCGATATGGGGTGTCTATGTGGTTCAATTGGGCTCTATGGTGTGGCTGTAGGGCCTTATGTGGTGTCTATGGGGCACTGTGGGCTGCTATGGGGTGCTGTGGAGAACTATGGGGTGTCTACGGGGCTCTATGGAGCAGTATGCTGTGTCTATGGGTCCCTATGGGGTGCAATGGGGTGCTGTGGGGCACAATGGAGTGTCTATGAGGCTCCATGGGCTGCTATGGGGCACTATGGAGTAGCTATGGGGTGCTATGGGGTCTCTTTGGGCCCCTATGGGTCACTATGGGGCTCTATGGGGTATCTTTGTGTTCCTATGGGGCGCTATGGGTGACTATGGGGTCGCTATGGGTTTCTTTGAGGCACTATGGGTCTCAATGGGGTCTCTCTGGGTCTCAATTTATCCTTATGGCTCCCAATGACTGTCTATGGGTCTCTATGTGTCCCTATGGGTCCCAGTGTCTCTCTATGTGTCCCTATGGGTCCCAGTGTCTCTCTATGGGTCCCAATGTCTTCCTCTGGATCTCTATGGGTCCCTATGGGTCCCAGTGTCTCTCTATGTGTCCCTATGGGTCCCAGTGTCTGTCAATGTGTCCCTATGGGTCCCAGTGTCTCTCTATGGGTCCCAATGTCTTCCTCTGGATCTCTATGGGTCCCTAGGGGTCCCAGTGTCTCTCTATGTCCCCCTGTCTAGGTGGTAACTATACAGATGGTAACAAAGATGGTAACAAATGTACAGAGGTTCTAAGCGAGAGAGAAACTCACCAGTGGTGATGCCTTCGCTGAGGAAGCTGGGGCGGTCTTCACTGCAGAGCGATGTCCAAGAGATGCTGCCTCACAGAATCACAGAATTCTCAAGGTTGGAAAAGGGCTGCCAGCTTTTGTAGGAGAATAGCATGGGAGACAGTTGTGAAGGCTTTGCTGAAGTCCAAGTAGAGCACATCAACAGCCTTTCTTTCTTTCCTTCATCCATCAGATGGGTCACAGGATCGTAGAAGGAGATCAGATTGGTCAAGCAGGAGCTGCCCTTCACGAACCCATGCTGGCTAGGTCTGATCTCCTGCTCATCCCACACCTGCCGCATCTGTCATCTCCCTCAAGACAATTCGTTCCATTCCCTTCCCTGGCACCGAGGTCAGGCTAACAGGCCTGGAGTTGCCCGGATCCTCCTGACAACCTTGCTTGGAAATGGGAGTCACGTTGGCAAGCCTCCAGTCTTCTGGGACCTCACCCGGTAACAGGGAGCTCGGAAAGATAATGGAAAGCGGCTCGAGTGAGGGTCAGCCCTTAAATGAGGTCTCAGAGGAGGTGGAGTCGAGCTCCAGCCCTCCCGGGAGCACAGCTCCATTACTCTCACCTGTGCTCCCGCAGCTGACCCCACACTTGCCTCAGCTGATTAATCAGAGGTTCAGGCTGTGATTACCAATCTCCCATACAGCCCCTGTGGGTCCCAATGTTTCCCTATGGATCTCTGGGTGTCCCTATAGGACTCTATGGGGTTATTATGCCTCTAAATGGGTCCCTATGTGTCTCTATGTCTCTCTATGGGGTCCCTATGTGTCCCAATGTCCCCCCTATGGGTTGCTATGTGCCTCAATGGGCTCTCTTATGGATAGCTCTGGGCCCAAATGTCTCCCTGTGAGTATCTATGGGTAACATTAGGTCCCTGTGTGCCTCTATGGGGTCTCTTATGGGTCTCAGCGGGTTCCCTATGTGTCTCTATGGGTCTCACTGTCCCCCACTGTAATCCATGGGGTCCTTATGTGTCCCATTGTCCCCCTATGGGATCCAGTGTCTCCTCATGGGTCACGGTGTGTCCCTATGTGTCCCTATGTCCCCCCTATGGGTTGCTATGTTCCTCTATGGTGTCTCTTATGGGTCTCAGCAGGGTCCCTATGTGTCTCGATGGATCTGACTGTCCCCCACTTTAATCCATGGGGTCACTATGTGTCCCAATATCCCCCTATGGGTCCCAGTGTCTCCCTATCTGTACCTATGTGTCCCAATGGCCACCTATGGGTCACTATGTGTCCCAATGTCCCCCCTATGGGTTGCTATGTGCTTGTATGTGGTTTCTTATGGGTATCTCTGGGCCCAAATATCTTCCTATAGCTATCTATGGGTTTCAATGTGGTCCCTATGTGCCTCTATGGGGTCTCTTATGGGTCTCAGCGAGGTTTCTATGTGTCTCTATGGGTCTGGCTGTCCCCCACTGTAGTCCAAGGGGTCCCTATGTGTCCCAATGTCCCCATATGGGTCCCAGTGTCTCCCTATGGGTCAGAATGTTTCCCTACGTGTCCCAATGTCCCCCCTATGGGTTGCTATGTGCCTCTATGGGGTCTCTGTGGGGTCTCTTATGGATATCTCTGGGCCCAAATGTCTTCCTACAAGTATCTATGAGTTTCAATGTGGTCCCTAGGTGCCTCTATGGGGTCTCTTATGGGTCTCAGCGGGGTCCTTATGTATCTCTATGGGTCTCACTGTCCCCCACTGTAATTCATTGGGTCCCTATGTGTCCCAATGTCCCCCTATGGGTCCCAGTGTCTTCCTATGGGTCACAATGTGTACCTATGTGTCCCAATGTCCCCCCTATGGGTTGCTATGTGCCCCTATGGGGTCTCTATGGGGTCTCTTATGGTTATCTCTGGGCCCAAATGTCTTCCTTTGGGTATCTATAAGTTTCAAAGTCGTCCTATGTGTCCCTATGGGTCTTAATGGCTCCTAATGTGTCCCTATGAGTCTATATGTGGTCTCACTGTCCCAGTGGGTCTCTATGTGTTCCTATGTGTCTATATGGAGTCTCTATCTGGTTTCTATGGGTCTTGGTGTCCCTCTATGTGTCACTTTGTGCCTCTATGGGGTCTCCATGGGTTTCTATGGGGTCTCTATGTCTCTCTTTGGGTCCCTATTGGTCCCAATAGGTCCCTATGAGTCTCTATGATGTCTCCCTTTGTCCCCATATGGGTCCCAGTGTGACCCACATGTGCCCACAGCAGCTCCTGCCCCATAGATCTGACCCACAGCATCTCCTGCCACATAGATCTGACCCAAATCAGCCCCACAGCATCTCCTGCCCCATAGATCTGACCCACATGTGCCCCACAGCAGCTCCAAACTCATAGATCTGACTCACATCAGTCCAACAGCAGATTTTGCACCATAGATATGTCCCTCATATTCCCCACAGCAACTCCTGCCCCATAGATCTGACCTACATCATCCCCTCTGCAGCTCCTGCCCCATAGGTCTGACCCACATGTGCCCCACAGCAGCTCCTGCCATATAGATCTAACCACCATCAGCCCCAAAGCAGCTCCTGCCCCATAGATCTGACCCAAGTCAGCCCCACAGCAGCTCCTGCCTTATAGATCTAACCACCATCAGCCCCACAACAGCTTCTACCCCATAGATCTGACCCACATGTGCTCCACTGCAGCTCCAGTCCCGTAGATCTGAACCACAGCAGCCAATGCCCCATAGATCTGACCCTCATCAGCAACACAGCAGCTCCTGACCCATACATCTGACCCAAATCTGCCCCACACCATCTCCTGCCCCATAGATCTAACTCACATGTGCTCCGCAGCAGCTCCTGCCCATAGATCTGACCCAGAGCAGCTCCTGCCCTATGGATCTGATTCAAATCTGCCCCACAGCAGCTCCTGCTCCATAGATCTGACCCACATGTGCCCCAGAGCAGCTCTGCCCCATTGATTTGACCCACATCAGCCCCACAGGAGATCCTGCCCCATAGATCTGACCCACATCAGCCCCACAGCAGATTTTGCCCCATAGATATGTGCCACGTCTGCCCCACAGCAGCTCCTGCGACATAGATCTTACCCAGATCTGCTCCACAGCAGCTGCTGCCCCAAAGATCTGACCAACATCAGCCCCAGAGCAGCTCCTGCCCCATAGATCTGACCCACATCTGCCCCATAGCAGCTCCTGCCCCATAGACCCTACCAACATGTGCAGCACAGCAGCTCCTGCCCATAGATCTGACCCACATCTGCCCCACAGCAGCTCCTAACACATAGATCTGACCCACATCTGCTCCACAGCAACTCCTGCCCCATAGATCTGACCCCCATCTGCCCCACAGCAGCTCCTGCCTCATACATCTGACTCACAGCATCTCCTGCCCCATAGAACTGGCCCACATCAGCCACAGCAGCTCCTGACCTATAGATCTGACCCACATCTGACCCACAGCAGCTCCTGCCCCATAGATCTGACCCACATCTGCCACACAGCAGCCTTTGCCCCATAGATCTGACACACATGTGCCCCACAGCAGCTCCTGCCCCATAGATCTGACCAACATCAGCCCCACAGCAGCTCCTGCGACAGAGATCTGACCCACATCTGCCCCACAGCAGCTCCTGCCCCATAGACCCTACCAACATGTGCAGCACAGCAGCTCCTGCCCATAGATCTGACCCACATCTGCCCCACAGCAGCTCCTGCCCCATAGATCTGACCCACATCTGCTCCACAGCAGCTCCTGCCCATAGATCTGACCCACATCTGCCCCACAGCAGCTCCTGCCCCATAGATCTGACCCACATCTGCTCCACAGCATCTCCTGCCCCATAGATCTGACCCCCATCTGCCCAACAGCAGCTCCTGCCTCATACATCTGACTCACAGCATCTCCTGCCCCATAGAACTGGCCCACATCAGCCACAGCAGCTCCTGACCTATAGATCTGACCCACATCTGACCCACAGCAGCTCCTGCCCCATAGATCTGACCCACATCTGCTCCACAGCATCTCCTGCCCCATAGATCGGACCCCCATCTGCCCCACAGCAGCTCCTGCCTCATACATCTGACTCACAGCATCTCCTGCCCCATAGAACTGGCCCACATCAGCCCCACAGCAGATTTTGCCCCATAGATATGTGCCACGTCTGCCCCACAGCAGCTCCTGCGACATAGATCTTACCCAGATCTGCTCCACAGCAGCTGCTGCCCCAAAGATCTGGCCAACATCAGCCCCACAGCAGCTCCTGCCCCATAGATCTGACCCACATGTGCCCCACAGCAGCTCCTGCCCCATAGACCCTACCAACATGTGCAGCACAGCAGCTCCTGCCCATAGATCTAACCCACATCTGCCCCACAGCAGCTCCTGCCCTATAGAACTAACCCACATCATCTCGACAGCAGCTCCTGCCCCATAGATCTGACCCACATGTGCCCCACAGCAGCTCCTAACACATAGATCTGACCCACATGTGCCCCAGAGCTGCTCCTGCCCCATAGATCTGAACCACAGCAGCTCCTGTCTCATAGATCTTACCCACATCAGCCCCACAGCAGATTTTGCCCCATAGTTATGTCCCACATCTGCCCAACAGCAACTCCTGCCCCATAGATCTGACCCACATGTGCCCACAGCAGCTCCTGCCGCATAGATGTGACCCACATCTGCACCACAGCAGCTCCTCCCCATAGATATGCCCTACATCTGCCCCACATCAGCTCCTGCAACATAGATGTGACCCACATCTGCGCCACAACAGCTCCTGCCCCATAGATCTGACCCACATCAGACCCACAGCAGATCCTCCCCAAAGATCTGACACACATCTGCCCCACTGCTGCTCCTACACCACAGATCTGACCTACATCATCTCCACTGCAGCTCCTGCCCATAGATCTGACCCGCATCAGCCACACAGCAGGTCCTGCCCCATAGACCTGACACACATCAGCCCCACAGCAGCTCCTGCCTCATAGATCTGACTCACAGCATCTCCTGCCCCATAGATCTGACCCACATCAGACCCAGAGCATCTCCTGCCACATAGATCTGACCCACATTTTCCCCAAAGCAGCACCTAAACCATAGATCTGACCCACATGTGCCTCACAGCTGCTCCTGCCCCATAGATCTGAAACACAGCAGTTCCTGCCCCATAGATCAGACCCAAATCTTCCCTACATCAGCTCCTGCCCATAGATCTGACCCACATCAGCCCCACAGCAGCTCCTACCCCATAGATCTGACCCACATCAGCCCCACAGCAGATTTTGCCCCATAGATATGTGCCACGTCTGCCCCACAGCAGCTCCTGCGACATAGATCTTACCCAGATCTGCTCTACAGCAGCTGCTGCCTCAAAGATCTGACCAACATCAGCCCCACAGCAGCTCCTGCCCCATAGATCTGACCCACACCTGCCCCACAGCAGCTCCTGCCCCATAGATCTGACCCCCATCTGCCCCACAGCAGCTCCTGCCTCATACATCTGACTCACAGCATCTCCTGCCCCATAGAACTGGCCCACATCAGCCACAGCAGCTCCTGACCTATAGATCTGACCCACATCTGCTCCACAGCATCTCCTGCCCCATAGATCTGACCCCCATCTGCCCTACAGCAGCTCCTGCCTCATACATCTGACTCACAGCATCTCCTGCCCCATAGAACTGGCCCACATCAGCCACAGCAGCTCCTGCCCCATAGATCTGACCCACATCTGACCCACAGCAGCTCCTGCCCCATAGATCTTACCCACATCAGACCCACAGCTGATCCTCCCCAAAGATCTGACACACATCTGCCCCAGAGCTGCTCCTGCCCCATAGATCTGAACCACAGCAGCTCCTGTCTCATAGATCTGACCCACATCTGCCCCACAGCAGCTCCTGCCCCATAGATCTGACCCACATCTGCTCCACAGCATCTCCTGTCCCATAGATCTGACCCCCATCTGCCCCACAGCAGCTCCTGCCTCATACATCTGACTCACAGCATCTCCTGCCCCATAGAACTGGCCCACATCAGCCACAGCAGCTCCTGACCTATATATCTGACCCACATCAGCCCCACAGCAGATTTTGCCACATAGATATGTGCCACGTCTGCCCCACAGCAGCTCCTGCGACATAGATCGTACCCAGATCTGCTCCACAGCAGCTGCTGCCCCATAGATCTGACCAACATCAGCCCCACAGCAGCTCCTGCCCATAGATCTGACCCACATCTGCCACACAGCAGCTCCTGCCCCATAGAACTGACCCACATATGACCCACAGCAGCTCCTACCCCATAGATCTGACCCACATCTGACCCACAGCAGCTCCTACCCCATAGATCTGACCCACATCTGCCACACAGCAGCCTTTACCCCATAGATCTGACCCACATCTGCCCCACAGCATCTCCTGCCCCATAGATCTCTCCCACATCTGCCCCACAGAAGCTCCTGCCCCATAGATCTGACCCACATCTGCCCCACAGCAGCTCCTGCCCCATAGACCCTACCAACATGTGCAGCACAGCAGCTCCTGCCCAGAGATCTAACCCACATCTGCCCCACAGCAGCTCCTGCCCCATAGATCTGACCCACATCTGCTCCACAGCATCTCCTGCCCCATTGAACTGGCCCACATCAGGCACAGCAGCTCCTGCCCCATAGATCTGACCCACATCTGACCCACAGCAGCTCCTGCCCCATAGATCTGACCCACATCTGCCCCACAGCAGCTCCTGCCCCATAGATCTGACCCACATCTGACCCACAGCAGCTCCTGCCCCATAGATCTGACCCACATCTGCCACACAGCAGCTCCTGCCCCATAGATCTGACCCCCATCTGCCCCACAGCAGCTCCTGCCTCATACATCTGACTCACAGCATCTCCTGCCCCATAGAACTGGCCCACACCAGCCACAGCTGCTCCTGCCCCATATATCTGACCCACATCCACCACACAGAGGCCTTTGCCCGATAGATCTGACCCACATCTGCCCCACAGCAGCTCCTGCCCCATAGATCTGACCCACATCTGCCTCACAGCAGCTCCTAACACATAGATCTGACCCACATGTGCCCCAGAGCTGCTCCTGCCCCATAGATCTGAACCACAGCAGCTCCTGCTCATAGATGTGACCCACATCAGCCCCACAGCAGATTTTGCCCCATAGATATGTGCCACGTCTGCCCCACAGCAGCTCCTGCGTCATAGATCTTACCCAGATCGGCTCCACAGCAGCTGCTGCCCCAAAGATCTGACCAACATCAGCCCCACAGCAGCTCCGGCCCCATAGATCTGACCCACATCTGCCCCATAGCAGCTCCTGCCCCATAGACCCTACCAACATGTGCAGCACAGCAGCTCCTGCCCATAGATCTGACCCACATCTGCCCCACAGCAGCTCCTGCCCCATAGATCTGACCCACATCTGCTCCACATCATCTCCTGCCCCATAGATCTGACCCCCATCTGCCCCACAGCAGCTCCTGCCTCATACATCTGACTCACAGCATCTCCTGCCCCATAGAACTGGCCCACATCAGCCACAGCATCTCCTGCCCCATAGATCTGACCCACATCTGACCCACAGCAGCTCCTGCCCCATAGATCTGACCCACATCTGACCCACAGCAGCTCCTGCCCCATACATCTTACCCAGATCAGCACCACAGCAGCTCCTACCCAAAGATCTGACCCACATCATCTCGACAGCAGCTCCTGCCCCATAGATCTGACCCACATGTTCCCCACAGCAGCTCCTAACACATAGATCTGACCTACATGTGCCCCAGAGCTGCTCCTGCCCCATAGATCTGAACCACAGCAGCTCCTGTGTCATAGATCAAACCCACATCTGCCCCACAGCAGCTCCTGCCTCATACATCTGACTCACAGCATCTCCTGCCCCATAGAACTGGCCCACATCAGCCACAGCAGCTCCTGACCTATAGATCTGACCCACATCTGCTCCACAGCATCTCCTGCCCCATAGATCTGACTTCCATCTGCCCCCAGCAGCTCCTGCCTCATACATCTGACTCACAGCATCTCCTGCCCCATAGAACTGGCCCACATCAGCCACAGCAGCTCCTGACCTATAGATCTGACCCACATCAGCCCCACAGCAGCTCCTGCCCCATAGACCCTACCAACATGTGCAGCACAGCAGCTCCTGCCCATAGATCGGACCCACATCTGCCCCACAGCAGCTCCTGCCTCATAGATCTGACCCACATCTGCAACAAAGCAGCCTTTACCCCATATATCTGACCCACATCTGCCCCACAGCATCTCCTGCCCCATAGATCTGACCCCCATCTGCCCCACAGCAGCTCCTGCCTCATACATCTGACTCACAGCATCTCCTGCCCCATAGAACTGGCCCACATCAGAAACAGCATCTCCTGACCTATAGATCTGACCCACATCTGCCCCACAGCAGCTCCTGCCCCATAGACCTGACCCACATCAGCCCCACAGCAGCTCCTACCCCATAGATCTGACCCACATCAGCCCCACAGCAGATTTTGCCCCATAGATATGTGCCACGTCTGCCCCACAGCAGCTCCTGCGACATAGATCTTACCCAGATCTGCTCCACAGCAGCTGCTGCCCCAAAGATCTGACCAACATCAGCCCCACAGCAGCTCCTGCCCCATAGATCTGACCCACATCTGCCCCACAGCAGCTCCTGCCCCATAGACCCTACCAACATGTGCAGCACAGCATCTCCTGCCCATAGATCTGACCCACATCTGCCCCACAGCATCTCCTGCCCCATAGAACTGGCCCACATCAGCCACAGCAGCTCCTGACCTATAGATCTGACCCACATCTGACCCACAGCAGCTCCTACCCCATAGATCTGACCCACATCTGCCACACAGCAGCCTTTGCCCCATAGATCTGACCCACATGTGCCCCACAGCAGCTCCT
Organism: Coturnix japonica; assembly: GCF_054131305.1. Classification (NCBI taxonomy): domain Eukaryota; kingdom Metazoa; phylum Chordata; class Aves; order Galliformes; family Phasianidae; genus Coturnix; species Coturnix japonica. The sequence goes on from NC_140700.1 coordinate 224,986, forward strand.
AACACATACATCTGACCCACATGTGCCCCAGAGCTGCTCCTGCCCCATAGATCTGAACCACAGCAGCTCCTGTCTCATAGATCTTACCCACATCAGCCCCACAGCAGATTTTGCCCCATAGTTATGCCCCACATCTGCCCAACAGCAGCTCCTGCCCCATAGACCTGACCCACATGTTCCCCACAGCATCTCCTGCCCCATAGATCTGACCCACATGTTCCCCACAGCAGTTCCAAACTCATAGATCTAACTCACATCAGTCCAACAGCAGATTTGCACCATAGATATGTCCCTCATATTCCCCACAGCAGCTCCTGCCCCATAGATCTGACCTACATCATCCCCACTGCAGCTCCTGCCCCATAGGTCTGACCCAAGTCAGCCCCACAGCAGCTCCTGCCTTATAGATCTAACCACCATCAGCCCCACAGCAGCTCCTGCCACATAGATCTGACCCACATCTGCCCCACAGCAGCTCCTGCCCCATAGACCCTACCAACATGTGCAGCACAGCAGCTCCTGCCCATAGATCTGACCCACATCTGCCCCACAGCAGCTCCTGCCCATAGATCTGACCCACATCTGCTCCACAGCATCTCCTGCCCCATAGATCTGACCCCCATCTGCCCCACAGCAGCTCCTGCCTCATAGATCTGACTCACAGCATCTCCTGCCCCATAGAACTGGCCCACATCAGCCACAGCAGCTCCTGACCTATAGATCTGACCCACATCTGACCCACAGCAGCTCCTGCCCCATAGATCTGACCCACATCTGCCACACAGCAGCCTTTGCCCCATAGATCTGACCCACATCTGCCCGACAGCATCTCCTGCCCCATAGATCTGACCCACATGTGCCCCACAGCAGCTCCTAACACATAGATCTGACCCACATCTGCCCCACAGCAGCTCCTGCCCCATAGACCCTACCAACATGTGCAGCACAGCAGCTCCTGCCCATAGATCTGACCCACATCTGCTCCACAGCATCTCCTGCCCCATAGATCTGACCCCCATCTGCCCCACAGCAGCTACTGCCTCATACATCTGACTCACAGCATCTCCTGCCCCATAGAACTAGTCCACATCAGCCACAGCAGCTCCTGACCTATAGATCTGACCCACATCTGACCCACAGCAGCTCCTGCCCCATAGATCTGACCCACATCTGCCCCACAGCAGCTCCTGCCTCATACATCTGACTCACAGCATCTCCTGCCCCATAGATCTGACCCACATCTGCCACACAGCAGCCTTTGCCCCATAGATCTGACCCACATCTGCCCCACAGCATCTCCTGCCCCATAGATCTGACCCACATGTGCCCCAAAGCAGCTCCTAACACATAGATCTGACCCACATGTGCCCCAGAGCTGCTCCTGCCCCATAGATCTGAACCACAGCAGCTCCTGTCTCATAGATCTTACCCACATCAGCCCCACAGCAGATTTTGCCCCATAGTTATGCCCCACATCTGCCCAACAGCAACTCCTGCCCCATAGATCTGACCCACATGTGCCCACAGCAGCTCCTGCCCCATAGACCTGACCCACATGTTCCCCACAGCAGCTCCTGCCCCATAGATCTGACCCACAGCATCTCCTGCCACATAGATCTGGCCCAAATCAGCCCCACAGCATCTCCTGCCCCATAGATCTGACCCACATGTGCCCCACAGCAGCTCCAAACTCAAAGATCTGACTCACATCAGTCCAACAGCAGATTTTGCACCATAGATATGTCCCTCATATTCCCCACAGCAACTCCTGCCCCATAGATCTGACCTACATCATCCCCTCTGCAGCTCCTGCCCCATAGATCTGACCCAAGTCAGCCCCACAGCAGCTCCTGCCTTATAGATATGACCCCCATCAGCCCCACAACAGCTTCTACCCCATAGATCTGACCCACATGTGCTCCACTGCAGCTCCAGTCCCGTAGATCTGAACCACAGCAGCCCATGCCCCATAGATCTGACCCTCATCAGCAACACAGCAGCTCCTGACCCATACATCTGACCCAAATCTGCCCCACACCATCTCCTGCCCCATAGATCTAACTCACATGTACCCCACAGCAGCTCCTCCCCATAGATCTGACCCACATGTGCCCCAGAGCAGCTCTGCCCCATTGATTTGACCCACATCAGCCCCACAGGAGATCCTGCCCCATAGATCTGACCCACATCAGCCCCACAGCAGATTTTGCCCCATAGATATGTGCCACGTCTGCCCCACAGCAGCTCCTGCAACATAGATCTTACCCAGATCTGCTCCACAGCAGCTCCTAACACATAGATCTGACCCACATGTGCGCCACAGCAGCTCCTGCCCCATAGATCTGACCCACATGTACCCCAGATCTGCTCCTGCCCCATAGATCTGACACACATCTGCCCCACAGCATCTCCTGCCCCATAGATCTGACCCACATGTGCCCCACAGCAGCTCCTAACACATAGATCTGACCCACATGTGCGCCACAGCAGCTCCTGCCCCATAGATCTGACCCACATGTACCCCAGATCTGCTCCTGCCCCATAGATCTGAACCACATCTGCCCCACAGCAGCTCCTGCCCCATAGATCTGACCCACATCTGCCCCACAGCAGCTCCTGCCCCATAGACCCTACGAACATGTGCAGCACAGCAGCTCCTGCCCTATAGATCTGATTCAAATCTGCCCCACAGCAGCTCCTGCTCCATAGATCTGACCCACATGTGCCCCAGAGCAGCTCTGCCCCATTGATTTGACCCACATCAGCCCCACAGGAGATCCTGCCCCATAGATCTGACCCACATCAGCCCCACAGGAGATCCTGCCCCATAGATCTGACCCACATCTGACTCACAGCATCTCCTGCCCCATATAACTGGCCCACATCAGCCACAGCAGCTCCAGACCTATAGATCTGACCCACATCTGCCCCACAGCAGCTCCTGACCTATAGATCTGACCCACATCTGCTCCACAGCAGCTCCTGCCCCATAGATCTGACCCACGTCTGCCACACAGCAGCCTTTGCCCCATAGATCTGACCCACATCTGCCCCACAGCATCACCTGCCCCATAGTTCTGACCCACATGTGCCCCACAGCAGCTCCTAACACATAGATCTGACCCACATGTGCCCCAGAGCTGCTCCTGCCCCATAGATCTGAACCACAGCAGCTCCTGTCTCATAGATCTTACCCACATCAGCCCCACAGCAGATTTTGCCCCATAGTTATGCCCCACATCTGCCCAACAGCAACTCCTGCCCCATAGATCTGACCCACATGTTCCCACAGCAGCTCCTAACACATAGATCTGACCCACATGTGCCCACAGCAGCTCCTGCCCCATAGATCTGACCCACAGCATCTCCTGCCACATAGATCTGACCCAAATCAGCCCCACAGCATCTCCTGCCCCATAGATCTGACCCACATGTGCCCCACAGCAGCTCCAAACTCATAGATCTGACTCACATCAGTCCAACAGCAGATTTTGCACCATAGATATGTCCCTCATATTCCCCACAGCAACTCCTGCCCCATAGATCTGACCTACATCATCCCCTCTGCAGCTCCTGCCCCATAGGTCTGACCCACATGTGCCCCACAGCAGCTCCTGCCATATAGATCTAACCACCATCAGCCCCAAAGCAGCTCCTGCCCCATAGATCTGACCCAAGTCAGCCCCACAGCAGCTCCTGCCTTATAGATCTAACCACCATCAGCCCCACAACAGCTTCTACCCCATAGATCTGACCCACATGTGCTCCACTGCAGCTCCAGTCCCGTAGATCTGAACCACAGCAGCCCATGCCCCATAGATCTGACCCTCATCAGCAACACAGCAGCTCCTGACCCATACATCTGACCCAAATCTGCCCCACACCATCTCCTGCCCCATAGATCTAACTCACATGTGCCCCACAGCAGCTCCTGCCCATAGATCTGACCCACAGCAGCTCCTGCCCCATAGATCTGACCCACATCTGCTCCACAGCATCTCCTGCACCATAGATCTGACCCCCATCTGCCCCACAGCAGCTCCTGCCTCATACATCTGACTCACAGCATCTCCTGCCCCATATAACTGGCCCACATCAGCCACAGCAGCTCCAGACCTATAGATCTGACCCACATCTGCCCCACAGCAGCTCCTGACCTATAGATCTGACCCACATCTGCTCCACAGCAGCTCCTGCCCCATAGATCTGACCCACATCTGCCACACAGCAGCCTTTGCCCCATAGATCTGACCCACATCTGACCCACAGCATCACCTGCCCCATAGTTCTGACCCACATGTGCCCCACAGCAGCTCCTAACACATAGATCTGACCCACATGTGCCCCAGAGCTGCTCCTGCCCCATAGATCTGAACCACAGCAGCTCCTGTCTCATAGATCTTACCCACATCAGCCCCACAGCAGATTCTGCCCCATAGTTATGCCCCACATCTGCCCAACAGCAACTCCTGCCCCATAGATCTGACCCACATGTGCCCACAGCAGCTCCTGCCCCATAGATCTGACCCACAGCATCTCCTGCCACATAGATCTGACCCAAATCAGCCCCACAGCATCTCCTGCCCCATAGATCTGACCCACATGTGCCCCACAGCAGCTCCAAACTCATAGATCTGACTCACATCAGTCCAACAGCAGATTTTGCACCATAGATATGTCCCTCATATTCCCCACAGCAACTCCTGCCCCATAGATCTGACCTACATCATCCCCTCTGCAGCTCCTGCCCCATAGCTCTGACCCACATGTGCCCCACAGCAGCTCCTGCCATATAGATCTAACCACCATCAGCCCCAAAGCAGCTCCTGCCCCATAGATCTGACCCAAGTCAGCCCCACAGCAGCTCCTGCCTTATAGATCTAACCACCATCAGCCCCACAACAGCTTCTACCCCATAGATCTGACCCACATGTGCTCCACTGCAGCTCCTGCCCATAGATCTGACCCAGAGCAGCTCCTGCCCTATAGATCTGATTCAAATCTGCCCCACAGCAGCTCCTGCTCCATAGATCTGACCCACATGTGCCCCAGAGCAGCTCTGCCCCATTGATTTGACCCACATCAGCCCCACAGGAGATCCTGCCCCATAGATCTGACCCACATCAGCCCCACAGCAGATTTTGCCCCATAGATATGTGCCACGTCTGCCCCACAGCAGCTCCTGCGACATAGATCTGACCCACATCTGCCCCACAGCAGCTCCTGCCCCATAGACCCTACCAACATGTGCAGCACAGCAGCTCCTGCCCATAGATCTGACCCACATCTGCCACACAGCAGCTCCTGCCCCATAGATCTGACCCACATCTGCTCCACAGCATCTCCTGCCCCATAGATCTGACCCCCATCTGCCCCACAGCAGCTCCTGCCTCATACATCTGCTCCACAGCAGCTCCTGCCCCATAGAACTGGCCCACATCAGCCACAGCAGCTCCTGACCTATAGATCTGACCCACATCTGCTCCACAGCATCTCCTGCCCCATAGATCTGACCCACATCTGCCCCACAGCAGATTTTGCCCCATAGATATTTGCCACGTCTGCCCCACAGCAGCTCCTGCGACATAGATCTTACCCAGATCTGCTCCACAGCAGCTGCTGCCACAAAGATCTGACCAACATCAGCCCCACAGCAGCTCCTGCCCCATAGATCTGACCCACATCTGCCCCACAGCAGCTCCTGCCCCATAGACCCTACCAACATGTGCAGCACAGCAGCTCCTGCCCATAGATCTGACCCACATCTGCCCCACAGCAGCTCCTGCCCATAGATCTGACCCACATCTGCCCCACAGCAGCTCCTGCCCCATAGATCTGACCCACATCTGCTCCACAGCATCTCCTGCCCCATAGATCTGACCCCCATCTGCCCCACAGCAGCTCCTGCCTCATACATCTGACTCACAGCATCTCCTGCCCCATAGATCTGACCCACATCTGCCACACAGCAGCCTTTGCCCCATAGATCTGACCCACATCTGCCCCACAGCAGCTCCTGCCCCATAGACCCTACCAACATGTGCAGCACAGCAGCTCCTGCCCATAGATCTGACCCACATGTGCCCCACAGCAGCTCCTGCCCCATAGATCTGACCCACATCTGCTCCACAGCATCTCCTGCCCCATAGATCTGACCCCCATCTGCCCCACAGCAGCTCCTGCCTCATACATCTGACTCACAGCATCTCCTGCCCCATAGAACTGGCCCACATCAGCCACAGCAGCTCCTGACCTATAGATCTGACCCACATCTGACCCACAGCAGCTCCTGCCCCATACATCTTACCCAGATCTGCCCCACAGCAGCTCCTACCCAAAGATCTGACCCACATCTGCCCCACAGCATCTCCTGCCCCATAGATCTGACCCACATGTGCCCCACAGCAGCTCCTAACACATAGATCTGACCCACATGTGCCCCAGAGCTGCTCCTGCCCCATAGATCTGAACCACAGCAGCTCCTGTCTCATAGATCTTACCCACATCAGCCCCACAGCAGATTTTGCCCCATAGTTATGCCCCACATCTGCCCAACAGCAACTCCTGCCCCATAGGTCTGACCCACATGCGCCTCACAGCAGCTCCTGCCCCATAGATCTAACCACCATCAGCCCCAAAGAAGCTCCTGCCCCATAGATTTGACCCACATCAGCCACACAGCATCTCCCGCCCCATAGATGTTACCCACATCTGCACCACAGCAGCTCCTCCCCATAGATCTAACACCCATCAGCCTCACAGCAGCTCCTGCCCCATAAATATGCCCTACATCTGCCCCACATCAGCTCCTGCAACATAGATCTGACCCACATCTGCAACACAGCAGCTCCTGCTCCATAAATCTGACCAACATCAGGCCCACATTTGTTCCTGCCCCATAGATCTGACCCACAGCAGCCCCTGCCTCATAGATCTGACCCACAAGTGCCCCACAGCAGCTCCAGCCCAATAGACCTGACCCACATCTGCCCCAAAGCATCTCCTGCCCCATAGATCTTTCCTACATCAGCCCCACAGCACCTCCGGACCAATAGATCTGACCCACATGTGCCCCACAGCAGCTCCTGCCCCATAGATCTGACCCACATCAACCATGTTGATAAACATGAAAACATACAACATGGGTTGTATCAACCATGTAATCCATGGTGTCCCTATGTGTCCCAATGTCACCCTATGGGTCCCAGTGTCTCCCTATGGGTCACTATGTGTCCCTATGTGTCCCAATGTCCCCCCTATGGGTTGCTATGTGCCTCTATGGGTTCTCTATGGGGCTCTATGGGGTGCCTATGGAGCTCTATGGGGCGTTCTGAGGTTTCTATGGGGTGTCTATGGAACGCTATGGTGTGTCTATTTGGTAAATTAGTTTCTATGGGTGGCTATGGGAGCTCTATGGGGCACAATGGGTTGCCTACGGGGCTCTATGGGATGTCTGTGGGGCTCTATGGCGCGGCCATATGTCCTTATGTGGTGTCTATGTGGCACTATGTTGTGCTATGGGGTGCTGTGAGGCACTATGGGGTGCTATGGGGCTCTATGGAGCAGTATAGGGTGTCTATGGGTCTCTATGGGGTGCAATGGGGCGCTGTGGGGCACAAGAGAGTGTCTATGAGGCTCCATGGGCTGCTATGGGGCACTATGGAGTAGCTATGGGGTGCTATGGGGTCTCTTTGGGCCCCTATGGGTCACTATGTGGTGTCTATGGGGCTCTATGGGGTGGCTATGCGGTGCTGTAGGGTGGCTATGGGGTGCTTTGGGGTATCCTTGGGTTCCTATGGGGCGCTATGGGTGACTATGGGGTGCTATGGTTTGCTATGGGGCTCTATGCGGAAGAATGGGGTTTCTATGGGGCGCTATGAGGTCCCTATGGGGCTCTATGGGGAGTCTATGGGGTGTCTTTGGGGATCTATGGGTTGTCTGTGGGGCTCTATGGGGTCTGCATGGGATCTGTATGGAGTTCAGTGAGTTTCTATGGGGCTCTATGGGGTGTCTACAGGCACTATGGGGCGATATGGGGTGTCTATGTGGTTCAATTGGGCTCTATGGTGTGGCTGTAGGGCCTTATGTGGTGTCTATGGGGCACTGTGGGCTGCTATGGGGTGCTGTGGGGAACTATGGGGTGTCTATGGGGCTCTATGGAGCAGTATGCTGTGTCTATGGGTCCCTATGGGGTGCAATGGGGTGCTGTGGGGCACAATGGAGTGTCTATGAGGCTCCATGGGCTGCTATGGGGCACTATGGAGTAGCTATGGGGTGCTATGGGGTCTCTTTGGGCCCCTATGGGTCACTATGGGGCTCTATGGGGTATCTTTGTGTTCCTATGGGGCGCTATGGGTGACTATGGGGTCGCTCTGGTTTTCTTTGAGGCACTATGGGTCTCAATGGGGTCTCTATGGGTCTCAATTTATCCTTATGGCTCCCAATGACTGTCTATGGGTCTCTATGTGTCCCTATGGGTCCCAGTGTCTCTCTATGTGTCCCTATGGGTCCCAGTGTCTGTCAATGTGTCCCTATGGGTCCCAGTGTCTCTCTATGGGTCCCAATGTCTTCCTCTGGATCTCTATGGGTCCCTAGGGGTCCCAGTGTCTCTCTATGTCCCCCTGTCTAGGTGGTAACTATACAGATGGTAACAAAGATGGTGACAAATGTACAGAGGTTCTAAGCGAGAGAGAAACTCACCAGTGGTGATGCCTTCGCTGAGGAAGCTGGGGCGGTCTTCACTGCAGAGCGATGTCCAAGAGATGCTGCCTCACAGAATCACAGAATTCTCAAGGTTGGAAAAGGGCTGCCAGCTTTTGTAGGAGAATAGCATGGGAGACAGTTGTGAAGGCTTTGCTGAAGTCCAAGTAGAGCACATCAACAGCCTTTCTTTCTTTCCTTCATCCATCAGATGGGTCACAGGATCGTAGAAGGAGATCAGATTGGTCAAGCAGGAGCTGCCCTTCACGAACCCATGCTGGCTAGGTCTGATCTCCTGCTCATCCCACACCTGCCGCATCTGTCATCTCCCTCAAGACAATTCGTTCCATTCCCTTCCCTGGCACCGAGGTCAGGCTAACAGGCCTGGAGTTGCCCGGATCCTCCTGACAACCTTGCTTGGAAATGGGAGTCACGTTGGCAAGCCTCCAGTCTTCTGGGACCTCACCCGGTAACAGGGAGCTCGGAAAGATAATGGAAAGCGGCTCGAGTGAGGGTCAGCCCTTAAATGAGGTCTCAGAGGAGGTGGAGTCGAGCTCCAGCCCTCCCGGGAGCACAGCTCCATTACTCTCACCTGTGCTCCCGCAGCTGACCCCACACTTGCCTCAGCTGATTAATCAGAGGTTCAGGCTGTGATTACCAATCTCCCATACAGCCCCTGTGGGTCCCAATGTTTCCCTATGGGTCTCTGGGTGTCCCTATAGGACTCTATGGGGTTATTATGCCTCTAAATGGGTACCTATATGTCTCTATGTCTCTCTATGGTGTCCCAATGTCCCCATATGGGTCCCAGTGTCTCCCTATGGGTCAGAATGTTTCCCTACGTGTCCCAATGTCCCCCCTATGGGTTGCTATGTGCCTCTATGGGGTCTCTGTGGGGTCTCTTATGGATATCTCTGGGACCAAATGTCTTCCTACAAGTATCTATGAGTTTCAATGTGGTCCCTAGGTGCCTCTATGGGGTCTCTTATGGGTCTCAGCGGGGTCCTTATGTATCTCTATGGGTCTCACTGTCCCCCACTGTAATTCATTGGGTCCCTATGTGTCCCAATGTCCCCCTATGGGTCCCAGTGTCTTCCTACGGGTCACAATGTGTACCTATGTGTCCCAATGTCCCCCCTATGGGTTGCTATGTGCCCCTATGGGGTCTCTATGGGGTCTCTTATGGTTATCTCTGGGCCCAAATGTCTTCCTTTGGGTATCTATAAGTTTCAAAGTCGTCCTATGTGTCCCTATGGGTCTTAATGGCTCCTAATGTGTCCCTATGAGTCTATATGTGGTCTCACTGTCCCAGTGGGTCTCTATGTGTTCCTATGTGTCTATATGGAGTCTCTATCTGGTTTCTATGGGTCTTGGTGTCCCTCTATGTTTCACTTTGTGCCTCTATGGGGTCTCCATGGGTTTCTATGGGGTCTCTATGTCTCTCTTTGGGTCCCTATTGGTCCCAATAGGTCCCTATGAGTCTCTATGATGTCTCCCTTTGTCCCCATATGGGTCCCAGTGTGACCCACATGTGCCCACAGCAGCTCCTGCCCCATAGACCTGACCCACATGTTCCCCACAGCAGCTCCTGCCCCATAGATCTGACCCACAGCATCTCCTGCCGCATAGATCTGACCCAAATCAGCCCCACAGCATCTCCTGCCCCATAGATCTGACCCAAGTCAGCCCCACAGCAGCTCCTGCCTTATAGATCTAACCACCATCAGCCCCACAACAGCTTCTACCCCATAGATCTGACCCACATGTGCTCCACTGCAGCTCCAGTCCCGTAGATCTGAACCACAGCAGCCCATGCCCCATAGATCTGACCCTCATCAGCAACACAGCAGCTCCTGACCCATACATCTGACCCAAATCTGCCCCACACCATCTCCTGCACCATAGATCTAACTCACATGTGCCCCACAGCAGCTCCTGCCCATAGATCTGACCCACAGCAGCTCCTGCCCTATAGATCTGATTCAAATCTGCCCCACAGCAGCTCCTGCCCCATAGATCTGACCCACATCTGCTCCACAGCATCTCCTGCCCCATAGATCTGACCCCCATCTACCCCACAGCAGCTCCTGCCTCATACATCTGCCCCACAGCATCCCCTGCCCCATAGAACTGGCCCACATCAGCCACAGCAGCTCCTGACCTATAGATCTGACCCACATCTGACCCACAGCAGCTCCTGCCCCATAGATCTGACTCTCATCAGCAACACAGCAGCTCCTGACCCATACATCTGACCCAAATCTGCCCCACACCATCTCCTGCCCCATAGATCTAACTCACATGTGCCCCACAGCAGCTCCTGCCCATAGATCTGATCCACAGCAGCTCCTGCCCTATAGATCTGATTCAAATCTGCCCCACAGCAGCTCCTGCTCCATAGATCTGACCCACATGTGCCCCAGAGCAGCTCTGCCCCATTGATTTGACCCACATCAGCCCCACAGGAGATCCTGCCCCATAGATTTGACCCACATCAGCCCCACAGCAGATTTTGCCCCATAGATATGTGCCACGTCTGCCCCACAGCAGCTCCTGCGACATAGATCTTACCCAGATCTGCTCTACAGCAGCTGCTGCCCCAAAGATCTGACCAACATCAGCCCCACAGCAGCTCCTGCCCATAGATCTGACCCACATCTGCCCCACAGCAGCTCCTGCCCCATAGATCTGACCCACATCTGCTCCACAGCATCTCCTGCCTCATAGATCTGACCCACATCTGCCCCACAGCAGCTCCTGCCTCATACATCTGACTCACAGCATCTCCTGCCCCATAGAACTGGCCCACATCAGCCACAGCAGCTCCTGACCTATAGATCTGACCCACATCTGACCCACAGCAGCTCCTGCCCCATAGATCTGACCCACATCTGCCACACAGCAGACTTTGCCCCATAGATCTGACCCACATCTGCCACACAGCATCTCCTGCCCCATAGATCTGACCCACATGTGCCCCACCGCAGCTCCTAACACATAGATCTGACCCACATGTGCCCCAGAGCTGCTCCTGCCCCATAGATCTGAACCACAGCAGCTCCTGTCTCATAGATCTTACCCACATCAGCCCCACAGCAGATTTTGCCCCATAGTTATGCCCCACATCTGCCCAACAGCAACTCCTGCCCCATAGATCTGACCCACATGTGCCCACAGCAGCTCCTGCCCCATAGATCTGACCCACAGCATCTCCTGCCACATAGATCTGACCCAAATCAGCCCCACAGCATCTCCTGCCCCATAGATCTAACTCACATGTGCCCCACAGCAGCTCCTGCCCATAGATCTGACCCACAGCAGCTCCTGCCCTATAGATCTGATTCAAATCTGCCCCAGAGCAGCTCCTGCTCCATAGATCTGACCCACATGTGCCCCAGAGCAGCTCTGCCCCATTGATTTGACCCACATCAGCCCCACAGGAGATCCTGCCCCATAGATCTGACCCACATCTGACCCACAGCAGCTCCTGCCCCATAGATCTGACCCACATCTGCCACACAGCAGCCTTTGCCCCATAGATCTGACCCACATCTGCCCCACAGCATCTCCTGCCCCATTGATCTGACCCACATGTTCCCCACAGCAGCTCCTAACACATAGATCTGACCCACATGTGCCCCAGAGCTGCTCCTGCCCCATAGATCTGACCCACAGCATCTCCTGCCACATAGATCTGACCCAAATCAGCCCCACAGCATCTCCTGCCCCAAAGACCTGACCCACATGTTCCCCACAGCAGCTCCTGACCCATAGACCTGACCCACATGTGCCCCACAGCAGCTCCAAACTCATAGATCTGACTCACATCAGTCCAACAGCAGATTTTGCACCATAGATATGTCCCTCATATTCCCCACAGCAACTCCTGCCCCATAGATCTGACCTACATCATCCCCTCTGCAGCTCCTGCCCCATAGGTCTGACCCACATGTGCCCCACAGCAGCTCCTGCCATATAGATCTAACCACCATCAGCCCCAAAGCAGCTCCTGCCCCATAGATCTGACCCACATCAGCCCCACAGCAGATTTTGCCCCATAGATATGTGCCACGTCTGCCCCACAGCAGCTCCTGCGACATAGATCTTACCCAGATCTGCTCCACAGCAGCTGCTGCCCCAAAGATCTGACCAACATCAGCCCCACAGCAGCTCCTGCCCCATAGATCTTGTTATGGTTTTGCAATTTGGTTGGTGTTGGTATTCCACATCAGAACACCATGCTTCATAATGGGAGTAAAGGGGACAAGTTTTTTTCTGTGAACTGCCTTGATGGGCATGTGGGGTGGGGCACCGGAAGGGAAGTGAGGAAGGGGATGGCGTTGCTGGACCGGCTCCCTGCGAGGAGACAACGTGGTCAGACCTTCCTGCCTTCCACAGCTCGATCGGTGAGATTTGGGACTTGGTATTCTCTTTGTTAGACCTACTCGCAATCTCCCTTCCCTTCCCCGTCTCCCTAAACGCACGTGGCCGGGCCGCGCCGGGCCGCGCCGCATTGCCGCTAGAGAAAAAAAAAGTGGGGGGGGTTTTTGTTCCTGCTGCCCCGGGTTGTGCCCACTGTCCCGGAGTGAGCTCTAGAGAGAACTCCGTGACAGATCTGACCCACATCTGCCCCACAGCAGCTCCTACCCCATAGACCCTACCAACATGTGCAGCACAGCAGCTCCTGCCCATAGATCTGACCCACATCTGCCCCACAGCAGCTCCTGCCCCATAGATCTGACCCCCATCTGCCCCACAGCAGCTCCTGCCTCATACATCTGACTCACAGCATCTCCTGCCCCATAGAACTGGCCCACATCAGCCACAGCAGCTCCTGACCTATAGATCTGACCCACATCTGACCCACAGCAGCTCCTGCCCCATAGATCTGACCCACATCTGCCACACAGCAGCCTTTGCCCCATAGATCTGCCCACATCTGCCCCACAGCATCTCCTGCCCCATAGATCTGACCCACATGTGCCCTACAGCAGCTCCTAACACATAGATCTGACCCACATGTGCCCCACAGCAGCTCCTAACACATAGATCTGAACCACAGCAGCTCCTGTCTCATAGATCTTACCCACATCAGCCCCACAGCAGATTTTGCCCCATAGTTATGCCCCACATCTGCCCAACAGCAACTCCTGCCCATAGATCTGACCCACATGTGCCCACAGCAGCTCCTGCCCCATAGACCTGACCCACATGTTCCCCACAGCAGCTCCTGCCCCATAGATCTGACCCACAGCATCTCCTGCCAAATAGATCTGACCCAAATCAGCCCCACAGCATCTCCTGCCCCATAGATCTGACCCACATGTGCCCCACAGCAGCTCCAAACTCATAGATCTGACTCACATCAGTCCAACAGCAGATTTTGCACCATAGATATGTCCCTCATCTGCCCCACAGCAACTCCTGCCCCATAGATCTGACCTACATCATCCCCTCTGCAGCTCCTGCCCCATAGGTCTGACCCACATGTGCCCCACAGCAGCTCCTGCCATATAGATCTAACCACCATCAGCCCCAAAGCAGCTCCTGCCCCATAGATCTGACCCAAGTCAGCCCCACAGCAGCTCCTGCCTTATAGATCTAACCACCATCAGCCGCACAACAGCTTCTACCCCATAGATCTGACCCACATGTGCTCCACTGCAGCTCCAGTCCCGTAGATCTGAACCACAGCAGCCCATGCCCCATAGATCTGACCCTCATCAGCAACACAGCAGCTCCTGACCCATACATCTGACCCAAATCTGCCCCACACCATCTCCTGCCCCATAGATCTAACTCACATGTGCCCCACAGCAGCTCCTGCCCATAGATCTGACCCACAGCAGCTCCTGCCCTATAGATCTGATTCAAATCTGCCCCACAGCAGCTCCTGCTCCATAGATCTGACCCACATGTGCCCCAGAGCAGCTCTGCCCCATTGATTTGACCCACATCAGCCCCACAGGAGATCCTGCCCCATAGATCTGACCCACAGCATCTCCTGCCACATAGATCTGACCCAAATCAGCCCCACAGCATCTCCTGCCCCATAGATCTGACCCACATGTGCCCCACAGCAGCTCCAAACTCATAGATCTGACTCACATCAGTCCAACAGCAGATTTTGCACCATAGATATGTCCCTCATATTCCCCACAGCAACTCCTGCCCCATAGATCTGACCTACATCATCCCCTCTGCAGCTCCTGCCCCATAGCTCTGACCCACATGTGCCCCACAGCAGCTCCTGCCATATAGATCTAACCACCATCAGCCCCAAAGCAGCTCCTGCCCCATAGATCTGACCCAAGTCAGCCCCACAGCAGCTCCTGCCTTATAGATATGACCCCCATCAGTTCCACAACAGCTTCTACCCCATAGATCTGACCCACATGTGCTCCACTGCAGCTCCAGTCCCGTAGATCTGAACCACAGCAGCCCATGCCCCATAGATCTGACCCTCATCAGCAACACAGCAGCTCCTGACCCATACATCTGACCCAAATCTGCCCCACACCATCTCCTGCCCCATAGATCTAACTCACATGTGCCCCGCAGCAGCTCCTGCCCATAGATCTGACCCACAGCAGCTCCTGCCCCATACATTTTACCCAGATCTGCCCCACAGCAGATCCTACCCAAAGATCTGACCCACATCATCTCGACAGCAGCTCCTGCCCCATAGATCTGACCCACATCAGCCACACAGCATCTCCCGCCCCATAGATGTGACCCACATCTGCACCACAGCAGCTCCTCCCCATAGATCTAACACCCATCAGCCTCACAGCAGCTCCTGCCCCATAGATATGCCCTACATCTGCCCCACATCAGCTCCTGCAACATAGATCTGACCCACATCTGCAACACAGCAGCTCCTGCTCCATAAATCTGACCAACATCAGGCCCACATTTGTTCCTGCCCCATAGATCTGACCCACAGCAGCCCCTGCCTCATAGATCTGACCCACAAGTGCCCCACAGCAGCTCCAGCCCAATAGACCTGACCCACATCTGCCCCAAAGCATCTCCTGCCCCATAGATCTTTCCTACATCAGCCCCACAGCACCTCCGGACCAATAGATCTGACCCACATGTGCCCCACAGCAGCTCCTGCCCCATAGATCTGACCCACATCAACCATGTTGATAAACATGAAAACATACAACATGGGTTGTATCAACCATGTAATCCATGGTGTCCCTATGTGTCCCAATGTCACCCTATGGGTCCCAGTGTCTCCCTATGGGTCACTATGTGTCCCTATGTGTCCCAATGTCCCCCCTATGGGTTGCTATGTGCCTCTATGGGTTCTCTATGGGGCTCTATGGGGTGCCTATGGAGCTCTATGGGGCGTTCTGAGGTTTCTATGGGGTGTCTATGGAACGCTATGGTGTGTCTATTTGGTAAATTAGTTTCTATGGGTGGCTATGGGAGCTTTATGGGGCACAATGGGTTGCCTACGGGGCTCTATGGGATGTCTGTGGGGCTCTATGGCGCGGCTATATGTCCTTATGTGGTGTCTATGTGGCACTATGTTGTGCTATGGGGTGCTGTGAGGCACTATGGGGTGCTATGGGGCTCTATGGAGCAGTATAGGGTGTCTATGGGTCTCTATGGGGTGCAATGGGGCGCTCTGGGGCACAAGAGAGTGTCTATGAGGCTCCATGGGCTGCTATGGGGCACTATGGAGTAGCTATGGGGTCTCTTTGGGCCCCTATGGGTCACTATGGGTCACTATGTGGTGTCTATGGGGCTCTATGGGGTGGCTATGC
Organism: Coturnix japonica; assembly: GCF_054131305.1. Taxonomy (NCBI): domain Eukaryota; kingdom Metazoa; phylum Chordata; class Aves; order Galliformes; family Phasianidae; genus Coturnix; species Coturnix japonica. The sequence goes on from NC_140700.1 coordinate 241,464, forward strand.
GGTGCTGTAGGGTGGCTATGGGGTGCTTTGGGGTATCCTTGGGTTCCTATGGGGCGCTATGGGTGACTATGGGGTGCTATGGTTTGCTATGGGGCTCTATGCGGAAGAATGGGGTTTCTATGGGGCGCTATGAGGTCCCTATGGGGCTCTATGGGGAGTCTATGGGTTGTCTTTGGGGATCTATGGGTTGTCTGTGGGGCCTGCATGGGATCTGCATGGGGTTCAGTGGGTCTCTATGGGGCTCTATGGGGTGTCTACAGGCACTATGGGGCGATATGGGGTGTCTATGTGGTTCAATTGGGCTCTATGGTATGGCTGTAGGGCCTTATGTGGTGTCTATGGGGCACTGTGGGCTGCTATGGGGTGCTGTGGGGAACTATGGGGTGTCTATGGGGTCTATGGAGCAGTATGCTGTGTCTATGGGTCCCTATGGGGTGCAATGGGGTGCTGTGGGGCACAATGGAGTGTCTATGAGGCTCCATGGGCTGCTATGGGGCACTATGGAGTAGCTATGGGGTGCTATGGGGTCTCTTTGGGCCCCTATGGGTCACTATGGGGCTCTATGGGGTATCTTTGTGTTCCTATGGGGCGCTATGGGTGACTATGGGGTCGCTATGGGTTTCTTTGAGGCACTATGGGTCTCAATGGGGTCTCTATGAATCTCAATTTATCCTTATGGCTCCCAATGACTAACTATGGGTCTCTATGTGTCCCTATGGGTCCCAGTGTCTATCTATGTGTCCCTATGGGTCCCAGTGTCTCTCTATGGGTCCCAATGTCTTCCTCTGGATCTCTATGGGTCCCTAGGGGTCCCAGCGTCTCTCTATGTCCCCCTGTCTAGGTGGTAACTATACAGATGGTAACAAAGATGGTAACAAATGTACAGAGGTTCTAAGCGAGAGAGAAACTCACCAGTGGTGATGCCTTCGCTGAGGAAGTTGGGGCGGTCTTCACTGCAGAGCGATGTCCAAGAGATGCTGCCTCACAGAATCACAGAATTCTCAAGGTTGGAAAAGGGCTGCCAGCTTTTGTAGGAGAATAGCATGGGAGACAGTTGTGAAGGCTTTGCTGAAGTCCAAGTAGAGCACATCAACAGCCTTTCTTTCTTTCCTTCATCCATCAGATGGGTCACAGGATCGTAGAAGGAGATCAGATTGGTCAAGCAGGAGCTGCCCTTCACGAACCCATGCTGGCTAGGTCTGATCTCCTGCTCATCCCACACCTGCCGCATCTGTCATCTCCCTCAAGACAATTCGTTCCATTCCCTTCCCTGGCACCGAGGTCAGGCTAACAGGCCTGGAGTTGCCCGGATCCTCCTGACAACCTTGCTTGGAAATGGGAGTCACGTTGGCAAGCCTCCAGTCTTCTGGGACCTCACCCGGTAACAGGGAGCTCGGAAAGATAATGGAAAGCGGCTCGAGTGAGGGTCAGCCCTTAAATGAGGTCTCAGAGGAGGTGGAGTCGAGCTCCAGCCCTCCCGGGAGCACAGCTCCATTACTCTCACCTGTGCTCCCGCAGCTGACCCCACACTTGCCTCAGCTGATTAATCAGAGGTTCAGGCTGTGATTACCAATCTCCCAGACAGCCCCTGTGGGTCCCAATGTTTCCCTATGGGTCTCTAGCTGTCCCTATAGGTCTCTATGGGGTTATTATGCCTCTAAATGGGTCCCTATGTGTCTCTATGTCTCTCTATGGGGTCCCTATGTGTCCCAATGTCCCCCTATGGATCTCTATGTATCCATATGGGTCCCAGTGACTCCCTTTGGGTCACTAATGAGTCACTATGTGTCCCAACGTCTCCCCTATGGGTTGCTATGTGCCTCTGTGGGGTCTTTTATGGCTATCTCTGGACCCAAATGTATTCCTATGGGTACCTATGGGTTTCAATGTGGTCCCTATGTGCCTCTATGGGGTCTCTTATGGCTCTCAGCAGTTTCCCTATGTGCTACTATGGGTCTCACTGTCCCCCACTATGTTCCATGGGGTCCCTATGTGTCCCAATGTCCCCCTATGGGTCACTATGTGTCCCTGTGTGTCCCAATGTACCCCTATGTGTTGCTATGTGCCACTATGGGGTCTCTATGGGGTCTCTATGGGGTCTCATGGATATCTCTGGGCCCAAATGTCTTCCTATGGGTATCTATGGGTTTCAATGTGGTCCCTATGTGCCTCTATGTGGTCTCTTATGGGTATCAGTGGAGCCCCTATGTGTCTCTACGGGTCTCACTGTTCCCCACTGTAATCCATGGGGTCCCTATGTGTCCCAATGTCCACACTATGGGTTGCTATGTACGTCTATGGGGTCTCTATGTGGTCTTTTATGGGTATCTCTGGGCCCAAATGTCTTCCTATGGGTATCTATGGGTTTCAATGTGGTCCCTATGTGCCTCTATGGGGTATCTTATGGGTCTCAGCAGAGTTTCTATGTGTCTCTACGGGTATCACTGTCCCCCATTGTAATCCATGGTGTCCCTATGTGTCCCAATGTCACCCTATGGGTCCCAGTGTCTCCCTATGGGTCACTATGTGTCCCTATGTGTCCCAATGTCCCCCCTATGGGTTGCTATGTGCCTCTATGGGTTCTCTATGGGGCTCTGTGGGATGCCTATGGAGCTCTATGGGGTTCTATGGGGCGTTCTGAGGTTTCTATGGGGTGTCTATGGAACGCTATGGTGTGTCTATGTGGCAAAATGAGTTTCTATGGGTGGCTATGGGAGCTCTATGGGGCACAATGGGTTGCCTACGGGGCTCTATGGGATGTCTATGGGGCTCTATGGCGCGGCTATATGTCCTTATGTGGTGTCTACGTGGCACTATGTTGTGCTATGGGGTGCTGTGAGGCACTATGGGGTGCTATGGGGCTCTATGGAGCAGTATAGGGTGTCTATGGGTCCCTATGTGGTGCAATGGGGCGCTGTGGGGCACAAGGGAGTGTCTATGAGGCTCCATGGGCTGCTATGGGGCACTGTGGAGTAGCTATGGGATGATTTGGGGTCTCTTTGTGCCCATATGGGGCGCTATGGGTCACTATGTGGTTTCTATGGGGCTCTATGGGGTGGCTATGCGGTGCTGTAGGGTGGCTATGGGGTGCTTTGGGGTATCCTTGGGTTCCTATGGGGCGCTATGGGTGACTATGGGTTGCTATGGTTTGCTATGGGGCTCTATGCGGAAGAATGGGGTCTCTATGGGGCGCTATGAGGTCCCTATGGGGCTCTATGGGGAGTCTATGGGGTGTCTTTGGGGATCTATGGGTTGTCTGTGGGGCTCTATGCGGAAGAATGGGGTCTGTATGGGGTTCAGTGGTTCTCTATGGGGCTCTATGGGGTGTCTACAGGCACTATGGGGCGATATGGGGTGTCTATGTGGTTCAATTGGGCTCTATGGTGTTGCTGTAAAGCCTTATGTGGTGACTATGGGGCACTGTGGGCTGATATCGGGTGCTGTGGGGAACTATGGGGTGTCTATGGGGCTCTATGGAGCAGTATGCTGTGTCTAGGGGTCCCTATGGGGTGCAATGTGGTGCTGTGGGGCACAATGGAGTGTCTATGAGGCTCCATGGGCTGCTATGGGGCACTATGGAGTAGCTATGGGATGATTTGGGGTCTCTTTGTGCCCATATGGGGCGCTATGGGTCACTATGTGGTGTCTATGGGGCTCTATGGGGTGGCTATGTGGTGCTGTAGGGTGGCTATGGGGTGCTTTGGGGTATCCTTGGGTTCCTATGGGGCGCTATGGGTGACTATTGGGTGCTATGGTTTGCTATGGGGCTCTATGTGGAAGAATGGGGTCTCTATGGGGCGCTATGGGGTCCCTATGGGGCTCTATGGGGAGTCTATGGGGTGTCTTTGGGGATCTATGGGTTGTCTGTGGGGCTCTATGGGGTCTGCATGGGGTCTGTATGGGGTTCAGTGGGTTTCTATGGGGCTCTATGGGGTGTCTACAGGCACTATGGGGCGATATGGGGTGTCTATGTGGTTCAATTGGGCTCTATGGTGTGGCTGTAGGGCCTTATGTGGTGTCTATGGGGCACTGTGGGCTGCTATGGGGTGCTGTGGGGAACTATGGGGTGTCTATGGGGCTCTATGGAGCAGTATGCTGTGTCTATGGGTCCCTATGGGGTGCAGTAGGGTGCTGTGGGGCACAATGGAGTGTCTATGAGGCTCATGGGCTGCTATGGGGCACTATGGAGTATCTATGGGGTGCTATGGGGTCTCTTTGGGCCCCTATGGGTCACTATGTGGTGTCTATGGGGCTCTATGGGGTATCTTTGTGTTCCTATGGGGCGCTATGGGTGACTATGGGGTCGCTATGGGTTTCTTTGAGGCACTATGGGTCTCAATGGGGTCTCTCTGGGTCTCAATTTATCCTTATGGCTCCCAATGACTGTCTATGGGTCTCTATGTGTCCCTATGGGTCCCAGTGTCTCTCTATGTGTCCCTATGGGCCCCAGTGTCTCTCTATGGGTCCCAATGTCTTCCTCTGGATCTCTATGGGTCCCTATGTTTCCCTATGTGTCCCAGTGTTTCCCTATGGGTCTCTAGCTGTCCCTATAGGTCTCTATGGGGTTATTATGCCTCCCAAATGGAACCTATGTGTCTCTATGTCTCTCCATGGGGTCCCTATGGGTCCCAATGTTTCCCCATGGGTCTCTAGGTGTCCCTATAGGACTTTATGGGGTTATTATGCCCCCCAGCGGGTCCCTATGTGACTCTATGTCTCTCTATGGGGTCCCAATGTGTCCCAATGTCCTCCTATGCATTTCAATGTCCCCCTATGGGTCCCAGTGTCTCCCTATGGGTCACTATGTGTCCCTATGTGTCCCAATATCCCCCCTAAGGGTGGCTATGTGCCTCAATGGGGTCTCTTATGGGTATCTCTGGGCCCAAATATCTTCCTATGGGTATCTATATGTTTCAGTGTGGTGCCTATGTGCCTCTATGAGGTCTCTTGTGGGTCTCAGAGGGTTCCCTATTTTTCTCTATGGGTCTCACTGTCCCCCACTGTAATCCACGGGGTCCCTATGTGTCCCAATGTCCCTCTATGGGTCCCAGAGTCTCCCTGTGGGTCACTATGTGTCCCTATGTGTCCCAAAGTCCCTTTTATGGGTTGCTATGTGCTTCTATGGGGCCTCTATTGGGTCTCTTATGGGTATCTCTGGACCCAAATATCTTCCTATGGTTATCTATGGGTTTCAATGTGGTCCCTATGTGCCTCTATGGGGTCTCTTATGGGTCTCAGCGTGGTCCCTATGCGTCTCTATTAATCTCACTGTCCCCCACTGTAATCCATGGGGTCCCTATGCTTCCCATTGTCTTCCTATGTGTCCCAATTTCCCTTATGGGTCCCAGTGTCTCCCTATGGGTCACTATGTGTCCCTATGTATCCCAATGTCCCCCCTATGGGTTGCTATGTGCCTCTATGGGGTCTTTATGGGGTCTCTTATGGGTATCTCTGGGCCGAATGTCTTCCTATTGGTCTCCATGTGTTTCAACGTTGTCCTCTGTGTCCCTATGAATCTTAATGGCTTCTAATGTGTCCCTATGAGTCTATATGTGGTCTCTATAGGTCCCAATGTGTCTCTTTGTGTTCTTATGTGTCTATATGGAGTCTCTATGTGGTTTCTATGGGTCTCAACTTCTCTCTATGCGTCACTATGTGCGACTATGGGGTCTTCATGTGTTTCTATGGGGTCTCTATGGCTGTCTATGGGTCCTTATTGGTACCAATGGGTCCCTATGAGTCTCTATGATGTCTCCCTTTGTCCCCATATGGGTCCCAGTGTCTTTCTATGGGTCTCTATGGTACTCTGTGTGTCCCTATGATGTTTCAATGGGTGTCTATGGAATTTCTATTTGTCCCGTTGTTCCCCTATGGGGTCTCTATTGGTGTCTATGGGGTCCATATGTCTGTCTATTGGTCTCTATGGGTCCCAGTGTCTTGGACACTGCTCCCCAAGTCCAAGACTGGACTTTGGGAGCAGAACGTGATGAGGGCACTTGGGGGTCAGAAGTTCATTGCTGGACTTGGGGGGCAGAATGAGCTGAAAGTACTTGGGGGGCAGAAGGTGATGAATGGACTTGTGGGGCAGAACATAATCAATGAGTGCACTTGGGGGGCAGAATGAGGACTGTGGACTTGGGGGACAAAATGAGGACTATGGACTTGTGGGGCAGAATGCAATCAATGGACATCGGGGGCAGAAGGTGATGAATGGACTTGGGGGGCAGAATGGGGGTACTGCACTTGGGGGCAGAAGGACTGGACTTGGGTGGCAGAGTGAGCTGAATGGACTTGGGGGGCAGATGGTGATGAGAGGACTTGGGGGGCAGAAGGACACAACTACACTTGGGGGTCAGAATGCATTGAGTGCACTTGGGGGGCAGAAGGTGATGAATAGACTTGGGGGGCAGAGTGAGATTGGACTTGGGGGCAGAAGGTGCCGAGTGCACTTGGGGGGCAGGATGCAATGGCTGCACTTGGGGGGCAGAATGAGATGGGTGGATTTGTGGGACAGAGTGGGGGTATTGGACTTAGGGGGCAGAAAGAGGGGGACTGGACTTGGGGGGCAAGGGACAGGACTGGACTTGGACTTGGGGGGCAGAAGGAGATGAATTTAGTTGGGGGGCAGCAGGTGGGTACAGGACTTGGAGGACAGAATAGTGGCTCTAGAGTTGGACTTGGGGGGCAGAGTGAGATGAATGGACTTGGGGGGCAGAAGAGAACAAGAGGACTTGGTCGGTAGAACACAATGAACGAGTGGACTTGGGGGGCAGAATGTGCTGAATGGACTTGGGGGGCAGAAGGTGATGGCATCACATGGGGGGCAGACAGAGCTGAATGGAGTTGGGGGGCAGGATGCAATGAATGGACTTGGGGGGCAGAATGGGGGCTCTAGAGTTGGACTTGTGGGGCAGGATGGAATGAGTGGACTTAGGGGGCAGAAGGACATGAATGCACATGGGGGGCAGGTTGCGATGGCTGTAGTTGGGGGGCAGAATAAGGGCACCTTACATGGGGGCAAAGTGACCTGAATGGAGTTGGGGGGCGGAATGAGAGTGGAGCGTCAGTGGGGCCATATGGGGCTATGGGGTTTAATGGTGTCCTATGGGGCTCTATGGGGTGTCTATGGGTTATCTATGGGTCTCTATGGGTCACTATGGGGCTCTATGGGGCTCTATGGGGTGTCCAAGGGTTTCTATGAGGTGTCTATGGGGTGTCTATTGGGCTCTATGGGGTGTCTCTGGGGTTCTATGGGTTGGCAGAAGGCAACGGCTGCACTTGGACTTGGGGGGCAGTAGAAGTGGACTAGACCTGGGGGGCATAAGGTGATGAATGGACTTGGGGGGCAGAATGAGGACTATGGACTTGGGGGGAGAAGGTGATGAATGGACTTGGGGGACAGAATGAGGTGGACTTGGACTTGGGGGGCAGAAGGACATGAGTGCACTTGGGAGGCAGGACACAATGAATGCACTTGGGGGGCAGAATGAAATGAATGGACTTGTGGGGAAAAACACAATCAATGACTGGACTTGGGGGGCAGAAGGAGATGAGATGACTAGGACTTGTGGGGCAGAATAAGGGCACCATATATGTGGGGCAGAGTGACCTGGATGGACTTGGGGGGCAGAATGAGATTGGACTTACTTAGACTTGGGGGGCAGAAGGAGATGGCAGCACTTGGGGGGGCAGAGTGAGCTGAATGGACTTGGGGGGCAGGATACGACGAATGGACTTGGGGGCAGAATGAGGGGACTGGAAATGGACTTGGGGGGCAGAAGGTGATGAGAGTACTTGGGCACCAGGATGCATTGAGTGCACTTGGGGGGCAGGACATGATGAATGGACTAGGGGGGGCAGAATGAGGGGACTGGAAATGGACTTGGGGGGCAGAAGGTGATGAGAGCACTTGGGCGGCAGGATGCATTGAGTGCACTTGGGGGGCAGGATGTGATGAATGGACTTGGGGGGCAGAGTGATAGGACTGGTCTTGGACTTGGGGGGGCAGACTGAGTTGAATGGACTTGGGGGGCAGACTGAGTTGAATGGACTTGGGGGGCAGAATATGATGGTGGCACTTGGGGGGCAGAACGTGATGACTCCACTTGTGGGGCAGAAAGAGGACTGAAAATTATGGGGCAGAAGGCAGCGGCTGTAGTTGGGGGGCAGGATGAGGGCTGTGGGCCTGGACTTGGGGGGCAGAATGGAATGAGTGCACTTGTGGGGCAGAATGTGGTTACTGCACTCGCACTTGGGGGGCAGAAAGAGATGGTTGGACTTGGGGGGCAGAAGGCCTTACTGGATGTGTGGGGCTGAAGGTGATGAATGGACTTGGGGGGCACAATGAGCTGATGAGTGCACTTGGGGGGCAGAGTGAGGGGACTGGACTTGGACTTGGGGGGCAGAATGGAATGAGCGGACTTGGGGGGCAGAATGAGGACTATGCACTTGGGGGGCACAATGCAATGAATGGACTTGGGGGGCAGAATGACAAGACTGGAATTGGACTTGGGGGGCAGAAGGCGCTGAGTGCATTTGGGGGGCAGAAACATTGACTGGACTTGGGGGGCAGACAGAGCTGAAAGGACTTGGGGGGCAGAAGGTGATGGCAGCATTGGGGGGCAGAATAAGCTGAATGGAGTTGGGGGGCAGGACGCAATGTATGGACTTGGGGGGCAGAATGGGGGCTCTAGAGTTGGACTTGTGGGGCAGGATAGAATGAGTGGACTTAGGGGGCAGAAGGACATGAATGCACATGGGGGGCAGGTTGCGATGGCTGTAGTTGGGGGGCAGAATAAGGGCACCTTACATGGGGGGCAGAGTGACCTGAATGGACTTGGGGGGCAGAATGAGAGTGGAGTGTCTATAGGGCCGTATGGGGCAATGGGGTTTAATGGTGTCCTATGGGGCTCTATGTGGTGTCTATGGGGTGTCTATGGGTCACTATGGGTCACTAAGGGGCTCTATGGGGCTCTATGGAGTGTCTTGGGTATCTATGGGGCTCTTTGGAGTGTCTCTGGAGTTCTATGGGGTGTCTTTGAGGTGTCTATGGGGTGTCTATGTGGCTCTATGGGTCACTATGTGGTGTCTATGTGTTTCTATGGGGTGTTTATGGGGCAGGATGTGATGGCTGAACTTGGGGGGCAGAAGAGCATGAATTGACTTGGGGGGCAGAATGAGGGGACTGGACTTGACGGGACTTGGGGGGCAGAGTGAGCTGAATGCACTTGTGGGGCAAGATGCAATGAGGAGACTTGGGGGGCAGAATGAGGGGACTGGACTTGGGGGGCAGGATGAGGGGAATGAAGTTGGAGTTGGGGGGCAGAGTGAGCTGAATGGACTTGGAGGGCAGAACACAATGAGTGGACTTGAGGGGGCAGAAGGTGATGAGTGCTCCTGGGGGGCAGAAGGAACTGAATGGACTTGGGGGGCAGGATGCAATGAATGGACTTGTGGGGCAGGATGAGGACTCTGGGCTTGGGGGGCATAATGGAATGAATGGACTTTGGGGGCAGAACACAATCAATGACTGGACTTGAGGGGCAAAAGGCAATGAGACAACTTGGACTTATGGGGCAGAATAAGGGCACCTTATATGTGGGGCAGAGTTACCTGAAGGGACTTGGGGGGCAGGATGCGATGGCTGGACTTGGGGGGCAGAATGAGGGCTCTGAGCCTGGACTTGGGGGGCAGGATAAGGGCTCTGGAGTTGGGGGGCAGAAGGACAGCACTGCACTTGGACTTGGGGGGCAGAAGGCGATGAATGAACTTGGGGGGCACACAGAGCTGAAAGGACTTATGTGGCACAATGCAATGAGTGGACTTGGGGGGCAGAATGCATTGACTGGACTTACTTGGGGGGCAGAAGGACAAGAGTGGACTTGGGGGGAAGACAGATGAGTGGACTTGTGGGTCAGAATGAGGGCACAGGACTTGAACTTAGGGGGCAGGAAGAGATGAGAGGACTTGGGGGGCAGAAGGCAACGGCTGCAATTGGACTTGGTGGGCAGAACAAGAGGACTGGACTTGGGGGGCAGAAGGTGATGAATGGACTTGGGGGGCAGAATGAGGACTATAAACTTGGGGGGCAGAATGGAATTAATAGATTTGGGGGGCAGAACACAATCAATGACTGGACTTGGGGGGCAGAATGCAATGAGACAACTTGGACTTGTGGGTCAGAATAAGGGCACCTTATATGTGGTGCAGAGTGACCTGAACGAACTTGGGGGGCAAAATGAGCTGAATGGACTTGGGGGGCAGGATGAGATGGGACGACTTGGGGGGCATAGTGGGGGTACTGGACTTAAGGGGCAGAAAGAGGGGGCCTGGACTTGGGGGGTGAGGGACAGGACTGGACTTGGACTTGGGGGGCAGAAGGAGATGACTGGATTTGGGGGGCAGGATGCTGTGGCTGGACTTGGGTGGCAGACTGAGAGTAGGGTGTCTATGGGGCTCTATGGGTTACTATGGGTCTCTATGGGGTGTCTATGGGGCTCTATGCGTCTCTATGGAGCTCTATGAGGTCAAATGGGGCACATATGGGGTTTCTATGGAGCCTCTATGGGGCTCTATAGGGCTCTAAGGTGCTCTATGGGGTGTCTATGGGTGTCTATGGGGTGTCTATGGGGCTCTATGGGGTTTCTATGGGGTGTCTATGGGTCACTATGGGGCTCTATAGGGTGTCTATGGGTGTCTATGGGGTGTCTATGCGGTGTCTATGGGTCAGTATGGGGCTCTATGGGGTGTATATGGAGCTCTATGGGGTTTCTATGGGGCTCTATGGGTCAACATGGGGCTTCTATGGGGTTTCTATGGGGTGTCTATGGGTCACTATGGGGCTCTATGGGTCAACATGGGGCTCTAGGGGGTGTCTATGGGTGTCTATGGGGTTTCTATGGGGCTATATGGGTCAACATGGGGCTCTATGGGGTGTCTATGGGGTGTCTATTGGTTGTCTATGGGGCTCTATGGGGTGTCTATGGGGTGTCTATGGGGTGTCTATGGGGCTATATGGGTCAACATGGGGCTCTATGGGGTCTCTATGGGGTGTCTATTGGTTGTCTATGGGGCTCTATGGGGTGTCTATGGGGTGTCTATGGGGTGTCTATGGGGTGTCTATGGGGCTCTATGGGGTGTCAATGGGGTTTCTATGGGGCACTATGGGATGTCTATGGGGTGTCTATGGGGCTCTAGGGGGTGTCTATGGGGCTCTATGGGGTTTCTATGGGGCTCTATGGGTCACCATGAGGCTCTAGGGGGTGTCTATGGGTGTCTATGGGGTGTCTATGGGGTGTCTATGGGTTGTCTATGGGGCTCTATGGGGTGTCTATGGGGTTTTATGGGGTGTCTATGGGGTGTCTATGGGGTGTCTATGGAGCACTATGGGGTGTCTATGGGGCTCTATGGGGTGTCTATTGGGCTCTATGTGTCACTATGGAGCTCTATGGGGTGTTTATGGGGCTCTATGGGTTGTCTATGGGGTGTCTAAGGCGCTCTATGGCATGTCTATGGGGCTCTATGGGTTGTCTATGGGGTGTTTATGGGGTTTCATGGGGCTCTATGGGGTGTCTATGGGGCTCTATGAGGTGTCTATGGAGTGTCTATGAGGTGTCTATGGGGTATCTATGGGGCTCTATGGGGTTTCTATGGGGCACTATGGTATGTCTATGGGGTATCTATGGGGCTCTATGGGGTGTCTATGTGGCTCTATGGGGTGTCTATGGGGCTCTATGGGGTGTCTATGGGGTGTCTATGGGGCTCTATGGGTTGGCTATTGGGCATTATGGGGCATCTATGGGGTGTCTGGTTCTGTGGGGTGAATATAGGGCTCTATGGGGTGTCTATGGGGTTTTTATGAGGTGTCTATGCGGTGTCTATGGGATTTAATGGTGGCCTATGGGGTGTCTCTGTTGCTATATGGGTCACTATGGGTCACTATGGGGCTGCACTTGGGGAGCAAAAGGCAATGAATGCACTTGGGCGGTAGGATGAGGACTGGACTTGTGGGGCAGAATAAGGGCACCTGATATGTGGGGCAGAGTGACCTGAATGGACTTGGGGGGCACTGAGCTGAATGGACTTGGGGGGCAGCATGCATTGACTGCACATGGGGGGCAGAATGTGATGAATGGACTTGGGGGGCAGAATGACAGTGCTGGACTTCCATGGACTGGACTTGGGGGGCAGAAGGCCACGAGTCGACTTGGGGGGCAGAATGAAGGTGATGACGGACTTGAGGGGCAGATGGTGATGAATGGACTTGGGGGGCACACAGAGCTGAAAGGACTTGGGGAGAAGAGTGAGGTATACGGACATGGGGGGCACAATGCAATGAGTGGACTTGGGGGACAGAATGAGGGCACAGGTCTTGAACTTGGGGGGCAGAAAGAGATGAGAGGACTTGAGGGGCAGAATGACATGGCTGCACTTGGACTTCAGGGGCAGAACTAGAGGACTGAACTTGGGGGGCAGAAAGTGAAGAATGGACTTGGGGGGCAGAATGAGCTGGACTTGGACTTGGGGGGCAGAAGGTGCTGAGTGCACTTGGGGGGCTGGATACGATGGACGCACTTGTGGGGCAGATTGAGCTGAATGGACTTGGGGGGCAGAACACAGTCAGTGAGTGCACTTGGGGGGCAGAATGAGGACTATGGACTTGGGGGGCAGAATGGAATGAATCGACTTGGGGGGCAGAAGTTAATGCTGGCACTTGGAGGTTAGAATGAGCTGAATGGACTTGTGGGGCAGAATGAAGGCGATGATGGACTTGGAGGCAGAACGAGGGCACTGGTGTTGGACTTGGGGGGCAGAAGGCAATGAGGCGACTTGGACTTGTGGGGCAGAATAAGGGCACCATATATGTGAGGCAGAGTGACCTGAAGGGACTTGGGGGGCAGGATGAGCTGAATGGACTTGTGGGGCAGGATGCGATGGCTGACTTGGGGGGCAGAAGGAGTTGAATGGACTTGGGGGGCAGAATGTGGATATTGGAACTGGACATGGGGGACAGAAGGCAGTGATGGACTTGGGGGGCAGAATGTATTGAGTGCACTTGGGGGTGCTGAGAATGGGGGTCCTGCACTTGGACTTGGGGGACAGACTGAGCTGCATTGACTTGGGGGGCAGAATGAAGGGACTGGAGTTGGACTTGGGGGGCAGAACAAGATGGCGGCACTTGGGAGGCAGAATAGAATGGCTGGACTTGGGGGCAAAAGCAGCACTTTTGGGGCAGAATGATGTGAATGGACTTGGGGGGCAGGACACAATGAGTGGACTTGGGGGGCAGAAGGAGATGGAGGCACTTGTGGGGCAGAATGTGGTTACTGCACTCGCACTTGGAGGCAGGAAGAGATGGTTGGACTTGGGGGGCAGAATGAGGGCTCTGAATTTAAACATGTTAAACTTGGGGGGCAGAGTGAGCTGAATAGACTTGGGGGGAAAAAGACAATGGGAGGACTTGGGGGGCAGAATAGAATGGCTGGACTTGGGGGGCAGGATGCAATGGCTGCACTTGGGGGGCAGAAAGACAGGACTGCACTCGAGGGGCAGAATAGAATGGCTGGACTTGGGGGGGCAGAATGAGCTGAATGGACTTGGGGGGCAGAAGAGGGGGATGAGAGGACTTACTTGGGGGGCTGAGTGAGGGGACAGGACCTGGACTTGGGGGGCAGAATGTGGATATTGGACTTGAACTTGGGGGGCAGACTGAGGTGAATGGACTTGGGGGGCAGATATGGGGACTTTGGAGTTGGACTTGGGGGGCAGAAAGACAGGACTGGATTAGTACTTGGGGGGCAGACGGGGATGGATGCACTTATGGGACAGAATAGAATGGATGCACTTGGGGGGCAGAACAAGATGGCGGCACTTGGGGGGCAGAGTGAGCTGAATGGAGTTGGGGGGCAGGACACCATGACTGGACTTGGGGGTCAGAAGGTGATGAGCTGGACTTGGGGGGCAGAAGGCAATGGTTGGACTTGGACTAGGGGGGCAGAATGAAGGAGATGGCGGCACTTGGGGGGCAGAACGAGGGGAATGAACCTACATGGACTGGACTTGGGGAGCAGAATATAATGGATTCACTTGGGGGGCAGACAGATGCGTGGACATGGGGGGCAGAAGGAGGGCACTAGCTTGGACTTGACTTGGGGGGCAGATTAGCTGAATGGACTTGGGGGACAGGATGAGGGGAATTGAGTTGGACTTGGGGGCACTTATGGGGCACCTATGGGGCAGCTCTAAGGCCGCTATCGGGCAGCTATGGGGATGCTATGGGGCAGCTATGGGGTACTTATGGGGCACCTCTTGGGCACTTGTGGGGCACTTTTGGGGCTGCTATGGGACACTTGTGGGGCATCTGTGGGGCTGCTATGGGGCAGCTGTGGGATAGCTATGGGGCTGCTATGGGGTGGCTATTGGGCAGCTATGGGGAACTTATGGGGTCCCTATTGGGCTCTATGTGGTCTCTATGGTGTTTAATGGTGGCCTATGGGGCTGGACGTTGGGGACAGGATGTGATGGCGGCACTTGGGGGGCAGATTGAGTTGAATGGATTTGGGGGGCAGAATGAGAGCTATGGAGTTGGACTTGGGGGGCAGATAGAATGGCTGGACTTGGGGGGCAGAAGTTTATGGCTGTAGTTGGGGGGCAGAAGGCAATGACTGGACTTGAGGGTCAGAAGGCCTTAATACACTTGGGGGGCAGGATGAGGGCTCTAGAGTTGGACTTGGGGGGCAGAAGTTGATGGCTGGAGTTGGGGGACTGTGTGTAATAATGGACTTGGGGGGCAGAATAAGAGGATTGGACTATGGGGTGTCTATGGGGTGTCTATGGGGTGTTTATGGGGCTCTATGGGGTGTCTATGGGGTGTCTATGGGGCACTATGGGGTGCTTATGAAGTGACTATGTGGCTCTATGGGGTGTCTATGGGGCTCTGTGGGGTTTCTGTGGGGTGTCTATGGAGCTCTATGGGTCACTATGGGGCTCTGTGGGGTTCTATGGGGTGTCCATGGGGCTCTATGGGGTGTCTATAGTGTCTATGGGGTGTCTATAGGGTCTATGGGGTGTCTATGGGGCTATATGTGTCACTATGGGGCTCTATGGGATGTCTGTGCGGTGTCTATGGGGCTCTTTGTGGTGTCTATGTGTCACTATGGGGCTCTATGGCGTGTCTATGGGTGTCTATGGGGTGTCTATGGGGTGTCTATGGGGCACTATGGGGTGTCTATGGGGTGTCTATGGGGCTCTATGGGTCACTATGGGGAGTCTATGGGGTGTCTATGGGGCTCTATGGGGTGTCTATCGGGTGCCTATGGGGTGTCTATGGGTCAATATGTGGCTCTATGGTGTGTCTATGGGGCTCTATGGGGTGTCTATGGGTTGTTTATGGGGCTCTATGGGGTGTATATGTGTTGTCTATGGGGCTCTATGGGGCGTCTATGGAGCTCTATGTGGTGTCTATGGGGCTCTATGGGGCTCTATGTGTCACTATGGGTCACTATGGGGCTGTACTTGGGGGGCAGAAGGCAATGAATTCTCTTGGGGGGCAGGATGAGGACTGGAATTGTGGGGCAGAATAAGAGCACCTTATATGTGGGGCAGAGTGACCTGAATGGACTTAGTTGTCAGGATGAGATTGGACTTATTTAGACTTGGGGTGCAGCAGGTGATGAGAGCACTTGGGGGGCAGAGTGAGCTGAATGGACTTGGGGGGCAGATGAGATGTACGACTTGGGGACAGAGTGGGGGTATTGGACTTAGGGGGCAGAAAGGGGGGGACTGGACTTGGGGGGCGAGGGACAGGACTGGACATGGACTTGGGGGGCAGAAGGAGATGAAAGGAGTTGGGGGGCAGAGGGAGAGGACTGGACTTGGGGGGCAGAATAGAATGGCTGGACGTGGGGGGCAGAATGAGAAGAATGCACTTGGGGGTAGGATGTAATGAGTGCGCTTGGGGGCAGAACGCATAGATTGTACTTGGGGGTAGAAGGTGGGTATTGGGTTTGGACTTATGGGGCAGAGTGAGCTGAATGGACTTGGGGGGCAGGATGCGATGGCTGTATTTGAGGGTCAGAATGTGACGAATGGACTTGAGGGGCAGGACACAATGAGTGGACTTGGGGGGCAGGATGAGGGGAATGGAGTTGGACTTGGGAGGCAGAAGGACACGACTGCACTTGGGGGGAAGGATGTAATGGCTGCACTTGGGGGGCAGAACAAGATGGCGGCACATGGGGGGCAGAGTGAGCTGAATGGACTTGGGGGACAGAATGAGATGGGAGGACTCGGGGGGCAGAGTGGGAGTACTGGACTTAGGGGTCAGAAGCACAGAACAGCACTTGGGGGGCAGAACTTAATGTACTTGGGGGTCGGAATGTGCTAAAAGGACTTGGGGGGCAGGATGGGGGCTCTAGAGTTGGACTAGGGGGCAGGGCTTACTTGGGGGGCAGAAGGCGATGATGAATGGACTTGGGGGGCAGAAGGACACAACTGCACTTGGGGGGCAGGATGTAATGAGTGCACTTAGGGGGCAGACTGAGCTGAATACACTTTGGGGGCAGGATGCAATGAATTGACTTGGGGGGCAGGAGAAGATGGCGTCACTTGGAGGGCAGAATGGAATGGATGGACTTGGGGGGCAGAGGTGATGAGTGGACATGGGGGGCAGAAGAACATGACTGGACTTGGGGGGCAGAATGAGATGAGTGGACTTGGGGGTCAGAAGGCCTTACTACACTTGGGGGGCAGGATGAGGGCTCTAGGGTTGGACTTAGGGGGCAGACTGAGCTGAATGGACTTGTGGGGCAGAAGGTGATGAGTGCACTTGGGGGGCAGAAGGACACGTCTGGACTTGGGGGGCAGACTGAGGGGACAGGAGTTGGACATGAAGGGCAGAATGACATTGAAGGACTTGGGGGGCAGAACAAGATGGCGGCACGTGGGGGGGCAGAAGGAGCGCACTGGAATTGGGGGGCAGAATGAGGGCAGTGGACTTGGGGGGCAGAAGGAGATGAGATGACTTGGACTTGTGGGGCAGAATAAGGGCACCTTATATGTGGGGCAGAGTGACCTGAAGGGACATGGGGGGCAGAATGAGATTGGACTTACTTAGACATGGGGGGCAGAAAGAGATGGCGGCACTTGGGGGGCAGAGTGAGCTGAATGGACTTGGGGGCAGAATGTGATGGGGAAACTTGTAAGGCACAATGAGTGTAGTGCACTTGGGGGGCAGAAGGACAGGACTGGACTTAAACTTGGGGGGCAGAATGGGAGTCCTGCAGTTGGACTTGGGAGGCAGAGTGAACTGGGTGGACTTGGGGGGCAAAATGGGGGTCCTGCAGTTGGACTTGGGTGGCAGAATGTGATGAATGGACTTGGGGGGCAGAAGGTGATGAGATGACTTGGACTTGTGGGGCAGAATAAGGGCAGCTTATATGTGGGGCAGAGTGACCAGAAGGGACTTGGGGGGCAGAATGAGATTGGACTTACTTAGACGTGGGGGGCAGAAGGAGATGGTGGCACTTGGGGGGCAGAGTGAGCTGAATGGACTTGGGGGGGCAGAATGGAATGAGCGGACTTGGGGGGCAGAATGAGGGCTCTGAATTTAAACAAGTTAAACTTTTGGGGCAGAGTGAGCTGAAAGGATTTGGGGGGCAGAAGGTGATGAATGGACATGGGGGGCAGAAGGTGATGAGATGATGTCATGGTTTCTACGAAAAATCCACCTGCGTCCGTGACAGGGGCCCTAGGCCAAAAGGAAGAAAAGTTAATTAGGAAAAGAAAACAGCGGCAACGATCTAAGGAGGCACACTTATTTACTAAATACTATATCGAAATACAGGATAACACAATATAATACAATATAATTGAAAATTGAGCTAACAAATCAAGCAAAATAGGAGAGAGAATGAGTCCCGTAACCGAGAGGCCTACTGTGAATCTGGGCGAACGGCTGAAGGCTCCCACACACTGCCCTGAACGCCAGAACTCGAAAGACGTCAGTCTGTTCTGCGACCGAGTTAATATAGAGTCCAGGTCCCGTGACCCATCGTGTTGTTCTCTGGGAGATGTAGTCTTCTTCTGTAAGTTGCAGATTCAGTAAAATTATTCATGCTTTATATGATGTTATGATGTGGAATACTGATAGCAAAATTACAAAATTATTAAACCATGACAATCTGACCCACAGCACCTCCTGCCCCATAGATCTGATTTACATGCGCCCCACAGCACCTCCTGCCCCATAGATCTGACCCACATTTACCACACAGCAACTCCTGTCCAATAGATCTGACACACATCTACCCCACAGCACCTCCTGCCCCATAGATCATACTCACTTGCACCCCACAGCAGTTTCACCCCATAGATCTGACACACATTCACCACATAGCAGCCCCTGCCCCATAGATCTGACCCACATCTGCCCCAAAGCATCTCCTGCCCCATAGATCTTTCCCACATCAGCCCCACAGCAGATCCTGCCCCATAGATCTGACCCACATGTGCCCCACAGCAGCTCCAAACTCATAGATCTGACCCACATCAGCCACACAGCAGGTCCTGCCCCATAGATCTGACCCACATCAGCCCTACAGCAGCTCCTGCCTCATAGATCTGACTCACAGAATCTCCTGCCCCATAGATCTGACCCACATCAGCCACACAGCAGCTCCTGACCCACAGATCTGACCCACATCAGACCCACAGCAGCTCCTGCCCCATAGATCTGACCCACATGTGCCCCACAGCAGCTCCTAACCCATAGATCTGAACCACATGTGCCCCAAAGCTGCTCCTGCCCCATAGATCTGAACCACAGCAGCTCCTGTCTCATAAATCTGACCCACATCAGCCCCACAGCAGATTTTGCCCCATAGATATGTCCCACGTCTGCCCCACAGCAGCTCCTGCCCCATAGATCTGACCCACATCAGACCCACAGCAGCTCCTGACCCATAGATCTGACCCAAATCTGCCCCACAGCATCCCCTGCACCATAGATCTGACCCACATGTGCCCCACAGCAGCTCCAAACTCATTGATCTGACCCACATCAGTCCCACAGCAGATTTTGCACCATAGATATGTCCCCCATCTGCCCCACAGCAGCTCCTGCCCAAAGATCTGGCCCACATCATCTCCACAGCAACTCCTGCCCCATAGATCTGACCTACATCATCTCCACAGCAGCTCCTGCCGTATAGATCTAACCACCATCAGCCCCACAGCAGCTCCTGCCGTATAGATCTAACCACCATCAGCCCCAAAGTAGCTCCTGCCCCATAGATCTGAACCACAGCAGCCCCAAAGCAGCTCCTGACCCATAGATCTGACCCACATCAGCCCCACAGCAGCTCCTGCCCCATAGATCTGACCCAATTCTGCCCCACAGCAGCTCCTCGCCCATAGATCTGACCCACATCAGCCCCACAGAAGCTCCTAACCCATAGATCTGACCCACATGTGCCCCACAGCAGCTCCTGCCCCATAGATCTGAACCACAGCAGTTCCTGCCCCATAGATCTGACCCAAATCTGCCCCACAGCAGCTCCTGCCCCATAGATCTGACCCACATCAGCCCACAGCAGCTCCTGCGCAAAGATCTGACCCACAGCAGCTCCTGCCCCATAGATCTGACCCCCATCTGCCCCACAGCAGCTTTTGCCCCACAGATCTGACCCACATCTGCGCCACAGCAGCTCCTGCCCCATAGTTCTGACCCATGTCAGCCCCACAGCAGCTTCTGCCTTATAGATATGACCCACATCACCCCCTCAGCAGCTTCTACCCCATAGATATAACCCACATCAGGCCCACAGCAGCTCCAAACACATAGATCTGACCCACATCAGTCTCACAGCAGCTCCTACCCCATAGACCTGACCCACATGTGCCCCACAGCTGCCCATGCCCCATAGTTCTGACCCACATCAGCCACACAGCAGCTCCTGCCCCATAGATCTGACCCACATCAGCCCCACAGCAGCTTCTACCCCATAGATATAACCAACATCAGCCCCACAGCAGCTGCTGCCCAAAGATCTGACCCAATTCTGCCCCACAGCAGCTCCTGCCCCATAGGTCTGACCCACATGCGCCCCACAGCAGCTCCTGCCGTATAGATCTAACCACCACCAGCCCCAAAGTAGCTCCTGCCCCATAGATCTGATCCACATCAGCCCCAAAGCAGCTCCTGCCCCATAGATCTGACCCACATCAGCCCCACAGCAGCTCCTCACCCATAGATCTGACCCACATCAGCCCCACAGCAGCTCCTGCCCCATAGATCTGACCCAAATCCGCCCCATAGCAGTTCCTGCCTCGTAGATCTGACCCAAATCTGCCCCACAGCAGCTCCTGCCCCATAGATCTAACTGTCATGCTCAGACTGAGCACAACGCCCTCCTGTCTGGGTACAACACTCTCCAGACTGAGCACAATGCCGTCCGGACTGAGCATAACGTCCTCCAGTTCGGGTACAACACTCTCCAGTCCAACTACAACAGCCTCCAGACTGAGCTCGGTGCCATCCAGTTTGAGCAGAACACTCTCCGAGACCAGCTATGTGCCCTCCGGGGTGAGCTGAAAGTTTTTAACCAACTACCAGGGACACATGTAGTCCAATTATACCAGCCACTGGGGGCGCATGTAGTCCAATCTGACCAGCCACCGGGGGCACATGTAGTCCAATTGGACCAACCATCGGGGACACCAGATACAATGTTGGTTGCCCCTGTAAGAGGGCGAAAGATAAAACGAGTTTCAACTCAGTTGGAGAAACTGCAGAAGGAGTTGGAAGAGCGAAGTAGGAGTAGTAGAGCAGGACTCAGGAGAGCAGGGGGACTCAGGAGAGCAGGGGGAGTCAGAAGACCAGAGGAGGTTGGAGGAGCAGAGAATGTTAGAGGGGTATAAGAAGATGTTAGAGGAGCAGAAGTTAGAGGAGCAGAGAAAGTTAGGAGAGAGGAAAAAGGAGGAGGGTTACCTGGAGGAAATAACACAAGTGTCAGGGTCAGAGTCAGAGGAGGAGCCAAAAGCCAGATTTTCTTTACGAGAATTTCTCGAGTCCAAACTTCTAGATGGGGCAGCCTCATCGACACAGCTGCCACCATCAACACCTGGGACGCTTGATAGAGCAAAAGGTGAGCAAAGTATTACGACCATTATTGATCAATCTTTTAAAATGAGTGAAATTCGAGATCTAAGAAAGGATTTCACACGTCAGCCAAAAGAAAATATGGTCACTTGGTTACTTCGCTGCTGGGACAATGGTGCCAACAGTGCATGGCTCGATGGCAGTGAAGCTCGCCAACTGGGTAGCATTTCCAGGGACCCACGTGTGGACAGAGGTATTGGCACATGCCAAAATCGGTCCTACACCCTCTGGAAGCGGATGTTGATAGCGGTAAGAGATAGATTCCCCTTTAAACGGGACTTGGAGCCTGAGAGAAAGAAATAGACTGATATAGAGAAAGGTATCCAGTTTTTGAGAGAAAATGCTCTGGTGGAAATGCTATACAGCCGCGAGTTCAATCGTAATGATCCAGACCAATTACATGATCCCGAAGCAGTCCGCATTCCACGACAAATGTGGCGTGACTTTACAAAAGCAGCTCCAGAAAAGCATGCCAGTGCACTTGCATTAGTATATGGCAAAGGGGACAGGAAACCCTTTGTGAATGAACTAATTGGCAGACTTCAGGAACTTGAATTATTTATAAGCGCCACAGAAGTTAATCTGTATACTTCAGCCATTGTCAAAATTGTGGAAAGGTTAAACGAAGTGGAGGGAACACAAAATGATATTATTGATAAATTGGCTAATGTGCCTGATGTAGATGAATCCACGGTGGTACAAGATGATGGAAACCAGGATTTCCACAATCGCCTATTGAGGAAGCTAAACAACATGAGTTCCTCTCGACCTGTATCATCGAAAATCTCAACCATTAAAAAGAGACGTCCTCGTATTCAAGCAAATGACGATGATAAGTCACCTCGAATCAACAATGAGACTACATGTCTTGCCTTGTTGCTTTTCCTCTGTAGTCATGGGGAGGACATGAAGAAGTGGTGTAATTCATCCACTTCTGCACTTCAGGCACGAGTGAAAGAATTACAAGGTGAAACAACTACCAAGGTGAACTCTTCCAAGAAGGGGAGAGTTCCAGTTGCTGCAAGTCAACGAGGTAAACAATAGAGGGGCCCTGCCCCCAGCCAGGGGGGGGAAAGGGACAACAGAGTATACTGGACTGTGTGGATTAAGTGGCCTGGCACATCTCAACCACAGAAATATAAAGCCTTGGTGGACACTGGTGCACAATGCACCCTAATGCCCTCAAGTCACCAAGGGACACAACCAATATATATCCATGGAGTGACTGGGGGTTCCCAAGAATTGACTATGTTGGAGGCCGAAATAAGCCTCACTGGTAAAAACTGGCGAAGGCACCCTATTGTGACTGGTCCAGAGGCTCCATGTATACTGGGAATCGATTACCTTAGGATGGGATATTTCAAGGATCCCAAGGGGTATCGATGGGCCTTTGGGATAGCTGCTGTAAACACAAATGGTGTTAAGCAGCTGTCAACTTTACCTGGTCTGTCAGATGATCCTTCTGCTGTGGGGTTGCTCCAGGTAAAAGACCAAGAGGTAACAATTGCCACCAAAGTGGTTCACAGACGGCAGTACCGCACCAATAGGGACTCATTGCTCCCCATTCACAAGCTAATTCGCCAATTAGAAAATCAGGGAGTGATTAGCAAAACACACTCGCCTTTTAACAGCCCCATATGGCCAGTGCGTAAAACCAGTGGGGAATGGAGGCTGACGGTAGATTACCGTGGCCTGAATGAAGTTACACCTCCATTAAGTGCTGCTGTACCAGACATGCTAGAACTCCAGTATGAACTGGAGTCAAAAGAAGCTAGGTGGTATGCCACCATTGATATTGCTAACGCCTTCTTTTCCATCCCATTGGCTGCAAAATGTAGGCCACAGTTTGCTTTTACCTGGAGAGGTATTCAGTATACCTGGAACCGTTTACCCCAGGGGTGGAAGCACAGCCCAACCATTTGCCATGGATTGATCCAAGCTGTTTTGGAACAGGGTAATGCTCCTGAGCACTTGCAGTATATTGATGACATTGTGGTGTGGGGCCATACAGCAGCAGAGGTTTCCAAGAAAGGGAAACAGATAATCCAAATTCTTTTGCAATCTGGTTTTGCCATTAAGCGCAGCAAGGTGAAGGGGCCTGCCCAGGAAATCCAGTTCTTAGGCATAAAATGGCAAGATGGACGTCGTCACATCCCAGCAGATGTGATTGACAAAATCACTGCTATGTCTCCGCCCACAAATAAAAGAGAGACCCAATCTTTTCTGGGAGTAGTGGGCTTTTGGAGAATGCATGTCCCAAACTACAGCCACATAGTGAGCCCTCTCTATCAGGTAACACGGAAGAAGAATAATTTCTCATGGGGTCCTGAGCAGCAGCAGGCTTTTGAGCAGATAAAACAAGAAATAGCCCGTGCCGTGGCCTTGGGGCCAGTACGGACGGGACAGGATGTGAAGAACATCCTCTACACTGCTGCTGGAGAGAAAGGTCCCACCTGGAGTTTGTGGCAAAGAGCCTCAGGAGAGACCCGAGGCCGACCCCTAGGATTTTGGAGTCGAGCATATAAAGGGTCTGAGGAGCGCTACACTCCAACTGAGAAGGAGATCTTAGCCGTGTATGAGGGGGTTCGGGCTGCTTCTGAAGTAGTTGGGACAGAGGTTCAGCTTCTTCTAGCACCTCGCTTGCCAGTAATAAACTGGATGTTTAAAGGACAGGTTCCCTCCACCCATCATGCTACTGATGCCACTTGGAGTAAGTGGATTTCATTAATTACTCAACGAGCTTGAATGGGAAAACTCAGCCGTCCTGGAATTCTAGAAGTGATCATGGACTGGCCTGAGAGTAAAAAAATTGAAATACCACCTACAGAAGAGGTATCACGTGCTAAAGAGGCACCACCATACAATGAGCTACCAGAAAACGAAAAGAAATTTGCCCTATTCACAGACGGATCATGTCGTATTGTAGGGAAGCATCACAGATGGAAAGCTGCTGTATGGAGCCCCACACGACAAGTTGCAGAGGCCACTGAAGGTAAAGGAGAATCAAGTCAATTCGCAGAGGTAAAGGCTGTTCAGCTGGCTTTAGATGTGGCTGAACGGGAGAGGTGGCCAATACTTCATCTTTATACTGATTCATGGATGGTGGCAAATGCCTTATGGGGGTGGTTGCAACAGTGGGAGGATGATAATTGGCAACGAAAGGGTAAACCTGTTTGGGCTGCTGAACTGTGGAAAGACATTGCTGCCTGAATAAGGAACATTGTTGTTAAGGTGCGCCATGTAGATGCTCATGTGCCTAAAAGTAGGGCTACTGAAGAACATAAAAATAACCATCAGGTCGATCGAGCTGCCAAAATTGAGGTGGCTCAAATAGACTTGGACTGGCAGAACAAGGGTGAATTATTCCTAGCTCGGTGGGCCCTCGAGACTTCAGGTCATCAAGGAAGGGATGCAACATATAAGTGGGCCAGAGACCGAGGGGTGGACTTAACTATGGACGCTATTGCTCAGGTTATTCATGATTGTGAAACATGCGCCATAATTAAACAAGCCAAGAGGATGAAACCTCTTTGTGGGGAAGGGCGATGGCAAAAGTATAAATATGGAGAGGCATGGCAGGTTGATTATATCACCTTGCCACGATCTCGCAATGGTAAGTGTTATGTACTCACCATTATGGAGGCAACCACTGGGTGGCTCGAAACATACGCAGTACCCCATGCTACCGCCCGAAACACCGTATTAGGGTTGGAAAAGCAAATCCTGTGGCGGCATGGCACTCCGGAAAGAATTGAATCAGATAATGGGACCCATTTTAAAAATTCCCTTGTAACCACTTGGGCCAAAAATCATGGCATTGAGTGGATTTACCATATTCCCTATCATGCACCAGCTTCTGGTAAGATTGAACGATTCAATGGGTTGTTGAAAACTATGTTGAAAGCAATGGGTGGCGGAACGTATAAAAACTGGGAGAACCATTTAGCAGAGGCCACCTGGTTGGTCAACACTCGAGGATCTAGTAATCGTAGTGGTCCTAACCAATCCAGATCCCTACGTACCGTGGAGGGAGATAAGGTTCCTGTAGTACACATAAAGAGCATGTTGGGAAAGACAGTTTGGGTCCTTCCAGCGTCTGGAAAGGGCAAACCTCTCCGGGGTACTGTCTTTGCTCAGGGACCTGGGTGCACGTGGTGGGTGATGGACAAAAATGGGAATGTCCAATGTGTACCACAAGGGAATTTAATGTTGGGGGAGTGCAGCCAATGACTTTCCTGTAGATATATAGGTAGAGTCTCAGAAAATATTTCAATTAGGTACAGAATAGTTCAACTAGGTATAGGACTTAAGATAGAGTGGATTAATGTTAAGGAAACACTTTTCTCTATATACCTTAATTAGGCATTCTGTAAGCAAGTTTTCCATCTGGACTCTATATCGTGCACTGGCCATGCATGTGTAGAGCACACATGGAAAGAAGTAAAAGTCAAAAGGAAATCTGCTGTGGTGGCTGGGAAAGGATGAGTGCCCCTTGATGTGGGGAACGCCCTACTAGCACTGCCTTTCTCCTCCACCGTTGATATGTTTTCCTTTTTCTGGCAGTTTTGCCATTTTTCACAAAATTAATAAATAGTAGGTTAGGTTACAGAGTTTTGTTCTCAACTTAGAGATTTGTATGGAATAAATATAAATTGTTAAGAAAATAAGGTTTCTGATTATTCACAACTATACGTATGAGTGTGTATGTATGTATAAACATAATGTAATGATGTAGAATAAGGGGTGGAATGTCATGGTTTAATAATTTTGTAATTTTTCTATCAGTAAACTCAGAAGTGTGAAGTCTGCCTACAAAGCAACCCAGAGTCAGGCCACAAAGATTTATTAGGACAGATAGGGAAGGGAAAGTTTCCAGGACAATTATGGAAGATTGATTTTTCAGAACTGCCAAGAAAAGGGGGTACAGGTACATGCTGGTGTTAACTGACACCTTTTCAGGATGTGTAATGATGTAGAATAAGGGGTGGAATGTCATGGTTTAATAATTTTGTAATTTTTGCTATCAGTATTCCACATCATAACATCATATAAAGCATGAATAATTTTACTGAATCTGCAACTTACAGAAGAAGACTACATCTCCCAGGGAACAACACGATAGGTCACGGGACCCGGACTCTATATTAACTCTGTAGCAGAACAGACTGAGGTCTTTCGAGTTCTGGCATTCAGGGGAGTGTGTGGGAGCCTTCAGCCGTTCGCCTAGATTTACAGTAGGCCTCTCGGTTACGGGACTCATTCTCTCTCCTATTTTGCTTGATTCGTTAGCTCAATTTTCAATTATATTGTATTATATTGTGTTATCCTGTATTTCGATATAGTATTTAGTAAATAAGTGTGCCTCCTTAGATCGTTGCCGCTGTTTTCTTTTCCTAATTAACTTTTTCCTTTCGGCCTAGGGCCCCTCCGGGGCCCACAGCCCCCTGTCACGGACGCAGGTGGATTTTTAGTTTAAACCGTGACAGCTGCATCTCCACCACTCTCCCCAAAGCCATGGCCAATGCCCTCTGGGACACCAGGGCCATCTCCTATGCAGGATGTGCTGCACAGGTCTTTTTCTTTCTCTTCTTCATCTCAGCAGAGTATTCCCTTCTCACCATCATGTCCTATGACCGCTACATTGCCATCTGCAAACCCCTGCACTACGGGACCTTGATGGACAGCAGAGCTTGTGCCACCATGGCAGCAGCTGCCTGGGGCACTGGGGTTCTCTATTCCCTGCTGCACACTGCCAGTACGTTTTCACTGCCTCTCTGTCAAGGCAATGTTGTCAACCAGTTTTTCTGTGAAATCCCCCAGATCCTCAAGCTCTCCTGCTCAGAATCAAATCTCAGGGAAGTTGTGTTTATCTTTTTTGGTTCCAGTTTAGCCTTTGGGTGCTTTGTTTTCATAGTGGTGTCCTATGTGCAGATCTTCCTTGCTGTGCTGAGGATGCCCTCTGGGCAGGGACGGCACAAAGCCTTCTCCACATGCCTCCCTCATTTGGCCGTGGTTTCCCTGTTTCTCAGCACACCCTTTTTTGCCTACCTGAAGCCTTTCTCCATTTATTCCCCACTCCTGGATCTGACAGTGGCACTTCTGTACTCCGTAGTTACTCCAACACTGAACCCTATTATCTACAGCATGAGGAACGGGGAGATCAAGCATGCTCTCAGCAAACTGGTGCAATACGCACTATTCCAGCTTCCATAAAGTGCACATCTTCCTCACACAACTCCCAGTGATGGTTCTTTATGTTCCATTATTTTTGTATTTTTGATTTTTTGTAACACTGTGATCTGCAAATAAGTTGCAATCTATTTCACTACTTCTTTCGTACCTAATTTGCATTGTCTTACTACAGGAGATCAGGTAAACATGGAACCATATTCCCTGAATAGGTTAAGAGATAAATAAAAAGCTTTTAAAATAGGCTTTTCCTTCGCTCTTCTCTCTTCCTACCTTGTCTGGGTCTGGGAGAGGTACAGCCACAGACAGCAGCACAACGTGCCCTTTTCAATCCTGCTCCATTTATACAGCCGCATTGCCCTCAACTCCTCTCATTTCTGCAGGCCTTGTGAGTCTCACAACAGTCCTGTTTTCTCTACAGCAGCACAGGTTTGCCCTTTCCAGAGGCTGGAAGGACCCAAACAGCTTTTCCCAACATGTTTTTTATATGTACAACAGGGACCTCATCTCCCTCTGCAGTATACAGGGGCTGGATTGGGTAGGACCATCACAATTGACAGATCCTCTAGTATTGACCAACCAAGTGCCTTCTGCCAAATGCTTTACCCAGTGCTTCAGTGTTCCACCACCCGTTGCTTTCAACATAGTTTTCAACACCCAATTGTATTGATCTCTTTACCAGAAGCTGGTGCCTGGTAGGGGATATGATAAATCCACTCAATGCCATGATCTTTGGCCCAAGTATTTATGAGGGAATTTTTGAAAGGCATCCTGTTATCAGACTCTGTTCTATCTGGAATGTCATATTGCCACAGGACTTGTTTCTCAAGACCCAATATGGTGTTGAATTAAACAGATTCAGTGGTCAGTGACTAATTCCAGACATGTGCTGAGTCCTCCCAGAGAGTGTTTGCTCAAGGAGGGCACTCATACAAGGACAGGATATCATAGAATCATAGAATCACCAAGGTTGGAAAAGACCTAAAAGATCATCCAGTCTGTCTGTTCACCTATCACCAATAGCTCCCACTAATCCATGGCCCTCAACACAACATCCAATCATTCCTTGAATGCCTCCAGGGTCAGTGAATCCACCACCCCCACCCTGGGAAGTCCATTCCAGGTCCCAAAGTTCAGGACGTGGCATTTGGTCTTGGTGAACCTCATCCCATTGGCTTCAGCCCAGCTCTCCAGCCTGTCCAGATCCCTCAGCAGGGTCTTGCTAACCCGAGGAAGATCACACTCCCAGCCAATTTGGTGTAATTAGCAAACCTACATAGGTTGCACTCAATGCCCTCATCCAAATCATCAATAATGATACTGAAGAGGAAAGGCCCCAGCACAGACCCCTGGGGAACACCAGGTAGGCACACAGGTGGGTGTCCAGGCTGGTCTTGAATATCTCCAGAGAAGGAGACTCCCCAACCCCTTGGGCAGCCTGTTCCAGGGCTCCATCACCCTCACTGTAAAGAAGTTCTTGCACACATTCGTGCAGAACTTCCTATGCTCCAGTTTCTGTCCATGTCCCCTTGCCTTGTCTCCACACACTGCTGAAAACAGCCCTGTCTCTCCACTTTGACCCCACACCTCAGATATGAGCACTGACATGAGAGCAACCCCCTGCACCTTTCCCCTGCGAGCAGAGCATAGCAGAGCAGAGACACAGTCCCCATGTATCATGCAGTGTTATTCTGCTTGCCAACAGAAGAGGCCAGTCTTTCTCTATGCTCCGTCTGTGGCATACTCCAGAGTTCAAGGCACTGCAAATCTATGGCACATCTACGTTCTTGCAATGATACACCTTAGTATGCTCTGGGCTCGCATTTCAATTGCATCTAAATAAGTCTAGGGTCATACCAGTTGACGGGAAGCTGACAAATGTTGTCTCACTGTAAGGAAGAGCAAGAAAGATGACACAGGCAATTATGGACCTTTCAGTCTCACTCCAGTGCCTGGTAAAAGTATGGAGTAAATGATGGTGGGAGTTATGGAAAAACAGCTGAAGGACAATTCTGTCATTGGTTGAAGCCAACGCAAGTTCCGGAGGGGAAGGTCCTGTTTAAATTCTGGTCCTATTATGACACGATTATCCATTTAGCTGACCAAGGCAAGCCAGCTGATGTTATCCTTGAGGATTTTAGTAGAGTTTTTGACACTACTTCTCACAGCACCCTTCTGGGCAGAATTTTCTGCATACAGTGAGACAGAAACAGAATGTGGTGGGTGAGCAGTTGGCCAATAGACCAAGACCAAACAACTATAGTCATTGGGTTCCATCGGGCAGGTAGATGATCATTGTCAGGGTTCCCCATGGCTCCATTTTAGGGCCACTTCTCTTTCATGTTTTTGCAGATGACTTGAATGCAGGACTAGAAGATGTTCTGAGCAAGTTTGCTGATGAGACCAGATGAGGAGGTGCTGTTGCCTCCACTGAGGGTGGAGAGGACTTGCAGAGAGATGTGAACAAGTCAGAGAAGCGGGTACCAGTTGGTACTAAGCAGCAAGTGCAAAACACATAACAAGAGCAAGTGCCTGATTGTGCACCTGGGTAGGGGCAACACTGGACATACATACTGACTGGATACGGGTCACTAGGGTGTGGTCTGACTGAAAAGGATTGGGGGTCCTGTGCAACATCAAATTGAATATGAGTCAGCAGTGTACCCAGGCAGGCAGGAAGGCCAACGGTCCCAAAAAGTGCATCAAGAATTTATTGCCAGCTGGGTGAGGGAAAGGATTGTCTCCCTCTGCTCTGCACTGCTACAGTCGCACTTGGAGCACTGGGTGCCCTTCTGGGCAATGCAGAACATATAGGCCATAAAACTATGGCTGTGTGTGCACAGGAGGGCACTGGAACTGAGAGATCTGAAGTTCAGAGTTTCATTGGAACTGACTGCTTGTTCGGACTGGGCCCTACTCACAACCCACAACCTGTGATGAAACACAGGGCACATATGGGACATGAACTTCACACCATCCTTGAACCACATGCAGAGCCTGGGATCTTCTGTCCCCATGTCTTTCATTTAACATCATACAGACCTCAATGCTACTGCCCCGGGAAGAATCCTTAGTCAGCATGAGGTCCTCCCTGCCAAGGGTCTGGGGTTCAGGGCTTGGCCTTTCTGCTTCATAAGACAAAGGAGAGGTTTCTCAGCATCAGAGATAGCATGCCAGTGCCTTTCCCTGCCTGTAGTCCCTGCCTGTAGTCAAACTCTATATTAAAGGGCCACACCACCGCCCTTCCTTCCTCATCTATTCCTTCTGAAGAGCTTGTAACCATCCATCACAGCACTCCAGTCATGGCAGTGGTCCCACCATGGGTCGGTAATAGCAACTAGGTCATGGTTTGTCAGATGCACAGTTGCTTCCAGCTCCTCCTGCTTGTTGACCAAGCTGCATGCGTTGGTGTAGACGCACTTCAGCTGAGGCATCTGCCTCTCTCCCAGCTCAAACAGCATTTCCCTAGACTCATCTCTGGTGAGCCCTGTTTTGTCCCCTCCCCCATTGTAGCTAGTTTAAAGCTCTTTCGATAAGCCCAGCTACCTTCTGTGCTAGGATTCACTTCCCCCTTTGAGACAGATGGGTTCCATTCATGGATAATAGGCCATGTGCCAAGTAAACTGTCCTGTGATCAAAGAACTCAAAGTTTCTGGCTCAGTACCAACCTCTGAGACAATTGTTCATTGCTTTGCTTTCCAAGCCTGCTCCGTGTCCCTCACTGCCCCTGAAGGTATAGAACAAAAAAATCACTTGATCTCCCACTCTGTGAACTAAATGGCCTAAATTCCTGAAATCTCTTTTCATAGTTTGTAGTCTTATCTGAGAAATTTCATCACTGCCCACCTAAACTATGAGTAGTGGAAAATAATCAGTGGACCTAAACAGCATTGGGAGTTTCCTCATTATGTCCCTGACCTGAAGCCAAGAAGGCAGCAGACTTCCTGACAACTCGGGTCCAGTCTGCAAATGGGGCCCTCTATTCCTCTGAGAAGGGAGTCACCCACCACAACCAACCTTCTTTCTTTCATGGCAGAGGAAGTCACAAGGCTTGGTAGTGACTGCCTTGCATTAGGCTCTCTCCTAGGCAGATCCTCCATTGCCTCCCTATTCTTATCTCCTTCAGATTTCAGAGTGTCAAAACTGTTGCTTAGAGGGAGTAGGGGTAGAGGGCTAGGCAGGCATGGGGGTGCTCCTGTGACGTTGAGTTGGGACTCTCTTCCAACCCTCCTCATCAGTCAGGTCTGTCTGACTGTGACAGGGCAGGGAGTCAACCACTTTTCTGGGGGTATCTGCCTGGCAGCCTTATCTCGGGGATGCCAGCAAGTCACTCCACCAGCCCATCTCCAGATCACACTCCCTGATGGTAAATTGTGAGTAAAACCTTGAGTAAAGTGAGAGTTCACCTATAAAAAAGTATGAGTAGAAACCTGTATTGACGTGTGGGTAAACCCAGAGTAAACCCAGGATCCCATCCATCTGGCATGCACAGCCTCTAAGGGCAACTTTTTCCAGTGTTGCTGTGTAAAAAAATAGGTTCCTCGCATCTAACCTATGTCTCCCCTTTTTAATTTCAATCCATTTCCATTTGGCCTGTTATCATCAGACCATCCCATCCTTATTCTAGCGTTAGGCATCTCACCCTCAGATGGAAACCCTGGGGCAGAATTGGGATCAGTTTTTCAAAGAACCACGGGAGCTGCAAGTTCACCTAGCTGAGTTCAGATGTGCACAGTGAGGTGTCTGTGTGTGAGTCCCTCATCTGAATCCTTGGTTTTTATTCCACAGCGACTGCACTGCTCATACATAGACTCAGTGATGCCCAAGGTGCCTTGGGTGATCCTAGTTTTGTGCTAGTGCTTGTAAACTGTGACGGAAAATCTATGAGATAGACACCTCCTTCTGGAGCATCAACTGAAGGCCAGAAGGGAGGTATTCTTGGCCATCCTAAATACCACTACAGCCTCGTGCTTAGGGCAACCAGTGTGTATTTGCACCTGTCCCCATGGAGTACGTAGTGATATTCAGCTTACCGAAAGAAAGAGCTCAGAACAGAAGAGGCAGGTCTTCCTCTCTGCTCCATCTGTGACATACTCCAGAGTTCAAGGCATTGCAAAGCTATGGCACATCTACGTTCTTGCACTGATGACACTTTAGTATGATCTGGGCTCGCATTTCAATGGCATCTAATAAATCTAGGGTCACACCAGTTGACAGGAAACTGGCAAATGTTGTCTCATTGTAAGGAAGAGCAAGATGACACAGGCAATTATGGACCTGTCAGTCTCACAACAGTGCCTGGTAAAAGTATAGAGAAAATGATGGTGGGAGTTATGGCAAAACACCTGAAGGACAATTCTGTCATTGGTCACAGACAACACAATATCCCAAGGGGATGTTCCTATTTAATTTCAGGTCTTTTTATGACAATTTAATCCATTGAGCTGAACAAGGGAAGGCAGTTGATGTAATCCTTGAGGATTTCAGTAGAGTTTTTGCTATAATTTCTCCAGCACCGTTCTGGACAGAAATTCCTGAATACGGCTACACTGAAACAGAACGTGGTGTGTTGTAATACAAGAAAAAATTTACAGAGCAGCAGCCATGGATTGAGATAAGGAGTTCACAGAGCAGCAGCTGCGGAGCAGGATAAACAACATGAGAACCAAGGACACCTCTAGGAAAAGAATGAATGGCTCGTGGCTTTGAAGGGGGGTTATAGGGTTGTTATTGCAGTAGCTTTCCTCCAATTAGTGTGTGTGATTTTTGGACGCCCTTGTCTGTCTCCTATAAAAGTATGGCTTTTCGGGCAATAAATTGACTCAGCTATATGTAACCATATTGGTGTTTGTCTGTTTGTCCCAGCACACTGGCATTTTGCCTTTCAGGTTCACCAACAGTGGTGGGTGAGCAGTTGGCCAATAGGTCTCCCCCAAAGGATTACAGTCAGTGGGTTCCATCGGGCTGGTAGATGGTTACTATCAGAGCTCCCCAGGGTTCCATTTTAGGGCCAGTTTCCTTTCATGTTTATGCAGATGACTTGAATGCAGGACTGGAAGTAGTTCTTAGCAAGTTTGATGATGATACCAGATGAGGAGGTGCTGTTGCCTACACTGAGAGGGGACAAAACTTGCAAAGAGATGTGGACAAGTCAGAGAAGTGGGTACCAGTTGGTATTAAGCACCAAGGGCATAAAATATAACAAGAACAAGTGCCTGATTGTGCACCTGGGTAGCGGCAACCCTGGACATAAACACTGACTGGATATGGGACACTGGAGAGAAGTCTGACTGAAAGGGATTGGTGGTCCTGGTCAGCATCAAATTGAGCATGAGTCAGCAGTGTGCCCAGGCAGCCAGGAAAGCCAATGGTCCCCTGGAGTGCATCAAGCAATTTATTGCCACCTGGGTGAGGGAAAGGGTTGTCCCTCTTTACTCTGCATTGCTACAGTCTCACCTGGAGCACTGGGTGCACTTCTGGTCACTGCAGAACATAAAGGACATAAAACTATGGGAAAGTGTGCACAGGAGGGCACTGGAACTGAGAGATCTGAAGTTCAGAGTTTCACTGGGACTGACTGCTTGTTCAGACGGGGCCCTTCTCACATCCTACATCCTGTGATGAGACACAGGGCACATGTGGGACATGAACTTGACAGTATCCTTGCACAAAATGCAGAGCCTGTGATCTTCCATTCCCACGTCTTTCACTTAACATCATATAGACTTCCAACTCACTGCCCCAGGAAGTGCCCTGAGCCAACATGAGAAACAGGATCTCCCTACCACTGGTCTTGCAATCAGGGCTTGACCTGTCTGCTTTGTAAGGCAAAGGAGAGGTTTCTTAGCATGCCAGTGCCTTTGCCTGCCTGTAGTCATGGCTTCCAATTATCTGCTCTAACTAGTGCTTTGAGAAGCTTACTTGATAATGGCCCTCAGTGGGCCCATTAATACTCCAAGAAACTTCACTGTTACTTCTGACTTTGTCTTGTTAAGCACTTTGTGCAAACTTCTCTCTGAACTGGAGGTTGATGGACTCAGCAGCAAATGCGCCCTGGGACCCATTCTAACCTAAAGAGCATCTTGTGCCTTGTGCATTCCTGTTATCTATTTCAGGTTATCAGAACTTATCCAGCAAATGGAGAGATATCTGGAGAGAACTTAAAGAGAAAGTATCCAGCAGACATTTACTGTTTATTTGTTTATAGTTCTGTTTAAATAAGGTATGAATGCAGCACTGTAAAACTACTTGTGAACATCTGAGCTGAGCCAGAGGAATCCCAGCTCCTTTCGGTCTGTGGGGAGCTGCATCCCATTTCAGCCCCAGGATTTCTAACTGGGGATTAGTTACCTGCACTGTCTCCTCAGCATCACTGCCCTGCACAGGGGAAGTCCAACCCTCCTTATGCTTGTCTGGGTGCAATTTTTGATTCATCAAACACTCTCTGGTAGGATTCATCTCATGTTGAAAATTGACTGGTGGATAATGGAGCAGATTTCAAAGAACAGTTATGATACTGTTGCCTTTCAGGAGCTGATGGCCATGAGGACACAGGGACATCTCAGGGGAGATGAGTGGGAAGGATAAAAATGACATCATCTGCTGCTCAGCTGGGCCACGCTCCTCGGACACAGGGAGCTCATAAAACTGGATGGTGCTGTAGAGAGACAGCTGTGCCCAGGAGCAGCTCTTGTGCACAGCACAACCTGCAGGTGATAGAAACAGAAGAGAGAAAATGGAGAGAGCTTACAGCATGTGTGTGGTGTGAGCGGGCTGTGAGATCACTGCAGGAATATTGCTCATAGACCATGCCACAGTAAGACCGTTGCCGTAGGTAATGCAGCTGCTATTCATGGAGGGTTAACTAAATCTGGGACATCCCATAGAAGACATGTCTGCAAGCAGTGCATGTTTCTTTACTGTGGAAAAAGACTTCAGCTCCAGCTGAGGGCTTCTGTGCTGCAGCGTCAGAGCACAGCCCTGTGGGCTGCATGTCCCAGCACGGCTGCAGGCTGTGCAGCCGGGGCTGCAGGCGGGTGCCCAGGGCTGTCCTGCAGAGCAGGGTCCCTGCTGTGCCCCAGGGGCTGTGTGCCGGGTATGGGACTCTGCCGCCTACCAGGCTCAGCACTCAGCCTGCCCGGGGAGCTGCCCAGGGTGCTGCGGGGAGACATGTGGTGTGTGGGGAAGGAGCCCCCCGGCAGGGCTTGTGCTGCCACAGCTGCTGCCTGGGGCAGGGGAACACAGCTCCATTGCACAACTGAATGTTTCTGAGGTTGCTTGGCCAGAGGAGAGCCAAGTCAGAGGGTTTCAATTTCCTGTTCTGGGGGAACACAAAAAGGATTGGAGGCAGAAATGTAAAAGGGGCTGTCACAGCTCTGAGAATTTTTCTTCACTCAATTGCTTGTTTTGAGAACAGTCACACATGATGTGCTCTCAGTCTCCCATTTCCTGAAGGATGGAACCAATTGAAAATATCCTCATTTTCAGTAGAAATGAATAATTCACTTAACCTGCAAACAGGCAGCTTATTAGAATTCACAGTGAATGGCACAGAGGCTGTTTTTGGGGCTCTAAGAGCAGTTGGGTTAAAGATATGAGACATGAAGCACATGAAAATATCCAGGGAGGCGGGATAAGAAAAGAAGAGGTAGGTTAGAGCTCCATATGCTGCTTCTGCTTAAGGAATGCTGAAATACATGAAATTAAAGGCAAGTAATGATGCTAAATATACACTGTTGTAGGAGAATGAAAACATTTCATATTATAGCAGGAGGAGTGTCTCTGAGAATGGTCTGGAATTGTCATTATCTTCTGCACTCTGAGCAGGACTCCAAGCCCAGGAACAGCAGATGCCCAACAGCAGCTCCATCAGCGAGTTCCTCCTGCTGCCATTGGCAGACACTCGGCAGCTGCAGCTCCTGCACTTCTGGCTCTTCCTGGGCATCTACCTGGCTGCCCTCCTGGGCAACGGCCTCATCAGCACAGCCGTAGCCTGTGACCACCGCCTGCACACCCCCATGTACTTCTTCCTCCTCAACCTGGCCCTCCTCGACCTGGGCTGCATCTCCACCACTCTCCCCAAAGCCATGGCCAATGCCCTCTGGGACACCAGGGCCATCTCCTACGCAGGATGTGCTGCACAGCTCTTTTTCTTTGTCTTCTTACTCTCAGCAGAGTTGTCAGTTCTCACCATCATGTGCTATGACCGCTACGTTGCCATCTGCAAGCCCCTGCACTACGGGACCTTGATGGACAGCAGAGCTTGTGCCACCATGGCAGCAGCTGCCTGGTGCGCTGGGGTTCTCTGTTCCCTGCTGCACACTGCCAGTACGTTTTCACTGCCTCTCTGTCAAGGCAATGTTGTCAACCAGTTTTTCTGTGAAATTCCCCAGATCCTCAAGCTCTCCTGCTCAGAATCAAATCTCAGGGAAGTTGTGTTTCTCTTTTTTAGTTCCAGTTTAGGCTTTGGGTGCTTTGTTTTCATAGTGGTGTCCTATGTGCTGATCTTCATGGCTGTGCTGAGGATGCCCTCTGAGCAGGGACGGCACAAAGCCTTCTCCACGTGCCTTCCTCATCTGGCTGTGGTCTCCATGTTTCTGAGCACTGCCTTTTTTTCCAACCTGAAGCCCCCGTCCATTTCCTCCCCACTCCTGGATCTGACAGTGGCACTTCTGTACGCAGTGGTTCCTCCAACACTGAACCCTATTATCTACAGCATGAGGAACAGGGACATTAAGCACGCTCTCAGGAAGGTGTTGCAATACGCGCTATTCAAACTTCCATAAACTTCCATAAAATGCAGAACTTTCTTACAGGATTTACAGTGATGGTTCTCTGTGTTTTATGCATCTTTGGTTGCTTGATTATGTGAGATATAGGAACATAAATAAATAAATAAATAAAAATTATTGAATTTAGAAATAAAATTTTATTTCACTTCTTTTCTACTTATTTTCCATTTTCTCACTCCAATAGCTCATGTAAACTTGGAATCAGATTCCCTGAGTAGTTTAAAATATTCCTAAAAAGCTTTCAAATAGACGTTTACTTAGTTTTTCTTTCTTCATACTTTGTCTGGATTTGGGGAGGTACAGCCGCAAACGGCAGCTCAACATGCTCTTTTCATTTTGGATCTCTTTGCACCGCCACAGTGCTCTCAAGTCCTCTTGACTTGCGGATTCAAACTCTATAACACAGAGATGGGTTATAAAGCAGGTATGTTTATTCCAGCGCCAGGTGCAAGGGGGATAGCTCCACCAAACTTGCACATCGACTTGTAAAATCGTGACACAGATATGGGTACATCTCATACATAGTCGATGATTTCTCAGAATTCTGATACATATTCAATAGTTCTTTAGCATGCAGACCCCCTCTCATTCTTATCAGGGGGATGCAACTCCTCTTCTGGTATTTACAGCATCTATTCTCCTCCTTGCCTGATGTCTTCTGTGAGGTCTCACTTCTTATCTGCAACTTTCCTGCTCTCCCAGGCCCCTTGTTTCCTTTACTTGTTTTCCTAACTAACTAAATCATTTTTTCTATAAACTACCTTTAACTATCTGCCTTTTACCTCCCCCCTCTCCCTTTATTCTGAATTCCAGCAGAGCATCTGTTTCCTGCTTCACTGTTCATTCCCCCCTTTTCATTAATCTAGCAGGATTTCTCTCCTTCTAGATCATTCCTTTCCTGGTGTGAAATATACCCCACTTTCCACATACTTTCTTAACTCATGTCTCTTCCATATTTCATATTCTCTTCGAGTATTTAAGCCCAGGCACATAGAACATTTCACTACCATGCAGGTAAGGCCTTTCAGCATTACCAGAGTTACAAACACCATGAAGAGTTGTTTTAGCCATCCTAAATTGGGTAGCCAGCTAGCGAGTGTATCTCATAATTCAGTCAGCCAATTTGTATTATCAAGACTAGATTCATGCAGGATTTTAGTTTGTTCCCAGATTTTTCGAAGATCTGTTTCAATTCTAAGATCTTTGTTTATGTATGCACAGCATCTGATTTATTACTGCACATACCCTTCCTTCTTTGGCGGTCAATAAATTTAATGCCATCCTGTTCTGAAGCACTACTTTAGATAAGGAGGATACTTCCTCCTGGATGGCTCGTAAAGCAGCTGTTGTGGCATTCTCTACAATTTCCAAAGTTGCAGAGATATTTACAATAGATTTTTTCTAATTGAGCTACTCCTAAAAAAGGAATCAGGGCTCTCAGGAAACTATGAAACCCTGTTTTCTGTGTGACCAAAGGATTGTATGTACTCTTAGTTCGAATCCAGGGGGTTCTAAGAAATCCCTGAGGGACATCTTCATGCACTGTGGTTTGTGGCACTAAATATCCTGTAATGCATGTCCCAGTTCAATCTAGAGGTAGTGTCTTTCATGCCTGACCATCCCCACACAACCACCAGTATCCGTGGGGTAATTTACATGTCTTATTCATGTTTTCCTGGTGGGTAACTGATGTGCCCATTCTTGCTATTCCTCCTCTCGGATCACATCCCTCACCTTGTGTCCACTTTTTAGCTTTACTGGTCCTGGGGGCTGCTCTTTAATTCCCATATTCCCAACTACAGCCTATCCCTGTATATTTCTCCATCCAACCCCCACCCCATGTTCACTAGTATGTTTTCTATCTATAAAAACAGACCTAGTAGAGTTAATGACTAACAACTCAAATTTAGGACCCTTGTGTAGTCCATTTCCTACCCCAAATATACATTTCCCTTGTTTTACCCAGCTTGGCATTGTCCAACTTAATGCCACTACTCCATACATTGGTATTCTTCCCTCTCTTCCAGGAAGAGTCATACAGACCCAACAAGATCTGTTAAAGGCCCGGCCAATGTTTTCAGTCATTTTCAAATAACTATTTTCTTTTCCTGCTGTGACCATTGCCACTGTCATGCTGAGAGTCATCAGATACTTGTTCATGTTTCCGGATCTTGATCTTCAATGGTCCTTTTTCCTCTGCTGTCCACTGTTGTCTGGGGACCTTCTTAAGACGGGTGTGATGTATCTACGATGCCAGTCACTCTACCTTAGCTGCTGTGTAGGTAGTCAGGAGTACTTGGTAGGGTCCTTCCCACTTGGGTTCCAAAGATGAATCTGGTATGGATTTAACATAAACATAATCACCCGGTAAAATATTATGCACTGGGCCATCCAGGCCTCGTGCCTATCACGGTTTGAACGAAAAATCCACCTGCGTCCGTGACAGGGGGCCATGGGCCCCGGAGGGGCCCTAGGCCAAAAGGAAAAAAGTTAATTAGGAAAAGAAAACAGCGGCAACGATCTAAGGAGGCACACTTATTTACTAAATACTATATCGAAATACAGGATAACACAATATAATACAATATAATTGAAAATTGAGCTAACGAATCAAGCAAAATAGGAGAGGGAATGAGTCCCGTAACCAAGAGGCCTACTGTGAAATCTAGGCGAAACAGCGAAGGCTCCCACACTCTCCCCTGAACGCCAGAACTCAAAAGACGTCAGTCTAGCCTGCAACCGAGTTAATATAGAGTCCAGGTCCCGTGACCTATCGTGTTGTTGTCTGGGAGATATAGTCTTCTTCTGTAAGTTGCAGATTCAGTAAAATTATTCATGCTTTATATGATGTTATGATGTGGAATACTGATAGCAAAATTACAAAATTATTAAACCATGACAGTGCCCTGGTACCAAATACCATTTCCTCAATCTTCTCCAGCTGCCTTGCCAGTCTGATCACATACCCACTCAAATCCCTTTCACCAATCTGTACAGAAGCTCCCTTCTGTACTATATAAGGTCGTCCATAGATGATCTCATATGGGCTTAACCCTTCCTTGGTTCGGGGTTTAGTTCTGATTCTTAGCAATGGTAGAGGTAAAGCCTGTGGCCACGAGATCCCAGCCTCTTGCCCAAGCTTCACTATTTGTAATTTGATCAGATGATTCATTTTTTCCACCTGGCCACTTGACTGTGGCCTATACGGTGTATGTAGCTGCCAATAAATTCCCAATAGGGTACTGACTTGTTGAACCACCTTAGCAACAAAATGAGGGCCCCAGTCTGATGATATTGCAGAAGGAACCCCAAACCTCGGAATTATTTCTTGTAATAACACTTTTGTTACCTCGCGAGCCTTATTAGTCTTACAGGGAAATACCTCTGGCCATCCTGAAAAGGTGTCAGTTAACACCAGCATGTACCTGTACCCCCTTTTCTTGGCAGTTCTGAAAAATCAATCTTCCATAATTGTCCTGGAAACTTTCCCTTCCCTATCTGTCCTAATAAATCTTTGTGGCCTGACTCTGGGTTGCTTTGTAGGCAGACTTCACACTTCTGAGTTTACTGATAGAAAAATTACAAAATTATTAAACCATGACATTCCACCCCTTATTCTACATCATTACATTATGTTTATACATACATACACACTCATACGTATAGTTGTGAATAATCAGAAACCTTATTTTCTTAACAATTTATATTTATTCCATACAAATCTCTAAGTTGAGAACAAAACTCTGTAACCTAACCTACTATTTATTAATTTTGTGAAAAATGGCAAAACTGCCAGAAAAAGGAAAACATATCAACGGTGGAGGAGAAAGGCAGTGCTAGTAGGGCGTTCCCCACATCAAGGGGCACTCATCCTTTCCCAGCCACCACAGCAGATTTCCTTTTGACTTTTACTTCTTTCCATGTGTGCTCTACACATGCATGGCCAGTGCACGATATAGAGTCCAGATGGAAAACTTGCTTACAGAATTCCTCATTAAGGTATATAGAGAAAAGTGTTTCCTTAACATTAATACACTCTATCTTAAGCCCTGTACCTAATTGGACATTCATCAAATATTTTCTGAGACTCTACCTATATATCTACAGGAAATCATTGGCTGCACTCTCCCAACATCAAATTCCCTTGTGGTACACATTGGACATTCCCATTTTTGTCCATCACCCACCACGTGCACCCAGGTCCCTGGGCAAAGACAGTACCCCGGAGAGGTTTGCCCTTTCCAGACACTGGAAGGACCCAAACTGCTTTTCCCAACACTCTCTTTATGTGTACTACAGGAACCTTATCTCCCTCCACGGTACGTAGGGAGCTGGATTGGGTAGGAACATTACGATTACTAGATCCTTGAGTGTTGACCAACCAGGTGGCTTCTGCTAAATGGTTCTCCCAATTTTTATACATTCCGCCACCCATTGTTTTCAACATAGTTTTCAACAACCCATTGAATTGTTCAATCTTACCAGAAGCTGGTGCATGATAGGGAATATGGTAAATCCACTCAATGCCATGATTTTTGGCCCAAGTGGTTACAAGAGAATTTTTAAAATGGGTCCCATTATCTGATTCAATTCTTTCTGGAGTGCCATGCCGCCACAGGATTTGCTTTTCCAACCCTAATATGGTGTTTCGGGCGGAAGCGTGGGGTACTGCGTATGTTTCGAGCCACCCAGTGGTTGCCTCCATAATGGTGAGTACATAACGCTTACCATTGCGAGATCGTGGCAAGGTGATATAATCAACCTGCCATGCCTCTCCATATTTATACTTTTGCCATCGCCCTTCCCCCCAAAAAGGTTTCATCCTCTTGGCTTGTTTAATTATGGCGCATGTTTCACAGTCATGAATAACCTGAGCAATAGCGTCCATAGTTAAGTCCACCCCTCGGTCTCTGGCCCACTTATATGTTGCATCCCTTCCTTGATGACCTGAAGTCTCGAGGGCCCACCGAGCTAGGAATAATTCACCCTTGTTCTGCCAGTCCAAGTCTATTTGAGCCACCTCAATTTTGGCAGCTCGATCGACCTGATGGTTATTTTTATGTTCTTCAGTAGCCCTACTTTTAGGCACATGAGCATCTACATGGCGCACCTTAACAACAATGTTCCTTATTCAGGCAGCAATGTCTTTCCACAGTTCAGCAGCCCAAACAGGTTTACCCTTTCGTTGCCAATTATCATTTTCCCACTGTTGCAACCACCCCCATAAGGCATTGGCCACCATCCATGAATCAGTATAAAGATGAAGCATTGGCCACCTCTCCCGTTCAGCCACATCTAAAGCTAGCTGAACAGCCTTTACCTCTGTGAGTTGTCTTGATTCTCCTTTACCTTCAGTGGCATCTGCAACTTGTCGTGTGGGGCTCCATACAGCAGCTTTCCATCTGCGATGCTTCCCTACCATGTGACATGATCCGTCTGTGAATAGGGCAAATTTCTTTTCGTTTTCTGGTAGCTCATTGTATGGTGGTGCCTCTTTAGCACGTGATACCTCTTCTGTAGGTGGTGTTTCATTTTTTTTACTCTCAGGCCAGTCCATGATCACTTCTAGAATTCCAGGATGGCTGAGATTTCCCATTCGAGCTCATTGAGTAATTAATGAAATCCACTTACTCCAAGTGGCATCAGTAGCATGATGGGTGGAGGGAACCTGTCCTTTAAACATCCAGTTTATTACTGGCAAGCGGGGTGCTAGAAGAAGCTGAACCTCTGTCCCAACTACTTCAGAAGCAGCCCAACCCCCCTCATACACGGCTAAGATCTCCTTCTCAGTCGGAGTGTAGCGCTCCTCAGACCCTTTATATGCTTGACTCCAAAATCCTAGGGGTCGGCCTCGGGTCTCTCCTGAGGCTCTTTGCCACAAACTCCAGGTGGGACCTTTCTCTCCAGCAGCAGTGTAGAGGATGTTCTTCACATCCTGTCCCGTCCGTACTGGCCCCAAGGCCACGGCACGGGCTATTTCTTGTTTTATCTGCTCAAAAGCCTGCTGCTGCTCAGGACCCCATGAGAAATTATTCTTCTGTGTTACCTGATAGAGGGGGCTCACTATGTAGCTGTAGTTTGGGACATGCATTCTCCAAAAGCCCACTACTCCCAGAAAAGATTGGGTCTCTGTTTTGTTGGTGGGTGGAGACATAGCAGTGATTTTGTCAATCACATCTGCTGGGATGTGACGACGCCCATCTTGCCATTTTATACCTAAGAACTGGATTTCCTGGGCAGGCCCCTTCACCTTGCTGCGCTTAATGGCAAAACCAGATTGCAAAAGAATTTGGATTATCTGTTTCCCTTTCCTGAAAACCTCTGCTGCTGTATGGCCCCACACTACAATATCATCAATATACTGCAAGTGCTCAGGAGCATTACCCTGTTCCAAGACAGCTTGGATCAACCCATGGCAAATGGTTGGGCTGTGCTTCCACCCTTGAGGTAAATGGTTCCAGGTATACTGAATACCTCTCCAGGTAAAAGCAAATTATAGCCTACATTTTGTAGCCAATGGGATGGAAAAGAAGGCATTAGCAATGTCAATGGTGGCATACCACCTAGCTTCTTTTGACTCC
Source organism: Coturnix japonica (assembly GCF_054131305.1). NCBI lineage: Eukaryota > Metazoa > Chordata > Aves > Galliformes > Phasianidae > Coturnix > Coturnix japonica. The sequence goes on from NC_140700.1 coordinate 285,182, forward strand.
AATTCATACTGGAGTTCTAGCATGTCTGGTACAGCAGCACTCAATGGAGGTGTGACTTCATTCAGGCCACGGTAATCTACCGTCAGCCTCCATTCCCCACTGGTTTTACGCACTGGCCATATGGGGCTGTTAAAAGGTGAGTGAGTATTGCTGATCACTCCCTGATTTTCTAATTGGCGAATTAGCTTGTGAATGGGGAGCAATGAGTCCCTATTGGTGCGGTACTGCCGTCTGTGAACCACTTTGGTGGCAATTGTTACCTCTTGGTCTTTTACCTGGAGCAACCCCACAGCAGAAGGATCATCTGACAGACCAGGTAAAGCTGACAGCTGCTTAACACCATTTGTGTTTACAGCAGCTATCCCAAAGGCCCATCGATACCCCTTGGGATCCTTAAAATATCCCATCCTAAGGTAATCGATTCCCAGTATACATGCAGCCTCTGGACCAGTCACAATAGGGTGTCTCTGCCAGTTTTTACCAGTGAGGCTTATTTCGGCCTCCAACATAGTCAATTCTTGGGAACCCCCAGTCACTCCATGGATATATATTGGTTGTGTCCCTTGGTGACTTGAGGGCATTAGGGTGCATTGTGCACCAGTGTCCACCAAGGCTTTATATTTCTGTGGTCGAGATGTGCCAGGCCACTTAATCCACACAGTCCAGTATACTCTATTGTCCCTTTCCCCCCCCCTGGCTGGGGGCAGGGCCCCTCTATTGTTTACCTCGGTGGCTTGCAGCAACTGGAACTCTCCCCTTTTTGGAACAGTTCACCTTGGTGGTTGTTTCACCTTGTAATTCTTTCACTCCTGCCTGAAGTGCAGAAGTGGATGAATTATACCACTTCTTCATGTCCTCCCCATGACTACAGAGGAAAAACAACAAGGCAAGTTGTGTAGTCTTATCATTGTCATTTGCTTGAATACGAGGTTTCTTATCGTTGTCATTTGCTTGACGTCTCACAGAATCACAGAATCACAGAATGACCCAGGTTGGAAGGGACCTTAAGGATCATGTAGTTCCAACCCCCTGCCTGGCAGGGCCACCAAACATACATATTTACTAGATCAGGTTGCCCAGGGCCCCGTCCAACCTGGCCTTGAACACCTCCAAGGACGGGGCATCCACAACCTCCCTGGGCAGCCTGTTCCAGGGCCTAACCACTCTCCTAGTGAAGAACTTACCCCTATCATCCAGCCTTAATCTTCCCTCTTTTAACTCTCTCCAACAGCCTTAGCTCTCACCCTTATTTCCCACACCCAGTAAACTGAGGATATGTTTAAAATCACCCACAAAGCACAATCACAACGTCTTACGTTGCAAATTATACAATGTATAATTTGTATAATTTGTATATGAACAGTCAAAGTTCAAACAGTAAATTCTCAGAGGAAAAAAAAGAACTCAGCAGTCCTTCCACCTCAAAACAGAGCTCTTTCCCTTCATGTCCCTCACTGCTCTAATTCAGAAAGGCAAAGGCAGCCCTGCCGCCCTACAGATAAGTTCCTGCTCCAGCAATCACTGCTGGAGCTCTGGGTTATCACGGCTGCACAGCTGCTGCCTCACCTCTGGCGTGAGCCCTCAGGTGCAGCTGAAGCCTTTGGCTCACAGCACAACATGCTAAAACACGCACCTGGAGCTGCTTTTGCAAACCCTAATGTTCCTTGTTGCTGAGCTTGGAATGCTCACAATGCCCAGCGATGGCACAGCTTTCAGGCACTGAGAACAAACCAAGAGAGGACAAGATACATTCAGAGCACAGAGGGTCAGGTGAAGGTAACATTAGCACAAGGGTTAAGCCGTTTGGGTTTGGATTAACCAGCTCTCCCCTCCTGTGCTGAAGAACACGTCATCACTGCTTTGGAAAGACTGCAAAAATCTGCTGATTTACAGAAACATTGTCACTCTCAGCTGCATTATCAGTCCTTCAGGACACCTTATTACTTCACATATGTATTTAATAGACATCAGAATGGCTGACGAGCCGGACATTGAGTAACATGACACGATTGATATTTTTAAGTACTCCTTCTATAGGTACTGCCGAGATTTTGCTTAAATATATTAAATAGTTGCTTAAATAATAACCAACCTCCACCACCTCAAGCACTCCAGGTGACTGTCAGTGCTAAATACCGTAGAGCTGGGACTCGTTATTAAAGAGAAAGCAGACTAGAGGTTAAATACCAAACACCAGCAACAGGATTGACACCTCAGCAGAGAAACTGCTCTGCCTGGAAGGCAGAACGAGAACACAGTGCACAGCGAGGTGTTCAAGGGAGAAAAAGAAATCAGCTCCTTGGTAGACTAAAAAGCGTTTGGTCCTTCAAAGCACCACTTCTGTGCAGGGCCCGGCCATGAGATCAGCGGGTACAGCCGCACCTTGGAGGCGGCGCCCCGCGTCTTTGTTTGGCACTCAGAGCCCTCCCTACCTCTCCCTCTCCCACACACTGTCCTGCTCCATCCCCTCCCCGCTCACTCTTTTTTATGGTTGAGATTTTCGATGATATGGGTCGAGAGGAACTCATGTTGTTTAGCTTTCTCAATAGGCGATCATGGAAATCCTGGTCTCCATCATCTGGTACCACCATGGATTCATCTACATCAGGCACGTTAGCCAATTTGTCAATAATATCAGTTTGTGTTCCCTCCATTTTGTTTAATCTTTCCACTATTTTGACAATGGCTGAAGTATACAGATTAACTTCTGTAGCGCTTATAAATAATTCAAGTTCCTGAAGTCTGCTAATTAGTTCATTCACAAGGTGTTTCCTTTCCCCTTTGCCATATACTAATGCAAGTGCACTGGCAGGATTTTCTGGAGCTGCCTTTGTAAAGTAACGCCACATTTGTCGTGGAACACGGACTGTTTCAGGATCATGTAATTGGTTTGGATCATTACGATTGAAGTGGGAGCTGTATAGCATTTCCACCAGAGCACTTTCTCTCAAAAATTGGATACCTTTCTCTATATCAGTCCATTTCTTTTTCTCAGGCTCCAAGTCCCATTTAAAGGGGAATCTATCTCTTACCGCTATCAACATCTGCTTCCAGAGGGTGTAGGACCGATCTTGGCATGTGCCGATACCTCTGTCCACACGTGAGTCCTTGGAAATGCTACCCAGCTGGCGAGCTTCACTGCCATTGAGCCACGCACTGCTGGCACCATTGTCCCAGCATAGAAGTAACCAAGTGACCATATGTTCTTTTGGCTGACGTGTGAAATCCTTTCTTAGATCTCGAATTTCACTCAGTTTAAAAGATCGATTAATAATGGTCATAATACCTTGCTTGCCTTTTGCTCTATCAAGAGTCCCAGGTGTTGATGGTGGCAACTGTGTTGATGAGGCCACCCCATCTAGAATTTTGGACTCGAGAAATTCTCGTAAAGAAAATCTAGCTTTTGGCTCCTCTTCTTCTGACTCTGACTCTTCCATTATTTCCTCCAGGTAACCCTCCTTTTTTTTCCTCTCTCCTAACTTCCTCTGCTCTTCCAACTTCTTCTGCTCCTCTAACTTCTTCTGCTCCTCTAACATCCTCTGCTCCTCCAACTTCCTCTGGTCTTCTGACTCCCCCTGCTCTCCTGAGTCCCCCTCTGCTCTCCTAACTACATCCGCTCTTCTAACTCCTGCATTTTCTCTAACTGAGTTGAAACTCATTTTGTCTTTCACCCTCTTACAGGGGCAACCAACATTGTATCTGGTGACCCGATGGTTGGTCAGATTGGACTAAATGTGCCCCCGGTGGCTGGTCAAATTGGACTACATGCGCCCCCCGTAGTTGGTTAAATACATCCAGTTCACCCCGGAGGGCACATAGCTGGTTTTGGAGAGTGTTCTGTTCGAACTGGACGGCACTGAACTCAGTCTGGAGGCTGTCGTACTTCCACTGGAGGGTGTCACATTCGGATCGGAGGGTTTTACACTCTAAATGGAGGATGTTATTCTTAGACAGGATGGCGTTGTGGTCAGTCTGGAGAGTGTTGTGCTTGGTCTGGAGAGCATTGTGCTCTGACTGGAGAGTGTCATACTTGGACTGGAAGGTGTCACACTCTGATTGGAAGGTGCTGTGATTAGTCTGGAGAGTGTCGTACTCGGACTGGAGGGCATTGTGCTCAGCCTGGAGAGTGTTGTGCTCGGTCCGGAGGGCATTGTACTCAGTCTGGAGAGTGTTGTGCTCGGTCCGGAGGGCATTGTGCTCAGTCTGGAGAGTGTTGTGCTCGGACTGGAGAGTGCTGTGCTCTGACCGGAGGGCATTGTGCTCGGACCAGAGGGCGTCATGCTCGGACTGGAGGGTGTCGAGTTAGGATTGCATACTCTCATTCTCAGCCCTGAGACTCTCTCTCTCAACCTCAAAAGCGTCCCTCTCAGGAATGGTATTGAATAAGGCCTGATAGCCCCAACATTCCTGTCTCAAATATGCGGTCAAACTCTCAGGATTCTTTAAGTGTTCAGGAGTAAAGCTCCATGACACTAAAGATGTCTGTCTTTTAAAAGTCTCTCCAAAGTCTCTCCACACTCCCTGCCACTCAGTATTCTCTGGTTCTAGGGAAGACTTCCTCCTGATGTAACAAATATAATAAATCCAAGAACCAATAAGTAAAAAAGTCAACAGTAAGTTCAGGGAGATTGACAGTGTGTTCAACTGGGCCAAATGGTCATTCAAAGACTGCTTAAAGGATGCAAAGAAAAAAGAGGAGCACACTCAAAATCCACCATTTCTGTACTATTAGTTGCATTAGTTGCTCCCTCTGGAGCTGCATACAGATATCAAGTAAGCATTGCTAACCATGCTTTCAATCCATTATACATTTCTATAGCTCCATAGGAAAAAGTGGATAGCTTAAACATGGTCCAATATGTTTGGAGCATTATAAAAGAGTAACTAATGAAACGCAGTCCTTTGTAAAACAAATTTACTAAAGAAAACTTTTTTTTTTTTTTTTCCTCCAATAGAGAGGAAAAAAAGTAAAAAGGCAAAGCAGAAAAGTGTTTACTAATAATCCGGGGTATTGGCCGTCAGCCCAGATTCTGGAATTTAAAGTTTATAAAATATTCCAGAGTGTTGGCAGTCCACCTGGACTTTCAAGGTCAAGCTCGCAGGTGCAGAATAGCAAACCAAAGATAGCTCCTTAACAGAAAAAATAACCCGTAGCTCTGTTAAAAGCTAAAAGAGCAACAGAAGAAAAAACCAGAAAAACAGCAACTCAATTTGCCCGCATTCTCCACCAAAATCCGTCACGGTTTAAACGAAAATCCACCTACGTCCGTGACAGGGACGCAGGGCCCACAGGGGCCCTAGGCCGAAAGGAAAAAGTTAATTAGGAAAAGAAAACAGTGGCAACTATCTAAGCAGGCACACTTATTTACTAAATACTATATCAAAGAACAGGATAACGCAATATAATATAATTTAATTGAAAATTGAGCTAACGAATCAAGCAAAATAGGAGAGAGAATGAGTCCTGAAACCGAGAGGCCTACTGTGAAATCTAGGCGAAACGGTGAAGGCTCCCACACTCTCCCCTGAACGCCAGAACTCGAAAGACGTCAGTCTAGCATGCAAAAGAGATAACATAGTGTCCAGGTCCCGTGACCCATCTCTGACCGTGTTGTTCTCTGGGAGATGTAGTCTTCTTCTGTAAGTTGCAGATTCAGTAAAATTATTCATGCTTTATATGATGTTATGATGTGGAATACTGATAGTAAAATTACAAAATTATTATACCATGACAAAAGCATTACAGTATTAAAAAAAAAAAAACATAAACAAAACAAACAAACAAAAAAAAACCCCAAAAATTTAATACATTACAATTATAAAAATTGATCTAAACTAAACAAAACAAAGCATTTGTAACAGTAAAATCTGCATTATGTGTCATCACTTCTAAAAGATGGGCAGTTCCATGCTTGTGAAACACATTTGGTCATCACTTTCCTAACTGCATCCTTGACTTCATGGTTCCTCATGCTATAGATGAGGGGGTTCACTGCTGGAGGTATCATGGAGTACAGAACTGCTACCATCAGGTCCATGGATGGGGAGGAATAAGAGGGTGGCTTCAGGTAGGCAAAAGTGGCAGTGCTGATAAATAGGGAGACCACGGCTAGGTGAGGGAGTCATGTGGAGAAGGCTTTGTGCCGTCCCTACTCAGAGGGCATCCTTAGCATGACTTTGAAGATCTGCACATAGGACATAACTATGAAAACAAAGCACCTGAAGGCTAAACTGATAGTAAAAATGATAAACACAACTTCCCTGAGGCAGGAGGCTGAGCAGAAGAGCTTGAGGATCTGGGGGATTTCACAGAAAAAATGGCTGACAACATTGCCTTGGCAGAGAGGCAGTGAAAACGTACTGGCAGTGTGCAGCAGGGAATAGAGAACCCCAGTGCCCCAGGCAGCTGCTGCCATGGTGGCACAAGCTCTGCTGTCCATCAAGGTCCCATAGTGCAGGGGCTTGCAGATGGCAACATAGCGGTCAAAGGACATGATGGTGAGAAGGGAATACTCTGCTGAGGCAAAGAAGAGAAAGAAAAAGAGCTGTGCAGCACATCCTGCATAGGAGATGGCCCTGCTGTCCCAGAGGCCATGGCTTTGGGGAGAGTGGTGAACATGCAGCCCATGTTGAGGATGGCCAGGTTGAGGAGGAAGAAGTACATGGGAGTGTGCAGGCGGCGGTCGCAGGCTACGGCTGTGCTGATGAGGCCGTTGCCCAGGAGGGCAGCCAGGTAGATGCCCAGGAAGAGCCAGAAGTGCAGGAGCTGCAGCTGTTGCGTGTCTGCCAATGGCAGCAGGAGGAACTCACTGATGGAGCTGCTGTTGGACATCTGCTGTTGTTGGGCTTGGAGTCCTGTTCAGAGTGCAGAAGATAATGACAAGTCCAGACCATTCTCAGAGACTCTCCTCCTGCTGTACTGTGATATGTTTTCATTTACCTCTGGATAATTTTCATTTAACTGCATAACTTGAATTTATATTCATGAGCTTCAATATCCCTAAAGAAATAGAAGATTAAGGAACTCTTATATTTTTCTCATTTCATAATCATATCCCAGACTCCAGAATATTTTCCTCTTGGGAGCTGTCTACATGTCTCATATCTTCACTACTACTGCTCTTAGTGCCCCCAACCCCAGCCTCTTTGCACTTCAATATGATTTAGACAAATATACCTGTTTGCAATATAAGTGCGCTATTAAAATCTGCAGAAAACAACAAAAACTTAAACTGATTCTTTCCTTTTAGAAACGAGTGGCTGAAAGCACAACCTGTGTGGCTGTTCACAAAACCAGCAATTGATTGAAGAAATGTTTGGGAGTAACATAGCTGTGTTTTAAATTTTACAGCCCCTATTAGATTTCTGCCTCCAATCCTGTTTCCTTCCCTCAGATCAGAATATGGAAAATCCCTTCCTTGGCTCTCCTTTTGCAAAAGGCCTTCACAAACATTCAGTTCTGCAGTGGAGCTGTTATCCCCTGCCCCAGGCAGCAGCTGTGGCAGCACAAGCCCTGCCGGGTGGCTCCTTCCCCCCATACCACACGTCTCCCCGCAGCACCCTGGGCAGCTCCCCGGGCAGCTCCCCGGGCAGGCTGAGTGCTGAGCCTGGTAGGCGGCAGAGTCCCATACACGGCACACAGCCCCTGGGGCACAACAGGGACCCTGCTCTGCAGGACAGCCCTGGGCACCTGCCTGCAGCCCCGGCTGCACAGCCTGCAGCCGTGCTGGGACACGCAGCCCTAAGGGCTGTGCTCTGACACTGCAGCATGGAAGCCTTCAGTTAAAGCAGAAGTTTTTTTTCATAGTACAGAAACATGCAGTGCCTGCAGCCATGACTTCTATGGGATGACCCTCATTAATATAAGCCTCTATGAAAAGCAGCTGCATTACCTACTGCAAGAGACTCACCATGTCATGATCTGTGAGCAATGCTCCTGCAGAGAGCTCATATTCCACTCACACAGCACACATTCTGTAAGCTCTCTCCCCTTTCTCTTTTCTTTCTCTGTCACCTGCAGGCTGTGCTGTGCACAAGAGCTTCTCCTGAGCACAGCTGTCCCTCTACAGCACTGCCCACATTTATGAGCTCCCTGTGTCCCAGGAGCCCGGCCCAGCTCAGCAGCAGATGATGTCATTTTTATCCTTTCCACTCGTGTCCCCTGACACATCCCTGGGTCTTCAAGGCCAACAGCCCTTGAAGGGCAATGGCATCATTATTGTATTTTGAAATCTGATTAATTAACCATCCAGTGATAAGTGACTATTTCCAGACATCTGGTGAGTCCTACCAAAGAGTGTTTGGTGAAACAAAAAGAGCACCCAGACAAGGACAGGGACTTTCCCTGTGCAGGGCTGTGATCCAGCTGAGGTACTGCAGGCAACTCATTCCAAATACAAACTCTGGGCCTTAAATGGAATTCAGCTCTCCACGGACCCACGGGAGATGGGATTCCTCTTTTTTAGCTCAGATGTGCACAAGGAGTTCCCTGCATGTGAACTCCTGCTCTGAGTCCTTGGTCCTTCAGCAGGGAGTCAGTTGCTCTCACACAGACACTGTGACACAGTGTGATGTTCAGGGTGCCTGGGGTGCTCGTGGATGTGTGTCAGTGCTTGTAAACTGTGTGGGAAATCCCTGAGATAGACACCTACTTCCTGGGCATCAGCTGAGGATCTGAGAGGGGAAAAAGGTACTGTTCGCCATTCTAATGACAACAGACCTCAACGTTTAGTGCAACTTAAAGTGCCTTTGTCATCCATCTCCACAAAGCATGCAGAGTTACACAGCTGACTAAATGGATGAGCTCACAATAGAAGACCCAGATTTTTATCTATTCTCCATCTGCTGCATATTCTTGAGCAGAAGGCAATTCAAACCTAACACTTATAAATGGACATAACCATAACCAGAGTTATGTAGGGGATCTCAGCTGAATGGCATCAGAAACAGCCTAGTGTCATCTTAATTCCCTGAGCTGTCCCTCACACTCACCTGCAGCTGCAAATGCAGCACAGGACCTTCAGGAAAGCCATGCCCTAGAAGTGCATATGATGCTATGTCATCACTAAGACCCACTATGGGTCTAAAGTCTGTGTGCCACCTTCTACACACTAATACCATAGATGAGCTATCCAGTCAGTCTATGTCCAAAGATGCTTTCTGGTGTCCCCCGCTGCTCTACCCTGCTGCCTATTTGATGTCACTCATCCTCTAGTTGTCTCCCGCTCTCCAAAATAAATGGTTAAGGGCATGTTTTCTGCAGTGCATTTGAACACTTGCTCGTCCCACTACCTTCCAGATTTTCCCATCCATCGCCCTTTGATCAGTCAGATACATCACAACTGTCTGGCTGATTTCTGACTTTCAGGGCGATTACTGGAATTTGTTCCATCTCTTCAAAATCTAATGGACACTGTTGTCAACTTCTTCCCTGTGATTTGATCTATCCCATCCTATCTCTGTCTAACTCATTTCTTGTACAATTATTCCCTGTGAAAGATGATGCTCAACATGATTTTTCTATTGAGGGAATCTGTTGATTCTCTGAACAGATGCAGATAGGACATGGCATGCAGGTGATCACGGTGTTTTACTGTTCATTCAATTTCATCACCTTTCCTTCTATTTGTTGGCCAAAACCAGATTTTTTTCCTTGCCCATGTGCAGCTGGTTATCGGAGGAAAGCCGGCTGGAGTTGGTGCAAAAGAGGTTTAAAACTGAGCAGGTGGCTGCAGAGCAGCAGAGTGATATAAGGAAAAATGATGCAAGTCCCATGGGGCCAATGTGAGTAGAAATGGGATGCGGATGTTGAGGAGGACCTTTGTCCACACAGAAACAGAATAGAACTCATTGGGGACATCCTGGATTGGTATCAGTTGCAAAGTGCTGTTTTATCTTCCTGTTTAACCCAACTATAAATAAGAAGACAATGAATGTATTTTGGATTCCTTAAGCTCTCTTCAGATACCTCTCCATTTTGCTGAACAAGTTCTGAAAACCTGAAGAAGATAACAAGAAGGCACAAGGCACAGGACGCTCTTTAGGTTATAATGGGCCCCAGGGCACATGTGATGCTGAGTCCATCAACTCCAGTGCAGAGAGAAGTTTGCACAAAGTGCTCAACAAGACAAAGTCAGAAGTAACAGTGAAGTTTCTTGGAGTATTAATGGGCCCACTGAGGGCCATTAACAAGCAAGCTTCCCAAGGGACTTGTTAGAGCAGATAATTGGAAGCCATGATTACAGGCAGGCAAAGGCACTGGCATGGTGGCTGTGATGCTAAGAAACCCCCCCTTTGCCTTATGAATCAGATAGGTCAAGCCCTGATCTCCAGACCCTTGGCAGGGAAATCCTGTCATGTTGGCTCAGGACCCTTCCTGAGGCAGTGGGATGGAGGTCTGTATGATGTTAAACAAAAGACATAGGGACAGAAGATCCCAGGCTCTGCAAGGATGCTGTGAAGTTCATGTCCCATGTGTGCCCTGTGTGTCATTGCAGGATGTGGGATGTGAGAAGGGCCCAGTCTGAGCAAGCAGTCAATCCCAATGAAACTCTGAACTGCATATCTCTCAGTTCCAGTGCCCTCCTGTGCACACTCTCCCAGAGTTTGATGTCCTTTATATTCTGTAGTACCCAGAAGTGCACCCAGTGCTCCAGGTGATGCTTCAGCAATGCAGAGCAGACAGGGACGATCCCTCACCCAGATGGCAATAAGTTGGTTGATGCACTCCAGGGGTCTGTTGGCCTTCCTGGCTGCCTTGGCACACTGCTGACTCATGTTCAATTTGATGTTGAGCAGGACCCACAATCCTTTTCCTTCAGACCTCTCTCCAGTGTCCCATATCCAGTCAGTGTGTATGTCCAGGGTTGCCCCTACCCAGGTGCACAATCAGGCACTTGTTTTTGTTATACTTTATGCACTTGGTGCTTAGTACCAAATCGTATCCACTTCTCTGACTTGTCCACATCTCTCTGCAAGTCCTCTCCACCCTCAGTGGAGGCAACAGCACCTCCTCATCTGGTATCATCAGCAAACTTGCTCAGAACGTCTTCTAGGCCTGCACGCAAGTCATTCGCAGAAACATGAAGAGAAGTGGCCCTAAAATGGAGCCCTGAGGAACCCCGACAGTGACCATCTACCAGCCTGATGGAACCCACTGACTATATTTTTTTGTGTCTCACCTAATGGCCAACTGCTCACCCACCACATTGTGTTTCTGTCTAGCTGTATGCAGGACATTCTGTCCTGTAGGGTGCTGAGAGAAATAGCATCAAATCTCTACTGAAATCCTCAAAGATAACATCGACTGGCTTCCTTTGGTCAACTAAATGTATAAACGTGTCATAAAAGTACCTTAAGTTAAATAGAAGCTTTCTCTCGGGAACTTGTGTTGGCTGCGACCAATGACAGAATTGTCCTTCAGATGTTTTTCCATAACTCTCACCATAATTTTCTCCATAATTTTACCAGGCACTGGAGTGAGACTGAAAGGTCCATAATTGCCTGTGTCATCTTTCTTGCTCTTCCTTACAATGAGACAACATTTGCCATCTTCCTGTCAACTGGCATGGCCTTAGATTTCTTTAGATGCAATTGAACTGAGAGCCCAGAGCATACTAAGGTGTCATCAGCAAAAGAACGTAGATGTGCCATAGCTTTGCAATGCCTTGAACTCCAGAGTATGCCACAGATAGAGTACAACAGATCTGCCTCTTCTGTTGTGAGCTCATCCATTTGCTAAATAGATGTCATGGAGTTCTCTCTAGAGCTCACTCCGGGACAGTGGGAACAAACCCGGGGGAGCAGGAACAAAAGTCCCCCCCTCCTTTTCTCTAGCGGCACTGTACGGCACGGCACGGTGCGGCGCGGCCCAGCCCAGCCATGTGCGTTTAGGGAGAGGGGAAGGGAGATTGCGATTGAGTCTAACAAAAAATGAAGGAGAAAAAAAGGTGATCTGAGAACGAATGGCAGTTTAATAACCTAATAATGCTAAACAACAAAAAGAGAGTTTCAACAAAGAGAATACCAAGTCCCCAATCTCACCGATGGAGCTGTGGAAGGCGGGAAGCTCCGACCGCATTGTCTCCTCGCAGGGAGCCGGGCCAGCAACCCTGTCCCCTTCCCCACTTCCCTTCCGGTGCCCCTCCCCACATGCCCATTTAAGGCAGTCCACAGGAAAAAAACTTGTCCCCTTTACTCCCATTATTAGGCATGGTGTTCTGATGTGGAATACCAACACCAACCAAATTGCAAAACCATAACAGTAGAATAACACTACCTGATACATGGGGACTGTGTCTCTGCTCTGCTCTGCTCTGCTCGCAGGGGAAAGGTACGGGGGGTTGCTGTCATGTCAGTGCAGATAACCACACTTTCTCTTTAACCCTTTTTACTTTGTAAACTATTCCACTACTTGTACCCTCATTTATACTTCCACACACCCGCAAGTACACTTTCATATGTCATTAACAATTAAACTTTCTTATGCCTTCGAAGCAGTTTGTCAAACAAATCAGTTCTTTAGTTCCCATAAACACAATACCATATATCTTTCCATTAACAATGTCATTGTTCAGTTATAAAGTCCTTGCTACAGAACCAGTACTGGTTGGCCCACCTCTCTCACATACTTCCTTGCAAGCAGAACATAGTATTACATAAATGGGTTGACACTCATTAAAAAGGAGAGTAAAAAAAGGCTTTTTAAAGTATGTTAAGAGTAAAAGGAAGACTAGGGAGACTGTGTGTCCCCTACAAAGTGAGGGAGGTGTTCTGGTATTGGGAGATGCTGAGTCAGTGAAGATACTGAAGGTCTTCTTTGCTTCTGTCTTCAGTGAGAAAGCTCTCCCTCAGGAATCCCAAACCCTGGAGTTTAGTGAAAGGGTCTGGGAATGGAAGACTTGACTTTAATCAGGGAAGAGCTGGTCTGTGTGCACCTAGGCCACACCGATATTCATAAATCCATGGGACCCTATGGGGTGCATCCATGGGTGCTGAGGAAGCTGGCAGAGGTGATTGCTGCACCACACTCTATCATCTTTGAGAGGTCTTGGGGCATGGGAGAGGTGCCTGAAGATTGGAGGATAGCCAGTGTCACTCCAGTCTTCAAAAAGAGCAGGAAGGAAGATCCAGGTATTTACAGGTTAATCATCCTCACCTCTGTCCCTGGATAGGTGATGGAACAGCTGGTGCTGGATGCCATCTCCGGACAAATGGAAGAACGGGAGATTATCAGGAGTAGTCAGCATGGGTCCATCAAGGGGAGGTCATGTTTGACCAACATGGTAGCCTTCTGTGACATTTTCACTGGCTGGGTGGATGGGGGGAGAGCGGTGGATGTCATCTACCTTGATTTCAGCAAGGCATATATAACAAAGCTGAGGAAGTATGGGATAGATGAGTGGACACTGAGGTGGGCTGAGAACTGGCTGACTGGCAGAGCACAGAGTGCCGTCGTTGGTGGTGCAGAGTCCAGCTGGAGACCTGTAAGTAGCAGTGTTCCCCAGGGGTCGGTTCAACGTCTTCTTCAGTGACCTTGACAGGGGGATAGTGGCCACCCTCAGCAAGTTGGCTGTTGATATGAAGTTGGTAGGACTGGCTGACATGCCTGATGGCTGTGTTGCCATTCAGTGAGACCTAGACAGGCTGGAAAGCTGGGCAGTAAGAAACCGGATGAGGTTTAACAAAAGCAAAGTGTAGAGTCTTGCACCTAGGGAGGAATAATTATATGCACCGGTACAGGCTGGGGGAAGACCTGCTGGAGAGGAGCTCTGCAGAGAGGGACCTGGGTGTCCTGGTGGACAACAGGTTGGCCATGTGTCGGCAGTGTGCCCTTGTAGCCAAAAAGGCCAATGGCATACTGGGGTGCATGAAAGAGTGTGTCCAGCAGGTTGAGAGAGGTGATCCTCCCCCACTACTCTGCCCTGGTGAGGCCTCATCCGGAATACTGTGTCCAGTTCTGGGCTCCCCAGTACAAAAAACACACGGATGTCATGGAAAGATTTCAACGGAGGGCCACAAAGATGTTGAAGGGCCTGGATCATCTCCCCTGTGAAGAAAGCCTAAGTGTACAGGGTCTGTTTAGCCTTTAGAAAAGAAGATTGAGAGGGGTCCTGATCCAGGCCTATAAATATCTGAGGTGTGGGAGGCAAAGTGGCGAGACCAGACTCTTGTCAGCAGTGTGCGGAGACAGGTCAAGGGGAAATGGACAGAAACTGGAGCATAGGAAGTTCCGCATGAAAGTGTGCAAGAACTTCTTTATGGTGAGGGTGATGGAACACTGGAATAGGCATCCCAAGGAGGTGATGGAGTCTCTTTCTCTGGAGACCCACCTGGACGCGGAGCTGCGTGACGTGGTGTAGGGAACCTGCTTTGGCAGGGGGGTTGGACTCAAGGATCGCTGGAGGTCCCTTCCAACCCCTTTGATTCTGTGATTCTGTGATTAATGGGCACCTGAGAGTGCAGCGTTATTCAGCTGACCCAATGAATGAGTACACCAAGAGAAGAGACAGATCTTTCTCTATATATCTAGTGAAAATTCCAGAGCTTAAGGCATTCTGAAGCTGTGACAAACCCACATTCTGTCACTGATGGCACCTTTGCTTGTTTTGGGCTCTTCTCAGTTCCGTGGGGTCTCCAGCACACCCCCAGCTATCTGGCAAATGCAGCTAAGGACCTTCAGGAAAGCCATGTCCTGGTAGTGTCAGTGCTTGCTGGACAACTGTAAGCCCCACAGTGGGTCTCATACCTGTGTGGCAACTTCTAAACACCAGTACCATGGTGTAGATGCAAGGCCCAGCCAGGCTAAATCTAATCATGCTTCTGGAAAGGGATACTTTCTGAAGAGTCTTTACACTAATCAGAAAACCACAAACATTCACTCAGTGAGCTCGAAATCACTGTGCATTTGCAGGCCTATGGTCTTGCTTGTTTCACAGAGACATGGTGGGATGGTTCCCACCTCTGGACTGTAGCAAATGGGGTACGGACTCTTTATGACAGATGGCCAAGGACGATTAGGAAAGGCTGCTCATGTTGTGTTGGAAGTAACCGCGGGAGACAAGTCTCATGCTATCATGGTCAACAAGCCTCGTTTATTAGGTGTTACAGCATCTCATTTATACAATCAGTAATAAGTTCATGCATATTGCAAAAGTTAAGCTCAGGATTGGTGAATTAGACATTACTTCATCTGACCTTTGTGGTTAGTCTTATGGATACTTTTTCTTTGCAGCTCTGTCTACACCTTGCTACACATCTTGCTTTTCCCTCAGGCCGTCCTTGCCTCTAGATACATATTTCTTCTTTAGCTACATACCCTGTCTTTTCACATCCTGATTTCTCCACAGCTGCTTAGCCCGTGACCGTCCCTAGGATAAACCGTCTTTGTCTTTAATCACGTTCATTCTTTTACAATTTAACTAGTGGAATCTCTTCATGTCCTTTCTCATGAAGAGATTCCACTAGTTAAATTGTAAAAGAATGAACGTGATTAAAGACAAAGACGGTCTATCCTAGGGCCGATCACGGGCTAGGCAGCTGAGAAGAAATCAGTATGTGAAAAGACAGGGTATGTAGCTAAAGATGAAATATGTATCTAGGAGCAAGGACGGCCTAAGGGAAAAGCAAGATGTGTAGCAAGGTGTAGACAGAGCTGCAAAGAAAAAGTATCCATAAGACTAACCACAAAGGTCAGATGAAGTAATGTCTAATTCACCAATCCTGAGCTTAACTTTTGCAATATGCATGAACTTATTACTGATTGTATAAATGAGATGCTGTAACACCTAATAAACGAGGCTTGTTGACCATGATAGCATGAGACTTGTCTCCCGCGGTTACTTCCAACAAATGGTGACCCTCGACGTGATAAGGAAAAAAGGGCTGCCACGGGTGAAGAACTGCCTTGGGTTCGGGTCCGGATTTCGCAGCTCGACGGACGACGAAAGAGCTAAAATTGGAGCTCCACGTCTCGAGTGACCACACAGGTGGGCTCGACCGATACGTGCTGCCGAAGCCTGGAGGGCTGCAACGGTACCGACGTGAGTAAATATGGACAGGCAAGCAGCATATAATTTATTTTCCGCTTTTCTTAAGCGGAGACAGTTTAAGGGGATAGACTTGGGAAAGGAACTCCCTAAGTTATTAGCGTATGGGTATGCTAAAGGGTTATTTCAGAATCCGCATTTAGTGCATGATCTTGCCGAATGGCGTAAATTTGGAGATGCAATTTTTCAGGGAATGATAGATGGGGAGAAAATGGCTAAAAAATGCGGGAAGTGGTGGCGTGTTGTTTATAATGATTTGTTGCAATATCAGGCAGAAAAGGAAGCGGTAGAGAAAGCTAGTGCTGTGCAGGGGAGGAATAAGAATTATAATGAATGGTCAGATTGCCCGGGGCCCCCTGCAGTGTCCACCATAAAGTTGCCGCCGGCCGCCGAGCCTGCGTTGCCGGTGGCTGCGGAGCCGAGTGCCCCGTCTCCGTCTCCCTGCACGTCTGTATCAGACGAGCCGCCTGCATCGACCATGGCGCTACAGCCGGCCCCCTCGACCCCCCTTTGCAATGAGCCGCTCCCTGGGGCACAGAGTGACCTGGCGGAGGCCGTCGCGCGGGAGCGGGGGGGGGCTTGGGCTGCGCTGGCGCGGGCTTGTTTAGAGGCAGGAGACGGTGAGGCGTTGGAAGCGGTGCAACAGATGGTGCTGTCGGTGGGGTATTCGCCTAATGCTGCAGGTGGGACACAGGCTGCTATCAGTGCTTTAGATTGGAAGTTGTTGTTACAATTGCGGTCTACAGTCAGTCAGTTTGGAGTAAAAAGTGAGCCAGTGAGACAGATACTGGATTATATCTGGAGTACTCATGTTTTGTTGCCATCTGATTGTCGGGCTATAGCTAGGTTGATTTGTTCGCAGCACGAACAATTGCTATTTAATGCTTATTGGGAAGAGATGTGCCAACAGAGAGTTGCGATAGTTAGGCAGCCTGGAGATCCCTTGTATAATGTCACTGTTGAAGAACTTTTAGGGGTGGGTCCTTTCATCTGGACGGAGGCCCAGGCTTTATTAGGACCAGTTAAATGTAGGGAGTCAATGTATCTGGCCATGCAGGCTATGGATAAGATCAAGGCACCAGGTGGGCTGTCGTCTTATATGGGAATCCAGCAAGGAAGAAATGAGGATTTTGGAGTGTTTCTAGATAAGGTAGCTGGAGCCATAGAGAAGGCTGGAGTACCAGAGTACATGAGGGAAATAATGCTAAAACATTGTGCACTTCAGAATTGTAATGCTACAGCTCATGGCATTCTAAGTACTTTGAGGAGTAACTGGACAATAGAGGAGGCGTTAGACAGACTATCGAGCGTGCCCACGGGGGCTCAGGCTTTCATAGTTGAGGCTATTAAAGAGCTAGGGGCAGGATTAAAGGCACAGGCTGAGGCTTCTCAGAATCAAGTGTTAGCAGCCCTTGCACCCCTCCAAGCTGCAGTCGCTACAAGCCCACGCTCGCAGAACAGCTCCCTCATGAAATGTTTCCGTTGTGAAAAAACTGGCCACATCCGTCACGAGTGCCAAGCCACTGGGATTTGGTGCACAAAGTGTCAATCCAACACCCACAACGCTGCTGTATGCTATAGGAAGTCGGGAAACGTGAGAAGCAGCGCACGAAAGAACAGCGGCCGCGCTCCGATACAAGCTGCCGTTCCCAGCCAGCGGCCGCCTGCCCCCCCGCACACGTCGCTCGTCGCGTTGTCGGTCTCTACAGCACCCCCGCCCTCTGCTTCGCCCACGTCGTTCTCTGCACCTCGCCATGCCGCCCCTCCCTCGTCGTGCGCGGCTGTGTCTCTGCAGCCCGTGTGTAACGTGGTTAAAGACACGGATGGACTGAAACCAGGGGATTGTTGTGACCCAGGTCCAGTAGATCCAGAAAGAGAATCGGACGCATTTCCTCCTGATGATACTTTGAAGGAAGCAGGAATGACAAATTTCCCTACAGCATACTGTGATGTCTTAGAGCAATGCAGAGAAGAAACAATATTAAGGGGTGATGCTGACACGTTGCAAACCTTTCCTAATCAGGTCCCCCATTTGGAATCCCTGCCTTATGAGGCAGTGAAGGAGCTAAGGGAGTCAGTGAGAACATACAGAGTTCAGTCAGCCTTTACATACAATCTTTTGGTTACAAACAACCAACAACCCCTCACGATTGGAAAACTGCGTTAAGAATGATCCTCTCTCCTACGCAATACACCGTGTTTGTGACTGAATATCAGCTACATAATTTGACTGATACCTCTTTGCCTCAGACTCAGACAAATCCATGTGGCACAGCACCTCTTCAACTGTGTCAGACAAATGTCACTCACATTCCTGAATTTGGCCGTGTAAAATATGCACATGTAACAATAGATATTCATTCTTCTTACATATTTGCTACAGCACATACAGGTGAACTCAGTCATGACACCCGTAAACACTGGTTATCTGCTTATGCTGCTATGGGAATCCCACATACTACAAAAACAGATAATGGGCCTGCATATACCTCTAAGGCCACTCAAACTTTCCTCCAAGAAGGGTGTGTTAGACATACTACAGCCATTGCTCATTCTCCCACTGAACAAGCTATCACTGATCACATTTATCAAACACTGAAATCCATTCTTATTATTAAACAAAAAAGGGGGAATATGGGAGACACACTACAAGAAATATTATGCAAGGTTTTGCTTGTTTTGTTTGTGCTGAATTTTTTGAATCGTGTTCATAGAGATACAGCTTATGTGGATCGTCATTTTGAGGCTTCCCCGGTGCTAAAGGAACAGCCTATGGTTAATGTTTGGAATATGGCCACAGGACTTTGGGACTGTCCTCTACCACTGACAACTTGGGGTCGTGAATATGCTCATATTTCCACAGGGACTGGCCCTATGTGGGTTCCAGCATGATATCTTCGGTCTCATCTGAAGGCAGAAAATAGCATCCAGCCTTTATAGTAATTGTAATTGTGTGTTTCTTACTTAGTGGTATTGCTTTGTAACTTGCTGTGTTATAGATAATATTAGTAATAGTTTGACATAGTGTGTGATTTTCTGTTCTACCAATGCAGTCTCAAGATTTGGAGTTTAAGGCATTAGCTAGGATGTTGTGTGCTTCTTCTATTTTAGTAATAGATCAGATGTGTATTAAACAGGATTTGATGTAATCAATGCTAGAATCTAGAGGAATAGCTCTTTTAATGTTTTAGTACTGTTTGGTTATGATATTATTAGCCTATTAATTAGCTTTTCTTAATTTGCAAAGACAAAACCTGGAAAGGAATTCTAGTCAAAGAGATGACCCTGTATCATATAACAGATACCTATTTTACATCCAATTAATTGGGATCTGAAAATATAACCATGCATCATTTTAGACAAAAGTGCACGCTAATAGAACTAAATTTGATAGTTTATTTTGTTTTTTAAGCAGGTGTTCCACTTGGGCTCTATATCACGCACTGGCCATGCAGATGTGGTGTACAACTGGAAGAAATCCTTCAGACCCTGAATGCAGGAGAGAATCTGTGATGGGTGAGAGAGGAAATGTGCACCTTGAAGCAGGGGACGCCCTGCTGGCACTACCTGTCGCATCCACCACCAACACAGCTTGCTGTTTCTCAAGGGTCAATAAGTATTAATGCCCCTAGTGATACTCTAGTACATTTGTCCTCTAAAATTGGTTCTATTTGACATGCTACTTCATAAAATTGCACAATCATTAATCAATTATTAGCCCGGATAACTCAGTCGGTAGAGCATGGTTATGAACATCTTAAAAGCATTTATTGCACAAATTTTAGTGGTCATTAAAATCAATATATCAGAGTATATAAAAATTGAAGACTTTTCCTGATCAGTTACAGATTAACACAATGGGACCCTCACGGATTTATTCTTAGGTTGCAGAAACTTAGGTTGCAGTACAAACATGTTTGTTCTTTTTAGTAGGTTTAACAGTAATGTTGTTAAGTTGTATTTGACTTGTCTCTTTTTTTTTTCACTTTTAGAGTATTGTCAATCGAGGTCTTGATCGAGTTATAATAGTTATGTTATTAATATAAGTAGTGTTGTTATTCTATAGGCAATATCTTGGAATTGTTGTAATACAAGAAGAATTTTATGGAGCAGCAGCCATGGATTGAGATAAGGAGTTCACAGAGCAGCAGCTATGGAGCACGATAAAACTACTTGAGAACTGATTGAACAAACGAACTGAATTGCTTGTTAAATATGATTAATCGGTCGTTGAACTGAGCCTTTTCATTTTAAAAGAAAACGGGGGAAATGTGGAGAGTGTTTATGCAGAATGGCTTCATGAGAAAGGACATGAAGAGATTCCACTAGTTAAATTGTAAAAGAATGAACGTGATTAAAGACAAAGACGGTCTATCCTAGGGCCGACCACGGGCTAGGCAGCTGAGAAGAAATCAGTATGTGAAAAGACAGGGTATGTAGCTAAAGATGAAATATGTATCTAGGAGCAAGGACGGCCTAAGGGAAAAGCAAGATGTGTAGCAAGGTGTAGACAGAGCTGCAAAGAAAAAGTATCCATAAGACTAACCACAAAGGTCAGATGAAGTAATGTCTAATTCACCAATCCTGAGCTTAACTTTTGCAATATGCATGAACTTATTACTGATTGTATAAATGAGATGCTGTAACACCTAATAAACGAGGCTTGTTGACCATGATAGCATGAGACTTGTCTCCCGCGGTTACTTCCAACAATGTTGTCCACGAGAGTGCACTGAGCTCTGCCTGGGGATGGCAGAGGAGCCAGCTGAGAACTGATGGAAAGGGCTCAGAGAGGAGAGCGGCAGATTCTGTTTCTTGCTTTCTGATCAGGAAGAACAAGAGGAGGGGGACATGTAGGTATCTGAGTTATAGCTGGGATGGAATTGTTTTCTTCAGGCTGTCTGCTCTGATGCAGTGTTTTGGTTCTAGGAGAAAAACAGCGTTGATAACACTCTGTTGTTTACAGCTGCTGCTAAGCAGTGTTGTACAGAGCCAAGGCCATGGTCAGTGGAGGGCACATGGAGCTGGGAGGGAACAGAATGAGGACAGCTGACTGGAAGTGGCCAAAGGGACGTTCTCCACCAACTGACAGCAAGCCAGAAAGCAGAAAATGTATTGAAAGGGGTGGGAGTTCATCTCACCCTTTTGACTTCCCAGGGCCCAGCTGGGCATCAGTCTGGTGGTGCTGAGCAAGTGCATATGCATCAGTTGTTACGTACTATTCCATATAAACAGATATATAGTGATAACTATTACACCTCTCCTTTTATTTCTCTTAGTAAATAGCTTCATTTCAACACACGAGTTGTACTTGTTTTTTCACCCAGTTCTCTTCCCCATCCCACAGGGAATGGGCACTGCACCAAGCACTGTGTGCTGCTGAGCCACATCTTGGGTTCAACAACCACCATCATTTTGGTGCCCAATGTGAGACTCCAAGGGTTGAGATAACAGCACATCTGTCTACAGCGAGTTAACACAGGGCTTTGTGGGAGTTGGAGAATTGCTGGCCATGATGCTGATTGTTTCTCTATTTGTGGAGCTCATTGAGCCTTCTCATGATGCTGCATTGCACAGCTCCTTGCTTGCTGCTTGTTTTCCCTGCTGCATTGTTTGTCAACTCTAAGGGCTGGAATAAGGTATTTATTTTGCTATACTGTTTGAACTTGGTTTATATCATGATAAAATTGGCAGCTGACAAAATGATGTTTTGTGCATATTCAGCTCTGCGATCATCTTTGGGTTTAGGAAGCTATATTGTATAGCTTCTATATTTCTTCATTGATGATCTTGATGAGGGGATTTAGTGCAACCTCAGTAAGTTTGCAGACGATACCAAGTGGGGAGGGAGTGTTGATCTGCCTGCGGGGAGAAGGGCACTACAGAGGGACTTGGATAGACTGGACTGATGGGCCAAGGTTAACGGCATGAGTTTCAATAGGGCCAAGTGTCGGGTCCTGCATTTTGGTCACAACAACCCCAGGCAAACCCTACAGGCTTGGGAAGGTGTGGCTGGAAAACTGCCTGAAGGAAAGGGACCTTGGTGTGCTGATGGAAAGTCAGCTCAATACAAGCCAGCAGTGTGCCCAGGTGGCCAAGAAGGCCAATGGCATCCTGGCTTGGGTCAGGAATGGTGTGGTGAGCAGGACTAGGGAAGTCATCCTGCCCCTGCACTCGGCATTGGTGAGGCCACACCTCGAGTACTGTGTTCAGTTTTGTGCACCTCAGTACCAAAAAGACATGGAGGTACTGGAGAAGGTCCAGAGAAGGGCAATGAGGCTTGTGAAGGGCTTGAAAATCAACCCTATGAGGTGAGGCTGAGGGAGCTGGGGCTGTTTAGTCTGGGAAAAAGGAGGCTGAGGAGATCTTATCGCTCTCTTCCAGTATCTGAAAGGTGCATACAGTGAGAGCGGGGAAAGACCCTCAGTCTCCCTCTCACTTCTTCTTCTTCTTTCCCTGGAGCTCCAGAGCTAGTTACAGTAGCTCCTGAGGATTTTGACTATCCGTGGGATGCTCAAACCAGCATGCCTCCATTGCTATGTGTCATTAATGTGCTTCAGGTTATGTCTCAGATAAAAAAATTATTCAAGAATGTCATTGAGAGATCTGCCCAAATGTGATTCCTGTGGTGATTCCATAGATAGGCACATCTATTAGTATCTATGCATATGTTTGCAACTGCCTATATGATATGTCTGTGAAAATATACTATATATATCATATATGTATATATGCATATGTCATAATTATTATCCTTTTCTGTTTCTCTGTCTTTGTAAATAGCTTTAACCCGGTAAATTCTAAACCACAGCACTGCCCTGATTCCCTACAGATCTCCTTGGGACTCTCGAATCTGAAATGGTTCACGCAGAGAAGGTCACCAGGAGATCTTGAGGTCTTCACAGGGAGCAGCACCTGAGGCATATTCCTTACACCAGCTTTGGAAGAGACCTCCAGTTCTCTGGTCCTGCTCTGAAGGGGCCATATTTATTACGGCAGTGCCAAGAAGGAGACCAGCACTGACACAGCTGTTCATATTGCCAGCTACAGACTGCAGCCCCGGAGTGTTGCTGTAGAGACAGCAGGACTGTTGTCAGACATACAAGACCTTCAGGTTTCCACAAATGAGAGGTCTTGAGAGCTCTGTGGCAGTGTAAATAGAGCAGGAATGAAAAGAGCATGTAGTGCTGCTGTCTGTGGCTGTACCTCCCCCAGACCCAAACAAGGTAGGAAGATAGGAGAAGAAAAAGAAAAGCCTAATTTGAAAGCATTTATTTAACACTTAACCTATCCAAGTAATCTGGATCAATGTTTACATGAGCTCTTGGAGAGCAAAAATAGAAAGTAGTTAGGAAAAAATGTGAAATAATTTTCAACGTTTTTCTGCAGATTCCTGTATAACAGAAAATCAAACTACCAGATATGCATGAAAGATAAAGAACTATCGCAGGGAATCATGTGAGGAAGACATGCAATTCATGGAAGCTGTAATAGTGCTTACTGCAAAAGCTTCCTGAGAGCATGCTTGATCTCCCTGTTCCTCATGCTGTAGATAATAGGGTTCAGTGTTGGAGGCACCACAGAGTACAGAAGTGCCACTGTCAGATCCAGGAGTGGGGAGGAAATGGACAAGGGCTTCAGGTAGGCAAAAAAGGCAGTGCTAAGAAACAGGGAGACCACAGACAGGTGAGGGAGGCACGTGGAGAAGGCTTTGTGCCGACTCTGCTCAGAGGGCATCCTCAGCACAGTAATAAAGATTTGCAAATAGGACACAAATATAAAAAGAAAGCAGCCAAATGCTAAACTGATAGTAAAAGCGATAAACACAACTTCCCTGAGATATGATTCTGAGCAGGAGAGCTTGAGGATCTGGGGGATTTCACAGAAAAACTGGTTGACAACATTCCCATGGCAGAGAGGCAGTGAAAATGTACTGGCAGTCTGCATCAAAGAACTGAGAAACCCAGCGCCCCAGGCAGCTGCTGCCATGGTGGCACAAGCTCTGCTGTCCATCAAGGTCCCATAGTGCAGGGGCTTGCAGATGGCAACATAGCGGTCATAGGACATGATGGTGAGAAGGGAATACTCTGCGGAGAGGAAGAAGATAAAGAAAAAGACCTGTGCAGCACAACCGGAGTAGGAGATGGCCCTGGTGTCCCAGAGGGCGTTGGCCATGGCTTTGGGGAGAGTGGTGGAGATGCAGCTCAGGTCGAGGAGGGCCAGGTTGAGGAGGAAGAAGTACATGGGGGTGTGCAGGCGGTGGTCGCAGGCTATGGCTGTGCTGATGAGGCCGTTGCCCAGGAGGGCAGCCAGGTAGATGCCCAGGAAGAGCCAGAAGTGCAGGAGCTGCAGCTGCCGCGTGTCTGCCAATGGCAGCAGGAGGAACTCGCTGATGGAGCTGCTGTTGGGCATCTGCTTCTGTTCCTGGGCTTGGAGTCCTGTTCAGAGTGCAAAAGTTAATGACAAGTCCAGACCACTCTCACAAAAACTCCTCCTGCTATACTATCTATGTTCTTTCCCTATATAATAATATATAATAATATATAATAATAATGTTCATTTAAATCCTGAACTCGTATTTCTTTTCTTGAGGAAATCCCTTAAGGATTCACCATCTCTTAAGTAGTAGAAGATTAAAGATCTCTTTCTTTCTTCTTATTTCCTAATCATGTCTTAGCCTCATGGATATTTTCCTCCTTACTGCAGCTGCTCTTTGAGACTCCAGCCCCAGCGACTGTGCACTTCAATTTTTCTTGTAGAAATCAGACTGTTTACAGGACAAGTGAATTATTAATGTCTGCAGAAAACAACGAGAACAGAAACTGACTGCATCCTTTTAGGAACAAGAGGCTGAAAGCACAACCTGTGTGACTGTTCACAAACATTCAAATGATTGCAGAAATGTGTGAGAAATATAGCATTTTTTTTAAAATTATATAGTCCCTATTAGATTTCTGCCTCCAATCCTCTTTCCTACCTTCAGAACAGGAAATAAAAAATCTCTGACTTTGCCCTTCATTTGCAGAGGTCCCTTAGAAACATTCAGTTGTGCAGTGGAGCTGTGATCCCCTGCCCCAGGCAGCAGCTGTGGCAGCACAAGCCCTGCCGGGGGCCTCATTCCCCCCACACCACACGTCTCCCCTCAGCACCCTGGGCAGCTCCCCGGGCAGGCTGAGCGCTGAGCCTGGTAGGCGGCAGAGTCCCATACCTGGCACACAGCCCCTGGGGCACAGCAGGGACCCTGCTCTGCAGGACAGCCCTGGGCACCCGTCTGCAGCCCCGGCTGCACAGCCTGCAGCCGTGCTGGGACATGCAGCCCTCAGAGCTGTGCTCTGACGCTGCAGCATGGAAGCCCTCAGCTGGAGCCGAAGTCTTTTTCCACAGTAAAGAAACATGCAGAACCTGATGCCAGTTCTGCTATGGGATGACCCTGATTTGGTTAACCCTCTATGAAAAGCAGCTGCATGGTCTATAGTGAGACTTACCGTGTCATGGTCTGTGTGCAATGCTCCTGCAGAGAGCTCATATTCCACTCACACAGCACACATTCTGTAAGCTCTCTCCCCTTTCTCTTTTCTTTCTCTGTCACCTGCAGGCTGTGCTGTGCACAAGAGCTTCTCCTGAGCACAGCTGTCCCTCTACAGCACTGCCCACATTTATGAGCTCCCTGTGTCCCAGGAGCCCGGCCCAGCTCAGCAGCAGATGATGTCATTTTTATCCTTTCCACTCGTGTCCCCTGACACATCCCTGGGTCTTCAAGGCCAACAGCCCCTGAAGGGCAATGGCATCATTATTGTATTTTGAAATCTAATTAATTAACCATCCAGTGATAAGTGACTATTTCCAGACATCTGGTGAGTCCTACCAAAGAGTGTTTGGTGAAACAAAAAGAGCACCCAGACAAGGACAGGGACTTTCCCTGTGCAGGGCTGTGATCCAGCTGAGGTACTGCAGGCAACTCATTCCAAATACAAACTCTGGGCCTTAAATGGAATTCAGCTCTCCACGGACCCACGGGAGATGGGATTCCTCTTTTTTAGCTCAGATGTGCACAAGGAGTTCCCTGCATGTGAACTCCTGCTCTGAGTCCTTGGTCCTTCAGCAGGGAGTCAGTTGCTCTCACACAGACACTGTGACACAGTGTGATGTTCAGGGTGCCTGGGGTGCTCGTGGATGTGTGCCAGTGCTTGTAAACTGTGTGGGAAATCCCTGAGATAGACACCTACTTCCAGTCAGGCTATGTCCAGTGATGCTTTCCAATTAGGATGTTTACTTCTTTGGTTTTGAACAAATGAGAACACTAAGACTTGAGGAGCTAGAAATCTTTGTAGAGTTACAGGCTTGAGCTCTTGTTTGGACCACAGTGGCACAGTTGAATGGCTTCCACAACTGCACTATAGCACAAGGGGGATGCAGAGTCTTTATGACGGATTGGCGAGGAGACAAGGAAGGGCAACTGTCCTCTGTGAGAGTGCACCGAGCTCTGCATGGGGATGGCAGATCAGCCAGGTCAGAGCTAGTGATAATGGCAAACAGAGGAGACCAACAGTGTTCCTGGCTTCCTTACAAGGAAGAGCAAGTGGAAGGTGCCCTCTGCAGACAGATGGGACTCTGATGTTGTCAGGCCTTTGTCCGCTTTAGGAGCCTTTTTCACTCCAGTATCTGCTGCAGGGACAGCACAGCATAGAATGTGCCATCCAGGAGATCCCTGGAGACCACAGATGCCAGCTTCTTGACTAAGCCATGGAGGAACTAAGGAGGAGAGGTTCTCTACTGGTTCTCATACGCTCCAGCATGGAAGGTTTGGTGGGAACTGTGAAGGTCAAAGTGGCATCAGGCCACGTGCAAGACATAAATGAATCTCTATTTATCTATCTATCTATCTATCTATCTATCTATCTATCTATCTATCTATCTATCTATCTATCTATCTATCATCTATCTATCTATCTATCTATCTATCTATCTATCTATCTATCTATCTATCTATCTATCTATCTATCTATTTATATTCTGAGGTCATAAGCTTAAAAGATGTTCACAAATGTCAATAAAACTGACGCAAATAATTGAAGACAAAGATAGAATTCAATGAAATTGTGTTAACTCCTCTCTAATGAGAAATTCTCATGAGTCATGTTCTATTTTGAATTGTTTATATTAGTCTTTGATGGAATTTTCTGTCCTTTTTTTTTCTTTTTTCTTTTTTATTTGTTGTTGTTGTTTTGTTATTTTGTTTGTTTTGTTTTTGTTTTGTTTTGTTCGATTTTTCCCTTATAATTACAATGTTTTCCAGAACTGTGTTTGTAGGACACAGATGCCTTCAGGGACAGGGACACAGACAGAGGTGCCAGTGACAGTGCCCTGTGACTAAAGTTTTTAATCTACCTCTGCTCTTCCCTGCTGCCTATTTGATGTCACTCATAGAATCATAGAGTCACAAGGCTGGATAGGACCTTTAAGATCATCTAGTCCAACCGTCCTCCCTTTACCGTACCTACAGGAAACCCCTAAACCATGTCTCCTAGCTCCCTATC
The DNA here is from genome assembly GCF_054131305.1 of Coturnix japonica. Lineage (NCBI taxonomy): Eukaryota > Metazoa > Chordata > Aves > Galliformes > Phasianidae > Coturnix > Coturnix japonica. The sequence goes on from NC_140700.1 coordinate 312,765, forward strand.
CAGGCTCTTCTTGAACACTGCCAGGGATGGCAATTCCACCACCTCCCTGGGCAGCCATTCCAGTGCCTGACCACTCTCTGAGAGAAAAAGTTCCTTCATATTTTCAGCCTAAGCCTCTTCTGATACAACCTGTGGTCATTTCCTTTGGTCCTGTTTGTTGCCTGGGAGAACAAGAAAAGCTCTTCCTCATCACAGTCTCCCCTCAGGAATTTGTAAAGTGCAATGAGGTCTCCCCTGAGCATTGTCTTCTCCAGGCTAAACAATGCCAGTTCCCTGAGCGGCTCCTCATAAGACTTGTGCTCCAGACCCCTCACAAGTTTTGTTGCCCTTCTCTGGACACGTTCCAGGGCCTCAATTTCTTTCTTGTAGTGAGGAGCCCAAAACCAAACACAGTGCTCGAGATGCAGCCTCACCAGAGCTGAGTACAGAGGGATGAGTACATCTCTGCTCCTGCTGTCCACACTGTTTCTAAAACAGGCCAGGTTGCTGTTGGCCTACTTGGCCACCTGGGCACACTGTCAGCTCATGTTCAGCCAAGCATCGATCAACACCCCCAGGTCCCTTTCCTCTTCACAGTCATCCAGCCGCTCTGCCCGAAGCCTATAGTGCTGCAAGGGGTTATTGTGACCAAAGTGCATGACCCGGCACTTGGCCTTGTTGAACTTCATCCCATTAACCTCAGCCCATCATCCTGCAGGTGTCTGCAGCTGTCCTAAATAAATGGCAGTGGTTAAGTGCAAGTTTTAGACAGGCCATTTGGGCACACATTCCTGCCACAGTCTGCCAGATTACCCAATCCCTTGCGCTTTCTTCAGTCAGTAACCACCCAATTATCTGTCTGATTACTGACTTTCAGGGGGATTACTTGAATTTGCTCTATCTCTCCAAAATCTGATGGACTGTGTTGTCAACTCCTTCACTGTGATTCTATCTATCCCTTCCTTTCTATTCCTTTTCTTTTTCCTTTCTTTTTCTTTTTTTTTCTTTTTCCTTTTCTTTTCTTTTCTTTTCTTTTCTTTTCTTTTCTTTTCTTTTCTTTTCTTTTCTTTTCTTTTCTTTTCTTTTCTTTTCTTTTCTTTTCTTTTCTTTTCTTTTCTTTTCTTTTCTTTTCTTTTCTTTTCTTTTCTTTTCTTTTCTTTTCTTTTCTTTTCTTTTCTTTTCTTTTCTTTTTTTCTTTTCTTTTCTTTTTCTTTTCTTTTCTTTTTCTTTTTCTTTTTCTTTTTCTTTTTCTTTTTCTTTTTCTTTTTCTTTTTCTTTTTCTTTTTCTTTTTCTTTTTCTTTTTCTTTTTCTTTTTCTTTTTCTTTTTCTTTTTCTTTTTCTTTTTCTTTTTCTTTTTCTTTTTCTTTTTCTTTTTCTTTTTCTTTTTCTTTTTCTTTTTCTTTTTCTTTTTCTTTTTCTTTTTCTTTTTCTTTTTCTTTTTCTTTTTCTTTTTCTTTTTCTTTTTCTTTTTCTTTTTCTTTTTCTTTTTCTTTTTCTTTTTTTCAAGGCACGAAGTCTGAAAGATGTTCATTAAAGTCAGTAAAAATGAAAAAAAGAGTTGAAAAAAAAGATAGAAATCAATGAGAATGTGTTAACCCATCTCAAAGTGTGAAATACACATGGGTCCTGTTCAATTTTAAGTTGATACCTCTCAACTACCTGGCTGATCTATCCCAGGGAGATTACTGGAATTTGCTCCATTCCTCAAAAGTCTGATGGACTCTGTTGCCAATTCCTTCACTGTGATTCTATCCCTTCCTATCTGTGTCTAACTCATTTCTTGTACATATATTCCCTGTGAAATATAAAGCTCAATAGAAGCAGCTTAGACATGGCATGCAGTTGATCACTGTGTTTTACTCTTCATTTAATTGCATCACCTTTCCTTCCTTTTACTAGCCAAAAATAAAGAGAAATATTTCCTTTTCTGTGTGCAGCTCTGTGGAAAGCCAGTGGGATTTGGTACAAAGGGGGTTTAACACTGAGCGGGTGGCTGCAGAGGAGAAGAGTGATGTGAGGAAAAGTGATGCAAGTCCCATGGGGCCAATGTGAGTGGAAATGGGGTGGGGAGGCTGAGGAGGACATTTGACCACACAGTAACAGTGTAGAATTCACTGGGGACTTCCTGGATAGATGTCAGTTGGACAGTGCTGCTTTAATGACTTGTTTAAACCCAACTATAAATAAATAGACAATAAATGTCTACTGGATTCTTCCTCTTTAAGTTCTCTCCAGATACCTCTCCATTTTGCTGAACAAGTTCTGAAAACATGAAGAGGATGACAGGAAGGCACAAGGCACAGGAGGGCTCTTTAGGTGGTAAGGGGCCCCAAGTGACATTTGCTGCTGAGTCTATCAACCTCCAGTGCAGAGAGAAGTTTGCACAGAGTGCTCATCAAGACAAAGTCAGAAGTAACAGTGAAGTTTCTTGGAGTATTAATGGGCCCAGTGAGGGCCATTATCAAGCAAGCTTCCCAAGGGACTTGTTAGAGCAGATAATTGGAAGCCAAGACTACAGGCAGGAAGAGGCACTGGCATGATGACTCTGATGCTAAGAAACCCCTCCTTTGCCTTATGAAATAGACATGCCAAGCTTTGATCCCCAGACCCTTGTCATGGAGATCTGGTCTCTCATGTTGGCTCAGGACCCTTCCTGAGGCAGTGGGATGGAGGTCTGCATAATGTTAAATTAGTGACATGAGGACAGAAGATCCCAGGCTCTGTATGGGGTGCAAAGATGCTGTGAAGTTCATGTCCCATGCGTGCCCTGTGTGTCATTGCAGGATGTGGGATGTGAGAAGGGCCCAGTCTGAGCAAGCAGTCAATCCCAATGAAACTCTGAACTGCATATCTCTCAGTTCCAGTGCCCTCCTGTGCACACTCTCCCATAGTTTGATGTTCTTTATATTCTGTGGTACCCAGAAGTACACCCAATGCTCCAGGTGATGCTTCAGCAATGCAGAGCAGACAGGGATAATCCTTTCCCTCACCCAGATGGCAATAAGTTGCTTGATGCACTCCAGGGGACTGTTGGCCTTCCTGGCTACCTGGGCACACTGTTGACTTACAATCATTTTGACTCTGAGCAGGACCCCCAATCCTTTTCAGTCAGACCACCCTCCAATGTTCCATATTCAACCAGTGTGTTTGTCCAGGTATGTGCCCCTACCCAGGTGCACAATCAGGCACTTGTTTTTGTTATACTTTATGCACTTGGTGCTTAGTACCAACTGGTACCCACTTCTCTGACTTGTCCACAACTCTCTGCAAGTCCTCTCCCCCCTCAGTGAAGGCAACAGCACCTCTCTTCTTCGGGTTCTTTGACCATAGGACAGTTTACTCGGCTCCTGACCTGCTGCCTGCCCATGGAACCTCCATATCTCAAAGGGGGCAACGAATCCTAGCTCGGGAGCTAGTGGGGTTGATCAAAAGTGCTTTAACCTATCTTTGACTGTGGGAGGAAGTGAAACAGGGCTTACAAGAAATGAGCCTATGGTAACAGAGCTTGAGCTGGGGGTGAAGCAGGTGACATGGCTGAAGTGCATGTACACTAATGCATGCAGCATGGACAACAAGCAGGAGGAGCTGGAAGCGACTGTGTGTCAGGCAAACTATGACCTGGTTGCTATCACTGAAACATGGTGGGACAGCTCCCATGACTGGAGTGCTGTGATAGATGGTAACAAGCTCTTCAGAAGGGATAGACGAAGAAGGAAGGGTGGTGATGTGGCCCTTTATGTTAAAGACTGTTTTGAAGTTGAAGAGCTTGGGGTTGGGAATGATAAAGTGGAGTGTCTGTGGTTAAGGATCACGGGAAAGGCCTGCAGGGCCTTGGTGGGGGTCTGTTATAGGCCGCCTAGCTAGGATGAAGTGATGGATGAGGCATTCTACGAGCAGCTTGCAGAAGCAGCTTGTTCACCAGCACTCATTCTCATGAGAGACTTCAACTTCCCTGATATAGGCTGGGGACTTAATACGGAGCAGAGGAAGCAGTCCAAGAGGTTTCTGGAGTGTGTGGAAGATGCTTCCTCACACAGCTGGTACGTGAGCCTAGTAGGGGTGGTGCCCTGCTAGACCTGCTCTTCACTAACAGTGAAGGACTGGTGGGTGATGTGAAGGCAGGGGACTGTCTTGGGCAGAGTGACCACAAAATTCTAGAATTCTCTGTTCTTGGAGATGTCAGAAGCGTGACTAGTAAAACTGCTCTGTTGAACTTCCAGAGGGCGGACTTTGACCTATTCAGGCCACTTGTTGCAGGGGTTCCTTGGGAGTCCCGCCTTAAGGGTAAAGGGGTCCAAGAAGCCTGTATGCTCCTCAAGATGGAAATCTTAAAGGTAAAAGAACAGGCTGTCCCTGAATGCTGCAAGGTGAGCCGCAGGGGATGAAGACCGATGTGAATGAACTGGAATCTATTATTGAGACTCTAGAAGAAAAAGGGTGTCTATGTCCTCTGGAAGCAGGGACAGGCTACATGGGGAGATTACAAGGAGGCTGCTAAGGTATGCAGGTATGAAGTTTGGAATGCTAAAGCCCAGCTCAAATTTAGATTGGCCACTTCAGTGAAAGAAAATAATAAATCTTTTTACAAATGTATAAAGGGTAAGAGGAGAATCAAGGAAAATGTCCTCTCCTTACTTGATGCAGCAGGGAATGTGACCACTGAGAATAAGGGGAAGGCTGAGGTTTTCAATGCCTTTTTTATATCTACCTTTTACGGGCAGAACAGTTGTCCTCAGGTCACTTTATGCCCTGATCTGAAAGTCTGAGATGGAATGCAGAATACACCCCCAGTGATTCAGGTGGAGACAGTTAAAGAGCTCTTCCTCCACCTGGACTGTCACAAGTCCATGGGAGCAGACGGGCTCCATCCTCAGTTGCTGAGGGAGCTGGCAGGGGTGATTGCTGAGCCTCTCTCCACCATCTACCAGTGCTCCTGGTAAACTGGAGAGGTCCCAGAGGATTGGAAGCTTGTTGATGTGATTGCTATCTACAAGAAGGGTAGTAAGGAGGATCTGGGAAATTACAGGCCTGTCATGTTGACCAGGGAAAGTTATGGAGCAAATAATCTTGGGTGAGATCACATGGCATGTGCGTGGCATCCAGGGGATGAGGCCCAGCCAGCACGGATTCATGAAAGGCAGGTTGTGCTTAACCAACCTAATTTCCTTCTATGATTGGGTGACCAGGCTGGTAGATGAGGGTAAGGCTGTTGATGTAGTCTACCTAGACTTCAGCAAAGCCTTTGACATTGTCTCTCACAGTATTCTCCTGAGGTAACTGGCTGCACGTGGCCTAAACAGGTATACCCTTCTTTGGGTAAGGAATTGGCTGGAGGATCATGCCCAGAGGGTAGTGGTTAATGGAGTTAAGTCCTGCTGGTGACCTGCTACCAGTGCTGTCCCCCAGGGGTCGGTTCTAGGGCCCTTCATTGATGACCTGGATGAGGGGATTTAGTATATTTATATAAGTTTATATAAACTTATAGTAAGTTTGCAGATGACACCAAGTTGGGAGGTGGTATCAATCTACCCGAGGCTAGGGAGGTCCTCGAGAGGGATCTGGATAGGCTGAACCTCTGGGCTGAGGTTACTAGGATGAGGTTCAACAAGGCCAAGTACCGGGTCATGCACTTTGACCACAATAACCCCATGAAGCGCTATAGGCATGGGGCTGAATGACTGGACGACTGTGAAGAGGAAAGGGACCAGAGGGTGTTGGTTGATATTTGGCTGAGCTTGAGCCAACAGTGTGCCCAGGTGGCCAAGAAGGCCAACAGCATCCTGGCTTGTATTAGAAACAGTGTAGCCAGCAGGAGCAGAGATGTAATCATCCCTCTGAACTCAGCTCTGGTGAGGCCTCATCTTGAGCACTGTGTTCAGTTTTGGGCTTCTCACTACAAGAAAGACACTGAGGCCCTGGAATGTGTCCGGAGAAGGGCAACAAAACTTGTGAGGGGTCTGGAGCACAGGTCTTATGAGGAGCCGCTCAGGGAGCTGGGATTGTTTAGCCTGGAGAAGACAAGGCTCAGGGGAGACCTCATTGCACTCTACAGCTTCCTGAAGGAAGGCTGTGATGAGGAGGAGCTTTTCTTGTTCTCCCAAGCAACAAAAAGGACCCGAGGAAATGGCCACAAGTTGTATCAGAAGAGCTTTAGACTGGACATAAGAAGGAACTTCCTCTCTCAGAGAGCGGTCAGGCACTGGAATGGCTGCCCAGGGAGGTGGTGGAGTCACCATCCCTGGCAGTGTTCAAGAAGCATCTAGATAGGGAGCTAGGAGATACGGTTTAGTGTTTTTCTGTAGATATGGTAAAGGGAGGATGGTTGGAGTAGATGATCTTGTAGGTCCTTTCCAACCTTGTGATTCTATGAAAGGGCAGCAGCCTTTCCTCATCTTCCTTGGCCATCTGTCATGAAGAGTCTGTATCTGCTTTGCTACAGTTCAGAGGTGAGAATCAACCCACCATGTCTCTCTGAGCCAAACAATTCCCTAGGCCTGCAAATGCACAGTGATTTAGACTTTGCTGAGTGAATGTTTGTGGTCCTCTCATTAATGTAAAGACTCTTCCGAAAGCATCCCATTCCAGGAGTATGATTTGATTTAGCCTGGCTGGGCCTCAGATCTACACCGTGGTACTGGTGTTCAGAAAGTGGCACACAGGTACAAGACCCACAGTAGGGTTCACAGTTGTACAGTGAGCGCTGGTGCTACCAGGGGCACGCCTTTCCTGAAGGTCCTCAGCTGCATTTTCCAGCTGGCTGGGGGTGTGCTGGAGACTCCAGGGAACTGCCATTCAAACATGAGCCCAAAACAAACAAACATCATCAGTGAAAGAATGTACTTGTGTCACAGCTTCAGAATGCCTTAAGCTCTGGAATTTGCTGAATAACGCTGCATTTTCAGGTGCCCATTACTCAAACATCTGATGTCATTTAGGATGGCCAAGAATACTCCCATGCCCTGTCTGGCCCCCATCTGATGCTCAGGGAGTAGGTCACAGATCTTGTCTACTACAGATTGCAGGCACTGTTGCATACATCCATGAGTACCACAGGCACCTTGTGCTCATTGAGTGTCTGTTTTTGAGCAAGTAACTTCCACCTTAAGAAACACCAAGGATTCAGACCACGGGCTCACGCATTCAGGCAACGCCTTGTGCTCATCTGCTCCAAGCCAAGATTAGTCCCATCTCCCATAGGTCTGTGCTGAACTGAATCTCAATTCAACCCCAGGCTTTTACATCTGGAGATGAGACACCTGCATTGACTGCCCCAGCTGAATGACAGCCCTGCAAAGGGGAAGTCAGATTGTCCCTGTCCTGTCTGTGTGTCTTTTTTATTAAGGGCCAGGAGCAGAGCTTTCCAGATAAGGCATTTACATTTCTGCTAGGCAAACACGATCTGTTAGGACAACCTAATATAGTAAAAGAGTGCATCTCAAAGTTAGAAGTTAGGTACCGGGGCCCATAACCAAGTAGGATGTGAGGTTACGATAAGGGAGAAGTTTCCTGCACACTAAATGGAAGAAGCCAACCAGAACCAGACTACTTCTATCAAACATGATGAGGTAAAAAGGACAGAGTGAGGAAGACTTTGAGCCTTTGCAAGGAAGATGTCTGATTTCATCCCCATGACCACTGCAGGAAGAACCCAGCTAGAAACAGCGCATATGCCAGACGGAGGGGTGTTGCTGATGGGGTTCACTGTGCGATTGCCATCGAATGGGGAAGCAATACGAACTCAATATGAGTGATAAAGCTTCAACTTTATTGTGACTCTTACACAGCTTATATAGTGCTCCTAATACATGTGTCATTTGTTCACTGGTGAGTAGCTTATAGTTACCAGACAGAATAGCCATAAGAAGCTAGGCGGAATAGCCATATGAAGCAATTATCAAGCAAGACCCATGTGTGGGCTACTGCAGTTAGGACACTCGACGGCTTCCTTAGATTAGCGGATACAAATTCCATTTTTAGTTGTTTACAGCTTGCTTCAAGGACATTGTGTCCTTTGCTTACTGCTTAGTACTTTTCCATGAGTACAAAGTCTGTATTGCGATACAGGCTATGCTCATACACATCTTTGTGGCTGCCATGTTCATGCAGCCATTCTGCAACAGAGGGACAGAATGTAAATGAGTTCCTGGAAAATAATGAATATGAAGATGAGTTCCAGGAAATTGGTTGAATATGTATAGGCTTGGCTTTTAAATATATAACACTTCTGTTTGCTGGTGTGCAAGATAGGAGTGACCCGTTGTGCACCCAGTGCCAAATACATTCATTACAGAATCACAGAATCACAGAATGACCTGCATTGGAAGGGACCTCAAAGATCATGTAGTTCCAACCCCCCTGCCTAGCAGGGCCACCAAACATACACATTTACTAGATCAGGTTGCCCAGAGCCCTGTCCAAACTGGCCTTGAACACCTCCAAGGACGGGGCAGCCTGTTCTGGGGCCTAAACACTCTCCTAGTAAAGAACTTCCCCCTAACATCCAACCTAAATCTTCCCTCCTTCAACTTGGATTCATTTCCCCTAGTCCTGCTATTGTCAGCCCTTTTGAAGAGTTTACTCCGCTCTTGGGTGTAGGTTCCCTTCAGGTATTAAAAGGCTGCAATGTGGTCACCCCGCAGCCTTCTTTTCTCCAGGCTGAACAAGCCCAACTCCCTCAGCCTGTCCTCATAGTGGAGGTGCTCCAGCCCCCTGATCATCTTTGTGGCCCTCCTCTGGACCCTTTCCAAAATCTCTATGTCTTTCTTGTACTGAGGGCTCCACACCTGGACACAGTACTCCAGATGGGGCCTCACAAGAGCTCGGGTTATAGAGTTTAATTCTGCAACTAAACAACTAAAAACTAAAACAGGCTGCATCTGGAATCAGCCTGTCCAGTGGTGAATAATTTATCTGACATCCAAGTGCCTTTTTCAAAGATGACCCTGCTGTCTATCAGGAGCTTTCAGCTCTTCAGCCCCTGGGAAATCTCCAGAGGAAGCAGTGAGGAAGAGAAACTCAAATCCTCTGTTGAGCTGAGTTGGGTTGGACTCCTGGGATACAGGGAGCTTATTAAACTGGACGGTGCTGCAGAGAGACAGCTGTGCCTAGGAGCAGCTTTTGTGCACAGCATAGAATGTAGGTGACAGAAGGAGAGGAGAGAAAGGGGAGAGAGCTTCCAGGATGCGTGAGGTGTGAGCAGGCTGTGAGCTCACTGCAGGAGCATTGCACACAGATGTGTGGGGGGAAGGAGCCCCCCGGCAGGGCTTGTGCTGCCACAGCTGCTGCCTGGGGCAGGGGATCACAGCTCCACTGCACAACTAAATGTTTCTGAGGGCCCTCTGTGAGAGGAGAACCAAGGCAGGGATTTTCCATTTCCTGTTCTTAGGGAAAGCAGAAAGAACTGGAGGCTGACATCTAAAAGGGGCTGTTAAATTTGTACACAGCTCAGAGATTCCTGAATTATTCTTTAGTCTATTGCTTTTTTTGTGAACATTCACACATGATGTTCTTTCAGCTTCTTTTCTCTCGAATTCTGAAATTATTTGAAATTATCATAATTTTGTTTGGGCATTAATAATTCACTTATCCTGCATGTTTATATTTCAGATACTGAAAGACACAGAGTCTGGGATTGGGGGCTCTAATAGCATTGGGGTAAAGTTATGAGACATGAAACTGATGAAAATATCCAGGGAGATGGGATAAGAATATAAGATGATAGGAAGGTTACAGCCCCATATGCTTCTTTTACTTGTGAAATGAAGAACTGCATGTAATAAAATTCATGTAATAGAACTGAATGAACATTGTCATAAGAGAATGAAAACATTTCATACTACAGCAGAAGGAGTGTCTCTGAAAATGGTCTTTACTTGTCATTCACTTCTGATACAGGACTCCAAGGCCAGGAAAAGAAGTAGATGCCCAACAGCAGCTCCATCAGCAAGTTCCTCCTGCTGTCGTTGGCAGACACGCGACTGCTGCAGCTCCTGCACTTCTGGCTCTTCCTGGGCATCTACCTGGCTGCCCTCCTGGGCAATGGCCTCATCAGCACAGCCGTAGCCTGCGACCGCCGCCTGCACACTCCCATGTACTTCTTCCTCCTCAACCTGGCCCTCCTCGACCTGGGCTGCATCTCCACCACTCTCCCCAAAGCCATGGCCAACACCCTCTGGGACACCAGGGCCATCTCCTACGCAGGATGTGCTGCACAGTTCTTTTTCTTCCTCTTCTTCATGTCAGCAGAGTATTCCCTTCTCACCGTCATGTCCTATGACCGCTACGTTGCCATCTGCAAGCCCCTTCACTATGGAACCTTGATGGACAGCAGAACTTGTGCCACCATGGCGGCAGCTGCCTGGGGCACTGGTGTTCTCAATTCCCTGCTGCACACTGCCAGTACATTTTCACTGCCTCTCTGCCATGGGAATGTTGTGAACCAGTTGTTCTGTGGAATCCCCAAGATCCTCAAGCTCTCATGCTCAGAATCAAATCTAAGGGAAGTTGCGCTTATCATTTTTAGTATCATTTTAGTCTTTGGGTGCTTTGTTTTCATAGATTTTTCCCATGTGCAGATCTTCATGGCCATGCTGAGGATGCCCTCTGAGCAGGGATGGCACAAAGCCTTCTCCAAGTTCCTCCCTCATTTGGCCATCGTCTCCCTCTTTCTCATCACTGTCTTTTATTCCTACCTGAAGCCCCGCTCCGCCTCTTCCCCATCCATGGACCTGATGGTGGCAGTTCTGTACTCAGTATTCCTCCAACACTGAACTCCCTCATCTACACCATGAGGAAGAGGAAGATCAAGCTCACACTCAGGAAGGTTTTCCAATATGCACTATTTCAGCTTCCATAAAGTGCACATCTTCCTCACAGTGATGGTTCTTTATGATTTATGCAGCTTTGATTGTTTGATCGTGTATGATACAGCAATCTGCAGAAAAATATTGCAAATTATTTCACTTATTTCCTACCTAAATTCTATTTTCTCACTCTAAGAGCTCGTGTAAGCATTGAACTAGATTCCCTGAATGGGTTAATAGATAAATAAAAAGCTTTCAACGTAGACTTCTCCATAGCTCTTCTCTCTTCCTACCTTGTCTGGGTCTGGGAGAGGTACAGCCACAGCCACAGACAGCAGCACAAGGTGCTGTTTTCAATCCTGCTGTATTTACCCTGCCACAGTGCTCTCAGGTCCTCACATTTGTGCAGGTCTTGCGTGTCTCACAACAGTTCTGTTGTCTCTACAGTAGCATTCAGGGACAGCAGTCAGTAGCCAGCAATATGAACAGCTATGTCAGTGCTGGTCCCCTTGCTGGCATTGTCATGGAGTTATCGAGATCAATCTGTGACCCTGACAGGGGGGGCAGTAGGCGCATGGGCCCCCAGGCCCCAAAGAAATGGGAAGTGTAAAGGAAACATGGTAGGGAGATGGGAGCTGGGTTCAAGGAAACAAACAGAGCAGCGGCAATGACCTAAGAAGGAAACCTAGTTTTACTATGATATGTGGAATATCAATAGGAAAAATTACAAACACATGATATTCCACCCCTTATTCTACTTCACACTATCATGCTTAGAAAACAGAATCACATAATGACACAGAATTATCAAGGTTGGAAAAGACCTAGAAGATCATCTAGTCCAACCATTACCAATACTCCCATCTAAATCACATCTCTCAACACAACATCCAAACTTTTCTTGAACACTCCCATGGTTGGTGACCCCACCACCTCCCTGGGCAGTGCATTCCAGTGCCTGACTGCCCTTTCCGAGAAGCAATACTTCCTAATGTCCAGCCTGAATCTCCCCTGGCACAGCTTGAAACCATTCCCTCTAGTTCTATCACTGATTACATGAGAGAAGAACCCAACCCTCAGCTCATTACAACCTCCCTTCAGGAAGTTATAGAGAGCAATAAGGTCTCCCCTGAGCCTCCTCTTCTCCCAGCTGAACAATCCCAGCTCCCTCAGCCACTCCTCATAAAGCCTGTGCTCCAGACCCCTCACCAGCTTCATAGCCCTCCTCTGAACATGTTCCAGGGCCTCAATGTCTTTCTTGCAGTGAGGGGCCCAAAACTGAACACAATACTCAAGGTGCGGCTGCACCAATGCCGAGTACAGGGGGACAATTACCTCTCTGTTCCTGCTAGTAACACTGTTTGTGATGCAAGCCAGGATGCCGTTGGCCTTCTTGGCCACCTGGGCACACTGTCAGCTCATGTTCAGCCGAGCATCGATCAGTACCCCCAGGTCCATTTCCTCCACACAGTCCTCCAGCCACTCTAACCCAAGCCTATAGTGCTGCCTGGGGTTTTTGTGGTTAAAGTGCAGGACTCGGCATTTGGTCTTGTTGAATCTCATCCCATTGGCTTTGGCTCAGCTCTCCAGCCTATCCAGATCCCTCTGTAGGGCCTCGCTACCCTCAGGCAGATCAACACTCCCTGCCAACTTGGTGTCATCTGCGAACTTCCTGAGGGAGCACTAAATGCCCTCATCCAAGTAATCAATAAAGATGTTGAAGAGGACAGGCCCCAGCACCGACCCTCGGGGAACACTACTTGTGACTGCTCTCCAACTGGATTTAACTCCATTTACCACCACTCTCTGGGCCCGGCCCTCCAGCCAGCTCCTTAACCAGCCGAGAGTGCACCCATCCAAGCCATGGGCTGACAGCTTTTGCAGGACAATAGCATGGGAGACAGTGTCGAAGGCTTTGCTGAAGTCTAAGTAGAACACATCAACAGCCTTTCCTTCATCCATCAGATGGGTCACAGGATCGTAGAAGGAGATCAGATTTGTCAAGCAGGACCTGCCCTTCACGAACCAATGCTGGCTAGGTCTGATCTCCTGGTCATCCCTCACCTGCCATGTGATCTCCCTCAAGACAATCTGCTCCATTACCTTCTATTGCACCGAGGTCAGGCTAACAGGCCTGTAGTTCCCCGGATCGTCCTTACAACCTTCCTTGTAAATGGGAGTCACGTTGGCAAGCCTCCACTCTTCCAGGACCTCAGCTGCTAACAGGGAGCACTGAAAGATAACAGAAAGCGGCTCAGCTATCACCTCCGCTAGTTCCTTCAGCACTCTCGGGTGAATCTCATCCAGACCCATGGACTTGTGGCAGTCAAGTTGGAGTAGTTATTCCCTGAACGCTTCTTCAAGAATCATAGGGGGTTCAGTCCGCTCCCCAGCCAAGACTAGCAAGTCAGAGTGTGGGGAGCCCTAGGAATAACCGAGATGACTTTTAAAGACAGACGTAAAGAAGGCATTTGGAACCTCTGCTTCTTCCTTATCCTCTGTGATCACATTCCCAGCCTCGTCCAGTAAAGAATGGAGATTCCCCTTTGTCCTCCTCTTACAGTTGATGTATTTGTAAAAGAGTTTCTTGTTTGTTTTTATCCCAGTGGCCAGCTTAGATTCAAGCTGGGCTTTTGCCTCTCTGATTTTCCCTCTATACATCTTAACAGCCTCTTTGTAGTCATTCTGAGTTGCTCTTCCCTCCTTCCACAAGCAGTAGATTCTCTTTTTCTCCTGCAACCTTAAGAACAGTTCCCTATTCATCCATGCCTGTCTTCTTCCCCGCTGGCTCATTTTGGGGCTCAGGGTGACCGCCTACTCCTGAGCCTTTAAGACTTCCTTCTTAAAGAGCGACCAGCCATCTTGGACCCCTTTGTTCGCTAAGACTGAATGCCAGGGGACTGCCCCTACTAGTCTTCTGAAAAAGTCAAAGTCTGCCCTCTGGAAGTCTAAGGTGGCAGTTTTGCTATTCTCCCTCCAGGTTCCACCTAGAATCAAGAAATCTACCATTTCATGGTCACTCTGTCCAAGACAGCCCACAACCTCCACATCTCCCACCAGACTGTTTCTGTTTGTGAACATCAGGTCTAGAAGGGCAACTCCTCTCGTGGGCTCTCTCACAAGCTGCATTAGGATTTTCTCCTCAGGAAACCCACTTGGCTGGTTTGATGACAACTAAAAAGAAAGACTCAGGCTTTTGTAACAGTCAAACTCTGAACAAGTGAAATGTGATGAGGTCTGAGTTCTCGGGCTGCTCAGCCAACAGACTCCCCTGCAGCGATCTCCCCATCATGGCATCATTTAGGTTAGAAATGACCTCTCAGGCCATCCAACTTTAACGTGGATAAGATCTGCTTCAATTCCAGTGCCCCCTCTTGTATTACCTGGGCTGTAAGATCAGAAGAAGATGTAGGAGATGTGGCTGTAGAGGGTGAATCTTCCCACCAAAATCCCATTATGAGTTGCTGCCATGTGACAGCTGGCAGCAGAGGGGCAGCCTGACAGAATGGCATCTGACGTGGAAGCACACATGAAGCAACGGTGTGCCATTGAATTCCTCCAAGTGGAAAAAACTGCACACGTTGACATTCACCAATGTTTGCTGAACATTTCTGGAGACCAAACAGTGGATGTGAGCAGAGTAAGGCAATGGGAGGTGTATTTCAGCAGTGGTAACAGTGGGTCACCATTGCTGTTGCAGACGGTAATGAGCACGACACATAGGCGCATCTTCCCTCCCCTCAGTCTCCCATCTCTGTTCTCCAGGCTTCTCCCAACCTCCTCATTTCAGTCATCTCATTAGCGGCAGCCTTCTGCCTAACAGCCTATGCTCTAAGAATGGCTCCTGTAGGTGATGGGTAACTTTTACCAGAACTTTGTGCAAGATTCCTCTACCACAGACAACCCTGGAGGCACAGACCACCTCTGTGTACAAAATGGAAGCAGTCCTGAAGGAAGCTTGGAAACTTCTGACATGATAACGCATATCCAAGATCTTGTCCTGTGCAGGGTCACAAAGGGAATGAGGAAGAGGGGACCTGACAACGTCCTATGTGAAGTATAAGCAAAGCGGTTGTCGCTTTCCCTGGACTGGTGAGCTCATAGATCTGGTTGGTTGCCAACTGGGGTAGGAGAACTCCTTGGGAGTTCCTACAAAGGGACCCATAAGTCATATGTGGGGAACATAAGTCGTACGCGAGGTACCTTGTGCAATGATTTGTGGTGGGAGCTACAGGTTGGGGATGGTTACAAGAGTGGGAACAAAACAATTTTGGCAGTGGAGGGGTAAAGCTATTTGGGCTGCTGTACTGTGGAAGGACATTGCTGCCCAAACAAAGAATATGGTTATAAACGTGCATCATGTAGATGCCCATGTAACCAAGTGTCGGGCTACTGAAGAACTGCAGAATAACAATAAGGTAGATCGAGCTGCCAGAATTGAGGTGACTCAAATAGACTTGGACTAGCAGAACAAGGGAGAGCTATTTCTAGCCCGCTGGGCCCATGAGACCTCAGTCCATCAAGGAAGAGATGAGACATATACATGGGCTAGAGACCGAGGGGTGGATTTAACTGCGGACGCTATCGCTCAGGTTATTCATGACTGTGAAACATGTGTTGTAATTAAACGAGCCAAGAGGATGAAACGTCTCTGGGGGGAAGGGAGGTGGCAGAATTATAGATATCAGGAGGTATGGCAGGTTGATTATATCACTTTGCCACGATCTCTCTTTGGTAAGTGTTATGCGCTTACCACAGTGGAGGCAACCACTGGGTGGCTCGAAAAATACACAGTACCCCATGCTACCACCTGCATCACCATACTGGGTCTGGAGAGGCAAATCCTGTGGAGACATGGCACCCCAGAAAGAAATGAGTCTGATAATGGGACTCATTTCAAAAATTCACTTGTGGATACCTTGGCCAGAGACCATGGCATTGAGTGGATTTATCATATCTCCTATCATACACCAGCCTCTGGTAAGATTGAATGCTTCAAAGGGTTGTTAAAAACCGTGTTGAAAGCAATGGGAGGCTGAACATTTTAGAATTAAGAACATTGCTAGTTAACACAAGTGGATCTGTCAGTAGAGATGGTGCTACACAATCCAGCTCCCTACATACTGTAGAGGGAGATAAGGTCCCTGCGGTGCATGTAAAGAACATGTTGGGAAAAGCTGTTTGGGTCTTTCTAGCCTGTGGAAAGGGCAAACCTCTCTGTGGAACTGTATATGACCAGGGACCAGGGTGCACTTGGTGGGTGATGCAGAAGGATGGGGATGTTCAATGTGTGTAACAAGGGAATTTGAAGTTGGGGGAGTGCAGTCAGTAATTCCATGTATGTATATGTATATAGACCTGTGTGTGTAATGCATTTTAATTATTGATTATTTGTATATAGATATGTTTTCTAAGCATGATGTAGTGATGTAGAATAAGGGGTGGAATGTAATGGTTTTGTAATTTTTTTCCATTGGTATTCCACATATCATAGTTAGTAAAACAAGTTTTTCTTCTTCGGTCTTTGCTGATTGTTTGTGTCCTTGAGCCCAGCTCCAGTCTCCCTACCCTGTTCCTTTTTCCCTTCCCATTTGTTTGGGGCCAGGGGACCCACAGGCCTCCTGCCCACCCTGTCACTGTCATACCCTGATCTGGATAACTCCATGACAGTGCTAACAAAGAGACCAGCTCTGGCACAACCGTTCATATTGCTGGCTACTGACTGCTGTCCCGGAGTGCTACTGTAGAGACAACAGGACTGTTGTGAAACACAGAAGACCTTCAGGCCTGCACAAATGCGAGGACTTGAGAGCACTGAGGCAGGATGGAAAAGAGCTTGTTGTGCTGCTGTCATGGGCTGTAGCTCCCCCAGAACCAGACAAGGGAGGAAGAAAGAAGAGATAAAGAAAAGTCTATTTTGAAAACTTTTTTATTTATCTCTTAACCTATTCAGGCAATCTGGTTCCATGTTTTCACAAGCTCTTGGTATAATAAAATGGAAAGCAGGTAGGAAAGAAGTAGTGAAATAAATTGCAACTTATTTGCAGGTTACGGTATTACACAAAATAAAAAATACAAACAAGAATAAAACATAAATAACCATCACTGAGAATCCTGTGAGGAAGATGTGCTCATTATTGAATCTGGAATAGATCATATTGCAACACCTTCCTGAGAGCATGCCTGATCTCCCTGTTCCTCAGGCTGTAGATAATAGGGTTCAGTGTTGCAGGAACCACTGAGTACAGAAGTGCCACTGTCAGATCCAGGAGTGGGGAGGAAATGGAGAATGGCTTCAGGTGGGCAAAAGAAGCAGTGCTAAGAAAGAGGAAGACCACAGCCAGGTGAGGGAGGCATGTGGAGAAGACTTTGTGCCGTCCCTGCTCAGAGGGCATCCTCAGCACAGCAAGGAAGATCTGCACATAGAACACAACTATAAAAACAAAGCACCCAAAGGCTAAACTTAGACTAAAAATGAGAAACACAACTTCCCTGAGGTATGAGGCTGAGCAGGAGAGCATGCGGATCTGGGGGACTTCACAGAAAAACTGGTTGACAACATTCCCATGGCAGAGAGGCAGTGAAAATGTTCTGGCAGTGTGCAGCAGGGAATAGAGAACCCCAGCGCCCCAGGCAGCTGCTGCCATGGTGGAACAAGCTCTGCTGTCCATCAAGGTCCCGTAGTGTAGGGGCTTGCAGATGGCAACGTAGCGGTCATAGGACATGACAGAGAGAAGGGAATACTCTGCTGAGGCAAAGAGGAGAAAGAAAAAGAGCTGTGCAGCACATCCTGCGTAGGAGATGGCCCTGGTGTCCCAGAGGGTGTTGGCCATGGCTTTGGGGAGAGTGGTGGAGATGCAGCCAAGATCGAGGATGGACAGGTTGAGGAGGAAGAAGTACATGGGAGTGTGCAGGCGGCGGTCGCAGGCTACGGCTGTGCTGATGAGGCCGTTGCCCAGGAGGGCAGCCAGGTAGATGCCCAGGAAGAGCCAGAAGTGCAGGAGCTGCAGCTGTCGCGTGTCTGCCAATGGCAGCAGGAGGAACTCGCTGATGGAGCTGCTGTTGGGCATCTGCTTCTGTTCCTGGGCTTGGAGTCCTGTTCAGTGTGCAGAAGATAATGACAAGTCCAGTACCATTCTCTTAGACACTTCGCTGTATTATGAAATGTTTTCATTCTTTTATGACAATGTCCATTTAGCACCATTACTTTCATTTAATTTCATGAAGTTCAACATTCCCTAAGCAGAAGAAGCATATGGAGCTTTAACCTTCCTCTCCTCTTCCAATCTAATCCCATCTCCCTGAATATTTTCATCAGCTTCATGTCTCATAACTTTACCTCTACTGCTATTAAGACCACCAGACCCAACCTCTGTGACTTTCAATATCTTTAAGAGAAACCTGCCTGTTTCCAGGATAATTGTATTACTCAGGTCAACAGAAAATGATGATAATTTCAACTAATACTACCCTACGAGAGAGGAGTATCTGAAAGCACATAATGTGTGACTGCTCACAGAACAAGAAATAGACAGAGGAAAAGATCAGAAATTTCAGAGCTGTGTTTTAATTTGACTGCCCCTTTTAGGTTTCAGCCTCCAATCCTTTTTGCCTTCCCTAAGAACAAGAAATGGAAAATCTCTACCCTGGCTCTCTTCTTCCCACGGGCCCTCAGAAACATTCAGTTGTGCAGTGGAGCTGTGATCCCTATGCAACAGGCAGCAGCTGTGGCAGCACAAGCCCTGCCGGGGGGCTCCTTCCCCACACACCACGTCTCCCCTCAGCACCCTGGGCAGCTCCCCGGGCAGGCTGAGTGCTGAGCCTGGCGGGTGGCAGAGACCCATACCCGGCACACAGCCTCTGGGGCACAGCAGGGACCCTGCTCTGCAGGACAGACCTGGGCACCCACCTGCAGCCCCGGCTGCACAGCCTGCAGCCGTGCTGGTACACGCAGCCCTCAGGACTGTGCACTGATGCTGCAGCATGGAAGACCTCAGCTGCAGTTGAAGTTTTTTTCCACTGTAGAGAAACAGGCTGAGCCTGCAGCCAGATCTGCTCTGGGATGTCCCAGATTTAGTTAACCATCTATGAATATCATCTGCTTGGCCTAAAGTGAGACTTACCATGTCATGGTCTGTGTGCAATGCTCCTGCAGTGAGCTCACAGCCTGCTCACACCTCACGCATCCTGGAAGCTCTCTCCCCTTTCTCTCCTCTCCTTCTGTCACCTACATTCTATGCTGTGCACAAAAGCTGCTCCTAGGCACAGCTGTCTCTCTGCAGCACCGTCCAGTTTAATAAGCTCCCTGTATCCCAGGAGTCCAACCCAACTCAGCTCAACAGAGGATTTGAGTTTCTCTTCCTCACTGCTTCCTCTGGAGATTTCCCAGGGGCTGAAGAGCTGAAAGCTCCTGATAGACAGCAGGGTCATCTTTGAAAAAGGCACTTGGATGTCAGATAAATTATTCACCACTGGACAGGCTGATTCCAGATGCGCTGTTTTTAGTTGCAGAATTAAACTCTATAACCCGAGCTCTTGTGAGGCCCCATCTGGAGTACTGTGTCCAGGTGTGGAGCCCTCAGTACAAGAAAGACATAGAGATTTTGGAAAGGGTCCAGAGGAGGGCCACAAAGATGATCAGGGGGCTGGAGCACCTCCACTATGAGGACAGGCTGAGGGAGTTGGGCTTGTTCAGCCTGGAGAAAAGAAGGCTGCGGGGTGACCACATTGCAGCCTTTTAATACCTGAAGGGAACCTACACCCAAGAGCGGAGTAAACTCTTCAAAAGGGCTGACAATAGCAGGACTAGGGGAAATGAATCCAAGTTGAAGGAGGGAAGATTTAGGTTGGATGTTAGGGGGAAGTTCTTTACTAGGAGAGTGTTTAGGCCCCAGAACAGGCTGCCCCGTCCTTGGAGGTGTTCAAGGCCAGTTTGGACAGGGCTCTGGGCAACCTGATCTAGTAAATGTGTATGTTTGGTGGCCCTGCTAGGCAGGGGGGTTGGAACTACATGATCTTTGAGGTCCCTTCCAATGCAGGTCATTCTGTGATTCTGTGATTCTGTAATGAATGTATTTGGCACTGGGTGCACAACGGGTCACTCCTATCTTGCACACCAGCAAACAGAAGTGTTATATATTTAAAAGCCAAGCCTATACATATTCAACCAATTTCCTGGAACTCATCTTCATATTCATTATTTTCCAGGAACTCATTTACATTCTGTCCCTCTGTTGCAGAATGGCTGCATGAACATGGCAGCCACAAAGATGTGTATGAGCATAGCCTGTATCGCAATACAGACTTTGTACTCATGGAAAAGTACTAAGCAGTAAGCAAAGGACACAATGTCCTTGAAGCAAGCTGTAAACAACTAAAAATGGAATTTGTATCCGCTAATCTAAGGAAGCCGTCGAGTGTCCTAACTGCAGTAGCCCACACATGGGTCTTGCTTGATAATTGCTTCATATGGCTATTCCGCCTAGCTTCTTATGGCTATTCTGTCTGGTAACTATAAGCTACTCACCAGTGAACAAATGACACATGTATTAGGAGCACTATATAAGCTGTGTAAGAGTCACAATAAAGTTGAAGCTTTATCACTCATATTGAGTTCGTATTGCTTCCCCATTCGATGGCAATCGCACAGTGAACCCCATCAGCAACACCCCTCCGTCTGGCATATGCGCTGTTTCTAGCTGGGTTCTTCCTGCAGTGGTCATGGGGATGAAATCAGACATCTTCCTTGCAAAGGCTCAAAGTCTTCCTCACTCTGTCCTTTTTACCTCATCATGTTTGATAGAAGTAGTCTGGTTCTGGTTGGCTTCTTCCATTTAGTGTGCAGGAAACTTCTCCCTTATCGTAACCTCACATCCTACTTGGTTATGGGCCCCGGTACCTAACTTCTAACTTTGAGATGCACTCTTTTACTATATTAGGTTGTCCTAACAGATCGTGTTTGCCTAGCAGAAATGTAAATGCCTTATCTGGAAAGCTCTGCTCCTGGCCCTTAATAAAAAAGACACACAGACAGGACAGGGACAATCTGACTTCCCCTTTGCAGGGCTGTCATTCAGCTGGGGCAGTCAATGCAGGTGTCTCATCTCCAGATGTAAAAGCCTGGGGTTGAATTGAGATTCAGTTCAGCACAGACCTATGGGAGATGGGACTAATCTTGGCTTGGAGCAGATGAGCACAAGGCGTTGCCTGAATGCGTGAGCCCGTGGTCTGAATCCTTGGTGTTTCTTAAGGTGGAAGTTACTTGCTCAAAAACAGACACTCAATGAGCACAAGGTGCCTGTGGTACTCATGGATGTATGCAACAGTGCCTGCAATCTGTAGTAGACAAGATCTGTGACCTACTCCCTGAGCATCAGATGGGGGCCAGACAGGGCATGGGAGTATTCTTGGCCATCCTAAATGACATCAGATGTTTGAGTAATGGGCACCTGAAAATGCAGCGTTATTCAGCAAATTCCAGAGCTTAAGGCATTCTGAAGCTGTGACACAAGTACATTCTTTCACTGATGATGTTTGTTTGTTTTGGGCTCATGTTTGAATGGCAGTTCCCTGGAGTCTCCAGCACACCCCCAGCCAGCTGGAAAATGCAGCTGAGGACCTTCAGGAAAGCCATGCCCCTGGTAGCGTCAGCGCTCACTGTACAACTGTGAGTCCCACAATGGGTCTCGTGCCTGTGTGCCACTTTCTGAACACCAGTACCACGGTGTAGATCTGAGGCCCAGCCAGGCTAAATCAAATCATGCTCCTGGAATGGGATGCTTTCGGAAGAGTCTTTTCATTAATGAGAGGACCACAAGCATTCACTCAGCAAAGTCTAAATCACTGTGCATTTACAGGCCTAGGGAATTGTTTGGCTCAGAGAGACATGGTGGGTTGATTCTCACCTCTGAACTGTAGCAAAGCAGATACAGACTCTTCATGACAGATGGCCAAGGAAGATGAGGAAAGGCTGCTGCCCTTTCATAGAATCACAAGGTTGGAAAGGACCTACAAGATCATCTACTCCAACCATCCTCCCTTTACCATATCTACAGAAAAACACTAAACCGTATCTCCTAGCTCCCTATCTAGATGCTTCTTGAACACTGCCAGGGATAGTGACTCCACCACCT
Organism: Coturnix japonica; assembly: GCF_054131305.1. Lineage (NCBI taxonomy): Eukaryota > Metazoa > Chordata > Aves > Galliformes > Phasianidae > Coturnix > Coturnix japonica. The sequence goes on from NC_140700.1 coordinate 334,679, forward strand.
CCCTGGGCAGCCATTTCAGTGCCTGACCGCTCTCTGAGAGAGAAAGTTCCTTCTTATGTCCAGTCTAAAGCTCTTCTGATACAACTTGTGGCCATTTCCTCGGGTCCTTTTTGTTGCCTGGGAGAACAAGAAAAGCTCCTCCTCATCACAGTCTCCCTTCAGGAAGTTGTAGGGTGCAATGAGGTCTCCCCTGAGCCTCGTCTTCTCCAGGGCAAACAATCCCAGCTCCCTGAGCCACTACTCATAAGACTTGTGTTCCAGACCCCTCACAAGTTTTGTTGCCCTTCTCTGGACACATTCCAGCGCTTCAGTGTCTTTCTTGTAGTGAGGAGCCCCAAACTGAACACAGTACTCAAGATGCGGCCTCACCAGAGCTGAGTGCAGAGGGATGATCACTTCTCTGCTCCTGCTTGCCACACTATTTCTAATACAGGCCAGGATGCTGTTGGCCTTTTTGGCCACCTGGGCACACTGTTGGCTCACGTTCAGCCAAGCATTGACCAATACCCCCAGGTCCCTTTCCTCTTCACAGTCATCCAGCTACTCTGCCCCAAGCCTATAGCACTGTATGGGGTTTTTGTGGTCAAAGTGCAGGACCTGGCACTTGACCTTGTTGAACCTCATCCCATTAACCTCATCCCAGTGATTCAGCCTATCCAGAATCCTTTGGAGGGCCTTTTTACCCATTGGGCAGATCAACACCAACTCCCAGCTTGGTATCATCTGCAAACTTACTTAGCTTGCACTCAATTCCCTCATCCAGGAAGGATGGGATATGGGTTTCCAAAGAAAGGGCATTTTGAGCCACTAAGAGATGGGATTTGGGGGACCCTGAGAAAAAATGAGTAGGGTGCAAATGGAAGAAATTTGGTTATGCCAAGTAGAGGGGTGGCCTCTACCAGGCTGGGACAGACCCCACCTGCTACTGCAGAGCTCCCTGCAAGTCTGCCCTTGGGCACAATCAGAGTGGCTACCTGGGCACTCACCACAGCATATTCCAAGTATGGAACTTGCACAAGTGGCTGTGGAGAGAGGAGTAGGAGAGAGTGAGAGAGACACGCAGTGGGGACCCCCACTGCCAATCACCTCCAGCCCCAGTCCACATCCCCCACAGATGCTTCACCTGAGCTTCCACTGTGTAGCACAGGGCAGCAAGGAGCATCATGAGGCTGAGCACAGCTGCCTTCACCTTCCTCTGTGCTCCAGGATGTGGTGAGGCTGAAGGAGGCAAGGTCTTCATTTATCCTCCCAGAACCCCTCCCACTCCCCAAGTGCCCATGGGCTTGACAGGCTCCCCTGGCATGGACTGGACCAGCATGCAGCCATCCCCTTCCCCAGCCCCAGGAAACAGGAGGAAGCCAAGGATCAGAAGAAGAACACTGAGTGTTGGGATCCCAATGGCATTGAGCCCAAAGCCCCCAGGTCCCAGCACTCAGCACACATGGACTTTTTGTCCTCCAGGACCACCCAGAGATGACACTATCCCCATATCAAGGCTTTGTCCAAGGACTCATCCCTGAGTCCTGTCCAGTCCTGTGAGGCTGCATGGTGTGATGCTGATCCTTTGGGGAACTGTGACACAGCATTTGGGGACACTGGGAGGTAAAAGACTAATAGGGACATGGGCAGTGATGAAATTATAGAGATACTTCGAAGACAAGGGGTCACAGGGATATGGGGACATGAAGATACAGGAACATCATGGGGATATGAGTATATCATGGCAGTACGGAGACATCATGGAGATATGGGGAAATGGGGACATGCGGCCAAATTGGAGATGCTTGGTGACAGGGACCTGGAAGTTTGTAGATGGTGCAATCAAGGCCAGGCTGGACATGGCACTGGACAGCCTGGTCTGGTGGCTTGTGACCCTGCACACAGCAGGGGTGTTGAAGCTAGGTAATCACTGTTGTCCTTTTTAACCCAGGCCATTCCGTGGTTCTATGTGGATAGTGGGTACAGGTGGGTGACAAGGACACATAGGGAGGTTACCAGTGTTCACTCAGTGCCTTTGTTGTCATGCTGAAGCTCAGGAGTGAATAACAGACCATGGCTATGGCTGATGGGTTTCCTCCTCATTTACTGCTGGAAAACCCAAAGACCACGACTTTTAGGATTGTGGAATCTCAAAATCATGGAATACCTGAACCACAGAGTCACAGACTCATAAAAATCAGTGAGTCATGGAATCACAGAATGTGAAATCACAGCACTATAGAACTACTGAATCATGGAATCATTTAGGTGGGACAAGACCTCTTAAGTCTCATCCGGAGATGTGTCATGTATTTTCTGCTCTGTTTACATAGCCATGAGCAGAAGTCTCCATGCTAGATTTAGATATTTGTATCTCATAACTCCGATGGCAGTAGTGCTGCTTCTGTCCTCGAGGACAGTTTGCCATTAGGTCATGCAGGCAGGAAATCCAAGGCTGGGGGTGAAAATCGGCTGGAGGTACCTGAATAGGTTCTGAAGTCACTGGGCTGTGTGCCTGAGCTTCAGCAGATCAAAGGTGGCCTATGGGTTTTGTTCCTGTGGTGATTCAGCAGCCAGTCATGGCTTCAAAGAGAATGAGTCGATGTATCCAGAAGAAAGAGAAGAAATAATAGAGTGCTGATAAATGTCTTAGAACTACAAACAACTCAAGGATTCTAAAAGGAAACACGATATGCCAATTTGAAATGCTTCATCTGACAGAACAGCCAGCTGGTCACAGCTTTCAGGGGGCATTTGCCATAAACAGGAGAGCTGCTGTAGGTCAGCTCTGAGAACAACACTTGAATGTTTACTTTGGAAATTGCGTGGGGAGCAACCAGCTGGAAGAGCTTCCCTTTCCTGACCTCCTCATATCAGTCATCTCATTAGGGGCAGCTTTCTGCCTAACAGCCTATGCTCCAGAATGGCTCCTGTAGGTGCTGGGTAAATTTTATCAGACCTTTGTGCAGGATTCCTCTGCCACAGACCATCCTGGAGGCAGCGACCACCTCTTTGTACAAAATGGAAGAAGCCCTGAAGGAAGCTTGGTAACTTCTGACCTTATAACTCATATCTAAGAATTTGTCTAGTGCAGGGTCTCACAGGGAATGAGGAAGTGGGAACCTGACAACCATCGTGCAAACCGGCTGCTGCTGCTGGCTTCTCAGAGGCACTGACAGATGTGAGCCTGAAAGCACAGACCCCAGCCAGGAGCCCAGGGATGGCCCGTCAACTGTTGCAAGCTGAAGTCAGCTCACAGTTTGATGATCAGCCATGGGCTTCCTGCTGGACTGTGTGTTTCTGAGAACATCCAACCCCAACAGCTTTAGAAATGTCTCACAAGAAGGAGGAAAGACAGAGTGACTGCACGTCCTTTATTCTGTTAAGGTTCACAGAGAGTCCAGTTCATTATGTACAGTACGTCTGCGCTACACTACAAAGTTACAAGCTAAAGAAGAATTGGTACGTGTAATGATATTTTAGTGAAAAACATTACAATATTAAAAAAAAAAAAAGATTTAATACATTTCAGTTATAAAAACTGAACAAAACAAAACAACAAGAGCATGCATCAGTAAAACCTGCATTACATACCATAAATTCCAAAAGATAGGCAGCTCAGTGTTTTTGAAACACATTTGATCATCACTTTTTTCACTGCGTCCTTGACTTCCTGGTTCCTCATGCTGTAGATGAGGGGGTTCACTGCTGGAGGTACCACGGAGTACAGAACTGCCACCATCAGGTCCATAGAGGGGGAGGAGACGGAGGGGGGCTTCAGGTGGGCAAAAAAGGCAGTACTGAGTATTAGGGAAACCACAACCAGGTGAGGGAGGCACGTGGAGAAGGCTTTGTGCCGTCCATGCTCAGAAGGCATCCTTATCACGGCAAGGATGATCTGTACATAGGACACAACTATGAAAACAAAGCACCCAAGGACTAAACAGACACTAAAAATGATAAGCGCAACTTCCCTGAGGTAGGAGGCTGAGCAGGAGAGCTTGAGGATCTGTGGGATTTCACAGAAAAACTGGTTGACAACATTGCCTTGGCAGAGAGGCAGTGAAAACGTACTGGCAGTGTGCAGCAGGGAATTGAGAACACCAGTGCCCCAGGCAGCTGCTGCCATGGTGGCACAAGTTCTGCTGTTCATCAAGGTCCTGTAGTGAAGGGGCTTGCAGATGGCAATGTAGCGGTCATAGGACATGATGGTGAGAAGGGAATACTCTGCTGAGAGGAAGAAGAAAATGAAAAAGACCTGTGCAGCACACCCGGAGTAGGAGATGGCCCTGGTGTCCCAGAGGGTGTTGGCCATGGCTTTGGGGAGAGTGGTGGAGATGCAGCCCAGGTCGAGGAGGGCCAGGTTGAGGAGGAAGAAGTACATGGGAGTGTGCAGGTGGTGGTCGCAGGCTACGGCTGTGCTGATGAGGCCGTTGCTGAGGAGGGCAGCCAGGTAGATGCCCAGGAAGAGCCAGAAGTTCAGGAGTTGCAGCTGCTGCGTGTCTGCCAACGGCAGCAGGAGGAACTCGCTGATGGAGCTGCTGTTGGGCATCTACTGATCCTGGACATGAGCAATCACGCCAGCAGAAAGAAAGGCAAGTTAGGTGAGAGTTCTCTTGGCACAAACCTGTACTGTTTCTTAGTGACCTTCCTCCTGCCGTATGATCCTATCCTTTCTCTTCCTCTGAGGGTAATATTGGTTCAGATCCACGGCCTAAGATTGTTGTCATGAGTTGGAATGTGGATGGAAGAGGAGAGACCTCTGCCCGTGGGCTCTGGAGAAGATGATCCTGAGCCACCCAGGTGGGTACACTGTAAAGTGGCAGGAGTGCTCAGATTTACTTGTAGAATGTGACATGTCACTTAGCAACTCACCACATCATCTCCCTGGGCTTTCAGGTAACAGAGAGATGCTAAGGCAAAGATTTGCATCCTACAGGGCAGCTCGCAGCTTGGAAGGACATCTCTCTGAGAGAGAGAGACAAGTGTCCTAATGATGGAGTCTCATTAAAAGAAATTCAGCAAGTTTTCCAGCCGCACAGAGTGTGTTGTCCACAGCCCTGAGTAGCCGCTCTCAGACCTTGTGCTGCAGAAGGAAATGAGCTCACGCCTGGAGAGATGCAGCCCTGCTCTGCTGGAGCTCTGGCTGCAGAGGAGGCAGTTCAAACCTGCCCAAGTATGCAGTGCAGCTGTGAGCCTCCAGCCTCATGCAGCACCCCGAGCAGCAAAAGGCCCCTGTGCTGCTGGAGGTCTCCTTCCCCCGCCACATCTCCCTACAGATACCTGTTCAGCTCCTCGGGCAGGCTGAGTGCTGAGCCTGGCTGGCGGTTGAGTCCCTGACCAGGCACACTGCCCTGGGATGCAGGGATTTTGGCTCTGCAGGACACCTTTACACTTCCATAGGGAAGGGATTCAGCTGAATCCATCTTATCCTGAGGTTGTAGTCCTGGCTCCTGGAGGAGACTCAGCTCCCTCCCATGCCTCCCACACACCCAGCTGGACCAGCACTGACCACATATCTGGCCACAAGCAACTGCCCACTTGCATCCCTCCTCTTGCACGGCCTTCTTTCACCTCCATCACCATTCATTCCCATCTTTGCCTGTTGCAGTCACTCTCCAGTTATCAGCTCCCATGGACTACATTTCCCTCTTGGATCCCCAATGCTACCCCCATGCTGGCTGTACCTCCCTCTCCCTGACAGAGCTGCCATCTGTGTCACACGGGTTGTGCTGCGCTCGGTGACATCTTGGTGACTACTGTAAGACAAAATACCCTTAAATAGGACATCTCCTTTTTTGGATAGCAGTCTTTGAAACCTTCATTTGCAACACTGAGACCTCCCTAAGGAGCAGTTCAGGTCTTGAAGACTTGAGGGAAATTGCTCGTTAGGTCTTTCTGCACAGTAATGAGACCCACAGCATATGTGGTGTACGTGAACTTTGGGGGCCGAGAGAAGACTGCTGTAAGCAAATGACGGAGGTGCAGTCAAAATGTGGTCCAGAAATGTTCAAGAGTGTTGGAGCTGCAATTGGTCCCTGTGGAGCCATTACCAACAAAGCTTCCCCACAGCCATATTAGAGCAGATAATTGGAGGCTGTAATTACAGGCAGGCCTTCATCTTTTTGCTTAGCACCACTACTATGGGGAAGTGGGCTACAAACTTCAGTTCAAGATGATGAGCACAGCACCAAGAGATGGTAGCCTGGCAATCACACCTGGTTTGACTGTGATGTTGTTGGCTATTCTCTCTTCTCAGTTGGCAAAGTACGAAGAGAAGTTTGTTACTGTCAGACCTTCATGCTTTCTACTGCTACTGTTGATGAAGGGTAGTAAGTTACACCAGACACTCCTTGAATCACTTCTCATTTTGCAGTTTTTCATATACAGTCAGTTGGCCATGAAAACCATGGAGCCCACTGTCTGTGTGCTACACCATGTCAATTTCTAGGAAGCTGGTGAAATGTTAGGGCAAGTGAGGCTCTTCTTGAGATAATCCTTTAAAGAATTAAGAATAATTGGTATCGTTGTCCAGTCTGAGCAGCTTATAGTAGACTCCCACAGTGATGTCTACTTTATTTCTTTGTCCCTTAATCCGTATGAAAGTAGGAATCAGGTAAATAGGGGCCTTTCTTGAAGATTAAGTATCCTAGGCTTTGGGGAATGTCAGAACAAAAGGACCAGTGGGACACGTCAACATTCCTATAGTTACAATACAGCTGAGTCTATAGTTAAGACAATACAGCTGGGTATAAATAAAGGAAAGGTAGCCAAAGAAACTGTTTTTGACTGATTGAGTGGAGGAGCTGGGTCAAAGCAACCTGAGGAAAGCAACCTGACTTCATCCCAACGACCACCAGAGTGAGACACCCACTGTGGACTGCGCACGTGACAGTAGGAGGGACAGCATGATAAATGAGTTCCCTGAAAAACAATGAATGTGTTAATGATATCTTGGAAATCTGTTAAATATGTATACACTTGCTCTGTAACTTTCTAACGCTTCTGTCCACTGATGTGCATGATAGGAGGATTGATCCCCATGTGCCCACTGCTGAATAAACACGTACCTGCTTTATAACCTAATTCTGGATATAGAGTTTGATTCCACATGTCACAACCTCTACAGCCACATCTCCTACATCCGCCTCTGATCTTATGGCCCAGGTAATACAAGAGGGGGCACTGCATTTGAAGCAGATCTTATCTGACTTAAAAGTTGGATGGCCTGAGAGGTCACTTCTAACATAAATGATGCCATGATGGGGAGATCTCTGCAGGGGAGGCTGTTGGTTGAGCAGACGGAGAACTCAGACCTCATTACATCTCAGTTGCTCAGAGTTTGACTGTTACAAAAGCCTGAGTATTTCTTTTTAGATGTCATCAAACCAACCAAGGGGGTTTCCTGAGGAGAACCTTTCATATGAAATTGCTACCAAGTGTCATCCACCTGCTTTGCACTGATCTCAGAGAATATTAGAGGTGATCATGGACTGGCCTGAAGGTAAAAAATTTGGAACATCACCAGAAGAAGCGGTGTCACATGCTAAAGAGGCCCTACCATTCAGTGAACTACTAGAAAATGAAAAGAAATATGCCCTTGAAACATACGCAGTACCCCATGCTACCGCACAAAACACCATATTGGGTCTTGAGAAACAAGAAACAAGACATTGCACCCCAGAAAGAACTGAGTCTGATAATGGGTCTTCTTTCAAACATTCCCTTATAAAAACTTGGGCCAAAAATTATGGCATTGAGTGGGTTTATCGTATACCCTACCATGCACCAGCCTTTGGTAAAGTTGAATGATACAATGTGTTGTTGAAAGCTATGTTGAAAACAATGGGTGGTGGAACATTGAAGTACTGGGAGAAGCATTGGTCAGAAGCCACTTGGCTGGTCAGTACTAGAGGATCTGTCACTTGTGATGGTCCAACCCAATCCAGCCCCCTGCATACTGCAGAGGGAGATGAGGTCCCTGCAGTGCATGTAAAGAAAATGTTGGGAAAAGCAGTTTGGGTCTTTCCAGACTCTGGAAAGGGCAAATCTCTCCATGGAACTGCTTTCACCCAAGGAGCTGGGTGCACTCGGTGTGTGCTGGAGAAACACAGGGACGTCCAGTGTGTACCACAAGGGAATTTGATGCTGGGGGAGTGCAGTCAGTGATTCCATGTATATATATGCATACAGATGTGTGTATATGTAACACACGTTAATTATTGTTCCTTCCTATACAGATAGCCAGTTGAGGTAAAAGAAGCTCAGCAACTTCTCTCTTTGGATCATGACATCTCCTTTAAAATAAGGGGCTTTGGAAGAAGATCTGTGACCCCAAATTTGCCCAGATGACCCCAGAAGTCCCTAAATGACCCAAAAATGACCCCATAACTGCCCCCAAATGACCCTAAAGCCATGGCCACGGTGAAGCTGAGAAAACCAACACAGGAATGTGACACGCCAATAGATTCTGTTCCCTTTATTGCGGCGCTGGGTGCATGGGGATCGCTGCACCAACCCACACATCCAGAGAAAAAGCGAATACCCATAGATAGGCATAGCCTATTTGTGGTCATTCATTCCATTGATAGGCATAGCCTATCTGTGGTCATTCATTCCAAGGACATGGGCAGAAATTCTAAGCATTAATTAACATCTCTGGTGGTGGTGGGATGATTGCGAATAGCCATTCTTGCTATAAATGCCCAACCAATTAAGGGGGGCTGCCCAGGCTGGTTTTCACTGATGCTGCCTCCAGCTGAGGCATCTGTTCTGCCATCTTATCTTCAACAGCAGCACATCTATTCTACTTTCTAATCTTCCCTTGAAAGCAAACTCTGTGACCCACTCCCAGTTCTGTTCCTTAGCTGACATTCACACCAGCCCCTTGTCCCCCAAGCTGTATCTGCTTAAGTTGTGCAAGAGGCTGTTCTCAAAATGTAGAACAGCTGCTCTCGTGATTCACAACCCTAAACCTGACCAAAACACTATCCCAAACCCCACACCAAACCCTAACCCTAATTCATTGCCGAAGCCTAACCCAAACCCAACAGAAACACATATCCAAACCCCAAACCTAAAACCAACCCTAAAGAAACCAAACCGAACAGAAACACATATCCAAACCCCAAACCTAAAACAAACTGTAAAGAACCGAAACCCAAAAGAGGCACAAACTCAAACCCCAAACCCAAAACTAACCCTAAAGAAACCAAACTCAACATAGACACAAACCCAAACCCCAAACCTAAAACCAACCCTACCCCAAACCCAACATAGACACAAACCAAAACCCCAAGCCTAAAACCAACCCTAAAGAACCCAAACCCAACATAGACACAAACCCAAACCCCAAACCTAGAACCAGCCCTAAAGAACCCAAACGAACAGACACAAACCCAAACCCCAAACCTAAAACCAACCCTACCTGAAACCCAAACCCATCAGAGAAGCACACCCTATACCCCAAAACTAAAACTAACCCAACCCCAAACCCAAAACAGCATAGACAAAAACACAAACACCAAACCTAAAACCAACGCAACCCCAAACATAAAACCAACTTTAAAGAACCCAAACCCAACATAAACACAAAACCAAACCCCAAACATAAAACCAACCCTAACCCAAACCCAAACCAACATAGACACAAACCAAAACCCCAACACTAGAACCAACCCTAAAGAACCCAAACCCAACATAGACACAAACACAAACTTCAAACCTAAAACCAACTCTAAAGAAACCAAACCTAACAGAGACACAAACCCTAAACCCCAAATCCTAAAACCAACACTACCCCAAAACCAAAACAACACAGACACAAACCCAAACCCAACAGAGACACAAACCCAAACCCCAAACCAAAAACCAAACCAAGACAAAACCCAAACCCAGTGGAGACACAAACCCAAACCTCAAACCTAAAACCAACCTACCCCAAACCAAACATAGACACAAACCTAAACAACAAACATAAAACCAAACCTATTCCAAATCCTAACCCAACATAGACACAAACCCAAACCCCAAACATAAAACCAACCCTAAAGTACCCAATCCTAACATAGACACAAACCCAAAACACAAACCTAAAACCAACCCAAAAGAAACCAAACCCATCAGAGACACAAACCCAAATCCCAAACCTAGAACAAACCCTGAAGAACCCAAACCCAACATAGACACACACCCAAACCTAAAACCAACCCTACCCCAAACCCAAACCACACACAGACACAAACCCTAAACCCCAAACCTAAAACCAACCCTACCCCAAACCCAACAGAGACACCATCTTAAGGTGCAAGTCCATCTGTGTTTCATCAGTCCAAAGGAATCGTTCTCTGATGGTCCTAGAGGCTTAGAATCTTAAGGAGAATAATACAAATGCTTCAAAGGTACCTGGAGAGGAAGATCCGCCCTCCAGGGCAAGATACAGGCCATATTCTTATTTTGGGTCAATACTTCTGCTTGTACTGGATTGTGTCCCGGCTTCCGATACCATACCCTCTGGCCAGATATCTGCGGCCGTATAACTATATTTGGCACCAGAGGAGGAGTCTTGATCTGCCATAGGGACATGATAGGTGTCCCTTTAGCAATAAAGACCGGAGTATTGACCACGATGTCAGTAGGCCACGTACCTATCACCGAGGGGGTGACTGAACCTCCCACCTCCAATAATCTCCCCCAAGGTGCAAGTAGGCCACACCACTTGGGTCCTACCTGCACCTTCCAGGGCCAATTTATCTTATGGATTCCCAGTTTTAAATTCTCAGGGGCAGGGAGCAGAAGATTATTTTCATTACCAACCTGCGGTTTTACCTCACTATCAGTACCTGTAATTTGGATCCTAAGAGGGGAGGTCCATATAGTTTGTAACATTTTCAGGTCACTGGGTCTGCCATCCCGAGGTCTTTCATTCAGGTCCCGCAGGGTTTCATATAATGTTTTCGTCCACCCCTGCAGGGACTGGGAGTCTGTCTTCAGGGCAGTCTTGAGGATACCATTGTAACATACAGTAAGGCCTGCCCCTGTTGGATTATATGGTAGGTGGAATCGCCATTCAATGTTATTTTCTTCTGCCCAGCGCTGTATCATTGCACCAGTAAAATGAGTCTCTTGGTCACTCTCAATAACTTGAGGTGTCCCATAGGTAGACATCAATTTAGTAAGTGCCTTGATGGTATACGCCTGATTTGCTTTTGGCACTGGATAGGCTTGCAGCAGTCCTCTTACGGTGACAACGCAGGTCAGGGCATATCTCGCCCCCTCAGATCGAGGGAGGGGCCCAATGTAATCAACCTGCCATCTTTGGAGAAGACTGTATCCTCTAGCAATGTGGGATGTTGTTTTGGGCAATGGTCTTGGTCTCATCTTTGAGCAAGCGTCGCAATCCTGACATGCTTGGATGATATCAGATAGTTGTACAGGCAGCCCGCATGCTTTAGCGGCTGCCCACATTATCTTCTGTCCAACATGCCGTAGCTTCTGATGTAACCAACGGGCAACATTTTCAGACTGTGAATTCTCAATCCATCGGATTTGGGCCAGTGTGTCAGCTTCATCGTTTCCTGGTGACTGCAGGGGTTGATGACCAGAGACATGGTAGACACGTACCATCCTGTGTTTGACTGTATTCCAAATGTCTACCCACATGTCTTCACCCCAAATCGGTCAGGTGTGGATAGTCCATTCCTGGGTAGCCCACTGTGTAATCCACAGAGTAAGTCCCCGGTACACAGTCCAACTATCTGTACAGATGTTCAGGACGCCGTCACCAGGTTCTTTAGTTATGACCATCCACACGGCTCGCAATTCTGCCCATTGGCTGCTCTGACCATCCCTCTCATCAAACCAGATGGTCTCAGTAGAGGGATGATATGCTATTGCTCGCCACTTGCTCGGGTTGCCTCTGCTGGACCCATCCGTATACCAGGCATCTTCAGGAATAGGATATCTTCCTTCCTGAACAGGACTCTTCTCTGGTGGAGCAACCATCGGTTCTTTTGGTGTATCACTGTGATACGTCACTGGGCCTAGGATCTTCTGTAATTCTTCTTTAAGTGGAGATGAAGACAGGCTGCTTCTCTGGCTTAGATAGGCGACCCATTGTGCTACTGTTTGTGCTTGGGCCACCCCTGTCTTAGGAAGGTGAGTCAAATCTCTTACACACCCCTGGATTGGTAATGTAGTTTTAACTATGACCTCTGCCGTTTGTGTTATCTGTTCTACCGCTTGTAATGCCGAATAGGCAGCCAATAACTGTTTCTCGATCATGCTGTATCTTTCTTCTGCTCCGTGCCAAACCTGAGACCAGAATCCAATGGGGGTTCGAACAGAACTCTGGCATTGCCACAGGCCCCAGACAAAACTATCCTGGGTAACATGAACATCTAGTTCAGCTGGGAGGGTCGGATCAAATATACCCAGTGCCTGAGCTTGTTTAACTGCCAGTTTTGCCTGTTGGAAAGCATCCTGTTCTACCTTCCCCCAATTCCATGATTGACCCTTCTTCATAAGCTTATACAATGGCCTCAATATCTGAGCTAAATGAGGTATAAAGGAGCGCCAATACCCCAATATACCCAAGAATTCTTGCAACTGTTTTGATGTTGTAGGAACTGGAAACGCTTGGACTTTATCTACTACCGCACTGGGTAGTACTTTGGTTTTCCTGGACCAAATTACTTCCAGGAATTTTACAGATAACCCCGGACCTTGCACCTTCTGTGGGTTTATAGCCCACCCTCTTTTCTGCAGATAAGCTGCCAACAAATCTGCTGCTTGTCTCACTGCCTCTAATGAATCAGATGTTAACAGGAGGTCATCAATCTAATCATATAAATTGACATTATTTGGTTTTTCCTACTTAGCCAGATCACGTGCCACTAAATTATGACAAAAGGTGGGCGAATGCACGTACCCTTGTGGTAGGACCTGGAAAGTCCATTGCCTATCCTCCCATGTAAATGCAAACTGATCTTGCGATTCTTCACTGATTGGAATACTGAAGAATGCATTCGCTAAATCTAGGACACAGTGATATGTTTTAATTTCCCTGCTTAGTGTGTCCATTAGGGAGGCAATATTGGGTATGGCCACATGAACAGGCAGCGTGACCTTATTCAATTCCCTGTAGTCTACTGTCATCCTCCGTGTTCCATCCGGCTTTTGCACTGGCCATATTGGGGAGTTGTATGGGTTATGTACAGGCCTTATAATACCCACTCTTTCTAATTCCTGTACCATTTTTGTTATTTCATTCTGCCCACCCGGAAGTCTGTACTGTTCTACATTAATAATCCGGCGTGGCTTCGGCAGACAAATAGGCTCATGTTTTGCATGGCCTCTCAATATTGTCTGAATTGCCCGGATACTAGTGTATCTCTGCTGCAGCTGGAACTCTCCCACTTTTGTGTGGAGAGCCAGACCCCACAAGATATCAATTCCTAACATATACTCTGGAATTAGAGCAATGGATACCTTGTACTCCCGTGGTGGGAGGCGCCCAACCCCCAATTTTACCCAGGTTTGGGTGACTGGAATGGTCTGTCCCCCAAAGCCTCCAATCATCATTCTATTACCTTTGAATTTGTTTGGGTCTTTATATATTATAGATGTCTCTGCCCCAGTGTCAACTAGGGCCATAACCTTGTGTACATTCTTTCGGGACTAGTATATCGTCAGCTCTACATAGGGTCTCCGGTCCCGTCTGGAGGCCCTAGGGGGACTGCCGTCCCTCGTCACACAGTGAACTGAGCCAGGTTCAAGTCTTATACCTCTGATGCCTCTGGTATCGTGACCCGAGGCACCTGAGGCGGCTTATTTTTCCTACTCGGAACTACAAAGTCTTCTAAATTCCATGTTGTTGTTGGTCGCCGCTCTATAAGTCTTATCCTTGGTCTTTTGGGGTTGTTCTGAAATTTTTGTTCATCCTTCAGCTGCTTCCACAGCTGAAGGAGAACGTAATTAGGCTGACCATCAGTTTTTGAAAATTGAATGCCTGCCCGGAGTAGATCATTGAACATTCGTTTTCGGGACACTCTAACAGGTCCTACCGAGGGGTTTGAGGGGCTGATCTTCTGGCTCACACTATTGGAAAAGCCTCGGCATCCTCAATCACCCTGATATTGCACTTAGTTCGTAGGCGCTCAGTTTCCCCAAGGTCTGCTACCAATTGGGCAGCTTGTTGGACTGCTGCTTCTGCGGCTACTAATGGGTTAAGTATGGAAACCAGTGTTCCATACATATGTGAGGGAGCATGTTGTAAAATTAGGTCCCTCATTCCTGCGGAGAATCTTACCATATCAGGGCTATCAAATGTATCTTCGTAGATAGCCTCTCACATGCCTAATCCTTGTATATAGTTTTGAAGGTCTTTCATAGAAGACAAAATCCCCTTATTTACTGGCATATCCGTTTTATTCGGCCACACCATGCAGCAGGCAGCCATTATCCAGTCTACGATTGAATGATTTTCCTCTGGGAACTGGGTCCCTGCATACAATCTCTTCCTAAGGGCAGGATGGACTGTTATCATTGCCAACTTGGATACTTCGGGGCCACTAACCAGTACACTTTCTGCCCCCGAATCCCATAACTGTAATAACCAAGCTGGAACACTTTCCCTCAGCCTTTGCTTGAATTGTTGCACTAGGTCCATGAGTTCAGCGGGTGTGTATGGACAGGCTGTTACATGTTAATAAGACTCAGCAGGGGGCCATTGTTCGGGGGGCACCCCTGCTGGTCGATCTTGAGTTTTCTTTGTTTTTCGAGTTACTACTGGATGGACTTCTAGTAAGTCCGTCTTAGGTGGCTCCTCTAGGACAGATTTAGTAATCTTATTTTGATCCGTTCTTTCAGGATCCTGATTGTCATTTAATAAAATATATCTAATTTGAGGGTTGGATGAAAAAAATGATGGATTCTTCCCTGTCAACAGATTGATCTCGCCCTCCAGTTTTTCAATGCGGGCCTTTAATAATATATTTTCATGTTCAATATTGTTTGATTTTATCTCTGCCTGATTTAAGGCATTTAGTAATGTCCAGGCTGCCATAGATGCAGCCATTCGTCTTTCTTTTGCAATCAAAATATCTTTTTGCGGTCCCTGGAAATATGCAGTTAGATGGTAGGGGCCCATATTATTTATTACTCGTAAAGAGTCCCATTGTTCAATAATTGTTGCCAGTTGATAATATGGGGATGCCTCAAACCCTGGGATTTGTCCAGGGAGGATATTTCCTAAGGGAGTGATCTTCTCCCCCTTGAACCAACTAAAGATATTCAAGACAAAAGATATTTTTCTCTTATATTTATAGGTGCTGAGTCAGTGACTACTGGCTGGCTCACCAAATGTATAGGTGTTAACCATACGGATGTTTACAAAGATGGTAAGAAATGTACAGAAGGTATAAGCAAGAGAGGAACTCACCAGTGGTGATGCCTTTGCTGAAGAAGCTGGGGCGAGCTTCACTGATGAGCAAACTCCAACAGATGCTGCCTCAGTGAGGGTCAGCCATTAAATGAGGTCTCAGAGGAGGTGGAGTCAAACTCCACCCCTTCCAGAAGCACAGCTACATTACTCTCACCTGTGCTCTTGCAGCTGACCCAACACTTGCCTCAGCTGATTAATCAGTGGTTCAGGCTGTGATTACCAATCTCCCATACAGAGGGTAACCTGCACATGCCATGGCAGCATTGGGTTGAGCTTCAGCTGGCTGGAGGGCACCCTGCACATAGCATGGCAGCATTGTGATGAGCTGCAAAGGGAGAGCATCCTGCCCATGGCATGGCAGCATTGGGTCACAAGTTACTTAGATTTACCTATGCCCGTGACAGGGGAAGCCACCCCATAGGGCCCCCCGGGGCCCGGAAAGGAGGGGGAAAAGGGAAATGGGATAAAAACAGCGGCAATCTAAGGAGGAAAAAACTTATTTTACTAAATATGATATCAGAATACAAGATAACACAATATAATTGAGGCTAATAAATCGAACGAAACACAGAGAGAGAGTCCCCGAAAACAGAGAGGCCTACTGTGAACTCTAGGTGACATGGCTGGAACGCTTCCCACTCTCCGAGAAGTTCGAGAGAAGAAGGAGGGCACTCCAGCCTGGGAACAAGATTATATAGCGTCCTGGTCCCGTGACTTATCACTGACCATGTTGTTCTCTGGGATATGTAGTCTTCTTCTGTGGACTGCACATTCAATTGAAGTATCCATGCTTTACATGATGTTATGTTGTGGAATAGTGATAGCAAAATTACAAAATTACAAAACCATGACTTTCCACCCCTTATTCTACATTATTACATCATGGTTAATATATACACACATATATACACATATGTAAAACTATGATAGCTAAATAGTAGAATTGCGTGTAACATAACTAAATGTATAACTATAATAACTAAAATACACCACACATGCAAACATATATATATAGATACATAAAATTATTGACTGCACTCCCCCAGCATCAAATTCCCTTGTGGTACACATTGAACATCCCCATCCTTCTGCATTACCCACCAAGTGCACCCAGGTCCCTGGGCAAAGTCAGTTCCACGGATAGGTTTGCCCTTTCCAGAAGCTGGAAGGACCCAAACAGTTTTTCCCAACATGTTCTTTACATGTACAACAGGGACCTTATCTCCTTCTATAGTGTATAGGGGGCTAGATTGGCTAGGACCATCATGACTGACGGATCCTCTAGTATTGACCAACCAAGTGGCTTCTGCCAGATTCTTCTCCCAGTGCTTAAATGTTCCACCACCCATTGCTTTCAACATAGTTTTCAACAAACCCATTATATCATTCAGTTTTACCAGATGCTGGTACATGGTAGGGAATATGAAAAATCCACTCAATGCCATGATCTTTGGCCCAAGTATTTATAAGGGAATTTTTGAAATGTGTCCCATTATCAGATTCAATTCTTTCTGGGGTGCCATGTCGCCATAGGACTTGTTTATCAAGACCTAATATGGTGTTTCGAGCAGTAGCATGGGGTACTGCGTATGTTTCGAGCCACCCAGTGGTTGCCTCTACCATAGTGAGTACATAATGCTTACCATTGCGAGATCGTGGCAAGGTGATATCATCAACCTGCCACTCCTCCCCATATTTATACTTTTGCCATCGCCCTTCCTCCCAGAGAGGTTTCATCCTTTTGGCTTGTTTAATTACAGCACATGTTTCACAGTCATTAATAATCTGCGCAATAGCGTCCATGGTTAAGTCCACCCCTCAGTCTCTGGCCCACTTATATGTCACGTCTCTTCCTTGATGACCTGAGGTCTCATGGACCCATCGAGCTAGAAATAATTCGCCCTTATTCTGCCAGTCCAAGTCGATTTGAGCCACCTCAATTCTGGCAGCTTTATGTTTTGTTGCATGTTGCATGTTTTGCATGTTTTGCTGTGCTTCAGTAGCCCGACTTTTGGGCAAATGTGCATCCAGGTGACACCTTTACAACCATATTCTTTGTTCGGGCAGCAATGTCCTTCCATAGTTCAGTTCCTTCATAGTCCAATTTTGTTCCTGCTCACCTAGGTTTGTTTCCACTGTCCCGGAGTGAGCTCTAAAGAAAACTCCGTGGCATTTTTGGTGGAGGATGCGGGCAATGCTCTGGGCAATATTTTGGGCAGTAATTAGGTGGCTTTTTCAGCAGCCCTGTATGTAGGACTGACGGTCCTTATGTTCCTGTGGTCCCGGTTTCAGAGCATCGTGTTGGTAGGGATATGTGTAGATGTATTAAGCCAACGGCTGCCAGGGATAGGGATACCTGCCTGGCTTCCTTCCAGACTAACGAACATCACTGTGCTTTAACTGGCTCACGAATGCTCTGAATTCCTTAAGTATGACTGGGGTGTCAAATTGGATACTGTGTTGTTAGTCTCTCTAATTGTAGTAGTTTACTATAAAGTGCAGAGAGACTTGCAAAGAATAGTGCAGAGAGACTTAGGAAAAGGGGCAGAAGCATCGGGACCCCCGGTATCAGGCAATCTCACCCTTGAACACCAGAAGGACCTTGGGAAATTAATAGAACTTTTGAGTGAGGGATTAAAAGAACTGGTGAGTGAGGGTCGAAGATCGGGGGGATCTCAGAACGAACGGCTTATGAAGAAGATAGAGAGTCTCGAGAATGATATCCAAACCCTAAGGGGAAGGCTCCAGGTTAATCTCAGCCAACCACAGGAAGCACCAGCATCAGTGTCAGTCGCCCCAGTGGAAGGCCAGAGATGGGAACGTGTGTCCTCACGTCTGCAACGGACGGAGGAAGTAGAGGAAGATCCGGGGGAGGGACCCTCCACAAAACCACCAAGGAAGACAACTCAGAAGACTAACAGACATGGAGAAGATAGTGACGATGAAGGCCAGAGATGGGAACGTGTGTCCTCACTTATGGAACGGAAGGAGGAAGTAGAGGAAGATCCTGGCGAGGGACCCTCCCCAAAACCACCGAGAAAAGCAACTCAGAAGACTAACAGACGCGGAGAGGATAGTGATGATGAGGAAAAAGTCACTGCTTCCTCTACTCGTAAACCTATGAAAATTACTGAAATTGAAGGTACGAGAAGGGAGTTTACCCGACTCCCAGGTGAGCGCCTTGTCACTTGGCTACTCCGGTATTGGGACAGTGGGGCTGCCTGCATGTCTTTCCTGGGTGTAGTAGGCTTCTGGAGGATGCACATCCCAAATTATAGCCTCATTGTGAGCCCCCTCTATCAGGTGACCCAAAAGAAGAATAACTTTGCGTGGGGCCCTGAACAGCAGCAGGCCTTTGAGCAAATCAAGCAAGAGATAGCCCGTGCTGTGGCCCTGGGGCCAGTATGGATGGGACAGAATGTGAAGAACATCCTTTACACTGCTGCTGGGGAGAAAGGTCCCACTTGGAGCCTGTGGCAGAGAACCTCAGATGAGACCTGAGGCCGACCCCTAGGATTCTGGAGTAGAGCATACAGGGGGTCGGAAGAGGGCTACACTCCAACTGAGAAGGAGATCTTAGCCACATATGAAGGGGTTCGGGCTGCCTCTGAGGTAATTGGCACCGAAACACAGCTTCTCCTGGCACCTCGACTTCCAGTGCTGAATTGGATGTTTAAAGGGCAGGTTCCCTCCACTCACCATGCCACAGATGCCACATGGAGTAAGTGGGTTGCACTAATCACACAGTGGGCCCTGATGGGGAACCTCAGCCGTCCAGGGATCCTAAAAGTGATCATGGACTGGCCCGAAGGTAAAAAGTTTGAAGCACCACCAGCAGAAGAGGTGTCACACACCAAAGAGGCTCCACCATACAATGAACTTCCGGAAAACGAAAAGAAGTTCGCCCTGTTCACTGATGGATTGTGCCGCATTGTTGGGAAACATCGCAGATGGAAAGCTGCAATGTGGAACCCCACACGACAAGTTGCAGAGGCCGCAGAAGGAAGAGAAGAATCAAGTCAATTTGCGGAGGTAAAGGCTGTCCAGCTGGCCCTAGACATTGCTGAGCGGGAGAAATGGCCAGTGCTTTACCTCTATACTGACTCATGGATGGTGGCCAATGCCTTATGGGGGTGGTTGCAGCAATGGGAGCAAAACAACTGGCAGCGGAAGGGTAAACCTGTTTGAGCCGCTGAACTATGGAAGAACATTGCTGCCCGAATAAAGAACATGGTCCTAAAGGTGCGTCATGTAGATGCCCACGTGCCCAAGAGTCGAGTGACAGAGGAGCAACAAAATAACCACAAGTTAGATCGAGCTGCCAGAATTGAGGTGGCTGAGATAGACCTGGATTGGCAGAATAAGGGAGAGTTATTCCTAGCTCGGTGGGCCCATGAGACCTCAGGCCATCAAGGCAGAGATGGAACACATAAGTGGGCTAGAGACTGAGGGGTGGACATAACTATGGACGCTATTGCGCAGATCATCCATGATTGTGACACCTGTGCCATGATCAAACAGGCCAAGAGGATGAGACCTCTCTGGGGGGAAGGGCGATGGGAAAAGTACAAATATGGGGAGGCATGGCAGATTGATTATATCACCCTGCCAAAGACTCGTAATGGTAAGCATTATGTACTCACCATGGTGGAGGTAACCACCGGGTGGCTTGAGACATATGCGGTACCCCATGCCACTGCCAGAAACACCATATTAGGCCTAGAGACACAAATCCTGTGGCGACATGGCACCCCAGAGAGGATCGAATCAGACAATGGGACTCATTTCAAAAATTCACTGGTGAGCACTTGGGCCAAAGAACATGGCATCGAGTGGATCTATCACATCCCCTATCACGCACCAGCCGCTGGTAAGATCGAGCGCCACAATGGTTTGCTGAAAACCACGCTAAAAGCAATGGGTGGTGGAACATTTAAGAACTGGGAGAAACATCTAGCAGAAGCCACCTGGCTGGTAAACACCTGAGGATCAGCCAACCGAGATGGCCCTACACAGTCCAACTCCCTGCGTACCGTGGAGGGAGACAAGGTTCCTGTGGTGCATGTAAAGAATATGCTGGGAAAAGCGGTTTGGGTCCTTCCAGCCTCTGGAAAGGGGAGGCCCCTCCGTGGAACTGTCTTTGCACAGGGACCTGGGTGCACCTGGTGGGTGATGCAGAAGGATGGGGATGTTCAGTGTGTGCCACAGGGAAATTTGATGCTGGGGGAGTGCAGCCTGTGATTCCATGTGTGTATATATATATATATATATATCTGTATGTACATATGTAATGCATGTTAACTACTGTTCTGTTTATATGTTGATAAAAGTTAGGCATGATGTGGTGATGTGTAATAAGGGGAGGAATGTTATGGTTTTGCAATTTGGTTGGTGTTGGTATTCTACATCAGAACACCATGCCTCATAATGGGAGTAAAGGGGACAAGTTTTTTTTTCTGTGGGCTGCCTTAATGGGCATGTGGGGTGGGGCACCGGAAGGGAAGTGAGGAAGGGGACGGGGTTGCTGGCCCGGCTCCCTGCGAGGAGACAACGTGGTCAGAGCTTCCTGCCTTCCACAGCTCCATCGGTGAGATTGGGGACTTGGTATTCTCTTTGTTGAAACTCTCTTGTTGTTTGTTTAGCATTATTACGTTATTAAACTGCCATTCGTTCTCAGATCACCTTTTTTCTCCCATATTTTTTGTTAGACCTAATTCCAATCTTCCTTCCCTTCCCCTCTCCCGAAGCGCACATGGCCGGGCCAGGCTGCGCCGCTCTGTGCCGATAGAGAAAAGGGGGGGGGTCTTTTGTTCCTGCTGCCCCGGGTTTGTGCCCACTGTCCCGGAGTGAGCTCTAGAGAGTACTCCGTGACAACAACCTAAATAAAAAGGGTTTTTTTAGCCTGTACAATGAATTAAACATGGTGGTGTTTGTAAAATTGCCTGTTCCATCTGGGATGCAAGTGTTTGTAAAATTCACAATTCCATCTGGGGTGTGGGTGCCAAAATTCAGACCATACCACATCTCATAAAAGTACCAGGCAGGTGTCTCCATCAGTATCCACCTTACTAGGCTATATACCTGCACAATTCCACAACACCAAATTATGGTGTTAATTGTTGACCAATACTTTAAGAAGATCATAATTGCTTTCAATCCCTTAAACAGAGCAACTGGGATGAAGAGTGGATTCATAGCTGGCAGTCTCTGTAAAAGTCAGAGCTAGCTAGCTTTGCTCTAAGGGAGAAAGAAATCCCTTTGTTTTCTACACAAAAGTTAGATAGCAATGCTGAGAATGTGCAGCAGCCCTTAATGTTGACAATTTGTCTGGTATTTCAAGGTCACGTTCTCCATGAGCAGCTACGGAAAGATAGCACTCCCAACACTCCCGTAACGAAGCTCTTTAAGAGCAAAGAGAGAGTCGTTCTAAAAGCTAAAAAGCTCTATGCCCGCATTCTCCACCAAAATATCTGTCACGGGTTACTTAGATTTACCTATGCCCGTGACAGGGGAAGCCACCTCATGGGCCCCCCCCCCCTCCCCTCCGGGGCCCGGAAACGAGGGGAAAAGGGGAGTGGGATAAAACAGCGACAATCTAAGGAGGAAAAACTTATTTTACTAAATATGATATCGAAATACAAGATAACACAATATAATATAATTGAGGCTAACAAATCGAACGAAACAGAGAGAGAGAGAGAGTCCCCGAAAACCGAGAGGCCTACTGTGAACTTTAGGTGACACGGCTGGAACGCTTCCCACTCTCCGAGAAGTTCGAGAGAAGAAGGAAGGCACTCCAGCCTGGAAACGAGATTATATAGCGTCCTGGTCCCGTGACTTATCATTACCCCTGTTGTTCTCTGGGATATGTAGTCTTCTTCTGTGGACTGCACATTCAATAGAAGTGTCCATACTTGACATGATGTTATGATGTGGAATACTGATAGCAAAATTACAAAATTACAAAACCATGACAGCTGCCCACTTTTTATGAGCTCCCAGTGTCCCAGGAGCTCCGCCCAGCTCAGCAGCAGAGGATGTCATTTTTATCTTTTTCATTCATCTCCCCTGACATTTCCCTGGGTCCTCATGGCCAACAGCTCCTGAAAGACAACAGCATCATGACAGTGCTTTGAAATCTGCTCAATAAACCACCACATGTCCAGTGGTCAGTGACTGATTGGAGATATATGGGGAGTGCTACCAGAGATCGTTTGATGAAACAATACGGGCACCCAGACAAGGACAGGGAGGTTTGGACTTTCCCTGTGCAGGGCAGTGATCCAGCTGAGGCAGTGCAGGAGTCTCAACCCTTGAGAGGAATCCTGGAGCTGAAGTGGGATTCAGCTCCCCACAGAACCACAGGAGCTGGGATTCCTCTGGTTCACTTCAGAAGTGCACAAGGAGTTGCCTGCATGTGAGCTCCTGCTCTGAGTCCTCGGTCCTTCAGCAGAGAGGCAGTTGCTCACACACAGACCCTGGGTGATGCCCAAGGTGCCTGGGCTGCTCCTGATACGTGCCAGTGCTTGTAAACCATGTGGGAAGACCCTGAGATAGACACCTCCTTCCTGGGCATCAGCTGAGGGTCAGAGAGGGGATAGCACCGGCTGTCTGGTGAATTCACATGCAGCTGCAAGTGCAGCACAGGGCCTTCAGGAAAGCCATGCCCATGGTATGACCATGTTACTACCTCAACTCCAAGACCCACCACTGGTCTAATGTCTGTGTGCCACCTTCTGCGCACTAATACCATAGATGAGCTATCCATTCTGGCTATGTCCAGGGATGCTTTCCAATTAGGATGTTTACTTATGTGGTTTTGCCCTAATGCAAACACCAACACATGATGAGGTTGAAATCTTGGTAGAGCTGCAGGCCTGAGCTCCTGTTTGGACCATGGGGACACAGTTTAATGCCTTCCACAACTGCACTGTAGCAAAAGGGGGATACAGAGTCTTTAGTATGAATGGGCGAGGAGACAAGGAAGGGTGATTGCCCTCTGTGAGAGTGCACTGAGCTCTGCCTGGGGATGGAAGAGCAGCCAAGTCAGAGCTAATGGAAATAGCCAGCGGAGGAGACCAACACTGTCTGTTCCTGTCTTCCTGATCACGGAGAGTAAATGGAAGGTGCCTTCTGCAAACAGTTGGGAATCTGATGTTTTCAGGCCCTTGTCACCTTTGGGGGCCTTTTGCACTCCAGTGTCTTCTGCAGGGACAGCACAGCAGGGCATGTGGCATCCAGCAGATCCCTGGAGAGCAGAGATGGCAGATTCCTGACCAAGCAATGGAGGAACCAAAGAGGAGAGGTGCTCTGCTGGATCTCATACTCTCCGGCATGGAAGGACTTGGGGGAACTGTAAAGGTCAAAGAGGCATCAGGCCATGTGCAAGATGCAAATGGATCTCTTTATTTATGCATTTATTTATTTATTTATTTTGAGGCTGTAAGCTTAAATGCTGTTCCTTAATGTCAGTGGAAATGAAACAAAGAATTGAAGACAAAGATTGAAATCAATGAAAATGTGTTAACCCATCTCAAATGAGAAATTCTCATGAGTCCTGCTCCATTTTAAGTTAGAAATATGAGTATTTGAGAGGATTTGGTGTCTTCAGATGCCTTCAGGTTCAGGGACACAGACTGCGGTGCCAGAGCCAATGCCCTGTAACTAAATGGCCGTGGTTAAGGGCATGTTTTCAGCAGACCATTTGGACACATGCTCCTCCCACTGCCTGCCATATTTCCCCATCTTTGTTCAGTCAGATACCTCCCAATTATCTGTTTGCTTTCTGGCTTTCAAGGAGATTACTTGAATTTGGTCCATCTCTCCAAAGTCTTATTGACTGCATTGTCAAATCCTTCACCATGATTCCATCTATCGCTTTCTATCTTCTTTTTCTTTTTCTTTTTCTTTTTCTTTTTCTTTTTCTTTTTCTTTTTCTTTTTCTTTTTCTTTTTCTTTTTCTTTTTCTTTTTCTTTTTCTTTTTCTTTTTCTTTTTCTTTTTCTTTTTCTTTTTCTTTTTCTTTTTCTTTTTCTTTCTTTTTTTTCTTTTCCTTTTCCTTTTCCTTTTTCTTCTACTTTTACTTTTTCTATTTCTTTTTTTCTTTTTCTTTTTCTTACTCGTTTTCTTTTTCTTTTTCTTACTCTTTTTCTTACTCATTTTCTTTTTCTTTTTCTTACTCTTTTTCTTTTCTTTTTCTTCTTTTTCTTATTATTTTTCTCTTACTTTTTTATAAAGCACAATGTCTAAAAGATGTTCATTAATGCCAGAAAAGGTGAAAAAAAAGAGTAGAAGACAAAGATAGAAATCAATGAGAATGTGTTAACCCATCTCAGTGTGTGAAGAACTCATGAGTCCTGTTCAGTTTTAAGTTGATACCTCCCAACTACCTGACAAATCTATCCCAGGGAGATTACTGGAATTTGCTCCATTACTCAAAAGTCTGATGGATTCTGTTGTCAGCTCCTTCACCATGATTCTATCTATCCCATCCTATCTGTGTCTATCTCATTTCTTGTACAAATGTTCCCTGTGAAAGACAAACCTCAATAGACGCAGCTTGGACATGGCATGCAGTTGATCACTGTGTTTTAGTGTTGATTCAGTTGCATCACATTTCCTTCCATTAGATGGCCAAAAAAAGAGAAATCTTTCCTTTTCCATGTGCATCTGGTTCTCTGTGGAAAGCCAGTGGGAGTTGGTGCAAAGGAGGTTTAACACTGAGTGTGTGACAGAGGTGAAGAGTGATGTGAGAAAAATGATGCAAATCCCATGGGGACAAGGTGAATAGAAATGGGGTGGGGATGTTGAGGAGCTTTGTCAACACAGTAACAGAATAGAAATTATTGGGACATCCTGGATCACTATCAGTTGCACAGTGCTGTTTTAATGTCTTGTTTTAACACAACTATAAATAAATAGACGATAAATGTCTGCTGGATTCTTCCTCTTTAAGCTCTCTCCAGATATCTCTCCATTTTGCTGAATAAGTTCTGAAAACCTGAAGAAGATAATGGGAAGGCACAAGGAACAGGAGGCTCTTTAGGTTAGAATGGGCCCCAGGGTGCATTTGATGCTGAGTCCATCAACTTCCAGTGCAGAGAGAAATTTGAACAGAGTGCTCAGCAAGACAAAGTCATAAGTAACAGTGAAGTTTCTTGGAGTATTTATGGACTCACTGAGTGCTGTTACCAAGCAAGATTCCCAAGGGACTTGTTAGAGAAGATAATTGGAAGCCAAGACTCCAGTCAGGTAAAGGCACTGGCATGGTGGCTCTGATGCTGAGAAATCCCTCCTTTGTCTTATGAAGCAGAACAGCCAAGCCCTGATCCCCAGACCCTTGGCAGGGAGGACCTCATGCTGACTGAGGATCCTTCCTGGGGCAGTGAGTTGGAAGTCCGTATTATGTTAAATGAGAGACATGGGGACAGAAGATCCCAGGCTCTGCATGGGGTGCAAGGATGCTCTGAGGTTCATGTCCCACATGTGCCCTGTGTCTCATTGCAGGATGTGGGATGTGAGAAGGGCCCAGTCTGAAAAAGCAGTCAGTTCCAATGAAACTCCGAACTTCAGATCTCTCATTTCCAGTGCCCTCCTGTGCACACTCACCCATAGTTTGATGTCCTTTATGTCCTTTATGTGCCCAGAAGTGCACCCAGTGCTCCAGGTGAGGCTGCAGCAGTGCAGAGCACACAGGGACAATCCTTTCCCTCACCCAGCTGGCAATAAATTGCTTGATGCACTCCAGGGGACCATTGGCTTTGCTGGCTGCCTGGGCACACTGCTGACTCATGCTCAATTTGATGCTGACCAGGACCACCAATCCCTTTCAGTCAGACTTCTCTCCAGTGTCCCATATCCAGTCAGTGTTTATGTCCAGGGTTGCCCCTACCCAGGTGCACAATCAGGCACTTGTTCTTGTTATATTTTATGCCCTTGGTGCTTAATACCAACTGGTACCCACTTCTCTGACTTGTCCACATCTCTCTGCAAGTCCTCTCCACCCTCAGTTGAGGCTACAGCACCTCCTCATCTGGTCTCATCAGCAAACTTGCTCAAAACATCTTCTAGTCCTGCATGCAAGTCATCCACAAAAACATGAAAGAGAAGTGGCCCTAAAATGGAGCCCTGGGGACCCCTGATAGTGACCATCTACCAGCCTCATTGAGCCCAATGACTATAGTCCTTTGGGCTTGACCTATTGGCCAACTGTTTATCCACCACGTTCTGGAGTGCACATGGCTGGGCTGCCACACAGCATTTTTAGAGAGGGGAGGTACTTTGTTCCTTCTCTCCCCGGGTTTGTTCCCACTGTCACGGACTGAGCTCTAGAGAGATCTCTGTGACAACATGCAACAATCACGTCTCAGCTTCAACTATGGCACTTATGACTCTTGGTTTGCAAGCAGCATGCACTGTGTGGCCATCACCTGCGTCCTGATGAGGCCTTGGATGAGCCAGAGAATAGTTGGTGCAAAGCATGAGATCACAGAGCCATTTCCCAGCCATGTGAGCACAGTGCCATGAACACCACCGAACCACAACCAATTCCAGAAGTCAGAGATACCCAGCTTGCTGCCACACCAGTTGCGATTGATGTACCCTTTCTTTTCTAAGAGCCTATGCCCAGCATCCTTCACTTCCTGCAGGGTGGCAGTGGTGTACTTTTCACCACTGGAGGTTCTATTCCTTTTGAGCGTGTTAAGAACCTCAGTCATTACCGCGATCCCGGTGACATTGGTTAGTGGCCAATGGAGGGTTCAACTCATCTGAAGCTCCTTCTCTTCCTCATCCTCTTCATCTGCCAGTACTCAAAACACCCCTGGAATGTTGCACGACACATCCACCAAGTAGGTGCAACTGAGGGCTTGCACTCACGATGTGTCGTGGCATGTCAGGTAGTCGGTTGTGTTTAAGGACACACTGAAGGTCATAACTGAGATATTAAGTCTTGCAGTGTAGTTCCCTGGCTTCAAGAAATATCCAGGGAGGGGAATCCCAAATGAGCAGAGTAAGAAAGGATCCCCTACAGATGATAAGGGCAGGCATATCACGCCATTCTCCCAGTGGGAATCAGAGTGGCCAACTCTTTCGAGAAATTAGATGCCACATGGTTGAGCAGAAGTGAAAGAAGAAAGGATGGGCACTGTAGAGGTCTTACCCTAGAGTTCCTGGAAGAGCGTATTTCAGGATTTAACAAATCTAGTCTTGAAGTGAAACATCTTTGTCTGGAGTATAGGACTCCCTGGCTGTCCAATCTGGTCTGATTCTGCAAACACAATGACAATGCAAAGTGCCAGGGAGTCACTGCTATCCACAAGGGATTTAGGATCCATTAAGGCTGATGTTACAGCAACCACCATGTCTCTTCTTGAATTGTTCTCGCCTGACTTCTTTGACTCAACCCACCCCTGTTGATGGTTCCTGATCTAAAGTCTCTTCGGCATCGGTATTTGGTATTTCACCAGCCGCAGGCTCCATCTGATTCCCCTTGTCTAGTGCCACGTCTGAGGGGGTGGCAAGGTTTTCAGACTCGGACTCAGGACAAACCTTACTAGACAAGCAGTAATGCGCTGCTTGCCATAGCTGTTGTGATTCCTTTGCCAAGGAAAAAAGATGTAATGCCCCAAAGGCTGGAAGCAGATTTGCTGCTTCCTTACTACCAGTGCAAGAATAGTTCTGGAATAGTTATCCTCCCACCTTCTCTAAATTACTTTTACTAATGCATTCCCCAGGGGTTGAGCCAAACCCCTTCTTCATCATCCAATGTATTAGCGGCTTCAATTCCTTTTCATGGACTGGATCTTTCACATTCTGCCCTGTCCCTTTTAGCATACTCACTTCTCACTTCAATGAAGCCATAATGAGCAGCTTTCTCTCACCATGAGAGTGCACCCACTTGAATCACGTAAGGGTCACCAAATGTTGCCATGATGCTAAGGACCTACGTTGATTGAATGGCAAACCAGCTAGGCTATCCCCCTACGTTCTGGACATCCACAGCCCAGGGCACACAGAACAGACACATGCACCGAGTACCTCTGACCCATATGTCCTGCACATGTGTCCTCCCCCTGGTACAAGCAGGCAGAATGTAAATGAGTTTCAGAAAAATAATGAATATGAAGATGAGTTCCAGGAAAATTGTTGGATATGAATAAGCTTGGCTTTCAAATATGTAATACTTCTGCTTGCAGGTATGCAAGATAGGTGTGATCCCCTTACACCAGGTGCCTAATAAATGTATTCCTACTATATATCCTTACTCTGGGTTATAGAGTTTGATTCCGCAACTCAAAGCCATGCTTTTGGAATCAGTCTTTCCACTGGTGAATAACTGATCGGACATCCAAGTGCATTTAGCAGAGATGAGCCTGCTGTCTATCAGCAGCTTTCACCCCTGGAGCCCCAGGGAAATCTCCTGGGGAAGCAGTGAGGAAGAGAAACTCAAATCCTCGGGTGTGCTTAGCTGGGCTGGGCACCTGGGACACAGGGAGCTCATACAAGTGGGCAGCGCTGCAGAGAGACAGCTGTGCCCAGGAGCTGCTCTTGTGCACGGCATAGACTGCAAGTGACAGACAGATAGGAGAGAAAGGGGAAAGAGCTTCCAGGATGTGTACGGTGTGACCAGGCTGTGAGCACACAGCAGGAGCGTTACTCACAGAACATGCCAAGGTAAGTTTCACTGCAGACCATGCAGATGCTTTTCAAAGAGGGTTAACAAAATGCGGGACATCCCGTAGGAGAATTGACAGCAGGTACTCCATATACATTTACTGCGTTAAAAGCCTTCTGCTCCAGCTGAGGGCTTCCATGCTGCAGCTCAGCCCTGAGGGTTGCGTGTCCCAGCACGGCTGCAGGCTGTGCAGCTGGGGCTGCAGGCGGGTGCCCAGGGCTGTCATGCAGAGCAGGGTCCCTGCTGTGCCCCAGGGGCTGTGTGTCGGGTATGGGACACTGCCGCCTGCCAGGCTCAGCACTCAGCCTGCCCGGGGAGCTGCCCAGGGCACTGTGGGGAGACATGTGGGTGGAAGGAGCCCCCCGGCAGGGCTTGTGCTGCCACAGCTGCTGCCTGGGGCAGGGGATCACAGCTTCACTGCAAAACTGAATGTTTCTGAGGGTTCTTTTTAAAAAGGAGAGCCAAAACAGGGATTTTCTATTTCTTGTTTGGAAGGAAGGGGAAAGGATTGGAAGCAGAAATCTAAAAGGGTCTGTCTCCTCCTAAGAAGAGGCTTAGGGGAGACCTTATAGCTCTCTATAACTTACTGAAGGAGGGTTGTAGTGAGCTGAGGGTTGGCCTCTTCTCTCGTGTAATCAGTGATAGAACTAGAGGGAATGGTTTTAAGCTGCGTCAGGGGAGATTCAGGCTGGACATTAGGAAGTATTACTTTTCAGAAAGAGTAGTCAGACATTGGAAAGCACTGCCCAGGGAGGTGGTGGAGTCACTGACCATAGGAGTGTTCAAGAAACGCTTGGATGTGGTGCTGAGGAATATGATTTAGCCTGGAAGTATTGGTAATGGTTGGACTAGATGATCTTCTAGGTCTTTTCCAACCTTGATAATTCTGTGATTCTGTCAAATATAAACACAGCTCTGAGACTCCCAATTCTTCTTCAGTCAATTGCTAGTTTTGTGAACTGTCATACGTGAAGTGTTTTCAGCCTGTCCTTTCATGGAAAGGAGCCATTCCATGGATGGAACTAGTTGAAATTATCAATTTTTGTTGACAAGAATAAGGCAGTTATATCGCAGATACGCAAGATTCCTGAACAGAAATTGAAGGGCACAAAGGTTGGGACTGAGGGCGTTAAGAGCAGTGAGGGTAAAGTTATGAGACACAAAACAGATGAAATAATCCAGGCAGATGGCATACGATTAGTAGATGAAAGGAAGGTTAAAGCTCCATATGCTTATTCTGCTTATAGAATGCTGAACTTCATGAAATTAAATTCTATTTGTGGTGCTAAATGAACATTGTCATAGGAGAATGAAAACACTGTAGAAAGAGTGTCTCTGAGAATGGTCTGGACTTGTCATTATCTTCTGCACTCTGAACAGGACTCCAAGCCCAATAACAGATGCCCAACAGCAGCTCCATCAGCGAGTTCCTCCTGCTGCCGTTGGCAGACACGCGGCAGCTACAGCTCCTGCACTTCTGTCTCTTCCTGGGAATCTACATGGCTGCCCTCCTGGGCAATGGCCTCATCAGCACAGCCATAGCCAGCGACCGCCACCTGTACAACCCCATGTACTTCTTCCTCCTCAACCTGGCCCTCCTTGACCTGGGCAGCATCTCCACCACTCTCCCCAAAGCCATGGCCAATGCCCTCTGGGACACCAGGGCTATCTCCTACGCAGGATGTGCTGCACAGATCTTTTTCTTTCTCTTCTTCATCTCAGCAGAGTATTCCCTTCTCACCATCATGTCCTATGACCGCTACGTTGCCATCTCCAAGCCCCTGCACTATGGGACCTTGATGGACAGCAGAGCTTGTGCCACCATGACAGCAGCTGCCTGGGGCACTGGGGTTCTCCATTCCCTGCTGCACACTGCCAGTACATTTTCACTGCCTCTCTGCCAAGGCAATGTTGTCAACCAGTTTTTCTGTGAAATCCCCCAGATCCTCAAGCTCTCCTGCTCTGGCTCCTACCTCAGGGAAGTTTTGCTTATCATTTTTAGTTCCTGTTTAGGGTTTGGCTATTTTGTTTTCATAGTTGTGTCCTATGTGCAGATCTTTAAGGCTGTGCTGAGAATGCCCTCTGAGCAGGGACGGCACAAAGCCTTCTCCACATGCCTCCCTCACCTAGCCGTGGTCTCCCTATTTATCAGCACTGCCACTTTTGCCTACCTGAAGCCACCCTCTTTTTCCTCCCCATCCATGGACCTGATGGTAGCAGTTCTGTACTCCGTGATACCTCCAGCAGTGAACCCCGTCATCTATAGCATGAGGAACCAGGAAGTCAAGGATGCAGTGAGGAAAGTGATGACCAAATGTGTTTCACAAGCATTGAACTGCCCGTCTTTTAGAATTCATGACACATAATGCAGATTTTACTGATGCAAACACTTTTTTTTTGTTTAGTTTTCATCAATTTTTATAATTGTAATGTATTAAATCTTAATTTTTTTTAAATACTGTAATGCTTTTCACTAAAACGTCATTATTCAAATAAATTCCTCTTCAGCTTGTACCTCTGTTGTGTAGCCCAGATACACTGTACATAATGAACCAGGCTCTGTGTGAACATTTACAGAATAAAGGACATGCAGTGACTCTGTCTGTCCTCCTTCTTGTGAGATATTTCTGGAGCTGTTGGGGTTGGATGTTCTCAGAAACGCACAATCCAGCAGGAAGCACACGGCTGTTCATCAAACTGTGCGTTGATTTCAGCCTGCAACCGTTTCCAGCTGGTCCCTTGCCCAGTGTTCCTCATAACGCTGACAGTGGAGTTTCAAAATATTCTTTTCTTATCTGACCTGACATCCTGCTTACCCAAGCCCCTCTTCAATAGTTAAGTCTTAGATTGTCTCCTTGTTCGAATTCAATCCCCCTTTTCTTGGACTTTGCAAATACTTTTGCTTGATTACTACATTCTGGGAATGGGAAGACTTCAAATAACTTCCGCTCTCCACTTTCTGTCTTAGCTTGTTCATTTTCTATTCTTCATAGCTATTCCCAATGGTTTTACACTGCCACAATACACACCTCATTTCAATGTACATTAAAACAAGCAAGATGATTGCAGTAATACAAAGCAATAAAGAGTTGCTTCAGCCATGCAAAATCACCCAAATGTCTCCACAGAGCATTTAAAGGCAGTGGAGCTCAGGTAGGATCTCTTGGTTTCCCTTCTGAATTCTGCTAGGTTGCATAGCTTGGTAGCTCTCAGAAGCTGTCAGTGGGCACAGACTAGAAAAGTGCAATTGGTCTCAGTTCACACAGCTGGCTGGTTTGTCTCTGGCTAATCCTGAACTGTCTCAAGCGACTGCTTTGGGGCTCTACAAAACAGCAACTTCAGAGATCTCTTTCTACTACTCTGTTAATTATCCATCATTTGTCAAATTTTTGTGTAGTCTGTTTCATCAGACTTGCCTTTAGCTTCCAAGTTATATGTGGAGACTTGTTTGCACAATAATGCACAATGTACTAAAAATTGAGAGATGAAAATGAGAAGAGTTTTTCCAGCTTTGATTTCATGTCTGGAATTTTGGAACCCACTACTTGCAGTTGTTAATCTGTCCAAACTGGTCTGGTTTGGAATGCCCTCGTACTTCTTGAATCGCTCTGCTGTTAAAGGTGGAGCAATTCCTACAAGTGCCATGGCCCCACTGTTGTTCTAATTCTTGTTTCTTTGTTTTCCACACACTGCTTTTCAAGCCTCCTTTTTCTTTACAGTCAAAGTGAGAACTGCACTGTGAGGTGTCTGAACCTTGTTGTGCCTATACATAAATAGAACAGCAGCAAAGCCTGACAGGTGACTGTGCTGACAGCTCTCGTAGCCAGTAACACATAACTGTGCTAAATCCCTTCTGACGGCTTTGATTTCATTTTTGCCAGTGAAATCCTTGTAGGAGGAACTGCAGCAGTGTGATGAGCTAAGGTGAAGATGCTGGTTTTAGTAGTGCTCTAAGCTGAGTGGAAGAACAATTGAATTAGGGTTATATGCTTTCTCTGGGATGATAAGGTTTTTTTTCCTGAGGGAAAGAGCCAGCTTTTCATGGGCTATATGTGGGCTTTGGCAAGAGCAGACAATACAGTCTGTCAGGAAGCCATTTGAGGTGCTTCAGGTTTGTAAGCTTGTCTTTTTGTTTTTCAGGCAGATATTTGGAGCATGGGTGTACTGCTGTATGCTCTGCTGTGTGGGTTTTTCCTTTGGATTATGACAATATGATGGCACTCTACAGGAGGATACCAGTGGGTATCAGTTGTGCTAGAATACACTGAGAAGGGAAATAGCTGAGCTTGACAAGAGGCCTTGCTTTTCGGATGGCAGAACATGCTGAGCTGTGGGTAGAAAGGCCTGTCTGCTGAATATTGTCCCTTTTTTTGCTGCTTTGTCTACCAGTATTTTGTGGATTTGGTTCTACGCTTGGTTGGCCTATGTGGCACTGTAGCCTGATTCTATGCCATGATAGCATACAGAATTTAAGGAGAAGTATTTTCTTGCCAATGGGCTAGATTTTTGTATCTGGTTCTTCAACTGACTGCTCCCTATACTATCTGTAGTAAAAACAGAGACACATCATTTGATTTACCAGAAATGAATGTTCCTAAATGTCAGCTCTTCTCATGTCTATGAAGAGCAAAGTTCTGCATTTGCTATTAGAATTTCCTCTTCCAGAATCAGGAGGTAATGTAGGACCCCACAGATTGCCTTCAGAATTCAACAGTTAGTTCTGTTTCCTTTCGGAGTGCATAACAACCTGAGCACATGAATTGAATGACGTGGCTTTTTAGTCTGGTACAAACTATGCTGTACACTGAAACTTGGTCCATTTGTAAGCAGGACTTTGTCCATTTCTGCAGGACAGCAGAAAACCCTTTGTGCTAATCATGATGCCAAGAAGCAGAATGTGGCAAATGGCAGATGATCCAACTGCTTCAGGTGTTCATTTCCTTAAAACTGAGAATAATTTTGGACTGAGAGTTTGTAAGCAAAACAGAGCTCTTAAAGCTGTCAGAGATTATTTCTGCACTGTTCAATTCTATCTGCCTAACATACACAGGATCTCAGAACTGCATTGCTTGAAGTGGGGGAACTTGTTGAAGTGAACTGGGATGAGCAAGTTTTAGAACTTAGTCAGAATGCAGTAGAAAATGGATAATCTCATGGGTATTAAGATACAGGCTTGCTATTTCTGCACTGAATTTGTTTTTATTTTACATGGCCGTGATCTGAAAGTTGCTTGAAACGCAGGCACCTAGGCACTGTCCTGTAACTGAATTTCACACATTGTAGATCCTGAAATATCCTGGAATCTAAAACTCTGACTTGTTTTAAGTCTGCTGCTTGAGTCTAATCAGGGTCATAGTGTCTGTGTGGAGTGTGTGGGGAGACTGTTGCTGCAGATCCTGGGAAGTTGCTGTGTATTTGCAGACAATGGCTGCTGTTGGTCACTGGGTACCACTGTTTCTCTGAAGAACAGCTGCGCTGTGCATGCAGCACAGCATGTTGTGCACGCCATGGAACTAGGAATCAAGAAGAGATAGAAGCGTAACTTCTGCTCTAGTAAAAGGTCTCATCTGCTGACAGGCTTTTGTACTTGAATTCAGAACTCAGAACCTGTTGCCACAGAGGGACTAGTTGCTGAAGTTGGATGACTCTTTCTGTTTACTCCTTGTAATATGTAGCCATAACACTAACTATTTAAAAAGAATCTGAAATCATGGCTAATTACTGACTGCTGCACAGCAGAACACTACCACGGTGAGATTGGGCTGAGATGACTTGAAAGCTGTTTCCTCAGTATAGGTCTTATTCTTGCAGCTGGGACACCTTGATGAAGAGTGTGTAACAGCTTTCTGTGTTTCACAACAAGAGAAGAGAGTAGATCAGCATTAATGTCAGAGGTAATAAACTTATGTCAGTAATTCTCTGTATTTAAGCCCAGTCCTACAGTAAATAACCTTACTGTATTAACAGACTCTAACACTCACTTATTCTCAAACATGAAATATTTCACACCTTTCAGAGGTAAGGTACCACTGCAGAACTTCATAGTCTACCTAATAACTACATTTCTGAAGTTCACATTTATTCCTTTTTTTTCCTTTAATTGTGTTTTCTCAGCCTTTCTGATTTATTTTACCATGCTGAAATCCTTATGAATCTCTGGAAGTCCAGGCAGACTCAAAACAGAAACTTATAGATGAACAGCAGATGTCACATGCTGGCTTAGCTCACTACTTTGAAATGTTTCACTAATAGGTGGAAAATATAAACACATCAGGAAGACAACCAAGCAAATTTGGGGAATTACAGTTCACAAATACTTCAGGAAATAAATTAATTCCACTAACTTTTGAAAATAAATGAGAAAAGCTGAACTGAGTGCTGCTAGAGATGCTGTATAAATGTCAATAATGACATTCCAAGCTGTAGAAGAGATTTAAAACATGATGGGTACTCAGTCTTTAACCTGAATCTGAAAATTGTCTCTTGAAATTGGGTTGTCTTTCTGTTAAATAGAAAGTGGTAGAATTTGAAGGATTGTTATGATTTCCATATAACTTTAGTAAGACTAGATGTAAAATGTAAGTTTTATCTAGGAGAGATCATTTGTGGACTCACTGTTACTTTTCTTTAGGTACAGGGAATAATGAAAACAATCCCATGCTTTACACCCTCAGTTGACCCCTGTTTTTCCAGATGATTCTCTTGTCAATACACGAGCTGGACCTGCACGAGGATCACTTTCAAGACAGTGGCTCTGTTGCTTGAAGCCTATTTGCTTCTTCCTGCCGCCACTCTATAACTAAATATCAACAACCTCTTTCATGATTCAACTTGCAAACGTTTGACACTAACCCTTGTGTTTCTGTGCCTTCCTAGGTGATTTGAGCCCTTGTCAACCCCAAAGATCCAAACCAAGTAGTGATGTGCTGTGTGTTTACATCAATGGAGAGTTCTTATTAAGCACGAATCGCTGCAATTCGAATGACAGCTTTCCATATGGTAACAGTGATGGACACAAGGGGCTCATCCGCATTCATGCTCTCATATCTCCTGGCTCTGCTGAAGATGCTGACCTGAGCCTGCCAGACACCTCAGGCACCAGCCTGGATTGTGACCCAGCACCTTTGCAGTGCTGCCTATCCCAAGCACAGCCCGAGTGCCCCAACAGCAGCACCACCATGCAGGAGCAGGTCAGCATCAGTGAGGTGAAGCTGAGCATCTTAGATGGGGACTTAGAGTCAGGCTGCCAGTCCCAGGCACCAGGCAGCAGCACAAGCTCTGAGCCACTCTCATCTTGACAAGAGGAGTCCCATCTTCACCCTTGACCTCTCAAGCCCTCCTGTCTTTTATTGAATAAAGTCACCCTCATGCTCAATCACTGCCTTGACTGCATTCCGAGTCTTCATTCACAGGGATTGGGATGAATGCAACAAACAGCAAGGCAGCTCAGCTTGCAATGCTGTGACTGTGGGGTTCGTGCAGGCAGAGCTCTGGATTCCCATTTTGCCTGGTTTTGGGATGTCTGCAGCAAGATCTCTACAATTTTGTATGGGAGCAAATAATCTCTAGCATCCAGGTTGCTGCTCATGAGAATCCCAGTCTTCCTGGCTGTCACTTTGTGATACTTTTCAAAGCCTTTTGATACTCCTTGATGCCTTGGCTGCTCCGTAACACCTCTGTCCTCCTGCCACGTTGACTCATGTCTCCCACTTTTAAGCTGGCTTTGCAGATCATCTCCAGCCCTGTCATCATCACGCTGCAGCAGGAGGTGCTCACCTGGCAGTACTGCTTGTTCTGCAGATGAGCAGCTGCCTCCTCATCTCTTCAGCTACAGTAGTTTTTCTCAGGGAAGTTAGATGCAGTCTTGCTTCTCTGGATTTGGTGTGTTAAATCCATGCTGCATGGCAGCAGTCAGTGCAATACAAAAGTGTTCTGTGTGCCACAGCATTTCTCCAGGGGCTGCCAAAGGTAGAAGCACAGCACAGCACCATCCTTCTGACAGTAATGTCTGTGAGTTTTAGATATGTCAGCACTGCATCATCCCCAGCGTGTCAGTGCTTTTCCACACCAAACTGACTCTCACACTCTCTGCACTGAATGTAACTATGCTCTTGTGGAGACAAATGCTTTCTGTCACATCCTCCATCCCTGCAACCATTTGCCGGTAGGCAGCTCTTGCAGAAGAATCAAGCAGCAGAACCTTTTGCTCACCCTACAGCATGCAAATGCTATGAAAGCAGAAATAACCTGGCATGCTCTGGGTCTGCAAGGCTGCACAGATGGGAGAGGTAGATTGTGTTTTTGCAGTGGAAGTTTCCAATATTTTCAGTACATACTGTAGGCCCTAACTGAATGTATAACCCTCTTGTAAAACAGCTGTACAAGTAGTTTTTCCACCAAGAAAGTTGCTGAACAGAGTTAAGTTCAGACTGGGGGCATTCTGACATGGGTAGAATTGAGACAAGCACAAGATAAATACACAGGGTGGGTAGAGCCCAGCACAGGACAGAATGAATGTACTGACTTTTGGAAACATTGCCCTTCTCTCTCCGCAGGAAAGTACAAGGCATACCTAAAAACAAGAGGTTGGTAATTGACCTTATATGGAAATGAATCCTAGCAACAGTCTCGAGGAGTCTGTGAGCCTGTGATGCTCAACCAATGAGAGCCATGAGAGCATTACCTGCATTGGGTTTAGGGCATAGAACAGAATTGATTTCACTGACTGGTGTGCATTTTCTCCCTTGCCAATAGGGGATGTGCGCGCAGTATTGCAATAATGAATAAGCACTGCTGCTATCGCTGCCATCTTTGCCTAACTAGAAATCTTTGACTTTGAGAGTTTCTCACACAAGTAGAGAGGGTAAGAAAGTAAAGAGGCACAGAAAACGAAGGAAAACTGCTCTTCTTATCTATAAAAATTGATACAATTGATGCTGTAGTGCATTTATTTATTTATTTTTAATTTTTTGCCAACGTCAGTTAGATTGTTTTAAAATATCCACACTCCAAAATCTGACTACCAAGCAAATTAAATGAAAATGAAATGAATGTGTGTTAGCAGAAAGCACAAGGCCATATTATATTAGGCTCTAGCAAATTTACAGGCAGTCACTGCATGAAGAGATAGATTTGAGTTGCACATTATATGATTTCCACAAAGATTAATGAAATATGAAGCTTTCAATATATTTTTTTAATTCTTTTTTCATTTCATTTTTTAAACACCTGACCCAGACCCCAACCCTCACAGGAGCTGTAAAGATAACAGCATTAACCCGCAATGTAACTCTAATCCTAACCCTTACCCTGATTCTAAAATTGCCTCTAATTCCAAATGTAACAACAAAAATGATGCTAGAAGTTTGTAGCAAAAGGAACCTTAACCCTGATCATAATCCAAAAAACAATCATTAAGGTAACAATAATCTTTACCTTAAAAGTAATATTAATCAGAGCCCAGATGATGCCTGCATCCAATCAGAAGCATGCTTTGCATTATTTAAGAGTTGTATTTTTTCCAGTGAACTCCCTCTATTATCACTTTTATAAAGTAAAAGAGTCTGTTCTTTTTCTCCTGACACTATGCCTTCCTCCAGACATCCCCTGAAAACGACCCAAATAGGGCACCATCAAAGTAATGCTAATAGTAATGTCAATCCTAAGGGTATCTCTAGCCTCAGTGTTAATGGGACGCTAACAACAATCCCAACAGCCTTAAAAATTCTGGTGGTGTGAAAGAGGTGCTGCCTTGCACATGCTGGGCAGTCCCATTGCCTGTTAAATGCAGGCGGCAGCATAGAAACATGATGCCCGTGGTCAGAATGCCCTGTGGCAGATTCTGGCACCTGAGAACTGACCAGAGAACCATGAGAGAACTGACAACAAATCACTCAACATCAGAACCGACCCAGTGGTTATTTACAAGCCTTGGGTGACCCAGATAGGATCTCAGAGTGGTGAAAGCAGGTAGAGAAGTTGTTACTACTCTGTTTTCTTCTAAAAGCTGCTCAGCTGCTTTGCGTTTCAGACCATCCCTGGCTTCACTGTGTGCATCTGTCCAATTGATACCAGGTGTTTTTTTTTCATCTCGGAAAGTGGAGGGGGGGGGGAGGGGAAACGGACATCAATTCAATTACTCATTTATTTATTGACAGACATTCACGTTTGCTACGTTTGGAGAAGTTTTTATTTGTTTGCTGTGGTTTGGTTTTTTCTTTTTTTCTTTTTCTTTTTTTCCCCCCCTTCCTTCCTCTTCCATCTTAGTGTTCTTCCCCTATAATCAAAAGAGAATGGATCCCACGGGTCTGTCCCGCAGACGTTCTTTCCGTGGTCTCTGCTGCCACCTGCTGGCCCATACACGGAACTGCCACTGTTGGGCATTCGGTGCCGCAGGAAGCACAACGCAGATTTAAGTTCTGACCGGTCTACGCAACAAATCCGCCAATCTTTATTGTGATTAGCCCTCCAAATGGCATTGTGCATGCACTCGAACACGCAACAGGCATAGATTTCTCCTAACTCCTTGAGGAGCAGGCAAGCAGAACAACTGAGCTCACCACTGCTTGTGATTGGGCCACCTCCATCATAGAGATGTGTGTTAGATCTTTTACCCACCCCTGGACTGGCCTAGTTGTTTGAACGATAGCCTCTGAAATCTGAGTTACTGGTTCTACCACCTGTAGTGTAGAATAGGTAGCCAATAAATGTTTTTCAACTGTGATGTATCTTCATTCTGCTCCATGCCAAACCTGTGACCAAAACCTCATAGGGGTTCACAAAGAACTCTGGCTCTGCCAAAGCCCCCATCCAGACCCTTCTTGAGTTACATTCACATCTAGTTTGGCTGAAAAGGTTGGACTATAAATACTCAGTGCTTAGGCCTGTTTAATAGGTATTTTTTCCTGATTATGCTGTCCATCGATCTTTTTAAACTGAACTCCTGCTCTAATCTGATCTTTAAACATTTGTTGTCTCAAGATCCTAATGGGTCCAGACTGGATTACCTTAAGGGGCTGGATGCCTAAGTCATGGCAGCAGATGGTTCTCTGACCTTTCCACTACCATTCAGAGACTGCATCTGGCCACAAGCACTCTTGTCTCCCCATCAATTGGGCAGCCTGTTGTATTACAGCATCTGAGGGCCACTAAGGGGTTCAGTATGGATAACATAGACCCATACTGATGTAAAGGTGATGGCTGTAGGATGAGATCCCTCGTTCCTGATGAAAAATTTATTGACTGGGCTCTCAAAATCATCTTCATAGATTGCCTCTTTCATGCCTAATTCTCTAATATAATTTTGTTAGTCCTCCATAGAGTACCATAGGCTCATATTTAATGGTATGTCATTCTTATTTGGCCATGTTATATGACACACAGCCATAAATCATTCACTGATCAAATGGCTATCCTCATTATGTTGGACAGAGCATACAGTCTTTGCCTGAGGGCAAGGTGAGTAGTAATGGATGTCAATTTTGAAATTTCCAGTCCATTCACCACAGCGCTTTCTGCCTCCATGTCCCATAACCAGAGCAGCTATGCTGGCATGCTCTCTTGGTTTCTGTCTAAACCACTGTACTATAACCATCAGTTCAGCTGCTGTATTATGGGCAGCAGGGTTTGGGGGGTTGGACACTGGTAAGGGCACTCCCACCAGCCTATCCTGCATTTTTTTATTTTTATTTTTTTTTTCATTTTTTGGGTTACAATCAGTCAGATCTCAAATAGATCTAGTCCAAATGGAACCTCAAAATCTGACCTTTTAGTGCCTTCATTTACAGAGTCCATTTTATACAGATTCCCTTGTACAGGGTCCCCATGGTCTTCCAGAGAGATGTTACTGATCTTCCATAGAAGAATGATTGAATTAGGTTTTTTCCCCATCAAAACTGCCACCTGTCTTTCCAGTTTTTCAACACTGTCATTCAATAGCTGATTTGCATCAGCCTGAGCCTCTTCAGTTATGTTCAGACAGTTCAAGGCCATCAGCAGTGTCCATGCCACCATGAACACAGCTAACTGTCATTCTCAAGTTGTAAGTATGTCTTTGCTAAGACCATGGAAATACTCAGTCAGGTGGGTCAGGGACTCATGGACCCTCCCTCCATCCCACACAGGGCCCCATTTTTCAGTGACAGAAGCAATGCTGCATTTTGAGGATCCTAGGAATCCCAGGACATGCCCTGACAAAAGGTCATTTAAAGGGGTAGTCTTTCCCCATCCAAACCACCCCATGATATTCACAGAATCACAAAATTGTAGAGGTTGGAAGGGACCTCCAGAGACCATTGAGTCCAACCCCCCAGCCAAAGCAGGTTCCCTACACCACATCGCACAGCTCGGCATCCAGGCAGGTCTTGAATATCTCCAGAGAAGGAGATTCCACAACCAACCTGGGCAGCCTATTCCAGTGCTCTGTCACTCTCACCATAAAGAAGTTATTGCGCACATTAGTGCAGAACTTCCTATGGTCCAGTTTCTGTCTGTTTCCCCTTGTCCCGTCTCCACACACTGCTGAAAAGAGTCTGGCCTCACCACTTTACCCCCCTCACCTCAAATATTTATAGACCTGGATTAGGTCCCCTCTCAGCCTTCTTTTCTCAAGGCTAAACAGACCCAGTTCCCTAAGTCTCTCCTCATAGGGGAGATGATCCAGGCCCTTCACCATCTTTGTGGCCCTCCGCTGGACTCTTTCTAAGAGATCCCTGTCTTTTTTGTACTGGGGAGCCCAGAACTGGACACAGTATTCCAGATGAGGCCTCACCAGGGCAGAGTAGAGGGGGAGGATCACCTCCTTCGACCTGCTGGACACGCTCTTTTTAATGCACCCCGTAATGCCATTGGCTTTTTTGGCTACAAGGGCACACTGCTGGCTCATGGCCAATGTGCCGTCCACCAGGACGCCCAGGTCCCTCTCAGCAGAGCTCCTCTCCAGCAGGTCTTCCCCCAGCCTGTACTGGTGTATGCAATTATTTCTACCCAGGTGCAAGACTCTACACTTGCTTTTGTTAAACCTCATCCGGTTTCTTACTGCCCAGCTCTCCAGCCTGTCCAGGT
This sequence comes from Coturnix japonica, assembly GCF_054131305.1. Classification (NCBI taxonomy): domain Eukaryota; kingdom Metazoa; phylum Chordata; class Aves; order Galliformes; family Phasianidae; genus Coturnix; species Coturnix japonica. Next base: position 376,836 of record NC_140700.1, read on the forward strand.
CTCGCTGAATGGCAGCACAGCCTTCAGGTGTGTCAGCCAATCCTCCCAACTTCGTGTCATCAGCAAACTTGCTGAGGGTGGTCGTTGATGAAGATGTTGAACAAGACCGGACCCAGCACAGACCCCTGGGGGACGCCGCTAGTTTCAGGTCTCCAGCCAGACACTGCACCGCCAACGACAACCCTCTGCACTCTGCCAGTCAGCCAATTCTCGACCCACTTCACTGTCCACTCATCTATCCCATACTTCCTCAACTTTGGTATAAGTATGTCATGGGAGACTGTATCAGTTATAGAGGTTATAGAGTTCAATTCCTGTAGTCAATTTGGCGGCCCAGGTGGGACCAGCTCTATTCGCTGCAGGACCAGCTGAGAGGGAGACACTTTTGGCGCACCCTGAGATTTCTCTGAAGGACTCCCTTCCTCACCTGATCACTGCAGGGACAGACAAGGACCACCCATAGGTGGACCAGGTATGTGTATGGTAAGTGGAGCCCATATGTCTTGAGGAGACATCCTACACAGTTTACAGCCATACGTGCTGCTCCCAGGGAGGTGAGCTCATGGCTTTGGTTGCCAGCTGGGGTAGGAAGACTCCTTGGGTGAGTTCCTATGAAAGGGAACTCTATGTCATATGAATGGAAACAAGAGCCTGGTAAAATTATGGAGAAAATGATGGTGGGAGTTATGGAAAAACAGCTGAAGGACAATTCTGTTATTGGTTGCAGCCAACACAAGTTTGTGAGGCGAAGGTCCTGTTTAATTTAAGCTCATTTTGTGACACAGTTATCTGTTTAGCTGAACAAGGGAAGCCAGTTGATGTAATCCTTGAGGATTTCAGTGGAGATTTTGATACTGTTCCTCACAACCTTCTGGACAGAATGTTCTGCATATGGCTAGACAGAAACACAACGTGGTGGGTGAGCAGTTGGCCAGTAGGTCAGTCCCAATGGATTATAGTCAGTGGGTTCCATCAGGCTGGTAGATGGTCACTGTCGGGATCCTCAGGGTTCCATTTTGGGGCCACTTTCCTTTCATGTTTATGCAGATGACTTGAATGCAGGACTAGAAGACGTTCTGAGCAAGTTTGCTGATGAGACCAGATGAAGAGGTGCTGTTGCCTCCACTGAGGGTGGAGAGGACTTGCAGAGAGATGTGGACAAGTCAGAGAAGTGGGTACCAGTTGGTACTAAGCACCAAGTGCATAAAGGTTAACAAGAACAAGTGCCTGATTGTGCACCTGGGTAGGGGCAACACTGGACATACACACTGACTGGATATGGGACACTGGAGAGGAGTCTGACTGGAAAGGGTTTGGGTGCTGGTCAGCATCACACTGAATGTGAGTCAGCAGTGTGCTCAGGCAGCCAGGAAAGCCAACGGTCCCCTGGAGTGCATGAAGCAACTTATTGCCAGCTGGGTGAGGGAAAGGATCACCCCTCTCTGCTCTGCATTGCTACTGCCTCACTAGCAGCACTAGGTGCACTTCTGGGCACCGCAGAACATAAAGGACTTCAAACTCTGGGAGAATGTGCAAAGGAGGGCACTGGAACTGAGAGATCTGAAGTTCAGAGTTTCACAGGGATTGACTGCTTGTTCAGACTGGGCCCTTCTCACATCCCTTCTCACATCCTGCAATGAAACATAGGTCTCATATGGGACATGAAGCTCACAGCGTCCTTGCACCACATGTAGAGTCTGGGATCTTCTGTCCCCATGTCTTTCATTTAACATCATACAAAACTCCAACCCATTGCCCCAGGAAATGCCCGGAGCCAACATGAGATACAGGATCTCTCTACCACTGGTCTTGCAATCAGGGCTTGACCTGTCTGCTTCGTAAGGCAAAGGAGAGGTTTCTTAGCATGCCAGTGCCTTTGCCTGCCTGTAGTCATGGCTTCCAGTTATCTTCTCTAACAAGTCCCTTGGGAAGCTTGCTTGTTAATGTTCCTCAGTGGACCCATTAATACTCCAAGAAACTTCACTGTTACTTCTGACTTTGTCTTGTTGAGCACTTTGTGCAAACTTCTCTCTGCACTGGAGATTGATGAACTCAGCATCAAATGCACCCTGGGACCATTATAACCTAAAGAATCTCCTGTGCCTTATGCCATCTTGTTATCTGCTTCAGGTTATCAGAACTTGTTCAGCAAAAAGAAGGGATATCTGGAGAGAGCTTAAAGAGAAAGAATCCATTATAAATTTATTGTCTCTTTATTTATAGCTGGGTTTAAAGCAGCACTGTGCAAGTGATACCAATCCAGGATGTCCCAATGAGTTCTGTACTGTTACTGTGTTGACAAAGGTCCTTCTCAACCTCCCTACCCAATTTCTGCTCACAATGGACCTATGGGACTTGCATCACTTTTCTTCACATCACTCTTCTCCTCTGCATTCATCCACTCAGTGTTAAAACTGCTTTGCACCAACTCCCACTGGTTTTCCTCAGAGAACCAGCCACACATGGAAAAAGAAAGATTTCTCTTTTTTATCACGCCAGCAAATGGAAGGAAAGGTGATGCAATTGAATGAACAGTAAAACACAGTGATCAACTGCATGCCATGTTCAAGCTGCATCTATTGAAGTTTGTCTTTCATATGGAATACTTTTAAAAGAAATGATTTATACTAAGATAGGATAGGATAGATTGAATCACGGTGAAGTAGTTGACAACAGAGGCCATCAGACTCTGGGAGATGGAGCAAATTCCAGTAATCTCCCTGGGACAGATCAGCCAGGTAGTTGAGAGGTATCAACTTAAAACTGATCAGGACTTGTGAGTATTTCACACATTGAGACGGGTTAACACATTCTCACTGATTTCTATCTTTGTCTCCAACTCTGTTTTTCACTTTTGCTGACATTAATGAACATCTTTCAGACTTCGTGCCCTAATAAAAAAGAGACAGTGATTGAGAAAAAGTATAAGAAGAAAAAGAAAAAGAATAGATAGGAAGGGATAGATCAAATCACAGTGAAGGAGTTGACAACACATTCCATCAGACTTTGGGGAGATGGAACAAATTCCAGTAATCCCTCTGAAAGTCAGAAATCAGACAGATAACTGGGAGGTATCTGACTGAACAAAGAGCAAGGGATGGAGAAATCTGGAGGGCAGTGGGAGTAGTGTGTGCCCAAATGGCCTGCTGAAAACATGCCCTTAACCACGGCCATTTATTTAGGAGAGCTGAAAACACCTGGAGGGTGAGACACATCAAATAGGCAGCAGGGAAGAGTAGTGCTGGGCACCGGGCTATAGTCATGGGGCATTGGCACTGGCACCACTTTCTGTGTCTCTGAACCTGAAGGCATTTGTGTCCAGCAAACACAGTTCTGGAAAACATCGTAGTTTCAGAAAAAAAAAAAAAAAAGAAAAGAAAAAAAAAAAAAGAAGACATCAAATCACCTCAAAGATTCATATTTACAACTTAAAATATAACAAGACTCATGAGAATTTCTCATGTTGAGAAGGGTTAACACATTTTCATTGATTTCCATCTTAGTCTTCAATTATTTGTTTCAGATTTATTGACATTTATGATCAACTATTAAGCTTACAGCCTCAAAATAAATAAATAAATAAAAAGAGATATATTTGCATCTTGCACATGGCCTGATGCCCCTTTGACCTTCACAATTCCCACAAGTCTTTCCATGCTGGTGAGTATGAGATCCAGCAGAGCACCTCTCCTCTTTGGTTCCTCCACTGCTTGGTCAAGAAGCGGCCATCTGTGCTCTCCAGGGATCTGCTGGATGCCACATGCCCTGCTGTGCTGTCCCTGCAGCAGATACTGGAGTGAAAAAGGCCACCAAATGGGACAAGGGACAGACAACATCAGATTCCCATCTGTCTGCAGAGAGCACCTTCCATTTACTCTCCCTGATCAGGAAGACAGGAAAAGACACTGATGGTCTCCTCTGTTTGCCATTTCCATTAGCTCTGACCTGTCTGCTCTTCCATCCCCAGGCAGAGCTCAGTGCACTCTCAAGGAGGGCAGTCGCCCTTCTTTGTCTCCTCGCCCGTCCATCCTAAAGACTCGGTATCCCCCTTGTGCTACAGTGCAGTTGTGGAAGACATTAAACTGTGTCCCCATGGTCCAAACAGGAGCTCAGGCCAGCTGCTCTACCAAGATTTCTAGCTTCTCGTGTGTTGGTGTTTGCATTAGTGCAAAACCACAGAAGTAAACTTCCTAATTGAAAAGCATCCCTGGACATAGCCTGACTGGATAGCTCATCTATTGTATCAGTGTGCAGATGGTGGCACACAGACATTAGACCGATCGTGGGTCTTGGAGGTGATGAAGCAGCACGGACACACCATGGGCATGGCTTTGCTGAAGGCCCTGTGCTGCTTTTAAAGCTGCATGTGAATTCACCAGACAGCCGGTGCTATCCCCTCTGTGGCCCTCGGCAGATGCCCAGGAAGGAGCTGTCTATCTCAGGGACTTCCCACACGGTTTACAAGCACTGGCACACATCAGGAGCAGCCCAGGCACCTTGGGCATCACCCAGTGTCTGTGTGTGAGCAGCTGCCTCCCAGCTGAAGGACCGAGGACTCAGAGCAGGAGCGCACATGTAAGCAACTCCTTGTGCACTTCTGAAGGGAACCAGAGCAATCCCAGCTCCTGTGGGTGTGTAGGGAGCTGAATCCCACTTCAGCTCCAGGATTTCTGTCAAGGGATGAGACTTCTGCACTGCCTCAGCTGGATCACTGCCCTGCACAGGGAAAGTCCAAACCTCGCCTTCCTTGTCTGGGTTCCCTTACTGTTTCATCAAATGATCTCTGGGAGCACTCCCCATATGTCTCCAATCAGTCACTGGCCACTGGACATGTGGTGGTTAATTGAGCGAATTTCAAAGCACAGTCATGATGCTGTTGTCTTTCAGGAGCTGTTGGCCATGAGGACCCAGGGACATGTCAGGGCAGATGAGTGGGAAGGATAAAAATGACTTCATCTGTTGCTGAGCTGGGCTGGGCTCCTGGGACATAGGGAGTTAATAAATGTGCGGGCAGAGCTGCAGAGAGACAGCTGTGCCCAGGAGCAGCTCTCGTGCACAGCACAACCTGCAAGTGACAGAAGGAGAGGAGAGAAATTGGAGAGAGCTTGCAGGATGTGTGTGGTGTGAGCGGGCTGCGAGCTCTCTGCAGGAGCATTGCCCACAGACCATGACAAGGTAAGTCTCACTGCAGACCATGAGCTGCTTTTCATAGAGGGTTAACTTGATTTGGGATATCCCATAGCAGATCTGGATGCAGGCACTGCATCTTTCTTTACTGTGTTAAAAGACTTCTGCTCAAGCTGAGGGCTTCCGTGCTGCAGTGTCAGAGCACAGCCCTGAGAGCTGCGTGTCCCAGCACGGCTGCAGGCTGTGCAGCCGGGGCTGCAGGCAGGTGCCCAGGGCTGTCCTGCAGAGCAGGGTCCCTGCTGTGCCCCAGGGGCTGTGTGCCAGGTATGGGACTCTGCCGCCTGCCAGGCTCAGCACTCAGCCTGCCCGGGGATCTGCCCAGGGTGCTGCGGGGAGACGTGTGAGGTGAAGGAGTCCCCCGGCAGGGCTTGTGCTGCCACAGCTGCTGCCTAGGGCAGGGGAACACAGCTCCACTGCACAACTGAATGTTTCTGAGGGCCCTTTGCAAAAGGGGAGTCAAGGCAGGGGGTTTCCATTTCCTGTTCTGAGGCAAAGAGGTTTGGAGTCAGAAACCTAAAAGGTGCAATAAGAGATCTGAGAATTTTTCGTCAATCAATTGCTTGTTTTGTGAACAGTCACACATGATGTGCTTTCAGTCTCCCCTTTCTCGAAGGATGGAATTATCATCATTTTCTGTAGGCATGAATAATTCACTTATCCTACAAACAGGCAGCATTTTCTAACTGAAACTCAATGCCACAGAAGCTGGGGTAGGGGGCTCTAAGAGCAGTTGGGGTAAATATATGAGACTTGAAACAGATGAAAATACCCAGGGAGAAGGGATAAGAAAATAAGAGGAAGGTTAGAGCTCCATATGCTTCTTCTGCTTAAGGAATGCTGAAAAACGTGAAATTAAATGCAAGTAATGGTGCTAAATGTACTCTGTTTTAGGAGAATGAAAATATTTTATATTATAGCAGGAGGAGTGTCTCTGAGAATGGTCTGGACTTGCCGTTATCTTCTGCACTCTGAACAGGACTCCAAGACCAGGAACAACAGCAGATGCCCAACAGCAGCTCCATCAGCGAGTTCCTCCTGCTGCCGTTTGCAGACACGCGGCAGCTGCAGCTCCTGCACTTCTGGCTCTTCCTGGGCATCTACCTGGCTGCCCTCCTGGGCAATGGCCTCATCAGCACAGCTGTAGCCTGCGACCGCCGCCTGCACACCCCCATGTACTTCTTCCTCCTCAACCTGGCCCTCCTCGACCTGGGCTGCATCTCCACCACTCTCCCCAAAGCCATGGCCAACGCCCTCTGGGACACCAGGGCCATCTCCTACACAGGATGTGCTGCACAGCTCTTTTTCTTCCTTTTCTTCTCCGCAGCAGAGTATTCCTTTCTCACCATCATGTGCTATGACCGCTACGTTGCCATCTGCAAGCCCCTGCACTACGGGACCTTGATGGACAGCAGAGCTTGTGCCACCATGGCAGCAGCTGCCTGGTGCGCTGGGGTTCTCTATTCCCTGCTGCACACTGCCAGTACGTTTTCACTGCCTCTCTGCCAAGGGAATGTTGTCAACCAGTTTTTCTGTGAAATCCCCCAGATCCTCAAGCTCTCCTGCCCAGAATCAAATTTCAGGGAAGTTGTGTTTCTCTTTTTTAGTATAAGTTTAGTGTTTGTGTGCTTTGCTTTCATAGTGGTGTCGTATTTGCAGATCTTCATGGCTGTACTGAGGATGCCCTCTGAGCAGGGACGGCACAAAGCCTTCTCCACATGCCTCCCTCACCTGGCCGTGGTCTCCCTATTTGTCAGCACTGGAGTTTTTGCCCACCTGAAGCCCCCCTCACTCTCATCCCCATCCATGGACCTGATGGTGTCACTTCTGTACTCTGTGGTTCCTCCAACACTGAACCCTATTATCTACAGCATGAGGAACAGGGAGATCAAACACGCTCTCAGAAAGGTATTTCTGTACGCACTGTTCCTGCTTCCATAAAGTTCACATCTTCCTCACACAATTTCCAGTGATTCTCCTTTATATTTTATGCATATTTGATGGTTTGATTGTGTTTTATACAGCAATCTGCAGAAACATGTTGCAAATTATTTCACTTCTTTCCTACCTATTTTCCATTTTCTCACTCCAAGAGCTCATGTAAACATGGAACCGATTGCCTGAATCAGTTAAGAGATAAAAAAAAATGTTTTAAAAACAATCTTTTCCTTAGCTCTTCATTCTTCCTATTTTGTCTGGATCTAGGGGAGGTACAGCCAGACAGCAGCACAACCAACTCTTTTTAATCATGCTCTTGTTACACAGTGATCTCAAGTCCTCACATTTGTGCAGTCCTGAAGCTCTTGTGTGTCTGACGACAGCCCTGTTGCCTCTACAGCAGCACTCTGGGACAGCAGTCAGTAGTCCGCAATATGAACGGCTGTGTCAGGGCTGGTCTCCTTGCTGGCACTGCCATGGAGTTATCTAGATCAGTCTATGACCCTGACAGGGGGGCAGTAGGCCCGTGGGCCCCCTGGCTCCAAACAAATGGGAAGGGAAAAAGGAACAGTGGAGATGGTAGCTGGGCTCAGGGAAACAAACAGAGCAGCTGCAATGATCTAAGAAGTAAAACTTATTTTACTAACTGTGAGTCATGGTTTAATAATTTTGTAATTTTGCTATCAGTATTCCACATCATAACATCATATAAAGCATGAATAATATTACTGAATCTGCAACCTACAGAAGACGACTACATCTCCCAGAGAATATCACAGTCAGAGTTGGGTCACGGGACCTGGACACTATATTATCTCACTCCCAGGCTGGACTGACATCTTTCAAGTTCTGGCGTTCAGGGAAGTGTGTGGGAGCCTTCAGCCATTTCACCTAGAGTTTACAGTAGGCCTCTCGGTTTCGGGACTCATTCTCTCTCCTAATTTGCTTGATTCGTTAGCTTAATTGCAATTATATTATATTATATTATATTATATTATATTATATTATATTATATTATATTATATTATATTATATTATTATATTGTGTTATCCTGTATTTCGATATAGTATTTAGTAAATAATTGGGCCTCCTTAGATCATTGCCTCTGTTTTCTTTTCCTAATTAACTTTTATCATTTCGGCATAGGGCCCCTACAGGGTCCTATGCCCCTGTCATAAACGCAGGTAGATTTTCGTTTAAACCATGACACTGCCCCATAAGTGCCCCATAGCTGCACCATAGCTTCCAAATAAGTGCCCCATGAGTGCCCCATAGCTGCCCCATAAGTGCCCCATAGGAACCTTGTAGCTGCCCCATAAGTGCCCAATAGGAGCACAATAGATGCCCCGTAAGTGCCCATAAGTGCCCTATAGCTGCCCCAGGCTGCCCCATAAGTGCCCCATAGCTTCCCAATACCAGCCACATAAGTGCCCCATAGCTGCCCCTTAGCAGCCGCATAGGAGCACCATAGATGCACCATAGCAGCCCCATAGCTACCCCATAAGTGCCCCATATCTGCCAAAAAGCTGCCCCATAAGTGTCCCATAGCTGCCCCATAGCAGCCCCATAAATGCCCATAGGTGCCCCATAGATGCCCCATAGCAGCCGCATAACTGCCCCATAGCTGCTACATAAGTGCCACATAAGGGTCACATAGGAGACCCACAGCTGCCCCATAAGTGCCCAATAGCTGCACCATAAGTGCCCCACAGCTACCCAATAAGTGCCCAATAGCTGCGCCATAAGTGCCCATAAGTGCCCCATAGCTGCCTCATAATTGCCCCTTAGAAGACCCATAAGTGCCACATTGTAGCCCCATAAGTGCCCCATAGCTGCCTCATAGCTTCCCAGTAAGTGCCCCATAACTGTCCCATAGCAGCCAAATAAGTGCCCCATAGCAGACACATAAGAGCTCCATAGCAGCCCCATAAGAGCCCAATAGGTGCCCCATTGCAGCCCCATAAGTGCCCCATAGCAGCCACATAAGAACCCCATAGCTGCCCCATAAGGGCCCCATTGCAGCCCCATAAGTGCCCAATAGGAGCCCCATAAGTGCCCCATAGCTGCCCCATAGCTGCCCAATAAGTGCTCCATAGATGCCCCATAAGTGCCCCATAGCTGCCACATAAGTGCCCAATAGGAGCACCATAGATGCCCCATAAGTGCCCCATAGCTGCCCCATAGCAGCTCCAAATGTGAACCATAGCTGCCAAATTAGTGCCCCATAGCAACCCCATTACTGCCCAATAAGTGCCCCATAAATGCCCCATAGCTGCCCCAAAAGTGCCCCATATGAGCCCCATAAGAGCTTCATAGCAGCCCCATAAGTGTCCCATGCCTGCCCCATAAGTTCCACATAAGTGCCCCATAGCTGCTCCATGAGTGCCCCATAGGAGCCCCATAGATGCCCCATAAGTGTCCCATAGCTGCCTCATTGCAGACCCATAAGTGCCCCATAAGTGTCCCATAGCTGCCCCGTAAGTGCCCCATTGCTGCCCCATAAGTGCCTCATAAGTGACCCATAGCTGCCCCATAGCTGCCAAATAAGTGCCCCATAGCTGAAACATAAGTGCCACATAGGAGCCCCATAAGTGCCCCATAGCTGCCAAATAAGTGTCCCATTGCTGTCCCATAGCAGTCCCACAAGTGCCCATAGCTGCCACATAGGAACCCCATAAGTGCCCCATAGCTGCCCCATAAGTGCCCCATAGGTGCCCCATAGAAGTCCCATAAGTGCCCCATGAGTGCCCCATAGCTGCCCCATAAGTGCCCCATAGCTTCCCCATAGACGTCCCACAGCAGCCACATAAGTGCCACATAGCAGCCGCAAAGCTGCCCCATAAGTGCCCAAAAGCTGCCCCATAGCAGCCCCATAAGTGCCGCATAGCTGCCCCATAACAGCCCCATAGCTGCCCCATAAGTGCACCATAGCTGCTCCATAAGTGCACCATAACAGCCATATTAGTGCCCCATAGCTGCCAATAAGTGCACCAAAGCAGCCCCATAAGAGCACCATAGCTGCCCCATAAGTGCCCCATAGCTGCCCCATAGCAGCCCCATAAGTGCCCCATTGCAGCCCCATAAGTGCCCCATAAGTGCCCCATAGCTGTCCCATAGCTGCCCCATAAGGGCCCCATAAATGCCCTATAGCTGCCCTATTACTGCACCATAGCAGCACCATTTCTGCCTCATAGAAGCCCAACAAGTGCCCCATAGCAGCCCAATAATTGCCCCATAAATGCCCCATAGCTGCCTCATAAGTGCCCCATAGGATCTCCATAAGTGCTTCAGAGCAGCCCCATAAGTGTCCCATGGCTGCCCCATAAGTGCCCCATAACGACCACATTAGTGCCCCATAGCTGCCCATAAGTGCCTGCCCCATAAGAGCACCATAGCTGCCCCATAAGTGCCCCATAAGTGCCCCATAGCAGTCCCATAGTTGCGTCATAGCTGCCCCATAGCTGCCCCAAAGGTGACTTATAATTGCCCCATAAGTGCCCCATACCTGCCCCCTAGATGCCCCATTACTGACCCATAAGAACCCCATAGCAGCCACATAAGTGCCCCATAGATGCCCCATAGCTGCCTCATAGATGCCCAAAACTGCCCCATAGATGCCCCACAGCTGCCCCATAGATGCCCAAAACTATCCCATAGCTGCCCCATAGCCGCCTCATAAATGCCCCATAGCTGCCACATAAGTGCCACATAGGAGCCCAATAAGTGCCCCACAGTCGCCCCATAGGAGCCCAATAAGTGCCCCATAGCTGCCCCATAAGTGCCTTATAGCAGCCCCATAAGTGCCCCATAGCAGCCCCATAAGTGCCCCATAGCTGTGCCATAGATGCCCCATAGCTGCCCCATAAGTGTGGGAATACAAGAAAAGCTGTTCAGAGCAGCAGCTGTGGAGCAAGATAAACAGCATGGGAACCAAGGACACCTCTGCAAGGAGAAGAAGAGTCTCACAGCTCTGATTGGTTATGTGCCTGCACGGACAGTTGAAAAGTGTTTTGTAGAATGCTTTGTTGACATGTAAGGTGTTTGGGAAAGTTGTAAGGGCGGATGGGAAAGTTAGAAAATAACAACTTGTGAAGGTATATAAGGGATGTGAGAACTTGTAATAAACGATTTGGATCGTTCACATCTGAGTCCGTGCCTGAGACGCTGCACATAAGTACCACATAAGTCCCCCATAGCTGCCCCATAAGTGCACCATAGCTGCCCCATAATTGTCTCTTAGCTGCCCCGCCACTGCCCCATAAAAGCCCGATAAGTGCCCCATAGCTCTTCTACAAGTGCTCCATACATGCCCCATAAGTGCTCTATACATGCCCCATAAGTGCCCCATAGCGGCCCCATAAGGGCCCCATAGCTGTTCTATAAGTGCCTCATAGCTGCCCCATAAGTGCCCATAGATAACCCATTGCAGCCCCATAAATGCCCCATAGCTGCCCCATAAGTGCCCCAAAGCTTCCCCATAGATGCCCCATAACAGCCCCATAGCTGCCCAATAACTGCCCCATAAGTTCCCCATAGCTGCCCCTGAAGTGCCGCATAGCTGCCCAATAGCTGCCCCATAAGTGCTGCATAGCTGTCTTATAAGTGCCCCATAAGTGCCCCATACCTGCCCCATTATTTTCCTATAGCTGCCTTATAAGTGCCACATAGCTGCCCCATTGCTGCCACTTACATGCCCCATAACTGCCTCATAGGTGCCCCATAGATGCCCCATAGCTGCCCCATAAGTGCCCCATAGCTGCCACATAAGAGCCCCATAGCAGCCCCGTATCAGTCCCATAAGTGCCCATATCTGCCCCATTGCTGCCCCATAAGTGCCCCACAGCAGCCCCATTAGTGCCCCATAAGTGCCCCATAGCTGCCCCACAGCAGTCCCATAAGTGCCCAATAAGTACCCCATAGCTGCCTCATAGCTGCCCCATTGCTGCCACTTACATGCCCCATAACTGCCTCATAAGTGCCCCATAGTAACCCCATAGCGGCCCCATAACACATCCATAAGTGCTCCATATATGCCCCATAAGTGCCACATAAGTCCCCAATAGCTGCCCCATAAGTTCCCCCTAGCTACCCCATAAGACTCCCAGTCTTGAATAATTTCCTGCTGAATTCTCCATAACATTCAAAACCTCACTGCATAACGAAAAGTTTCCCATAGGCCTGGTAACCTTCACACCCTGCCGTGAGAGGCAAGCTGTATGGTTACCTACCGCTGTAGAGACTGCAGGAGGGATCGTGACATCTGTATCAGGCATTGGAGGAGACAAGAGGGAGAGAGATCTGCAGTCTCTGTTTCCCCAGGCAGTTTTCTCTTGGTACAGGGCAATCATGCATCACATTCCCTTGGGGTCCTTGGTCCATCCCAGCAGAATGGGCACCACCTGAGCTATGGGCTGTCCCAATGCACAAGCATAGCAATTGCTATGGTTGAGAGTCTGGACAGTATACTTAATCCATTCTACCCAGGCATTAACGTCCCCATGTCCTGTTTTGATTTCAAATGTTTATCTAAGATCTTGTATCTCCTTAGCTGTCACAATTGCAGGGTTTTTAGGAAGATTTTCTAACCCCTTTTTAAGCTCTTCCCTATCCTGGACAATTTGGGTGTTTTCACAGAGTGAATCCCACACAGCTACCTGAAATCTCGCTGTTGGATCCTTTCCATGCATATCTACCCCAAGACCGAAAATGGTATTAACAATGCTACCAGTCTTGTTAATTGTTATTTTTACCCAGTTACATTGCAAGTTTGCAGTCTGGCTGGACAACTCTCTTATGTGCTCAAGAAGTATCAAATATTCCAGGTGTATATGTCCAGCCTCAATAGGCAGTTGTCCACCATACATCATTCCATACGCTACAAGAAAGTCCCATATTCATATCAAAACTACCAATTGGTCCCTCCCCTGCATTACTGTCAAATTTTACATTTTCCAGATAATTATCAGGATAACGACTGGGATACACTCTGTTACAGCAGTAAAAACTTCTTGTTACAGCATGGTAAACTTTTTGTAAGCATTAATTCTATATAGGTTATAATACTCTCTCACTTACATATACAATTTGTTTTCCTGTTCGAGGAGAAGCTAAAGGTTAGTTAAAATAATCATGATTTCCTTCTAATTCTTATCTTTAAAGGTTCTGCTGTGGCAACCGCTTCCCACACCTTAGGGCTAGTGGATGCCTTTACCCAAGTGTTGTGAGTCCATCCTTTCTTGCCCATCCTCACAGCTGTTTCAGTCGTTAGAAGTACTTGGAACGGTCCTTCCCAGTCAGGTTGCAGCTTTGTCTCCTTCCCAGTCTGGATCAGCATCCAGTCCTGGCTTGAAATGGGTGAAATGGAAGTTTCAAAGGTGATGTTTGTGCTAATAGTCCTTGGATCCTGGTCAGTAGCAGTTACTGCATGTCCTGCCTTACAGTCTCCTTGTAGATGTTGGTGAAGCAGGCATCTTCTGCATCTTCTAAGGGTTTTTCAGGTCCAACTGACTGGCTGCAATGTGCAGCTTCAGTTGTTTCCAAGTCAGATACTGGTTCTCCAGGAGTTCCAATAAGGAAAGATACTGTGTTGACAATATTGCCTACAATTATTTCTACATCACCCTGCTCTACCAGAATGGCCTAAGATTTCGGGAATCTTTGGGTGAAAGCCAATGTCCCCCTTTTGCCTCCAATGCAGTAAACACTGTATGAGATATTAAAACTGGTATCCTTTGGCCCAATGTAGATTTAAAAGCTTCTTGAATATTAAGGACCAGTGCAGCCACCACCCTCAGGCACCCTGGCCATCCCTTACTCTCTTCCTTGGCAGTTTGCGGCTCAGGGGTTTGGCAGATGACTTCTTTCCTGGCAGTCCTTAAGGTTCAAAGTCCAGCTGTAATCCCATATCCCAAATATGTCACTTGCTGTTATAGTTATTTGTGCTTTCTGTAAACCAAGAAACTCAGCACTCATCGTCCATTACACAGTTCTTTTTTGTTGCTGTGGCATCCAGGTACTGCAGAAAAGTTCCACTATAAAAGTCCTCCTTTCTGATTTCTGCTGTACTGTAAATCATTTCATTTACCTTTGGGAAATGTTCATTTAACTCCAGAACATGAAACTTAGGGAGATCTTACTTTCTTCTCATTTCCTAATCATATCCCCAAACCATCCATATCCATATAATATATGGAATATTTTCATGGAGAATGAAAACTTTTCATAGTATAGTAGGAGTGTCTATAAGAATCGTCTGGACTTGTCATTATCTTCTGCACTCTGAGCAGGACTCCAAGACCAGGAACAACAGATACCAACAGCAGCTCCATCAGCGAATTCCTTTTCCTGCCATTGGCAGACACGCGGCAGGTGCAGCTCCTGCACTTCCGGCTCTTCCTGGGCATCTACCTGGCTGCCCTCCTCAGCAACGGCCTCATCAGCACAGCCGTAGCCTGCGACCACCGCCTGCACACCCCCATGTACTTCTTCCTCCTCAACCTGGCCCTCCTCGACCTGGGCAGCATCTCCACCACTCTCCCCAAAGCCATGGCCAACGCCCTCTGGGACACCAGGGCCATCTCCTACGCAGGATGTGCTGCACAGCTCTTTTTCTTTGTCTTCTTACTCTCAGCAGAGTTGTCAGTTCTCACCATCATGTGCTATGACCGCTACGTTGCCATCTGCAAGCCCCTGCACTACGGGACCTTGATGGACAGCAGAGCTTGTGCCACCATGGCAGCAGCTGCCTGGTGCGCTGGGGTTCTCTGTTCCCTGCTGCACACTGCCAGTACGTTTTCACTGCCTCTCTGTCAAGGCAATGTTGTCAACCAGTTTTTCTGTGAAATTCCCCAGATCCTCAAGCTCTCCTGCTCAGAATCAAATCTCAGGGAAGTTGTGTTTCTCTTTTTTAGTTCCAGTTTAGGCTTTGGGTGCTTTGTTTTCATAGTGGTGTCCTATGTGCTGATCTTCATGGCTGTGCTGAGGATGCCCTCTGAGCAGGGACGGCACAAAGCCTTCTCCACGTGCCTTCCTCATCTGGCTGTGGTCTCCATGTTTCTGAGCACTGCCTTTTTTTCCAACCTGAAGCCCCCGTCCATTTCCTCCCCACTCCTGGATCTGACAGTGGCACTTCTGTACGCAGTGGTTCCTCCAACACTGAACCCTATTATCTACAGCATGAGGAACAGGGACATCAAGCACGCTCTCAGGAAGGTGTTGCAATACGCGCTATTCAAACTTCCATAAACTTCCATAAAATGCAGAACTTTCTTACAGGATTCCCAGTGATGGTTCTCTGTGTTTTATGCATCTTTGGTTGCTTGATTATGTGAGATATAGGAACATAAATAAATAAATAAATAAATGAAAATTATTGAATTTAGAAATAAAATTTTATTTCACTTCTTTTCTACTTATTTTCCATTTTCTCACTCCAATAGCTCATGTAAACATGGAATCAGATTCCCTGAGTAGTTTAAAATATTCCTAAAAAGCTTTCAAATAGACGTTTACTTAGTTTTTCTTTCTTCATACTTTGTCTGGATTTGGGGAGGTACAGCCATGCAAACGGCAGCTCAACATGCTCTTTTCATTTTGGATCTCTTTGCACCGCCACAGTGCTCTCAAGTCCTCTTGACTTGCGGATTCAAACTCTATAACACAGAGATGGGTTATAAAGCAGGTATGTTTATTCCAGCGCCAGGTGCAAGGGGGATAGCTCCACCAAACTTGCACATCGACTTGTAAAATCGTGACACAGATATGGGTACATCTCATACATAGTCGATGATTTCTCAGAATTCTGATACATATTCAATAGTTCTTTAGCATGCAGACCCCCTCTCGTTCTTATCAGGGGGATGCAACTCCTCTTCTGGTATTTACAGCATCTATTCTCCTCCTTGCCTGATGTCTTCTGTGAGGTCTCACTTCTTATCTGCAACTTTCCTGCTCTCCCAGGCCCCTTGTTTCCTTTACTTGTTTTCCTAACTAACTAAATCATTTTTTCTATAAACTACCTTTAACTATCTGCCTTTTACCTCCCCCCTCTCCCTTTATTCTGAATTCCAGCAGAGCATCTGTTTCCTGCTTCACTGTTCATTCCCCCCTTTTCATTAATCTAGCAGGATTTCTCTCCTTCTAGATCATTCCTTTCCTGGTGTGAAATATACCCCACTTTCCACATGCTTTCTTAACTCATGTCTCTTCCATATTTCATATTCTCTTCGAGTATTTAAGCCCAGGCACATAGAACATTTCACTACCATGCAGGTAAGGCCTTTCAGCATTACCAGAGTTACAAACACCATGAAGAGTTGTTTTAGCCATCCTAAATTGGGTAGCCAGCTAGCGAGTGTATCCCATAATTCAGTCAGCCAATTTGTATTATCAAGACTAGATTCATGCAGGATTTTAGTTTGTTCCCAGATTTTTCGAAGATCTGTTTCAATTCTAAGATCTTTGTTTATGTATGCACAGCATCTGATTTATTACTTCACATACCCTTCCTTCTTTGGCGGTCAATAAATTTAATGCCATCCTGTTCTGAAGCACTACTTTAGATAAGGAGGATACTTCCTCCTGGATGGCTCGTAAAGCAGCTGTTGTGGCATTCTCTACAATTTCCAAAGTTGCAGAGATATTTACAATAGATTTTTTCTAATTGAGCTACTCCTAAAAAAGGAATCAGGGCTCTCAGGAAACTATGAAACCCTGTTTTCTGTGTGACCAAAGGATTGTATGTACTCTTAGTTCGAATCCAGGGGGTTCTAAGAAATCCCTGAGGGACATCTTAATGCACTGTGGTTTGTGGCACTAAATATCCTGTAATGCATGTCCCAGTTCAATCTAGAGGTAGTGTCTTTCATGCCTGACCATCCCCACACAACCACCAGTATCCGTGGGGTAATTTACATGTCTTATTCATGTTTTCCTGGTGGGTAACTGATGTGCCCATTCTTGCTATTCCTCCTCTCGGATCACATCCCTCACCTTGTGTCCACTTTTTAGCTTTACTGGTCCTGGGGGCTGCTCTTTAATTCCCATATTCCCAACTACAGCCTATCCCTGTTATATTTCTCCATCCAACCCCCACCCCATGTTCACTAGTATGTTTTCTATCTATAAAAACAGACCTAGTAGAGTTAATGACTAACAACTCAAATTTAGGACCCTTGTGTAGTCCATTTCCTACCCCAAATATACATTTCCCTTGTTTTACCCAGCTTGGCATTGTCCAACTTAATGCCACTACTCCATACATTGGTATTCTTCCCTCTCTTCCAGGAAGAGTCATACAGACCCAGCAAGATCTGTTAAAGGCCCGGCCAATGTTTTCAGTCATTTTCAAATAACTATTTTCTTTTCCTGCTGTGACCATTGCCACTGTCATGCTGAGAGTCATCAGATACTTGTTCATGTTTCCGGATCTTGATCTTCAATGGTCCTTTTTCCTCTGCTGTCCACTGTTGTCTGGGGACCTTCTTAAGACGGGTGTGATGTATCTACGATGCCAGTCACTCTACCTTAGCTGCTGTGTAGGTAGTCAGGAGTACTTGGTAGGGTCCTTCCCACTTGGGTTCCAAAGATGAATCTGGTATGGATTTAACATAAACATAATCACTCGGTAAAATATTATGCACTGGGCCATCCAGGCCTCGTGCCTATCACGGTTTGAACGAAAAATCCACCTGCGTCCGTGACAGGGGGCCATGGGCCCCGGAGGGGCCCTAGGCCAAAAGGAAAAAAGTTAATTAGGAAAAGAAAACAGCGGCAACGATCTAAGGAGGCACACTTATTTACTAAATACTATATCGAAATACAGGATAACACAATATAATACAATATAATTGAAAATTGAGCTAACGAATCAAGCAAAATAGGAGAGGGAATGAGTCCCGTAACCAAGAGGCCTACTGTGAAATCTAGGCGAAACAGCGAAGGCTCCCACACTCTCCCCTGAACGCCAGAACTCAAAAGACGTCAGTCTAGCATGCAAAAGAGATAACATAGTGTCCAGGTCCCGTGACCCATCTCTGACCGTGTTGTTCTCTGGGAGATGTAGTCTTCTTCTGTAAGTTGCAGATTCAGTAAAATTATTCATGCTTTATATGATGTTATGATGTGGAATACTGATAGTAAAATTACAAAATTATTATACCATGACAAAAGCATTACAGTATTAAAAAAAAAAAAACATAAACAAAACAAACAAACAAAAAAAAACCCCAAAAATTTAATACATTACAATTATAAAAATTGATCTAAACTAAACAAAACAAAGCATTTGTAACAGTAAAATCTGCATTATGTGTCATCACTTCTAAAAGATGGGCAGTTCCATGCTTGTGAAACACATTTGGTCATCACTTTCCTAACTGCATCCTTGACTTCATGGTTCCTCATGCTATAGATGAGGGGGTTCACTGCTGGAGGTATCATGGAGTACAGAACTGCTACCATCAGGTCCATGGATGGGGAGGAATAAGAGGGTGGCTTCAGGTAGGCAAAAGTGGCAGTGCTGATAAATAGGGAGACCACGGCTAGGTGAGGGAGTCATGTGGAGAAGGCTTTGTGCCGTCCCTACTCAGAGGGCATCCTTAGCATGACTTTGAAGATCTGCACATAGGACATAACTATGAAAACAAAGCACCTGAAGGCTAAACTGATAGTAAAAATGATAAACACAACTTCCCTGAGGCAGGAGGCTGAGCAGAAGAGCTTGAGGATCTGGGGGATTTCACAGAAAAAATGGTTGACAACATTGCCTTGGCACAGAGGCAGTGAAAATGTACTGGCAGTGTGCAGCAGGGAATGGAGAACCCCAGTGCCCCAGGCAGCTGCTGCCATGGTGGCACAAGCTCTGCTGTCCATCAAGGTCCCGTAGTGCATGGGCTTGCAGATGGCAACATAGCGGTCAAAGGACATGATGGTGAGAAGGGAATACTCTGCTGAGGCAAAGAAGAGAAAGAAAAAGAGCTGTGCAGCACATCCTGCATAGGAGATGGCCCTGCTGTCCCAGAGGCCATGGCTTTGGGGAGAGTGGTGAACATGCAGCCCATGTTGAGGATGGCCAGGTTGAGGAGGAAGAAGTACATGGGAGTGTGCAGGCGGCGGTCGCAGGCTACGGCTGTGCTGATGAGGCCGTTGCCCAGGAGGGCAGCCAGGTAGATGCCCAGGAAGAGCCAGAAGTGCAGGAGCTGCAGCTGTCGCGTGTCTGCCAATGGCAGCAGGAGGAACTCACTGATGGAGCTGCTGTTGGACATCTGCTGTTGTTGGGCTTGGAGTCCTGTTCAGAGTGCAGAAGATAATGACAAGTCCAGACCATTCTCAGAGACTCTCCTCCTGCTGTACTGTGATATGTTTTCATTTACCTCTGGATAATTTTCATTTAACTGCATAACTTGAATTTATATTCATGAGCTTCACTATCCCTAAAGAAATAGAAGATTAAGGAACTCTTATATTTTTCTCATTTCATAATCATATCCCAGACTCCAGAATATTTTCCTCTTGGGAGCTGTCTACATGTCTCATATCTTCACTACTACTGCTCTTAGTGCCCCCAACCCCAGCCTCTTTGCACTTCAATATGATTTAGACAAATATACCTGTTTGCAATATAAGTGCGCTATTAAAATCTGCAGAAAACAACAAAAACTTAAACTGATTCTTTCCTTTTAGAAACGAGTGGCTGAAAGCACAACCTGTGTGGCTGTTCACAAAACCAGCAATTGATTGAAGAAATGTTTGGGAGTAACATAGCTGTGTTTTAAATTTTACAGCCCCTATTAGATTTCTGCCTCCAATCCTGTTTCCTTCCCTCAGATCAGAATATGGAAAATCCCTTCCTTGGCTCTCCTTTTGCAAAAGGCCTTCACAAACATTCAGTTCTGCAGTGGAGCTGTTATCCCCTGCCCCAGGCAGCAGCTGTGGCAGCACAAGCCCTGCCGGGTGGCTCCTTCCCCCCATACCACACGTCTCCCCGCAGCACCCTGGGCAGCTCCCCGGGCAGCTCCCCGGGCAGGCTGAGTGCTGAGCCTGGTAGGCGGCAGAGTCCCATACACGGCACACAGCCCCTGGGGCACAACAGGGACCCTGCTCTGCAGGACAGCCCTGGGCACCTGCCTGCAGCCCCGGCTGCACAGCCTGCAGCTGCGCTGGGACACGCAGCCCTCAGGGCTGTGCTCTGACGCTGCAGCATGGAAGCCTTCAGTTAAAGCAGAAGTTTTTTTTCATAGTACAGAAACATGCAGTGCCTGCAGCCATGACTTCTATGGGATGACCCTCATTAATATAAGCCTCTATGAAAAGCAGCTGCATTACCTACTGCAAGAGACTCACCGTGTCATGATCTGTGAGCAATGCTCCTGCAGAGAGCTCATATTCCACTCACACAGCACACATTCTGTAAGCTCTCTCCCCTTTCTCTTTTCTTTCTCTGTCACCTGCAGGCTGTGCTGTGCACAAGAGCTTCTCCTGAGCACAGCTGTCCCTCTACAGCACTGCCCACATTTATGAGCTCCCTGTGTCCCAGGAGCCCGGCCCAGCTCAGCAGCAGATGATGTCATTTTTATCCTTTCCACTCGTGTCCCCTGACACATCCCTGGGTCTTCAAGGCCAACAGCCCTTGAAGGGCAATGGCATCATTATTGTATTTTGAAATCTGATTAATTAACCATCCAGTGATAAGTGACTATTTCCAGACATCTGGTGAGTCCTACCAAAGAGTGTTTGGTGAAACAAAAAGAGCACCCAGACAAGGACAGGGACTTTCCCTGTGCAGGGCTGTGATCCAGCTGAGGTACTGCAGGCAACTCATTCCAAATACAAACTCTGGGCCTTAAATGGAATTCAGCTCTCCACGGACCCACGGGAGATGGGATTCCTCTTTTTTAGCTCAGATGTGCACAAGGAGTTCCCTGCATGTGAACTCCTGCTCTGAGTCCTTGGTCCTTCAGCAGGGAGTCAGTTGCTCTCACACAGACACTGTGACACAGTGTGATGTTCAGGGTGCCTGGGGTGCTCGTGGATGTGTGTCAGTGCTTGTAAACTGTGTGGGAAATCCCTGAGATAGACACCTACTTCCTGGGCATCAGCTGAGGATCTGAGAGGGGAAAAAGGTACTGTTGGCCATTCTAATGACAACAGACCTCAACGTTTAGTGCAACTTAGAGTGCCTTTGTCACCCATCTCCACAAAGCATGCAGAGTTACACAGCTGACTAAATGGATGAGCTCACAATAGAAGACCCAGATTTTTATCTATTCTCCATCTGCTGCATATTCTTGAGCAGAAGGCAATTCAAACCTAACACATATAAATGGACATAACCATAACCAGAGTTATGTAGGGGATCTCAGCTGAATGGCATCAGAAACAGCCTAGTGTCATCTTAATTCCCTGAGCTGTCCCTCACACTCACCTGCAGCTGCAAATGCAGCACAGGACCTTCAGGAAAGCCATGCCCTAGAAGTGCATATGATGCTATGTCATCACTAAGACCCACTATGGGTCTAAAGTCTGTGTGCCACCTTCTACACACTAATACCATAGATGAGCTATCCAGTCAGTCTATGTCCAAAGATGCTTTCTGGTGTCCCCCGCTGCTCTACCCTGCTGCCTATTTGATGTCACTCATCCTCCAGTTGTCTCCCGCTCTCCGAAATAAATGGTTAAGGGCATGTTTTCTGCAGTGCATTTGAACACTTGCTCGTCCCACTACCTTCCAGATTTTCCCATCCATCGCCCTTTGATCAGTCAGATACATCACAACTGTCTGGCTGATTTCTGACTTTCAGGGCGATTACTGGAATTTGTTCCATCTCTTCAAAATCTAATGGACACTGTTGTCAACTTCTTCCCTGTGATTTGATCTATCCCATCCTATCTCTGTCTAACTCATTTCTTGTACAATTATTCCCTGTGAAAGATGATGCTCAACATGATTTTTCTATTGAGGGAATCTGTTGATTCTCTGAACAGATGCAGATAGGACATGGCATGCAGGTGATCACGGTGTTTTACTGTTCATTCAATTTCATCACCTTTCCTTCTATTTGTTGGCCAAAACCAGATTTTTTTCCTTGCCCATGTGCAGCTGGTTATCGGAGGAAAGCCGGCTGGAGTTGGTGCAAAAGAGGTTTAAAACTGAGCAGGTGGCTGCAGAGCAGCAGAGCGATATAAGGAAAAATGATGCAAGTCCCATGGGGCCAATGTGAGTAGAAATGGGATGCGGATGTTGAGGAGGACCTTTGTCCACACAGAAACAGAATAGAACTCACTGGGGACATCCTGGATTGGTATCAGTTGCAAAGTGCTGTTTTATCTTCCTGTTTAACCCAACTATAAATAAGAAGACAATGAATGTATTTTGGATTCCTTAAGCTCTCTTCAGATACCTCTCCATTTTGCTGAACAAGTTCTGAAAACCTGAAGAAGATAACAAGAAGGCACAAGGCACAGGACGCTCTTTAGGTTATAATGGGCCCCAGGGCACATGTGATGCTGAGTCCATCAACTCCAGTGCAGAGAGAAGTTTGCACAAAGTGCTCAACAAGACAAAGTCAGAAGTAACAGTGAAGTTTCTTGGAGTATTAATGGGCCCACTGAGGGCCATTAACAAGCAAGCTTCCCAAGGGACTTGTTAGAGCAGATAATTGGAAGCCATGATTACAGGCAGGCAAAGGCACTGGCATGGTGGCTGTGATGCTAAGAAACCCCCCCTTTCCTTATGAATCAGATAGGTCAAGCCCTGATCTCCAGACCCTTGGCAGGGAAATCCTGTCATGTTGGCTCAGGACCCTTCCTGAGGCAATGGGATGGAGGTCTGTATGATGTTAAACGAAAGACATAGGGACAGAAGATCCCAGGCTCTGCAAGGATGCTGTGAAGTTCATGTCCCATGTGTGCCCTGTGTGTCATTGCAGGATGTGGGATGTGAGAAGGGCCCAGTCTGAGCAAGCAGTCAATCCCAATGAAACTCTGAACTGCATATCTCTCAGTTCCAGTGCCCTCCTGTGCACACTCTCCCAGAGTTTGATGTCCTTTATATTCTGTAGTACCCAGAAGTGCACCCAGTGCTCCAGGTGATGCTTCAGCAATGCAGAGCAGACAGGGACGATCCCTCACCCAGATGGCAATAAGTTGGTTGATGCACTCCAGGGGTCTGTTGGCCTTCCTGGCTGCCTTGGCACACTGCTGACTCATGTTCAATTTGATGTTGAGCAGGACCCACAATCCTTTTCCTTCAGACCTCTCTCCAGTGTCCCATATCCAGTCAGTGTGTATGTCCAGGGTTGCCCCTACCCAGGTGCACAATCAGGCACTTGTTTTTGTTATACTTTATGCACTTGGTGCTTAGTACCAAATCGTATCCACTTCTCTGACTTGTCCACATCTCTCTGCAAGTCCTCTCCACCCTCAGTGGAGGCAACAGCACCTCCTCATCTGGTATCATCAGCAAACTTGCTCAGAACGTCTTCTAGGCCTGCACGCAAGTCATTCGCAGAAACATGAAGAGAAGTGGCCCTAAAATGGAGCCCTGAGGAACCCCGACAGTGACCATCTACCAGCCTGATGGAACCCACTGACTATATTTTTTTGTGTCTCACCTAATGGCCAACTGCTCACCCACCACATTGTGTTTCTGTCTAGCTGTATGCAGGACATTCTGTCCAGTAGGGTGCTGAGAGAAATAGCATCAAATCTCTACTGAAATCCTCAAGGATAACATCGACTGGCTTCCTTTGGTCAACTAAATGTATAAACGTGTCATAAAAGTACCTTAAGTTAAATAGAAGCTTTCTCTCGGGAACTTGTGTTGGCTGCGACCAATGACAGAATTGTCCTTCAGATGTTTTTCCATAACTCTCACCATAATTTTCTCCATAATTTTACCAGGCACTGGAGTGAGACTGACAGATCCATAATTGCCTGTGTCATCTTTCTTGCTGTTCCTTACAATGAGACAACATTTGCCATCTTCCTGTCAACTGGCATGGCCTTAGATTTCTTTAGATGCAATTGAACTGAGAGCCCAGAGCATACTAAGGTGTCATCAGCAAAAGAACGTAGATGTGCCATAGCTTTGCAATGCCTTGAACTCCAGAGTATGCCACAGATAGAGTACAACAGATCTGCCTCTTCTGTTGTGAGCTCATCCATTTGCTAAATAGATGTCATGGAGTTCTCTCTAGAGCTCACTCCGGGACAGTGGGAACAAACCCGGGGGAGCAGGAACAAAAGTCCCCCCCTCCTTTTCTCTAGCGGCACTGTACGGCACGGCGCGGTGTGGCGCGGCCCAGCCATGTGCGTTTAGGGAGAGGGGAAGGGAGATTGCGATTGAGTCTAACAAAAAATGAAGGAGAAAAAAAGGTGATCTGAGAACGAATGGCAGTTTAATAACCTAATAATGCTAAACAACAAAAAGAGAGTTTCAACAAAGAGAATACCAAGTCCCCAATCTCACCGATGGAGCTGTGGAAGGCGGGAAGCTCCGACCGCATTGTCTCCTCGCAGGGAGCCGGGCCAGCAACCCTGTCCCCTTCCCCACTTCCCTTCCGGTGCCCCTCCCCACATGCCCATTTAAGGCAGTCCACAGGAAAAAAACTTGTCCCCTTTACTCCCATTATTAGGCATGGTGTTCTGATGTGGAATACCAACACCAACCAAATTGCAAAACCATAACAGTAGAATAACACTACCTGATACATGGGGACTGTGTCTCTGCTCTGCTCTGCTCTGCTCGCAGGGGAAAGGTACGGGGGGTTGCTGTCATGTCAGTGCAGATAACCACACTTTCTCTTTAACCCTTTTTACTTTGTAAACTATTCCACTACTTGTACCCTCATTTATACTTCCACACACCCGCAAGTACACTTTCATATGTCATTAACAATTAAACTTTCTTATGCCTTCGAAGCAGTTTGTCAAACAAATCAGTTCTTTAGTTCCCATAAACACAATACCATATATCTTTCCATTAACAATGTCATTGTTCAGTTATAAAGTCCTTGCTACAGAACCAGTACTGGTTGGCCCACCTCTCTCACATACTTCCTTGCAAGCAGAACATAGTATTACATAAATGGGTTGACACTCATTAAAAAGGAGAGTAAAAAAAGGCTTTTTAAAGTATGTTAAGAGTAAAAGGAAGACTAGGGAGACTGTGTGTCCCCTACAAAGTGAGGGAGGTGTTCTGGTATTGGGAGATGCTGAGTCAGTGAAGATACTGAAGGTCTTCTTTGCTTCTGTCTTCAGTGAGAAAGCTCTCCCTCAGGAATCCCAAACCCTGGAGTTTAGTGAAAGGGTCTGGGAATGGAAGACTTGACTTTAATCAGGGAAGAGCTGGTCTGTGTGCACCTAGGCCACACCGATATTCATAAATCCATGGGACCCTATGGGGTGCATCCATGGGTGCTGAGGAAGCTGGCAGAGGTGATTGCTGCACCACACTCTATCATCTTTGAGAGGTCTTGGGGCATGGGAGAGGTGCCTGAAGATTGGAGGATAGCCAGTGTCACTCCAGTCTTCAAAAAGAGCAGGAAGGAAGATCCAGGTATTTACAGGTTAATCATCCTCACCTCTGTCCCTGGATAGGTGATGGAACAGCTGGTGCTGGATGCCATCTCCGGACAAATGGAAGAACGGGAGATTATCAGGAGTAGTCAGCATGGGTCCATCAAGGGGAGGTCATGTTTGACCAACATGGTAGCCTTCTGTGACATTTTCACTGGCTGGGTGGATGGGGGGAGAACGGTGGATGTCATCTACCTTGATTTCAGCAAGGCATATATAACAAAGCTGAGGAAGTATGGGATAGATGAGTGGACACTGAGGTGGGCTGAGAACTGGCTGACTGGCAGAGCACAGAGTGCCGTCGTTGGTGGTGCAGAGTCCAGCTGGAGACCTGTAAGTAGCAGTGTTCCCCAGGGGTCGGTTCAACGTCTTCTTCAGTGACCTTGACAGGGGGATAGTGGCCACCCTCAGCAAGTTGGCTGTTGATATGAAGTTGGTAGGACTGGCTGACATGCCTGATGGCTGTGTTGCCATTCAGTGAGACCTAGACAGGCTGGAAAGCTGGGCAGTAAGAAACCGGATGAGGTTTAACAAAAGCAAAGTGTAGAGTCTTGCACCTAGGGAGGAATAATTATATGCACCGGTACAGGCTGGGGGAAGACCTGCTGGAGAGGAGCTCTGCAGAGAGGGACCTGGGTGTCCTGGTGGACAACAGGTTGGCCATGTGTCGGCAGTGTGCCCTTGTAGCCAAAAAGGCCAATGGCATACTGGGGTGCATGAAAGAGTGTGTCCAGCAGGTTGAGAGAGGTGATCCTCCCCCACTACTCTGCCCTGGTGAGGCCTCATCCGGAATACTGTGTCCAGTTCTGGGCTCCCCAGTACAAAAAACACACGGATGTCATGGAAAAATTTCAACGGAGGGCCACAAAGATGTTGAAGGGCCTGGATCATCTCCCCTGTGAAGAAAGCCTAAGTGTACAGGGTCTGTTTAGCCTTTAGAAAAGAAGATTGAGAGGGGTCCTGATCCAGGCCTATAAATATCTGAGGTGTGGGAGGCAAAGTGGCGAGACCAGACTCTTGTCAGCAGTGTGCGGAGACAGGTCAAGGGGAAATGGACAGAAACTGGAGCATAGGAAGTTCCGCATGAAAGTGTGCAAGAACTTCTTTATGGTGAGGGTGATGGAACACTGGAATAGGCATCCCAGGGAGGTGATGGAGTCTCTTTCTCTGGAGACCCACCTGGACGCGGAGCTGCGTGACGTGGTGTAGGGAACCTGCTTTGGCAGGGGGGTTGGACTCAAGGATCGCTGGAGGTCCCTTCCAACCCCTTTGATTCTGTGATTCTGTGATTAATGGGCACCTGAGAGTGCAGCGTTATTCAGCTGACCCAATGAATGAGTACACCAAGAGAAGAGACAGATCTTTCTCTATATATCTAGTGAAAATTCCAGAGCTTAAGGCATTCTGAAGCTGTGACAAACCCACATTCTGTCACTGATGGCACCTTTGCTTGTTTTGGGCTCTTCTCAGTTCCGTGGGGTCTCCAGCACACCCCCAGCTATCTGGCAAATGCAGCTAAGGACCTTCAGGAAAGCCATGTCCTGTCAGTGCTTGCTGGACAACTGTAAGCCCCACAGTGGGTCTCATACCTGTGTGGCAACTTCTAAACACCAGTACCATGGTGTAGATGCAAGGCCCAGCCAGGCTAAATCTAATCATGCTTCTGGAAAGGGATACTTTCTGAAGAGTCTTTACACTAATCAGAAGACCACAAACATTCACTCAGTGAGCTCGAAATCACTGTGCATTTGCAGGCCTATGGTCTTGCTTGTTTCACAGAGACATGGTGGGATGGTTCCCACCTCTGGACTGTAGCAAATGGGGTACGGACTCTTTATGACAGATGGCCAAGGACGATTAGGAAAGGCTGCTCATGTTGTCCACGAGAGTGCACTGAGCTCTGCCTGGGGATGGCAGAGGAGCCAGCTGAGAACTGATGGAAAGGGCTCAGAGAGGAGAGCGGCAGATTCTGTTTCTTGCTTTCTGATCAGGAAGAACAAGAGGAGGGGGACATGTAGGTATCTGAGTTATAGCTGGGATGGAATTGTTTTCTTCAGGCTGTCTGCTCTGATGCAGTGTTTTGGTTCTAGGAGAAAAACAGCGTTGATAACACTCTGTTGTTTACAGCTGCTGCTAAGCAGTGTTGTACAGAGCCAAGGCCATGGTCAGTGGAGGGCACATGGAGCTGGGAGGGAACAGAGTGAGGACAGCTGACTGGAAGTGGCCAAAGGGACGTTCTCCACCAACTGACAGCAAGCCAGAAAGCAGAAAATGTATTGAAAGGGGTGGGAGTTCATCTCACCCTCTTGACTTCCCAGGGCCCAGCTGGGCATCAGTCTGGTGGTGCTGAGCAAGTGCATATGCATCAGTTGTTACGTACTATTCCATATAAACAGATATATAGTGATAACTATTACACCTCTCCTTTTATTTCTCTTAGTAAATAGCTTCATTTCAACACACGAGTTGTACTTGTTTTTTCACCCAGTTCTCTTCCCCATCCCACAGGGAATGGGCACTGCACCAAGCACTGTGTGCTGCTGAGCCACATCTTGGGTTCAACAACCACCATCATTTTGGTGCCCAATGTGAGACTCCAAGGGTTGAGATAACAGCACATCTGTCCACAGCGAGTTAACACAGGGCTTTGTGGGAGTTGGAGAATTGCTGGCCATGATGCTGATTGTTTCTCTATTTGTGGAGCTCATTGAGCCTTCTCATGATGCTGCATTGCACAGCTCCTTGCTTGCTGCTTGTTTTCCCTGCTGCATTGTTTGTCAACTCTAAGGGCTGGAATAAGGTATTTATTTTGCTATACTGTTTGAACTTGGTTTATATCATGATAAAATTGGCAGCTGACAAAATGATGTTTTGTGCATATTCAGCTCTGCGATCATCTTTGGGTTTAGGAAGCTATATTGTATAGCTTCTATATTTCTTCATTGATGATCTTGATGAGGGGATTTAGTGCAACCTCAGTAAGTTTGCAGACGATACCAAGTGGGGAGGGAGTGTTGATCTGCCTGCGGGGAGAAGGGCACTACAGAGGGACTTGGATAGACTGGACTGATGGGCCAAGGTTAACGGCATGAGTTTCAATAGGGCCAAGTGTCGGGTCCTGCATTTTGGTCACAACAACCCCAGGCAAACCCTACAGGCTTGGGAAGGTGTGGCTGGAAAACTGCCTGAAGGAAAGGGACCTTGGTGTGCTGATGGAAAGTCAGCTCAATACAAGCCAGCAGTGTGCCCAGGTGGCCAAGAAGGCCAATGGCATCCTGGCTTGGGTCAGGAATGGTGTGGTGAGCAGGACTAGGGAAGTCATCCTGCCCCTGCACTCGGCATTGGTGAGGCCACACCTCGAGTACTGTGTTCAGTTTTGTGCACCTCAGTACCAAAAAGACATGGAGGTACTGGAGAAGGTCCAGAGAAGGGCAATGAGGCTTGTGAAGGGCTTGAAAATCAACCCTATGAGGTGAGGCTGAGGGAGCTGGGGCTGTTTAGTCTGGGAAAAAGGAGGCTGAGGAGATCTTATCGCTCTCTTCCAGTATCTGAAAGGTGCATACAGTGAGAGCGGGGAAAGACCCTCAGTCTCCCTCTCACTTCTTCTTCTTCTTTCCCTGGAGCTCCAGAGCTAGTTACAGTAGCTCCTGAGGATTTTGACTATCCGTGGGATGCTCAAACCAGCATGCCTCCATTGCTATGTGTCATTAATGTGCTTCAGGTTATGTCTCAGATAAAAAAATTATTCAAGAATGTCATTGAGAGATCTGCCCAAATGTGATTCCTGTGGTGATTCCATAGATAGGCACATCTATTAGTATCTATGCATATGTTTGCAACTGCCTATATGATATGTCTGTGAAAATATACTATATATATCATATATGTATATATGCATATGTCATAATTATTATCCTTTTCTGTTTCTCTGTCTTTGTAAATAGCTTTAACCCGGTAAATTCTAAACCACAGCACTGCCCTGATTCCCTACAGATCTCCTTGGGACTCTCGAATCTGAAATGGTTCACGCAGAGAAGGTCACCAGGAGATCTTGAGGTCTTCACAGGGAGCAGCACCTGAGGCATATTCCTTACACCAGCTTTGGAAGAGACCTCCAGTTCTCTGGTCCTGCTCTGAAGGGGCCATATTTATTACGGCAGTGCCAAGAAGGAGACCAGCACTGACACAGCTGTTCATATTGCCAGCTACAGACTGCAGCCCCGGAGTGTTGCTGTAGAGACAGCAGGACTGTTGTCAGACATACAAGACCTTCAGGTTTCCACAAATGAGAGGTCTTGAGAGCTCTGTGGCAGTGTAAATAGAGCAGGAATGAAAAGAGCATGTAGTGCTGCTGTCTGTGGCTGTACCTCCCCCAGACCCAAACAAGGTAGGAAGATAGGAGAAGAAAAAGAAAAGCCTAATTTGAAAGCATTTATTTAACACTTAACCTATCCAAGTAATCTGGATCAATGTTTACATGAGCTCTTGGAGAGCAAAAAGAGAAAGTAGTTAGGAAAAAATGTGAAATAATTTTCAACGTTTTTCTGCAGATTCCTGTATAACAGAAAATCAAACTACCAGATATGCATGAAAGATAAAGAACTATCACAGGGAATCATGTGAGGAAGACATGCAATTCATGGAAGCTGTAATAGTGCTTACTGCAAAAGCTTCCTGAGAGCATGCTTGATCTCCCTGTTCCTCATGCTGTAGATAATAGGGTTCAGTGTTGGAGGCACCACAGAGTACAGAAGTGCCACTGTCAGATCCAGGAGTGGGGAGGAAATGGACAAGGGCTTCAGGTAGGCAAAAAAGGCAGTGCTAAGAAACAGGGAGACCACAGACAGGTGAGGGAGGCACGTGGAGAAGGCTTTGTGCCGACTCTGCTCAGAGGGCATCCTCAGCACAGTAATAAAGATTTGCAAATAGGACACAAATATAAAAAGAAAGCAGCCAAATGCTAAACTGATAGTAAAAGCGATAAACACAACTTCCCTGAGATATGATTCTGAGCAGGAGAGCTTGAGGATCTGGGGGATTTCACAGAAAAACTGGTTGACAACATTCCCATGGCAGAGAGGCAGTGAAAATGTACTGGCAGTCTGCATCAAAGAACTGAGAAACCCAGCGCCCCAGGCAGCTGCTGCCATGGTGGCACAAGCTCTGCTGTCCATCAAGGTCCCATAGTGCAGGGGCTTGCAGATGGCAACATAGCGGTCATAGGACATGATGGTGAGAAGGGAATACTCTGCGGAGAGGAAGAAGATAAAGAAAAAGACCTGTGCAGCACAACCGGAGTAGGAGATGGCCCTGGTGTCCCAGAGGGCGTTGGCCATGGCTTTGGGGAGAGTGGTGGAGATGCAGCTCAGGTCGAGGAGGGCCAGGTTGAGGAGGAAGAAGTACATGGGGGTGTGCAGGCGGTGGTCGCAGGCTATGGCTGTGCTGATGAGGCCGTTGCCCAGGAGGGCAGCCAGGTAGATGCCCAGGAAGAGCCAGAAGTGCAGGAGCTGCAGCTGCCGCGTGTCTGCCAATGGCAGCAGGAGGAACTCGCTGATGGAGCTGCTGTTGGGCATCTGCTTCTGTTCCTGGGCTTGGAGTCCTGTTCAGAGTGCAAAAGTTAATGACAAGTCCAGACCACTCTCACAAAAACTCCTCCTGCTATACTATCTATGTTCTTTCCCTATATAATAATATATAATAATATATAATAATAATGTTCATTTAAATCCTGAACTCGTATTTCTTTTCTTGAGGAAATCCCTTAAGGATTCACCATCTCTTAAGTAGTAGAAGATTAAAGATCTCTTTCTTTCTTCTTATTTCCTAATCATGTCTTAGCCTCATGGATATTTTCCTCCTTACTGCAGCTGCTCTTTGAGACTCCAGCCCCAGCGACTGTGCACTTCAATTTTTCTTGTAGAAATCAGACTGTTTACAGGACAAGTGAATTATTAATGTCTGCAGAAAACAACGAGAACAGAAACTGACTGCATCCTTTTAGGAACAAGAGGCTGAAAGCACAACCTGTGTGACTGTTCACAAACATTCAAATGATTGCAGAAATGTGTGAGAAATATAGCATTTTTTTTAAATTATATAGTCCCTATTAGATTTCTGCCTCCAATCCTCTTTCCTACCTTCAGAACAGGAAATAAAAAATCTCTGACTTTGCCCTTCATTTGCAGAGGTCCCTTAGAAACATTCAGTTGTGCAGTGGAGCTGTGATCCCCCTGCCCCAGGCAGCAGCTGTGGCAGCACAAGCCCTGCCGGGGGCCTCATTCCCCCCACACCACACGTCTCCCCTCAGCACCCTGGGCAGCTCCCCGGGCAGGCTGAGCGCTGAGCCTGGTAGGCGGCAGAGTCCCATACCCGGCACACAGCCCCTGGGGCACAGCAGGGACCCTGCTCTGCAGGACAGCCCTGGGCACCTGCCTGCAGCCCCGGCTGCACAGCCTGCAGCCGTGCTGGGACATGCAGCCCTCAGAGCTGTGCTCTGACGCTGCAGCATGGAAGCCCTCAGCTGGAGCCGAAGTCTTTTTCCACAGTAAAGAAACATGCAGAACCTGATGCCAGTTCTGCTATGGGATGACCCTGATTTGGTTAACCCTCTATGAAAAGCAGCTGCATGGTCTATAGTGAGACTTACCGTGTCATGGTCTGTGTGCAATGCTCCTGCAGAGAGCTCATATTCCACTCACACAGCACACATTCTGTAAGCTCTCTCCCCTTTCTCTTTTCTTTCTCTGTCACCTGCAGGCTGTGCTGTGCACAAGAGCTTCTCCTGAGCACAGCTGTCCCTCTACAGCACTGCCCACATTTATGAGCTCCCTGTGTCCCAGGAGCCCGGCCCAGCTCAGCAGCAGATGATGTCATTTTTATCCTTTCCACTCGTGTCCCCTGACACATCCCTGGGTCTTCAAGGCCAACAGCCCCTGAAGGGCAATGGCATCATTATTGTATTTTGAAATCTAATTAATTAACCATCCAGTGATAAGTGACTATTTCCAGACATCTGGTGAGTCCTACCAAAGAGTGTTTGGTGAAACAAAAAGAGCACCCAGACAAGGACAGGGACTTTCCCTGTGCAGGGCTGTGATCCAGCTGAGGTACTGCAGGCAACTCATTCCAAATACAAACTCTGGGCCTTAAATGGAATTCAGCTCTCCACGGACCCACGGGAGATGGGATTCCTCTTTTTTAGCTCAGATGTGCACAAGGAGTTCCCTGCATGTGAACTCCTGCTCTGAGTCCTTGGTCCTTCAGCAGGGAGTCAGTTGCTCTCACACAGACACTGTGACACAGTGTGATGTTCAGGGTGCCTGGGGTGCTCGTGGATGTGTGCCAGTGCTTGTAAACTGTGTGGGAAATCCCTGAGATAGACACCTACTTCCTGGGCATCAGCTGAGGATCTGAGAGGGGAAAAAGGTACTGTTGGCCATTCTAATGACAACAGACCTCAACGTTTAGTGCAACTTAGAGTGCCTTTGTCACCCATCTCCACAGAGCATGCAGAGTAACACAGCTGACTAAATGGATGAGCTCACAAAGGAAGTGCCAGTTCTTTCTCTGTTCTCCATCTGCTGCATATTCTTGAGCAGAAAGCAATACAATGCTAACACATATCTTTATTCTTCAACGGACATAGCCTCAGTTATGTAGGAGATCTCAGTTGAATGGCATCAGAAGCAGCCTAGTGTCACCTCAGTTCCCTGGGCTGTTCCTCACACTCTCATGCAGCTGCAAGTGCAGCACTGGGCCTTCCGGAAATTGTGCCCTAGGTGTTTCTGTGCTGCTATGTCAGCTCCAGGACCCACAATGGGCCTAACGCCTGTGTGCCACCTTCTGCACACTAATACCATAGATGAGCTATCCAGTCAGGCTATGTCCAGTGATGCTTTCCAATTAGGATGTTTACTTCTTTGGTTTTGAACAAATGAGAACACTAAGACTTGAGGAGCTAGAAATCTTTGTAGAGTTACAGGCTTGAGCTCTTGTTTGGACCACAGTGGCACAGTTGAATGGCTTCCACAACTGCACTATAGCACAAGGGGGATGCAGAGTCTTTATGACGGATTGGCGAGGAGACAAGGAAGGGCAACTGTCCTCTGTGAGAGTGCACCGAGCTCTGCATGGGGATGGCAGATCAGCCAGGTCAGAGCTAGTGATAATGGCAAACAGAGGAGACCAACAGTGTTCCTGGCTTCCTTACAAGGAAGAGCAAGTGGAAGGTGCCCTCTGCAGACAGATGGGACTCTGATGTTGTCAGGCCTTTGTCCGCTTTAGGAGCCTTTTTCACTCCAGTATCTGCTGCAGGGACAGCACAGCATAGAATGTGCCATCCAGGAGATCCCTGGAGACCACAGATGCCAGCTTCTTGACTAAGCCATGGAGGAACTAAGGAGGAGAGGTTCTCTACTGGTTCTCATACGCTCCAGCATGGAAGGTTTGGTGGGAACTGTGAAGGTCAAAGTGGCATCAGGCCACGTGCAAGACATAAATGAATCTCTATTTATCTATCTATCTATCTATCTATCTATCTATCTATCTATCTATCTATCTATCTATCTATCTATCTATCATCTATCTATCTATCTATCATCTATCTATCTATCTATCTATCTATCTATCTATCTATCTATCTATCTATCTATCTATCTATCTATCTATTTATATTCTGAGGTCATAAGCTTAAAAGATGTTCACAAATGTCAATAAAACTGACGCAAATAATTGAAGACAAAGATAGAATTCAATGAAATTGTGTTAACTCCTCTCTAATGAGAAATTCTCATGAGTCATGTTCTATTTTGAATTGTTTATATTAGTCTTTGATGGAATTTTCTGTCCTTTTTTTTTCTTTTTTCTTTTTTATTTGTTGTTGTTGTTTTGTTATTTTGTTTGTTTTGTTTTTGTTTTGTTTTGTTCGATTTTTCCCTTATAATTACAATGTTTTCCAGAACTGTGTTTGTAGGACACAGATGCCTTCAGGGACAGGGACACAGACAGAGGTGCCAGTGACAGTGCCCTGTGACTAAAGTTTTTAATCTACCTCTGCTCTTCCCTGCTGCCTATTTGATGTCACTCATAGAATCATAGAGTCACAAGGCTGGATAGGACCTTTAAGATCATCTAGTCCAACCGTCCTCCCTTTACCGTACCTACAGGAAACCCCTAAACCATGTCTCCTAGCTCCCTATCCAGGCTCTTCTTGAACACTGCCAGGGATGGCAATTCCACCACCTCCCTGGGCAGCCATTCCAGTGCCTGACCACTCTCTGAGAGAAAAAGTTCCTTCATATTTTCAGCCTAAGCCTCTTCTGATACAACCTGTGGTCATTTCCTTTGGTCCTGTTTGTTGCCTGGGAGAACAAGAAAAGCTCTTCCTCATCACAATCTCCCCTCAGGAATTTGTAAAGTGCAATGAGGTCTCCCCTGAGCATTGTCTTCTCCAGGCTAAACAATGCCAGTTCCCTGAGCGGCTCCTCATAAGACTTGTGCTCCAGACCCCTCACAAGTTTTGTTGCCCTTCTCTGGACACGTTCCAGGGCCTCAATTTCTTTCTTGTAGTGAGGAGCCCAAAACCAAACACAGTGCTCGAGATGCAGCCTCACCAGAGCTGAGTACAGAGGGATGAGTACATCTCTGCTCCTGCTGTCCACACTGTTTCTAAAACAGGCCAGGTTGCTGTTGGCCTACTTGGCCACCTGGGCACACTGTCAGCTCATGTTCAGCCAAGCATCGATCAACACCCCCAGGTCCCTTTCCTCTTCACAGTCATCCAGCCGCTCTGCCCGAAGCCTATAGTGCTGCAAGGGGTTATTGTGACCAAAGTGCATGACCCGGCACTTGGCCTTGTTGAACTTCATCCCATTAACCTCAGCCCATCATCCTGCAGGTGTCTGCAGCTGTCCTAAATAAATGGCAGTGGTTAAGTGCAAGTTTTAGACAGGCCATTTGGGCACACATTCCTGCCACAGTCTGCCAGATTACCCAATCCCTTGCGCTTTCTTCAGTCAGTAACCACCCAATTATCTGTCTGATTTCTGACTTTCAGGGGGATTACTTGAATTTGCTCTATCTCTCCAAAATCTGATGGACTGTGTTGTCAACTCCTTCACTGTGATTCTATCTATCCCTTCCTTTCTATTCTTTTTCTTTTACTTTTTCTTCTTATCCTTTTCTTTTTTTTTCTTTTTCCTTTCTTTTTCTTTTTTTTCTTTTTCCTTTTCTTTTCTCTTCTTTTCTTTTCTTTTCTTTTCTTTTCTTTTCTTTTCTTTTCTTTTCTTTTCTTTTCTTTTCTTTTCTTTTCTTTTCTTTTCTTTTCTTTTCTTTTCTTTTCTTTTCTTTTCTTTTCTTTTCTTTTCTTTTCTTTTCTTTTCTTTTCTTTTCTTTTCTTTTCTTTTCTTTTCTTTTCTTTTCTTTTCTTTTTTCTTTTCTTTCCTTTCCTTTCTTTCCTTTCTTTTCTTTCTTTTCTTTCCTTTTCTTTTCTTTTCTTTTCTTTTCTTTTCTTTTCTTTTCTTTTCTTTTCTTTTCTTTTCTTTTCTTTTCTTTTCTTTTCTTTTCTTTTCTTTTCTTTTCTTTTCTTTTCTTTTCTTTTCTTTTCTTTTCTTTTCTTTTCTTTTCTTTTTCTTTTTTTTCTTTTTCCTTTTCTTTTTCCTTTTCTTTTTCTTTTTCTTTTTCCTTTTCTTTTTCTTTTTCTTTTTCTTTTTCTTTTTCTTTTTCTTTTTCTTTTTCTTTTTCTTTTTCTTTTTCTTTTTCTTTTTCTTTTTCTTTTTCTTTTTCTTTTTCTTTTTCTTTTTCTTTTTCTTTTTCTTTTTCTTTTTCTTTTTCTTTTTCTTTTTCTTTTTCTTTTTCTTTTTCTTTTTCTTTTTCTTTTTCTTTTTCTTTTTCTTTTTCTTTTTCTTTTTCTTTTTCTTTTTCTTTTTCTTTTTCTTTTTCTTTTTCTTTTTTTCAAGGCACGAAGTCTGAAAGATGTTCATTAAAGTCAGTAAAAATGAAAAAAAGAGTTGAAAAAAAAGATAGAAATCAATGAGAATGTGTTAACCCATCTCAAAGTGTGAAATACACATGGGTCCTGTTCAATTTTAAGTTGATACCTCTCAACTACCTGGCTGATCTATCCCAGGGAGATTACTGGAATTTGCTCCATTCCTCAAAAGTCTGATGGACTCTGTTGCCAATTCCTTCACTGTGATTCTATCCCTTCCTATCTGTGTCTAACTCATTTCTTGTACATATATTCCCTGTGAAATATAAAGCTCAATAGAAGCAGCTTAGACATGGCATGCAGTTGATCACTGTGTTTTACTCTTCATTTAATTGCATCACCTTTCCTTCCTTTTACTAGCCAAAAATAAAGAGAAATATTTCCTTTTCTGTGTGCAGCTCTGTGGAAAGCCAGTGGGATTTGGTACAAAGGGGGTTTAACACTGAGCGGGTGGCTGCAGAGGAGAAGAGTGATGTGAGGAAAAGTGATGCAAGTCCCATGGGGCCAATGTGAGTGGAAATGGGGTGGGGAGGCTGAGGAGGACATTTGACCACACAGTAACAGTGTAGAATTCACTGGGGACTTCCTGGATAGATGTCAGTTGGACAGTGCTGCTTTAATGACTTGTTTAAACCCAACTATAAATAAATAGACAATAAATGTCTACTGGATTCTTCCTCTTTAAGTTCTCTCCAGATACCTCTCCATTTTGCTGAACAAGTTCTGAAAACATGAAGAGGATGACAGGAAGGCACAAGGCACAGGAGGGCTCTTTAGGTGGTAAGGGGCCCCAAGTGACATTTGCTGCTGAGTCCATCAACCTCCAGTGCAGAGAGAAGTTTGCACAGAGTGCTCATCAAGACAAAGTCAGAAGTAACAGTGAAGTTTCTTGGAGTATTAATGGGCCCAGTGAGGGCCATTATCAAGCAAGCTTCCCAAGGGACTTGTTAGAGCAGATAATTGGAAGCCAAGACTACAGGCAGGAAGAGGCACTGGCATGATGACTCTGATGCTAAGAAACCCCTCCTTTGCCTTATGAAATAGACATGCCAAGCTTTGATCCCCAGACCCTTGTCATGGAGATCTGGTCTCTCATGTTGGCTCAGGACCCTTCCTGAGGCAGTGGGATGGAGGTCTGCATAATGTTAAATTAGTGACATGAGGACAGAAGATCCCAGGCTCTGTATGGGGTGCAAAGATGCTGTGAAGTTCATGTCCCATGTGTGCCCTGTGTGTCATTGCAGGATGTGGGATGTGAGAAGGGCCCAGTCTGAGCAAGCAGTCAATCCCAATGAAACTCTGAACTGCATATCTCTCAGTTCCAGTGCCCTCCTGTGCACACCCTCCCATAGTTTGATGTTCTTTATATTCTGTGGTACCCAGAAGTGCACCCAATGCTCCAGGTGATGCTTCAGCAATGCAGAGCAGACAGGGATAATCCTTTCCCTCACCCAGATGGCAATAAGTTGCTTGATGCACTCCAGGGGACTGTTGGCCTTCCTGGCTACCTGGGCACACTGTTGACTTACATTCAATTTGACTCTGAGCAGGACCCCCAATCCTTTTCAGTCAGACCACCCTCCAATGTTCCATATTCAACCAGTGTGTTTGTCCAGGTATGTGCCCCTACCCAGGTGCACAATCAGGCACTTGTTTTTGTTATACTTTATGCACTTGGTGCTTAGTACCAACTGGTACCCACTTCTCTGACTTGTCCACAACTCTCTGCAAGTCCTCTCCCCCCTCAGTGGAGGCAACAGCACCTCTCTTCTTCGGGTTCTTTGACCATAGGACAGTTTACTCGGCTCCTGACCTGCTGCCTGCCCATGGAACCTCCATATCTCAAAGGGGGCAACGAATCC
This sequence comes from Coturnix japonica, assembly GCF_054131305.1. NCBI lineage: Eukaryota > Metazoa > Chordata > Aves > Galliformes > Phasianidae > Coturnix > Coturnix japonica. The sequence continues at coordinate 415,384 of NC_140700.1, forward strand.
TAGCTCGGGAGCTAGTGGGGTTGATCAAAAGTGCTTTAACCTATCTTTGACTGTGGGAGGAAGTGAAACAGGGCTTACAAGAAATGAGCCTATGGTAACAGAGCTTGAGCTGGGGGTGAAGCAGGTGACATGGCTGAAGTGCATGTACACTAATGCATGCAGCATGGACAACAAGCAGGAGGAGCTGGAAGCGACTGTGTGTCAGGCAAACTATGACCTGGTTGCTATCACTGAAACATGGTGGGACAGCTCCCATGACTGGAGTGCTGTGATAGATGGTAACAAGCTCTTCAGAAGGGATAGACGAAGAAGGAAGGGTGGTGATGTGGCCCTTTATGTTAAAGACTGTTTTGAAGTTGAAGAGCTTGGGGTTGGGAATGATAAAGTGGAGTGTCTGTGGTTAAGGATCATGGGAAAGGCCTGCAGGGCCTTGGTGGGGGTCTGTTATAGGCCGCTTAACTAGGATGAAGTGATGGATGAGGCATTCTACGAGCAGCTTGCAGAAGCAGCTTGTTCACCAGCACTCATTCTCATGAGAGACTTCAACTTCCCTGATATAGGCTGGGGACTTAATATGGAGCAGAGGAAGCAGTCCAAGAGGTTTCTGGAGTGTGTGGAAGATGCTTCCTCACACAGCTGGTACGTGAGCCTAGTAGGGGTGGTGCCCTGCTAGACCTGCTCTTCACTAACAGTGAAGGACTGGTGGGTGATGTGAAGGCAGGGGACTGTCTTGGGCAGAGTGACCACAAAATTCTAGAATTCTCTGTTCTTGGAGATGTCAGAAGCGTGACTAGTAAAACTGCTCTGTTGAACTTCCAGAGGGCGGACTTTGACCTATTCAGGCCACTTGTTGCAGGGGTTCCTTGGGAGTCCCGCCTTAAGGGTAAAGGGGTCCAAGAAGCCTGTATGCTCCTCAAGATGGAAATCTTAAAGGTAAAAGAACAGGCTGTCCCTGAATGCTGCAAGGTGAGCCGCAGGGGATGAAGACCGATGTGAATGAACTGGAATCTATTATTGAGACTCTAGAAGAAAAAGGGTGTCTATGTCCTCTGGAAGCAGGGACAGGCTACATGGGGAGATTACAAGGAGGCTGCTAAGGTATGCAGGTATGAAGTTTGGAATGCTAAAGCCCAGCTCAAATTTAGATTGGCCACATTCAGTGAAAGAAAATAATAATTCTTTTAACAAATGTATAAAGGGTAAGAGGACAATCAAGGAAAATGTCCTCTCCTTACTTGATGCAGCAGGGAATGTGACCACTGAGAATAAGGGGAAGGCTGAGGTTTTCAATGCCTTTTTTATATCTACCTTTTACGGGCAGAACAGTTGTCCTCAGGTCACTTTATGCCCTGATCTGAAAGTCTGAGATGGAATGCAGAATACACCCCCAGTGATTCAGGTGGAGACAGTTAAAGAGCTCTTCCTCCACCTGGACTGTCACAAGTCCATGGGAGCAGACGGGCTCCATCCTCAGTTGCTGAGGGAGCTGGCAGGGGTGATTGCTGAGCCTCTCTCCACCATCTACCAGTGCTCCTGGTAAACTGGAGAGGTCCCAGAGGATTGGAAGCTTGTTGATGTGATTGCTATCTACAAGAAGGGTAGTAAGGAGGATCTGGGAAATTACAGGCCTGTCATGTTGACCAGGGAAAGTTATGGAGCAAATAATCTTGGGTGAGATCACATGGCATGTGCGTGGCATCCAGGGGATGAGGCCCAGCCAGCACGGATTCATGAAAGGCAGGTTGTGCTTAACCAACCTAATTTCCTTCTATGATTGGGTGACCAGGCTGGTAGATGAGGGTAAGGCTGTTGATGCAGTCTACCTAGACTTCAGCAAAGCCTTTGACATTGTCTCTCACAGTATTCTCCTGAGGTAACTGGCTGCACGTGGCCTAAACAGGTATACCCTTCTTTGGGTAAGGAATTGGCTGGAGGATCATGCCCAGAGGGTAGTGGTTAATGGAGTTAAGTCCTGCTGGTGACCTGCTACCAGTGCTGTCCCCCAGGGGTCGGTTCTAGGGCCCTTCATTGATGACCTGGATGAGGGGATTTAGTATATCCACAGTAAGTTTGCAGATGACACCAAGTTGGGAGGTGGTATCAATCTACCCGAGGCTAGGGAGGTCCTCGAGAGGGATCTGGATAGGCTGAACCTCTGGGCTGAGGTTACTAGGATGAGGTTCAACAAGGCCAAGTGCCGGGTCATGCACTTTGACCACAATAACCCCATGAAGCGCTATAGGCATGGGGCTGAATGACTGGACGACTGTGAAGAGGAAAGGGACCAGAGGGTGTTGGTTGATATTTGGCTGAGCTTGAGCCAACAGTGTGCCCAGGTGGCCAAGAAGGCCAACAGCATCCTGGCTTGTATTAGAAACAGTGTAGCCAGCAGGAGCAGAGATGTAGTCATCCCTCTGAACTCAGCTCTGGTGAGGCCTCATCTTGAGCACTGTGTTCAGTTTTGGGCTTCTCACTACAAGAAAGACACTGAGGCCCTGGAATGTGTCCAGAGAAGGGCAACAAAATTTGTGAGGGGTCTGGAACACAGGTCTTATGAGGAGCCGCTCAGGGAGCTGGGATTGTTTAGCCTGGAGAAGACAAGGCTCAGGGGAGACCTCATTGCACTCTACAGCTTCCTGAAGGAAGGCTGTGATGAGGAGGAGCTTTTCTTGTTATCCCAAGCAACAAAAAGGACCCGAGGAAATGGCCACAAGTTGTATCAGAAGAGCTTTAGACTGGACATAAGAAGGAACTTCCTCTCTGAGAGAGCGGTCAGGCACTGGAATGGCTGCCCAGGGAGGTGGTGGAGTCACCATCCCTGGCAGTGTTCAAGAAGCATCTAGATAGGGAGCTAGGAGGTACGGTTTAGTGTTTTTCTGTAGATATGGTAAAGGGAGGATGGTTGGAGTAGATGATCTTGTAGGTCCTTTCCAACCTTGTGATTCTATGAAAGGGCAGCAGCCTTTCCTCATCTTCCTTGGCCATCTGTCATGAAGAGTCTGTATCTGCTTTGCTACAGTTCAGAGGTGAGAATCAACCCACCATGTCTCTCTGAGCCAAACAATTCCCTAGGCCTGTAAATGCACAGTGATTTAGACTTTGCTGAGTGAACGCTTGTGGTCCTCTCATTAATGAAAAGACTCTTCCGAAAGCATCCCATTCCAGGAGCATGATTTGATTTAGCCTGGCTGGGCCTCAGATCTACACCGTGGTACTGGTGTTCAGAAAGTGGCACACAGGCACGAGACCCACAGTAGGGTTCACAGTTGTACAGTGAGCGCTGGTGCTACCAGGGGCACGCCTTTCCTGAAGGTCCTCAGCTGCATTTTCCAGCTGGCTGGGGGTGTGCTGGAGACTCCAGGGAACTGCCATTCAAACATGAGCCCAAAACAAACAAACATCATCAGTGAAAGAATGTACTTGTGTCACAGCTTCAGAATGCCTTAAGCTCTGGAATTTGCTGAATAACGCTGCATTTTCAGGTGCCCATTACTCAAACATCTGATGTCATTTAGGATGGCCAAGAATACTCCCATGCCCTGTCTGGCCCCCATCTGATGCTCAGGGAGTAGGTGGCTCTCACAGATCTTGTCTACTACAGATTGCAGGCACTGTTGCATACATCCATGAGTACCACAGGCACCTTGTGCTCATTGAGTGTCTGTTTTTGAGCAAGTAACTTCCATCTTAAGAAACACCAAGGATTCAGACCATGGGCTCACGCATTCAGGCAACGCCTTGTGCTCATCTGCTCCAAGCCAAGATTAGTCCCATCTCCCATAGGTCTGTGCTGAACTGAATCTCAATTCAACCCCAGGCTTTTACATCTGGAGATGAGACACCTGCATTGACTGCCCCAGCTGAATGACAGCCCTGCAAAGGGGAAGTCAGATTGTCCCTGTCCTGTCTGTGTGTCTTTTTTATTAAGGGCCAGGAGCAGAGCTTTCCAGATAAGGCATTTACATTTCTGCTAGGCAAACACGATCTGTTAGGACAACCTAATATAGTAAAAGAGTGCATCTCAAAGTTAGAAGTTAGGTACCGGGGCCCATAACCAAGTAGGATGTGAGGTTACGATAAGGGAGAAGTTTCCTGCACACTAAATGGAAGAAGCCAACCAGAACCAGACTACTTCTATCAAACATGATGAGGTAAAAAGGACAGAGTGAGGAAGACTTTGAGCCTTTGCAAGGAAGATGTCTGATTTCATCCCCATGACCACTGCAGGAAGAACCCAGCTAGAAACAGCGCATATGCCAGACGGAGGGGTGTTGCTGATGGGGTTCACTGTGCGATTGCCATCGAATGGGGAAGCAATACGAACTCAATATGAGTGATAAAGCTTCAACTTTATTGTGACTCTTACACAGCTTATATAGTGCTCCTAATACATGTGTCATTTGTTCACTGGTGAGTAGCCTATAGTTACCAGACAGAATAGCCATAAGAAGCTAGGCGGAATAGCCATATGAAGCAATTATCAAGCAAGACCCATGTGTGGGCTACTGCAGTTAGGACACTCGACGGCTTCCTTAGATTAGCGGATACAAATTCCATTTTTAGTTGTTTACAGCTTGCTTCAAGGACATTGTGTCCTTTGCTTACTGCTTAGTACTTTTCCATGAGTACAAAGTCTGTATTGCGATACAGGCTATGCTCATACACATCTTTGTGGCTGCCATGTTCATGCAGCCATTCTGCAACAGAGGGACAGAATGTAAATGAGTTCCTGGAAAATAATGAATATGAAGATGAGTTCCAGGAAATTGGTTGAATATGTATAGGCTTGGCTTTTAAATATATAATACTTCTGTTTGCTGGTGTGCAAGATAGGAGTGACCCGTTGTGCACCCAGTGCCAAATACATTCATTACAGAATCACAGAATCACAGAATGACCTGCATTGGAAGGGACCTCAAAGATCATGTAGTTCCAACCCCCCTGCCTAGCAGGGCCACCAAACATACACATTTACTAGATCAGGTTGCCCAGAGCCCTGTCCAAACTGGCCTTGAACACCTCCAAGGACGGGGCATCCACAACCTCCCTGGGCAGCCTGTTCCAGGGCCTAACCACTCTCCTAGTGAAGAACTTCCCCCAACATCCAACCTTAATCTTCCCTCTTTTAACTTAAAACCATTTCCCCATGTCCTGCTATTGTCAGCCCTTTTGAAGAGTTTACTCCGCTCTTGGGTGTAGGTTCCCTTCAGGTATTAAAAGGCTGCAATGTGGTCACCCCGCAGCCTTCTTTTCTCCAGGCTGAACAAGCCCAACTCCCTCAGCCTGTCCTCATAGTGGAGGTGCTCCAGCCCCCTGATCATCTTTGTGGCCCTCCTCTGGACCCTTTCCAAAATCTCTATGTCTTTCTTGTACTGAGGGCTCCACACCTGGACACAGTACTCCAGATGGGGCCTCACAAGAGCTCGGGTTATAGAGTTTAATTCTGCAACTAAAAACAGCGCATCTGGAATCAGCCTGTCCAGTGGTGAATAATTTATCTGACATCCAAGTGCCTTTTTCAAAGATGACCCTGCTGTCTATCAGGAGCTTTCAGCTCTTCAGCCCCTGGGAAATCTCCAGAGGAAGCAGTGAGGAAGAGAAACTCAAATCCTCTGTTGAGCTGAGTTGGGTCGGGCTCCTGGGATACAGGGAGCTTATTAAACTGGACGGTGCTGCAGAGAGACAGCTGTGCCTAGGAGCAGCTTTTGTGCACAGCACAGAATGTAGGTGACAGAAGGAGAGGAGAGAAAGGGGAGAGAGCTTCCAGGATGCGTGAGGTGTGAGCAGGCTGTGAGCTCACTGCAGGAGCATTGCACACAGACCATGACATGGTAAGTCTCACTTTAGGCCAAGCAGATGATATTCATAGATGGTTAACTAAATCTGGGACATCCCAGAGCAGATCTGGCTGCAGGCTCAGCCTGTTTCTCTACAGTGGAAAAAAACTTCAACTGCAGCTGAGGTCTTCCATGCTGCAGCATCAGTGCACAGTCCTGAGGGCTGCGTGTACCAGCACGGCTGCAGGCTGTGCAGCCGGGGCTGCAGGCAGGTGCCCAGGTCTGTCCTGCAGAGCAGGGTCCCTGCTGTGCCCCAGAGGCTGTGTGCCGGGTATGGGTCTCTGCCACCTGCCCGGCTCAGCACTCAGCCTGCCCGGGGAGCTGCCCAGGGTGCTGAGGGCAGACATGTGGTGTGTGGGGAAGGAGCCCCCCGGCAGGGCTTGTGCTGCCACAGCTGCTGCCTGTTGCATAGGGATCACAGCTCCACTGCACAACTGAATGTTTCTGAGGGCCCTTGGGAAGAAGAGAGCCAGGGTAGAGATTTTCCATTTCTTGTTCTTAGGGAAGGCAAAAAGGATTGGAGGCTGAAACCTAAAAGGGGCAGTCAAATTAAAACACAGCTCTGAAATTTCTGATCTTTTCCTCTGTCTATTTCTTGTTCTGTGAGCAGTCACACATTATGTGCTTTCAGATACTCCTCTCTCGTAGGGTAGTATTAGTTGAAATTATCATCATTTTCTGTTGACCTGAGTAATACAATTATCCTGCAAACAGGCAGGTTTCTCTTAAAGATATTGAAAGTCACAGAGGTTGGGTCTGGTGGTCTTAATAGCAGTAGAGGTAAAGTTATGAGACATGAAGCTGATGAAAATATTCAGGGAGATGGGATTAGATTGGAAGAGGAGAGGAAGGTTAAAGCTCCATATGCTTCTTCTGCTTAGGGAATGTTGAACTTCATGAAATTAAATGAAAGTAATGGTGCTAAATGGACATTGTCATAAAAGAATGAAAACATTTCATAATACAGCGAAGTGTCTAAGAGAATGGTACTGGACTTGTCATTATCTTCTGCACTCTGAACAGGACTCCAAGCCCAGGAACAGAAGCAGATGCCCAACAGCAGCTCCATCAGCGAGTTCCTCCTGCTGCCATTGGCAGACACGCGACAGCTGCAGCTCCTGCACTTCTGGCTCTTCCTGGGCATCTACATGGCTGCCCTCCTGGGCAACGGCCTCATCAGCACAGCCGTAGCCTGCGACCGCCGCCTGCACACTCCCATGTACTTCTTCCTCCTCAACCTGTCCATCCTCGATCTTGGCTGCATCTCCACCACTCTCCCCAAAGCCATGGCCAACACCCTCTGGGACACCAGGGCCATCTCCTACGCAGGATGTGCTGCACAGCTCTTTTTCTTTCTCCTCTTTGCCTCAGCAGAGTATTCCCTTCTCTCTGTCATGTCTTATGACCGCTACGTTGCCATCTGCAAGCCCCTACACTACGGGACCTTGATGGACAGCAGAGCTTGTTCCACCATGGCAGCAGCTGCCTGGGGCGCTGGGGTTCTCTATTCCCTGCTGCACACTGCCAGAACATTTTCACTGCCTCTCTGCCATGGGAATGTTGTCAACCAGTTTTTCTGTGAAGTCCCCCAGATCCGCATGCTCTCCTGCTCAGCCTCATACCTCAGGGAAGTTGTGTTTCTCATTTTTAGTCTAAGTTTAGCCTTTGGGTGCTTTGTTTTTATAGTTGTGTTCTATGTGCAGATCTTCCTTGCTGTGCTGAGGATGCCCTCTGAGCAGGGACGGCACAAAGTCTTCTCCACATGCCTCCCTCACCTGGCTGTGGTCTTCCTCTTTCTTAGCACTGCTTCTTTTGCCCACCTGAAGCCATTCTCCATTTCCTCCCCACTCCTGGATCTGACAGTGGCACTTCTGTACTCAGTGGTTCCTGCAACACTGAACCCTATTATCTACAGCCTGAGGAACAGGGAGATCAGGCATGCTCTCAGGAAGGTGTTGCAATATGATCTATTCCAGATTCAATAATGAGCACATCTTCCTCACAGGATTCCCAGTGATGGTTATTTATGTTTTATTCTTGTTTGTATTTTTTATTTTGTGTAATACCGTAACCTGCAAATAAGTTGCAATTTATTTCACTACTTCTTTCCTACCTGCTTTCCATTTTATTATACCAAGAGCTTGTGAAAACATGGAACCAGATTGCCTGAATAGGTTAAGAGATAAATAAAAAAGTTTTCAAAATAGACTTTTCTTTATCTCTTCTTTCTTCCTCCCTTGTCTGGTTCTGGGGGAGCTGCAGCCCATGACAGCAGCACAACAAGCTCTTTTCCATCCTGCCACAGTGCTCTCAAGTCCTCGCATTTGTGCAGGCCTGAAGGTCTTCTGTGTTTCACAACAGTCCTGTTGTCTCTACAGTAGCACTCCGGGACAGCAGTCAGTAGCCAGCAATATGAACGGTTGTGCCAGAGCTGGTCTCTTTGTTAGCACTGTCATGGAGTTATCCAGATCAGGGTATGACAGTGACAGGGTGGGCAGGAGGCCTGTGGGTCCCCTGGCCCCAAACAAATGGGAAGGGAAAAAGGAACAGGGTAGGGAGACTGGAGCTGGGCTCAAGGACACAAACAATCAGCAAAGACCGAAGAAGAAAAACTTGTTTTACTAACTATGATATGTGGAATACCAATGGAAAAAAATTACAAAACCATTACATTCCACCCCTTATTCTACATCACTACATCATGCTTAGAAAACATATCTATATACAAATAATCAATAATTAAAATGCATTACACACACAGGTCTATATACATATACATACATGGAATTACTGACTGCACTCCCCCAACTTCAAATTCCCTTGTTACACACATTGAACATCCCCATCCTTCTGCATCACCCACCAAGTGCACCCTGGTCCCTGGGCATATACAGTTCCACAGAGAGGTTTGCCCTTTCCACAGGCTAGAAAGACCCAAACAGCTTTTCCCAACATGTTCTTTACATGCACCGCAGGGACCTTATCTCCCTCTACAGTATGTAGGGAGCTGGATTGTGTAGCACCATCTCTACTGACAGATCCACTTGTGTTAACTAGCAATGTTCTTAATTCTAAAATGTTCAGCCTCCCATTGCTTTCAACACGGTTTTTAACAACCCTTTGAAGCATTCAATCTTACCAGAGGCTGGTGTATGATAGGAGATATGATAAATCCACTCAATGCCATGGTCTCTGGCCAAGGTATCCACAAGTGAATTTTTGAAATGAGTCCCATTATCAGACTCATTTCTTTCTGGGGTGCCATGTCTCCACAGGATTTGCCTCTCCAGACCCAGTACGGTGATGCAGGTGGTAGCATGGGGTACTGTGTATTTTTCGAGCCACCCAGTGGTTGCCTCCACTGTGGTAAGCGCATAACACTTACCAAAGAGAGATCGTGGCAAAGTGATATAATCAATCACAGAATCACAGAATCACAGAATTACCCGGGTTGGAAGGGACCTCAAGGATCATGTAGTTCCAACCCCCCTGCCTAGCAGGGCCACCAAACATACACATTTACTAGATCAGGTTGCCCAGGGCCCCGTCCAACCTGGTCTTGAACACCTCCAAGGACGGGGCATCCACAACCTCACTGGGCAGCCTGTTCCAGGACCTAACCACCCTTCTAGTAAAGAACTTTCCCCTAACATCCAACCTAAATCTTCCCTCCCTCAACTTAAAACCATTTCCCCTAGTCCTGCTATTATCAGCCCTTTCGAAGAGTTTACTCCCCTCCTGGGAGTAAGTTCCCTTCAGGTATTGAAAGGCTGCAATGAGGTCACCCCGCAACCTTCTCTTCTCTAGGCTGAACAAACCCAACTCCCTCAGCCTGTCCTCATAGGGGAGGTGCTCCAGCCCCCTGATCATCTTTGTGGCCCTCCTCTGGACCCTTTCCAAAATCTCCATATCTTTTTTGTACTGAGGACTCCACACCTGGACACAGTACTCCAGATGGGGCCTCACAAGAGCAGAGTAGAGAGGGATGATCACCTCCCTATCCCTGCTGACCACCCCTCTCCTGATGGAGCCCAGGATCCCGTTTGCTTTCCGGGCAGCCAGAGCGCACTGCTGGCTCATGTTAAGTTTCTCATCTATCAGGACCCCTAGGTCTTTTTCAGCCGAGCTGCTCTCAAGGACAACTCCTCCCAGCCTGTACAGGTGCCTGGGGTTCTTCCGGCCCAAGTGCAAAACCTTGCACTTTGCCGTGTTGAACCTCATTAGGTTCACCCGAGCCCAGCTTTCCAGCCTGTCAAGGTCCCTCTGAATGGCATCTGTTCCCTCCACCGTATCGACTGCACCACTCAGCTTGGTGTCATCAGCAAACTTGCTGAGGGTGCACTCCATTCCCTCATCGATGTCATTAATAAAGATGTTAAAGAGCACCGGTCCCAAGACAGACCCTTGAGGGACGCCGCTCGTTACCGGCCTCCACCTGGACATAGAGCCATTGACCACCACCCTCTGTCTGCGGCCTTTCAACCAATTGCTTATCCATCTAGTTGTCCACCCATCAAATCCACCTCCCTCCAATTTGGAGATGAGGATGTGATGGGGGACCATGTCAAAGGCCTTGCTCAGGTCCAGGTAAATGACATCAGTCGCCTTCCCTTCATCCACCAACGCCGTCACTCCATCATAGAAGGCCACAAGATTAGTTAAGCATGACCTTCCCCTGGTGAAGCCGTGCTGGCTGTCTCGGATCACATGCTTGTTCTTTATGTGATCAAGCATGTTGTCCAGGAGGATCTGTTCCATAATCTTCCCAGGCACAGAGGTGAGACTCACCGGCCTGTAGTTACCCGGGTCATCCCTGCTCCCCTTCTTGTAAATGGGAGTGACGTGACCCTTCCTCCAATCATCCGGGACCTCACCTGACAGCCACGACTTCTCAAATATGATGGAGAGCGGCTCAGCAACCACCTCAGCCAGCTCCTTCAGGACCCTGGGATGCACGCCATCTGGCCCCATAGACTTATACTCATTCAGTCTAAGGAGGCACTCTCGGACTTGCTCTACCCTTACAGTGGGGAGGGATTTACCTCCTTGGTCCCCACATGGAGGTATGGGGGTGCAAGACTTAGGGACGTGAAAAAGACTAGAATCCTGGCCACCAGTGAAGACCGAGGTGAAGAACTCATTCAGCACCTCAGCTTTCTCTTCATCTGTTGAAGCCATTTCTCCTTTTAAATTTACCAGAGTAGGCACGCCCATTTTGGCCTGTCTCTTCTGGCCAATGTACCTGTAGAAGGTTTTCTTGTTGTTTTTCACATCCCTCGCCAAGTTCAGTTCTGCCTGCGCCTTGGCTTTCCTGATCCCACATCTGCAAGTTCGGACGGCATCCCTGTATTCTTCCCGGGTGACACAGCCTTGTTTCCAGAGCTTGTACACCCCTTTCTTCACCCTCAGTTCTCTTAGCAGGTCCTTGCTGAGCCATGCCGGTTTTCTACCTCTCCTGCCCACTTTCTTAATCAGGGGAATGGAGACCTCTTGTGCTGCCAGGAGGGCATCCTTGAACAGTAGCCAGCTCTCCTCAACGTCCTTATCTTTGAGGGCAGCGCGCCAGGGGATCTTGGCCAGCATTCCATTGAATAGCTTGAAGTCTGCTCTTCTAAAGTTGAGCATCCTGGTCCTGCTCTTTGCCAGGCCCACATCGCTTGAGATCACAAACTCAACCAGGGCATGATCGCTGGAGCCCAGGCAGCCTCCAACCTTGACGCCTTTGATGATCTCCTCAGCGTTGGTGAGCAGCAGGTCCAGCAACGCTTGACCTCTGGTCGGTCTGTCCAATACCTGAACCAGAAAGCTATCATCAATGGATTCCAAGAGCCTTCTGGAGCTCTTGCAGCTCGCCGTGTGGTTTTCCCAACAGATGTCAGGATGGTTGAAGTCCCCCACCAGGACAAGAGCCCGTGAGCCAGACGCCTCACGCATCTGGAGCAAGAAAGCCTCATCAGCAGCCTCCCCTTGATCAGGTGGCCTGTAGTATACCCCTAATACCAGCTGACCTTTATTAGTCCCATCTCTAATCCTAACCCACAGGCTCTCAACCTGTTCTTGACTGTTTCTCATGGGGAGCTCCTCACAGTTTATCCAATCTCTGACATAAAGGGCGACTCCCCCACCCTTCCTACCTCGCCTATCTCTCCTAAAGAGCCTATAGCCATCGATGGCAGTATCCCAATTATGGGAGTCATCCCACCATGTTTCTGTGATAGCAACAATGTCATAATTTTCAGAGTGCATCACAGTTTCCAGTTCCTCCTGCTTGTTACTCAGGCTCCGTGCATTAGTATAAAGGCACTTCAGCCGGGCTGTCCGTCTCACCACCTTCATAAGCGATCCAGGATCCACTAGAACAGCGGCATCCCCAGCATCCCCCTGCCCTACTCCCTCCTTTTGCACTCTGCAATCTTTGCCCACAGAGTTTGGTACAATCCCTCGAATGTACCGTTCAACCCCAGTAGCCCTTATTTTGCCCCCTTCCCCCTTCGTTCCTAGTTTAAAGACCTATCAATGAGTCCCGCTAATTCTTCAGCTAATACCCTCTTACCCCTCAGGGACAGGCTGCTTGCATCAGCAGCCATCATTCCAGGTGCAGTGTAGATTGCCCCATGGTCAAAATAGCCGAAATTCTTGTGTTTGCACCAGCTCTTAAGCCATCTGTTTAAGAGATGGGTTTTTTGGATCCTCCCTGTATCTTTTCCTGACACCACGGGCATAGAAGAAAAGATCACCTGCACCCCAGCTCCTTCAAGTATTCGCCCCATTCCCCTGAAGTCTTTCTTGATGGACCTCAGGCTTTGCTTGTCAACTTCCTCACTGCCAGCCTGAATTATTAAAAGTGGGTAGTAGTCTGAAGGATGAATCAATCTAGAAATTTTCTTTGAAATGTCCCTGACCCGTGCCCCAGGAAGGCAGCACACTTCTCTGCGGGTAGGGTCAGGCCGGCATATAGGGCCTTCTGTTCCTTGCAGAAGGGAGTCACCTACAACAATCACCCTTCTGTCCTTACGTGTAGAAGCAGTCTTGAGGCTTCGGGGTGACTGCTTCACCTGTGGCAACCTCATGGGTGCACTTATTTCCATACTCTCACTAGTCCCCCCCTCAAGTTCCAGGGCCTCAAACCGGTTTCGCAGAGGCACCTGGGGAGCCGGGGATGGTCGTGATGGAGGATGCCCCTTCCGTCGAGCAGGTACCCGCTTCCACTCCTCCTCCCTTCTCAAGTTACTGCTGGGGGGAAGAGAGGACAGGGGGCCGGCTGCAGTGTTGCCAGCTGGCTGGTTACCCTTTACCACCTGTTTGTGAGGTGGCAGGGGCTGACATGCTCCATTAGGAGCCTCGACTGTGTGCTGAGAACTTGAAGCAGAGAGGGACTGACACCACCAGTCAATCTCCCTCTCACACTCTTTTATAGTCCTCAGCCTCTCCACTTCCTCCTTCAGGTCAACTACGAGGCTGAGCAAGTAGTTCACCTGGTCACAGTGAACACAATCACTGCCTCCCTCACCCAGCCCTGCAAGGGCCAGGCTCTGGCACTCAGTACAGCCAGAGACCTGCACACCAGCATCTTGGGTTGGGGGCAATAATCAACCTGCCATACCTCCTGATATCTATAATTCTGCCACCTCCCTTCCCCCCAGAGACGTTTCATCCTCTTGGCTCGTTTAATTACAACACATGTTTCACAGTCATGAATAACCTGAGCGATAGCGTCCGCAGTTAAATCCACCCCTCGGTCTCTAGCCCATGTATATGTCTCATCTCTTCCTTGATGGACTGAGGTCTCATGGGCCCAGCGGGCTAGAAATAGCTCTCCCTTGTTCTGCTAGTCCAAGTCTATTTGAGCCACCTCAATTCTGGCAGCTCGATCTACCTTATTGTTATTCTGCAGTTCTTCAGTAGCCCGACACTTGGTTACATGGGCATCTACATGATGCACGTTTATAACCATATTCTTTGTTTGGGCAGCAATGTCCTTCCACAGTACAGCAGCCCAAATAGCTTTACCCCTCCACTGCCAAAATTGTTTTGTTCCCACTCTTGTAACCATCCCCAACCTGTAGCTCCCACCACAAATCATTGCACAAGGTACCTCGCGTACGACTTATGTTCCCCACATATGACTTATGGGTCCCTTTGTAGGAACTCCCAAGGAGTTCTCCTACCCCAGCTGGCAACCAACCAGATCTATGAGCTCACCAGTCCAGGGAAAGCGACAACCGCTTTGCTTATACTTCACATAGGACGTTGTCAGGTCCCCTCTTCCTCATTCCCTTTGTGACCCTGCACAGGACAAGATCTTGGATATGCGTTATCATGTCAGAAGTTTCCAAGCTTCCTTCAGGACTGCTTCCATTTTGTACACAGAGGTGGTCTGTGCCTCCAGGGTTGTCTGTGGTAGAGGAATCTTGCACAAAGTTCTGGTAAAAGTTACCCATCACCTACAGGAGCCATTCTTAGAGCATAGGCTGTTAGGCAGAAGGCTGCCGCTAATGAGATGACTGAAATGAGGAGGTTGGGAGAAGCCTGGAGAACAGAGATGGGAGACTGAGGGGAGGGAAGATGCGCCTATGTGTCGTGCTCATTACCGTCTGCAACAGCAATGGTGACCCACTGTTACCACTGCTGAAATACACCTCCCATTGCCTTACTCTGCTCACATCCACTGTTTGGTCTCCAGAAATGTTCAGCAAACATTGGTGAATGTCAACGTGTGCAGTTTTTTCCACTTGGAGGAATTCAATGGCACACCGTTGCTTCATGTGTGCTTCCACGTCAGATGCCATTCTGTCAGGCTGCCCCTCTGCTGCCAGCTGTCACATGGCAGCAACTCATAATGGGATTTTGGTGGGAAGATTCACCCTCTACAGCCACATCTCCTACATCTTCTTCTGATCTTACAGCCCAGGTAATACAAGAGGGGGCACTGGAATTGAAGCAGATCTTATCCACGTTAAAGTTGGATGGCCTGAGAGGTCATTTCTAACCTAAATGATGCCATGATGGGGAGATCGCTGCAGGGGAGTCTGTTGGCTGAGCAGCCCGAGAACTCAGACCTCATCACATTTCACTTGTTCAGAGTTTGACTGTTACAAAAGCCTGAGTCTTTCTTTTTAGTTGTCATCAAACCAGCCAAGTGGGTTTCCTGAGGAGAAAATCCTAATGCAGCTTGTGAGAGAGCCCACGAGAGGAGTTGCCCTTCTAGACCTGATGTTCACAAACAGAAACAGTCTGGTGGGAGATGTGGAGGTTGTGGGCTGTCTTGGACAGAGTGACCATGAAATGGTAGATTTCTTGATTCTAGGTGGAACCTGGAGGGAGAATAGCAAAACTGCCACCTTAGACTTCCAGAGGGCAGACTTTGACTTTTTCAGAAGACTAGTAGGGGCAGTCCCCTGGCATTCAGTCTTAGCGAACAAAGGGGTCCAAGATGGCTGGTCGCTCTTTAAGAAGGAAGTCTTAAAGGCTCAGGAGTAGGCGGTCACCCTGAGCCCCAAAATGAGCCAGCGGGGAAGAAGACAGGCATGGATGAATAGGGAACTGTTCTTAAGGTTGCAGGAGAAAAAGAGAATCTACTGCTTGTGGAAGGAGGGAAGAGCAACTCAGAATGACTACAAAGAGGCTGTTAAGATGTATAGAGGGAAAATCAGAGAGGCAAAAGCCCAGCTTGAATCTAAGCTGGCCGCTGGGATAAAAACAAACAAGAAACTCTTTTACAAATACATCAACTGTAAGAGGAGGACAAAGGGGAATCTCCATTCTTTACTGGACGAGGCTGGGAATGTGATCACAGAGGATAAGGAAGAAGCAGAGGTTCCAAATGCCTTCTTTACGTCTGTCTTTAAAAGTCATCGCGGTTATTCCTAGGGCTCCCCACACTCTGACTTGCTAGTCTTGGCTGGGGAGCGGACTGAACCCCCTATGATTCTTGAAGAAGCGTTCAGGGAATAACTACTCCAACTTGACTGCCACAAGTCCATGGGTCTGGATGAGATTCACCCGAGAGTGCTGAAGGAACTAGCGGAGGTGATAGCTGAGCCGCTTTCTGTTATCTTTCAGTGCTCCCTGTTAGCAGCTGAGGTCCTGGAAGAGTGGAGGCTTGCCAACGTGACTCCCATTTACAAGGAAGGTTGTAAGGACGATCCGGGGAACTACAGGCCTGTTAGCCTGACCTCGGTGCAATAGAAGGTAATGGAGCAGATTGTCTTGAGGGAGATCACATGGCAGGTGCGGGATGACCAGGAGATCAGACCTAGCCAGCATTGGTTCGTGAAGGGCAGGTCCTGCTTGACAAATCTGATCTCCTTCTACGATCCTGTGACCCATCTGATGGATGAAGGAAAGGCTGTTGATGTGTTCTACTTAGACTTCAGCAAAGCCTTCGACACTGTCTCCCATGCTATTGTCCTGCAAAAGCTGTCAGCCCATGGCTTGGATGGGTGCACTCTCGGCTGGTTAAGGAGCTGGCTGGAGGGCCGGGCCCAGAGAGTGGTGGTAAATGGAGTTAAATCCAGTTGGAGAGCAGTCACAAGTAGTGTTCCCCGAGGGTCGGTGCTGGGGCCTGTCCTCTTCAACATCTTTATTGATTACTTGGATGAGGGCATTTAGTGCTCCCTCAGGAAGTTCGCAGATGACACCAAGTTGGCAGGGAGTGTTGATCTGCCTGAGGGTAGCGAGGCCCTACAGAGGGATCTGGATAGGCTGGAGAGCTGAGCCAAAGCCAATGGGATGAGATTCAACAAGACCAAATGCCGAGTCCTGCACTTTAACCACAAAAACCCCAGGCAGCACTATAGGCTTGGGTTAGAGTGGCTGGAGGACTGTGTGGAGGAAATGGACCTGTGGGTACTGATCGATGCTCGGCTGAACATGAGCTGACAGTGTGCCCAGGTGGCCAAGAAGGCCAACGGCATCCTGGCTTGCATCACAAACAGTGTTACTAGCAGGAACAGAGAGGTAATTGTCCCCCTGTACTCGGCATTGGTGCAGCCGCACCTCGAGTATTGTGTTCAGTTTTGGGCCCCTCACTGCAAGAAAGACATTGAGGCCCTGGAACATGTTCAGAGGAGGGCTATGAAGCTGGTGAGGGGTCTGGAGCACAGGCTTTATGAGGAGTGGCTGAGGGAGCTGGGATTGTTCAGCTGGGAGAAGAGGAGGGTCAGGGGAGACCTTATTGCTCTCTATAACTTCCTGAAGGGAGGTTGTAGTGAGCTGAGGGTTGGGTTCTTCTCTCATGTAATCAGTGATAGAACTAGAGGGAATGGTTTCAAGCTGTGCCAGGGGAGATTCAGGCTGGACATTAGGAAGTATTGCTTCTCGGAAAGGGCAGTCAGGCACTGGAATGCACTGCCCAGGGAGGTGGTGGGGTCACCAACCATGGGAGTGTTCAAGAAAAGTTTGGATGCTGTGTTGAGAGATGTGATTTAGATGGGAGTATTGGTAATGGTTGGACTAGATGATCTTCTAGGTCTTTTCCAACCTTGATAATTCTGTGTCATTATGTGATTCTGTTTTCTAAGCATGATAGTGTGAAGTAGAATAAGGGGTGGAATATCATGTGTTTGTAATTTTTCCTATTGATATTCCACATATCATAGTTAGTAAAACTAGGTTTCCTTCTTAGGTCATTGCCGCTGCTCTGTTTGTTTCCTTGAACCCAGCTCCCATCTCCCTACCATGTTTCCTTTACACTTCCCATTTCTTTGGGGCCTGGGGGCCCATGCGCCTACTGCCCCCCCTGTCAGGGTCACAGATTGATCTCGATAACTCCATGACAATGCCAGCAAGGGGACCAGCACTGACATAGCTGTTCATATTGCTGGCTACTGACTGCTGTCCCTGAATGCTACTGTAGAGACAACAGAACTGTTGTGAGACACGCAAGACCTGCACAAAAGTGAGGACCTGAGAGCAATGTGGCAGGGTAAATACAGCAGGATTGAAAACAGCACCTTGTGCTGCTGTCTGTGGCTGTGGCTGTACCTCTCCCAGACCCAGACAAGGTAGGAAGAGAGAAGAGCTATGGAGAAGTCTACGTTGAAAGCTTTTTATTTATCTATTAACCCATTCAGGGAATCTAGTTCAATGCTTACACGAGCTCTTAGAGTGAGAAAATAGAATTTAGGTAGGAAATAAGTGAAATAATTTGCAATATTTTTCTGCAGATTGCTGTATCATACACGATCAAACAATCAAAGCTGCATAAATCATAAAGAACCATCACTGTGAGGAAGATGTGCACTTTATGGAAGCTGAAATAGTGCATATTGGAAAACCTTCCTGAGTGTGAGCTTGATCTTCCTCTTCCTCATGGTGTAGATGAGGGAGTTCAGTGTTGGAGGAATACTGAGTACAGAACTGCCACCATCAGGTCCATGGATGGGGAAGAGGCGGAGCGGGGCTTCAGGTAGGAATAAAAGACAGTGATGAGAAAGAGGGAGACCATGGCCAAATGAGGGAGGAACTTGGAGAAGGCTTTGTGCCATCCCTGCTCAGAGGGCATCCTCAGCATGGCCATGAAGATCTGCACATGGGAAAAATCTATGAAAACAAAGCACCCAAAGACTAAAATGATACTAAAAATGATAAGCGCAACTTCCCTTAGATTTGATTCTGAGCATGAGAGCTTGAGGATCTTGGGGATTCCACAGAACAACTGGTTCACAACATTCCCATGGCAGAGAGGCAGTGAAAATGTACTGGCAGTGTGCAGCAGGGAATTGAGAACACCAGTGCCCCAGGCAGCTGCTGCCATGGTGGCACAAGCTCTGCTGTCCATCAAGGTTCCATAGTGAAGGGGCTTGCAGATGGCAACGTAGCGGTCATAGGACATGACGGTGAGAAGGGAATACTCTGCTGACATGAAGAAGAGGAAGAAAAAGAACTGTGCAGCACATCCTGCGTAGGAGATGGCCCTGGTGTCCCAGAGGGTGTTGGCCATGGCTTTGGGGAGAGTGGTGGAGATGCAGCCCAGGTCGAGGAGGGCCAGGTTGAGGAGGAAGAAGTACATGGGAGTGTGCAGGCGGCGGTCGCAGGCTACGGCTGTGCTGATGAGGCCGTTGCCCAGGAGGGCAGCCAGGTAGATGCCCAGGAAGAGCCAGAAGTGCAGGAGCTGCAGCTGTCGCGTGTCTGCCAACGGCAGCAGGAGGAACTTGCTGATGGAGCTGCTGTTGGGCATCTACTTCTTTTCCTGGCCTTGGAGTCCTGTATCAGAAGTGAATGACAAGTAAAGACCGTTTTCAGAGACACTCCTTCTGCTGTAGTATGAAATGTTTTCATTCTCTTATGACAATGTTCATTCAGTTCTATTACATGAATTTTATTACATGGAGTTCTTCATTTCACAAGTAAAAGAAGCATATGGGGCTGTAACCTTCCTATCATCTTATATTCTTATCCCATCTCCCTGGATATTTTCATCAGTTTCATGTCTCATAACTTTACCCCAATGCTATTAGAGCCCCCAATCCCAGACTCTGTGTCTTTCAGTATCTGAAATATAAACATGCAGGATAAGTGAATTATTAATGCCCAAACAAAATTATGATAATTTCAAATAATTTCACAATTCGAGAGAAAAGAAGCTGAAAGAACATCATGTGTGAATGTTCACAAAAAAATCAATAGACTAAAGAATAATTCAGGAATCTCTGAGCTGTGTACAAATTTAACAGCCCCTTTTAGATGTCAGCCTCCAGTTCTTTCTGCTTTCCCTAAGAACAGGAAATGGAAAATCCCTGCCTTGGTTCTCCTCTCACAGAGGGCCCTCAGAAACATTTAGTTGTGCAGTGGAGCTGTGATCCCCTGCCCCAGGCAGCAGCTGTGGCAGCACAAGCCCTGCCGGGGGGCTCCTTCCCCCCACACATCTGTGTGCAATGCTCCTGCAGTGAGCTCACAGCCTGCTCACACCTCACGCATCCTGGAAGCTCTCTCCCCTTTCTCTCCTCTCCTTCTGTCACCTACATTCTATGCTGTGCACAAAAGCTGCTCCTAGGCACAGCTGTCTCTCTGCAGCACCGTCCAGTTTAATAAGCTCCCTGTATCCCAGGAGCCCGACCCAACTCAGCTCAACAGAGGATTTGAGTTTCTCTTCCTCACTGCTTCCTCTGGAGATTTCCCAGGGGCTGAAGAGCTGAAAGCTCCTGATAGACAGCAGGGTCATCTTTGAAAAAGGCACTTGGATGTCAGATAAATTATTCACCACTGGACAGGCTGATTCCAGATGCGCTGTTTTTAGTTGCAGAATTAAACTCTATAACCCGAGCTCTTGTGAGGCCCCATCTGGAGTACTGTGTCCAGGTGTGGAGCCCTCAGTACAAGAAAGACATAGAGATTTTGGAAAGGGTCCAGAGGAGGGCCACAAAGATGATCAGGGGGCTGGAGCACCTCCACTATGAGGACAGGCTGAGGGAGTTGGGCTTGTTCAGCCTGGAGAAAAGAAGGCTGCGGGGTGACCACATTGCAGCCTTTTAATACCTGAAGGGAACCTACACCCAAGAGCGGAGTAAACTCTTCAAAAGGGCTGACAATAGCAGGACTAGGGGAAATGAATCCAAGTTGAAGGAGGGAAGATTTAGGTTGGATGTTAGGGGGAAGTTCTTTACTAGGAGAGTGTTTAGGCCCCAGAACAGGCTGCCCAGGGAGGCTGTGGATGCCCCGTCCTTGGAGGTGTTCAAGGCCAGTTTGGACAGGGCTCTGGGCAACCTGATCTAGTAAATGTGTATGTTTGGTGGCCCTGCTAGGCAGGGGGGTTGGAACTACATGATCTTTGAGGTCCCTTCCAATGCAGGTCATTCTGTGATTCTGTGATTCTGTAATGAATGTATTTGCACTGGGTGCACAACGGGTCACTCCTATCTTGCACACCAGCAAACAGAAGTATTATATATTTAAAAGCCAAGCCTATACATATTCAACCAATTTCCTGGAACTCATCTTCATATTCATTATTTTCCAGGAACTCATTTACATTCTGTCCCTCTGTTGCAGAATGGCTGCATGAACATGGCAGCCACAAAGATGTGTATGAGCATAGCCTGTATCGCAATACAGACTTTGTACTCATGGAAAAGTACTAAGCAGTAAGCAAAGGACACAATGTCCTTGAAGCAAGCTGTAAACAACTAAAAATGGAATTTGTATCCGCTAATCTAAGGAAGCCGTCGAGTGTCCTAACTGCAGTAGCCCACACATGGGTCTTGCTTGATAATTGCTTCATATGGCTATTCCGCCTAGCTTCTTATGGCTATTCTGTCTGGTAACTATAGGCTACTCACCAGTGAACAAATGACACATGTATTAGGAGCACTATATAAGCTGTGTAAGAGTCACAATAAAGTTGAAGCTTTATCACTCATATTGAGTTCGTATTGCTTCCCCATTCGATGGCAATCGCACAGTGAACCCCATCAGCAACACCCCTCCGTCTGGCATATGCGCTGTTTCTAGCTGGGTTCTTCCTGCAGTGGTCATGGGGATGAAATCAGACATCTTCCTTGCAAAGGCTCAAAGTCTTCCTCACTCTGTCCTTTTTACCTCATCATGTTTGATAGAAGTAGTCTGGTTCTGGTTGGCTTCTTCCATTTAGTGTGCAGGAAACTTCTCCCTTATCGTAACCTCACATCCTACTTGGTTATGGGCCCCGGTACCTAACTTCTAACTTTGAGATGCACTCTTTTACTATATTAGGTTGTCCTAACAGATCGTGTTTGCCTAGCAGAAATGTAAATGCCTTATCTGGAAAGCTCTGCTCCTGGCCCTTAATAAAAAAGACACACAGACAGGACAGGGACAATCTGACTTCCCCTTTGCAGGGCTGTCATTCAGCTGGGGCAGTCAATGCAGGTGTCTCATCTCCAGATGTAAAAGCCTGGGGTTGAATTGAGATTCAGTTCAGCACAGACCTATGGGAGATGGGACTAATCTTGGCTTGGAGCAGATGAGCACAAGGCGTTGCCTGAATGCGTGAGCCCATGGTCTGAATCCTTGGTGTTTCTTAAGGTGGAAGTTACTTGCTCAAAAACAGACACTCAATGAGCACAAGGTGCCTGTGGTACTCATAGATGTATGCAACAGTGCCTGCAATCTGTAGTAGACAAGATCTGTGAGAGCCACCTACTCCCTGAGCATCAGATGGGGGCCAGACAGGGCATGGGAGTATTCTTGGCCATCCTAAATGACATCAGATGTTTGAGTAATGGGCACCTGAAAATGCAGCGTTATTCAGCAAATTCCAGAGCTTAAGGCATTCTGAAGCTGTGACACAAGTACATTCTTTCACTGATGATGTTTGTTTGTTTTGGGCTCATGTTTGAATGGCAGTTCCCTGGAGTCTCCAGCACACCCCCAGCCAGCTGGAAAATGCAGCTGAGGACCTTCAGGAAAGCCATGCCCCTGGTAGCGTCAGCGCTCACTGTACAACTGTGAGTCCCACAATGGGTCTCGTGCCTGTGTGCCACTTTCTGAACACCAGTACCACGGTGTAGATCTGAGGCCCAGCCAGGCTAAATCAAATCATGCTCCTGGAATGGGATGCTTTCGGAAGAGTCTTTACATTAATGAGAGGACCACAAACATTCACTCAGCAAAGTCTAAATCACTGTGCATTTACAGGCCTAGGGAATTGTTTGGCTCAGAGAGACATGGTGGGTTGATTCTCACCTCTGAACTGTAGCAAAGCAGATACAGACTCTTCATGACAGATGGCCAAGGAAGATGAGGAAAGGCTGCTGCCCTTTCATAGAATCACAAGGTTGGAAAGGACCTACAAGATCATCTACTCCAACCATCCTCCCTTTACCATATCTACAGAAAAACACTAAACCGTATCTCCTAGCTCCCTATCTAGATGCTTCTTGAACACTGCCAGGGATAGTGACTCCACCACCTCCCTGGGCAGCCATTTCAGTGCCTGACCGCTCTCTGAGAGAGGAAGTTCCTTCTTATGTCCAGTCTAAAGCTCTTCTGATACAACTTGTGGCCATTTCCTCGGGTCCTTTTTGTTGCCTGGGAGAACAAGAAAAGCTCCTCCTCATCACAGTCTCCCTTCAGGAAGTTGTAGGGTGCAATGAGGTCTCCCCTGAGCCTCGTCTTCTCCAGGGCAAACAATCCCAGTTCCCTGAGCCACTACTCATAAGACGTGTGTTCCAGACCCCTCACAAGTTTTGTTGCCCTTCTCTGGACACATTCCAGCGCTTCAGTGTCTTTCTTGTAGTGAGGAGCCCCAAACTGAACACAGTACTCAAGATGCGGCCTCACCAGAGCTGAGTGCAGAGGGATGATCACTTCTCTGCTCCTGCTTGCCACACTATTTCTAATACAGGCCAGGATGCTGTTGGCCTTTTTGGCCACCTGGGCACACTGTTGGCTCACGTTCAGCCAAGCATTGACCAATACCCCCAGGTCCCTTTCCTCTTCACAGTCATCCAGCTACTCTGCCCCAAGCCTATAGCACTGTATGGGGTTTTTGTGGTCAAAGTGCAGGACCTGGCACTTGACCTTGTTGAACCTCATCCCATTAACCTCATCCCAGTGATTCAGCCTATCCAGAATCCTTTGGAGGGCCTTTTTACCCATTGGGCAGATCAACACCAGCTCCCAGCTTGGTATCATCTGCAAACTTACTTAGCTTGCACTCAATTCCCTCATCCAGGAAGGATGGGATATGGGTTTCCAAAGAAAGGGCATTTTGAGCCACTAAGAGATGGGATTTGGGGGACCCTGAGAAAAAATGAGTAGGGTGCAAATGGAAGAAATTTGGTTATGCCAAGTAGAGGGGTGGCCTCTACCAGGCTGGGACAGACCCCACCTGCTACTGCAGAGCTCCCTGCAAGTCTGCCCTTGGGCACAATCAGAGTGGCTACCTGGGCACTCACCACAGCATATTCCAAGTATGGAACTTGCACAAGTGGCTGTGGAGAGAGGAGTAGGAGAGAGTGAGAGAGACACGCAGTGGGGACCCCCACTGCCAATCACCTCCAGCCCCAGTCCACATCCCCCACAGATGCTTCACCTGAGCTTCCACTGTGTAGCACAGGGCAGCAAGGAGCATCATGAGGCTGATCACAGCTGCCTTCACCTTCCTCTGTGCTCCAGGAGGTGGTGAGGCTGAAGGAGGCAAGGTCTTCATTTATCCTCCCACAACCCCTCCCACTCCCCAAGTGCCCATGGGCTTGACAGACTCCCCTGGCATGGACTGGACCAGCATGCAGCCATCCCCTTCCCCAGCCCCAGGAAACAGGAGGAAGCCAAGGATCAGAAGAAGAACACTGAGTGTTGGGATCCCAATGGCATTGAGCCCAAAGCCCCCAGGTCCCAGCACTCAGCACACTTGGACTTTTTGTCCTCCAGGACCACCCAGAGATGACACTATCCCCATATCAAGGCTTTGTCCAAGGACTCATCCCTGAGTCCTGTCCAGTCCTGTGAGGCTGCATGGTGTGATGCTGATCCTTTGGGGAACTGTGACACAGCATTTGGGGACACTGGGAGGTAAAAGACTAATAGGGACATGGGCAGTGATGAAATTATAGAGATACTTCGAAGACAAGGGGTCACAGGGATATGGGGACATGAAGATACAGGAACATCATGGGGATATGAGTATATCATGGCAGTACGGAGACATCATGGAGATATGGGGAAATGGGGACATGCGGCCAAATTGGAGATGCTTGGTGACAGGGACCTGGAAGTTTGTAGATGGGGCAATCAAGGCCAGGCTGGACGTGGCACTGGACAGCCTGGTCTGGTGGCTTGTGACCCTGCACACAGCAGGGGTGTTGAAGCTAGGTAATCACTGTTGTCCTTTTTAACCCAGGCCATTCCGTGGTTCTATGTGGATAGTGGGTACAGGTGGGTGACAAGGACACATAGGGAGGTTACCAGTGTTCACTCAGTGCCTTTGTTGTCATGCTGAAGCTCAGGAGTGAATAACAGACCATGGCTATGGCTGATGGGTTTCCTCCTCATTTACTGCTGGAAAACCCAAAGACCACGACTTTTAGGATTGTGGAATCTCAAAATCATGGAATACCTGAACCACAGAGTCACAGACTCATAAAAATCAGTGAGTCATGGAATCACAGAATGTGAAATCACAGCACTATAGAACTACTGAATCATGGAATCATTTAGGTGGGACAAGACCTCTTAAGTCTCATCCGGAGATGTGTCATGTATTTTCTGCTCTGTTTACATAGCCATGAGCAGAAGTCTCCATGCTAGATCCAGATATTTGTATCTCATAACTCCGATGGCAGTAGTGCTGCTTCTGTCCTCGAGGACAGTTTGCCATTAGGTCATGCAGGCAGGAAATCCAAGGCTGGGGGTGAAAATCGGCTGGAGGTACCTGAATAGGTTCTGAAGTCACTGGGCTGTGTGCCTGAGCTTCAGCAGATCAAAGGTGGCCTATGGGTTTTGTTCCTGTGGTGATTCAGCAGCCAGTCATGGCTTCAAAGAGAATGAGTCGATGTATCCAGAAGAAAGAGAAGAAATAATAGAGTGCTGATAAATGTCTTAGAACTACAAACAACTCAAGGATTCTAAAAGGAAACACGATATGCCAATTTGAAATGCTTCATCTGACAGAACAGCCAGCTGGTCACAGCTTTCAGGGGGCATTTGCCATAAACAGGAGAGCTGCTGTAGGTCAGCTCTGAGAACAACACTTGAATGTTTACTTTGGAAATTGCGTGGGGAGCAACCAGCTGGAAGAGCTTCCCTTTCCTGACCTCCTCATATCAGTCATCTCATTAGGGGCAGCTTTCTGCCTAACAGCCTATGCTCCAGAATGGCTCCTGTAGGTGCTGGGTAAATTTTATCAGACCTTTGTGCAGGATTCCTCTGCCACAGACCATCCTGGAGGCAGCGACCACCTCTTTGTACAAAATGGAAGAATCCCTGAAGGAAGCTTGGTAACTTCTGACCTTATCTAAGAATAAGGACAGGAATCTAAGAATTTGTCTAGTGCAGGGTCTCACAGGGAATGAGGAAGTGGGAACCTGACAACCATCGTGCAAACCGGCTGCTGCTGCTGGCTTCTCAGAGGCACTGACAGATGTGAGCCTGAAAGCACAGACCCCAGCCAGGAGCCCAGGGATGGCCCGTCAACTGTTGCAAGCTGAAGTCAGCTCACAGTTTGATGATCAGCCATGGGCTTCCTGCTGGACTGTGTGTTTCTGAGAACATCCAACCCCAACAGCTTTAGAAATGTCTCACAAGAAGGAGGAAAGACAGAGTGACTGCACGTCCTTTATTCTGTTAAGGTTCACAGAGAGTCCAGTTCATTATGTACAGTACGTCTGCGCTACACTACAAAGTTACAAGCTAAAGAAGAATTGGTACGTGTAATGATATTTTAGTGAAAAACATTACAATATTAAAAAAAAAAAAAAAGATTTAATACATTTCAGTTATAAAAACTGAACAAAACAAAACAACAAGAGCATGCATCAGTAAAACCTGCATTACATACCATAAATTCCAAAAGATAGGCAGCTCAGTGTTTTTGAAACACATTTGATCATCACTTTTTTCACTGCGTCCTTGACTTCCTGGTTTCTCATGCTGTAGATGAGGGGGTTCACTGCTGGAGGTACCACGGAGTACAAAACTGCCACCATCAGGTCCATAGAGGGGGAGGAGACGGAGGGGGGCTTCAGGTGGGCAAAAAAGGCAGTACTGAGTATTAGGGAAACCACAACCAGGTGAGGGAGGCACGTGGAGAAGGCTTTGTGCCGTCCATGCTCAGAAGGCATCCTTATCACGGCAAGGATGATCTGTACATAGGACACAACTATGAAAACAAAGCACCCAAGGACTAAACAGACACTAAAAATGATAAGCGCAACTTCCCTGAGGTAGGAGGCTGAGCAGGAGAGCTTGAGGATCTGGGGGATTCCACAGAACAACTGGTTCACAACATTCCCATGGCAGAGAGGCAGTGAAAATGTACTGGCAGTGTGCAGCAGGGAATTGAGAACACCAGTGCCCCAGGCAGCTGCTGCCATGGTGGCACAAGCTCTGCTGTCCATCAAGGTTCCATAGTGAAGGGGCTTGCAGATGGCAACGTAGCGGTCATAGGACATGACGGTGAGAAGGGAATACTCTGCTGACATGAAGAAGAGGAAGAAAAAGAACTGTGCAGCACATCCTGCGTAGGAGATGGCCCTGGTGTCCCAGAGGGTGTTGGCCATGGCTTTGGGGAGAGTGGTGGAGATGCAGCCCAGGTCGAGGAGGGCCAGGTTGAGGAGGAAGAAGTACATGGGAGTGTGCAGGCGGCGGTCGCAGGCTACGGCTGTGCTGATGAGGCCGTTGCCCAGGAGGGCAGCCAGGTAGATGCCCAGGAAGAGCCAGAAGTGCAGGAGCTGCAGCTGTCGCGTGTCTGCCAACGGCAGCAGGAGGAACTTGCTGATGGAGCTGCTGTTGGGCATCTACTTCTTTTCCTGGCCTTGGAGTCCTGTATCAGAAGTGAATGACAAGTAAAGACCGTTTTCAGAGACACTCCTTCTGCTGTAGTATGAAATGTTTTCATTCTCTTATGACAATGTTCATTCAGTTCTATTACATGAATTTTATTACATGGAGTTCTTCATTTCACAAGTAAAAGAAGCATATGGGGCTGTAACCTTCCTATCATCTTATATTCTTATCCCATCTCCCTGGATATTTTCATCAGTTTCATGTCTCATAACTTTACCCCAATGCTATTAGAGCCCCCAATCCCAGACTCTGTGTCTTTCAGTATCTGAAATATAAACATGCAGGATAAGTGAATTATTAATGCCCAAACAAAATTATGATAATTTCAAATAATTTCACAATTCGAGAGAAAAGAAGCTGAAAGAACATCATGTGTGAATGTTCACAAAAAAATCAATAGACTAAAGAATAATTCAGGAATCTCTGAGCTGTGTACAAATTTAACAGCCCCTTTTAGATGTCAGCCTCCAGTTCTTTCTGCTTTCCCTAAGAACAGGAAATGGAAAATCCCTGCCTTGGTTCTCCTCTCACAGAGGGCCCTCAGAAACATTTAGTTGTGCAGTGGAGCTGTGATCCCCTGCCCCAGGCAGCAGCTGTGGCAGCACAAGCCCTGCCGGGGGGCTCCTTCCCCCCACACATCTGTGTGCAATGCTCCTGCAGTGAGCTCACAGCCTGCTCACACCTCACGCATCCTGGAAGCTCTCTCCCCTTTCTCTCCTCTCCTTCTGTCACCTACATTCTATGCTGTGCACAAAAGCTGCTCCTAGGCACAGCTGTCTCTCTGCAGCACCGTCCAGTTTAATAAGCTCCCTGTATCCCAGGAGCCCGACCCAACTCAGCTCAACAGAGGATTTGAGTTTCTCTTCCTCACTGCTTCCTCTGGAGATTTCCCAGGGGCTGAAGAGCTGAAAGCTCCTGATAGACAGCAGGGTCATCTTTGAAAAAGGCACTTGGATGTCAGATAAATTATTCACCACTGGACAGGCTGATTCCAGATGCGCTGTTTTTAGTTGCAGAATTAAACTCTATAACCCGAGCTCTTGTGAGGCCCCATCTGGAGTACTGTGTCCAGGTGTGGAGCCCTCAGTACAAGAAAGACATAGAGATTTTGGAAAGGGTCCAGAGGAGGGCCACAAAGATGATCAGGGGGCTGGAGCACCTCCACTATGAGGACAGGCTGAGGGAGTTGGGCTTGTTCAGCCTGGAGAAAAGAAGGCTGCGGGGTGACCACATTGCAGCCTTTTAATACCTGAAGGGAACCTACACCCAAGAGCGGAGTAAACTCTTCAAAAGGGCTGACAATAGCAGGACTAGGGGAAATGAATCCAAGTTGAAGGAGGGAAGATTTAGGTTGGATGTTAGGGGGAAGTTCTTTACTAGGAGAGTGTTTAGGCCCCAGAACAGGCTGCCCAGGGAGGCTGTGGATGCCCCGTCCTTGGAGGTGTTCAAGGCCAGTTTGGACAGGGCTCTGGGCAACCTGATCTAGTAAATGTGTATGTTTGGTGGCCCTGCTAGGCAGGGGGGTTGGAACTACATGATCTTTGAGGTCCCTTCCAATGCAGGTCATTCTGTGATTCTGTGATTCTGTAATGAATGTATTTGGCACTGGGTGCACAACGGGTCACTCCTATCTTGCACACCAGCAAACAGAAGTATTATATATTTAAAAGCCAAGCCTATACATATTCAACCAATTTCCTGGAACTCATCTTCATATTCATTATTTTCCAGGAACTCATTTACATTCTGTCCCTCTGTTGCAGAATGGCTGCATGAACATGGCAGCCACAAAGATGTGTATGAGCATAGCCTGTATCGCAATACAGACTTTGTACTCATGGAAAAGTACTAAGCAGTAAGCAAAGGACACAATGTCCTTGAAGCAAGCTGTAAACAACTAAAAATGGAATTTGTATCCGCTAATCTAAGGAAGCCGTCGAGTGTCCTAACTGCAGTAGCCCACACATGGGTCTTGCTTGATAATTGCTTCATATGGCTATTCCGCCTAGCTTCTTATGGCTATTCTGTCTGGTAACTATAGGCTACTCACCAGTGAACAAATGACACATGTATTAGGAGCACTATATAAGCTGTGTAAGAGTCACAATAAAGTTGAAGCTTTATCACTCATATTGAGTTCGTATTGCTTCCCCATTCGATGGCAATCGCACAGTGAACCCCATCAGCAACACCCCTCCGTCTGGCATATGCGCTGTTTCTAGCTGGGTTCTTCCTGCAGTGGTCATGGGGATGAAATCAGACATCTTCCTTGCAAAGGCTCAAAGTCTTCCTCACTCTGTCCTTTTTACCTCATCATGTTTGATAGAAGTAGTCTGGTTCTGGTTGGCTTCTTCCATTTAGTGTGCAGGAAACTTCTCCCTTATCGTAACCTCACATCCTACTTGGTTATGGGCCCCGGTACCTAACTTCTAACTTTGAGATGCACTCTTTTACTATATTAGGTTGTCCTAACAGATCGTGTTTGCCTAGCAGAAATGTAAATGCCTTATCTGGAAAGCTCTGCTCCTGGCCCTTAATAAAAAAGACACACAGACAGGACAGGGACAATCTGACTTCCCCTTTGCAGGGCTGTCATTCAGCTGGGGCAGTCAATGCAGGTGTCTCATCTCCAGATGTAAAAGCCTGGGGTTGAATTGAGATTCAGTTCAGCACAGACCTATGGGAGATGGGACTAATCTTGGCTTGGAGCAGATGAGCACAAGGCGTTGCCTGAATGCGTGAGCCCATGGTCTGAATCCTTGGTGTTTCTTAAGGTGGAAGTTACTTGCTCAAAAACAGACACTCAATGAGCACAAGGTGCCTGTGGTACTCATGGATGTATGCAACAGTGCCTGCAATCTGTAGTAGACAAGATCTGTGAGAGCCACCTACTCCCTGAGCATCAGATGGGGGCCAGACAGGGCATGGGAGTATTCTTGGCCATCCTAAATGACATCAGATGTTTGAGTAATGGGCACCTGAAAATGCAGCGTTATTCAGCAAATTCCAGAGCTTAAGGCATTCTGAAGCTGTGACACAAGTACATTCTTTCACTGATGATGTTTGTTTGTTTTGGGCTCATGTTTGAATGGCAGTTCCCTGGAGTCTCCAGCACACCCCCAGCCAGCTGGAAAATGCAGCTGAGGACCTTCAGGAAAGCCATGCCCCTGGTAGCGTCAGCGCTCACTGTACAACTGTGAGTCCCACAATGGGTCTCGTGCCTGTGTGCCACTTTCTGAACACCAGTACCACGGTGTAGATCTGAGGCCCAGCCAGGCTAAATCAAATCATGCTCCTGGAATGGGATGCTTTCGGAAGAGTCTTTTCATTAATGAGAGGACCACAAGCATTCACTCAGCAAAGTCTAAATCACTGTGCATTTACAGGCCTAGGGAATTGTTTGGCTCAGAGAGACATGGTGGGTTGATTCTCACCTCTGAACTGTAGCAAAGCAGATACAGACTCTTCATGACAGATGGCCAAGGAAGATGAGGAAAGGCTGCTGCCCTTTCATAGAATCACAAGGTTGGAAAGGACCTACAAGATCATCTACTCCAACCATCCTCCCTTTACCATATCTACAGAAAAACACTAAACCGTATCTCCTAGCTCCCTATCTAGATGCTTCTTGAACACTGCCAGGGATAGTGACTCCACCACCTCCCTGGGCAGCCATTTCAGTGCCTGACCGCTCTCTGAGAGAGGAAGTTCCTTCTTATGTCCAGTCTAAAGCTCTTCTGATACAACTTGTGGCCATTTCCTCGGGTCCTTTTTGTTGCCTGGGAGAACAAGAAAAGCTCCTCCTCATCACAGTCTCCCTTCAGGAAGTTGTAGGGTGCAATGAGGTCTCCCCTGAGCCTCGTCTTCTCCAGGGCAAACAATCCCAGTTCCCTGAGCCACTACTCATAAGACGTGTGTTCCAGACCCCTCACAAGTTTTGTTGCCCTTCTCTGGACACATTCCAGCGCTTCAGTGTCTTTCTTGTAGTGAGGAGCCCCAAACTGAACACAGTACTCAAGATGCGGCCTCACCAGAGCTGAGTGCAGAGGGATGATCACTTCTCTGCTCCTGCTTGCCACACTATTTCTAATACAGGCCAGGATGCTGTTGGCCTTTTTGGCCACCTGGGCACACTGTTGGCTCACGTTCAGCCAAGCATTGACCAATACCCCCAGGTCCCTTTCCTCTTCACAGTCATCCAGCTACTCTGCCCCAAGCCTATAGCACTGTATGGGGTTTTTGTGGTCAAAGTGCAGGACCTGGCACTTGACCTTGTTGAACCTCATCCCATTAACCTCATCCCAGTGATTCAGCCTATCCAGAATCCTTTGGAGGGCCTTTTTACCCATTGGGCAGATCAACACCAGCTCCCAGCTTGGTATCATCTGCAAACTTACTTAGCTTGCACTCAATTCCCTCATCCAGGAAGGATGGGATATGGGTTTCCAAAGAAAGGGCATTTTGAGCCACTAAGAGATGGGATTTGGGGGACCCTGAGAAAAAATGAGTAGGGTGCAAATGGAAGAAATTTGGTTATGCCAAGTAGAGGGGTGGCCTCTACCAGGCTGGGACAGACCCCACCTGCTACTGCAGAGCTCCCTGCAAGTCTGCCCTTGGGCACAATCAGAGTGGCTACCTGGGCACTCACCACAGCATATTCCAAGTATGGAACTTGCACAAGTGGCTGTGGAGAGAGGAGTAGGAGAGAGTGAGAGAGACACGCAGTGGGGACCCCCACTGCCAATCACCTCCAGCCCCAGTCCACATCCCCCACAGATGCTTCACCTGAGCTTCCACTGTGTAGCACAGGGCAGCAAGGAGCATCATGAGGCTGATCACAGCTGCCTTCACCTTCCTCTGTGCTCCAGGAGGTGGTGAGGCTGAAGGAGGCAAGGTCTTCATTTATCCTCCCACAACCCCTCCCACTCCCCAAGTGCCCATGGGCTTGACAGACTCCCCTGGCATGGACTGGACCAGCATGCAGCCATCCCCTTCCCCAGCCCCAGGAAACAGGAGGAAGCCAAGGATCAGAAGAAGAACACTGAGTGTTGGGATCCCAATGGCATTGAGCCCAAAGCCCCCAGGTCCCAGCACTCAGCACACTTGGACTTTTTGTCCTCCAGGACCACCCAGAGATGACACTATCCCCATATCAAGGCTTTGTCCAAGGACTCATCCCTGAGTCCTGTCCAGTCCTGTGAGGCTGCATGGTGTGATGCTGATCCTTTGGGGAACTGTGACACAGCATTTGGGGACACTGGGAGGTAAAAGACTAATAGGGACATGGGCAGTGATGAAATTATAGAGATACTTCGAAGACAAGGGGTCACAGGGATATGGGGACATGAAGATACAGGAACATCATGGGGATATGAGTATATCATGGCAGTACGGAGACATCATGGAGATATGGGGAAATGGGGACATGCGGCCAAATTGGAGATGCTTGGTGACAGGGACCTGGAAGTTTGTAGATGGGGCAATCAAGGCCAGGCTGGACGTGGCACTGGACAGCCTGGTCTGGTGGCTTGTGACCCTGCACACAGCAGGGGTGTTGAAGCTAGGTAATCACTGTTGTCCTTTTTAACCCAGGCCATTCCGTGGTTCTATGTGGATAGTGGGTACAGGTGGGTGACAAGGACACATAGGGAGGTTACCAGTGTTCACTCAGTGCCTTTGTTGTCATGCTGAAGCTCAGGAGTGAATAACAGACCATGGCTATGGCTGATGGGTTTCCTCCTCATTTACTGCTGGAAAACCCAAAGACCACGACTTTTAGGATTGTGGAATCTCAAAATCATGGAATACCTGAACCACAGAGTCACAGACTCATAAAAATCAGTGAGTCATGGAATCACAGAATGTGAAATCACAGCACTATAGAACTACTGAATCATGGAATCATTTAGGTGGGACAAGACCTCTTAAGTCTCATCCGGAGATGTGTCATGTATTTTCTGCTCTGTTTACATAGCCATGAGCAGAAGTCTCCATGCTAGATCCAGATATTTGTATCTCATAACTCCGATGGCAGTAGTGCTGCTTCTGTCCTCGAGGACAGTTTGCCATTAGGTCATGCAGGCAGGAAATCCAAGGCTGGGGGTGAAAATCGGCTGGAGGTACCTGAATAGGTTCTGAAGTCACTGGGCTGTGTGCCTGAGCTTCAGCAGATCAAAGGTGGCCTATGGGTTTTGTTCCTGTGGTGATTCAGCAGCCAGTCATGGCTTCAAAGAGAATGAGTCGATGTATCCAGAAGAAAGAGAAGAAATAATAGAGTGCTGATAAATGTCTTAGAACTACAAACAACTCAAGGATTCTAAAAGGAAACACGATATGCCAATTTGAAATGCTTCATCTGACAGAACAGCCAGCTGGTCACAGCTTTCAGGGGGCATTTGCCATAAACAGGAGAGCTGCTGTAGGTCAGCTCTGAGAACAACACTTGAATGTTTACTTTGGAAATTGCGTGGGGAGCAACCAGCTGGAAGAGCTTCCCTTTCCTGACCTCCTCATATCAGTCATCTCATTAGGGGCAGCTTTCTGCCTAACAGCCTATGCTCCAGAATGGCTCCTGTAGGTGCTGGGTAAATTTTATCAGACCTTTGTGCAGGATTCCTCTGCCACAGACCATCCTGGAGGCAGCGACCACCTCTTTGTACAAAATGGAAGAATCCCTGAAGGAAGCTTGGTAACTTCTGACCTTATAACTCATATCTAAGAATTTGTCTAGTGCAGGGTCTCACAGGGAATGAGGAAGTGGGAACCTGACAACCATCGTGCAAACCGGCTGCTGCTGCTGGCTTCTCAGAGGCACTGACAGATGTGAGCCTGAAAGCACAGACCCCAGCCAGGAGCCCAGGGATGGCCCGTCAACTGTTGCAAGCTGAAGTCAGCTCACAGTTTGATGATCAGCCATGGGCTTCCTGCTGGACTGTGTGTTTCTGAGAACATCCAACCCCAACAGCTTTAGAAATGTCTCACAAGAAGGAGGAAAGACAGAGTGACTGCACGTCCTTTATTCTGTTAAGGTTCACAGAGAGTCCAGTTCATTATGTACAGTACGTCTGCGCTACACTACAAAGTTACAAGCTAAAGAAGAATTGGTACGTGTAATGATATTTTAGTGAAAAACATTACAATATTAAAAAAAAAAAAAAAGATTTAATACATTTCAGTTATAAAAACTGAACAAAACAAAACAACAAGAGCATGCATCAGTAAAACCTGCATTACATACCATAAATTCCAAAAGATAGGCAGCTCAGTGTTTTTGAAACACATTTGATCATCACTTTTTTCACTGCGTCCTTGACTTCCTGGTTTCTCATGCTGTAGATGAGGGGGTTCACTGCTGGAGGTACCACGGAGTACAAAACTGCCACCATCAGGTCCATAGAGGGGGAGGAGACGGAGGGGGGCTTCAGGTGGGCAAAAAAGGCAGTACTGAGTATTAGGGAAACCACAACCAGGTGAGGGAGGCACGTGGAGAAGGCTTTGTGCCGTCCATGCTCAGAAGGCATCCTTATCACGGCAAGGATGATCTGTACATAGGACACAACTATGAAAACAAAGCACCCAAGGACTAAACAGACACTAAAAATGATAAGCGCAACTTCCCTGAGGTAGGAGGCTGAGCAGGAGAGCTTGAGGATCTGGGGGATTCCACAGAACAACTGGTTCACAACATTCCCATGGCAGAGAGGCAGTGAAAATGTACTGGCAGTGTGCAGCAGGGAATTGAGAACACCAGTGCCCCAGGCAGCTGCTGCCATGGTGGCACAAGCTCTGCTGTCCATCAAGGTTCCATAGTGAAGGGGCTTGCAGATGGCAACGTAGCGGTCATAGGACATGACGGTGAGAAGGGAATACTCTGCTGACATGAAGAAGAGGAAGAAAAAGAACTGTGCAGCACATCCTGCGTAGGAGATGGCCCTGGTGTCCCAGAGGGTGTTGGCCATGGCTTTGGGGAGAGTGGTGGAGATGCAGCCCAGGTCGAGGAGGGCCAGGTTGAGGAGGAAGAAGTACATGGGAGTGTGCAGGCGGCGGTCGCAGGCTACGGCTGTGCTGATGAGGCCGTTGCCCAGGAGGGCAGCCAGGTAGATGCCCAGGAAGAGCCAGAAGTGCAGGAGCTGCAGCTGTCGCGTGTCTGCCAACGGCAGCAGGAGGAACTTGCTGATGGAGCTGCTGTTGGGCATCTACTTCTTTTCCTGGCCTTGGAGTCCTGTATCAGAAGTGAATGACAAGTAAAGACCGTTTTCAGAGACACTCCTTCTGCTGTAGTATGAAATGTTTTCATTCTCTTATGACAATGTTCATTCAGTTCTATTACATGAATTTTATTACATGGAGTTCTTCATTTCACAAGTAAAAGAAGCATATGGGGCTGTAACCTTCCTATCATCTTATATTCTTATCCCATCTCCCTGGATATTTTCATCAGTTTCATGTCTCATAACTTTACCCCAATGCTATTAGAGCCCCCAATCCCAGACTCTGTGTCTTTCAGTATCTGAAATATAAACATGCAGGATAAGTGAATTATTAATGCCCAAACAAAATTATGATAATTTCAAATAATTTCACAATTCGAGAGAAAAGAAGCTGAAAGAACATCATGTGTGAATGTTCACAAAAAAATCAATAGACTAAAGAATAATTCAGGAATCTCTGAGCTGTGTACAAATTTAACAGCCCCTTTTAGATGTCAGCCTCCAGTTCTTTCTGCTTTCCCTAAGAACAGGAAATGGAAAATCCCTGCCTTGGTTCTCCTCTCACAGAGGGCCCTCAGAAACATTTAGTTGTGCAGTGGAGCTGTGATCCCCTGCCCCAGGCAGCAGCTGTGGCAGCACAAGCCCTGCCGGGGGGCTCCTTCCCCCCACACATCTGTGTGCAATGCTCCTGCAGTGAGCTCACAGCCTGCTCACACCTCACGCATCCTGGAAGCTCTCTCCCCTTTCTCTCCTCTCCTTCTGTCACCTACATTCTATGCTGTGCACAAAAGCTGCTCCTAGGCACAGCTGTCTCTCTGCAGCACCGTCCAGTTTAATAAGCTCCCTGTATCCCAGGAGCCCGACCCAACTCAGCTCAACAGAGGATTTGAGTTTCTCTTCCTCACTGCTTCCTCTGGAGATTTCCCAGGGGCTGAAGAGCTGAAAGCTCCTGATAGACAGCAGGGTCATCTTTGAAAAAGGCACTTGGATGTCAGATAAATTATTCACCACTGGACAGGCTGATTCCAGATGCGCTGTTTTTAGTTGCAGAATTAAACTCTATAACCCGAGCTCTTGTGAGGCCCCATCTGGAGTACTGTGTCCAGGTGTGGAGCCCTCAGTACAAGAAAGACATAGAGATTTTGGAAAGGGTCCAGAGGAGGGCCACAAAGATGATCAGGGGGCTGGAGCACCTCCACTATGAGGACAGGCTGAGGGAGTTGGGCTTGTTCAGCCTGGAGAAAAGAAGGCTGCGGGGTGACCACATTGCAGCCTTTTAATACCTGAAGGGAACCTACACCCAAGAGCGGAGTAAACTCTTCAAAAGGGCTGACAATAGCAGGACTAGGGGAAATGAATCCAAGTTGAAGGAGGGAAGATTTAGGTTGGATGTTAGGGGGAAGTTCTTTACTAGGAGAGTGTTTAGGCCCCAGAACAGGCTGCCCAGGGAGGCTGTGGATGCCCCGTCCTTGGAGGTGTTCAAGGCCAGTTTGGACAGGGCTCTGGGCAACCTGATCTAGTAAATGTGTATGTTTGGTGGCCCTGCTAGGCAGGGGGGTTGGAACTACATGATCTTTGAGGTCCCTTCCAATGCAGGTCATTCTGTGATTCTGTGATTCTGTAATGAATGTATTTGGCACTGGGTGCACAACGGGTCACTCCTATCTTGCACACCAGCAAACAGAAGTATTATATATTTAAAAGCCAAGCCTATACATATTCAACCAATTTCCTGGAACTCATCTTCATATTCATTATTTTCCAGGAACTCATTTACATTCTGTCCCTCTGTTGCAGAATGGCTGCATGAACATGGCAGCCACAAAGATGTGTATGAGCATAGCCTGTATCGCAATACAGACTTTGTACTCATGGAAAAGTACTAAGCAGTAAGCAAAGGACACAATGTCCTTGAAGCAAGCTGTAAACAACTAAAAATGGAATTTGTATCCGCTAATCTAAGGAAGCCGTCGAGTGTCCTAACTGCAGTAGCCCACACATGGGTCTTGCTTGATAATTGCTTCATATGGCTATTCCGCCTAGCTTCTTATGGCTATTCTGTCTGGTAACTATAGGCTACTCACCAGTGAACAAATGACACATGTATTAGGAGCACTATATAAGCTGTGTAAGAGTCACAATAAAGTTGAAGCTTTATCACTCATATTGAGTTCGTATTGCTTCCCCATTCGATGGCAATCGCACAGTGAACCCCATCAGCAACACCCCTCCGTCTGGCATATGCGCTGTTTCTAGCTGGGTTCTTCCTGCAGTGGTCATGGGGATGAAATCAGACATCTTCCTTGCAAAGGCTCAAAGTCTTCCTCACTCTGTCCTTTTTACCTCATCATGTTTGATAGAAGTAGTCTGGTTCTGGTTGGCTTCTTCCATTTAGTGTGCAGGAAACTTCTCCCTTATCGTAACCTCACATCCTACTTGGTTATGGGCCCCGGTACCTAACTTCTAACTTTGAGATGCACTCTTTTACTATATTAGGTTGTCCTAACAGATCGTGTTTGCCTAGCAGAAATGTAAATGCCTTATCTGGAAAGCTCTGCTCCTGGCCCTTAATAAAAAAGACACACAGACAGGACAGGGACAATCTGACTTCCCCTTTGCAGGGCTGTCATTCAGCTGGGGCAGTCAATGCAGGTGTCTCATCTCCAGATGTAAAAGCCTGGGGTTGAATTGAGATTCAGTTCAGCACAGACCTATGGGAGATGGGACTAATCTTGGCTTGGAGCAGATGAGCACAAGGCGTTGCCTGAATGCGTGAGCCCATGGTCTGAATCCTTGGTGTTTCTTAAGGTGGAAGTTACTTGCTCAAAAACAGACACTCAATGAGCACAAGGTGCCTGTGGTACTCATGGATGTATGCAACAGTGCCTGCAATCTGTAGTAGACAAGATCTGTGAGAGCCACCTACTCCCTGAGCATCAGATGGGGGCCAGACAGGGCATGGGAGTATTCTTGGCCATCCTAAATGACATCAGATGTTTGAGTAATGGGCACCTGAAAATGCAGCGTTATTCAGCAAATTCCAGAGCTTAAGGCATTCTGAAGCTGTGACACAAGTACATTCTTTCACTGATGATGTTTGTTTGTTTTGGGCTCATGTTTGAATGGCAGTTCCCTGGAGTCTCCAGCACACCCCCAGCCAGCTGGAAAATGCAGCTGAGGACCTTCAGGAAAGCCATGCCCCTGGTAGCGTCAGCGCTCACTGTACAACTGTGAGTCCCACAATGGGTCTCGTGCCTGTGTGCCACTTTCTGAACACCAGTACCACGGTGTAGATCTGAGGCCCAGCCAGGCTAAATCAAATCATGCTCCTGGAATGGGATGCTTTCGGAAGAGTCTTTTCATTAATGAGAGGACCACAAGCATTCACTCAGCAAAGTCTAAATCACTGTGCATTTACAGGCCTAGGGAATTGTTTGGCTCAGAGAGACATGGTGGGTTGATTCTCACCTCTGAACTGTAGCAAAGCAGATACAGACTCTTCATGACAGATGGCCAAGGAAGATGAGGAAAGGCTGCTGCCCTTTCATAGAATCACAAGGTTGGAAAGGACCTACAAGATCATCTACTCCAACCATCCTCCCTTTACCATATCTACAGAAAAACACTAAACCGTATCTCCTAGCTCCCTATCTAGATGCTTCTTGAACACTGCCAGGGATAGTGACTCCACCACCTCCCTGGGCAGCCATTTCAGTGCCTGACCGCTCTCTGAGAGAGGAAGTTCCTTCTTATGTCCAGTCTAAAGCTCTTCTGATACAACTTGTGGCCATTTCCTCGGGTCCTTTTTGTTGCCTGGGAGAACAAGAAAAGCTCCTCCTCATCACAGTCTCCCTTCAGGAAGTTGTAGGGTGCAATGAGGTCTCCCCTGAGCCTCGTCTTCTCCAGGGCAAACAATCCCAGTTCCCTGAGCCACTACTCATAAGACGTGTGTTCCAGACCCCTCACAAGTTTTGTTGCCCTTCTCTGGACACATTCCAGCGCTTCAGTGTCTTTCTTGTAGTGAGGAGCCCCAAACTGAACACAGTACTCAAGATGCGGCCTCACCAGAGCTGAGTGCAGAGGGATGATCACTTCTCTGCTCCTGCTTGCCACACTATTTCTAATACAGGCCAGGATGCTGTTGGCCTTTTTGGCCACCTGGGCACACTGTTGGCTCACGTTCAGCCAAGCATTGACCAATACCCCCAGGTCCCTTTCCTCTTCACAGTCATCCAGCTACTCTGCCCCAAGCCTATAGCACTGTATGGGGTTTTTGTGGTCAAAGTGCAGGACCTGGCACTTGACCTTGTTGAACCTCATCCCATTAACCTCATCCCAGTGATTCAGCCTATCCAGAATCCTTTGGAGGGCCTTTTTACCCATTGGGCAGATCAACACCAGCTCCCAGCTTGGTATCATCTGCAAACTTACTTAGCTTGCACTCAATTCCCTCATCCAGGAAGGATGGGATATGGGTTTCCAAAGAAAGGGCATTTTGAGCCACTAAGAGATGGGATTTGGGGGACCCTGAGAAAAAATGAGTAGGGTGCAAATGGAAGAAATTTGGTTATGCCAAGTAGAGGGGTGGCCTCTACCAGGCTGGGACAGACCCCACCTGCTACTGCAGAGCTCCCTGCAAGTCTGCCCTTGGGCACAATCAGAGTGGCTACCTGGGCACTCACCACAGCATATTCCAAGTATGGAACTTGCACAAGTGGCTGTGGAGAGAGGAGTAGGAGAGAGTGAGAGAGACACGCAGTGGGGACCCCCACTGCCAATCACCTCCAGCCCCAGTCCACATCCCCCACAGATGCTTCACCTGAGCTTCCACTGTGTAGCACAGGGCAGCAAGGAGCATCATGAGGCTGATCACAGCTGCCTTCACCTTCCTCTGTGCTCCAGGAGGTGGTGAGGCTGAAGGAGGCAAGGTCTTCATTTATCCTCCCACAACCCCTCCCACTCCCCAAGTGCCCATGGGCTTGACAGACTCCCCTGGCATGGACTGGACCAGCATGCAGCCATCCCCTTCCCCAGCCCCAGGAAACAGGAGGAAGCCAAGGATCAGAAGAAGAACACTGAGTGTTGGGATCCCAATGGCATTGAGCCCAAAGCCCCCAGGTCCCAGCACTCAGCACACTTGGACTTTTTGTCCTCCAGGACCACCCAGAGATGACACTATCCCCATATCAAGGCTTTGTCCAAGGACTCATCCCTGAGTCCTGTCCAGTCCTGTGAGGCTGCATGGTGTGATGCTGATCCTTTGGGGAACTGTGACACAGCATTTGGGGACACTGGGAGGTAAAAGACTAATAGGGACATGGGCAGTGATGAAATTATAGAGATACTTCGAAGACAAGGGGTCACAGGGATATGGGGACATGAAGATACAGGAACATCATGGGGATATGAGTATATCATGGCAGTACGGAGACATCATGGAGATATGGGGAAATGGGGACATGCGGCCAAATTGGAGATGCTTGGTGACAGGGACCTGGAAGTTTGTAGATGGGGCAATCAAGGCCAGGCTGGACGTGGCACTGGACAGCCTGGTCTGGTGGCTTGTGACCCTGCACACAGCAGGGGTGTTGAAGCTAGGTAATCACTGTTGTCCTTTTTAACCCAGGCCATTCCGTGGTTCTATGTGGATAGTGGGTACAGGTGGGTGACAAGGACACATAGGGAGGTTACCAGTGTTCACTCAGTGCCTTTGTTGTCATGCTGAAGCTCAGGAGTGAATAACAGACCATGGCTATGGCTGATGGGTTTCCTCCTCATTTACTGCTGGAAAACCCAAAGACCACGACTTTTAGGATTGTGGAATCTCAAAATCATGGAATACCTGAACCACAGAGTCACAGACTCATAAAAATCAGTGAGTCATGGAATCACAGAATGTGAAATCACAGCACTATAGAACTACTGAATCATGGAATCATTTAGGTGGGACAAGACCTCTTAAGTCTCATCCGGAGATGTGTCATGTATTTTCTGCTCTGTTTACATAGCCATGAGCAGAAGTCTCCATGCTAGATCCAGATATTTGTATCTCATAACTCCGATGGCAGTAGTGCTGCTTCTGTCCTCGAGGACAGTTTGCCATTAGGTCATGCAGGCAGGAAATCCAAGGCTGGGGGTGAAAATCGGCTGGAGGTACCTGAATAGGTTCTGAAGTCACTGGGCTGTGTGCCTGAGCTTCAGCAGATCAAAGGTGGCCTATGGGTTTTGTTCCTGTGGTGATTCAGCAGCCAGTCATGGCTTCAAAGAGAATGAGTCGATGTATCCAGAAGAAAGAGAAGAAATAATAGAGTGCTGATAAATGTCTTAGAACTACAAACAACTCAAGGATTCTAAAAGGAAACACGATATGCCAATTTGAAATGCTTCATCTGACAGAACAGCCAGCTGGTCACAGCTTTCAGGGGGCATTTGCCATAAACAGGAGAGCTGCTGTAGGTCAGCTCTGAGAACAACACTTGAATGTTTACTTTGGAAATTGCGTGGGGAGCAACCAGCTGGAAGAGCTTCCCTTTCCTGACCTCCTCATATCAGTCATCTCATTAGGGGCAGCTTTCTGCCTAACAGCCTATGCTCCAGAATGGCTCCTGTAGGTGCTGGGTAAATTTTATCAGACCTTTGTGCAGGATTCCTCTGCCACAGACCATCCTGGAGGCAGCGACCACCTCTTTGTACAAAATGGAAGAATCCCTGAAGGAAGCTTGGTAACTTCTGACCTTATAACTCATATCTAAGAATTTGTCTAGTGCAGGGTCTCACAGGGAATGAGGAAGTGGGAACCTGACAACCATCGTGCAAACCGGCTGCTGCTGCTGGCTTCTCAGAGGCACTGACAGATGTGAGCCTGAAAGCACAGACCCCAGCCAGGAGCCCAGGGATGGCCCGTCAACTGTTGCAAGCTGAAGTCAGCTCACAGTTTGATGATCAGCCATGGGCTTCCTGCTGGACTGTGTGTTTCTGAGAACATCCAACCCCAACAGCTTTAGAAATGTCTCACAAGAAGGAGGAAAGACAGAGTGACTGCACGTCCTTTATTCTGTTAAGGTTCACAGAGAGTCCAGTTCATTATGTACAGTACGTCTGCGCTACACTACAAAGTTACAAGCTAAAGAAGAATTGGTACGTGTAATGATATTTTAGTGAAAAACATTACAATATTAAAAAAAAAAAAAAAGATTTAATACATTTCAGTTATAAAAACTGAACAAAACAAAACAACAAGAGCATGCATCAGTAAAACCTGCATTACATACCATAAATTCCAAAAGATAGGCAGCTCAGTGTTTTTGAAACACATTTGATCATCACTTTTTTCACTGCGTCCTTGACTTCCTGGTTTCTCATGCTGTAGATGAGGGGGTTCACTGCTGGAGGTACCACGGAGTACAAAACTGCCACCATCAGGTCCATAGAGGGGGAGGAGACGGAGGGGGGCTTCAGGTGGGCAAAAAAGGCAGTACTGAGTATTAGGGAAACCACAACCAGGTGAGGGAGGCACGTGGAGAAGGCTTTGTGCCGTCCATGCTCAGAAGGCATCCTTATCACGGCAAGGATGATCTGTACATAGGACACAACTATGAAAACAAAGCACCCAAGGACTAAACAGACACTAAAAATGATAAGCGCAACTTCCCTGAGGTAGGAGGCTGAGCAGGAGAGCTTGAGGATCTGGGGGATTTCACAGAAAAACTGGTTGACAACATTGCCTTGGCAGAGAGGCAGTGAAAACGTACTGGCAGTGTGCAGCAGGGAATTGAGAACACCAGTGCCCCAGGCAGCTGCTGCCATGGTGGCACAAGTTCTGCTGTTCATCAAGGTCCTGTAGTGAAGGGGCTTGCAGATGGCAATGTAGCGGTCATAGGACATGATGGTGAGAAGGGAATACTCTGCTGAGAGGAAGAAGAAAATGAAAAAGACCT
The DNA here is from genome assembly GCF_054131305.1 of Coturnix japonica. Taxonomy (NCBI): domain Eukaryota; kingdom Metazoa; phylum Chordata; class Aves; order Galliformes; family Phasianidae; genus Coturnix; species Coturnix japonica. The sequence goes on from NC_140700.1 coordinate 458,851, forward strand.
GTGCAGCACACCCGGAGTAGGAGATGGCCCTGGTGTCCCAGAGGGTGTTGGCCATGGCTTTGGGGAGAGTGGTGGAGATGCAGCCCAGGTCGAGGAGGGCCAGGTTGAGGAGGAAGAAGTACATGGGAGTGTGCAGGTGGTGGTCGCAGGCTACGGCTGTGCTGATGAGGCCGTTGCTGAGGAGGGCAGCCAGGTAGATGCCCAGGAAGAGCCAGAAGTTCAGGAGTTGCAGCTGCTGCGTGTCTGCCAACGGCAGCAGGAGGAACTCGCTGATGGAGCTGCTGTTGGGCATCTACTGATCCTGGACATGAGCAATCACTCCAGCAGAAAGAAAGGCAAGTTAGGTGAGAGTTCTCTTGGCACAAACCTGTACTGTTTCTTAGTGACCTTCCTCCTGCCGTATGATCCTATCCTTTCTCTTCCTCTGAGGGTAATATTGGTTCAGATCCACGGCCTAAGATTGTTGTCATGAGTTGGAATGTGGATGGAAGAGGAGAGACCTCTGCCCGTGGGCTCTGGAGAAGACGATCCTGAGCCACCCAGGTGGGTACACTGTAAAGTGGCAGGAGTGCTCAGATTTACTTGTAGAATGTGACATGTCACTTAGCATCTCACCACATCATCTCCCTGGGCTTTCAGGTAACAGAGAGATGCTAAGGCAAAGATTTGCATCCTACAGGGCAGCTCGCAGCTTGGAAGGACATCTCTCTGAGAGAGAGAGACAAGTGTCCTAATGATGGAGTCTCATTAAAAGAAATTCAGCAAGTTTTCCAGCCGCACAGAGTGTGTTGTCCACAGCCCTGAGTAGCCGCTCTCAGACCTTGTGCTGCAGAAGGAAATGAGCTCACGCCTGGAGAGATGCAGCCCTGCTCTGCTGGAGCTCTGGCTGCAGAGGAGGCAGTTCAAACCTGCCCAAGTACGCAGTGCAGCTGTGAGCCTCCAGCCTCATGCAGCACCCCGAGCAGCAAAAGGCCCCTGTGCTGCTGGAGGTCTCCTTCCCCCGCCACATCTCCCTACAGATGCCTGTTCAGCTCCTCGGGCAGGCTGAGTGCTGAGCCTGGCTGGCGGTTGAGTCCCTGACCAGGCACACTGCCCTGGGATGCAGGGATTTTGGCTCTGCAGGACACCTTTACACTTCCATAGGGAAGGGATTCAGCTGAATCCATCTTATCCTGAGGTTGTAGTCCTGGCTCCTGGAGGAGACTCAGCTCCCTCCCATGCCTCCCACACACCCAGCTGGACCAGCACTGACCACATATCTGGCCACAAGCAACTGCCCACTTGCATCCCTCCTCTTGCACGGCCTTCTTTCACCTCCATCACCATTCATTCCCATCTTTGCCTGTTGCAGTCACTCTCCAGTTATCAGCTCCCATGGACTACATTTCCCTCTTGGATCCCCAGTGCTACCCCCATGCTGGCTGTACCTCCCTCTCCCTGACAGAGCTGCCATCTGTGTCACACGGGTTGTGCTGCGCTCGGTGACATCTTGGTGACTACTGTAAGACAAAATACCCTTAAATAGGACATCTCCTTTTTTGGATAGCAGTCTTTGAAACCTTCATTTGCAACACTGAGACCTCCCTAAGGAGCAGTTCAGGTCTTGAAGACTTGAGGGAAATTGCTCGTTAGGTCTTTCTGCACAGTAATGAGACCCACAGCATATGTGGTGTACGTGAACTTTGGGGGCCGAGAGAAGACTGCTGTAAGCAAATGACGGAGGTGCAGTCAAAATGTGGTCCAGAAATGTTCAAGAGTGTTGGAGCTGCAATTGGTCCCTGTGGAGCCATTACCAACAAAGCTTCCCCACAGCCATATTAGAGCAGATAATTGGAGGCTGTAATTACAGGCAGGCCTTCATCTTTTTGCTTAGCACCACTACTATGGGGAAGTGGGCTACAAACTTCAGTTCAAGATGATGAGCACAGCACCAAGAGATGGTAGCCTGGCAATCACACCTGGTTTGACTGTGATGTTGTTGGCTATTCTCTCTTCTCAGTTGGCAAAGTACGAAGAGAAGTTTGTTACTGTCAGACCTTCATGCTTTCTACTGCTACTGTTGATGAAGGGTAGTAAGTTACACCAGACACTCCTTGAATCACTTCTCATTTTGCAGTTTTTCATATACAGTCAGTTGGCCATGAAAACCATGGAGCCCACTGTCTGTGTGCTACACCATGTCAATTTCTAGGAAGCTGGTGAAATGTTAGGGCAAGTGAGGCTCTTCTTGAGATAATCCTTTAAAGAATTAAGAATAATTGGTATCGTTGTCCAGTCTGAGCAGCTTATAGTAGACTCCCACAGTGATGTCTACTTTATTTCTTTGTCCCTTAATCCGTATGAAAGTAGGAATCAGGTAAATAGGGGCCTTTCTTGAAGATTAAGTATCCTAGGCTTTGGGGAATGTCAGAACAAAAGGACCAGTGGGACACGTCAACATTCCTATAGTTACAATACAGCTGAGTCTATAGTTAAGACAATACAGCTGGGTATAAATAAAGGAAAGGTAGCCAAAGAAACTGTTTTTGACTGATTGAGTGGAGGAGCTGGGTCAAAGCAACCTGAGGAAAGCAACCTGACTTCATCCCAACGACCACCAGAGTGAGACACCCACTGTGGACTGCGCACGTGACAGTAGGAGGGACAGCATGATAAATGAGTTCCCTGAAAAACAATGAATGTGTTAATGATATCTTGGAAATCTGTTAAATATGTATACACTTGCTCTGTAACTTTCTAACGCTTCTGTCCACTGATGTGCATGATAGGAGGATTGATCCCCATGTGCCCACTGCTGAATAAACACGTACCTGCTTTATAACCTAATTCTGGATATAGAGTTTGATTCCACATGTCACAACCTCTACAGCCACATCTCCTACATCCGCCTCTGATCTTATGGCCCAGGTAATACAAGAGGGGGCACTGCATTTGAAGCAGATCTTATCTGACTTAAAAGTTGGATGGCCTGAGAGGTCACTTCTAACATAAATGATGCCATGATGGGGAGATCTCTGCAGGGGAGGCTGTTGGTTGAGCAGCCGGAGAACTCAGACCTCATTACATTTCAGTTGCTCAGAGTTTGACTGTTACAAAAGCCTGAGTATTTCTTTTTAGATGTCATCAAACCAACCAAGGGGGTTTCCTGAGGAGAACCTTTCATATGAAATTGCTACCAAGTGTCATCCACCTGCTTTGCACTGATCTCAGAGAATATTAGAGGTGATCATGGACTGGCCTGAAGGTAAAAAATTTGGAACATCACCAGAAGAAGCGGTGTCACATGCTAAAGAGGCCCTACCATTCAGTGAACTACTAGAAAATGAAAAGAAATATGCCCTTGAAACATACGCAGTACCCCATGCTACCGCACAAAACACCATATTGGGTCTTGAGAAACAAGAAACAAGACATTGCACCCCAGAAAGAACTGAGTCTGATAATGGGTCTTCTTTCAAACATTCCCTTATAAAAACTTGGGCCAAAAATTATGGCATTGAGTGGGTTTATCGTATACCCTACCATGCACCAGCCTTTGGTAAAGTTGAATGATACAATGTGTTGTTGAAAGCTATGTTGAAAACAATGGGTGGTGGAACATTGAAGCACTGGGAGAAGCATTGGTCAGAAGCCACTTGGTTGGTCAGTACTAGAGGATCTGTCACTTGTGGTGGTCCAACCCAATCCAGCCCCCTGCATACTGCAGAGGGAGATGAGGTCCCTGCAGTGCATGTAAAGAAAATGTTGGGAAAAGCAGTTTGGGTCTTTCCAGACTCTGGAAAGGGCAAATCTCTCCATGGAACTGCTTTCACCCAAGGAGCTGGGTGCACTCGGTGTGTGCTGGAGAAACACAGGGACGTCCAGTGTGTACCACAAGGGAATTTGATGCTGGGGGAGTGCAGTCAGTGATTCCATGTATATATATGCATACAGATGTGTGTATATGTAACACACGTTAATTATTGTTCCTTCCTATACAGATAGCCAGTTGAGGTAAAAGAAGCTCAGCAACTTCTCTCTTTGGATCATGACATCTCCTTTAAAATAAGGGGCTTTGGAAGAAGATCTGTGACCCCAAATTTGCCCAGATGACCCCAGAAGTCCCTAAATGACCCAAAAATGACCCCATAACTGCCCCCAAATGACCCTAAAGCCATGGCCACGGTGAAGCTGAGAAAACCAACACAGGAATGTGACACGCCAATAGATTCTGTTCCCTTTATTGCGGCGCTGGGTGCATGGGGATCGCTGCACCAACCCACACATCCAGAGAAAAAGCGAATACCCATAGATAGGCATAGCCTATTTGTGGTCATTCATTCCATTGATAGGCATAGCCTATCTGTGGTCATTCATTCCAAGGACATGGGCAGAAATTCTAAGCATTCTTGCTATAAATGCCCAACCAATTAAGGGGGGCTGCCCAGGCTGGTTTTCACTGATGCTGCCTCCAGCTGAGGCATCTGTTCTGCCATCTTATCTTCAACAGCAGCACATCTATTCTACTTTCTAATCTTCCCTTGAAAGCAAACTCTGTGACCCACTCCCAGTTCTGTTCCTTAGCTGACATTCACACCAGCCCCTTGTCCCCCAAGCTGTATCTGCTTAAGTTGTGCAAGAGGCTGTTCTCAAAATGTAGAACAGCTGCTCTCGTGATTCACAACCCTAAACCTGACCAAAACACTATCCCAAACCCCACACCAAACCCTAACCCTAATTCATTGCCGAAGCCTAACCCAAACCCAACAGAAACACATATCCAAACCCCAAACCTAAAACCAACCCTAAAGAAACCAAACCCAACAGAAACACATATCCAAACCCCAAATCTAAAACAAACTGTAAAGAACCGAAACCCAAAAGAGGCACAAACTCAAACCCCAAACCCAAAACTAACCCTAAAGAAACCAAACTCAACATAGACACAAACCCAAACCCCAAACCTAAAACCAACCCTACCCCAAACCCAACATAGACACAAACCAAAACCCCAAGCCTAAAACCAACCCTAAAGAACCCAAACCCAACATAGACACAAACCCAAACCCCAAACCTAGAACCAGCCCTAAAGAACCCAAACGAACAGACACAAACCCAAACCCCAAACCTAAAACCAACCCTACCTGAAACCCAAACCCATCAGAGAAGCACACCCTATACCCCAAAACTAAAACTAACCCAACCCCAAACCCAAAACAGCATAGACAAAAACACAAACACCAAACCTAAAACCAACGCAACCCCAAACATAAAACCAACTTTAAAGAACCCAAACCCAACATAAACACAAAACCAAACCCCAAACATAAAACCAACCCTAACCCAAACCCAAACCAACATAGACACAAACCAAAACCCCAACACTAGAACCAACCCTAAAGAACCCAAACCCAACATAGACACAAACACAAACTTCAAACCTAAAACCAACTCTAAAGAAACCAAACCCAACAGAGACACAAACCCTAAACCCCAAATCCTAAAACCAACACTACCCCAAAACCAAAACAACACAGACACAAACCCAAACCCAACAGAGACACAAACCCAAACCCCAAACCAAAAACCAAACCAAGACAAAACCCAAACCCAGTGGAGACACAAACCCAAACCTCAAACCTAAAACCAACCTACCCCAAACCAAACATAGACACAAACCTAAACAACAAACATAAAACCAAACCTATTCCAAATCCTAACCCAACATAGACACAAACCCAAACCCCAAACATAAAACCAACCCTAAAGTACCCAATCCTAACATAGACACAAACCCAAAACACAAACCTAAAACCAACCCAAAAGAAACCAAACCCATCAGAGACACAAACCCAAATCCCAAACCTAGAACAAACCCTGAAGAACCCAAACCCAACATAGACACACACCCAAACCTAAAACCAACCCTACCCCAAACCCAAACCACACACAGACACAAACCCTAAACCCCAAACCTAAAACCAACCCTACCCCAAACCCAACAGAGACACCATCTTAAGGTGCAAGTCCATCTGTGTTTCATCAGTCCAAAGGAATCGTTCTCTGATGGTCCTAGAGGCTTAGAATCTTAAGGAGAATAATACAAATGCTTCAAAGGTACCTGGAGAGGAAGATCCGCCCTCCAGGGCAAGATACAGGCCATATTCTTATTTTGGGTCAATACTTCTGCTTGTACTGGATTGTGTCCCGGCTTCCGATACCATACCCTCTGGCCAGATATCTGCGGCCGTATAACTATATTTGGCACCAGAGGAGGAGTCTTGATCTGCCATAGGGACATGATAGGTGTCCCTTTAGCAATAAAGACCGGAGTATTGACCACGATGTCAGTAGGCCACGTACCTATCACCGAGGGGGTGACTGAACCTCCCACCTCCAATAATCTCCCCCAAGGTGCAAGTAGGCCACACCACTTGGGTCCTACCTGCACCTTCCAGGGCCAATTTATCTTATGGATTCCCAGTTTTAAATTCTCAGGGGCAGGGAGCAGAAGATTATTTTCATTACCAACCTGCGGTTTTACCTCACTATCAGTACCTGTAATTTGGATCCTTAGAGGGGAGGTCCATATAGTTTGTAACATTTTCAGGTCACTGGGTCTGCCATCCCGAGGTCTTTCATTCAGGTCCCGCAGGGTTTCATATAATGTTTTCGTCCACCCCTGCAGGGACTGGGAGTCTGTCTTCAGGGCAGTCTTGAGGATACCATTGTAACATACAGTAAGGCCTGCCCCTGTTGGATTATATGGTAGGTGGAATCGCCATTCAATGTTATTTTCTTCTGCCCAGCGCTGTATCATTGCACCAGTAAAATGAGTCTCTTGGTCACTCTCAATAACTTGAGGTGTCCCATAGGTAGACATCAATTTAGTAAGTGCCTTGATGGTATACGCCTGATTTGCTTTTGGCACTGGATAGGCTTGCAGCAGTCCTCTTACGGTGACAACGCAGGTCAGGGCATATCTCGCCCCCTCAGATCGAGGGAGGGGCCCAATGTAATCAACCTGCCATCTTTGGAGAAGACTGTATCCTCTAGCAATGTGGGATGTTGTTTTGGGCAATGGTCTTGGTCTCATCTTTGAGCAAGCGTCGCAATCCTGACATGCTTGAATGATATCAGATAGTTGTACAGGCAGCCCGCATGCTTTAGCGGCTGCCCACATTATCTTCTGTCCAACATGCCGTAGCTTCTGATGTAACCAACGGGCAACATTTTCAGACTGTGAATTCTCAATCCATCGGATTTGGGCCAGTGTGTCAGCTTCATCGTTTCCTGGTGACTGCAGGGGTTGATGACCAGAGACATGGTAGACACGTACCATCCTGTGTTTGACTGTATTCCAAATGTCTACCCACATGTCTTCACCCCAAATCGGTCAGGTGTGGATAGTCCATTCCTGGGTAGCCCACTGTGTAATCCACAGAGTAAGTCCCCGGTACACAGCCCAACTATCTGTACAGATGTTCAGGACGCCGTCACCAGGTTCTTTAGTTATGACCATCCACACGGCTCGCAATTCTGCCCATTGGCTGCTCTGACCATCCCTCTCATCAAACCAGATGGTCTCAGTAGAGGGATGATATGCTATTGCTCGCCACTTGCTCGGGTTGCCTCTGCTGGACCCATCCGTATACCAGGCATCTTCAGGAATAGGATATCTTCCTTCCTGAACAGGTCTCTTCTCTGGTGGAGCAACCATCGGTTCTTTTGGTGTATCACTGTGATACGTCACTGGGCCTAGGATCTTCTGTAATTCTTCTTTAAGTGGAGATGAAGACAGGCTGCTTCTCTGGCTTAGATAGGCGACCCATTGTGCTACTGTTTGTGCTTGGGCCACCCCTGTCTTAGGAAGGTGAGTCAAATCTCTTACACACCCCTGGATTGGTAATGTAGTTTTAACTATGACCTCTGCCATTTGTGTTATCTGTTCTACCGCTTGTAATGCCGAATAGGCAGCCAATAACTGTTTCTCGATCATGCTGTATCTTTCTTCTGCTCCGTGCCAAACCTGAGACCAGAATCCAATGGGGGTTCGAACAGAACTCTGGCATTGCCACAGGCCCCAGACAAAACTATCCTGGGTAACATGAACATCTAGTTCAGCTGGGAGGGTCGGATCAAATATACCCAGTGCCTGAGCTTGTTTAACTGCCAGTTTTGCCTGTTGGAAAGCATCCTGTTCTACCTTCCCCCAATTCCATGATTGACCCTTCTTCATAAGCTTATACAATGGCCTCAATATCTGAGCTAAATGAGGTATAAAGGAGCGCCAATACCCCAATATACCCAAGAATTCTTGCAACTGTTTTGATGTTGTAGGAACTGGAAACGCTTGGACTTTATCTACTACCGCACTGGGTAGTACTTTGGTTTTCCTGGACCAAATTACTTCCAGGAATTTTACAGATAACCCCGGACCTTGCACCTTCTGTGGGTTTATAGCCCACCCTCTTTTCTGCAGATAAGCTGCCAACAAATCTGCTGCTTGTCTCACTGCCTCTAATGAATCAGATGTTAACAGGAGGTCATCAATCTAATCATATAAATTGACATTATTTGGTTTTTCCTACTTAGCCAGATCACGTGCCACTAAATTATGACAAAAGGTGGGCGAATGCACGTACCCTTGTGGTAGGACCTGGAAAGTCCATTGCCTATCCTCCCATGTAAATGCAAACTGATCTTGCGATTCTTCACTGATTGGAATACTGAAGAATGCATTCGCTAAATCTAGGACACAGTGATATGTTTTAATTTCCCTGCTTAGTGTGTCCATTAGGGAGGCAATATTGGGTATGGCCACATGAACAGGCAGCGTGACCTTATTCAATTCCCTGTAGTCTACTGTCATCCTCCGTGTTCCATCCGGCTTTTGCACTGGCCATATTGGGGAGTTGTATGGGTTATGTACAGGCCTTATAATACCCACTCTTTCTAATTCCTGTACCATTTTTGTTATTTCATTCTGCCCACCCGGAAGTCTGTACTGTTTTACATTAATAATCCGGCGTGGCTTCGGCAGACAAATAGGCTCATGTTTTGCATGGCCTCTCAATATTGTCTGAATTGCCCGGATACTAGTGTATCTCTGCTGCAGCTGGAACTCTCCCACTTTTGTGTGGAGAGCCAGACCCCACAAGATATCAATTCCTAACATATACTCTGGAATTAGAGCAATGGATACCTTGTACTCCCGTGGTGGGAGGTGCCCAACCCCCAATTTTACCCAGGTTTGGGTGACTGGAATGGTCTGTCCCCCAAAGCCTCCAATCATCATTCTATTACCTTTGAATTTGTTTGGGTCTTTATATATTATAGATGTCTCTGCCCCAGTGTCAACTAGGGCCATAACCTTGTGTACATTCTTTCGGGACTAGTATATCGTCAGCTCTACATAGGGTCTCCGGTCCCGTCTGGAGGCCCTAGGGGGACTGCCGTCCCTCGTCACACAGTGAACTGAGCCAGGTTCAAGTCTTATACCTCTGATGCCTCTGGTATCGTGACCCGAGGCACCTGAGGCGGCTTATTTTTCCTACTCAGAACTACAAAGTCTTCTAAATTCCATGTTGTTGTTGGTCGCCGCTCTATAAGTCTTATCCTTGGTCTTTTGGGGTTGATCTGAAATTTTTGTTCATCCTTCAGCTGCTTCCACAGCTGAAGGAGAACGTGATTAGGCTGACCATCAGTTTTTGAAAATTGAATGCCTGCCCGGAGTAGATCATTGAACATTTGTTTTCGGGACACTCTAACAGGTCCTGCCGAGGGGTTTGAGGGGCTGATCTTCTGGCTCACACTATTGGAAAAGCCTCGGCATCCTCAATCACCCTGATATTGCACTTAGTTCGTAGGCGCTCAGTTTCCCCAAGGTCTGCTACCAATTGGGCAGCTTGTTGGACTGCTGCTTCTGCGGCTACTAATGGGTTAAGTATGGAAACCAGTGTTCCATACATATGTGAGGGAGCATGTTGTAAAATTAGGTCCCTCATTCCTGCGGAGAATCTTACCATATCAGGGCTATCAAATGTATCTTCGTAGATAGCCTCTCACATGCCTAATCCTTGTATATAGTTTTGAAGGTCTTTCATAGAAGACAACATCCCCTTATTTACTGGCATATCCGTTTTATTCGGCCACACCATGCAGCAGGCAGCCATTATCCAGTCTACGATTGAATGATTTTCCTCTGGGAACTGGGTCCCTGCATACAATCTCTTCCTAAGGGCAGGATGGACTGTTATCATTGCCAACTTGGATACTTCGGGGCCACTAACCAGTACACTTTCTGCCCCCGAATCCCATAACTGTAATAACCAAGCTGGAACACTTTCCCTCGGCCTTTGCTTGAATTGTTGCACTAGGTCCATGAGTTCAGCGGGTGTGTATGGACAGGCTGTTACATGTTAATAAGACTCAGCAGGGGGCCATTGTTCGGGGGGCACCCCTGCTGGTCGATCTTGAGTTTTCTTTGTTTTTCGAGTTACTACCGGATGGACTTCTAGTAAGTCCGTCTTAGGTGGCTCCTCTAGGACAGATTTAGTAATCTTATTTTGATCCGTTCTTTCAGGATCCTGATTGTCATTTAACAAAATATATCTAATTTGAGGGTTGGATGAAAAAAATGATGGATTCTTCCCTGTCAACAGATTGATCTCGCCCTCCAGTTTTTCAATGCGGGCCTTTAATAATATATTTTCATGTTCAATATTGTTTGATTTTATCTCTGCCTGATTTAAGGCATTTAGTAATGTCCAGGCTGCCATAGATGCAGCCATTCGTCTTTCTTTTGCAATCAAAATATCTTTTTGCGGTCCCTGGAAATATGCAGTTAGATGGTAGGGGCCCATATTATTTATTACTCGTAAAGAGTCCCATTGCTCAATAATTGTTGCCAGTTGATAATATGGGGATGCCTCAAACCCTGGGATTTGTCCAGGGAGGATATTTCCTAAAGGAGTGATCTTCTCCCCCTTGAACCAACTAAAGATATTCAAGACAAAAGACATTTTTTCTCTTATATTTATAGGTGCTGAGTCAGTGACTACTGGCTGGCTCACCAAATGTATAGGTGTTAACCATACGGATGTTTACAAAGATGGTAAGAAATGTACAGAAGGTATAAGCAAGAGAGGAACTCACCAGTGGTGATGCCTTTGCTGAAGAAGCTGGGGCGAGCTTCACTGATGAGCAAACTCCAACAGATGCTGCCTCAGTGAGGGTCAGCCATTAAATGAGGTCTCAGAGGAGGTGGAGTCAAACTCCACCCCTTCCAGAAGCACAGCTACATTACTCTCACCTGTGCTCTTGCAGCTGACCCAACACTTGCCTCAGCTGATTAATCAGTGGTTCAGGCTGTGATTACCAATCTCCCATACAGAGGGTAACCTGCACATGCCATGGCAGCATTGGGTTGAGCTTCAGCTGGCTGGAGGGCACCCTGCACATAGCATGGCAGCATTGTGATGAGCTGCAAAGGGAGAGCATCCTGCCCATGGCATGGCAGCATTGGGTCACAAGTTACTTAGATTTACCTATGCCCGTGACAGGGGAAGCCACCCCATAGGGCCCCCCGGGGCCCGGAAAGGAGGGGGAAAAGGGAAATGGGATAAAAACAGCGGCAATCTAAGGAGGAAAAAACTTATTTTACTAAATATGATATCAGAATACAAGATAACACAATATAATTGAGGCTAATAAATCAAACGAAACACAGAGAGAGAGTCCCCGAAAACAGAGAGGCCTACTGTGAACTCTAGGTGACATGGCTGGAACGCTTCCCACTCTCCGAGAAGTTCGAGAGAAGAAGGAGGGCACTCCAGCCTGGGAACAAGATTATATAGCGTCCTGGTCCCGTGACTTATCACTGACCATGTTGTTCTCTGGGATATGTAGTCTTCTTCTGTGGACTGCACATTCAATTGAAGTATCCATGCTTTACATGATGTTATGTTGTGGAATAGTGATAGCAAAATTACAAATTACAAAACCATGACATTCCACCCCTTATTCTACATTATTACATCATGGTTAATATATACACACATATATACACATATGTAAAACTATGATAGCTAAATAGTAGAATTGCGTGTAACATAACTAAATGTATAACTATAATAACTAAAATACACCACACATGCAAACATATATATATAGATACATAAAATTATTGACTGCACTCCCCCAGCATCAAATTCCCTTGTGGTACACATTGAACATTCCCATCCTTCTGCATTACCCACCAAGTGCACCCAGGTCCCTGGGCAAAGTCAGTTCCACGGATAGGTTTGCCCTTTCCAGAAGCTGGAAGGACCCAAACAGTTTTTCCCAACATGTTCTTTACATGTACAACAGGGACCTTATCTCCTTCTATAGTGTATAGGGGGCTAGATTGGCTAGGACCATCATGACTGACAGATCCTCTAGTATTGACCAACCAAGTGGCTTCTGCCAGATTCTTCTCCCAGTGCTTAAATGTTCCACCACCCATTGCTTTCAACATAGTTTTCAACAAACCCATTATATCATTCAGTTTTACCAGATGCTGGTACATGGTAGGGAATATGAAAAATCCACTCAATGCCATGATCTTTGGCCCAAGTATTTATAAGGGAATTTTTGAAATGTGTCCCATTATCAGATTCAATTCTTTCTGGGGTGCCATGTCGCCATAGGACTTGTTTATCAAGACCTAATATGGTGTTTCGAGCAGTAGCATGGGGTACTGCGTATGTTTCGAGCCACCCAGTGGTTGCCTCTACCATAGTGAGTACATAATGCTTACCATTGCGAGATCGTGGCAAGGTGATATCATCAACCTGCCACTCCTCCCCATATTTATACTTTTGCCATCGCCCTTCCTCCCAGAGAGGTTTCATCCTTTTGGCTTGTTTAATTACAGCACATGTTTCACAGTCATTAATAATCTGCGCAATAGCGTCCATGGTTAAGTCCACCCCTCAGTCTCTGGCCCACTTATATGTCACGTCTCTTCCTTGATGACCTGAGGTCTCATGGACCCATCGAGCTAGAAATAATTCGCCCTTATTCTGCCAGTCCAAGTCGATTTGAGCCACCTCAATTCTGGCAGCTTTATGTTTTGTTGCATGTTGCATGTTTTGCATGTTTTGCTGTGCTTCAGTAGCCCGACTTTTGGGCAAATGTGCATCCAGGTGACACACCTTTACAACCATATTCTTTGTTCGGGCAGCAATGTCCTTCCATAGTTCAGTTCCTTCATAGTCCAATTTTGTTCCTGCTCACCTAGGTTTGTTTCCACTGTCCCGGAGTGAGCTCTAAAGAAAACTCCGTGGCATTTTTGGTGGAGGATGCGGGCAATGCTCTGGGCAATATTTTGGGCAGTAATTAGGTGGCTTTTTCAGCAGCCCTGTATGTAGGACTGACGGTCCTTATGTTCCTGTGGTCCCGGTTTCAGAGCATCGTGTTGGTAGGGATATGTGTAGATGTATTAAGCCAACGGCTGCCAGGGATAGGGATACCTGCCTGGCTTCCTTCCAGACTAACGAACATCACTGTGCTTTAACTGGCTCACGAATGCTCTGAATTCCTTAAGTATGACTGGGGTGTCAAATTGGATACTGTGTTGTTAGTCTCTCTAATTGTAGTAGTTTACTATAAAGTGCAGAGAGACTTGCAAAGAATAGTGCAGAGAGACTTAGGAAAAGGGGCAGAAGCATCGGGACCCCCGGTATCAGGCAATCTCACCCTTGAACACCAGAAGGACCTTGGGAAATTAATAGAACTTTTGAGTGAGGGATTAAAAGAACTGGTGAGTGAGGGTCGAAGATCGGGGGGATCTCAGAACGAACGGCTTATGAAGAAGATAGAGAGTCTCGAGAATGATATCCAAACCCTAAGGGGAAGGCGCCAGGTTAATCTCAGCCAACCACAGGAAGCACCAGCATCAGTGTCAGTCGCCCCAGTGGAAGGCCAGAGATGGGAACGTGTGTCCTCACGTCTGCAACGGACGGAGGAAGTAGAGGAAGATCCGGGGGAGGGACCCTCCACAAAACCACCAAGGAAGACAACTCAGAAGACTAACAGACATGGAGAAGATAGTGACGATGAAGGCCAGAGATGGGAACGTGTGTCCTCACTTATGGAACGGAAGGAGGAAGTAGAGGAAGATCCTGGCGAGGGACCCTCCCCAAAACCACCGAGAAAAGCAACTCAGAAGACTAACAGACGCGGAGAGGATAGTGATGATGAGGAAAAAGTCACTGCTTCCTCTACTCGTAAACCTATGAAAATTACTGAAATTGAAGGTACGAGAAGGGAGTTTACCCGACTCCCAGGTGAGCGCCTTGTCACTTGGCTACTCCGGTATTGGGACAGTGGGGCTGCCTGCATGTCTTTCCTGGGTGTAGTAGGCTTCTGGAGGATGCACATCCCAAATTATAGCCTCATTGTGAGCCCCCTCTATCAGGTGACCCAAAAGAAGAATAACTTTGCGTGGGGCCCTGAACAGCAGCAGGCCTTTGAGCAAATCAAGCAAGAGATAGCCCGTGCTGTGGCCCTGGGGCCAGTATGGATGGGACAGAATGTGAAGAACATCCTTTACACTGCTGCTGGGGAGAAAGGTCCCACTTGGAGCCTGTGGCAGAGAACCTCAGATGAGACCTGAGGCCGACCCCTAGGATTCTGGAGTAGAGCATACAGGGGGTCGGAAGAGGGCTACACTCCAACTGAGAAGGAGATCTTAGCCACATATGAAGGGGTTCGGGCTGCCTCTGAGGTAATTGGCACCGAAACACAGCTTCTCCTGGCACCTCGACTTCCAGTGCTGAATTGGATGTTTAAAGGGCAGGTTCCCTCCACTCACCATGCCACAGATGCCACATGGAGTAAGTGGGTTGCACTAATCACACAGTGGGCCCGGATGGGGAACCTCAGCCGTCCAGGGATCCTAAAAGTGATCATGGACTGGCCCGAAGGTAAAAAGTTTGAAGCACCACCAGCAGAAGAGGTGTCACACACCAAAGAGGCTCCACCATACAATGATCTTCCGGAAAACGAAAAGAAGTTCGCCCTGTTCACTGATGGATTGTGCCGCATTGTTGGGAAACATCGCAGATGGAAAGCTGCAATGTGGAACCCCACACGACAAGTTGCAGAGGCCGCAGAAGGAAGAGAAGAATCAAGTCAATTTGCGGAGGTAAAGGCTGTCCAGCTGGCCCTAGACATTGCTGAGCGGGAGAAATGGCCAGTGCTTTACCTCTATACTGACTCATGGATGGTGGCCAATGCCTTATGGGGGTGGTTGCAGCAATGGGAGCAAAACAACTGGCAGCGGAAGGGTAAACCTGTTTGAGCCGCTGAAGTATGGAAGAACATTGCTGCCTGAATAAAGAATATAGTCCTAAAGGTGCGTCATGTAGATACCCACGTGCCCAAGAGTCGAGCGACAGAAGAGCAACAAAATAACCACCAGTCAGATCGAGCTGCCAGAATTGAGGTAGCCCAGATAGACCTGACTGGCAGAATAAGGGAGAGCTATTCCTAGCTCGGTGGGCCCACGAGACCTCAGGCCATCAAGGCAGAGATGGAACACATAAGTGGGCTAGAGACTGAGGGGTGGACATAACTATGGACGCTATTGCGCAGATCATCCATGATTGTGACACCGGTGCCATGATCAAACAGGCCAAGAGGATGAGACCTCTCTGGGGGGAAGGGTGATAGCAAAAGTATAAATATGGGGAGGCATGGCAGATTGATTACATCACCCTGCCAAGGACTCGTAATGGTAAGCATTATGTACTCACCATGGTGGAGGTAACCACCTGGTGGCTTGAGACATATGTGGTGCCCCATGCCACTGCCAGAAACACCATATTAGGCCTAGAGACACAAATCCCGTGGCGACATGGCACCCCAGAGAGGATCGAATCAGACAATGGGACTCATTTCAAAAATTCACTGGTGAGCACTTGGGCCAAAGAACATGGCATCGAGTGGATCTACCACATCCCCTATCACACACCAGCCGCTGGTAAGATCGAGCACCACAATGGTTTGCTGAAAACCACGCTGAAAGCGATGGGTGGTGGAACATTTAAGAACTGGGAGAAACATCTAGCAGAAGCCACCTGGCTGGTAAACACCCGAGGATCAGCCAACCGAGACGGCCCTACACAGTCCAACTCCCTGCATACTGTGGAGGGAGACAAGGTTCCTGTGGTGCATGTAAAGAATATGCTGGGAAAAGCGGTTTGGGTCCTCCCAGCCTCTGGAAAGGGAAGGCCCCTCCGCGGAACTGTCTTTGCACAGGGACCTGGTTGCACCTGGTGGGTGATGCAGAAGGATGGGGATGTTCAGTGTGTGCCACAGGGAAATCTGATGCTGGGGGAGTGCAGCCTGTGATTCCATGTGTGTATATATATATATATCTGTATGTACATATGTAATGCATGTTAACTACTGTTCTGTTTATATGTTGATAAAAGTTAGGCATGATGTAGTGATGTGTAATAAGGGGTGGAATGTTACGGTTTTGTAATTTGGTTGGTGTTGGTATTCCACATCAGAACACCATGCCTAATAATGGGAATAAAGGGGACAAGTTTTTTTTCTGTGGACTGCCTTAAATGGGCATGTGGGGAGTGGCACCGGAGGGGAAGTGGGGAAGGGGACGGGGTTGCTGGCCAGACTCCCTGCGAGGAGACAACGTGGTCGTAGCTTCCCGCCTTCCACAGTTCCATCGGTGAGACTGGGGACTTGGTATTCTCTTTGTTGAAACTCTCTTCTTCTTGTTTAGAGTTATTAGGTTATTAAACTGCCGTTCGTTCTCAGATCACCTTTTTCCTCCTTCATTTTTTGTTAGACCCAATCGCAATCTCCCTTCCCTTCCCCTCTCCCGAAGCGCATGTGGCTGGGCCGCGCAGCACCGCGCCGTGCCATGCCGTACAGTGCTGCTAGAGAAAGGGGGGCACTTTTGTTCCTGCTCCCCTGGGTTTGTTCTCACTGTCCCAGAGTGAGCTCTAGAGGGAACTCCGTGACAAGCTGCCACTGTTCCTAACTCCCCCCCTACAATTCCCCCTCAATACGATTTCCAAGCGCCATCAACAAGTCCTTCCAAGTCCCCTACCCTAGTTCCCTAAATGTGTATATTATTGGGAGAAATTGAAGACATTCTTGCCTGGACTAGCAGGAGATCTTCAGAGATGCAAACAGTTCTGCAGACAAGGAGGGAGAAAAACCAAAAGACTGTATCAATTCCTGCCAGACAGACCATCTTGGCATGATCACGGGACGTCTAGCTCGTGCGCCTGGCATAGGTGTGAGCAGATACTATAAAGACCATTGGCAAGACCCGCCAAACCTGAGGCAGCTTGGAGTGAGTGACAAGAGACCATGGGTTCCCGTATGAGCAAGGACCAAATGACGAATACAGAAGAGCATACAGCGGATAGCCAAATCATAGAAGAGGAGCAGAGGGAGCAGACCGCAGATTTTCAAATCATGGATGCCCCCATAACCTACGCGTGGAACCCGCTCTATGACGTCCCAGCCTGGAACAGACAGGGGAGACGACCTGCGCAGAGGGAGATGAGTGCCAACATCAATCTGCATCTGACCCAGGAATGGTTCCATGGCAGGATGGGAGCAGGACGCAGTGGGAGGCACATTGCTGAGCAGCTGATGACGCCGTACTGCACTGTGATGAGGGCTCCCGATGGCTCCTTCCTTGTTAGGGAGAGCGGGACATTCATTGGGGACTATGTCCTGTCCATCTGGAGAAATGGAGAGGTGCAGCACTGTCGCATCCAATGGTGGCAGGATGCCAGCAGCCACAGGTACTTTCTCATTAATAACCGAATATTTGACAGCCTTTACGACCTCATCTCCTATTACCGGGAGACACCGCTGAGGTACAACAACACGGAGATGAGACTGACAGAGCCTGTGCCTCGTTCCAATGCTTGTAACAAAGACTGGGTGCCACGGGATGGCACCGGATGCACGAGCGCAGCTGGGGTCCCACTAATGGGTCACACATATGGGACTGTGTTCACAATTATGGGATTGGGGTCACACTTATGGGGCTGGAGATGCAGTTATGGATCTGAAGCCCCACTTATGGGGCTGGGGTCACATTAAGGAACACAGTTATGGGGTTTTAGGTCCCACTTATGGGTCCAGCCCCCCAACTTATGGGTCCAGCCCCCCACATATAGGCCTGGGTCCCCACTTATGGGTCTGTGGTCCAACTTACGGGTCTGTCGCCCCACTTATGGGTCCCACTTATGGGTCTCAGGTCTCACTTATGGGTCCAGCCCCCCACTTATGGGTCCGATCCCCCCCCCATCTTATGTGTCCCACTTATGGGTTTGATCTCCCACCACTAATGGGTCCCACTTATGGGTCCAGTCCCCCACTTATGGGTCATACTTATGGGTATAAGCCCCCCCCACCACTGACCCATCCCACTTATGGGTCTATGGCCCCACTTATGGGTCCGGTCCCACTTATGGGTCTGATCTCCCACTTACGGGTCTGTCCCCCCACTTGTGTGTCCGACGCCCCACTTATGGGTCTGTGTTCCCATTTATGGGGCTGGGGACACTCCCAAATGGTTTTAGGGTCCCACTTATGGGTCTGGGGCCCCACTTATGGGTCTGCCCCCCCAATACTTATGGGTCCCACTTATGGGTCTGGCCCCCCCACTTATGGGTCCCACTTATGCCTCCGTGGCCCCACTTATGGGGCTGGCCCCCCACTTATGGGTCCCACTTATGGGTCCAGCCCCCCACTTATAGGGCTGGGGTCCCCATTTGCCTCTATGGGATCACAATTATGGGTCACACTTATGGGGTCTTAGGCCTTACTTATGGGTCTGGATCCCCACTTACGGGTCTGTGTTCCCACTTATGGGTCTGGAGACTCATTTATGGGTCACACTTATGGGGCTGGGGATCCACTTAGGAACGCAGTTATGGGTCTGGGGACCCACTAATGGGGTTAGGGATGCACTTATGGGGCTGGAGTCAAACTTATGGGGCTGGGGATGCAGTTACGGGTCACACTTATGGGTCTAGGGCCCTAGCTTATGGGTCTGGCCCCACATACCCGTCGTTACCCTCCAGGTTCATCTTCTGCTCCAGCTCCTTTGTGTCGGGCCCCCCGACCCTGTCCAGGAAGCACAGACTGGGGTCAGCCCTCATCGTGTTGTACCTCTCATACCCTACAAATAAACCCCCCAAAACCACCCAAAATGACCCAAAATCCATATTTTTAAGCCCAAAATCAGCTTCCCCCCCACCCCCTTATTAAATACCCCCTTTTGAAACACAAAAAAGACCCAAAAATGCCGTTTTTAAGCCCAAAATAAGACCCCCCCCATATTACATATGGTGTTTGAAGACTCCCAAAACCCCATTTTTAAGCCCAAAAAAACCCAAAAATCCACATTTTGAAGCCCAAAATCCACTGTCCCCCTATACTATATATAACCCCTTTTGAAGCACAAAAAAGCCCCAAAAACCCTGTTTTTAAGCCCAAAATACAACCTCAGCCCTCATCATGTTGTACCTCTCGTACCCTGCAAAAAACCCCCCAAAAACCACCCAAAATGACCCAAAATCCACTCCCCCCCCATATTATATACCCCCTTTTGAAGCACAAAAGAAGACCCCAAAATGCCATTTTTAAGCCCAAAATACAACACCGTCCCCCCCCCCCCATTAGATATGGTCTTTGTAGACCCCAAAAACCCCACTTTTGGGCCCCAATAAAGCCCCCAAATCTGTTTTTAAGACCAAAATCCCGTTTTTCTGCTCAAAATCCACACCATATTTCATATCATATTTAAAGACACCAAGATGACCCAAAATCTCTGTTTTTCAGCCCAAAAATACTGTGTTTGAAGACCCCGATGAGGAGGGACTTGTCGGCCTCTGTGTCCCACCAGGACGTGGGGGGCTCCAGTTGATCCAGCAACGGGAACAAGATGGACACGGCGCTGTGGGGAACAGTGTGGGGCACAGTGTGGGGCAGAGGGATCTATGGGGCTGGAGTGGGAATCTATGGGGCTGGAGGATCCTAATATGGGAATCTATGGGGCTGGAGGGGCTTAATGTGGGGCTGGGGTGGGAATCTATGGGGGGCTCCAGTTGATCTAGCAACAGGAACGAGATGGACACGGCGCTGTGGGGAACATTGTGGGGCACAGTGTGGGGCAGGGGGATATATGGGGCTGGAAGGGCTTAATATGGGAATCTATGGGGCTGGAGGACCTGAATATGGGGCTAAAGGGGTTCAGTGTGGGGCACGGGGGGATCTATGGGGCTGGAGGACCTTGATATGGGAATCTATGGGGCTGGAGGAGCTTCATGTGTGGGTGGAGGGGCTTAATGTGGGGCAGAGGGGGGATCGATGGGGCTGGAGGACCAGAGGGTGGGAATCTATGGGGCTGGAGGGGTTTCATATGGGGAGCTATAGTGCTGGAGGGGCTTAATACAGGGATCTATGGGGCTGGAGGGGTTTAATGTGGGGCTGGAGGTCCTCAATATGGGGCTGGAGGACCTTAATGTAAGGCAGGAGGGGGAATCTATGGGGCTGGAGGACCCTAATATGGGGATCTATGGAGCTGGAGGGGATTAATATGGGAATCTATGGGACTGGAGGACCTTAATATGGGGCTGAGATGGGAATCTATGGGGCTGGAGGGGGTTAATGTGGGGCTGGAGGACCTCAATATGGGGCTGGAGGACCTTAATATGGGGCTGGATGGGCTTAATGTGGGGTGAGGGGGGGGAATCTATGGGGCTGGAGAATCCTAATATGGGAAACTATGGGGCTGGAGGAGCTTAATGTGGGGCGGGGGGGGAATCTTTGGGGTTGGAGGAGCTTAATATGGGGCAGGAGGACCACACTATGGGGCTGGAGGACCTTAATATGGGAATCTATGGGGTTGGAGGACCTCGCTATGGGGCTGGAGGACCTTAATATGGGGGTGGAGGACCTTAATATGGGGGTGGAGGACCAGGGGGTGGGAATCTATGGGGCTGGAGGACCTTCATATGGGGCTGGAGGACCTCAGAGACGCCTATATTTGGTCTGGGGGATCCCAAATGACCCCAATGTGGGGCTGGAGGACCAGAGGGAGGGAATCTATGGGGCTGGAGGACCTTAATATGGGGCTGGAGGACCCCAAAATGGGTCTACAAGGGTCTGGAAGACCCCCAAAATGGGGCTGGAGGACCTCACTATGGGGCTGGAGGACCTTAATATGGGGCTGGAGGACCCCAAAATGGGTCTACAAGGGTCTAGAAGACCCCAAAATGAGGCTGGGGACACCAATATGGGGCTGGAGGAACTAAATATGGGGCTGGAGGACCTACATATGGGGCTGGAGGACCTTAATATGGGGCAAGGGAGTGAATCAGTGGGGCTGGAGGACCCCAATATGGGGCTGGAGGACCTCGCTATGGGGCTGGAGGACCCTAATATCGGAATTTATGGGGCTGGAGGACCTTGCTATGGGGCTGCAGGAACCTAATATTGGAATCTATGGGGCTGGAGGACTCGCTATGAGGCAGGAGGACCTCAATATGGAGCTGGGGGATTCCAAATGACCCCAATATGGGCCTGTGGTCCCCAATATGGGGCTGGAGGACCCTAATATCGCAATCTATGGGGCTGGAGGACCTCGCTATGGAGCTGGAGGACCTAGTTGTGGGGCAGGAGGACTCACCTGGCTATGGCTTCAGCCAGCACCTTGTCGGCCTGGTTCCCCATCACCTCCTGCCTCAGGTTATAAAACATACGACCTGGAGCAGAACCCTATGGGACCCATAAGTTATGGGTCAGGAATGGATGGGGCCTCATAGGCAACCCCATAAATTGTGGGTCAGAAAGGAAGGGACCCCATAAGAAAACCCATAAGTTGGGACTCATAAGTTATGGGTCAAAAAGGATGGGACCCCATAGGAAACCCCATAAGTTGGGCCCCATATGTTATGGGCCAGAAATGAGGGACCCCATAGGAAACACCATAAGTTGGGCCCCATAAGTAACCCCATAAGTTGGGCTCCACAAGTAACCCCATAAGTTATGGGTCAGAAATGAAGGGACCCCATAGGAAACTCCATAAGATGGGCCCCATAAGTTATGGGTCAGAAATGAAGGGACCCCATACGAAACTCCATAAGTTGGGCCCCATAAGTTATGGGTCAGAAATGAGGGACCCCATAGGAAACCCCATAAGTTGGGCACCATAAGTTGGGCCCCATAAATTGGACCCCATAAGTAACCCTATAAGTTGGGACCTATAAGTTATGGGTCAGAAATGAAGGGACCCTATAGGAAACCCCGTAAGTTGGGCCCCATAAGTAACCCCATAGGTTGGGCCCTGTAAGTTATGGGTTAAAAATGAGGGACCCCATAGGAAACCCCATAAGTTGGGCCCCATAAGTTATGGGTCAGAAAGGAAGGTGCCCCATAGGAAACCCCATAAGTTGGGCCCCATAAGTTGGGGGTCAGAAAGGAAGGGACCCCATAGGAAACCCCGTAAGTTATGGGTCACTTATGGGGCAATTTGTCACTTATGGGGCGATTTGGGACCCACTTATGGGGCTGGAGGTCACTTATGGGGCACTGTGTGCTCCTCAAACTCACTTATGGGGCCCATTGGGACCCATTGAGACCATCAGAACTCAGTTATGGGGCAATCTGTGCCCCCCAAACCCACTTATGGGGCAATTTGGTACCCCAAACCTTAAGAAATGGGGTTTATGGGGGGATTTGGGACCCACTTATGGGGTGATTTTGACCCACTTATCGGGCTGGAGGTCACTTATGGGGCACTGTATGCCCCCCAAACTCACTTATGGGGCCCATTGGGACCCATTGGGACCATCAAAAGTCAGTTATGGGGCAATCTGTGCCCCCCAAACCCACTTATGGGGCAATTTGGTACCCCAAACCTTAAGAAATGGGGTTTATGTGGGGATTTGGGACCCACTTATGGGGTGATTTTGACCCACTTATGGGGCTGGAGGTCACTTATGGGGTTAAGTGCCCCTCAACTCACTTATGGGGCAATTTTGAACCCACTTATGGGGCTATTTATCACTTATGGGGCGATTTGGGACCCACTTACTGGGCTGGAGGTCACTTATGGGGCGATCTGTGCCCCCCAAACTCACTTATGGGGCAATTTGGGACCCCCAAACTCACTTATGGGGCAATTCTGACCCATTTATGGGGCGATTTGGGACCCCAAAGACCCCAACCCTTAAGAAATGGGGTTTATGGGGGGGTGATTTGGGACCCACTTATGGGGTGATTTGCCACTTATGGGGCAATTTGGGACCCACTTATGGGGCGATTTGTCACTTATGGGGCGATTTGGGACCCCCTAAACTCACTTATGGGGCGATTTGTCACTTATGGGGCGATTTGGGACCCCCTAAACTCACTTATGGGGCGATTTGGGACCCCAACTCATAAGAAATGGTGTCTATGGGGGGATTTGTGCCCCACTTATGGGGCTGGAGGTGACTTATGGGTTAATATGGGACCCCCAAACTCACTTATGGGACCCATTAGAACCCCCCAGAACTCACTTATGGGGCGATTCTGATCCACTTATGGGGCTGGAGGTCACATATGTGGTGATTTGGGATGTCCTAACCCACTTATGGGGCGCTATGGGACCCACTTATGGGGCTGGAGGTCACTTATGGTGCGATTCTGACACACTTATGGGGAGATTTGACACTTATGGGGCAATTTGGACCCGAAAGACTCCAACCCATAAGAAATGGGGTCTATGGGGGATTTTGTGACACACTTATGGGGCTGGAGGTCACTTATGGGGCGATCTGTGCCCCCCAAACTCACTTATGGGGTGACTGGGGACCCCCAAACTCACTTATGTGGCGATTTGGGACCCACTTATGGGGCGAGTTGTCACTTATGGAGCTGGAGGTCACTTATGGGGCAATCTGTGCCCCCAACTCACTTATGGGACCCATTAGGACCCCCAGAACTCACTTATGGGGCGATTTCAGACCTCCCAACCCCCAGAACACACTTATGGGGCAATTTATGACCCCAAAAGACACTTATGGGGCGATTTGGCTCCCACTTATAAGTCTGGAGGTGACTTATGGGGCGCTCTGTGCCCCCCAACGCACTTATGGGGCGATTTGGGACCCCAACCCATAAGAAATGGGGTCTATGGTGGGATTTGGGACCCCCAAACTCACTTATGAGGCGGTTTGGGACCTCAAAGACCCCAACCCTTAAGAAATGGGGTTTATGGGGCGATTTGGGACCTACTTATGGGGCTGGAGGTGACTTATGGGGAGATTTGTTCTTCCCAAACTAACTTATGGGGCAATATGAGACCCCCTGACTCCCCAGAACTCACTTATGGGGCGATTTGGGACCCAATTATGGGGCAATTTGTCACTTATGGGGCGATTTGGGACCCATTCAAACCCCCTAAACTCACTTACAGGGCAATTTGGGACCCACTTATGGTGCGATGTGTCACTTATGGGGCGATTTGGGACCCCCAAACTCACTTATGGGGCGATTTGGGACCCACTTATGGGGTGATTTGGGATCCACTTACGTGGCTGGAGGTCGCTTATGGGGCCATTTTTACCCACTTAGGGGGCGATTCTGATCTACTTATGGGTCTGGAGGTCACTTATGGGGTGATCTGTGCCCCCCAAACTCACTTATGTGGCAATTTGTGACCCCCAACTCACTTATGGGGTGATTTCGGACCCACCTATGGGGTGATTTGTCACTTTTGGGGCTCTGTGTGCCCCTCAAACTCACTTACTGGGTAATTTGTGACCCCAACCCATAAGAAATGGGGTTTATGGGGGGATCTGTGCCCCACTTATGGGGCTGGAGGTCACTAATGGGGCGATCTGTGCCCCCTAGACTCACTCATGGGGTGATTCTGACTCACTTATGGGGCGATTTGGGACCCCCAAACTCACTTATGGGGCGATTCTGACCCACTTATGGGGCTGGAGGTCACTTATGGGGCGATTTGTGACCCACTTATGGGGTGGTTTTGACCCACTTATGGGGCAATTTGGGACCCAATTATGGGGCGATTCTGACGCCCAAACTCACTTATGGGGCGATTCTGACCCACTTATGGGGAGGTTTTTACCCACTTATGGGTGCTTTGGGAGTCACTTATGGAGCTGGAGGTCGCTGAAGAGGTGATTTAGGACCACCAAAGTCACTTATGGGGCGATTTTGACCCACTTATGGGGCTGGAGGTCACTAATGGGTCAATCTGTGCCCCTCTGACCCCCCAGAACTCACATATGGGGCGATTTGGGACCCCCTAAACTCTCTGTCATGGTTTTGTAATTTTGTAATTTTGCTATCAGTATTCCACATCATAACATCATGTAAGGTATGGATACTCCTACTGAATGTGCAGTCCACAGAAGAAGACTAAGACTAAGAATACTAAGTCATGGGACCAGGACGCTATATAATCTCGTTCCCAGGCTGGAGTGCCCTCCTTCTTCTCTCGAACTTCTCAGAGAGTGGGAAGCGTTCCAGCCGTGTCGCCTAGAGTTCACAGTAGGCCTCTCGGTTTTCGGGGACTCTCTCTCTCTCTGTTTCATTCTATTTGTTAGCCTCAATTATATTATATTGTGTTATCTTGTATTTCGATATCATATTTAGTAAAATAAGCTTTTCCTCCTTAGATTGCCACTGTTTTTATCCCATTCCCTTTTTCCCCCTCCTTTCCGGGCCCCGTGGGGGTGGGCCCACGGGGTGGCTTCCCCTATCACGGGCATAGGTAAATCTAAGTAATCCATGACAGATTTTTTTGGAGGAGAATGTGGGCATAGAGCTTTTTAGCTTTTAGAACGACTCTCTCTTTGCTCTTAAAGAGCTTCGTTAGCTTCGTTACGGGAGTGTTATCTTTTTTTTAGCTGCTCACTGAGAACGTGACCTTGAAATACCAGACAAATTGTCAACATTAAGTGCAGCTGCACATTCTCAGCATTGCTATCTAACTTTTGTGTAGAAAACAAAGGGATTTTTTTCTCCCTTAGAGCAAAGCTAGCTAGCTCTGACTTTTACAGAGCCTGCCAGCTATGAATCCACTCTTCATCCCAGTTGCTCTGTTTAAGGGATTGAAAGCAATTATGATCTTCTCAAAGTACTGGTCAACTATTAACACCATAATTTGGTGTTGTGGAATTGTGCAGGTATATGGCATAATAAGGTGGATACTGATGGAGACACCTGCCTGGTACTTTTATGAGATGTGGTATGGTCCGAATTTTGTCATCTACACCCCAGATGGAATTGCGAATCTTACAAACACTTGCATCCCAGATGGAATTGGGAATCTTACAAGTACTTGCATCCCAGATGGAATGGGCAATTTTACAAACACCACCATGTTTAATCCATTGTACAGGCTAAAAATACCTGCTTTTTTTAGGTTGTACTCTCAGATTTCCTTTCAATAACTGAGATAGCGCTCATACTTGTATCCATGTTATCACTATCAATGAATGCATATGTATTCCTATGCATTCGTTCTATGCGGAAGTCTCCTCCAGAACCAGAGAAACCAGAGAATGATGACTGGCAGGGAATATGGAAAGGTTTAGGAAAAGTCTTAGAAGCATGGGGACCCACAGTGTCATGGGATTTCACGTTTGAACACCTAAGAGGTATCTATGGGCCTTTGGAATAGCTGCTGTAGATATGGACAACATTAAGCAGCTGTCTGTTTTGCCTGGCCTGTCAGAGGACCCGTCTGTTGTGGGGCTGCTACGAGTAAAAGAGCAGCAGGTACCGATTACTACAAAGACAGTGCACAGATGGCAGTATCGCACCAACAGGGATTCCTTGCTCCCCATTCATGATTTGATTCGCCAGTTGGAGAATCAGGAAGTGATCAGTAAAACTCACTCACCTTTTAACAGTCCCATATGGCCAGTGCGTAAAGCCAGTGGAGAATGGAGGCTGACAGTAGACTACCGTGACCTGAATGAGGTCACACCTCCATTGAGCGCTGCTGTGCCGGACATGTTGGAACTCCAGTACGAGCTGGAATCAAAAGCAGCCAAATGGTATGCCACCATTGACATTGCCAATGCCTTCTTCTCTATTCCTTTGGCTGCAGAATGTAAGCCACAGTTTGCCTTTACCTGGAGAGGTATTCAGTATATTTGGAACCGTTTGCCCCAGGGGTGGAAACAAAGCCCAACCATTTGCAATGGGTTGGTCCAAACTGTACTGGAACAGGGTGGTGCTCCTGAACACCTGCAGTACATTGATGACATTGTTGTGTGGGGTGATACAGCAGAAGACGTTTTCACAAAATGAGAGCAGATAATCCAAATTCTTCTACAAGCTGGCTTTGCTATTAAGCGAAGCAAAGTAAAAGGGCCTGCCCAGGAAATTCAGTTCTTAGGTATAAATTGGCAGGATGGACGTCGTCACATGCCAACAGATGTGATCGACAAAATCACTGCCATGTCTCCACCAACTAGCAAGAAAGAGACACAGTCTTTCCTGGGTGCAGTGGGCTTTTGGAGGATGCACATTTCAAACTACAGCCTCATTGTAAGCCCCCTTTATCAGGTGACGCGGAAGAAGAATGATTTTGCATGGGGCCCTGAGCAGCAGCAAGCTTTTGAACAGATTAAACAAGAGATAGCTCGTACTGTAGCCCTGGGGCCAGTACGGACTGGACAGGATGTAAAGAACATCCTCTATACTGCTGCTGGAGAGAAAGGCCCCACTTGGAGTTTGTGGCAAAGAGCCTCAGGAGAGACCTGAGGCCGACCCCTGGGATTCTGGAGTCGATCATATAAGGGGTCTGAAGAGTGCTACACTCCAACTGAGAAGGAGATCTTAGCCGCGTATGAGGGTGTTCAGGCTGCTTCCGAAGTAGTTGGGACTGAAACAGAGCTCCTTTTGGCACCTTGACTGCCAGTGCTGAACTGGATGTTCAAAGGACAGGTTCCCTCCACCCATCATGCTACCGATGACACCTGGAGCAAGTGGATTACGCTGATTACACAGTGAGCGTGAATGGGAAACCTCAATCGTCCAGAAATCCTAGAGGTAATCATGGACTGGCCTGAAGATAAAAAGTTTGGAACATCACCAGCAGAAGAGATATCATGTGCTAAAGAGTCCCCACCATAAAACGAATTACCAGAAAATGAAAAGAAATATGCCCTATTCACTGACGGATCATGTCGCATTGTAGGGAAGCATCGCAAATGGAAAGCTGCTGTGTGGAGCCCCACACAACAGGTTGCAGAGGCCACTGAAGGTAACGGAGAATCAAGTCAGTTTGCAGAGGTAAAAGCTGTCCAGCTGGCCTTAGATGTTGCTGAACGGGAGAGGTGGTCAATGCTGTATCTTTATACTGACTCATGGATGGTGGCAAATGCCTTATGGCGCTGGTTACAGCGGTGGGAACAAAATAACTGGCAACGGAGGGGTAAATCTGTTTGGGTCGCTGAACTATGGAAGGACATTGCTGCCCGAACAAAGAATATGGTTGTAAAGGTGCGTCACGTGGATGCACATGTGCCCAAAAGTCGGGCTACTGAAGAACAACAAAACAACCATCAGGTAGATAAAGCTGCCAGAATTGAGGTGGCTCACATCGACTTGGACTGGCAGAATAAGGGCGAATTATTTCTAGCTCGATGGGCTCATGAGACCTCAGGCCATCAAGGAAGAGACGCAACATATAAGTGGGCCAGAGACCGAGGGGTGGACTTAACCATGGACGCTATTGTGCAGATTATTCATGATTGTGAAACATGTTCCATAATTAAACAAGCCAAAAGGATGAAACCTCTCTGGGAGGAATGGCGATGGCAAAAGTATAAATATGGGGAGGAGTGGCAGGTTGATTATATCACCTTGCCATGATCTCGCAGTGGTAAGTATTATGTACTCGCCATGGTAGAGGCAACCACTGGGTGGCTTGAAACATACGCAGTACCCCATGCTACTGCTCGAAACACCATATTAGGTCTTGAGAAAGAAGTCCTGTGGCGACATGGCACCCCAGAAAGAATTGAATCTGATAATGGGACACATTTCAAAAGTTCTCTTATAAATACTTGGGCCAAAGATCATGGCATTGAGTGGATTTTTCATATTCCCTACCATGTACCAGCATCTGGTAAAATTGAACGAAATAATGGGTTGTTGAAAACTATGTTGAAAGCAATGGGTGGTGGAACATTTAAGCACTGGGAGAAGAATCTGGCAGAAGCCACTTGGTTGGTGAATACTAGAGGATCTGTCAATCGTGATGGTCCTAGCCAATCTAGCCCCCTATACACTATAGAAGGAGATAAGGTCCTTGTTGTACATGTAAAGAACATGTTGGGAAAAGCTGTTTGGGTCCTTCCAGCTTCTGGAAAGTGCAAACCTATCCGCGGAACTGTCTTTGCCCAGGGACCTGGGTGCACTTGGTGGGTAATGCAGAAGGATGGGGATGTTCAATGTGTACCACAAGGGAATTTGATGCTAGGGGAGTGCAGTCAATAATTTTATGTATCTATATATATATGTTTGCATGTGTAGTGTATTTTAGTTATTATAGTTGTACATTTATTTATGTTACATGCAATTCTACTATTTAGCTATCATAGTTTTACATACGTGTATATATATATGTATATATATATTAATCATGATGTAATAATGTAGAATAAGGGGTGGAATGTCGTGGTTTTGTAATTTTGTAATTTTGCTATCAGTATTCCACATCATAACATCATGTAATGTATGGTTACTTCTATTGAATGTGCAGTCCACAGAAGAAGACTAAGACTAAGACTAATATCCCAGAGAACAACAGGGGTAATAATAAGTCACGGGACCAGGACGCTATATAATCTCCCAGGCTGGAGTGCCCTCCTTCTTCTCTCGAACTTCTCAGAGAGTGGGAAGCGTTCCAGCCGTGTCGTCTAGAGTTCACAGTAGGCCTCTCGGTTTTCGGGGGCTCTCTCTCTCTGTTTCATTCTATTTGTTAGACTCAATTATATTATATTGTGTTATCTTGTATTTCGATATCATATTTAGTAAAATAAGCTTTTCCTCCTTAGATTGCCGCTGTTTTTATCCCATTCCCCTTTTCCCCCTCCTTTCTGGGCACCGAGGGGGGGCCCACGGGGTGGCATCCCCTGACACGGGCATAGGTAAATCTAAGTAACCCGTGACAAAGTGTCCCATAGCTGCACCATAAATGCCCCATAGCTGCCTCATAAGCGCCCCATAGCTTCCCCATAAGTGCCCCATAGAAACCCCATAAGTGCACCATAGCTGCCCTATTGCTGTACAATAGCATACTTATAAGTGCCCAATAACTGCCCCATATTTGCCACATATAAGCCCCATAGCTGCCCCAGAGCAGCCCCATAAGTGCCCCATAACTGCCCCATAAGTGTCCGATAGCTGCCCCATAAGTTCTCCATAAGTGCCCCATAGCTTCCACATTAGTGCAAAATAAGAGCCCCAAAGCTGCCCCATAGCTACCACATAAGTGCAAAATAAGAGCACCATAAGTGCCCCAAAGCAGCCCCATATGAGCCTCATAAGTGCCCCATAGCTGCCCCATAGTAGCCCCATATGTGCTCCATAGTAGCCCCATTACTGCCTCATAGCAGACCCACAACTGCCCCATAGCTGCCCCATAAGTGCCCCATAGCTGCCCCATAGATGCCCAGTATGTGTTTCATTGACGTCCCATAGCAGCTACATAAGTGCCCCATATCTGCCCCATAAGTGCCCCATAGCTGCCCCATAAGTGCCCCATAGCTGCCCCATAGATGACCAGTAAGTGTCCCATAGACGTCCCATAGCAGCTACAAAAGTGCCCCATAGCAGCCCCATAAGAGCCCTATAGCTGCCCCATTACTGCACCATTGCAGCCCCATATGTGCCCCATAGCAACCATAGGCTGGGAGATGAGCTGCTGGAGAGGAGCTCTGCTGAGAGGGACCTGGGTGTCCTGGTGGATGACAGGTAGGCCATGAGCCAGCAGTCTGCCCTTGTAGCCAAAAAGGCCAATGGCATTCTGGGGTGCATTAAGAAGAGCGTGTCCAACAGGTAGAGGGAAGTGATCCTCCCCCTCTATTCTGCCCTGGTGAGGCCTCATCTGGAGTAGTGTGTCCAGTTCTGGGCTACCAAGAACAAAAAAGACAGGGACCTCTTGGAAAAAGTCCAGTGAACTAAGTTTGTTTAGCCTTGAGAAAAGAAGACTGAGAGGGGACCTGATCCAGGTCTACAAATATCTGAGGTGTGGGGTACAAAGGGGCGAGGCCAGACTCTCTTCAGCAGTGTTTGGAGACAGGACAAGGGGAAATGGCCAGAAAAAAAGAGCATAGGAAATTCTGCACAAATATGTGCAAGAACTTCTTTATGGTGAGGGTGACGAAGCACTGGAACATGATGCCCAATTGGGTTGTGGAGTTTCCTTCTCTGGAGAAATTCAAGACCCACCTGGATGCCTACCAGTGTAACCTGGTGTAGGGAACCTGATTTGGCAGGGGGGTTGGACTCAAGTATCTCTGGATGTCCCTTCCAACCCCTACGATTCTGTGATTCTGTATATATCACAGTTATAGTCTTCAATGCATCGTTTAAACACCACCGATTACCTGACATGCCATGACCCTTGGCGAGCCCTCATTTGCACCTACTCTGTGGTTGTGTTGTACAACATGACTGGAGTGGTTTGAGTACTGGCAGATGAGGAGGATGAGGAAGAGGAGGAACTTCAGAGGAGCTGCACCCTCCATTGGCCACTAACCAAGGTCACCGGGATAGCAGTAATGACTGAGGTTCTTAGCATGCTCAAAAGGAATAGAACCTCTGACGGGAAAAAGAAAACTACTACTGCCCGGCAGCGAGTGAAGGATGCTGTGCAGAGGCACGTAGGGTACATCATTCGCGACTTCTGGGGCAGCAAGGTGGATATCTCTGAATTCTGGAATTAATTGTGGTTCGGCGGTGAGATCTGAAGTTCAGAGTTTCACTAGGATTGACTGCTTGTTCAGACTGGGCCCTTCTCATATCCTACATCTTGCGATGAGACACAGGGCACATGTGGGATATGAACTTCACAGAATGCTTGCACCGCATGTAGAGCCTGGGATCTTCTGTCCCCATGTCTTTCATTTAACATCATACAGATCTCCATCCCACTGCCCCAGGAAGGGTCCTGAGCCAACGTGAGAGACAGGATCTCTCTACCACTGGTCTTGCAATCAGGGCTTGACCTGTCTGCTTCGTAAGGCAAAGATGAGGTTTCTTAGCATGCCAGTGCCTTTCCCTGCCTGTAGTCATGGCTTCCAACTACCTTCTCTAACAAGTCCCTTGGGAAGCTTGCATGATAATGGCCTTCAGTGGGCCCATTAATACTCCAAGATACTTCACTGTTACTTCTGACTTTGTCTTGCTGAGCACTTTGTGCAAACTTCTCTCTGCACTGGAGGTTGATGGACTCAGCATCTAAAGCGCCCTGGGGTCCATTATAACCTAAAGAGTCTCCTGTGCTTTGTGCCTTCCTGTCATCTTCTCCAGGTTTTCAGAACTTATTCAGCAAAAAGGTGGGATATCTGGAGAGAGCTTAAAGAGAAAGTATCCATTATAAATTTATTGTCTATTTATTTATAGTTGGGTTTAAAGAAGACATTAAAGCAGCACTGTGCAAGTGATACCAATCCAGGATGTCCCAATGAGTTCTGTACTGTTACTGTGTTGACAAAGGTCCTTCTCAACCTCCCTACCCAATTTCTGCTCACAATGTACCTATGGGACTTGCATCACTTTTCCTCACATCACTCTTCTCCTCTGCAGTCACCCGTTCAGTGTTAAAACTGCTTTGCACCAACTCCCACTGACTTTCCTCAGAGAACCAGCTACACATGGAAAAGGAAAGATTTCTCTTTTTTATCTGGCCAGCAAACGGAAGGAAAGGTGATGCAATTGAATGAACAGTAAAACACAGTGATCAACTGCATGCCATGTTCAAGCTGCATCTATTGAAGTTTGTCTTTCATATGGAATACTTTTAAAAGAAATGATTTAGACTGAGATAGGAAGGGATAGATTAAATCACAGTGAAGGAGTTGACAACAGAGGCCATCAGACACTGGGAGATGGAGCAAATTCCAGTAATCTCCCTGGGATAGATCAGCCAGGTAGTTGAGAGGTATCAACTTAAAATTGATCAGGACTTGTGAGTATTTCACACATTGAGACGGGTTAACACATTCTCATTGATTTCTATCTTTGTCTCCAACTCTGTTTTTCACTTTTGCTGACATTAATGAACATCTTTCAGACTTCGTGCCCTAATAAAAAAGAGACAGTGATTGAGAAAAAGTATAAGAAGAAAAAGAAAAAGAATAGATAGGAAGGGATAGATCAAATCACAGTGAAGGAGTTGACAACACATTCCATCAGACTTTGGGGAGATGGAACAAATTCCAGTAATCCCCCTGAAAGTCAGAAATCAGACAGATAATTGGGAGGTATCTGACTGAACAAAGAGCAAGGGATGGAGAAATCTGGAGGGCAGTGGGAGTAGTGTTTGCCCAGATGGCCTGCTGAAAACATGCCCTTAACCATGGCCATTTATTTAGGAGAGCTGAAGACACCTGGAGGATGAGACACATCAAATAGGCAGCAGGAAAGATCAGCGGTGGCACTGGGATTTAGTCACAGGGCATTGGCACTGGCACCACTGTCTGTGCCCCTGAACCTGAAGGCATTTGTTGTAGAGAGTGTTTTTTACAGTTAGTTAGCTGAGAAGGGTCGTAAACATGTTGCAGTTAATCTGACAGTCATGCCACCTGCAAGGGCAGCGAGAATAACAAGATGCCCTGGGATGGTGAGAAACTAGCCATGGTTCTGGGAACTCAGCAAGGGAGCAGCTTTCAGTTGATAACAACAAGCCATTAAGATACTCAGGGATGGTATGTAATTGGGAACCAATGATAAACTCAACTTTTGCAATATGTATGAGCTAATTATCTGTATTATAAATGTACATGCAGACAAGGAATAAATGAGATTAGCTGATCGTATGTCAATGACAGGTGTGGTCGTTTGCTTTTCTCCTGCCGTTCTGCAACAATTTCTGACCAGCAAACACAGTCCTGAAAAACACTGTAGTTACAGAAAAAGAAAAAAAGAAAAAAAAAAAAAGAAAAAAAAAGACATCAAATCACCTCAAAGATTTATATTTACAACTTAAAATGGAACAAGACTCATGAGAATTTCTCATGTTGAGGAGGGTTAAAAAGTTTTCATTGATTTCCATCTTTCTCTTCAATTATTTGTTTCAGATTTATGGACATTTATGATCAACTATTAAGCTTACAGCCTCAAAATAAATAAATAAATAGAAAGAGATACATTCGCATCTTGCACATGGCCTGATGCCCCTTTGACATTCACAGTTCCCAAAAGTCCTTCCGTGCCGGAGAGTATGAGATCCAGCAGAGCACCTCTCCTCTTGGTTCCTCCACTGCTTGGTCAAGAAGCTGCCATCTGTGCTCTCCAGGGATCTGCTGGATGCCACATGCCCTGCTGTGCTGTCCCTGCAGCAGATACTGGAGTGAAAAAGTACACCAAATGGGACAAGGGACAGACAACATCAGATTCCTATCTGTCTGCAGAGGGCACCTTCCATTTACTCTCCCTGATCAGGAAGACAGGAAAAGACACTGATGGTCTCCTCTGTTTGCCATTTCCATTAGCTCTGACCTGTCTGCTCTTCCATCCCCAGGCAGAGCTCAGTGCACTCTCACAGAGGGCAGTCGCCCTTCTTTGTCTCCTCGCCCATCCATCCTAAAGACTCGGTATCCCCCTTGTGCTACAGTGCAGTTGTGGAAGCCATTAAACTGTGTCCCCATGGTCCAAACAGGAGCTCAGGCCAGCAGCTCTACCAAGATTTCTAGCTTCTCGTGTGTTGGTGTTTGCATTAGTGCAAAACCACAGAAGTAAACATCCTCACTGAAAAGCATCACTGGACATAGCTGGACTGGATAGCTCATCTATGGTATCAGTGTGCAGAAGGTGGCACACAGACATTAGACCGATCGTGGGTCTTGGAGGTGACGTAGCAGCACAGACACACCATGGGCAAGGCTTTCCTGAAGGCCCTGTGCTGCTTTTGAAGCAGCATGTGAATTCACCAGACAGCTGGTGCTATCTGCTCTCTGGACCTCAGCTGATGCCCAGGAAGGAGGTGTCTATCTCAGGGACTTCCCACACAGTTTAGAAGCAATGGCACACATCAGGAGCAGCCCAGGCACCTTGGGAATCACCCAGAGTCTGTGTGTGAGCAGCTGCCTCCCCGCTGAAGGACTGAGGACCCAGAGCAGGAACTCACATGCAGGCAACTCCTTGTTCACTTCTTAAATGAACCAGAGGAATCCCAGGTCCTGTGGTTCTGTGGGGAGCTGAATCCCATTTCAGCTCCAGGATTTCTGTCAAGGGATGAGACTCCTGCACTGCCTCAGCTGGATCACTGTCCTGCACAGGGCAAGTCCAAACCTCACCTTCCTTGTCTGGGTGCCCTTATTGTTTCATCAAATGATCTCTGGGAGCACTCCCCATATGTCTCCAATCAGTCACTGACCACTGGACATGTGGTGGTTAATTGAGGAAATTTCAACACACAGTCACGATGCTGTTGTCTTTCAGGAGCTATTGGCTACGAGGACCGAGGGACATGTCAGGGAAGGTGACTGGGAAGGATAAAAATGACTTCATCTGTTGCTGAGCTGGGCCGGGCTCCTGGGACACATGGAGCACATAAAAGTGGGCAGAGCTGCAGAGAGACAGCTGTGCCCAGGAGCAGCTCTCGTGCACAGCACAGCCTGCAGGTGACAGAAGGAGAGGAGAGAAACTGGAGAGAGCTTGCAGGATGTGGGTGGTGTGAGCGGGCTGCGAGCTCTCTGCAGGAGCATTGCTCAAAGACCATGACAAGGTAAGTCTCACTGCAGACCGTGAGCTGCTTTTCACAGAGGGTTAACTTAATTTGGAATATCCCATAGCAGATCTGGATGTAGGCACTGCATGTTTCTTTACTGTTTTAAAAGCCTTCTGCTCTAGCCGAGGGCTTCCGTGCTGCAGTGTCAGAGCACAGCCCTGAGGGCTGCGTGTCCCAGCACGGCTGCAGGCTGTGCAGCCGGGGCTGCAGGCGGGTGCCCAGGGCTGTCCTGCAGAGCAGGGTCCCTGCTGTGCCCCAGGGGCTGTGTGCCGGGTATGGGACTCAGCCACCTGCCCGGCTCAGCACTCAGCCTGCCCGGGGAGCTGCCCAGGGTGCTGTGGGGAGTCGTGTGGGGGGAAGGAGCCCTCCGGCAGGGCTTGTGCTGCCACAGCTGCTGCCTGGGGCAGGGGATCACAGCTCCACTGCACAACAGTATGTTTCTGATGTTGCTTTGCCGGAGGAGATCCAAGGCAGGGGTTTTCAATTTCTTATTCTGGGGGAACGCATAAAGGATTGGAGGCAGAAA
The DNA here is from genome assembly GCF_054131305.1 of Coturnix japonica. Lineage (NCBI taxonomy): Eukaryota > Metazoa > Chordata > Aves > Galliformes > Phasianidae > Coturnix > Coturnix japonica. Next base: position 495,387 of record NC_140700.1, read on the forward strand.
TGTAAAAGGGGCTGTCACAGCTCTGAGAAATTTTCTTCAATCAATTCCTTGTTTCCTGAACAGTCACACATGATGTGCTCTCAGTCTCCCATTTCTCGAAGGATGGAACCAATTGAAAATATCCTCATTTTCTGTAGACATGAATAATTCACTTAACCTGCAAACAGGCACCTTTTTAGAATTCACACTGAATAGCACAGAGGCTGTTTTTGGGGCTCTAAGAGCAGTTGGGTTAAAGATATGAGACATTAAACAGATGAAAATATCCAGGGAGGCAGGATAAGAAAATAAGTGGAAGGTTAGAGCTCCATATGCTGCTTCTGCTTAAGGAATGCTGAAATACATGAAATTAAATGCAAGTAATGGTGCTAAGTGTACACTTTTGTAGGAGAACGAAACATTTTATATTATAGCAGGAGGAGTGTCTCTGAGAATGGTCTGGACATATCATTATCTTCTGCACTCTGAGCAGGACTCCAATCCCAGGAACAGCAGATGCCCAACAGCAGCTCCATCAGCGAGTTCCTCCTGCTGCTGTTGGCAGACACGTGGCAGCTGCAGCTCCTCCACTTCTGGCTCTTCCTGGGCATCTACCTAGCTGCCCTCCTGGGCAACGGCCTCATCAGCACAGCCATAGTATGCAATACTAGGAACAGCTACAGGACCTGTAGCAGGAGTGACTGCAGAGCTCTTTATAAGAAGTGGAGTGGCAGCGGGTTCTGTCAGCAGATCCAGCTCTCTTCCCATTGATGATGCTGAAGAATGTTAAACACAGCTCAGCAGGTGTGAGCCAGGCCCTCGCACACTGCAGTTATTTGTGCCTGTTTGAGATCTCCAGGGTTTCATCAGACCTGCCCCCAGTATTCTACCAGTTTATCAGGATCCTGCAGTTGCTCAGGGATGAAGTTCCAAAGCCCTGGGGGTGCCCACCACTCCAGGCAGCTGCCTAGATCATCCCACACCCCCTGCCATGCAGAGCCTTCTCACCTTGGGGCAGATCTCTCACTGATATTCCTGAATAATTGTTTAACCTCAATAATAGATTCATAAAATCACCAATGTTGGAAAATGCCTAAAAGATCATCCAAACCAACCATTCACCTATTACCAATAGCTCCCACTACACCATGTCCCTCAGTGCAATATCCAATCACTCCTTGAATACCTCTGGGCTTCAGCTGCCAATTTTATCGTGGTACAAACTGAGTTCAAACAGCATAGCAAAATAAATACCCTAATCCAGCATCCAGAGTTCACAAATAATGCAGCAGGGAAAACTAGCAGCAAGCAAGGAGCTGTGCAATGCAGCTTCATGAGAAGACTCAGCATGCTCCACACATAGGGAAACAATCAGCATCATGGCCAGCAGTTCTCCAACTCCCACGAAGCCCTGTCCGCTCTGGATAGATGTGCTGTTATCTCAACCCTTGGAGACTCACATCAGGCACCAAAATGATGGTGGATGTTGAACCAAACATGTGGCTCAGCAGCACACAGTGCTTTGTGCACTGCCCCATTCCTAATGGGATGGGGATGAGAACTGGGAAAAAAAAAACAACTTGTGGGTTGTAACAAAGCAATTTACTAAGAGAGATAAAAGCAGACATGTAATAGTTATCACTATATATCTGTTGATATGGAATTGTATGTAACAACTGATGCACAAGCACTTGCTCAGCACCACCAGACTGATGCCCAGCTGGGCCCTGGGCAGTGAAGAGACTGAGATTATCTCCCACCCCTTTCAATACAATTTCTGCTTGCTGTCAGGTGATAGAGAACGTCCCTTTGGCCACTTTCAGTCAGCTGTCCTCACTCTGTTCCCTCCGAGCTCCACGTGCCCTCCACTGACCTTGGCCTTGGCTCCGTACAACACTGCTTAGCAGCAGCTGTAAACATCAGAGTGTTATCAGTGGTTTTCTCAAAGAACCAAAACACTGCACCGTAGCGGACAGTCTGAAGAAAACAATTCCATCCCAGCTGTAACTCAGATTCCTGCCTGTCCTCCTTCTCTTGTTCTTCCTGATCAGGAAGCAAGGAACAGAATCTGCTGCTATCCTCTTTGTACCTTTTCCATAAGTTCTCAGCTGGCTCCTCTGCCATTCCTAGGCAGAGCTCAGCGCACTCTCAAGAAGGGCAGCAGCCTTTCCTCATCTTCCTTGCCCATCAATCATGAAGTGTCAGTACCTGCTTTGCTACAGTTCAGAGGTGGGAACCATTCCACCATGTCTCTGTGAGACAAGAAAGACCCTAGGCCTGCAAATGCACAGTGATTTCGAGCTCACTAAGTGAATGTTTGTGGTCCTCCCATTAGTGTAAAGACTCTTCAGAAAGCATCCCTTCCAGAAGCATGTTTTTATTTTGCCTGGCTGGGCCTTGCATCTACACTGTGGTACTGGTGTTCAGAATGTGTCACACAGGTACAAGACCCATTGTGGGGCTCAAAGTTTTCTGTCAAGCACTGACACTACCAGGACATGGCTTTCCCGAAGGTCCTCAGCTGCATTTGCCAGCTGGCTGGGGGTGTGCTGGAGATCCCAGGGAACTGCCATTCTGTTGTTATACAAGAAGAATTTTACAGAACATCAGCCATGGATCAAGATAAGTATTTAACAGAGCAGCAGCTGCAGAGCAGGATAAACAGCATGAGAACCAAGGACACCTCTAGGAAAAGAATGAATGGCTTGTGGCTTTAAAGCAGGGTTTTAGGGTTCTTACTGCAGATGCTTCCCTCCTATTAGTGTGTGTGATTTCTGAACGCCCTTGTCTGTGTACTATAAAAGTACGGCACTTCGGGCAATAGATGGACGCAGCTATATTTCACCATATCTGTGTGTGGCTGTTTGTCCTAGAACACTGACCCTTGTCTTCAGGTTCACCAACAAGTGGGGGCCTGCAATGTCATGGGATTTCACTCCTGAACACCTGTGGGATCCCAAGAAACTAAGCCAGTATTTGAGTCAGGGAGGCTGCAGCCTAGATAGGTCTGAGTACTACTTATTTGGGGCTTGGCTTGTGCTTACCGTGCTCTATATAACACTGTTCTGGAAAGAGAGTTTCCAAGCTGAGGTTCAAGCCAAAAAGGGAAATCCCCAAGTCAATTCTGATCAGTCACAGGAGGCACCAGTAACAATATAAGTTGCCCCTGTGGAAAGCAAGAAATGGAAATGGGTGTCCTCATGTCTAGGACGGAAAAAAGAAGCAGAGGAGGAGGCAGCAGAAGATCCCAGTGATGGGTCTGGATCAACACCGAGAAAGGCAAAAGGAAAGTTAAGAAACACAAAGAAGAGAGTGATGAGGAGGAAATCTCTATTACTGTTTGTTGACCCATGAAGATGACTGAAATCCAAGGCATAAGAAAGGAGTTTACGTGCTGCCAGAACGAATCTCTTGTTACCTGTTTGCTTTGCTGTTGGAACAGTGGAGCCGGTAGCTTGTTTCTAGATGGTAACGAAGGTCGTCAACTAGGAGGCATTTCCACAGACCAACTATTGACAGATGGATGAACAGATGCATGGATGGGGCTGCCACCATCTGGGAGTGACCACGGGGAAGACATGAAGAAGTGGCATGATCAGCCTACACTTGTACTATGAGGACGGGTGAGGGAACTACAAAACAGACCAACCATTAGTACGGCTGCTCCTGTTATCACAGGTAATGAATAGAGGGACCTTGCCCTCAGTCAGGGGAGGGAGAGGGATAATAGAGTTTATTGGACTGTGTGGATTCTATGGCCTGGCACATCAGTACCACAGGAATATAAGTCGCTGGTGGATGCCGGCGCACAGTGCACCCTAATGCCCTCCAGTCATGAAGGGACAGTATCAGTCCATATTTCTGGAGGGACTGGGGGCTCTCAAGAATTGACTGTGCTGGAGGCTGAAATAAGCCTCACTGGTAAAGACTGGCAAAAACATCCTATTGTGACTGGCCCAGGGGCTCCATTCATACTTGGTACTGATTAGCTCAGAAAGGGGCATTTCAAGGATCCCAAGGGGTAACGATGGGCCTTTGGAATAGCTGCTGAAGATATGAACAACATTAAGCAACTGTCTGTTTTGCCTGGCCTGTCAGAGGACCCGTCTGTTGTGGGGCTGCTACGAGTAAAAGAGCAGCAGGTACCGATTACTACAAAGACAGTGCACAGATGGCAGTATCGCACCAACAGGGATTCCTTGCTCCCCATTCATGATTTGATTCGCCAGTTGGAGAATCAGGAAGTGATCAGTAAAACTCACTCACCTTTTAACAGTCCCATACAGCCAGTGCGTAAAGCCAGTGGAGAATGGAGGCTGACAGTAGACTACCATGGCCTGAATGAGGTCACACCCCAATTGAGCGCTGCTGTGCCGGACATGTTAGAACTCCATTGTGAGCTGGAGTCAAAAGCAGCCAAATGGTATGCCACCATTGACATTGCCAATGCCTTCTTCTCTATTCCTTTGGCCGCAGAATGTTGGCCACAATTTGCCTTCGCCTGGAGGGGCATTCAGTATACTTGGAACCGTTTTCTTCAGGGCTGAAAACACAGCCCAACCATTTGCCATGGGTTGATCCAAACTGTATTGGAACAGGGTTATGCTCCTTAACACCTGCAGTACATTCATGACATTATTGTGTGGGGTGAAATAGCAGAGGAAGTTTTCACAAAATGAGAGCAGATAATCCAAATTCTTCTACAAGCTGGCTGTGCTATTAAGCGAAGCAAAGCAAAAGGGCCTGCCCAGGAAATTCAGTTCTTAGGTATAAATTGGAAGGATGGACGTCGTCAAATCCCAACAGATGTGATTGACAAAATCGCTGCCATGTCTCCACCAACTAGCAAGAAAGAGACACAGTCTTTCTTAGTTGCAGTGGTCTTTTGGACAGCATGTTCCAAACTTCAGCTTCATTGTAAGCCCCCTTTATCAGGTGACACGGAAGAAGAAGAATGATTTTGCATGGGGCCCTGTGCAGCAGCAGGCTTTTGAAGAGATTAAACAAGTGATACCCCGTGCCGTGGCTCTGGGGACACTACGGACGGGACAGGATGCATCCTCTACATTGCTGCTGGAGAGAAAGGTCCCACTCAGAGTTTGTGGAAAAGAGCCTCAGGAGAGACCCGAGACCGACCCCTGGGATTTTGGAGTTGAGCATACAAGGGGTCTGAAGAGTGCTACACTCCAACTGAGAAGGAGATCTTAGCCATGTATGAGGGAGTTTGGGCTTCTTCCGAAGTAGTTGGTACTGAAACGCAGCTCCTTTTGGCACCTGGGCTGCCAGTGCTGAACTGGATGTTCAAAGGACAGGTTCCCTCCACCCATCATGCTACCAATGTCACCTGGAGCAAGTAGATTATGCTGATTACACCACGAGCGTGGATGGGGAACCTCAATCTTCCAGGAATTTTAGAGGTGTTCATGGACTGGCCAGAAAGTAAAAAGTTTGGAACATCACCAGCAGAAGAGGTGTCACGTGCTAAAGAGGCCTCACCATACAACAAACTACCAGAAAATGAACAGAAATATGCCCTGTTCACTGACGGATCATGTCGCATTGTAGGGAAGCATAGCAAATGGAAAGCTGCTGTGTGGAGCCCCACACGACAGGTTGCAGAGGTTACTGAAGGTAAAGGAGAATCAAATCAGTTTGTAGAGGTAAAAACTGTCCAGCTGGCCTTAGATGTTGCTGAACGGGAGAGGTGGCCAATGCTGTATCTTTATACTGACTCATGGATGGTGGCAAAAGCCTTATGGGGGTGGTTGCAACAGTGGGAAAGGAGGGGTAAACCTATTCGGGCTGCTGAACTGTGGAAGGACTTTGCTTCCCAAGCAAAGAATATGGTTATAAACGGCGTCATAAACATGCCCATGTACCCATGTGTTGGGCTACTGAAGAACTGCAGAATAACAATCAGGTAGAAAGAGCTGCCAGAATTGAGGTGGCTCAAATTGGCGTGGACTGGCAGAACAAGGGAAAGCTATTTCTAGCCCTCTGGGCCCATGAGACCTCGGGCCATCAAGGAAGAGATGAGACATATACATGTGCTAGAGACTGAGGGGTGGATTTAACTATGGACGCTATTGCACAGATTATTCATGACTGTGAATCATGTGACGTAATTAAACAAGCCAAGAGGATGAAACCTCTCTGGGAGGAAGGGCGATGGCAGAAGTATAGTTATGGGGAGGTATGGCAGGTTGATTATATCACCTTGCCATGATCTCGCAATGTTAATTGTTATTTGCTTACAAGGGTGGAGGCAACCACTGGGTGGCTCGAAACATATGCAGTACCCCATCCTACTGCCAGAAAAACTATACTGGGTCTGGAGAGGCAAATCCTGTGGTGACATGGCACCCTAGAAAGAACGGAGTCTGACCATGGGATTCATTTCAAAAATTCACTTGTGGATACCTCGGCCAGAGAACATGGCATTGAGTGGATTTATCATATCTCATATCATGCACCAGCCTCTGGTAAGTTTGAATGCTACAACGGGTTGTTAAAAACCATATTGAAAGCAATGTGAGGTGGAACATTTAAGAACTGGGAGAAGCATTTGGCAGAAGCCACCTGGATAATTAACACCAGAGGATCTGTCAATCGTGATGGTCCTACCCAATCCAGCTCCCTACATACTGTAGAAGAAGATAAGGTCCCTGTTGTACATGTAAAGAGCATGTTGGGAAAAGCTGTCTGGGAGCTTCCAGCCTCTGGAAAGTGCAAAACCTGTTCATGGAACTGTCTTTGCCCAGGGACCTGGATTCACTTAGTGGGTGATGCAGAAAGATGGGGATGTTCAATGTGTACCACAAGGGAATTTGATGTTGGGGGAGTGCAGTCAGTAATTCCATGTGTATAAATACCTTCGTGTTTAATGCATTTTAATTACTGTTTATGTGCATACAGATATGTTTTCTAAGCATGATATAGTGATGTTGAATAAAGGGTGAAATGTCTTGGTTTTGTCATTTTTCCTATTGGTATTCCACATATCGTAGTTAGTAAAACAAGTTTTCCTCCTTAGGTCGTTGCTGCTGCTCTGTTTCTTTCCTTGAGCCCAGCTCCCATCTCCCTTTTCCCTTTTCCCTTCCCATTTCTTTAAGGCCAAGTGGCCCACGGGTCTACTGCCCCCCCTGTCATGGATGCAGACTGATCTAGATAACTCCATGACAGTGCCAGCAAGGAGACCAGCCCTGATACAGCCATTCATATTGCTGGCTACTGATTGCTGTCCTGAAGTGCTGCTGTAGAGACAACAGGACTGTTGTGAGACATGCAAAACCTTCAGGACTGCACAAATGTGAGGACTTGAGAGCACTGTGGCAGAGAAAACAGATCAGGATTGAAAAGAGCACATTGTGCTGCAGTCTGTGGCTGTACCTCCCCCAAACCTAGTGTCATGGTTTTGTAATTTTGTAATTTTGCTATCAGTATTCCACATCATAACATCATGTCAAGTATGGATACTTCTGTTGAATGTGCAGTCCACAGAAGAAGACTACATATCCCAGAGAACAACAGGAGTAACAATAAGTCACGGGACCAGGACTCTATATAATCTCGTTCCCAGGCTGGAGTGCCCTCCTTCTTCTCTTGAACTTCTCGGAGAGTGGGAAGCGTTCCAGCCGTGTCGCCTAGAGTTCACAGTAGGCCTCTCGGTTTTCGGAGACTCTCTCTCTCTCTGTTTCGTTCGATTTGTTAGCCTTAATTATATTATATTGTGTTATCTTGTATTTCGATATCATATTTAGTAAAATAAGTTTTTCCTCCTTAGATTGTCGCTGTTTTATCCCACTCCCCTTTTCCCCCTCCTTTCCGGGCCCCAGGGGGGGGGCCGTGGGGTGGCTTCCCCTGTCACGGGCATAGGTAAATCTAAGTAACCCGTGACAGATTTTTTGGTGGAGAATGCGGGCATAGAGCTTTTTAGCTTTTAGAACTACTCTCTCTTTGCTCTTAAAGAGCTTCGTTACGGGAGTGTTGGGAGTGCTATCTTTCCGTAGCTGCTCACGGAGAACGTGACCTTGAAATACCAGAAAAATTGTCAACATTAAGGGCTGCTGCACATTCTCAGCATTGCTATCTAACTTTTGTGTAGAAAACAAAGGGATTTCTTTCTCCCTTAGAGCAAAGCTAGCTAGCTCTGACTTTTACAGAGCCTGCCAGCTATGAATCCACTCTTCATCCCAGTTGCTCTGTTTAAGGGATTGAAAGCAATTATGATCTTCTTAAAGTATTGGTCAACTATTAACACCATAATTTGGTGTTGTGGAATTGTGCAGGTATATAGCCTAATAAGGTGGATACTGATGGAGACACCTGCCTGGTACTTTTACAAGATGTGGTATGGTCAGAATTTTGGCATCTACACCCCAGAAAGAATTGAATCTGATAATGGGACACATTTCAAAAATTCTCTTATAAATACTTGGGCCAATGATCATGGCATTGAGTGGATTTATCATATTCCCTACCATGCACCAGCTTCTGGTAAAATTGAACGATATAATGGGTTGTTGAAAACTATGTTGAAAGCAATGGGTGGTGGAACATTTAAGCACTGGGAGAAGAATCTGGCAGAAGCCACTTGGTTGGTGAATACTAGAGGATCTGTCAATCGTGATGGTCCTAGCCAATCTAGCCCCCTACACACTGTAGAAGGAGATAAGGTCCCTGTTATACATGTAAAGAACATGTTGGGAAAAGCTGTTTGGGTCCTTCCAGCTTCTGGAAAGTGCAAACCTATCCGTGGAACTGTCTTTGCCCAGGGACCTGGGTGCACTTGGTGGGTAATGCAGAAGGATGGGGATGTTCAATGTGTGCCACAAGGGAATTTGATGCTAGGGGAGTGCAGTCAATAATTTTATGTATCTATGTATATATATATATGTTTGCATGTGTAGTGTATTTTAGTTATTATAGTTGTACATTTAGTTATGTTACATGCAATTCTGCTATTTAGCTATCACAATTTTACATACGTGTATATATATGTATATATTAACCATGATGTAATAATGTAGAATAAGGGGTGGAATGTCATGGTTTTGTAATTTTGTAATTTTGCTATCAGTATTCCACATCATAACATCATGTCAAGTATGGATACTTCTGTTGAATGTGCAGTCCACAGAAGAAGACTACATATCCCAGAGAACAACAGGAGTAACAATAAGTCACGGGACCAGGACTCTATATAATCTCGTTCCCAGGCTGGAGTGCCCTCCTTCTTCTCTCGAACTTCTCGGAGAGTGGGAAGCGTTCCAGCCGTGTCGCCTAGAGTTCACAGTAGGCCTCTCGGTTTTCGGAGACTCTCTCTCTCTCTGTTTCGTTCGATTTGTTAGCCTTAATTATATTATATTGTGTTATCTTGTATTTCAATATCATATTTAGTAAAATAAGTTTTTCCTCCTTAGATTGTCGCTGTTTTATCCCACTCCCCTTTTCCCCCTCCTTTCCGGGCCCCAGGGGGGAGGCCGTGGGGTGGCTTCCCCTGTCACGGGCATAGGTAAATCTAAGTAACCCGTGACACCTAGACAAGGTAAGAAGAGAGTAGAGAGAAGGAAAAGTCTATTTTGAAAGCCTGTTATGAATCTTTTAACCAATTCAGGGAATCTGGTTCCATGTTTGCATGAGCATTTGAAGTGAGAAAATGGAAAGAGGATTGGAAAGAAGTAGTGAAATAAATTGCAAAAATACAAACAATAATAAATTATAAAGAACCATCACAGGTAATAACGTGAGGAAGTTGTCCACTTTATTGAGGCTGGAATAGTGCGTATTGCAGCACCTTCCTGAGAGCGTGCTTGATCTCCATGTTCCTCATGCTGTAGATAATAGGGTTCAGTGTTGGAGGAACCACTGCATACAGAAGTGCCATTGTTAGATCCAGGAGTGGGGAGGAAATCAACGGGGGCTTCAGGTAGGCATAAAAGCCAGTGCTGACAAATAGGGAGACCACAGCCAGGTGAGGGAGGCATGTGGAGAAGGCTTTGTGCCGTCCCTGCTCAGACGGCATCCTCAACACGGCAAGGAAGATCTGCACATAGGACACAACTATGAAAACAAAGCAACCAAAGCCTAAACTGACACCAAAAAAGAGAAACACAATTTCCCTGAGATAGGAGGCTGAGCAGGAGAGCTTGAGGATCTGGGGGATTTCACAGAAAAACTGGTTGACAACATTGCCTTGGCAGAGAGGCAGTGAAAACGTACTGGCAGTGTGCAGCAGGGAATTGAGAACCCCAGTGCCCCAGGCAGCTGCTGCCATGGTGGCACAAGCTCTGCTGTCCATCAAGGTCCCGTAGTGCAGGGGCTTGCAGATGGCAACGTAGCGGTCATAGGACATGATGGTGAGAAGGGACAACTCTGCTGAGACGAAGAAGAGGAAGAAAAAGAGCTGTGCAGCACATCCTGTGTAGGAGATGGCCCTGGTGTCCCAGAGGGCATTGGCCATGGCTTTGGGGAGAGTGGTGGAGATGCAGCCCAGGTCAAGGAGGGCCAGGTTGAGGAGGAAGAAGTACATGGGGGTGTGCAGGCGGCGGTCACAGGCTACGGCTGTGCTGATGAGGCCGTTGCCCAGGAGGGCAGCCAGGTAGATGCCCAGCAAGAGCCAGAAGTGCAGGAGCTGCAGCTGCCGCGTGTCTGCCAACGGCAGCAGGAGGAACTCGCTGATGGAGCTGCTGTTGGGCATCTGCTGTTGTTGGGCTTGGAGTCCTGTTCAGAGTGCAGATGATAATGACAAGTCCTGACGACTCTCTGAGACTTTCCTCCTGCTATACTATAAAAGTCCTCCTTTCTGATTTCTGCTGTACTGTAGATCATTTCATTTACCTTTGGGAAAAGTTCATTTAACTCCAGAACTTGAAGCTTAGGGAGATATTACTTTCTTCTCATTTCCTAATCATATCCCGGCCTCCTAGATATTTTCCTCTTTACTCCAACTGCTCTTTGAGACCCCAGCTCCTAGCCTCTATGTACTTCAACTTCTCTTATAGAAATCAGCCTGTTTGCAGGATAAGTGAACTATTAATACCTGCAGGAAACCAAGAGAATTGAAAGTGGTTTTATCCTATTAGGAAGGAGAGGCTGAAATTACTTTCTATGATACTGTTTGGAAAACAACAAAAGAATTGCAGAAATATTTGGGAGACTCAGAGCTGTGTTCAAATTTGACAGCCCCTTTTAGATATCTACTGCCAGTCCTCTTTCCTTCCCTCAGAATAGCTAATGGAAAATCCCTGCCTTGTTTCACCGCTTGCAAAGTATCCTTAGAAACGTTCAGTTGTGCAGTGGATCTGTGATCCCCCTGCCCCAGGCAGCAGCTATGGCAGCACAAGCCCTGCCGGAGGGCTCCTTCCCCCCACACGACTCCCCACAGCACCCTGGGCAGCTCCACGGGTAGGCTGAGTGCTGAGCCGGGCAGGTGGCAGAGTCCCATACCCGGCACACAGCACCTGGGGCACAGCAGGGACCCTGCTCTGCAGGACAGCCCTGGGCACCCGCCTGCAGCCCTGGCTGCACAGCCTGCAGCCGTGCTGGGACACGCAGCCCTCAGGGCTGTGCTCTGACACTGCAGTACAGAAGCCCTCAGCTGGAGCAGAAGGCTTTTCCATAGTAAAGAAAAATGCGGTGCCTGCAGCCAGATCTGCTATGGGATGTCCCCAGTTTGGTGATCCCTCCAGGAAAAGCAGCTGCATTGAATACTTCAAGACACTTACCATTCTGTTGATCTGTTATCAGTGCTCCTGCAGTCAGCTCACAGGAGGCTCACACTGTACAAACACTGTAAGCTCTCTCTCCCTTCTCCTCTATCCTCTTGTGAACTGCTGCTCAAGCTCCAGCCCTGCTGTGCTGTGCACAAGAGCTGCTCCTGGGCACAGCTGAGCACTACAACTACAACACTTTCCACTTTTATGAGCTCCCTGTTTCCCAGAAGCCCAGCCGAGATCAGTAACAGATGATGTCATTTTTTATCCTTCCCACTCATCTCCCCTGTGGTGTCCCGATGTCCTCATGGCCAACAGCTCCTGAAAGACAACAGCATCATGACAGTACATTAAAATCTGTTGAATTAAACTCCAGATTTCTAGTGGTCAGTGACTAATTCCAGACATGTGCTGAGTCCTCCCAGAGAGTGTTTGCTCAAAGAGGGCACTCATACAAGGACAGGATATCATAGAATCATAGAATCACCAAGGTTGGAAAAGACCTAAAAGATCATCCAGTCCAGCTGTTCACCTATCACCAATAGCTCCCACTAAACCATGTCCCTCAACACAACATCCAATGATTCCTTGAATGCCTCCAGGGTCAGTGAATCCACCACCCCCCTGGGCAGTCCATTCCAGGTCCAAAAGTTCAGGACGTGTCACTTGGTCTTGGTGAACCTCATCCCATTGGCTTCAGCCCAGCTCTCCAGCCTGTCCAGATCCCTCAGTAGGGCCTTGCTAACTCCAGGCACATCCACACTCCCAGCCAATTTGGTGTAATTTGCAAACCTACATAGGATGCACTCAGTGCCCTCATCCAGGTCATCAATAAAGATACTAAAGAGAACTGGCCCCAGCACAGACCTCTGGGGAACACCAGGTAGGCACACAGGTGGGTGTCCAGGCTGGTCTTGAATATCTCCAGAGAAGGAGACTCCCCAACCCCTTGGGCAGCCTGTTCCAGGGCTCCATCACCCTCACTGTAAAGAAGTTCTTGCACACATTCGTGCAGAACTTCCTATGCTCCAGTTTCTGTCCATTTCCCCTTGTCTTGTCTCCACACACTGCTGAAAAGAGCCCTGTCTCTCCACTTTGACCCCACACCTTAAATATGAGCACTGATATGAGAGCAATGCCCTGCACCTTTCCCCTGTGAGCAGAGCATAGCAGAGCAGAGACACAGTCTCCATGTATCACACAGTGTTATTCTGCTTACCAACAGAAGAGACCAATCTTTTTCTATGCTCCATCTGTGGCATACTCCAGAGTTCAATAAACTGCAAAGCTATGGCACATTTATGTTCTTGCAGTGATGACACCTTAGTATGCTCTGGGCTCTCATTTCAATGGCATCTAAATAAATCTAGGGTCATACCAGTTGATGGGAAGCTGGCAAATGTTGTCTCATTGTAAAGAAGAGCAAGAAAGATGACAGGGGTAATTATAAACCTGTCAGTCTCACTCCAGTGTCTGGTAAAATTATGGAGAAAATGATGGTGGGAGTGATAGAAAATCACCTGATGGACAATTGTTTCATTGGTCACAGCCAACACAAGTTCCCGTGGGGAAGGTCCTGTTTAACGATAGGTCTTTTTATGACAGTGTTAGTGAATTGGTTGACCAAGAGTTGACAGTTGATGTTATACTTGAGAATTTTAGTAGAGCTTTTAAGACTATTTCTCACAGCACCCTTCTGGACAGAATGTCCTGCATACGGCTAGACAGAAACAGAACATGGTGGGTGAGCTGTTGGCCAGTAGGTCAGCCCCAAAGGATTACAGTCAATGGGTTCCATCAGGCTGTTAGATGGTCACTATCAGGGTTCCCCATGGCTCCATTTTAGGGCCACTTCTCTTTCATGTTTTTGCGGATGACTTGCATGCAGGACTTTTTGCTGATGTTCACTGATGATACCAGATGAGGAGGTGCTGCTGCCTCCACTAAGGGTGGAGAGGACTTGCAGAGAGATGTGGACAAGGCAGAGAAGATGGTGCCAGTTGGTACTAAGCACCAAGTCAATAACGTCTAACAAGAACAAGTGCCTGATTGTGCACCTGGGTAGGGGCAACCCTGGACATAAACACAGAATGTATACGGGACACTGGAGAGAGGTCTGACTGAAAAGGACTGGGGGTCCTGGTCAACATCAAATTGAATGTGAGTCAGCAGTGTGCCCAGGCAGCCAGGAAAGCTAACGTTCCCCTGAAGTGCATCAGGCAATTTATTGCCATCTGGGTGAGGGAAAGGATTGTCCCTCTCTTCTCTCCACAGCTCCAGCCTCACCCGGAGAACTAGGTGCACTTCTGGGCAATGCAGAACATAATGGAAATCAAATGATGGCTGTGTGTGCACAGGAGGGCACTGGAACTGAGAGATCTGAAGTTCAGAATTTCACTGTGATTGACTGCTTGTTCAGACAGGGCCCTTCTCACATCCCATATCCTGCAATGAGACACAGGGCACACATTGGACATGAACTTGACAGTATCATTGCACCCAATGCAGAGCCTGGGATCTCTGTCCCCATGTATTTCATTTAACATCATACAGACCTCCATCCCACTGCCCCAGGAAGGGCCCTGAGACAACATGAGAGACAGAATCTCCCTGCCAAGGGTCTGGGAATCAGGGCTTGTCCTGTTTGCTTCTTAAGACAAAGGAAGATTTTCTTAGCATCATAGCCACCATGCCAGTGCCTCTTCCTGCCTGTAGTCATGGCTTCCAATTATCTGCTCTAACAAGTTCCTTGGGAAGCTTGCTTGTTAATGGCCCTCATTGGGCCCATTAATACTCCAAGAAACATCAGTGTTGCTTCTGACTTTGTCTTGCTGAGTTCTTTGTGCAAACTTCTCTGGAGGTTGACGGACTTAGCAGCAAATACGCCCTGGGGCCCATTCTAACCTAAAGAGCTTCCTGTGCCTTGAGCCTTCCTGTTCTCTTCTTCAGGTTTTCAGAACTTGTTCAGCAAAATGAAGACAGCTTAAAGAGCAAGAATCAAGAAAGCATTTATTTTCTATTTATTTATAGATTGTTTTATACAAGAAGTAAAAGAAGCATTTTGCAACTGATGTCAATCCAGGATGTCCCTAATAATTTCTGTTCTGTTTCTGTGTGGACAAAGTTCCTCCTCAACCTCCCCACTTCACTTCTATTCACATTGGCCCCATGGGACTTGCATCACTTTTCCTCACATCACTCTTCTTCTCTGCAGTCACCCGCTCAGTGTTAAACCTCCTTTGTATCAGCTCCCACTGGCTTTCCACAGAGAACCAGCTGCACAGGGAAAAAGAAAGAATTCTCTTTATTTATGTCCAACAAACAGAAGGAAAGGTGATGCAATTGAATGAACAGTAAAACACAGTGATCAACTGCATGCCATGTCCAAGCTGCTTCTATTGAGGTTTTTGTTTCATAGGGAGTATTTGCACAAGAAATGAGTTAGACACAGATAGGATGGGATAGATAGAATCACGGTGAAGTATTTGACAACAGACTTTTGAGGAATGGAGCAAATTCCATTAATCTCCCTGGGATAAATCATCCAGGGAGTTGGGATGTATCAACTTAAAACTGAACAGGACTCATGAGTATTTCACACTTTGAGATGGGTTAACACGTTCTTATTGATTTCTATCTTTGTCTTCAACTCTTTTTTTCACTTTTACTGACATTAATGAACATCTTTCAGAATTCATGCTTTTTTTAAAGCATGAAAAATTAAAAGAGAGAAAGAGAAAATTTAAAAAAAAAAGAAGAGAAATAGAAAAAGGAAAAGGGAACGGAAAAAGAAAAAAAAAAGTATATGGAAAGGGAAATGGAAAAAGGAAAGAAAAAAGAGAAGAAAACGACATAGAAAAAGAAAGAGAAAGAGAAAAGATAGGAAGGGATAGATCGAATCCCGATGAAGAAGTTGACAACCCAATCTATCAGACTTTGGCGAGAAGGAGCAAATTTGAGTCATCCTCCTAAAAGTCAGAAATCAGACAGATAATTGGGAGGTATCTGACTGAACAAAGAGCAAGGAACGGGGAAATCTGTCAGGCTGCGGCAGGAACGTATGTCTAAATGGCCTGCTGAAAACATGCCCTTAACCACGGCCATTTATTTAGGAGAGCTGGAGACATCTGGAGGATGAGGGACATCAAATAGGCAGCAGGGAAGAGCAGTGCCGGGTGCCGGGATTTAGTCTCAGGGCATTGGCATTGGCATGCTGTCTGTGTTTCTGAAACTGAAGGTATTCGTTTCCAGCAAACACAGTTCTGGAAATCATAGTAGTTAAGACATCAAATCACCTCAAAGACTCATATTTACAACTTAAAATGGAACAAGACTCATGAGAATTTCCCATTTTGAGAAGGGTTAAAACATTTTCATTGATTTCGTTCTTTGTCTTCAAAGCCTTGTCTCAATTTTATTGATATTAATGAACATCTTTTAAGCTTACAGCCTAAAGATTAATAAATAAATAAATAAATAAACAAATAGATAGATAAATAAATAAATAAATAACAAGAGATCCATTTGTGTCTTGTACTTGGCCTTATGCCCCTTTGACCTTCAAAGTTCAAATGAGACCCTCATTGCCAGAGAGTATGAGATCCAGCTGAGAACCTCTCCTCTTTGGTTCCTCCACGGCTTGGTCAAGAATCCGCCATCTGTGCTCTCCACAGATATGCTGGATGGCACATGCCCTGCTGTGCTGTCCCTGAAGCAGATACTGGAGTGAAAAAGGCTCCCAAAGGGGACACAGGTCTGACAACATGCGTCTCCCATATGCCTGCAGAGGGCGCATTCCACATGCGCTCCGTGATCAATAAGCCAGGAACAGACACTTATGGTCTCCTCTGTTGGCCATTTCCATTAGCTCTGACTTGGCTGCTCTTCCATCCCCAGGCAGAGCTCAGTGCACTCCCACAGAGGACAGTTGCCATTCCATGACTACTCATCCAACCATACAATTTTACCAACATTGTAAACACTCTGTATCCCCCTTGCGCTACAGTGAAGTTGTGGAAGCCATTTAACTGTGTCCCTGTGGTCCAAACAGGAACTCAGGCCTGCAGCTCATCTACGGTATAAGTGTGCAGAAGGTGGCACACAGACATTAGACCAATCGTGGGTCTTGGACTTGACGTAGCAACATGGACACTCCTAGGGCATGGCTTCCCTGAAGGCTCTGTGCTGCTCTTGCAGCTGCATGTGAATTCACCAGACAGCCAGTGCTATCCTCTCTCTGGCCCTCTGCTGATGCCCGGGAAGGAGCTGTCTATCTCAGGGACTTTACACACAGTTCACAAACACTGGCACACATCAGGAGCAGCCCAGGCACCTTGAGCATCACCCAATGTCTGTGTGGAAGCAGTTGCCTCCCAGCTGAAGGACCGAGGACTCAGAGCAGGAGCTCACATGCAGGCAACTCCTTGTGCACTTCTGAAGTGAACCAGAGGAATCCCAGCTCCTGTGGTTCTGTGGGGAGCCCATTTCAGCTCCAGGATTTCTGTCAAGGGATAAGACTCCTGCACTGCCTCAGCTGGATCACTGTCCTGCACAGGGAAAGTCCAAACCTCCCCGTCCTTGTCTGGGTGAGCTTTGTGCTTCATCAAAGGAACTTTGATAGCACTCTCTATATGTCTCCAATCAGTCACTGACCACTGAACATGTGGTGGTTAACTGAGCAGATTTCAAAGCACAGTCATGATGCTGGTGTCTTTCAGGAGCTGTTGGCCATGAGGACCCAGGGACATCTCAAGGGAGATGAGTGGGAAGGATAAAAATGACATCATCTGCTGCTTCCTTGTCCTGGCTCCTGGGACACAGGGAGCTCATAAAAGAGGGCAGAGCTGCAGAGAAATCTGTGCTCAGGAGCAGCTCTTGTGCACAGCACAGCCTGCAAGTTACAGAAGGAGAGGAAAGAAACTGGAGAGAGCTTGCAGGATGTGTGAGGTGTGAGTGGGCTTCGAGCACACTGCAGGAGCTTTGCTCACAGACCATGAAAAGGTAAGTCTCACTGCAGACCGTGAGCTGTTTTCATAGAGGGTTAACAATCTGGGATACCCCATAGCAGATCCAGCTGCAGGCACTGCATGTTTCTTTACTATGGAAAAAGCCTTCTGCTCCAGCTGAGGGCTTCCGTGCTGCAGTGCCGGAGCACAACTTTGAGGGCTATGTATCCCAGCATGGCTGCAGGCTGTGCAGCCGGGGCTGCAGGCGGGTGCCAAGGGCTGTCCTGCAGAGCAGGGTCCCTGCTGTGCCCCAGGGGCTGTGTGCCGGGTATGGGACTCTGCCGCCTGCCAGGCTCAGCACTAAGCCTGCCTGGGTGTCACGGGTTACTTAGGGGTGTCATGGGTTACATTTACCTATGCCTGAGACAGGGAAAGGCACCCCGTGGGGCCCCCCCGGGGCCCAGAATGGAGGGGGAAAAGGGAAATGGGATAAAAACAGCGGCAATTTAAGGAGGAAAAACTTATTTTACTTAATATGATAACGAAATACAAGATAACACAATATAATATAATTGAGGCTAACAAATGGAACGAAAAGAAAGAGAGAGTCCCCAAAAACCGAGAGGCCTACTGTGAACTCTAGGCGACACGGCTGGAATGCTTCCCACTCTCTGAGAAGTTCAAGAGAAGAAGAAGAACACTCCAGCCTGGGAACAAGATTATATAGCGTCCTGGTCCTGTGACTTATCATTACCCCTGTTGTTCTCTGGGATATGTAATCTTCTTCTGTGGACTGAACATTCAATAGAAGTATCCATACTTGACATGATGTTATGATGTGGAATACTGATAGCAAAATTACAAAACCATGACATTCCACCCCTTATTCTACATTATTACATCATGGTTAATATATATACATATATATACACATATGTAAAACTAAGATAGATAAATAGTAGAATTGCATGTAACATAACTAAATGTACAACTATAATAATTAAAATACACTTCACATGCAATCATATATATATAGATAGATACATAAAATTATTGACTGCACTCCCCCAGCATCAAATTCCCTTGTGGTACACATTGAACATCCCCATCCTTCTGCATTACCCACCAAGTGCACCCAGGTCCCTGGGCAAAGACAGTTCCACGGATAGGTTTGCACTTTCCAGAAGCTGGAAGGACCCAAACAGCTTTTCCCAACATGTTCTTTACATGTACAACAGGGACCTTATCTCCTTCTATAGTGTATAGGGGGCTAGATTGGCTAGGACCATCATGACTGACAGATCCTCTAGTACTGACCAACCAAGTGGCTTCTGCCAGATTCTTCTCCCAGTGCTTAAATGTTCCACCACCCATTGCTTTCAACATAGTTTTCAACAAACCCATTATATCATTCAGTTTTACCAGATGCTGGTACATGGTAGGGAATATGAAAAATCCACTCAATGCCATGATCTTTGGCCCAAGTATTTATAAGGGAATTTTTGAAATGTGTCCCATTATCAGATTCAATTCTTTCTGGGGTGCCATGTCGCCATAGGACTTGTTTATCAAGACCTAATATGGTGTTTCGAGCAGTAGCATGGGGTACTGCGTATGTTTCGAGCCACCCAGTGGTTGCCTCTACCATAGTGAGTACATAATGCTTACCATTGCGAGATCGTGGCAAGGTGATATCATCAACCTGCCACTCCTCCCCATATTTATACTTTTGCCATCGCCCTTCCTCCCAGAGAGGTTTCATCCTTTTGGCTTGTTTAATTACAGCACATGTTTCACAGTCATTAATAATCTGCGCAATAGCGTCCATGGTTAAGTACACCCATCAGTCTCTGGCCCACTTATATGTCACGTCTCTTCCTTGATGACCTGAGGTCTCATGGACCCATCGAGCTAGAAATAATTCGCCCTTATTCTGCCAGTCCAAGTCGATTTGAGCCACCTCAATTCTGGCAGCTTTATCTACCTGATGGTTGTTTTGTTGTTCTTCAGTAGCCCGACTTTTGGGCACATGTGCATCCACGTGACGCACCTTTACAACCATATTCTTTGTTCGGGCAGCAATGTCCTACCATAATTCAGCGGCCCAAACAGATTTACCCTTCCGTTGCCAGTTATTTTGTTCCCACCTCTGTAACCACCCCCATAAGGCATTTGCCACCATCCATGAGTCAGTGTAAAGATACAGCATTGGCCACCTCTCCCGTTCAGCAACATCTAAGGCCAGCTGGACAGCGTTTACCTCTGCAAACTGACTTGATTCTCCCTTACCTTAGTGGCCTCTGCAACCTGTCGTGTGGGGCTCCACACAGCAGCTTTCCATTTGCGATGCTTCCCTACAATGCGACATGATCCGTCAGTGAACAGGGCATATTTCTGTTCATTTTCTGGTAGTTTCTTGTATGGTGGGGCCTCTTTAACACGTGACACCTCTTCTGCTGGTGATGTTCCAAACTTTTTACAGGAGGGAACCTGTCCTTTTAACATCCAGTTCAGCACTGGCAGTCCAGGTGCCAAAAGGAGCTGTGTTTCAGTCCCAGCTACTTCGGAAGCAGCCCGAACCCCCTCATACGCGCCTAAGATCTCCTTCTCAGTTGGAGTGTAGCACTCTTCAGACCCCTTATATGATCGACTCCAGAATCCCAGGGGTTGGCCTCGGGTCTCTCCAGAGGCTCTTTTCCACAAACTCCAAGTGGGGCCTTTCTCTCCAGCAGCAGTATAGAGGATGTTCTTTATATCCTGTCCTGTCCAAACTTGCTACAGGACCATGGCACAGGATATCACTTGTTTAATCTTTTCAAAAGACTGTTGCTGCTCAGGGCCCCATGCAAAATCATTCTTCTTCCGCGTCACCTGATAAAGGGGGCTTACAATGAGGCTGTAGTTTGAAATGTGCATCCTCCAAAAGCCCACTGCACCCAGGAAAAACTGTGTCTCTTTCTTGCTTGTTGATGGAGACATGGCAGTGATTTTGTCGATCATATCTGTTGGGATGTGACGACGTCCATCCTGCCAATTTATACCTAAGAACTGAATTTCCTGGGCAGGCCCTTTTACTTTGCTTTGCTTAATAGCAAAGCCAGCTTGTAGAAGAATTTGGATTATCTGCTCCTCTTTTTGTGAAAACTTCTTCTGCTGTATCGCCCCACACAACGTCATAAATGTACTGCAGGTGTTCAGGAGCACCATCCTGTTCTAGCACAGTTTGGACCAACCCATTGCAAATGGTTGGGCTTTGTTTCCACCCCTGGGGCAAACGGTTCCAAGTATACTGAATGCCCCTCCAGGTGAAGGCAAACTGTGGCCAACATTCTGCGGCCAAAGGAATAGAGAAGAAGGCATTGGCAATGTCAATGGTGGCATACCAATTGGCTACTTTTGACTCCAGCTCATACTGGAGTTCCAACATGTCTGGCACAGCAGTGCTCAATGGAGGTGTGACCTCATTCAGGCCATGGTAGTCTACTGGTCAGCCTCCATTCTCCACTGGCTTTACGCTCTGGCCATATGGGACTGTTAAAAGGTGAGTGAGTTTTACTGATCACTCCCTGATTCTCCAACTGGCGAATCAAATCATGAATGGGGAGCAAGGAATCCCTGTTGGTGCGATACTGCCGTTTGTGCACTGTCTTTGTAGCAATCGGTACCTGCTGCTCTTTTACTCGTAGCAGCCCCACAACAGACGGGTCCTCTGACAGGCCAGGCAAAACAGACATCTGCTTAATTTTGTCCATATCTTCAGCAGCTATTCCAAAGGCCCATCAATACCCCTTAGGATCCTTGAAATGCCCCCTTCTGAGGTAATCAGTACCAAGTATACATGGAGTCCCTGGGCCAGTCACATAGGATGTTTTTTCCAGTCTTTGCCAGTGAGGCTTATTTCAGCCTCCCACACAGTCAATTCTTGAGAGCCCCCAGTCCCTCCAGAAATAGGGATTGATTCTGTCCCTTCATGACTGGAGGGCATTAGGGTGCACTATGCACCAGTATCCACCAGCACCTTATATTCCTGTGGTTCTGATGTGCCAGGCCATAGAATCCACACAGTCCAATAAACTCTATTATCCCTTTCCCTCCCCTGACTGAGGGCAGGGCCCCTCCATTGGTTACCTGTGATGACTGGAGCAACTCCACTGGTGGTTGCTATGTCTAGTAGTTCCCTCACCCATGCTTGTAGTGCAGAAGTAGGCTGATCATGCCACTTTCTCATGTCTTCTCCGCAGTTACGTAGGTAGCGCCACATGGAAACACGTGGTGCAATCGTACTGTTGTTCCTAGCATGAGTTGGGAAGTTTAACAGCTGAGACTTTTGATGATGCAGGTGAGGAGTAGGACTGGAATACTTTGATCAGATCCTTCATTAGACCTGCTGGCTTGTATGAGGATTGACCTTCATCAGTTGTTTCTGATACTATTACGGAATCATTACGATTAGTTGATGGAAACAATTTCTTGTACATTTCATCTAGTCAGTCTTCTAGCCATGAGATGGCAGAAACTGCGGCACGCAGTTGGAGGAGCTGCTGATCAACGGTTTGAAGTATTATAATCAGCTCAACAACTCGGGGCCGTCTGTCCTCGAATCCTCTACATGCTGTTACCAATGACTGTGCAATTCTCTCTGGTGCTGTACTTGTGATTTTCTGCCACATGTCAGGATCGGCCCTCACTCTCTCAGGATCATGTTCGAGTGCTTGGATCAGGGTTGTACAACATTTCCACCATGGCCAATTCCCTCAGGTACTGGATACCTTTTTTGGACAGTATTCCAACTAGTAATTTTAGGCTTCAAAGCATCCTTGTAGGGGTACCTTTCTCTCACGGCTTCTAACAGCCGCAACCAGAGAGTGGCAGCTCCATCCGAACATCTGCTAATCCCTCTGTCGATACCTGCATCTTGGGCAATGCTTCCTAGTTGGCGAGCTTCATTACCATCTAGAGACAAGCTGTTGGCCCCGTTGTCCCAGCAGCGAAGCAACCAAGCAAGGATACCTTCATCTTGACGCCGTGTAAACTCCTTTCTTGAGCCTTGGATTTCAGTCAGCTTCAGAGGTTGATGATAAGTAATTTCCTCCTCATCATCAGTCTCTTCTTCATGCCTCTTGGTTTTTCCCTTTGATTTTTTCGGTACTGCTCCATGCCTGGCACCTGGGTCTTCTGCTGCCCCCCCATCTGCTTCTCCTTCTTTTCATTCTAGATGCATGGATACCTGTTTCCATTTCTTGCCTTCCACAGGGGCAACTGATATTGCTACTGATGCCTCCTGTGACTGATCAGAATTAACTTGGGCTTGAATCTCAGATTGGAAACTCTCTTTCTCCAGAATAGTATGATACAAAGCACGGTATGCATAAGCCAAACCCCACATAAGGTTTACCTCCTTAGATCTCTGACCCAAATACTCAATTTCTCAGGGTCCCTTAGGTGTTCAAGAGTGAATTCCCATGACACTGCGGGTCCCAATGCTTCTAAGACTTTTCCTAAACCTTTCCATATTCCCTGCCAGTCATCATTCTCTGGTTCTGGAGGAGACCTCTGCATAGAACGAATGTATAGGATTACATATACATTAATTGATATTGATAACATGGATGCAAGTATGAACCCTATCTCAGCTATTGAAAGGCGTGCAGAAATCTGAGAGTACAGCCTAAAAAAGCAGGTTTTTTTAGCCTGTACACTGGATTAAACATGGTGTTTGTAAAATTGCCTATTCCATCTGGGATGCAAGTGTTTGTAAGATTCACAATTCCATCTGGGATGTGCATGCCAAAATTCGGACCATACCACATCGCATATAAGTATAAGGCAGGTGTCTCCATCAGTATCCACCTTATAAGGTCATATACATACACAATTCCACAACACCAAATTACGGTGTTAATAGTTGACCAATACTTTGAGAAGATCATAATTGTTTTCAAACCCTTAAACAGAGCAACTGGGATGGAGAGTGGATTCATAGCTGGCAGGCTCTATAAAAGTCAGAGCTAGCTAGCTTTGCTCTAAGGGAGAAAGAAATCCCTTTGTTTTCTATACAAAAGTTAGATAGCAATGCTGAGAATGTGCAGCTGCCCTTAATGTTGACAATTTGTCTGGTATTTCAAGGTCACGTTCTCTGTGAGCAGGTACAAAAAGATAACACTCCCATAACGAAGCTAACAAAGCTCTTTCAGAGCAAAGAGAGAGTCATTCTAAAAGCTAAACAGCTCTATGCCTGCATTCTCCACCAAAAATCTGTCACGGGTTACTTAGATTTACCTATGCCTGTGAGAGGGGAAGCAACCCCATACGGCCCCCCAGGGCCCAGAAAGGAAGGGGAAAAAGGGAATGGTATAAAAACAGTGGCAATCTAAGGAGGAAAACTTATTTTACTAAATATGATATCGAAATACAAGATAACACAATATAATACAATTGAGGCTAACAAATCAAACGAAACAGAGAGAGAGAGTCCCCGAATACCGAGAGACCTACTGTGAACTCTAGGTGACACAGCTGGAACGCTTCCCACTCTCTGAGAAGTTCGAGAGAAGAAGGAGGGCACTCCAGCCTGGGAACAAGATTATATAGCGTCCTGGTCCCGTGACTTATCACTGACCGTGTTGTTCTCTGGGATATGTAGTCTTCTTCTGTGGACTGCACATTCAATAGAAGTATCCATACTTTACATGATGTTATGATGTGGAATACTGATAGCAAAATTACAAAATTACAAAACCATGACAGTGTCTATGTTGGGTTTTGGTTCTTATAGGGTTGGTTCTAGGTTTGGGGTTTGGGTTTGTGCCTACGTATGTTTGGGTTTGGGGTAGGGTTGGTTTTAGGTTTGGGGTTTGGGTTTGTTAGTGCATTGGTTTGGGTTTGGGTTGGTTTTAGGTTTGGGGTTTGTGTCTATGTTGGTTTGGGTTAGGCTTTGGCACTGGATTAAGGTTTGGGTTTGGTGTAGGGTTTGGGATAGCGTTTGTGTCAGGTTTAGGGTTGTGAATCATGAGAGCAGCTGTTCTACACTTTGAGAACAGCCTCTTACACATCTTTAGCAGATACAGCCTGATTGACAAGGGGCTGGTGTGAATGTCAGCTCAGGAACAGAACTGGGTGTTGGTCACAGAGTTTGCTGTCAAGGGAAGATTAGAAAGTAGAATAGATGTGCTGCTGTTGAAGATATCATGGCAGTACAGATGCATCAGCTGGACGCAGGATCAGTGAAAACCAGCCTGAGCAGCCCCCCGTAATGGTTAATGGGTTGGGCATTTACAGAGCAATGGCTATTAGCCTTCCTGCCACCACCACACGAGATGTGAATTAATGCTTGGAATTTCTGCCCATGTCCTTGGAATGAATGACCACGGATAGGCTATGCCTATCAATGTGTAGTCGCTGCTTCTCTGGCTGTGTGGGTCAGTGCAGCGATCCCCATGCACCCAGCGCCGCAATAAAGGGAACAGAACCCATTGGCATGTCACATTCCTGTGTTGGTTTGCTCAGCTTCACCATGGCCATGGCTTTAAGGTCATTTGGGGGCACTTATGGGGTCATTTTGGTTCATCTGGGATCGTTTGGGGTCATTTGGGGGGATTTGGGGACACTTATGAGGTCATTTTGGGGTCATTTGGGGTCTTTAGGTGTCATTTGAGGGGTTTTGGTGGCACTTATAGTGTCATTTTTGGGTCGTTTGGAATCTTTTTTGGTCATCGGGGGGATTTGAGGTCACAGATCAGCTTCCAAAGTCCCTTATTTTAAAGGAAATGCCATAATCCAAAGAGAGAAGTTACTGAGCTTCTTTTACTTCAACTGGCTATCTGTATAGGAAAGAACGATAATTAACGTGTGTTACATATACACACACCTATATACATATGTACACATGGAATCACTGACTGCACTCCCCCAGCTTCAAATTCCCTTGTGGTACACACTGGACGTCCCTGTGTTTCTCCAACACCCAACAAGTGCACCCAGGTCCCTGGGCAAAAGCAGTTCCATGGAGAGTTTTGTCCTTTCCAGAGGCTGGAAAGACCCAAACTGCTTTTCCCAACATGTTCTTTACATGCACTACAGGGACCTCATCTTCCTCTGCAGTATGCAGGGGGCTAGATCAGGTAAAACCATCACGACTGACAGTTCCTCTAGTATTGACCAGCCAAGTGGCTTCTACCCAATGCTTCTCCCAGTGCTTCAATGTTCCACCACCCATTGCTTTCAACATAGCTTTCAACAACCCATTGTATCATTCAACCTTACCAGAGGCTGGTGCATGGTAGGGGATACGATAATCCCACTCAAGGCCATGATCTTTGGCCCAAGTATTTATAAGGGAATGTTTAAAAGGAGAACCATTATCAAATTCAGTTCTTTCTGGGTTGCCATGTCGCCACAGGACTTGTTTCTCAAGACCCAATATGGTGTTTTGGGCGGTAGCATGGGGTACTGCGTATGTTTCAAGCCACCCAGTGGTTGCCTCCACAGTGGTAAGCACATAACACTTACCATTGTTAGATCGTGGCAATGTGGTATCATCAACCTGCCACGCCTCCCCGTATTTATACTTTTGCCATCTCCCTTCCCCACAGAGAGGTTTCATCCTCCTGGCTTGTTTAATTACGTCACATGATTCACATTCATGAATAATCTGTGCAATAGTGTCCATAGTTAAATCCACCCCTCAGTCTCTGGCCCACTTATTTGTCCTTGATGGCCCGAGGTCTCATAGTCCCAGCGGGCTAGAAATAGCTCTCCCTTGTTCTGCCAGTCCAAGTCTATTTGAGTCACCTCAGTTCTGGCAGCTCGATCTACCTGATGATTATTCTGCAGTTCTTCATTAGCCCAACACATGGGTATATGGGCATGTTATGACGCCATTTATAACCATATTCTTTGCTTGGGAAGCAAAGTCCTTCGACAGTTCAGCAGCCCAAATAGGTTTACCCCTCCATTCCCACTGTTGCAACCACCCCCATAAGGCTTTTGCCACCATCCATGAGTCAGTAGAAAGATACAGCATTGGCCACCTCTCCCGTTCAGCAGCATCTAAAGCCAGCTGGACAGTTTTTACCTCTGCAAACTGTCTTGATTCTCCTTTACCTTCAGTGACCTCTGCAACCTGTCGTGTGGGGCTCTACACAGCAGCTTTCCATTTGCAATGCTTCCCTACAATGCGACATGATCCGTCAGTGAATAGGGCATATTTCTTTTCATTTTCTGGTAGTTTGTCGTATGGTGGGGCCTCTTTAGCACGTGACACCACTTCTGCTGGTGATGTTCCAAACTTTTTACTTTCTGGCCAGTCCATGAACACCTCTAAAATTCCTGGAAGATTGAGGTTCCCCATCCACGCTCGCTGTGTAATCAGCACAATCCACTTGCTCCAAGTGGCATCAGAATCATGATGGGTGGAGGGAACTTCCCCTTTGAACATCCAGTTCAGCACTGGCAGTCCAGGTGCTAAAAGTAGCTGTATTTCAGCACCAACTACTTCGGAAGCAGCCCGGACCCCCTCATATGCGGCTAAGATCTCCTTCTCAGTAGGAGTGTAGCACTCTTCAGACCCCTTATATGCTCAACTCCAGATTCCCAGGGGTCGGCCTCGGGTCTCTCCTGAGGCTCTTTTCCACAAACTCTGAGTGGGACCTTTCTCTCCAGCAGCAGTATAGAGGATGTTCTTTACATCCTCGCCTGTCCATACTTGCTACAGGACAATGGCACAGGGTATCTCTTGTTTAATATTTTCAAAAGCCTGCTGATGCTCAGAGCCCCATGCAAAATCATTCTTCTTCCGCGTCACCTGATAAAGGGGGCTTACATTGAGGCTGTAGTTTGGAAAGCCCAGTAATAGTTCTCTCACCTGTGCTCATAGTACAGGAATAGGCTGGATCCTTGAAATGCCCCCTTCTGAGGTAATCAGTACCAAGTATACACGGAGCCCCTGGGCCAGTCACATAGGATGTTTTTGCCAGTCTTTACCAGTGAGGCTTATTTCAGCCTCCAGCACAGTCAATTCTTGAGAGCCCCCAGTCACTCCAGAAATATGGATTGATTCTGTCCCTTCATGACTGGAGGGCATTAGGGTGCACTGTGCACCGGTATCCACCAGTGTCTTATATTTCTGTTGTTCTGATGTGCCAGGTCATTGAATCCACACAGTCCAATAAACTCTATTATCCCTCTCCCTACCCTGACTGAGGGCAGGGCCTTTCTATTGGTAACCTGTGATAACTGGAGCAGCCCTACTGGTGGTTGGACTGTTTTGTAGTTCTCTCACCCATGCTTGTAGTACAGGTGTAGGCTGGCCATGCCACTTCCTCATGTCTTCTCCGCAGTTACGTAGGTAGCGCCACATGGAAACACATGGTGCAATCATACTGTTGTTCCTTGCTCGAGCTGGAAAGCGCGTGTGTCTAATAGCTGAGTTTTTAATGATAAAGGTGACGAGTAGGACTGGAATATTTTTATCAGCTCCTTCATTAGACTTGGTGGCCCGTAGGGGGACTGACCTTCATTAGTTGCTTCTGATACTAAATGGGATCATCATGATTAATGAACTGAACCATTTGCTCTTCCACTTCATACAGTCTGTTCGTTACTTCTGAGATCTCTGAAATGGAGACGTGGGTTGGAGGTAACTGCTGTTCAAAGTTTTGCAGTGTAAGAACCAATTAGAAAACTAGGGGTCTTCCATCTTGTTCCTCGTACCTTTGAATTGTTGCTGCAAAAGTAATGGCGTACCTTTCTGGTGCTGTTTTGGTGAGTTTCTGCCATATGTCGTCCTCACTCTCTCAGGATCATGTTCTTGGCAGAGGTAGCTAGGATCAACATTAGGGTTATACAACATTTCCACCACAGCTATTTCCCTCAAGTACTGGATGCCGTTTTCAATTGTATCCCACTTTTTCATCAAAGGCTTCAGAATGTCTCTGAAGGGAAGCTTTGCTCACACAGCCACTAACATTTGCTCCCAGATGGTGGCAACTCCATCCATACATCTGTTAATCCCTCTGTCCATAGTTGGGTCTCTGAAAATGCCTCCTCGTTGACAACCTTTGTTACCATCTAGAAACAAGCTACCAGACCAGCTGTCCCAATAGCGAAGCAACCAGGTAGCAAGAGATTCGTTCTGGCACCATGTAAACTCTTTCTTGTGCCTTGGATATCAGTCATCTTCAGGAGTCAAAAAAAAGTAATAGAGATTTCCTCCTCATCACTCTCTTCTTTGTGTTTCTTAACTTTCCTTTTGCCTTTCTCGGTGTTGATCCAGACCCGTCACCTGGATCTTCTGCTGCCTCCTCCTCTGCTTCATTTTTCCGTTCTAGACATGAGGACATCCATTTCCATTTCTTGCCTTCCACAGGGGCAACTGATATTGTTACTGGTGCCTCCTGTGACTGATCAGAATTGACTTGGGGATTTCCCTTTTTGGCTTGAACCTCAGCTTGGAAACTCTCTTTCCAGAACAGTGTTATATAGAGCATGGTAAGCACAAGCCAAGCCCCAGATAAGTTGTACCTCCTTAGATCTATCTAGGCTGCACCATCCCTCACTCAAATACTGGCTTTATTTCTCGGGATCCCACAGGTGTTCAAGAGCGAAATCCCATGACATTGTAAGCCCCCACGTGTTGGTGAACCTGGTCTTAGGCCCCACTTATGGGTCTGGATCCCCACTTATTTGTCTGGCCCCCCACTTATGGGTCTGTGTTCCCACTTATGGGTCTGGAGACTCATTTATGGGTCACACTTATGGGGCTGGGGACCCACTTAGGAACACAGTTATGGGGCTGGGGACCCACTTATGGGGCTAGGGATGCACTTATGGGGCTGGAGTCAAACTTATGGGGCTGGGGATGCAGTTATGGGTCACACTTATGGGTCTAGGGCCCCACCCCACTGACCCATCCCACTTATAAGGCTCTATGTGTCCCAATTATGGGTCCAGCCCCCAACTTATGGGTCTGGCCCCACATACCCATCGTTGCTTTCCAGGTTCATCTCCTGCTCCAGCTCCTTTGGGTGGGGCCCCCCAACCCTCTCCAGGAAGCACAGACTGGGGTCAGCCCTCATCGTGTTGTACCTCTCATATCCTACAAAAAATCCCCCAAAAAACTGCCCAAAATGACCCCAAATCCACATTTTTAAGCCCAAAATCCGCTTCCCCACACCCCCTTATTAAAACCCCCTTTTGAAACACAAAAAAAATTGCAAAAATGCCATTTTTAAGCCCAAAATAAGATCCCCCACCCCACCCCACATTACATATGGTGTTTGAAGACCCCAAAAACCCCATTTTTAAGCCCGAAAAAGCACAAAAATCCACGTTTTTAAGCCCAAAATCCACTGCCCCCCTGTATTATATATAACCCCTTTTGAAGCACAAAAAAACCTCAAAAACCCTGTTTTTAAGACCAAAATCCAACCTCAGCCCTCATCATGTTATACCTCTCGTACCGTAAAAAAAGAAAAAAAACAAAAAAACCACCCAAAATGACCCAAAATCCACGTTTTTAAGTCCAAAATCCACTGCCCCCCCACCCCTATATTATATAACCCCCTTTGAAGCACGAAAAAAGACCCAAAACTGCTGTTTTTAAGCCCAAAATACACCCTCCCCCCCCATATTAAATGCCATATTTGAAGACCCACAAAAAACCACCAAAACCCTGATTTTAAGCCCAAAATCCACCCTCCCCTCATATTAAATACCATATTTGAAGACCTCCAAACCCCCATTTTGGAGCCCAAAAAAAGACCCCAAATCCCCATTTTTCAACTCCAAATCCACCCTCCTCCCCCCCCCCCCATATTAAATACCCCATTTTGAAACCCCTAAAATGACCCAAAATCCCCGTTTTTAAGCCCCAAATCCACCCCTCCCATATTAAATATCATGTTTGAAGCCCCCAAAAACCCCATTTTTGAGCCAAAAAAGGCCCCCAAAACCCGTTTTTCTGCTCAAAATCCATACCATATTTCATATCATATTTAAAGACACCAAGATGACCCAAAATCACCATTTTTCAGCCCAAAAATACTGTGTTTGAAGACCCCGATGAGGAGGGACTTGTCGGCCTCCGTGTCCCACCAGGACGTGGGGGACTCCAGTTGATCCAGCAACGGGAACAAGATGGACATGGCGCTGTGGGGAACAGTGCGGGGCACAGTGTGGGGCAGAGGGATCTATGGGGCTGGAGTGGGAATCTATGGGGCTGGAGGATCCTAATATGGGAATCTATGGGGCTGGAGGGGCTTAATGTGGGGCTGGGGTGGGAATCTATGGGGGGCTCCAGTTGATCCAGCAACGGGAACGAGATGGACACGGCGCTGTGGGGAACACTGTGGGGCATAGTGTGGGGCAGGGAGGATCTATGGGGCTGGAGGTGCTTAATATGGGAATCTATGGGGCTGGAGGAGCTTCACGTGGGGCTGGAGGGGCTTAATGTGGGGCAGAGAGGGGATCGATGGGGCTGGAGGACCAGAGGGTGGGAATCTATGGGACTGCAGGACCTTAATATGGGAATCTATGGGGTTGGAGGACCTTCATATGGGAAGCTATGGGGCTGGAGGGGCTTAATACGGGGACCTATGGGGCTGGAGGGGATTAATACGGGGATCTATGGGGATGGAGGGGTTTAATGTGGGGCTGGAGGGGTTTAATATGGTGCTGGAGGGCCTTAATGTAAGGCAGGAGGGGGAATCAATGGGGCTGGAGGACCCTAATATGGGGATCTATGGGGCTGGAGGGGATTAATATGGGAATCTATGGGAGTGGAGGACCTTAATATGGGGCTGAACTGGGTTAATGTGGGGCTGGAGGACCTCAATATGGGGCTGGAGGACTAGAGGGTGGGAATCTATGGGGCTGGAGGACCTTAATATGGGGCTGGATGGGCTTAATGTGGGGCGGGGGGGAGGATCTATGGTGCTGGAGGATCCTAATATGGGAAACTATGGGGCTGGAGGAGCTTAGTATGGGGCAGGGGGGGGAATCTAGGGGGTTGGAGGAGCTTAATATGGGGCAGGACGACCTCACTATGGGGCTGGAGGACCTTAATATGGGAATCTATGGGGCTGGAGGACATTGCTATGGGGCTGAAGGACCTTGCTATGGGGCTGGAGGACCTTCATATGGGGCTGGAGGACCTCAGAGACCCCTATATTGGGTCTGGGGGATCCCAAATTACCCCAATGTGGGGCTGGAGGACCAGAGGGAGGGAATCTATGGTGCTGGAGGACCTCTCTGTGGGGCTGGAGGACCCCAAAGGACTCCAATATGGGGCAGGAGGACATTAATATGGGGCTGGAGGACCATAGAGAGGCAATCTATGGGGCTGGAGGACTTTCATATGGGGCTGGAGGACCCCAAAATGGGTCTACAAGGGTCTAGAAGACCCCCAAGATGGGGCTGGGGACACCAAGATGGGGCTGGAGGACCTAACTATGGGGCCGGAGGACATTCATATGGGGCTGGAGGACCAGAGGGTGGGAATCTATGGGGCTGGAGGACCTTCATATGGGGCTGGAGGACCCCAAAATGGGTCTACAAGGGTCTAGAAGACCCCCAATATGGGGCTGGGGACACCAATATGGGGCTGGAGGACCTCGCTATGGGGCCGGAGGACCCTAATATGGGAATTTATGGGGCTGGAGGACCTTGCTATGGGGCTGCAGGAACCTAATATAGGAATCTATGGGGCTGGAGGACTCACTATGAGGCAGGAGGACCTCAATATGGAGCTGGGGGATTCCAAATGACCCCAATATGGGCCTGTGGTCCCCAGTATGGGGCTGGAGGACCCTAATATGGCAATCTATGGGGCTGGAGGACCCCGCTATGAGGCTGGAGGACCTAGTTGTGGGGCAGGAGGACTCACCTGGCCATGGCTCCAGCCAGCACCTTGTCGGCTTGGTCCCCGATCACCTCCTGCCTCAGGTAATACAACATAGGGACCCGGAGCAGAACCCTATGGGACCCATAAGTTATGGGGCAGGAATGGATGGGGCCTCATAGGCAACCCCATAACTTGTGGGTCAGAAAGAAAGGACCCCATAAGAAAACCCATAAGTTGGGACCCATAAGTTATGGACCAGAAATGAGGGATCCCATAGGAAACCCCATAAGTTATGGGTCAGAAAGGAAGGACCCCAGAGGAAACACCATAAGTTGGGCCCCATAAGTAACCCCATAAGTTGGGCTCCACAAGTAACCCCATAAGTTGGGCCCCATAAGTAACCCCATAAGTTATGGGTCAGTAAGGAAGGGACCCCATAGGAAACTCCATAAGATGGGCCCCATAAGTTGGGGGTCAGAAATGAGGGGACCCCATAGAAATCCCCATAAGTTGAGCCCCATAAGTAAACCCATAAGTTAGGTCCCATAAATTGGACCCCATAAGTAACCCTATAAGTTGGAACCCATAAGTTATGGCTCGGAAATGAAGGGACCCCATATGGAACCCCATAAGTTGGGCCCCATAAGTTGATCCCCATAAGTTACGGGTCAGAAAGGAGGGGACCCCATAGGAAACCCTATAAGTTGGGCTCCATAAGTAACCCCATAAGTTGGGCCCCATAAATTGGACCCCATAAGTAACCCTATAAGTTGGGACCTATAAGTTATGGGTCAGAAATGAAGGGACCCTATAGGAAACCCCATAAGTTGGGCCCCATAAGTAACCCCATAAGTTGGGCCCCGTAAGTTATGGGTCAGAAATGAGGGACCCCATAGGAAACTCCATAAGTTGGGCCCCATAAGTTATGGGTCAGAAAGGAAGGTGCCCCATAGGAAACCCCATAAGTTGGGCCCCATAAGTAACCCCATAAGTTGGGCCCCATAAGTTGGGGGTCAGAAAGGAAGGGACCCCATAGGAAACCCCATAAGTTATGGGTCACTTATGCGGCAATTTGGGACCCACTTATGGGGCAATTTGTCAATTATGGGGCAATTTGTCACTTATGGGGCGATTTGGAACCCACTTATGGGGCTGGAGGTCACTTATGGGGCACTGTGTGCCCCCCAAACTCATTTATGGGGCCCACTGGGACCCATTGGGACCATCAGAACTCAATTATGGGGCAATCTGTGCCCCCCAAACCCACTTATGGGGCGATTTGGTACCCCAAACCTTAAGAAATGGGGTTTATGAGGGGATTTGGGACCCACTTATGGGGCTGGAGGTCACTTATGGGGTTGGGTGCTCCCCAACTCACTTATGGGGCAATTTTGAACCCACTTATGTGGCTATTTGTCACTTATGGGTCGATTTGGGACCCACTTACTGGGCTGGAGGTCACTTATGTGGCGATCTGGGACCGCCAAACTCACTTATGGGGCAATTCTGACCCATTTATGGGTCGATTTGGGACCCCAAAGACCCCAACCCTTAAGAAATGGGGTTTATGGGGGGGTGATTTGGGACCCACTTATGGGGTGATTTGCCACTTATGGGGCAATTTGGGACCCACTTATGGGGCTGGAGGTCACTTATGGGGAGATTTGTTCCCCCCAAAACTAACTTATGGGGCAATATGAGACCCCCTGACCCCCTAGAACTCACTTACGGGGCAATTTTGGAACCATTGGGACCCCCAGCACTCACTTATGGGGCAATTTGGGACCCAATTATGGGGCGATTTGTCACTTATGGGGTGATTTGGGACCCATCGAGACCCCCTAAATTCACTTACAGGGCAATTTGGGACCCAATTATGGGGCGATGGGCCACTTATGGGACAATTTGGGACCCCCAAACTCACTTATGGGGCGATTTGGGGCCCACTTATGGGGTGATTTGGGACCTACTTATGGGGCAATTTGTCACTTTTGGGGCTCTGTGTGGCCCTCAAACTCACTTACTGGGCGATTTGTGACCCCAACCCATAAGAAATGGGGTTTATGGGGGGATTTGTGCCCCACTTATGGGGCTGGAGGTCACTAATGGGGCGATCTGTGCCCCTCAAACTCACTCATGGGGTGATTCTGACTCACTTATGGGGCGATTTGGGACCCCCAAACTCACTTACGGGGCAATTCTGACCCACTTATGGGGCTGGAGGTCACTTATGGGGTGATTTGGGACCCACTTATGGGCTGGAGGTCGCTTAAGGGGCAATTCTGACCCCCAAACTCACTTATGGGGCAATTTGGGACCCACTTATGAGGGTGATTCTGACCCCCAAACTCACTTATGGGGTGATTCTGACCCACTTATGGGGCTGGAGGTCACTTATGGGGCAATTTGTGACCCACTTATGGGGTGGTTTTGACCCACTTATGGGGCTATTTGGGACCCACTTATGGGCTGGAGGTCGCTTAAGGGGCAATTCTGACCCCCAAACTCACTTATGGGGCGATTCTGACCCACTTATGGGGTGGTTTTTACCCACTTATGGGGCGCTTTGGGACTCACTTATGGGCTGGAGGTCGCTGAAGAGGTGATTTGGGACCACCAAAGTCACTTATGGGGCGATTTTGACCCACTTATGGGGCTGGAGGTCACTTATGGGGCGATTTTGACCCACTTATAGGGCTGGAGGTCACTTATGGGTCAATCTGTGCCCCTCTGACCCCCAGAACTCACATATGGGGCAATCTGTGCCCCCCAAACCCACTTATGGGGCAATTTGGGACCCCAAACATTAAGAAATGGGGTTTATGGGTCAATTTTGACCCACTTATGGCACGATTTGGGACCCCAAACCTTAAGAAATGGGGTTTATGGAGGGATTTGTGCCCCACTTATGAGGCTGGAGGTCACTTGTGGGGCCATTTGGGCCCCACTTATGGGGCTGGATGTCACTTATGGGGCCGTGCCCCCCAACTCACTTGTTGTTCTGATGTTTGAGGTGTTTCTTGTAGGTCTCGTCCTGGAACAAGCTTTCCGGGTTGTACTTGTGGCTCCAGTTGTTTCTATGGGGCTTGAAGCCGCCGTGGGACTTCACCTTCTTCCCTTTGCGACCCCTAGAAATGGGGACAGAAAGGCCTGAATTGGGTTAAAGGAAAGAAAACTTATTATTGTTACTTATGGGGCTGGGGATGCACTTATGGGTCCCACTTATGGGGCTGGGGACATCTTGAAGTCTTTAGGCTCTGAGTTATGGGGACAAGGTCACAGTTATAAGGCTGGGGTCCCCATTTGCCCCTATGGGGTCACACTTATGGGGCTGGGGATGCACTTATGGGGCTGGAGATGCAGTTACGGGGCTAGGGATGCACTTATGGGGCTGGGGATGCACTTATGGGGCAGGGGAGGCACTTATGGGTCTGGGGTCATACTAATGGGGCTGGGGAGGCACGTATTGGGTTTGTGGTGTCACTTATGGGCTAGAATCATATTTATGGGGTTTGGGGTCACACTTACGGGTCTATGTTCCTACTTATGGGGCTGGGGTCCCCATTGACCCCTATGGGGTCCCACTTATGGGTCGCACTCACCTTGTTGCTTGCCGGCCTTCCCGTTGTCATTGGGGTGAATGAGGTCCCATATAAATGGGGTTTGGGGTCACACTTATGGGTCTGTGTTCACACTTATGGGTCTCGAGCCTCACTTATGGGTCTGGAGACCTCTCCAAGTCTATAGTTATGGGGCTGGGGCCACACTTATGGGTCTGAGGACCCACTTATGGGGCTGGAGCTTCACTTATGGGTCCCACTTATGGGTCTGGAGCCTCACATATAGGTCACACTTATGGGGCTGGGGACACAGTTATAGGGCTGGGGAGGCACTTATGGGGCTCGAATCATAAGGTTTGGGGTTTCACTTATGGAGCTGAGGTCATACTTATCGGTCTAGGGACCAACTTATGGGACTGGAGCCTCACTTATGGGTCACACATATGGAATTTGGGGTCCCACTTATGGGTCTAGGGACCCACTTATGGGGCTGGGGTCACACTTATGGGGCTTGGGGTCCCCATTGACCCCTATGGGGTCACATTTATGGGGCTTGGGGCACCTCCATCGCTTTAGGGTAACACTTAGGGGCTGGAGCCTCACTTATGGGGCTGGTGGTCCCCATTGGCCCCGTATGAGGTCACACCTATGGGTCTGTGTTCCCACTTATGGGTCTGGTAACCCACTGATGGGTTTGTGATCCCACTTATGGGTCACACTTATGGGACTGGGGACCCACTTATGAGGTGGGGTCACACTTATTGGGACCCCATTAGGGTTTCTGGGGACCCTATTAGGGTTTATGGGGACGTCATTAGTGTTTGGGGTCACAGCTATGGGGCTGCAGCCTCACTTATGGGTCCCACTTATGGGGCTGTGTTCACACTTATAGGGCTTGCGGTCCCCATTGGCCCCTATACACCACTGATAGCACTCTGATGTTTACAGCTGCTGCTAAGCAGTGTTGTACAGAGCCAAGGCCATGGTCAGTGAAGGGCACATGGAGCTGGGAGGGAACAGAGTGAGGACAGCTGACTGAAAGAGGCCAAAGGGACATTCTCTATCACCTGACAGCAAGCACAAATTGTATTGAAAGGGGTGGGAGTTCATCTCAGTCTCTTCACTGCCCAGGGCCCAGCTGAGCATCAGTCTGGTGGTGCTGAGCAAGTGCTTGTGCATCAGTTGTTACATACAATTCCATATCAACGAATATATAGTGATATCTATTACTCCTCTCCTTTTATCTCTCTTAGTAAATTGCTTTGTTACAACCCACAAGTTGTACTTTTTTCACATTTCTCTTCCCCATCCCACTGGGAATGGGGCAGTGCACAAAGCACTGTGTGCTGCTGAGCCACATGTTGGGTTCAACAACCACCATCATTTTGGTGCCTGATGTGAGTCTCCAAGGGTTGTGATAACAGCACATCTATCCAGAGTGGACAGGGCTTTGTGGGAGTTGGAGAACTGGTGGCCATGATGCTGATTGTTTCCCTATGTGTGGAGCTTGCTGATTCTTCTCATGAAGCTGCATTGCACAGCTCCTTGCTTGCTGCTTGTTTTCCCTGCTGCATTATTTGTCAACTCTGGATGCTGGATTAGGGTATTTATTTTGCTATGCTGTTTGACCTCAGTTTGTACCACGATAAAATTGGCAGCTGACAAAGTGAAGTTTTGTGCACATTCAGCTCTGTGGTCATCTTTGGGCTTTGGAAGTAATATTGTTGGTATGATTAGGAATTACACATTTTACATTGTCTTCTCTGGGCGCCCGGAGGTATTCACGGAGTGAATGGATATTGTGTTGAGGGACATGGTTTAGTGGGAGCTATTGGTAATAGGTGAACGGTTGGACTGGATGATCTTTTAGGCCTTTTCCAACAATGGTGATTCTATGATTCTAGGACTGAGGTTAAACAATTATTCAGGAATATCAGTGAGAGATCTGCCCCAAGGTGAGAAGGTTCTGCATGGCAGGGGGTGTGGGACGGTCTGGGCAGCTGCCTGGAGCAGTGGGCACCCCCAGGGCTTTGGAACTTCATCTCCAAGCAACTGCAGGATCCTGAGAAACTGGTTGAATATTGGGGGCAGGTCTGCTGTGGCTCTGGTAACCCCCAAGAAACACACATGACTGCAATGTGCCAGATCCAGAGAGCTGGAAATGCTGACAGTGCTGCAGCCTCTGCAACACCTGGCACAGACCCTGCAGCAGCTCCAAGGTTTTGCTACACGTCCTGCAGTTGCTCCAAGCTCTGGAGCAGATCCCCAGATCCACCCCTCATAATGAGCTCTGCAGTCACTCCTGGTACAGGTCCTGTAGCTGTTCCAAGTATGGTAATAAGAAAATGCAACAAATTCATCACAAGGGAGGTAGTACAGCCCTTTGGTGGCTGCAACCCCTCCAATGAGCCCAGTGTCCGCTCCAACTTAGTCACATGTCCTGTGGTGATTCCAGCTCTGGCAATGGACTCTGAGGTAACTTCAACTCCTGCAACAGCCCGACAGTCACTTCAGCTCCTACAGTGAACCCTGTGGCTGTTAAAAACCCTGAAACTAGTCCTGGACTTGCAAACAGATATGCATATGTATTAGTATCTGTGCATATATGATTGCAACTGCGTATGTTGTATATGTGTGAAAATTTACTAAATATATATGTATAAATACATTTGTCATAATTATTATCCTTTTCTTTTTCTCTTTGTCTCAACCCATAAACTTTAAACAACAGCACTGCCCTGAGACTCTTACGGATTTCCTTGGGACTATTCAATTTGATCCGGTCACGCAATGAAGAGCACCAGAAGATCTCGAGGACTTCTCAGGGAGCAGCTCCTGAGGTATATTCCTTACACCAGTTTTGGAAGAGGCCTCCCTCCAGTTCTCTGGTCGTGCTCTAAAGGGGCCCACTTGTTATGGCAGTGCCAGCAAGGAGACCAGCTCTGACACAGCCGTTCGTATTGCCGGCTATTAACTGCAGCCCTGGGCTGCTGCTGTAGAGGCAACAGGACTGTCATGAGACACTCAAGACCTTCAGGACTGCACAAATGAGTGGACTTGAGAGCAATATGGGTGTTTAAGGAGATCAGAAATGAAAAGAGCACGTTGAGCTGCTGTCTGTGGCTGTACCTCCCCAAATCCAGATAAAGTAGGAAAAAAGAAAAGCTAAGTAGAAGTCTATTTTGAAACCTTTTTAGGTATTTTTTAACATATTCGGGGAATCTGGATACATGTTTACATGAGCTCTTGAAGTGAAAAAAAATGGAAATTATGTAGGAAAAAGTGTAATACATATTTATTTATAAGTTCAATAATATATATATATTTTTTTCCACGTTGCTATATCTCACATAGTCAAACAATCAAAGATGCATAAAAGATGAAGAACCATCACTGGGAATCCTATGAGGAAGTTGTGCATTTTATGGAAGCTGGAATAGTGTGTATTACAAGATCTTCCTGAGAGCGTGCTTGATCTCCCTGTTCCTCATGCTGTAGATAATAGGGTTCAGTGTTGGAGGAACCACTGAGTAAAGAAGTGCCACTGTCAGATCCAGGACTGGGGAGGAAATGGTTGGGGGCTTCAGGTAGGCAAAAAAGCCAGTGCTGAGAAACAGGGACACCACAGCCAGGTGAGGGAGGCATGTGGAGAAGGCTTTGTGCCGTCCCTGCTCAGAGGGCATCCTCAGCACAGCCATGAAGATCTGCACATAGGACACAAGTATGAAAACAAAACACCCAAAGGCTAAACTGATAGTAAACATGAGAAACACAATTTCCCTGAGGTAGGAGGCTGAGCAGGAGAGCTTGAGGATCTGGGGGATTTCACAGAAAAACTGGTTGACAGCATTCCCTTGGCAGAGAGGCAGTGAAAACGTACTGGCAGTGTGCAGCAGGGAATAGAGAACCCCAGTGCCCCAGGCAGCTGCTGCCATGGTGGCACAAGCTCTGCTGTCCATCAAGGTCCCGTAGTGCAGGGGCTTGCAGATGGCAACGTAGCAATCATAGGACATGATGGTGAGAAGGGACAACTGTGCTGACATGAAGAAGAGAAGGAAAAAGAGCTGTGCAGTACATCCTGTGTAGGAGATGGCCCTGGTGTCCCAGAGGGTGTTAGCCATGGCTTTGGGAAGAGTGGTGGAGATGCTGCCCAGGTCGAGGAGGGCCAGGTTGAGGAGGAAGAAGTACATGGGGGTGTGCAGGCGGCGGTCGCAGGCTACGGCTGTGCTGATGAGGCCGTTGCCCAGGAGGGCAGCCAGGTAGATGCCCAGGAAGAGCCAGAAGTGCAGGAGCTGCAGCTGCCGTGTGTCTGCCAACGGCAGCAGGAGGAACTCGCTGATGGAGCTGCTGTTGGGCATCTGCTGTTGTTGGGCTTGGAGTCCTGCTCAGAGTGCAGAAGATAATGACAAGTCCAGATCATTCTCAGAGACACTCCTCCTGCTATACTATGAAATGTTTTTATTCTCTTACAACAGTGTACATTTAGCACCATTATATGCATTTAATTTCATGTATTTCAGCTTTTGTTAAGCAGAAGCAGCATATGGAGCTCTAACCTTCCTCTTCTTTTCTCATCCCTTCTCCCTGGATATTTTCACCTGTTTCATGTCTCATATCTTTACCCCAACTGCTCTTAGAGCCCCCTACCCCAGCTTCTGTGGCATTCAGTTTCAGTTAAAAAATGCTGCCTGTTCGTAGGATAAGTGAATTATTCATGCCTACAGAAAATGATCATAATTCCATCCTTCAAAGGGAGGACTGAAGGGGATACTGAAAGCACATCATGTGTGACTGTTCGCAAAACAAGCAATTGATTGACGAAAAAATCTTAGAACTCTTATTGCGCCTTTTATATTTCTGACTCCAAATCTCTTTGCCTCAGAACATGAAATTTAAACCCACTGCCTTGGCTCTCCTCTTGCAAAGTGCCCTCAGAAACACTCAGTTGTGCAGTGGAGCTGTGATCCCCCTGCCCCAGGCTGCAGCTGTGGCAGCACAAGCCCTGCCGGGGGGCTCCTTCCCCACACACGTCTCCCTGCAGCGCCCTGGGCAGCGCCCCGGGCAGGCTGAGTGCTGAGCCTGGCAGGTGGCGGAGTCCCATACCCGGCACACAGCCCCTGGGGCACAGCAGGGACCCTTCTCTGCAGCACAGCCCTGGGCACCTGCCTGCAGTCCCGGTTGCACAGCCTGCAGCCATGCTGGGACACGCAGCCCTCAGGGCTGTGCTTTCATACTGCAGCACAGAAACCCTCAGCTAAAGCAAAAGTACTTTTCTCAGTAAAGAAACTTGCAGTGAGTGAAAGCAATCTGCTGTTGCATGTCCCACATTTATATAACCCTCTATTAAAACAGCTGCATAACCTACTGCAAGAGAGTTACCGTGTTGTTGTCTGTGAGCAATGCTCCTTCAGAGAGCTCACAGCCCCCTCACACCGTACACATCTTTCAAGTTCTCTCCAATTTCTCTCATCCCTGTCTTTCACCTGCTGACTGTGCTGTGCACAAGAGCTGCTCCTGGGCACAGCTGTCTCTCTGCAGCACTGCCCACTTGTATGAGCTCCCTGTGTCCCAGGAGCCCGGCCCTGCTCAGCAGCAGAGAATGTCATATTTTATCCTTCCCACTCGTCTCCCCTGAGATGTCCCGGCGTCCTCATGGCCAAGAGATCCTGGAAAACAACAGCATCATGATTGTATTTTGAAATCTGATGAATTAAACACCAAATGTACAGTGGTCAGTGACTGATTCCAGTCCTGATACCTGAGATCCTGTGATGAAACAAAATAGGCATACAGGCAAGAACAGAAAGAGGTGGACTTCCCCTGTGCAGGGCAGTGATTTAGCTGAGGCAGTGCAAGAGTCTCATCCCTAATGGGAAACCCTGGGGCTGAAATGGGATTCAGCTCCCCATGGACACACAGTATCCACTGAGAATGCAGAGTTACACAGCTGACTAAATGGATGAGCTCACAAAAGAAGAGCCAGATCTTTCTCTGTTCTCCATCTGCGGCATATTCTGGAGCTCAAGGCTATACAAAGATAACATACGTCTTTATTCTTCAACAGACATAACCTCAGTTTTCAGTGGGCTCTCAAGTGAACAGCTTCAGAAGCAGCCTAATGTCTCTGGGCTCTCCCACACACTCACATCCAACTATAAATGCAGCACAGGGCTTTCAGGAAAGCCATACCCATGGTGTATCTGTGCTGCTGTGTCAACTCCAAGACCCACAATGGATCTAATGCCTGTATGCCACTTTCTTCACAGTAATACCATAGATGAGCTATCCAGT
Source organism: Coturnix japonica (assembly GCF_054131305.1). Taxonomy (NCBI): domain Eukaryota; kingdom Metazoa; phylum Chordata; class Aves; order Galliformes; family Phasianidae; genus Coturnix; species Coturnix japonica. The sequence goes on from NC_140700.1 coordinate 537,715, forward strand.
CAGGCTATGTCCAGTGATGCTTTCCAATGAGGATGTTTACTTCTGTATTATTGCACTAATGAGAACAACAAAACTTGATGAGCTAGAAATCTTTGTAGAGTTACATGCCTGAGTTTGGACCACAGTGGCACAGTTGAATGGCTTCTACAACTGCACTGTAGCACAAGGGGTATACAGGGGTAGCACTGGGGTATACATTCTTAATGATGGATTGGTGAGGAGACAAGGAAAAGAGAGTGCACTGAGCTCTGCCTGGGGATGGCAGAGCAGCCACGTCAGAGCTAATGGAAATGGCCAATGGAGGAGATCAACAGTGCCTGTTCCTGTCTTCCTGATCAGGGAGAGCAAGTGGAAGGTGCCCTGTGCAGACAGATGGGAGTCTCATGTTGTCAGGCCCTTTTTCCCTTTGGGAGCCTTTTTTACTCCAGTATCTGCTGCAGGGACAGCACAGCAGGGCATGTGCTATCCAGCAGATCCTTGGAGAGCACAGATGGCAGCTTCTTGACCAAGCCATGGAGGAACCAAAGAGGAGAGGTGCTCTACTGGATCTCATATTCTCTGGCATGGTAGGTCTGGTGGGAATTGTGAAGGTCAAAGGGGCATCAGGCCACATGCAAGATGCAAATGGGTATATTATTTATTTATTTGTTTGTTTGTTTGTTTATTTATTTTGTGTCTGTAAGCTTAAAAGATAATCATTAATGTCAATAAAACTGAAACAAAGAATTGAATACAAAGATAGAAATCAATGAAAATGCATTAACCCTTCTGAAGATGAGAAATTCTAATGAGCCTTGTTCCATTTTTAGTTGTAAATATGAGTCTTTGATGGGATTTTGTGTCTTTTTTTTTTTTTTTTTCCTTGCTATTCAGGTGTCTTCAGGTTCAGGGACACAGACAGCAGTGACATTGCCAATCCCCTGTGACTAAAGCCTGGTGTCTGCCGCTGTTCTTCCCTGCTGCTTATTTCATGTCCCTCATCCACCAGGTGTCTTCAGCTCTTCTAAATAAATGGCCGTGGTTAAGAGCATGTTTTCAGCAGACCATTTGGGCACAAGCTCCTGCCACTACCCTCTTGATTTCCCCATCCCTTGCTCTTTGTTCAGTCAGATACCTCCCAATTATCTGTCTGATTTCTGACTTAGAGGGAGATTACTGGAATTTGCTCCATTCCTCAAAAGTCTGATGGACTGCTTTGTCAAATCCTTCACCGTGATTCTATCTATCCCACCCTTTCTTCGTCTAAATCATTTCTTGAACAAACATTCCCTATGAAAGAAAACCTCAGCAGACGCAGCTTGGACATGGCATGCAGTTGATCATTATGTTTTACTGTTAATTCATTTGCATCATCTTTCCTTCAGTCTGATGGCCAAAAAAAAAAAAAAAAGAGAGAGAAATTTTTCCTTTTCCATGTGCAGCTGGTTCTCTGTGGAAAGCCAGTGGGAGTTGGTGCAAAGCAGGTTTAATGCTGAGCAGGTGATGGCAGAGGAGAAGAGTGATGTGAGGAAAAGTGATGCAAGTCCCATGGGGCCAATGTGAGTAGAAAGGGGTGGGGATGTTGAGGAGCTTTGTCAACACAGTAACAGAATAGAACTCCTTGGCACATCCCGGATCACTATCAGTTGCAAAGTGCTGTTTTAATGTCTTGATCAAACCAAAATATAAATAAACAGACAAAAAATGTCTGCTGGATTCTTCCTCTTTAAGCTCTCTTCAGATATCTCTCCATTTTGCTGAACAAGTTCTGAAAACCTGAAGATAACAGGAAGGCACAAGGCACAGGAGGCTCTTTAGGTTATAATGGGCCCCAGGGCGCATTTGCTGCTGAGTCCATCAACCTCCAGTGCAGAGAGAAGTTTGCACAGAGTACCCAGCAAGACAAAGTCAGAAGTAACAGTGAAGTTTCTTGGAGTATTAATGGGCCCAATGAGGGCCATTAACAAGCAAGCTTCCCAAGGGACTTGTTAGAGCAGATAATTGGAAGCCATGACTACAGGCAGGAAGAGGCACTGGCATGGTGGCTCTGATGCTAAGAGACCCCTCCTTTGTCTTATGAAGCAGAAAGGCCAAGCCCTGATCCCCAGACCCTTGGCAGGGAGGACCTCATGCTGACTAAGGATTCTTACTGGGGCAATGAGTTGGAAGTCTGTATGATGTTAAATGAAAGACATGGGAACAGAAGATCCCAGGCTCTGCATGGGGTGCAAGGACAGTGGGAAGTTCATGTCCCATGTGTGCCCTGTGTTTCATTGCAGGATGTGGGATGTGAGAAGGGTCCCGTCTGAACAAGCAGTCAGTTCGAAGGAAACTCTGAACTTCAGACCTCTCATTTCCAGTGCCCTCCTGTGCACACTCTCCCATAGTTCGATGTTTTCTATGTTCTGCATTGCCCAGAATTGCACCCAGTGCTCCAGGTAAGGCTGCAGCAGCGCAGAGCAGACAGGGACGATCCTTTCCCTCACCCAGCTGGCAATAAATTGCTTGATGCACTCCACGGGACCGTTGGCTTTCCTGGCTGCCTGGGCACACTGATGACTCATGTTCAATTTGATTCTGACCAGGACCCCCAATCCTTTTCAGTCAGACTTCTCTCCAGTGTCCTGTATGCAGTCAGTGTGTATGTCCACTGTTGCCCCTGCCCAGATACACAATCAGGCACTTGTTATATTTTCTGCACTTTGTGCTTAGTACCAACTGGTACCCACTTCTCTGACTTGTCAACATCTCTTTGCAAGTTTTGTCCCCCATCAGTGTAGGCAACAGCACCTCCTCATCTGGGCTAGTCAGCAAACTTGCTGAGAACATCTTCTAGTCCTGCATGCAAGTCATCCACAAAAACATGAAAGAGAAGTGGCCCTAAAATGGAGCCATGGGGACCTCTGATAGTGACCATCTAACAGCCTGATGGGGCCCAATGACTATACTCCTTTGGGCTTGACCTACTGGCCAACTGTTCACCCACCATGTTATGGAGTGCATGCGGCTGGGCTGCCACACAACGTTGTTAGAGAGGGGAGGGACTTTGTTCCTTCTCTCCCCGGGTTTGTTCCCACTGTCATGGAGTGAGCTCTAGAGAGAACTCCATAACAAAACGCAGCAATCGTGTCTCAGCTTCAACTATGGCACTTAGGACTCTTGGTTTGCAAGAAGCACATACTGTGTGGCCATCACCTGCCTCCTGATGAGGCCTTGGAAGAGCAGGAGAAAAGTTAGTGCAAAGCATAAGATCACAGAGCCAATTCCCAGCCACGTGAGCACAGTGCCATGAACACCGCCGAACCACAGCCAATTCCAGAAGTCAGAGATACCCAGCTTGCTGCCCTTCCAGTCGCGATTGATGTACCCTTTCTTATCTCAGGGCAGCTGCACAGCATCTTTCACTCGCTGCAGGGCAGTAGTAGTGTACTTTTCCCCAATGGAGTTTCTGTTCCTTTTGAACGTGTTAAGAACCTCAGTCATTACCACTATCCTGGTAACCTTGGTTAGTGGCCAATGGAAGTTGTGGCTCCTCTGAAGCTCCTCCTCTTCCTCATCCTCTTCATCTGCCAGCACTCAAAATGCCCCTGAAGTGTTGCACAACAAGGTGCAAATGAGGGCTCGCCAAGAGTCATGGCATGTTATGTAGTTGGTGTAAGGTAGCAGTGTTTACCGATGCACTGAAGGTCATAACTGAGATATTAAGTCTAGTGATGTAGTTCCCTGGTTTCAAGAAATACCCAGGGAGGGGAACCTCTAACAGGCAGAGGGAGAAAGGGTCCCCTACAGTTGATAAGGCCCAGCATATCACGCCATTCTCCCAGTGGGATGTCAGAGTGGCCAACTCTTTCCAGAAATTAGATGCCACTTGGTTGAGCAGAAGTGAAAGAAGCAAGAACAGACACTGTAAAGGTCCTACCCTAGAGTTCTTGGAATAGTGTATTTCAGGACTTAACAAATCTAGTCTTGAAATGAAACATCTTTGTCTGGAGAATATGACTCCCTGGTTGTCCAATCTGACCTGATTCTGCAAACACAATGACAATGCAAAGCACCAGCGAGTCACTGCTGTCCTTGCTAATTCTATAACAGTGACAATAAATGAAAAGCAGATGTATCCTTCTATTCAGGCTAAAATATGGGGAAGTCTTGAACAGATCACAGATCTCCTTGATGTAATGCTGGACAGTTTCATCAAAACTGGTGCCACAGTGGATTTAGGATCCATTAAGGCTGAGGTTACAGCAACCACCGTGGACCTTCTTAAACCGTTCTCCTCCGACTTCTTTGTCTCCTCTCCTCCCACCCCAAGTGCATTTAGCAGAGATGAGCCTGCTGTCTATCAAGAGCTTTCAGCCATGGATCCCCAGGGAAATCTCCTGGGGAAGCAGTGAGGAAGAGAAACTCCAATCCTCTGGTGTGCTGATCTGGGCCAGGCTCCTGGGACACAGGGAGCTCATACAAGTGGGCAGTGCTGCAGAGAGACAGCTATACCCAGGAGCAGCTCTTGTGCACAGCACAGCCTACATCTCCAGAAGGAGAGAAGAGAAAGGGGAGAGAGCTACCAGGATGCGTGAGGTGTGAGGAGGCTCTGAGTATGCTGCAGGAGCATTGCGCACAGAGCATGACACAGTAAGTCTCACTTCAGACCATGCAGCTGCTATTGACAGAGAGTTATCTCTATGTGGGACATCCCATACAAGACATGGCCGCAGGCACTGCATGTTTCTTTACAGTGGAAAAAGCCTTCTGCTCCAGCTGAGGGCTTCTGTGCTGCAGTATGAAAGCACAGCCCTGAGGACTACATGTCCCCGCACTGCTGCAGGCTGTGCAGCCGGGGTTGCAGGCGGGTGCCCAGGGCTGTGCTGCAGAGAAGGGTCCCTGCTGTGCCCCAGGGGCTCTGTGCCGGGTATGGGACTCTGCCGCCTGCCAGGCTCAGCACTCAGCCTGCCCGGGGAGCTGCCCAGGGCACTGCAGGGAGACGTGTGTGGGGAAGGAGCCCCCCAGCAGGGCTTGTGCTGCCACAGCTGCAGCCTGGGGCAGGGGGATCACAGCTCCACTGCACAACACTATGTTTCCTAGGGTTCATTGCAAAAGGAGAGCCAAGGTAGCAATTTTCTATTTCTTGTTTGGATGGAAAGGGAAAGGACTGGAAGCAGATATCTAAGAGTCTGTCAAATATAAACACAGCTATGAGACTCCCAATTCTTCTTCAGTCAATTGCTTGTTATGTGAACTGTCACATGTGAAGTGTTTTCAGCCTCTACTTTCACGAAAAGGAACCTTTCCAGGGGTGCAACTATTTGAAATTATCAATTTTGTTGAGAAGAATAATGCACTTATAATGTAAATATGCATGTTTCCTGTACAGAAAGTGAAGGGCACAAAGGTTGGGACTGAGGATTTCAACAGCAGTGAGAATAAAAATATGAGACATCAAACAGATGAAAAAGTCCAAAGAGATAAGATAAGATAAGAAGATGAAAGGAAAGATGAAGCTGCATATACTTCTTCTGCTAATAGAATGGTGAACTTAATGAAGTTAAATTCAATTAGTGTTCCTAAATGAATATTGTCATAGGAAAATGAAAACTTTTCAAAGTATAGTAGGAGGAGTGTCTCTGAGAATGGTCATGACTTGTCATTATCTTCTGCACTCTGAACAGGACTCAAAGACAAGGAACAGCAGATGCCCAACAGCAGCTCCATCAGTGAGTTCTTCCTGCTGCTGTTTGCAGACACGCGGCAGCTGCAGCTCCTGCACTTCTGGCTCTTCCTGGGCATCTACCTGGCTGCCCTCATGGGCAACGGCCTCATCAGCACAGCCGTAGCCTGCGACCGCCGCCTGCACACTCCCATGTACTTCTTCCTCCTCAACCTGGCCCTCCTCGACCTGGGCAGCATCTCCACCACTTTCCCCAAAGCCATGGCCAATGCCCCCTGGGACACCAGGGCCATCTCCTACACAGGATGTACTGCACAGCTCTTTTTCCTTCTCTTCTTCATGTCAGCACAGTTGTCCCTTCTCATCATCATGTCCTATGATCGCTACGTTGCCATCTGCAAGCCCCTGCACTACGGGACCTTGATGGACAGCAGAGCTTGTGCCACCACGGCAGCAGCTGCCTGGGGCACTGGGGTTCTCAGTTCTCTGCTGCACACTGTCAGTACATTTTCACCGCCTCTCTGCCAAGGCAATGTTGTCAGCCAGTTTTCCTGTGAAATCCCCCAGATCCTGAAGCTCTTTTGCTCAGAATCAAATCTCAGTGAAGTTGTGTTTCTTATTTCTGGTTCCAGTTTAGCCTTTGGCTGCTTTATTTTCATAATTGTGTCCTATGTGCAGATCTTCGTGGCTGTGCTGAGGATGCCCTCTGAGCAGGGACGGCACAAAGCCTTCCCCACGTGCCTCCCTCACCTGGCCGTGGTCTCCCTATTTGTCAGCACTGGCGTTTTTGCCTACCTGAAGCCCCCAACCATTTCCTCCCCACTCCTGGATCTGACAGTGGCACTTCTGTACGCAGTGGTTCCTCCAACACTGAACCCTATTATCTACAGCATGAGGAACAGGGAGATCAAGCAGGCTCTCAGCAAACTGGTGCAATACTCACTATTCCAGCTTCCATAAAGTGCACATCTTCCTCACAAAACTCCCAGTGATGGTTCTTTATGTTCCATTATTTTTATATTTTTGATTTTTTGTAAGACTGTAATCTGCAAATAAGTTGCAGTTTATTTAACTACTTCTTTCCTACCTAATTTCCATTTTCTTACTCCAGGAGCTCAAAGAACCATGGAACCATATTCCATGAATAGGTTAAGAGATAAATAAAAAGCTTTAATAATAAACTTTTCCTTAGCTCTTCTCTCTTCCTACCTTGTCTGTGTCATGGGGAGGTACAGCCACAGACAGCAGCACAACGTGCTGTTTTCAGTCCTGCTCTATTTACACTGCCACAGTGCTCTCAAGCCCTCTCATTTGTGCAGTCCTGAAGGTCTTGTGTTTCTCACAACAGTCCTGTTGTCTCTACAGCAGCATTCCAGCACAGCAGTCAGTAGCCAGCAATATGATCGGCTGTGTCATGGAGTTATCTAGAGCAGTCTGTATCCATGACAGGGGGGGCAGTAGACCTGTAGTCCACCTGGGCCCAAACATATGGAATGGGGTAGGGAGATGGGAGCTGGGCTCAAGGAAACAATCATAGCAGCGGCAACGACCTAAGGAGGAAAACTTTTTTTACTAACTGTGATACGTGGAATACCAATAGGAAAAATTACAAAACCATGACATTCCACCCTTAATTGTACATCACTATATCATGCTTAGAAAACATTTCTATACAGAAAGAAACAATAATTAAAATGCATTACACACATGTCTGTATACATATATATACATGGAATTACTGTCTGCACTCCCCCAACATCACATTCCCTTGTGGTACACATTGAACACCCCCATTTTCTGCATCACCCACCAAGTGCACCCTGGGTAAAAATGGTTCTAAGGAGAGGTTTGCCCTTTCCAGAGGCTGGAAGGACCCGAACAGCTTTTCCCAACATGTTCTTTACATGCACTGCATGGATCTTACCTCCCTCAACAGTATGTATGGAGCTGGATTGGGTAGCACCATCTCTACTGACAGATCCACTTGTGTTAACTAGCCACATTCTTAATTCTTAAGTATTCAGCCTCCCATTGCTTTCAATATGGTTTTTCAACAACCCATTGTAGCATTCAATCTTACCAGAGGCTTGTGTGTGATAGGGTACATGAGTAATCCACTCAATGCCATGTTCTCTGGCCGAGGTTTCCAGAAGTGAATTTTTGAAATGAGTCTCATTATCAAACTGAATTCTTTCTGGGGTGCCATGTCACCACAGGATTTGCCTCTCCAGACCCAGGATGGTGTTTTGGATAGTAGCATGGGGTACTGCATATGTTTCGAGCCACCCACTGGTTGCCTCCACTGTGGTAAGCACATAACATTTACCATTGCGAGATCGTGGCAAGGTGATATAATCAACCTGCCATACCTCCTCATATCTATAATTCTGCCATCTCCCTTCCCCCCAGAGAGGTTTCATCCTCTTGGCTTGTTTAATTATGGCACATGTTTCACAGTCATGAATAATCTGTGCAATAGCGTCCATAGTTAAGTCCACCCCTCAGTCTCTGGCCCACTTATATGTCGCTTCTCTTCCTTGATGGCCCGAGGTCTCATGGGCCTCATCGAGCTAGAAATAGCTCTCCCTTATTCTGCCAGTCCAAGTCTATTTGAGCCATCTCAATTCTGGCGTATCAATCTACCTGACTGTTATTCTGCTGTTCTTCAGTAGCCCGACACTTGGGTGCATGGGCATCTACATGATGCACATTTATAACCATATTCTTTGTTCGGGAAGCAATGTCCTTCCTAAGTTCAGCAGCCCAAATATGTTTACCCCTCTGCTGCCAGTTATTTTGTTCCCACTGCTGTAACCACCCCCATAAGGCATTTGCGAACATACATGAATTAGTATAAATATAAAGCATTGTCCACCTCTCCTACACAGCAACATCTAAGGCCACATGGACAGCCTTTACCTCTGCAAACTTGACTTGATTCTCCCTTACTTTCAGTGGCCTCTGCAACCTGTCGTGTGGAGCTCAATACAGCAGCTTTCCATTTGCAAATCTTCCCTACAATACGACATGATCCGTCAGTGAACAGGGCATATTTCTTTTCATTTTCTAGTAGTTCGTTGTATGGTGGGGCCTCTTTAGCACATGACACCTCTTCTGCTGGTGATGTTCCAAACTTTTTATCTTCAGGCCAGTCCATGAACACCTCTAAAATTCCTGGATGATTGAGGTTCCCCATTCGTGCTCATTGTGTAATCAGCGTAATCCACTTGCTCCAGGTGACATTGGTAGCATGATGGGTGAAGGGAAACTCCCCTTTAAACATCCAGATCAGCACTGGCAGTCGAGGTGCCAAAAGGAGCTGCTTTTCAGTCCCAACTACTTTGGAAGCAGCCCAAACCCCCTCATAGGCAGCTAAGATCTCCTTCTCTGTTGGAGTGTAGCACTCTTCAGACCCCTTAAATGCTTGAATACAGAATCCCAGGGGTCAGCCTTGACTGATAATGCACTAAACATAAGGTTACATGTAAGGTCATAATTTTTTGAGTTGACATGTACACAGTCATTCGAGCATTCATTTTAGACAATTCTATAAATGGAAATTTCTAAGCTAATGTATTATTACTTATCGACAACTATGAGATGACAAACCACCAAAAGGAGAGAGAAGGAACACAGTACTGGTGGATGTGATAGGCAGGGCCAGCAGGGCGTCCCCTGCTTCAAAGTGCACTTTGCCTTTCTCACCCATCACAGATTCTCTCCTGTTTTAATTCTTGCTAGAGGCTGCAAGTTTTTTTTTTCACATGTGCTCCATATCAGCATGGCCAGTGCATGATACAGAGCCCAGGTGGATCACCTGCTCATAAAACAAAACATAACACTATATTAGATCTCCCTACAATACAAACTACTCAGAAAAAGTTATTTACAGCTATAGTCACTTATTGCCATTGTTACTTGCTTTACCCTTACCTTCCTTCTTTTTTTATTTAATTGGTAAGATTTTTCTTGTTGATCTACTCCTACTATTGTTACAAAAATCATCTATGGGTAGTAATTCTTGATGCAGTACAGAGTGAGATGCACCTGTATCTGCCAGAAAACAAATTCCTTTGCACTGCTGTGTGCACACTGCGTTCAGACCACTGGGGGTAAAACTCATCCTGGGATCTTCAGGTCCCGCTCCAGTACAGCTGCCACTGTTCCTAACTTCCCCACTACAATTCCCCCTCCATACAATTTCCAAGCTCCATCAACAAGTCCGTCCAAGTCCCCTACCCTAGTTCCCTAAATGTGTATATTATTGGGAGAAAATGAAGACATTCTTGCCCAGACTAGCAGGAGACCTTCAGAGGTGCAAATAGTTCTGCAGACAAGGAGGGAGAAAAACCAAAAGACTGTATCAATTCCTGCCAGACAGACCATCTTGGCATGATCACGGGACGTCTAGCTTTCTGCCTGGCATAGGTGTGATCTGCTACTATACTATAAAGACCATTGGCAAGACCCGCCAAACCTGAGGCGGCTTGGAGTGAGTGACAAGAGACCATGGGTTCATGTATGAGCAAGGAGCAAATGACGAATACAGAAGAGCATACAGCGGATAGCCAAATCGTGGAAGAGGAGCAGAGGGAGCAGACCGCAGATTTTCAAATCATGGACGCCCCCATAACCTACGCGTGGAACCCGCTCTATGACGTCCCAGCCTGGAACAGACAGGGGAGATAACCTGCGCAGAGGGAGATGAGCGCCAACATCGATCTGCATCTGACCCAGGAATGGTTCCATGGCAGGATGGGAGCAGGACGCAGTGGGCGGCACATTGCTGAGCAGCTGATGACGCCGTACTGCACTGTGATGAGGGCTCCCGATGGCTCCTTCCTTGTTAGGGAGAGCGGGACATTCATTGGGGTCTATGTCCTGTCCATCTGGAGCAATGGAGAGGTGCAGCACTGTCGCATCCAATGGTGGCAGGATGCCAGCAGCCACAGGTACTTTCTCAATAATAACCGAATATTTGACAGCCTTTACGACCTCATCTCCTATTACCGGGAGACACCGCTGAGGTACAACAACACGGAGATGAGACTGACAGAGCCTGTGTCTAGTTCCAATGCTTGTAACAAAGACTGGGTGCTGCAGGATGGCACTGGATGCACGAGCGCAGCTGGGGTCCCACTAATGGGTCACACATATGGGTCTGTGTTCACAGTTATGGGACTGGGGTCACACTTATGGGGCTGGAGATGCAGTTATGGATCTGAAGCCCCACTTATGGGGCTGGGGTCACACTAAGGAACACAGTTATGGGGTTTTAGGTCCCACTTATGGGTCCAGCCCCCCAACTTATGGGGCCAGCCCCCCACTTATGGGTCAGAGTCCCCAATTATGGGTCTGGGTCCCCACTTATGGGTCTGTGGTCCAACTTATGGGTCTGTCCCCCCACTTATGGGTCCCACTTATGGGTCTCAGGTCTCACTTATGGGTCCAGCCCTCACTTATGGGTCTGAGTCCCCACTTATGGGTCCAGCCCCCCACTTATGGGTCTGTCCCCCCACTTATGGATCCCACTTATGGGTCTCAGGTCTCACTTATGGGTCCAGCCCCCCACTTATGGGTCCGATCCCCCCCCATCTTATGGGTCCCACTTATGGGTCTGATCTCCCACCACTTATGGGTCCCACTTATGGGTCCAGCCCCCCATTTATGGGTCATACTTATGGGTCCAAGCCCCCCCCACCACTAACCCATCCGACTTATGGGTCTCTGGCCATATCATATAACACATTTTGAAGCACAAAAAAGCCCCCAAAATGCCGTTTTTAAGCCCAAAATCCACCCTCAGCCCTCATTGTGTTGTACCGCTCATACCCTACAAAAAACCCTAAAAAACCCACCCAAAATGACCCAAAATCCACGTTTTAAAGCCCAAAACCCACTGTCGCCCCTATATTTTATACCCCCTTTTGAAGCACAAAAAAACCCCAAAAATGCCGTTTTTAAGCCCAAAATTCACCCTCCCCCCCCCCCATATTACAATGGGTGTTTGAAGACCCCAAACCCCCCATTTTTTAGCCCAAAATGACCCCAAATCCCCGTTTTTAAGCCTAAAATCCACCTTCCCCCCCCACCAATATTATATACCCCTTTTGAAGCACAAAAAAACACCCCAAAATGCCGTTTTTAAGCCCAAAATAACCCACACACACACCCTCATATTACATACGGTGTTTGAAGACCCCCAAAACCCCATTTTTGAGCCCAAAATAAACCCCCAAATCCACGTTTTTAAGCCCAATCCACTGCCCCCCCTATATTATATAACCCCTTTTGAAGCACAAAAAAGACACAAAAATGCCATTTTTAAGCCCAAAATCCACCCTCAGCCCTCATTGTGTTGTACCTCTCGTACCCTACAAATAAAAACCAAAAAGCCCGCCCAAAATGACCCAAAATCCACGTTTTTAAGCCCAAAATCCACTCCCCCCCCCCCCCCCCCCAATATTATATACCCCTGTTTGGAAGTACAAAAAAGCCCCAAAAATGCAGTTTTTAAGCCCAAAATAAGACCCCCACCCCCATATTACATACGGTGTTTGAAGACCCCAAAAACCCCATTTTTGAGCCCAAAAAATCCCCAAAATCCCCTTTTAAAAGCCCAAAATCCACTGCCCCCCCCCACCCCTATATTATATAACCCCTTTTGAAGCACAAGAAAGACCAAAAAACCCAGTTTTTAAACCCAAAATAAGAACCCCCCCATAATATATACCATATTTGAAGGCCCCCAAATCCCCGTTTTTAATCCCAATATCCACAGCCCCTCACCCCCCTTTTTAAATACCCCCATTTGAAGCACAAAAAAAAGCCCCAAAAATGCCATTTTTAAGCCCAAAATCCACCCTCAGCGCTCATTGTGTTGTACCTCTCGTACACTACAAAAAACCCAAAAAATCCCACCCAAAATGACCCAAAATCGTGGTTTTTAAGCCCAAAATCCACTGCTCCCCACCCGCATATTAAATACCTCATTTTGAAACCTCCAAAAAGCCCCCAAATCCCTGTTTTTCAGCCCAAAATCCACCTTCCCCCCCCATATTAAGTACCATATTTTAAGACTCCAAAAAGCCCCAAAAACCCCATCTTTCAGCCCAAAATCCACCCTCCCCCCCACCCCGATATTAAATACCATATTTGAAGGCACCAAAAAGCCCCCAAATCCCTGTTTTTAAGCCCAAAATCCACTCCACCCCCCATATTAAATACCATATTTGAAGACCCAAAAAATACCATTTTTGAGCCCCAAAAAGCCCCAAAATCCCCGTTTTTAAGCCCCAAATCCACCCTCCTACCCCATATTAAATACCCCATTTTGAACGCCCCAAAAAGCCCCAAAATCCCTGTTTTTCAGCCCAAAATCAACCCTCTCCCCCCCATATTAAATACCATATTTTAAGACCCCAAAAATCCCCCAAAACCCTATTTTAAAGACCCAAAAACCCATTTTTAAGCCCAAAATCCTCTGCCCCCCCCCCCATATTAAAAGCCCCCTTTTGAAGGCCCCAAAATGCCCCAAAAACCCTGTTTTTAAGCCCAAAAAAGCCATTTTTAAGCCCCAAATCCACCCATCCCCCCATATTAAATACCCCATTTGGAAGCCCCCAAATTGACCCCAAATCCCCGTTTTTAAGCCCAAAATCCACCCTCACCCCCCTATTAAATATCATTTGAAGACCCCAAAAACCCCATTTTTGAGCCAAAAAAAGCCCCCAAAACCCATTTTTCTGCTCAAAATCCATACCATATTTCATATCATATTTAAAGACACCAAGACGACCCAAAATCACCATTTTTCAGCCCCAAAATACCATGTTTGAAGACCCCGATGAGGAGGGACTTGTCGGCCTCCGTGTCCCACCAGGACGTGGGGGGCTCCAATTGATCCAGCAACGGGAACAAGATGGACACAGCGCTGTGGGGCAAAATGTGGGGGAGGGGGGAGGTATGGGGCTGGAGTGGGAATCTATGGGGCTGGAGGATCCTAATATGGGAATCTATGGGGCTGGAGGGGCTTAATGTGGGGCTGGGGTGGGAATCTATGGGGTCTCCAGTTGATCCAGCAATGGGAACGAGATGGACACGGCGCTGTGGGGCACAGTGTGGGGCACAGTGTGGGGCAGGGGGGATCTATGGGGCTGGAAGGGCTTAATATGGGAATCTATGGGGCTGGAGGACCCCAATATGGGGCTAAAGGGGTTCAATGTGGGGTGGGGGGGGGGGGATCTATGAAGCTGGAGGACCTTAATATGAGAATCTATGGGGCTGGAAGACTTTCATATGGGAATCTATGGGGCTGGAGGAGCTTCATGTGGGGCTGGAGGACCTTAATATGGGGCTGGAGGGGCTTAATGTGGGGCAGGGGGGGGGATCTATGGGGCTGGAGGGGCTTAATATGGGAATCTATGGGGCTGGAGTGGGGATCTATGGGGCTGGAGGGGCTTCATATGGGGCTGGGGAGGAAATCTATGGGTCTGGAGTGGGAATCTATGGGGTTGGAGGAGCTTCATATGGGAATCTATGGGGCTGCAGGAGCTTCATGTGGGGCTGGAGGGGCTCTATATGGGGCTGGAGGGGCTTAATGTAGGGCAGAGGGGGGATCGATGGGGTTGGAGGACCCCAATATGGGGCTGGAGGACCAGAGGGTGGGAATCTATGGGGCTGGAGGACCTTAATATGGGGCTGGAGGGGCTTAATATCAGAATCTATGGGACTGGAGTGGGGATATATGGGGCTGGAGGGGCTTAATGTGGGACTGGGGTGGGAATCTATGGGGCTGGAGTGGGAATCTATGGGGCTGGAGGACCCTAATATGGGAATCTATGGGGTTGGAGGACCTCGCTATGGAGCTGGAGGACCAGAGGGTGGGAATCTACGGGGCTGGAGGGTCTCTATATGGGGCTGGAGGGGCTTAATGTAGGGCTGGAGGACCTTAATATGGGGCTAAAGGGGCTTAATATCAGAATCTATGTGGCTGGAGGGGCTTCATGTGGGGCTGGGGTGGGAATCTATGGGGCTGGAGGAACATAATATGGGGCTGGACAACCCCAAAATTGGTCTAGATGGGTCTAGAAGACCCCCAGTATGGGGCTGGGGACACCAATATGGGGCTGGAGGACCTCACTATGGGGCTGGAGGACCTCGCGATGGGGCTGGAGGACCTTAATATGGGTCTGTGGTCCCAATATGGGGCTGGAGGACCCTAATATGAGAATCTATGGGGCAGGAGAACCTCGCTATTGGGCTGGAGGACCTCAATATGGGGCTGGAGGACCTTAATATGGGGCTGGGGGATCCCAGATTACTCCAATATGGGGCTGAGGTCCCCAGTATGGGGCTGGAGGACCCTAATATGGCAATCTATGGGGCCGGAGGACCTCGCTATGGGTCTGGAGGACCTAGCTGTGGGGCAGGAGGACTCACCTGGACATGGCTCCATTGGGACGCATTGGGACCCTCAGAACTCACTTATGGTGCAATCTGTGCCCCCCAAACCCACTTATGGGGCGATTTGGGACCCACTTATGTGGTGATTTTGACCCACTTATGGGGCTGGAGGTCACTTATGGGGCGATTTGGGACCCCAACCCATAAGAAATGGGGTTTATGGGGGAATTTGGGACCCCCAGAAATCACTTATGGGGCAATTTGGGACCCCCAAACTCTCTTATGGGGGGACATATCACTTATGGGGCGATCTGGGACCCACTTATGGGGTTTCAGACCCTCTAAACTCACTTATGGGGAGATTTTGACCCACTTCTGGGGCTGGAGGTCACTTATGGGGCAACCCGGGACCCACTTAAAGGGTGACTTGTCACTTATGGGGCGATTTTGGACCCCATCCCATAAGAAATAGGGTCTATGGGGGGATTTGGGACCCCCAAACTCACTTATGGGGTGATTTGGGACCCACTTATGGGGCTGGAGGTCACTTATGGGGCGATCTGTGCCCCCAAACTCACTTATGGGGTGATCTGTGCCCCCCAACTCACTTATGGTACCCATTAGGATCCCCAAGCCCACTTATGGGGCCATTTGGGACCCACTTATGGGGCTGGATGTCACTTATGGGGCTGTGCCCCCCAACTCACTTGTTGCTCTGATGTTTGAGGTGTTTCTTGTAGGTCTCGTCCTGGAACAAGCTTTCCGGGTTGTACTTGTGGTTCCAGTCGTTTCTATGGGGCTCGAAGCCGCCGTGGGGCTTCACCTTCTTCCCTTTGCGACCCGTAGAAATGGGGACAGAAAGGCCTGAATTGGGTTAAAGGAAAGAAAACTTACTATTGTTACTTATGGGGCTGGGGATGCACTTATGGGTCCCACTTATGGGGCTGGGGACATCTTGAAGTCTTTAGACTCTGAGTTATGGGGCCAGGGTCACAGTTATGGGGCTGGGGTCCCTATTGGTCCCTATGGGGTCACACTTATGGGGCTGGGGAGGCAGTTATGGGGCTGGGGACACACTTATGGGGCTGGGGAATCACTTATGGGTCTGGGGTCCCACTTATGTGTCTGAGGAACCACTTATGGGGCTGGAGCCTCACCTATGGGTCACACTTATGGGGCTGAAGTCACACTTATGGGGCTGGGGACTCAGTTATAGGGCTGGGGATGCAGTTAAAGGTCACACTTATGGGGCTGGGGACCCACTTATGGGGCTGGGGACACAGTTATGGGGCTGTGTTCCCACTTATGGGGCTGGGGATGTAGTTATGGGGCTGAGGACGCACTTATGGGGCTGGGGTCACACTTATGGGGCTGGGGACTCAGTTATGGGGCTGGGGACCCACTTATGCGGCTGGGGACACAGTTATGGGGCTGTGTTCCCACTTATGGGGCTGGGGATGTAGTTATGGGGCTGAGGACGCACTTATGGGGCTGGGGTCACACTTATGGGGCTGGGGACTCAGTTATGGGGCTGGGGACCCACTTATGTGGCTGGGGATGCAGTTATGCGGCTGGGGATGCAGTTATGGGGATGGGAACTCAGTTATGTTTCTGTGTTCCCACTTATGGGGCTGGAGAGGCAGTTATGGGATTGGGGATGAAGTTATGGGGCTGGGGAGGCATTTATGGGGCTGGGGAGGCAGTTATGGGGCTGTATTCCCAGTTATGGGGCTGTGTTCCCACTTATGGGGCTGGGGATGCAGTTATGGGTCACACTTATGGGGCTGGGGATGCACTTATAGGGCTGGGGACTCAGTTATGGGTAACAATTATGGGGCTGGGGAGGCACTTAGGAACACAGTTATGGGGTTTGGGTCACACTTATGGGGCTGGAGCCTCACTTATGGGTCACACTTATGGGGCTGGGGAGGCACTTATGGGGCTGGAGATGAACTTATGGTGCAGGGGATGCACTTATGGGGCTGTGTTCCCACATATGAGGCTGGGGATGTAGTTATGGGTCACACTTATGAGGCTGGGGAACCACTTATGGGGCTGGGGACACACTTATGGGACTGGGGATGCACTTATGGGGTTGAGGATGCACTTATGGGGCTGTGTTCCTACTTAGGGGGTTGGGGACTCAGTTATGGGTAACACTTATGGGGCTGGAGTCACACTTATGGGGCTGGGGAGGCACTTATGGGGCTGGGGACCCACCTATGGGGCTGGGGATGCAGTTATGGGTCACAGTTATGGGGCTGGGAACATCTCTAAATCTATAGTTATGGGGCTAGGGACACAGTTATGGGGCTGGGGTCCCCATTGGCCCCAATGGGGTCACACTTATGGGTCACACTTATGGGGCTGAGGATGCAGTTATGGGGCTAGGGAGGTGTTGGAAGTAACCGCGGGAGACAAGTCTCATGCTATCATGGTCAACAAGCCTCGTTTATTAGGTGTTACAGCATCTCATTTATACAATCAGTAATAAGTTCATGCATATTGCAAAAGTAAAGCTCAGGATTGGTGAATTAGACATTACTTCATCTGACCTTTGTGGTTAGTCTTATGGATACTTTTTCTTTGCAGCTCTGTCTACACCTTGCTACACATCTTGCTTTTCCCTTAGGCCGTCCTTGCTTCTAGATACATATTTCATCTTTAGCTACATACCCTGTCTTTTCACATACTGATTTCTTCTCAGCTGCCTAGCCCGTGATCGGCCCTAGGATAGACCGTCTTTGTCTTTAATCACGTTCATTCTTTTACAATTTAACTAGTGGAATCTCTTCATGTCCTTTCTCATGAAGCCATTCTGCATAAACACTCTCCACATTTCCCCCGTTTTCTTTTAAAATGAAAAGGCTCAGTTCAACGACCGATTAATCATATTTAACAAGCAGTTCAGTTCATTTGTTCAATCAGTTCTCAAGTAGTTTTATCCTGCTCCATAGCTGCTGCTCTGTTAACTCCTCATCTCGATCCATGGCTGCTGCTCCGTAGAATTCTTCTTGTATTACAACAATTCCAAGATACTGCCTATAGAATAACAACACTACTTATATTAATAACGTAACTATTATAACTCAATCAAGACCTCGATTGACAATACTCTAAAAGTGAAAAAAGAGACAAGTCAAATACAACACAACAACATTACTGTTAAACCTACTAAAAAGAACAAACATGTTTGTACTGCAACCTAAGTTTCTGCAACCTAAAAATAAATCCGTGAGGGTCCCATTGTGTTAATCTGTAACTGATCAGGAAAAGTCTTCAATTTTTGTATACTCTGATATATTGATTTTAATGACCACTAAAATTTGTGCAATAAATGCTTTTAAGATGTTCATAACCATGCTCTACCAACTGAGTTATCCGGGCTAATAATTGATTAATGATTGTGCAATTTTATGAAGTAGCATGTCAAATAGAACCAATTTTAGAGGACAAATGTACTAGAGTATCACTAGGGGCATTAATACTTATTGACCCTTGAGAAACAGCAAGCTGTGTTGGTGGTGGATGCGACAGGTAGTGCCAGCAGGGCGTCCCCTGCTTCAAGGTGCACATTTCCTCTCTCACCCATCACAGATTCTCTCCTGCATTCAGAGTCTGAAGGATTTCTTCCAGTTGTACACCACATCCGCATGGCCAGTGCGTGATATAGAGCCCAAGTGGAACACCTGCTTGGAAAACAGAATAAACTATCAAATTTAGTTCTATTAGCGTGCACTTTTGTCTAAAATGATGCATGGTTATATTTTCAGATCCCAATTAATTGGATGTAAAATAGGTATCCGTTATATGATACAGGGTCATCTCTTTGACTAGAATTCCTTTCCAGGTTTTGTCTTTGCAAATTAAGAACATCTAATTAATAGGCTAATAACATCATAACCAAACAGTACTAAAACATTAAAAGAGCTATTCCTGTAGATTCTAGCATTGATTACATCAAATCCTGTTTAATACACATCTGATCTATTACTAAAATAGAAGAAGCACACAACATCCTAGCTAATGCCTTAAACTCCAAATCTTGAGACTGCATTGGTAAAACAGAAAATCACACACTATGTCAAACTATTACTAATATTATCTATAACACAGCAAGTTACAAAGCAATACCACTAAGTAAGAAACACACAATCACAATTACTATAAAGGCTGGATGCTATTTTCTGCCTTCAGATGAGACCGAAGATATCATGCTGGAACCCACATAGGGCCAGTCCCTGTGGAAATATGAGCATATTCACGACCCCAAGTTGTCAGTGGTAGAGGACAGTCCCAAAGTCCTGTGGCCATATTCCAAACATTAACCATAGGCTGTTCCTTTAGCACTGGGGAAGCCTCAAAATGACGATCCACATAAGCTGTATCTCTATGAATACAATTCAAAAAATTCAGCACAAGCAAAACAAGCAAAACCTTACATAATATTTTCAAAAAATTCAGCACAAGCAAAACAAGCAAAACCTTGCATAATATTTCTTGCAGTGTGTCTCCCATATTCCCCCTTTTTTGTTTAATAATAAGAAGAATGGATTTCAATGTTTGATAAATGTGCTCAGTGATAGCTTGTCCAGTGGGAGAATGAGCAATGGCTGTAGTATGTTTAACACCCCCTTCTTGGAGGAAAGTTCGAGTGGCCTTAGAGGTATACGCAGGCCCAATATCTGTTTTTGTAGTATGTTTAATTCCCATAGCAGCATAAGTAGATAACCAGGGTTTACGGGTGTCATGACTGCGTTCACCTGTATGTGCTGTGGCAAATATGTAAGAAGAGTGAGTATTTATCATTACATGTGCATATTTTAGACGGACAAATTCAGGAACGTGAGTGACATCTGTCTGACACAGTTGAAGAGGTGCTGGGCCACATGGATTTGTCCGAGTCTGAGGCAAAGAGCTATCAGTCAAATTATGTAGCTGATATTCAGTCATAAACACGGTGTATTGCGTAGGAGAGAGGATCATTCTTAACACAATTTTCCAGTCGTGAGGGGTCATAGCGTAACTGTCACTGTTTACAGCCAAAAGATTGTATGTAAAGGCTGACTGAACTCCGAATGTTCTCACTGACTCCCTTAGCTCCTTCACTGCCTCATAAGGCAGGGATTCCCAACGGGGGGGCTGATTCAACGCAGGAAAAGTTTGCAACGTGTCAGCATCACCCCTTAATATTGTTTCTTTTCTGCATTGCTCTAAGACATCACAGTACGCTGTAGGGAAATTTGTCATTCCTGCTCCCTTCAAAGTATCATCAGGAGGAAATGCGTCCGATTCGCTTTCTGGATCTACAGGACCGGGGTCACAACGATTCCCTGGTTTCGGTCCATCCGTGTCTTTAACCACATTACATGCAGGCTGCACAGATGCAGCCACGCACAACGGGGGGGGGTGGGGGGGGGGGCGGCATGGCGAGGCGCAGAGAACGACGTGAGCGAAGCAGAGTGCGGGGGCGCCGTAGAGGCCGACAATGCAGCAAGCGATGTGTGCGGGGCGGCAGACGGCCACTGGCTGGTAATGGTTGGTTGTGTCGGAGCGCGGCCTCTGTTCTTTCTTGCCCTGGGCTAGAGGTTTCCCAGTCGGTGTCGGCAGGTGATGGTGTTGTGGTTGTCCAACCGGCAGTTCTGGCACCATACACTGGTAGCTTGGCAATTCCATCGCAAATGTCCCTTAATGCTGCACTGGAAACATTTTAAAGAGGTGCTTGGGCCTGAATTGGTTACCACAGACGCTTGTAAGGGTGCAAGAGCTGCTAACACTTGATTCTGAGAAGCCTCAGCCTGTGCCTTTAATCCTGCCCCTAGCTCTTTAATAGCCTCAACTATGAAAGCCTGTGGGCACACTTGATAATCTGTCTAACGCCTCCTCTATTGTCCATTTACTCCTCAAAGTACTTAGAATGCCACGAGCTGTAGCATTACAATTCTGAAGTACACAATGTTTTAGCATTATTTCCCTCATGTACTCTGGTACTCCAGCCTTCTCTATGGCTCCAGCTACCTTATCTATGAAGGCTCCAAACTCCTCATTTCTTCCCTGCTGGATTCCCATATAAGACGGCAGCCCACCTGGTGCCTTGATCTTATCCATAGCCTGTCTGGCCAGATACATTGACATTTAACTGGTCCTAGTAAAGCCTGGGCCTCCGTCCGGATGAAAGGACCCACCCCTAAAAGTTCTTCAATGGTTACATTATACAAGGGAGCTCCGGGCTGCCTAACTATCACAACACTCTGTTGGCACATCTCTTCCCAATAAGCATTAAATAGCAATTGTTCATGCTGCGAAAAAATCAACCTAACTATAGCCCGACAATCAGATGGCAACAAAACCTGAGTACTCCAGATATAATCCAGTATCTGTCTCACTGGCTCACTTTTTACTCCAAACTGACTGACCGTAGACTGCAATTGTGACAACAACTTCCAATCTAAAGCACTGATAGTAGACTGTGTCCCGCCTGAAGGATCAGGCGAATACCCCACCGACAGCACCATGTGTTGCACCGCTTCCAACCCCTCACCGTCTCCCGCCTCTAAACAAGCCCGCGCCAGCGCAGCCCAAGCCCCCCCCGCTCCCGCGTGACGGCCTCCGCCAGGTCACTCTGTGCCCCAGGGAGCGGCTCATTGCAAAAGGGGGTCGAGGGGGCCGGCTGTAGCGCCATGGTCGATGCAGGCGGCTCGTCTGATACAGACGTGCCGGGAGACGGAGACGGGGCCCTCGGCTCCACAACCGCTGGCAATGCAGGCTCGGAGGCCGGCGGCAACTTTACAGTGGACACAGCAGGGGGCCCCGGGCAATCTGACCATTCATTATAATTCTTATTCCTCCCCTGCACAGCACTAGCTTGCTCTGCCGCTTCCTTTTCTGCCTGATATTGCAACAAATCATTATAAACCACACGCCACCACTTCCCGCATTTTTTAGCCATTTTCTCCCCATCTATCATTCCCTGAAAAATTGTATCCCCAAATTTACGCCACTCAGCAAGATCATGCACTAAATGCGGATTCTGAAATAACCCTTTAGCATACCCATACACTAATAACTTAGGGAGTTCCTTTTCCAAGTCTGCCCCCTTAAACTGTCTCCGCTTAAGAAAAGCGGAAAATAAATCATATGCTGCTTGCCTGTCCATATTTACTCACGTCGGTACCGTTGCAGCCCTCCAGGCTTCGGCAGCACGTATCGGTCGAGCCCACCTGTGTGGTCACTCAAGACGCGGAGCTCCAATTTTAGCTCTTTCGTCGTCCGTCAAGCTGCGAAATCCGGACCCGAACCCAACGCAGTTCTTCACCCGTGGCAGCCCTTTTTTCCTTATCACGTCGAGGGTCACCATTTGTTGGAAGTAACCGCGGGAGATAAGTCTCATGTTATCATGGTCAACAAGCCTCGTTTATTAGGTGTTACAGCATCTCATTTATACAATCAGTAATAAGTTCATGCATATTGCAAAAGTAAAGCTCAGGATTGGTGAATTAGACATTACTTCATCTGACCTTTGTGGTTAGTCTTATGGATACTTTTTCTTTGCAGCTCTGTCTACACCTTGCTACACATCTTGCTTTTCCCTTAGGCCGTCCTTGCTTCTAGATACATATCTCATCTTTAGCTACATACCCTGTCTTTTCACATACTGATTTCTTCTCAGCTGCCTAGCCCGTGATCGGCCCTAGGATAGACCGTCTTTGTCTTTAATCACGTTCATTCTTTTACAATTTAACTAGTGGAATCTCTTCATGTCCTTTCTCATGAAGCCATTCTGCATAAACACTCTCCACATTTCCCCCGTTTTCTTTTAAAATGAAAAGGCTCAGTTCAACGACCGATTAATCATATTTAACAAGCAGTTCAGTTCATTTGTTCAATCAGTTCTCAAGTAGTTTTATCCTGCTCCATAGCTGCTGCTCTGTTAACTCCTCATCTCGATCCATGGCTGCTGCTCCGTAGAATTCTTCTTGTATTACAACAATTCCAAGATACTGCCTATAGAATAACAACACTACTTATATTAATAACGTAACTATTATAACTCAATCAAGACCTCGATTGACAATACTCTAAAAGTGAAAAAAGAGACAAGTCAAATACAACACAACAACATTACTGTTAAACCTACTAAAAAGAACAAACATGTTTGTACTGCAACCTAAGTTTCTGCAACCTAAAAATAAATCCGTGAGGGTCCCATTGTGTTAATCTGTAACTGATCAGGAAAAGTCTTCAATTTTTGTATACTCTGATATATTGATTTTAATGACCACTAAAATTTGTGCAATAAATGCTTTTAAGATGTTCATAACCATGCTCTACCAACTGAGTTATCCGGGCTAATAATTGATTAATGATTGTGCAATTTTATGAAGTAGCATGTCAAATAGAACCAATTTTAGAGGACAAATGTACTAGAGTATCACTAGGGGCATTAATACTTATTGACCCTTGAGAAACAGCAAGCTGTGTTGGTGGTGGATGCGACAGGTAGTGCCAGCAGGGCGTCCCCTGCTTCAAGGTGCACATTTCCTCTCTCACCCATCACAGATTCTCTCCTGCATTCAGAGTCTGAAGGATTTCTTCCAGTTGTACACCACATCCGCATGGCCAGTGCGTGATATAGAGCCCAAGTGGAACACCTGCTTGGAAAACAGAATAAACTATCAAATTTAGTTCTATTAGCGTGCACTTTTGTCTAAAATGATGCATGGTTATATTTTCAGATCCCAATTAATTGGATGTAAAATAGGTATCCGTTATATGATACAGGGTCATCTCTTTGACTAGAATTCCTTTCCAGGTTTTGTCTTTGCAAATTAAGAACATCTAATTAATAGGCTAATAACATCATAACCAAACAGTACTAAAACATTAAAAGAGCTATTCCTGTAGATTCTAGCATTGATTACATCAAATCCTGTTTAATACACATCTGATCTATTACTAAAATAGAAGAAGCACACAACATCCTAGCTAATGCCTTAAACTCCAAATCTTGAGACTGCATTGGTAAAACAGAAAATCACACACTATGTCAAACTATTACTAATATTATCTATAACACAGCAAGTTACAAAGCAATACCACTAAGTAAGAAACACACAATCACAATTACTATAAAGGCTGGATGCTATTTTCTGCCTTCAGATGAGACCGAAGATATCATGCTGGAACCCACATAGGGCCAGTCCCTGTGGAAATATGAGCATATTCACGACCCCAAGTTGTCAGTGGTAGAGGACAGTCCCAAAGTCCTGTGGCCATATTCCAAACATTAACCATAGGCTGTTCCTTTAGCACTGGGGAAGCCTCAAAATGACGATCCACATAAGCTGTATCTCTATGAATACAATTCAAAAAATTCAGCACAAGCAAAACAAGCAAAACCTTACATAATATTTTCAAAAAATTCAGCACAAGCAAAACAAGCAAAACCTTGCATAATATTTCTTGCAGTGTGTCTCCCATATTCCCCCTTTTTTGTTTAATAATAAGAAGAATGGATTTCAATGTTTGATAAATGTGCTCAGTGATAGCTTGTCCAGTGGGAGAATGAGCAATGGCTGTAGTATGTTTAACACCCCCTTCTTGGAGGAAAGTTCGAGTGGCCTTAGAGGTATACGCAGGCCCAATATCTGTTTTTGTAGTATGTTTAATTCCCATAGCAGCATAAGTAGATAACCAGGGTTTACGGGTGTCATGACTGCGTTCACCTGTATGTGCTGTGGCAAATATGTAAGAAGAGTGAGTATTTATCATTACATGTGCATATTTTAGACGGACAAATTCAGGAACGTGAGTGACATCTGTCTGACACAGTTGAAGAGGTGCTGGGCCACATGGATTTGTCCGAGTCTGAGGCAAAGAGCTATCAGTCAAATTATGTAGCTGATATTCAGTCATAAACACGGTGTATTGCGTAGGAGAGAGGATCATTCTTAACACAATTTTCCAGTCGTGAGGGGTCATAGCGTAACTGTCACTGTTTACAGCCAAAAGATTGTATGTAAAGGCTGACTGAACTCCGAATGTTCTCACTGACTCCCTTAGCTCCTTCACTGCCTCATAAGGCAGGGATTCCCAACGGGGGGGCTGATTCAACGCAGGAAAAGTTTGCAACGTGTCAGCATCACCCCTTAATATTGTTTCTTTTCTGCATTGCTCTAAGACATCACAGTACGCTGTAGGGAAATTTGTCATTCCTGCTCCCTTCAAAGTATCATCAGGAGGAAATGCGTCCGATTCGCTTTCTGGATCTACAGGACCGGGGTCACAACGATTCCCTGGTTTCGGTCCATCCGTGTCTTTAACCACATTACATGCGGGCTGCACAGATGCAGCCACGCACAACGGGGGGGGGGTGGGGGGGGGGGCGGCATGGCGAGGCGCAGAGAACGACGTGAGCGAAGCAGAGTGCGGGGGCGCCGTAGAGGCCGACAATGCAGCAAGCGATGTGTGCGGGGCGGCAGACGGCCACTGGCTGGTAATGGTTGGTTGTGTCGGAGCGCGGCCTCTGTTCTTTCTTGCCCTGGGCTAGAGGTTTCCCAGTCGGTGTCGGCAGGTGATGGTGTTGTGGTTGTCCAACCGGCAGTTCTGGCACCATACACTGGTAGCTTGGCAATTCCATCGCAAATGTCCCTTAATGCTGCACTGGAAACATTTTAAAGAGGTGCTTGGGCCTGAATTGGTTACCACAGACGCTTGTAAGGGTGCAAGAGCTGCTAACACTTGATTCTGAGAAGCCTCAGCCTGTGCCTTTAATCCTGCCCCTAGCTCTTTAATAGCCTCAACTATGAAAGCCTGTGGGCACACTTGATAATCTGTCTAACGCCTCCTCTATTGTCCATTTACTCCTCAAAGTACTTAGAATGCCACGAGCTGTAGCATTACAATTCTGAAGTACACAATGTTTTAGCATTATTTCCCTCATGTACTCTGGTACTCCAGCCTTCTCTATGGCTCCAGCTACCTTATCTATGAAGGCTCCAAACTCCTCATTTCTTCCCTGCTGGATTCCCATATAAGACGGCAGCCCACCTGGTGCCTTGATCTTATCCATAGCCTGTCTGGCCAGATACATTGACATTTAACTGGTCCTAGTAAAGCCTGGGCCTCCGTCCGGATGAAAGGACCCACCCCTAAAAGTTCTTCAATGGTTACATTATACAAGGGAGCTCCGGGCTGCCTAACTATCACAACACTCTGTTGGCACATCTCTTCCCAATAAGCATTAAATAGCAATTGTTCATGCTGCGAAAAAATCAACCTAACTATAGCCCGACAATCAGATGGCAACAAAACCTGAGTACTCCAGATATAATCCAGTATCTGTCTCACTGGCTCACTTTTTACTCCAAACTGACTGACCGTAGACTGCAATTGTGACAACAACTTCCAATCTAAAGCACTGATAGTAGACTGTGTCCCGCCTGAAGGATCAGGCGAATACCCCACCGACAGCACCATGTGTTGCACCGCTTCCAACCCCTCACCGTCTCCCGCCTCTAAACAAGCCCGCGCCAGCGCAGCCCAAGCCCCCCCCGCTCCCGCGTGACGGCCTCCGCCAGGTCACTCTGTGCCCCAGGGAGCGGCTCATTGCAAAAGGGGGTCGAGGGGGCCGGCTGTAGCGCCATGGTCGATGCAGGCGGCTCGTCTGATACAGACGTGCCGGGAGACGGAGACGGGGCCCTCGGCTCCACAACCGCTGGCAATGCAGGCTCGGAGGCCGGCGGCAACTTTACAGTGGACACAGCAGGGGGCCCCGGGCAATCTGACCATTCATTATAATTCTTATTCCTCCCCTGCACAGCACTAGCTTGCTCTGCCGCTTCCTTTTCTGCCTGATATTGCAACAAATCATTATAAACCACACGCCACCACTTCCCGCATTTTTTAGCCATTTTCTCCCCATCTATCATTCCCTGAAAAATTGTATCCCCAAATTTACGCCACTCAGCAAGATCATGCACTAAATGCGGATTCTGAAATAACCCTTTAGCATACCCATACACTAATAACTTAGGGAGTTCCTTTTCCAAGTCTGCCCCCTTAAACTGTCTCCGCTTAAGAAAAGCGGAAAATAAATCATATGCTGCTTGCCTGTCCATATTTACTCACGTCGGTACCGTTGCAGCCCTCCAGGCTTCGGCAGCACGTATCGGTCGAGCCCACCTGTGTGGTCACTCAAGACGCGGAGCTCCAATTTTAGCTCTTTCGTCGTCCGTCAAGCTGCGAAATCCGGACCCGAACCCAACGCAGTTCTTCACCCGTGGCAGCCCTTTTTTCCTTATCACGTCGAGGGTCACCATTTGTTGGAAGTAACCGCGGGAGATAAGTCTCATGTTATCATGGTCAACAAGCCTCGTTTATTAGGTGTTACAGCATCTCATTTATACAATCAGTAATAAGTTCATGCATATTGCAAAAGTAAAGCTCAGGATTGGTGAATTAGACATTACTTCATCTGACCTTTGTGGTTAGTCTTATGGATACTTTTTCTTTGCAGCTCTGTCTACACCTTGCTACACATCTTGCTTTTCCCTTAGGCCGTCCTTGCTTCTAGATACATATCTCATCTTTAGCTACATACCCTGTCTTTTCACATACTGATTTCTTCTCAGCTGCCTAGCCCGTGATCGGCCCTAGGATAGACCGTCTTTGTCTTTAATCACGTTCATTCTTTTACAATTTAACTAGTGGAATCTCTTCATGTCCTTTCTCATGAAGCCATTCTGCATAAACACTCTCCACAGGGAGGCACTTATGGGGCTGGGGATGCAGTTATGGGTCACACTTATGGGGCTGGGAACATTTCCAAGTCTATAGTTATGGGGCTGGGACACAGTTATTGGGCTGAAGATTCAGTTATGGGGTTTTAGGTCACACTTATGCGGCTAGGGAGGCACTTATGGGGCTGGGGTCCCCATTGGCCTCTATGGGGTCACACTTATGGGGCTGGGGACATCTCAAAGTCTTTAGGGTCACACTTATGGGGCTGGGGAGGCACTTATGGGGCTTGGGAGGCAGTTATGGGGCTGGGGTCCTCATTAGCCCCTATGGGGTCACATTTATGGGTCACACAGATGGGGCTGGGGAGGCACTTATGTGGCTGGGATTATAGTTATGGGGCATCTCCAGGTCTTTGGGGTCACACTTACGGGGCTGGGGATGCACTTATGGGGCTAGGGTCACAGTTATGGGGCTGGGGAGGCACTTATGGGTCACACTTATGGGTCTGTGTTCCCAGTTATGGGGCTGGGCCCCTAAGGGGTCACACTTATGAGGCTGGGGACATCTCGAAGACTTTAGAGTCTCAGTTATGGGGTTGGAGTTACAGTTATGGGGCTGGGGATGCAGTTATGGGTCTGGAGTCTCACTTATGGGTCACACTTATGAGGCTTGGGACCCACTTATGTGGCTGGGGATGCAGTTATGGGGCTGGAGTCCCCATTGGCCCCTATGGGGTCACACTTATGGGTCTGTAGTCCCACTTATGTGTCTGGAGCCTCACTTATGGGTCTGGAGCCACACTTAGGAACGCAGTTATGGGGTTTTGGGTCCCACTTATGGGTCTGGAGACCCACTTATGGGGCTGGGGACATCTCCAAGTCTCTAGTTATGGGGCTGGAACCACACTTATGGGTCTGAGGACCCACTTATGGGTCTGGAGCCTCACTTATGGGTCACACTTATGAGGCTAGGGTCCCCATTGGCCCCTATGGGGTCACACTTATGGGTCTGGAACCTCACTTATGGGGCTGGAGACTCACTTATGGGGCTGGGGACATCTCCAAGTCTATAGTTATGGGGTTTGGGGACCCAATTATGGGTCTGTGTTCCCACTTATAGGGCTTGGGTCCCCATTGGCCCATATGGGGTCCCACTTATGGGGTTTGGGGTCACACTTATGGTGCTGAGGACGCAGCTATAGGGCTGGGGAGGCACTTATGGGGCTAGAATCATAAGGTTTGGGGTCTCACTTATGGAGCACTTATGGGGTCATACTTATGGGTCTAGGGACCCACTTATGGGGCTGGAGCCTCACTTGTGGGCCACACACATAGAGTTTGGGGTCCCACTTATGGGTCTAAGGACCCACTTATGGGGCTTGGGGTCCCCATTGGCCCCTAGGGGGTCACACTTATGGGGCTGGGGGCACCTCCAGCGCTTTAGGGTCACACTTATGGGGCTGGAGCCTCACTTATGAGGCTGGGGGTCCCCATTGGCCCCTATGGGGTCACACTTATGGGTCTGTGTTCCCACTTACGGGTCTGGTGACCCACTTATGGGTCTGTGTTCCCACTTATGGGTCACACTTATGGGGCTGGGGACCCACTTATGGGGCAGGCGTAACACTTAAGGGGTTTTGGGTCACACTTATGGGGCTGGGGATGCAGTTATGGGTCCCACTTATGGGTCCGGTGACCCACTTATGGGTCTGAGGACCCACTTATGGGGCTGGGGTCACACTTATTGGGACCGCATTAGGTTTTATGGGGATGTCATTAGGGTTTGAGGTCACAGCTATGGGGCTGGAGCCTCACTTATGGGTCCCACTTATGGGGCTGTGTTCACACTTACGGGGCTTGGGGTCCCCATTGGCCCCTATGGGGTCACACTTATGGGGCTGGGGGCACCACCAGCACTTTAGAGTCACACCCCAGGTCCCATCTGGGGTGCCAAATTGACTTGTGGAATCAAACTCCATAACCACAAAGTAGTTATAAAGCAGGTATGTTTAATGAGTGATGCGCACACACCCTGGTGCAAGGGGGAGAGCTCCACCTCACTTGCACACCGTCAGGAGGAAGCGTGCAACAGATATAGGCTGAACTAATACATCATCAGTAGTTGGCAGGAATTTGGATACATATTCATTACATTCCTGAGACCCCATTAGCATGCAGTCCCTCCCCCCTTGCGCATGCATAGTGAGTTGTGGGGGTGGTGGTGGGATGAAGGCTCATCATCTTCCTCCCCGTAAACTTTCGACTCTTCAGGAGGGGCACCCCCCAACCTGGTTCCAGTTGCTCTGTGGACATCTAATCACCACACTGTTCTCAGGCTGTTCCACCCTTCTCTTCATGGCCTTCATCCCCTTGTTTTCTCAAACTAAGTGTCTGCAATTCCCCCTCTCTCTGACCCCCTTAACATAAACTATCTATCTGTAACTACCCTTTGCCTTAGTGAGGCCCCCTTTCCCTTTCTGTAGCAAAGTGTTCTCTTTTCATCTACTATGGGGTTCCCTTTCACTATTCACTGACACTTCATGATGGATGGGCAAGGAAGATGAGGAAAGGCTGCTGCCCTTTGTGAGAGTGCACTGAGCTCTGCCTGGGGATGGCAGAGGAGCCAGCTGAGAACTGATGGAAAAGGCACAAAGAGGGGAGCAGCAGATTGTGTTCCTTGCTTCCTGATCAGGAAGAACAAGAGGAGGAGGACAGGCAGGAATCTGAGTTACAGCTCAGATGAATTTTTTTTCTTCAGACTGCCTGCTATGGTGCAGTGTTTTGATTCTTTGAGAAAACCACTGATAACACTCTGATGTTTACAGTTGCTGCTAAGCAGTGTTGTACGGAGCCAAGGCCATGGTCAGTGAAGGGCACATGGAGCTCGGAGGGAACAGAGTGAGGACAGCTGACTGAAAGTGGCCAAAGGGACGTTCTCTATCACCTGACAGCAAGCACAAATTGTATTGAAAGGGGTGGGAGTTCATCTCAGTCTCTTCACTGCCCAGGGCCCAGCTGAGCATCAGTCTGGTGGTGCTGAGCAAGTGCTTGTGCATCAGTTGTTACATACGATTCCATATCAACGGATATATAGATATAACTATAACTCCTCTCCTTTTATCTCTCTTAGTAAATTGCTTTGTTATACTCACAAGTTGTATTTTTTTCTCCACTTCTTTTCCCCATCCCATTAGGAATGGGGCAGTGCACAAAGCACTGTGTGCTGCTGAGCCACATGTTGGGTTCAGCAACCACCATCATTTTGGTGCCCAATGTGAGTCTCCAAGTGTTGAGATAACAGCACAACTGTCCAGAGTGAGATAACTCAGGACTTTGTGGGAGTTGGAAAAGTGCAGGCCATGATGCTGATTGTTTCCCTATGTGTGGAGCTTGCTGAGTCTTCTCATGAAGCTGCATTGCACAGCTCCTTGCTTGCTGCTTGTTTTCCCTGCTGCATTATTTGTCAACTCTGGATGCTGGATTAGGGTATTTCTTTTGCTATGCTGTTTGACCTTGGTTTGTATCACGATAAAATTGGCAGCTGACAAAGTGAAGTTCTGTGCACATTCAGCTCTGTGGTCATCTTTGGGCTTTGGAAGTAATATTGTTGATATGATTAGGAATTTCACATTTTACATAGTCTCCTCTGTGAGCCCGGGGGTGTTCAAGGAGTGACTGGATATTGTGTTGAGGGACATGGTTTAGTGGGAGCTATTGGTAATAGGTGAACGGTTGGACTGGATGATCTTTTAGGCCTTTTCCAACCTTGGTGATCCTAGAATTCTAGGATTGAGGTTAAACAATTATTCAGGAATATCAGTGAGAGATGTGTTTCAAGGTGAGAAGGCTCTGCATGGCAGGGGGTGTGGGATGGTCTGGGCAGCTGCCTGGAGCGGTGGGCACCCACAGGGCTTTGGAACTTCATCTCTGAGCAACTGCAGGATCCTGAGAAACTGGTAGAATACTGGGGACAGGTCTGATGAAACCCTGGAGATCTCAAACAGGCACAATTTACTGCAGAGTGCCAGGGCCTGGCCCACACCTACTGAGCTGTGTTTAACATTCTTCAGCATCATCAATGGGAAGAGAGCTGGATCTGCTGACAGATCCCGCTGCCACTCCACCCCTCATAATGAGCTCTGCAGTCACTCCTGCTACAGGTCCTGTAGCTGTTCCAAGTATTGTGATAAGAAAATGAAACAAATTCCTCCCATGTGAGGTGCAGTGTGCCAGGAGGTACAGCCCTGTGGTCACTCCAACCCCTCCAATGAGCACAGTGGCTGCTAAAACTTTAATCCCAGGTCCTGCAGTGATTCCAGCTCTGGCAATGCGCTCTGCAGTTGCTACAACTCCTGCAGTAGGAAAACAGCCTCTCCAGTTCCTACAGTGAACCTTGAGGCTCTTAAAACCCCTGCAACAGGTCCTAGACTTGAATACAGATATGCATACAAACTATTATCATCTATGTATCATATGTATATGTATTAGTACATGCACATATGTTAGCAACTGCCTATATTATATATATGTGAAAATATACTACATATATAAAATATGTATATATGCATTTATCATATTTTTAATTGTTTTCTTTTTATCTTGACCTTAAACCACAGATTCTAATCCTCAGCACTGCCTTGAGTCCCTTACAGATCTCCTTGGGACTTCTGAAACTATCCCTGGCAGTCAGTGAAATGCACCAGAATATCTTGAAGTCTTCTCAGGAAGCAGCTCCTGAGGTATATTCCTTAAACCAACTTTGGAAGAGGCCTCCAGTTCTCTGGACCTGCTCCGAAGGGGCACTCTTCTTATGGCAGTGACAGCAAGGAGACCAGCACTGACACAGTCGTTCATATTGCTGGCTACTGACTGCTGTCCCGGAGTGCTGCTGTATAGACAACAGAACTGTTGTGAGACACACAAGACCTTCAGCCTGCACAAATGAGAGGACTTGAGAGCACTGTGGCGATGTAAAGAGATCAGAAGTGAAAAGAAAACGTTGAGCTGCTGTCTGTGGCTGCACCTCCCCAAATCCAGAAAAAGTACGAAGAAAGAAAAGCAAAGCAAATGTCTTTTTAGAAACCTTTTTAGGTATCTTATAACATATTCAGGGAATCTGGTTACATGTTTACATGAGCTCCAAAAGTGACAAAATGGAAAGAATTTAAATTCATTTTTATATATAAGTTCAATAACATATTTCTTTTCTTTTTTTTTTTTTTTTTTGCGCATTCCTAAATCTCACGTAATCAAACAACCAAAGATGCATAAAACATAACGAACCATCACTGGGAATCCTATAAGGAAGTTGTGCATTTTATGGAAGTTGGAATAGTGTGTATTGCAACAACTTCCTGAGAGCGTGCTTGATCTCCCTGTTCCTCATGCTGTAGATAATAGGGTTCAGTGCTGGAGGAACCACTGCATACAGAAGTGCCACTGTCAGATCCAGGAGTGGGGAGGAAATGGACGGGGGCTTCAGGTGGGCAAAAAAGGCAGTGCTGAGAAACAGGGAGACCACAGCCAGGTGAGGGAGGCACGTGGAGAAAGCTTTGTGCCGTCCCTGCTCAGAGGGCATCCTCAGCACGGCCACGAAGATCTGCACATACGACACAACTATGAAAATAAAGCAGCCAAAGGCTAAACTGGAACCAAAAAAGAGAAACACAACTTCCCTGAGATTTGATTCTGAGCAGGAGAGCTTGAGGATCTGGGGGATTTCACAGAAAAACTGGTTGACAACATTGCCTTGGCAGAGAGGCAGTGAAAATGTGTTGGCAGTGTGCAGCAGGGAATAGAGAACCCCAGTGCCCCAGGCAGCTGCTGCCATGGTGGCACAAGCTCTGCTGTCCATCAAGGTCCCGTAGTGCATGGGCTTGCAGATGGCAACGTAGCGGTCATAGCACATGATGGTGAGAAGGGACAACTCTGCTGAGCTGAAGAATAGAAAGAAAAAGAGCTGTGCAGCACATCCTGCATAGGAGATGGCCCTGGTGTCCCAGAGGGCGTTGGCCATGGCTTTGGGGAGAGTGGTGGAGATGCAGCCCAGGTCGAGGAGGGCCAGGCTGAGGAGGAAGAAGTACATGGGGGTGTGCAGGCGGCGGTCGCAGGCTACAGCTGTGCTGATGAGGCCGTTGCCCAGGAGGGCAGCCAGGTAGATGCCCAGGAAGAGCCAGAAGTGCAGGAGCTGCAGCTGCCGCGTGTCTGCCAACGGCAGCAGGAGGAACTCACTGATTGAGCTGCTGTTGGGCATCTGCTGTTCCTGGGATTGGAGTTCTGTTCAGTGTGCAGAAGATAATGACAAGTCCAGACCATTCTCAGAGACACTCCTCCTGCTATAATATAAAATGTTTTCATTCTCCTACAACAGTGTACATTTAGCACCATTACTTGCATTTAATTTCATGTTGTTCAGCATTCCTAAAGCAGAAGCAGCATATGGAGCTCTAACCTTCCACTTATTTTCTTATCCTGCCTCCCTGGATATTTTCATCTGTTTCATGTCTCATATCTTTACCCGAGGTGCTCTTAGAGTCCCAATAACAGCCTCTGTGCCATTCAGTGTGAATTCTAAAAGACTGCTTGTTTGCATTTTAAGTGAATTATTCATGTCTACTGAAAATGAGGATATTTTCTGTAGGTTCCATCCTTCAGGAAATGGAAGACTGAGAGCAGACCATGTGTGACTGTTCTGTAAACAATCAATTGAGTGAAGAAAAATTCTCAGAGCTGTGACAGCCCATCTTACATTTCTGCCTCCAATCCTTTCTACGTTCCCTGAGAACAGGAAATGGAAACCCCCTGCCTTGGCTCTCCTCTTGCAAAGTACCCTCAGAATCATACTGTTGTGCAGTGGAGCTGTGATCCCCCTGCCCCAGGCAGCAGCTGTGACAGCACAAGCCCTGCCCGGGGGCTCCTTCCCCCCACACGTCTCCCTGCAGCACCCTGGGCAGCTCCCAGGACAGGCTGAGTGCTGAGCCGGGCAGGAGGCAGAGTCCCATACCCGGCACACAGCCCCTGGGGCACAGCAGGGACCCTGCTCTGCAGGACAGCCCTGGGCACCTGCCTGCAGCCACGGCTGCACAGCCTGCAGCCGTGCTGGGACATGCAGCTCTCCCCCCCAGCTCTTATGCTGCAGCACGGAAGCTCTCAGCTGGAGCAGAAGTCTTTTTTCCACTGTAACGAACATGCATTACCTGCAGACAATCTGCTATGGAATATCCCAGATTTAGTTAACCCTCAATTAAAAGCAGCTGCATTGCCTACTGCATGAGACTTACCGTGTCGTGGTCTGTGAGCAATGTTCCTGCAGAGCTCGCAGCCCACTCACACAGTACATATCTTGTAAGCTCACTCCAATTTCTCTCCTCTCCTTCTGTCACTTGCAGGCTGTGCTGTGCACAAGAGCTGCTCCTGGGCACAGCTGTGTCTGTGCAGCACTGCACACTTTTATGAGGTCCCTGTGTCCCAGGAGCCCGGACAAGTAAGCAGCAGGTGATGTCACTTTTAACCTTCCCACTCATCTCTCCTGACATGTCCCTGGGTCCTCATGGCCAACAGCACCTGAAATACAACAGCATCATGACTGTGCGTTGAAATTTCCTCAGTTAACTACCACAAGCCAATGGTCAATGACTGATTGGAGACATATAGAGAGTGCTCCCAGAGTTCATTTGATGAAGCAAAAAATGAAAGCAACACCCACCACGTGCACCCAGGTCCCTGGGCAAAGACAGTACCCCGGAGAGGTTTGCCCTTTCCAGATGCTGGAAGGACCCAAACCGTCTTTCCCAACACACTCTTTATGTGTACTACAGGAACCTTATCTCCCTCCACGGTACATAGGGAGCTGGATTGGTTAGGACCATTACGATTACTAGATCCTCGAGTGTTGACTAACCAGGTGGCTTCTGCTAAATGGTTCTCCCAGTTTTTATATGTTCCGCCACCCATTGCTTTCAACATAGTTTTCAACAACCCATTGAATCATTCAATCTTACCAGAAGCTGGTGCATGATAGGGAATATGGTAAATCCACTCAATGCCATGATTTTTGGCCCAAGTGGTTACAAGAGAATTTTTAAAATGGGTCCCATTATCTGATTCAATTCTTTCCGGAGTGCCATGCCGCCACAGGATTTGCTTTTCCAACCCTAATACGGTGTTTCGGGCGGTAGCATGGGGTACTGCGTATGTTTCGAGCCACCCACTGGTTGCCTCCACCATGGTGAGTACATAACGCTTACCATTGCGAGATCGTGGCAAGGTGATAAAATCAACCTGCCATGCCTCTCCATATTTATACTTTTGCCATCGCCCTTCCCCCCAAAAAGGTTTCATCCTCCTGGCTTGTTTAATTATGGTGCATGTTTCACAATCATGAATAACCTGAGCAATAGCGTCCATAGTTAAGTCCACCCCTCGGTCTCTGGCCCACTTATATGTTGCATCCCTTCCTTGATGACCTGAAGTCTCATGGGCCCACCGAGCTAGGAATAATTCACCCTTGTTCTGCCAGTCCAAGTCTATTTGAGCTGCCTCAATTTTGGCAGCTCGATCAACCTGATGGTTATTTTTATGTTCTTCAGTAGCCTTACTTTTAGGCACATGAGCATCTACATGGCGCAACTTTACAACAATGTTCCTTATTCGGGCAGCAATGTCTTTCCACAGTTCAGCAGCCCAAACAGGTTTACCCTTTCGTTGCCAATTATCATCTTCCCACTGTTGCAACCACCCCCATAAGGCATTGGCCACCATCCATGAATCAGTATAAAGATGAAGCATTGGCCACCTCTCCCGTTCAGCCACATCTAAAGCCAGCTGGACAGCCTTTACCTCTGCGAATTGACTTGATTCTCCTTTACCTTCAGTGGCCTCTGCAACTTGTCGTGTGGGGCTCCATACAGCAGCTTTCCATCTGCGATGCTTCCCTACAATACGACATGATCCATTTGTGAATAGGGCAAATTTCTTTTCGTTTTCTGGTAGCTCATTGTATGGTGGTGCCTCTTTAGCACGTGATACCTCTTCTGTAGGTGGTGTTTCAATTTTTTTACTCTCAGGCCAGTCCATGATCACTTCTAGAATTCCAGGACGGCTGAGTTTTCCCATTCGAGCTCGTTGAGTAATTAATGAAATCCACTTACTCCAAGTGGCATCAGTAGCATGATGGGTGGAGGGAACCTGTCCTTTAAACATCCAGTTTATTACTGGCAAGCGAGGTGCTAGAAGAAGCTGAACCTCTGTCCCAACTACTTCAGAAGCAGCCCGAACCCCCTCATACACGGCTAAGATCTCCTTCTCAGTCGGAGTGTAGCGCTCCTCAGACCCTTTATATGCTCGACTCCAAAATCCTAGGGGTCGGCCTCGGGTCTCTCCTGAGGCTCTTTGCCACAAACTCCAGGTGGGACCTTTCTCTCCAGCAGCAGAGTAGAGGATGTTCTTCACATCCTGTCTTGTCCGTACCGGCCCCAAGGCCACGACACGGGCTATTTCTTGTTTTATCTGCTCAAAAGCCTGCTGCTGCTCAGGACCCCATGAGAAATTATTCTTCTTCCGTGTTACCTGATAGAGAGGGCTCACTATGTGGCTGTAGTTTGGGACATGCATTCTCCAAAAGCCCACTTCTCCCAGAAAAGATTGGGTCTCTCTTTTATTTGTGGGCGGAGAAATAGCAGTGATTTTGTCAATCACATCTGCTGGGATGTAACGACGTCCATCTTGCCATTTTATACCTAAGAACTGGATTTCCTGGGCAGGCCCCTTCACCTTGCTGCGCTTAATGGCAAAACCAGCTTTCAAAAGAATTTGGATTATCTGTTTCCCTATCTTGAAAACCTCTGCTGCTGTATGGCCCCACACTACAATGTCATCAATATACTGCAAGTGTTCAGGAGCATTACCCTGTTCCAAAACAGCTTGGATCAATCCATGGCAAATTGTTGGGCTATGCTTCCACCCTTGAGGTAAACGGTTCCAGGTATACTGAATACCTCTCCAGGTAAAAGCAAACTGTGGCCTACATTTTGCAGCCAATGGGATGGAAAAGAAGGCATTAGCAATATCAATGGTGGCATACCACCTAGCTTCTTTTTACTCCAGTTCATACTGGAGTTCTAGCATGTCTGGTACAGCAGCACTTAATGGAGGTGTGACTTCATTCAGGCCACGGTAATCTACCGTCAGCCTCCATTCCCCACTGGTTTTACGCACTGGCCATATGGGGCTGTTAAAAGGCGAGTGCGTTTTGCTAATCACTCCCTGATTTTCTAATTGGCGAATTAGTTTGGGAATGGGGAGCAATGAGTCCCTATTGGTGCGGTACTGCCATCTGCGAACCACTTTGGTGGCAATTGCTACCTCTTGGTCTTTTACCTGGAGCAACCCCACAGCAGAAGGATCATCTGACAGACCAGGTAAAGCTGACAGCCGCTTAACACCTTTTGTTTTAACAGCAGCTATCCCAAAGGCCCATCAATACCCCTTGGGATCCTTGAAATATCCCATCCTAAGGTAATCGATTCCCAGTATACATGGAGCCTCTGGACCAGTCACAATAGGGTGTCTCTGCCAGTTTTTACCAGTGAGGCTTATTTCGGCCTCCAACATAGTCAATTCTTGGGAACCCCCAGTCACTCCATGGATATATATTGGTTGTGTCCCTTGGTGACTTGAGGGCATTAGGGTGCATTGTGCACCAGTGTCCACCAAGGCTTTATATTTCTGTGGTTGAGATGTGCCAGGCCACTTAATCCACACAGTCCAGTATACTCTGTTGTCCCTTTCCCCCCCCTGGCTGGGGTCAGGGCCCCTCTATTGTTTACCTCGTTGACTTGCAGCAACTGGAACTCTCCCCTTCTTGTAAGAGTTCACCTTGGTAGTTGTTTCACCTTGTAATTCTTTCACTCGTGCCTGAAGTGCAGAAGTGGATGAATTACACCACTTCTTCATGTCCTCCCCATGACTACAGAGGAAAAGCAACAAGGCAAGACGTGTAGTCTCATTGTTGATTCGAGGTGACTTATCATTGTCATTTGCTTGAATACGAGGACGTCTCTTTTTAATGGTTGAGATTTTCGATGATACAGGTCGAGAGGAACTCATGTTGTTTAGCTTCCTCAATAGGCGATTGTGGAAATCCTGGTTTCCATCATCTTGTACCACCGTGGATTCATCTACATCAGGCACATTAGCCAATTTGTCAATAATATCATTTTGTGTTCCCTCCATTTCGTTTAATCTTTCCACTATTTTGACAATGGCTGAAGTATACAGATTTACTTCTGTGGCGCTTATAAATAATTCAAGTTCCTGAAGTCTGCCAATTAGTTCATTCACAAAGGGTTTCCTGTCCCCTTTGCCATATACTAATGCAAGTGCACTGGCATGCTTTTCTGGAGCTGCTTTTGTAAAGTCATGCCACATTTGTCGTGGAATGCGGACTGCTTCAGGATCATGTAATTGGTCTGGATCATTACGATTGAACTCGCGGCAGTATAGCATTTCCACCAGAGCATTTTCTCTCAAAAATTGGATACCTTTCTCAATATCAGTCCATTTCTTTCTCTCAGGCTCCAAGTCCCGTTTAAAGGGGAATCTATCTCTTACCGCTATCAACATCCGCTTCCAGAGGGTGTAGGACCAATTTTGGCATGTGCCAATACCTCTGTCCACACATGAGTCCCTGGAAATGCTACCCAGTTGGCGAGCTTCACTGCCATCGAGCCGCGCACTGTTGGCACCATTGTCCCAGCAGCGAAGTAACCAAGTGACCATATTTTCTTTTGGCTGAAGTGTGTAATCCTTTCTTAGATCTCGAATTTCACTCAGTTTAAAAGATCGATCAATAATGGTCGTAATACTTTGCTCACCTTTTGCTCTATCAAGAGTCCCAGGTGTTGATGGTGGCAACTGTGTTGATGAGGCTGCCCCATCTAGAAGTTTGGACTTGAGAAATTCTCGTAAAGAAAAACTAGCTTTTGGCTCCTCTTCTGACTGTGACCCTGACCCTGACGCTTGTGTTATTTCCTCCAGGTAACCCTCCTTCTTTTTCCTCTCTCCTAACTTTCTCTGCTCCTCTAACTTCTTCTGCTCCTCTAACATCTTCTTATACTGCTCTAACTTCCTCTGCTCCTCCAACTTCATCTGCTCCTCAAACTTCTTCTGCTCCTCTATCATCTTCTTATACCCCTCTAACATCCTCTGCTCCTCCAACTTCTTCTGGTCTTCTGACTCCCCCTGCTCTCCCGAGTCCCCTGAGTCTCCTGAGTCCTGCTCTACTAACTCCCTCCGCTCTTCTAACTCCTTCTGCATTTTCTCTAACTGAGTTGAAACTTGTTTTGTCTTTCGCCCTCTTACAGGGGCAACCAACATTGTATCTGGTGTCCCTGATAGTTGGTCCAATTGGACTACACGTGTCCCCGGTGGCTGGTCAGATTGAACTACATGCGCCCCCGGCTGCTGGTCAAATTGGACTACATGCGCCCCCAGTGGCTGGCCAAATTGGACTACATGTGCCCCTGGTAGTTGGTTAAATACATTCAACTCACCCTGGAGGGCACATAGCTGGTCTCGGAGAGCATTCCGCTCAAACTGGACGGCACCAAGATCAGTCTGGAGGCTGTTGTAGTTGGACTGGAGAGTGTTGTACCCGAACCGGAGGACGTTATTCTCGGCCTGGAGGGCAGTGTGCTCAGTCTGGAGAGTGTTGATCTCGGTCCGGAGGGCATTGTGCTCGGTCTGAAGAGCGTTATGCTCGGACTGGAGGGCATTATGCTCGGACTGAAGAGTGTTGTGCTCGGTCTGGAGGGTGTCACAATTGGGTTGAAGGGCATCGTGCTTAGGCTGGAGGGTGCCGCACTCAGACTGGAGGGTGTCATACTTGGACTGGAGAGTATTGTGCTCGGTCCGGAGGGCATTGTGCTCGGTCCGGAGGGCGTCGCACTCAGTCTGGAGAGTGTCGTGCTCGGACCGGAGGGCGCTGTGCTCGGACTGGAGAGTGTCATGCTCGGACCGGAGGGCGCTGTGCTCGGACTGGAGAGTGTTGAGTTGGGATTGCAGGGAGCTTTTCTCATCCCAAAGTTTTTCTGCGTCAGCTCTAAGATTCTCTTTCTCATACCAGATTGAGTCTCGTTGGTACAGGAGATCTTTTCTCTCAGCTTCAAAAGCTTTTTCTCTCTCTACCTTCTCATCCCAAAGTTTTTCTGCATCAGCTCTAAGACTCTCTTTCTCGTACCAGATTGAGTCTCGTTGGTACAGGAGATCTTTTCTCTCAGCTTCAAAAGCTTTTTCTCTCTCTACCTTCTCAGTCCAAAGTTTTTCTGCCTCAGCTCTAAGACTCTCCTTCTCGGCCCTGAGACTCTCTCTCTCAGCTTCAAAAACTTCCCTCTCAGGAATGGTATTGAATAAGGCCCGATAAGCATTAGCTAGGCCCAAAATCATTTGTGCCTCCTGAGATCTGCCTGAGCCACAACATTCCTGCCTCAAATATGCAATCAAACTCTCAGGATTCTTCAAGTGTTCAGGAGTGAAGCTCCATAACACTGAAGATGTCTGTCCTTTGAGAATCTCTTCAAAGCCTCTCCACACTCCCTGCCACTCAGTATTCTCTGGTTCTAGGGAAGACTTCCTCCGGATGTTATAAATCCAGATACTGAGTGAGATTATTACAATAATCAACAGTAAGATCAGGGAGATTAAGAGTGTGGCCCACTGATCATTCAAAAACTGCATAAAGGATTCATAGAAAGGAAGAGGAGCGTGCTTAAAAATCACCATTTCTGTATAATTAGTTGCATTAGTTGCTCCCTCTGGAGCTGTACGCAGATACGAAGTGAGCATTGCTAACCATGCTTTCAATCCATTATACAATTGTATAGCTCCATAAGAAAAAGTGGCTAGCTTAAAAATGACCCAATATGTTCGGAGCGTCTCAAAAAAGGAACCAATGGCACACAGTCCCTGGTAAAACAAATTTAGAAGAGAAAACATTTTTTTTCCCTTTTTTTTTTCTTCAATAGAGAGAAAAAAAGTAAAAGAAAACAAAGCTCAACAATGTTTATAAAATATACTGGAGTATTGGCAGTCCGCCTGGACTTTTCAAGGTCAAGCTCGCAGGTGCAGAATCGCAAACCTAAGATAGCTCCTTAACAGGGAAAAAAAAACTCGTAGCTCTGTTAAAAGCTAAAAGAGCAACAGAAGAAAACACAGAAAAACAGCAACTCAAATTGCCCGCATTCTCCACCAAAATCTGTCACGGTTTGAACGAAAAATCCACCTGCGTCCGTGACAGGGGCCGTGGGCCCCGGAGGGGCCCTAGGCCGAAAGGAAAAAAGTTAATTAGGAAAAGAAAACAGCGGCAACAATCTAAGGAGGCACACTTATTTACTAAATACTATATCGAAATACAGGATAACACAATATAATACAATATAATTGAAAATTGAGCTAACAAATCAAGCAAAATAGGAGAGAGAATGAGTCCCGTAACCGAGAGGCCTACTGTGAATCTAGGTGAACGGCTGAAGGCTCCCACACACTCCCCTGAACGCTAGAACTCGAAAGACGACAGTCTGTTCTGCGACCAAGTTAATATAGAGTCCAGGTCCCGTGACCTATCGTGTTGCTCTCTGGGAGATGTAGTCTTCTTCTGTAAGTTGCAGATTCAGTAAAATTATTCATGCGTTATATGATGTTATGATGTGGAATACTGATAGCAAAATTACAAAATTATTAAACCATGACACACCCCACAAACCCATATAGGCCCCATAGACCCCTTACAGGCCCCACAACCCCGTATGAGCCCCACAAACCCCATATAGGCCCTTAGACCCCATATATGCCCCATAGAACCCATACAAGACCCACAACTGCATACAGGCCCCATAGAACCCATACAGGCCCCATAGAACCCACACAGGCCCCAGAAACACATACGGGCCCCATGGATCCCAAACAGTCCCCACAACCCCATACAGGGCTCACAAACTCATATGGGCCCCATAGACCCCATACAGGCTCCACAACCCCATATGGGCCCCATAGACCCCATACGGGCCCTAGAACCCAACACAGGCTCCACAACCCCATATGGGTCCCATAGGCCCCATACATGCCCGACAACCCAATATGGGTCCCATTGACCCCATACTGTCTTCACAACCCCATATAGGCCCCACAACATCATATGGGCGC
The DNA here is from genome assembly GCF_054131305.1 of Coturnix japonica. Classification (NCBI taxonomy): domain Eukaryota; kingdom Metazoa; phylum Chordata; class Aves; order Galliformes; family Phasianidae; genus Coturnix; species Coturnix japonica. Next base: position 580,702 of record NC_140700.1, read on the forward strand.
CATTGACCCCATACAAGCACCTCAGACTCCAAACAGGCCCCACAACCCCATACAGTCCCCACAGAGAATCACAGAATGACCTGGGTTGGAAGGGACCTCAAGGATCATGTAGTTCCAACCCCCCTGCCTAGCAGGGCCACCAAACATACACATTTACTAGATCAGGTTGCCCAGGAGACCCCATAGATCCACATAGAGACCCCATAGATCCCCATAGATTCCTCATAGATCAGGTTGCCCATGGCTCCGTCCAACCTGGCCTTGAACACCTCCAAGGACGGGGCATCCACAATCTCCCTGGGCAGCCTGTTCCAGGACCTAACCACTCTCCTAGTAAAGAACTTCCCCCTAACATCCAACCTAAATCTTCCCTCCTTCAACTTAAATCAGTTTCCCCGTGTCCTGCTATTGTCAACCCTTTCCAAGAGTTTACTCCCCTCCTGGATGTAGGTTCCCTTCAGGTATTGAAAGGCTGCAATGAGGTCACCCCGCAACCTTCTCTTCTCCAGGCTGAACAAACCCAACTCCCTCAGCCTGTCCTCATAGGTGAGGTGCTCCAGCCCCCTGATCATCTTCGTGGCCCTCCTCTGGCCCTTTCCAAAATCTCCATGTCTTTCTTCTACTGAGGGCTACACACCTGGACACGGTACAACAAATGGGGCCTCACAAGAGCCGAGTAGAGAGGGACGATCACCTCCCTATCCCTGCTGACCACCCCTCTCCTGATGGAGCCCAGGATCCCATTTGCTTTCCGAGCTGCCAGAGCGCACTGTTGGCTCATGTTGAGTATCTCGCCCATCAGGACCACCAGGTCCTTCTCTGCCGAGCTGCTCTCAAGGACCACTCCTCCCAGCCTGTACTGGTTCCTGGGGTTCTTCTGGCCCAAGTGCAAAACCTTGCACTTTGCCTTGTTGAACCTCATTAGGTTCACCCAAGCCCAGCTTTCCAGCCTGTCAAGTTCCCTCTGAATGGCATCCCTTCCTTCCAGTGTATCGACTGCACCACTCAGCTTGGTGTCATCATCAAACTTGCTGAGGGTGCACTCAGTTCCCTCATTGATGTCATTAATAAAGATGTTAAAGAGCACCGGTCCCAAGACAGACCCTTGGGGGACACCGCTTGTTACCGGCCTCCACCTGGACATAGAACCATTGACCACCACCCTCTGTCTGCGGCCTTTCAACCAATTGCTTATCCATCGAGTGGTCCTCCCATCAAATCCACATCCTGAAGGCTTTACGATCGTTAATGACTTTACGATCTTGCCTCCTGCAGAAGCACACAGCGAGGCCAATTACCGAAGTGACACCAAGGTGGTGAGCAGTAAAATGGCCATTTATTGAAGCACACACACACTTGTATAAACTACGCCTTTCGTGTACGCCCACTGCATTACACGGCACCGAGATTCTGACAGAAATGGGGAAGGGCCTGCCACGTCACATCCCGATAAACTCCCTGTATTTCAACTAATACAACAACATCCCTCCAGTTTGGAGACGAGGATGTGGTGGGGGACCATGTCAAAGGCCTTGCTCAAGTCCAGGTAAATGACTTGCAATATTGAACAAGGACGTGAATCACACGACATCAGCAGCACTGGATGGTAAAATACTGTACTGAAATTCATTGTCAGAGAAGGGGAAGGAGGGAAAGCGAGAGGAAAGACACGGAACGAGACGTTAATTTTGGGTCCTTTTCTAGCAGCCGTCCCCCCCCAACAGGCCCCAGCCCGGCCTGAGCCACGTGACAGGAAGTGCTTCCTGCAGGCGGCGGAGAGCACTTCCGGGCCATGGCGGCATGGCGACGCGGGGCTGGTGAGCGGGGCCGGGAGGAGCGGGTTCTGTGCTGCGAACGGGGTCGGGCCTTGGTGCGGGGGCACGGAGGGGCTGTCGGGGGAGGAGCTCGCGGCGCTGGCGGCACGTAGAGGCGGCTCCCGGGTGGCTCCACGGTCTCGCTGTGCTGCGGAGTCACCCGGCCGGCCCCAAAAGCCTAGAGGCAGAGCCTGAGCCGGCCCCGGCCGTGTTGGTGTGCGTTGTTGTTCCGGGTGTGTGAATGAGGACTCCCCGCTGGAATTGGTGCCAATGGATCCGCACGCCTCGGTGCCGTGTTGGGCTGGGGCAGTGGGCGTGGATGAAGGTTTGTACGGATGGAGTGGGTCTGGATTGCAGTGAGCGGGACAAGTCCGGGCTGCGGTTTGGCATGGTTGTGTTGGTTGCTTTGAAGGGCTGCCGTCATAGCGTGGAGGGAGGGAGAGGGAGAGGGAGGGAGCTTTGAACAGTGCGGGCAGTCAGGAGCAAGTCGCGTTTCTGCCTGCTGTGTTGGCGCTGCCGTAAGTCTTTGGGTCCCCAGGGAGGCTCTGCGGTGTCCCGATTCGAAGGCAGGATTCAATCCCGCCGCAGCCCGTCCATGGCAGGCAGATGCTTCTCTCCTCTGCTCTTCGGACTCAGCAGTGCCAGGGGTTTCACAGCGCGTGTTGCAGTGGCTGGCAGCCTTCGTGTGTTTTTCTATTGCAAACAGGATCCCAGAAGGCCACATTAGCAGTGGGCCACAAAGATGGTGAAGGGCCTGGAGCATCTCCCCTATGAGGAGAGACTAAGCAAACTGGGTCTGTTTATCCTTGAGAAAAGAAGGCTGGGAGGGGATTGGATCCAGGTTTATAAATACCTGAGGTGTGGGGGCCATAGTGGCGAGGCTGGTCTCTTTTCAGTAATGCGTGGGGACAGGACTAGGGGTAATGGGATGAAACATCAGCATAGGAAGTTCCGCACGAATGTGCTGTAGAACTTCTTTACGGTGAGGGTGACGGAGCACTGGAACAGGCTGCCCAGAGAGGTGGTGGAGTCTCCTTCTCTGGAGATATTCAAGACCCGCCTGGATGCTGAGCTGTGTGGTGTGGTGTAGGGAGCCTGCTTTGGCAGGGGGGTTGGACTCGATGATCTCTAGAGGTCCCTTCCAACCCCTGCAACTCTGTGATTCTGTGTGATTTTGTAATCAAGCTGCAATCTGCCCGGGCAAGAGCCAAACAGGCAGAGGTGTGTGCTCCAGACTGTGCCAGCCTTTGGCATCAGCAGGAAGCTCTGCCCATGCAATGCTCCCCTCCTGGCTTCTTTCGAGCTCCCTGTAAGGTCTGGTGGCACAGCTTGATCTCAGGTCCCTGCTGGGCTGTTACTCTGCCCTGGGAGCAGCTGCCAGGAAAACCAGTGCCACTGGAAAGGTGACGTGTGCAGTGATGGTCTCACTCACTTGCCTGCTGTCTTGAGCATCAGTCCATCAGCCTCCCAGGCTGACTCCTCTCAGCCCTCTGGGTACAAATCTGGTGCAGTGGTTTAAGTGAGAGACTTACAGGGTCTGCAGATTGTTATGGGCTATTTGCTGTTTAAAGCCTATAAGCTGTTTCTGATTCCTTTAAACCAAACCCAAAGCATTGTGTGTGTGTGTGTGGATAGGTGTTTGTGGGTACCAGCGTGGGGAAATCACAGAACAGTGTCCTACACTGTTGGTGTGACACTGTTTAATCGTGGTGGTCTCAGGCCGCGGAGGTGGCCCAGGGTCTCTTGCAATGCATTCTCCATTAGCAGAAGTTGTCACTGGTCCCAAGAGGGAAGCTGGGGAGAAAAAGGTTTTTCTGCACCTCTAAATGTAGCAAGTCCTCTGCCTCTGTAGAGCATTGCATGGAAGCCCCTTTCAGGGAGCATCAGGACCAGGGCAGAAGGACCAGAGTTTCTTTTCCTTATCACCAGACCATGTGAGTTGTCCCACCACACACTTTGGCAACTTCTGGGGTAACTGGTCCACTGGTGACACTGTGTACATGGGCACAGTTGGAGCCTCTTGAGAAGGTGATTCTCCTTTGTGGAAACGGTCAGCATTGTGATGGGGTGAGGCTGAAATCTCTGTTTCTTTGAGAGCAGCCAACCTGAAGCGCAGTGAGGAGGGTGACTGTGTCTGCCCTATGGGAGAACAAGTTCTCTGGGAAGGTTTATGGCTGCAGAGGCAGATCTGGGGACTTGTGTGCAATGAAAGAAGCTGGAGGAGAAGAGGGGGTCCATCCCTGCTCTGCAAAGAGGGAAATGAAGGCACAGAGCGCTGCTGTGGGTACGTGTCCCAGGAGTCCACTGGGTCCCCAAGACATACAGAGCTCAAAGTCCACCCTAAACCTTGTTCCATCCCACAGAGGTGACAACTGGAGGCAGCAGGAGAAGGAAGAGATGGTTCATTGATTTCATCACAAAAGACTTAAGGAGAAATATCCACTGCTGGGCTCAGGGGGGAGGATGCCAGTTACAGGGAGCTCTGTGTGCTGGGCACGGACTGACTGAGCCCTTCCATCTGGGTGCTCCAGAGGGAGACGTGTCTCACTGCAGGGCTGGCAGCTGTCCTGGTTGTTCCTTTGGCTGCTCACGGCCTCAGCCACCATCAGCCCCAGCACCATCAGGACCCCCAGCCCAAGGGCCGGGTGCACTGTGTTGCTCTGCATAAACCGGCAGGGGATGGGAAAGGACAGTCACCTGTTTGTAACTGCTTTGTGCTGATGGAGTGTGCGATCCGCACGTGCAAAGAAACACAGTGCGAGCATTTATTGCCTGTGGAGATGAGCTGCTGGAGGCATCTCCGGGGCAGAGCTGGATAGCGAGGGTGGCCAGAAAGCAAAGGGAAGGGAGGGGAGGGGGACGAGGGTGAGGAAGGGAAGGGAAAGGGTAGGAAGGAAAGCGAGAGGAAAGACACGGAACAAGACGTTAATTTTGGGTCCCGGGGGTTGGACTCGATGATCTCTAAGGTCCCTTCCAACCCGCACAAGACTGTGATACTGTGATACTGTGATACTGTGAATACCAATAGAAAAAAAATACAAAACCACGACAGTATGGGAGCCCGAAAAGATTCCCTTGTGGAAGAAGGGGGAGGGTGAAGGAGGGTGAAGGAGGGGAGTGAAGGAGATTGAAGGAGGCCGAGGGCCCTTTACGTGGGGCCGGCTCCTCTGTGCCCTCTTGCTGGCCAGAGAGAAGGGCTGCCCACTGGGCACAGGGAGCGCCTTGGAGCTCCCATGTCGTGCCCTGCCCTCCAGCCCCCTCCTCATCCTATGTGGAACGCCAGTGCCTGCAGTGCGGCCGCCATTTTAGAACCCTCTCTATATCACCTTGGTCACCGCTGCCGCGCGCAACACACTCACCTCTGACAGCTGTGGCAGTTAGCAGCCATGTCGGCAGCTAAGAGGGCTAGGGTAGAAGTTTTCCCTGTTTCAGGCGGGAGGATGGAGCTGGGGGCCCTAGGAGTGAGAAGGAGGAGGGGGCCCGCCATGACCACCAGGCAGAGGAGGGGTAAGAGAGCCATTTTCCATCATGCCTGGACCAGCCCCGTGACCACCACCCATGTGGAGCCTATGGAGGTGGATCCACCTCCAGATGAGCCAATGGAGGTGGATCCACCTGCAGAGGAGCCCATGGAGGTGGATCCACCTGCAGAGGAGCCCATGGAGGTGGATCTGCCCATGGCATAGCTGGCCTGGCACCACACCACCGTGCCAGGCCCCGCGTTGGCATGGTCACAGCTCCACCGTTACTGGTCCAGGCGCTGAGCTCCTTACCCGCTGCACGGCCCCCACCCCCGGCATTAGCTGGGTGGCATTTTTGTAACATCTGTTCCTCCTTTGGGCCTATTCTGCAGCCACATTCTGTGGGCCCCCAGTCCCATCTTTACCCTGTTTGTTCCAGTCCCTGTTTCTGTAGTTGGTTTTTGGGTTTAGTTTAGTTTTAGAGTTAGGTGTAGGTTGTTGTTAGTGTTTTCGAGTTAGGCATAGGTTATTGTTCGTGTTTTCGAGTTAGGCATTGCTTATTGTTCATTTTTTAGTGTTATGAGTAGGTTACGAGTAGGTTTAGTGTTAGGAGTTGGTGTTTTCCTGTTAGGAGTTTGTTCCTCTTCATTCTTTAGTGTTAGAAGTAGTTGATTGTTCCCATAGTAGAATTAGGCATAGATTACTGTTGGTACTGTAGGGTTAGGCATGGGTTCCTACCAGCAGCTGACAGCAAACAGCACTCGCTCGGTAAGCACACGTCTGCTTTGTCCCCCGGCGCCGTGAGTGTGACTGCCATGAGAGCGGAGGTCTGATGCCATCTGCGAGGGATGGGATTTGCATCCAGTGGCTTTTCCGTTGCAGAATGTCCAGCAGCAGAGCGTGAGTGGCCGTGGAATGAAGCTGGGCCACAGGAGAGCAGTCTGGAGCTGCGTCATAAGCTTCCTGCATGGCCAGCGCAAGGTAGGTGTGCCTTACTGTAAGCGTGTGCTGAAGCAGTGTTGGTTAAGCACGGCTCACTCCTCTGTCTGCAACAGATGGGCTTTCTGCGCGCTTTATTGCTGTGGCCGCCGTTGAACAGCACAGCAGCAGCGAGGCCTCGAACATGTCCACAACCAGGTACGTGAATGTGAGTAAATTTAGCTGTGTGAATGATGTTATTCTTCATATTAGTAAGGCAGTATTCACATGTGTGTGATGGAGCTCAGGGATAGGTTTATTCTTGCATGGTAAATTTTCCTTTCTTTGACGTCCACCCATCCTCTCTTGCTTCTCTTCCCCTCACCTGTAAGTGCAGCAGTACTGAAGGCTGAGGGCTCTTTTCCGAGGCAGGCGCTAAAGGGCAACTGAAATGCAAGTTTGATGTCCCTCTTTCTTCTTGGGTCGGTAGCCCAAGGTGACCAAGCTTCAGAGCACTCCTCTAAGTCAGCCTGGAAATGTTTCTAGCAGGAAGTAACACCATCACAGTGCCTGTGAGTAACGATGCCTCTTTTTCCCCCTCACAGCAGGCAGCCTCCGTGAGAGCAGTAAAGCAGCAGGCTGTCTGCGCTATGGCTGCTGAACTGCATTTCTGGCCACCTGAGATCCCTGAGCCCACGCTAATGAGGAACATGCTGCACCATGGACTCTTCTATGGAGCCGTTTTGCAGCTTCTCTGTGCTGGCCATCATGCTGCCAGTTTCCAAGTTCCCAAAGGCAGTAAGTGGTGCTCTCATGGGATAGGAGAAAGGCACGGGCAACCGGCTGGGAGGGAACCATCTGTAGCTGTTGCCAGCAGTCTGGAGGTCCCAGCTCGTCTTATCCTGTGGCTGCTGCTGCACGCTATGAGCTGCCAGGCAGAGGGTCCACCTGCCCATGAAGGGACCACCTTGCAGGAAAGGGCTTTAGGCTCTGGTTTGCATGGGATTTGGGGAACGAGACAGGGGTGGAGATTCTTGTGTGCCTGACTGTCAGGAAGGCGGTTCCAAGTTCTGGCAGCCCAGCGTGCCCAGGAGGGTGACTTGAGCTCCCAAAGCAAGCTGTCAGCCAGTTGTTAGCTGAGAAGGTTTCCTGAACATTTCTGAATTGATTCTTGTAGGACTCGGAGAGTCTGGGGACTGAGACTTGGGAGAGAATGAAGAAAGCCGAGGCAAGGCAAGTGCTGCTCAGCTGAGGAAGAAAGCTGAGAAGGAAAGCAGAAAGCAACGATGATGGCTTGAGCAAGAAGCCACAAAGGACAGCAGAACCACCTGCAGTGCTTCCTCAGAGGTGGCACCAAAGGCAGCTGACTGAACAGTCCAGTTTACCGGCACAGCCGTGCTTTCCATGTCGTGGACAGTGGAGATGATGGAAGTGAACTGGACAGGAAGGACTTGTGCTGCGTTAGAAGCAAAGAGGGCTTCACTTAGGCAGGACTTGATGTATGGCAAGAGCTGGAGATGCTGTGTTCCTTCAGGGTGTGTCTCTTGAGGTCCAGGCCTGGTGTAGGGTTAGGCTGAAATAGGGCTGGCTGGGACTGGAGAGGGAGGAGGTGACATATCCCCATGGTCTTGGGTCTGACTGGAGGCTGAGTGACTGATTGCTAAGTGGAAATCCTGGGCACTGGGGTTTCATTTTGGGGTGTGGGCGGGGTAATAAATAGAAGCCGAGTCCTTTTGTACGCAATAAAATTGAAGCGAACTTTCTAAACCTGGTGATGCCTCTTTCAGTAGCTGGTCAGAGTGTCCCTCGCTCAGGTTGGCAATCGCAGGGTGATGAAGCAGTCAGTTTCACATCTCTCCCTTGACATGGTGCACGTTTTCCTACTTTTCCTTGTTGGTCTTCCCAACCTGTGGCCTTTCAGCCAACCCATAAGTGCTGGTGACAGGCTGTGAGCATCTCCTTACTCTCTGAGGTCCGACAGAAAGAAACCAGAGGAGGGGAAGCAGCCCGGCAGGAAGAAGGGTGTCCCGTGCTCAGCCCCTTGAGTTGGCCTCTCTTCCCTGAGGGCTCTTTCAGCTTCTGATGCACCGTGTGTTACTGTTTGCCCTGGGAAGCCCAGCTTCACGTTGGCAGCTGTGGCCTGTGCATCAGCCTCCCCTTGAGGCCCAAGGAGTTGTTTGTTTTTATGTATTCACTATTGGTGTGGCATTTTGTTGTTTTGTTCTGCTTTGAGATCAAGGGGTAATTTAACACTGTTGGAAGTAATTGGGGTTCAGGAGTAGCAAACAGCACTCGCTCGGTAAGCACACGTCTGCTTTCTCCCCCGGCGCTGTGAGTGCGACTGCCATGAGAGCGGAGGTCTGATACCATCTGTGAGGGATGGGATTTGCATCCAGTGGCTTTTCCGTTGCAGAATGTCCAGCAGCAGAGCGTGAGTGGCTGTGAAATGAAGCTGGGTCTCAGGAGAGCAGTCTGGAGCTGCGTCATGAGCTTCCTGCGCGGCCAGTGCAAGGTAGGTGTGCCTTACTGTAAGCGTGTGCTGAAGCAGTGTTGGTTAAGCATGGCTCACTCCTCTGTGTGCAACAGATGGGCTCTCTGCGCGCTTTATTGCTGTGGCCGTAGAATTTCCTCTTTCCTACCATCTGATCTGTGAAGGCTTTTTTGTGGGAAGGTTTTGAGGAATGAGGGAGTAGAAGTTGCTTTAGTCACGAGTCATCTGGAAAGGTTTCACAGAAACGGCGACATTTGCAGAAGGAACGTATTGGCATTGGCAGTTGTGCAAAATACTCACTGGGACAGAGAGAAGACCATTCTCTTCTGGTTTTGAGGAAGCCAGGGAGAGCTCAGATTGCAGCTTAAGCAATGTTCTTTTGTCACACTCTGTGTCCTGTGTTGCGTTCCCCAGAGTTTCATCTCTCCTTTCGATTCCAGTTCTCCTGACAGGTTAGGCTTGAATTCAGCATAATATCTGCTTCTCCCTGGGTTCAGGTTCTTTGGGTCTCCTGCCTGCTTTTCTCCCTTTTCTTAATGGAGAGTGGAGTGTCTACCACAGGCAAAGTTTTGTGATTAACAGAAACAAATATGGAACATATTAGATGAGTACAGCTCTGCTTTTTTTTTCTTCCTCCGAATACCAGGGGTTTGCTGTGCTCTCATTAATATCATCAGTGAGTAAATGCTGCCTTCTGTTGTAGCCTAAAATCCTTTCTGTAGTTGAGTGGTTGGAAACGTGGGGTTTTAACTTAAAGTTGTTTGCGCAGAGTGAAGGTTGGGAATACAATTAGAATACAGTTATACAGTGCTCTGCCCCCAGAACTTTCCATCATTTTTCTTAACACAGCTTACAGTTCATTTCAAAACAAACTAACAAAGATGAACTTGGGTTAGCGTAGCCCGTTTTAAATGATTCTTCTGTGTCTTTTCCAGGCTGGTAGCAGAATGGAGACTTTCCCGAGGCGCTGAGGAACAGACACAAGCTTCTTTTGAAGGCTTCAATGAAATTCTGCCCCAGCAGAATCTGTGGTCTTTTGATGCTAAGGAGCTGGAGGTAAAGGGTTCTTTGACTATTGCCAGATCCAGGCTGCTACAGGTAATACTTGCATTTCAGTCAGTGTCTGAAGAACAGAGTTCATTAAGGCTGGCGGTTCTGTTTTCAGGATGTGTGAGAGAAGCCTTATGTATCAGTTAGTATTTGGTTACTGTGTTGGTCTTCACTTTCTTCTTTGCAACCAGTTTACATGTTTCGAACGTTAAGATTCTGCCAGCATAAATGTTTTGGCTAATAGTGTTTTTGTAATCCTTACAATGTGATTTGTGTGTGTCTAAAGAGTGAGCAACTGGAAAGCAAGGGAGATAAGAACCAAATATCAGCAGATGGTCAAATTACTGAGTGGAGCAGGTTTTAGCTGCTTTTGGTCTCTCCAAGTTATACTCTGCAGCAGAACATCGTATTTCTAGCACAGAGTTGGTACGGTTAGGTAAAGACAAAGTTCATTGTTAGTTTGAATGTCTAAATACAAAGATTTTCATGAGTGGTATTTCTCTTTTGTGGCCTCTCCACATTTTCTTTGTGAGTGGATGTTCTTATTTGCTGTGAAAGTTTGAGAGTTTAATATTAACCCCATCGCAGTGCCTGTGAGTAACGATGCCTCTTTTTCCCCCCTCACAGCAGGCAGCCTCTGTGAGAGCAGTGGAGCAGCAGCTGTCTGCGCTATGGCTGCTGAACTGCATTTCTGGCCACCTGAGATCCCTGAGCCCACGCTAATGGAGAACATGCTGCGCCACGGACTCTTCTATGGAGCCATTATGCAGTTTGTGTGTGTGCTGGCCATCATGCTGCCAGTTTCCAAGTCCCTAGAGGCAGTAAGTGGTGCTCTCATGGGCTGAGAGAAAGGCACGGGCAACTGGCTGGGAGGGAACTGTCAAATACAAGCTGCAAAATACTAAAGTATTGATGCTACAGATAAAGCTCAGTTTGCATTTTTGTTAGAGTCTGTGACAAATATAATGTCACTGAAGAAATGGCTTTTTTGGCCATTAAAAGACAAAACGCAATCTTTTGATTTGCACAAAGCAGTAAAAACAACACTGGTGCGATTTTCTTTATCCTTTGACAGACTCTCTGGGTCTTTAATGTCCCTTCCCACCCAAACCATTCCACAATTCTCTATTTCCACAATGCAAATGTGAAAATATCTGCCATGGTCTCCTGCTGCTCTACATGACTGGGAAGCCTCAGCCATAGGGACAGCGTCCATAACAAGCCCAGGGGGAGCCTGGTCCTTGCGGTGGAACAGATCTGCCCAGCAGGACACGCTCCCAGTAATTCTTCCCCAGCAGCCTGGCACTCACCCACTAAGGGGTGCCACAAGCACCCACTCTGTGCAGCCCTGCTGCACAGGAGGAGCAGCCCGTGTGGAGGCCCAGCCAGCATCCTGGGGATGTGAGGTCACTATGCCCTGCCGCATAGCTACCTTGTGCCACAAGGTCACAATGCCCAGCTGCGTGCCCTAGGCATTCTGTGCCCCAGTAGCAGCACTTGTTGTGGCTGTAGCGGTGGTGGTGGCAGCATGGCACGAGTTCTGGGGGCCATGGCCTCCCACCTGCCTTGCCTTCCTCCTACTGATAGCCATGTGTTGTCAGGAGACTTGTGCTGCTCTGTGGCGAGCAGCAGGAGCAGGTGGGTGGCTAGAGATGGGGTCAAAAATAAGCGGAACTGAGGGTGAGAAGCCCAGGTTCTGGTTCCAATGGCTCTGTGCCGTGTTGCCCTAGGGCTGCCTTCGATGGGGGGGGAGGGGGGGGCGGAATTGGACAGGGGGGACAGGCAGCACCACTGGAGCTGGGCAAGGGCACGAGGAAGCCCTGTGCTCCCACGGCTCTGCCGCTGGCTGGCTGGAGCATGCTCTTCATCCTGGTGGTGTCCTAGGGGAGAACTCGGAAGATGTGTGCTGGGAAAAGCATGAGCATTTCTGCTCCAGCTGCCTGATGCTCATTATAGAAAAATCCCGGTTCCCAGCAGAGACCCCCAGCTGTAGCCCAGATGGGTTCAGGCACCTTTTCTTTGTATGCTCTTCCACATGGTCCCGGAGGGGTGCTGCATGTGGCCAGGAGGCAGCATTTGTAAAGCTGCCGAGTGCCAGGCTCCAGGTCATCCTGGCCCCTCCATAGCTTTGGCAATCAAGGCCTGAGTCTCCCATCCCGTTACCTGGCCCCTTCCCTGTCACAAAGGGAGAGGAAGATCACAGCATGCAATGGGAACATCCCTCTTCTGTTCTTTATTCTAGACGATGACATAGGTACTTCTCCAGACGACTGGAAGGAGGCTGCTTTTGTGCCTCAGGGGAAACTCCGAGGTAAGTTGTGAGTGTCTGTTTCCTTGGAAGTCAAAAAATTAGTGCTGTAATAGCTTATTTGGGTACGTAAGGACCTCCAAAGGTCTTTTAAGTCTCTTCGTGCTTTGAAGGTCATACACAGATCAGTCATTAGTATTTCTTTACTTGGAGAATGTCACATTTCAGTGGGAAGGTGGCCCTTGCCAGTCTTTGCTCCTATACCTTTGCTGTTTGGGCCATGTCATTCCCTGACCTGCAGCCAGTCCTCACAGGTCACTGCAGGAAAAAAAAACAAAGCAGACCCCAGTGCGCAGTGGAAGCTCTCCTCACCTGTGTCTGATCACTCTTGTGCCTGCAGGCCCCTTTGGTGCATTTCCAAAGCAAAGTCATGTCCCTGAGCCTGGGGTGGATGCCAGAGCTAAGTCACCAGTCTTCATCTCATGATCTTTGCTCAAATTTGGTTGTGGAAGTTCAGGAGGGGTTCATCTTTTCACTGCCTGGTGATTTCTTCTCCATGAGAAGCTTGGGTAGTCACTGTTTCTTGGGTGCTGCATGCTCCCAGCATCCCGTTGACTTTGTCTCTGTACATCAGAGATCTCCCCACTAAGAAAACCTTGAGGGGCCAAATGTTCTTCTATGCCTTCTCTGAAGATTGTGTTACATGGCCTGGAGAGAGTATCTGGAAATCTGCTGAGTGCCAGCCAACTGCCCACCTGGCCTCTCTGCAGCTTTGCAACTTTTGACCCAGGTCTGAGTTCCATGTCATCACCTGAGCCCCTTCCAGTCACTGCAGGCCCCTAAGGAAGAGAGAAATCACAGCATCCCATGGCACCCAAACAGCAGCACCCTGGCACATGAGTGGCAGGCCCAGCTGCACCCAGGCATCAACACTAGGAGATGTTTCTCATCGATGCTGTGCCTATAAGCAGTGCTTTGCCAAAGCCTCAGCATAATCCAGCCTGTGAGCCTCAGGGCAATCCCACAGGAAAGGGCCTTTAGATCTTGCCCTTCCTCTTCCACCCCCTTCCCTTCTCCAGGCAGTTCTACACACGGTTCCTTTTTGGACTGTCACGGTGCCACTGCAGGCACCCAACAACTATTTGCCAGATGCTTCTGTGTGGCAGGGAGAGGAGAGTGCTGTGGAGCAGTGCTGTCATTCCAGTCTAAACAGGTGTCTGACAGGAGCTGCTCTGTCTGTGTTTGTTGACAGCTCCTAGTGGAGTTGAATGGCATCTAGTTTCCCAGCTGAGCTCCAGGACAGAAGCCCCAGCGATTCAAATGGGTACGTCATGAGATTTTACTTCCTTTGAGAGATGCCAGCTCACAGTGCTAATGTCAGCCAGGCATGTCTGCAGGTGTGAGTGAGAATGCACACCTGTGTGTGTGTGCCCTGCCCTCGCACAATGCCCTGGTCCCATTCAGTGATGCTGTTATGCGTTTATGTAAGTTGCAGTGTGTGGTGAAAAGTTCTCATTCTTTGTTTGCAGAAGTGCCTCCAGGGAAGGCTGTGCTAAGTCCTTAGTTGTGCTGGAACCCCTCAGGCATCCAAGGGGTGGCTGTCATCGTTACTGGCTTCACTGAAAAGACCGTTCAGTTTAATACCTTGTTTGTCTGAAAGTTATCTTAATGCTTTCTGTTTAGGTCCTGAGAAACAGAAAGAGGCCCTGGAAACAGGAAAATATTTGCAGACACTGCCCCCTCTGCTAATGAAAATCGTGAAGGACAAAGCACATGGTAGGTGTATTTCCGTCTGTTCCCTGAAAGACTTGTGAAGCTGAATTTCTAGAAATACATGTGGAGAAACTGTACCATCTTCCTGATGAGAAGCAGTTACTTACAGTCCCACTCTCTTACCTCCTTTCTAAAGAGACAGGTGGAGCACCTATGCGCTGGCTTGCATTTCAAAACGGCAGAGTTCGCACACTGACTGTCCCCCTGAGAGTAAAAGACGCCATGCAGACAGCAACTGTCACTCCAGGCAAGGGCCACTCATAGTGGCTTTGTGGTTAGAGGTTGGTCCTTTCCCACTGCAGCCAGTTCCCAGGGACTTAGGAACTTTGTCCTTTTGGGAATGAGGCCACCAGAACCACATTCAGCAGATAAGGAGAGGAAACAGGACCCTCCATAGTACCTCCTGTGCACAGTTCCCGCATTCCAGAGCTTGCTGTGCTTCCCCTGAGCCACCAGGCACAACAGCAGCCCGGAGCGGGATCCTTCCTGTGGTTGTTCTTGTCCATGTCACTCAAAGCAGCAGCTGGTGAAACAGATCCACATTGTTTTTCCAGGTGCGGATGGTGAGGGACATGCAAATGCCACAGACAATAATTTTATCGAGAAGTACTGCCTGGGATTCGGTGCAGCTGTCTTCGTTACCATGCTGATAGCAATGTTTTTGTGCTATCGTCTTGTCCAGGAACGGAAGCAGATAAACCAGTGAGTTCTTGTTCACCCCCAACCCCATCCTGCCTTTCTCTTTACTATAGGGCTCCTGTGAGCCAGGAGGCATTTCTAGTTAAAGCAGCATAGAGAAGCCAGTTAGTTGTTGCCTAACACTGTCTGAGATTGACACTGTCAGACATTTAACTGGCCTCGCTATTCCTGCTGCATGTTCTTACTGCTGGGCCTGAGACAGGCCGGGAGCTGAGGGTGGCTCTATCATGCACTGTGAGGAAGAAGAGCAGGGGGTTCTCCTGTTCCCTCAGCACGTTTCTCTCCCTGCAGGCACCTTGCTGAAGATGCTGCAGTCCAGCATATTGCCCGCAGCAACACCTCATGCTTGGACAAACGGCTTGCTCGCCTCAAGGCGCCAGACAGAAAAGACGTGGCACAAACAACCGGTGCTTGTGCAGTGATGATCTGCCCACCAGCCGCAGAGCACCACCAGAGTGGCCCCTGCCAGGCCTGATGGCTGTTGGGCTCAGCTGCCCCCACTGCAGCCCCTGTAGCCCACCAGCCCAGGCTCCGTGGCCCCTGGGAAGTACATCAGGCCCAGCAGCCCCTATCCACCCTGGGCAGCCACTGCCTCAGGGAAGCTTGAGAGGCCCATCAGCCCCCAGCACCATCTCTGCCCTCACCCTCCCCTCCACCATCCATCAGGGGATGGAAGCGACTCCAGTAGAGTATAGACCTGGGGACATCATCCAACCCCCCCGCAGGAACTGTCACCAACCTTCCACTTCCCTTCACCATCCTTCAGGAGGTTGGAGCAGCCCCCTCAGGGTGTCAGTTTGAGGGCATCATCCGACACCCAGAAAACTACAGCCAGGGGAAAGCATACCAGGCCCCACAGCTCCCAGCCCCCCACAGCACCAACTCTGCCCTCCCGCTCCTCCATCCTTCAGGACGTGGGAGTGCTCCCCCCCCCCCACACACAGGGTCAGCTTGGGGGCATCATGCAACACCTGTAAAACCTCTGCCTGGGAGAAGTATGACAGGCCCAGCAGCCCCAAGAGCCCCCCAGCACCACCTCTCTCTTCATGCTCCTCTCCACCATTGGTCAGGGGGTGGGAGCATCATCACTGGTCAACACAACAGGGGGTTCTTTCTTTAACATCCTTATTACACCTTCTGAACTGAGTATAGCTTTTCTACAAAAATTCTCAGCACCACAGATGATCATATTCAAAACATCTATAACTATATGGAATATAGATATTGTAAATTAATTCAATAAAATTCAACAACAAAACAAAATAACCAAGAAGCTGCTTCCTTCAAAAGGCAGAGTATTCTGACGAGGAGAAAACAACAATACTAACATCACGTGACGGCATTGCCATCAGGGCTCAAGCTAAGGCAGCCAGCTGACCAGGGCAGAACTTGCGTTAGACGCTGCTCAGTGACGACACCCAGAACAAAGTAGCAAGGATGTGAAGTGCAGGAATGCTACTTGCGCTTATCCCATTCTGTCTGCTGTCACTACTCTAAGATTTCTAATCAGGCCAAGATTTTTGTGAAGCAGCAGTTTGTTCATTACTGCCATCATGGGCACACACCCCTACTGGCGAGGAATGGAAGGCCCTATATGCCGGCCTGACCCTACCCGCAGGGATGTGTGCTCCCTCCCCGGAGCACAGGTCAGGGACATTGCTGGGAGACTTCCCAGTCTGATCTGCCCTTCTGACTACTATCCCCTGCTGATAGTTCAGGCTGGCAGTGAAGAAGTTAGTAAAAAAAGCCTGAAGGCTATCAAAGATGATTTCAGGGGACTGGGGCGGGTAATCGAAGGAACAGGTGTGCAAGTGGTTATTACATCTGTACTTTCAGTGGCAGGGAGGGATACTGAGTTGGGCCTAAAAGCCCATCTCTTAAACAAATGGTTAAAGAGTTGGTGCAGACATAGGAGTCTTGGTTTTTTTGACCATGGGGCAATTTATTCAGCTCCTGGCATGACAGCTACAGATGGAAGCGGCCTGTCTCAAAGGGGTAAGTGGGTTCTAGCTGAGGAACTGTCAGGACTTATTGACAGGTGTTTAAAATAGGTAGGATTGGGGAAGGGGACAAAACAAGGGTTGCTGAGTCTGAGGCGGCAGTTCAAGACTTAAAGCAGAGCTCGCTGGGTGCAGACAATGGAGTCAAAAGGCATGGAGAGGGGTGGGGAGATGCTGCCTCTCTCAAGTGCCTGTATACCAACGTGCAAAGCATGGGGAATAAACAGGAAGAATTGGAGTTCTGCGTACAGTCACGTGGCCATGATCTCATTGCGATCACGGAGACGTGGTGGGACAGCTCGCATTACTGGAATGTTATCATGGAGGGCTATGTGCTTTTTAGGAAAGATCGGCTGGCAAGGCAGGGTGGTGGAGTTGCTCTTTATGTGAGAGAGCAGCTAGAATGTATTGAACTCCACCTGGGGGAGAGTAATGTAGAAGTCGAGAGCTTGTGGGTGAGAATCAAGGGCCAGGCTGGTAAAGGGGACACTGTTGTGGGTGTGTACTACAGACCTCCTGATCAGGAGGAGGAGGTTGATGAGGCCTTCCATAAGCAACTAGAAGTAGCGGCACGCTCCCAGGCACTGTTACTTATGGGGGATTTCAATTATCCAGATATTTGCTGGACGACCAACATGGCCAGGCATGCGCAGTCCAGACAATTCTTGCAGTGCATTGAAGATAACTTCCTGATGCAGGTGGTAGAGGAACCGACGCAGGGTGGGGTGTTGCTGGACCTTATTCTCACCAATAAGGAAGGACTTGTTAAGGAAGTAAAAGTTGGGGGCAGCTTGGGATGTAGTGACCATGAGATGGTGGAGTTCGAGATCCTGAGTGGAGGTAGGAAAGCAAAAAGTAGGATTGCTACCCTGGACTTTAGGAGAGCCAACTTTGATCTCCTTCGGGACCTACTCGGGGCTATCCCGTGGGCCAGGGTGCTAGAAGGCAAGGGGGCCTGTGAGAGCTGGTTAGCATTTAAATGGCTCTTCTTCCAAGCTCAGGATCTGTGCATCCCTGTGACTAAGAAATCGGGAAAAGGTGCAAGGAGACCTCCATTGGTGAGTAAGGAGCTCATGTGCAAGCTCTGCGGAAAGAAGAAAGTACATGATATGTGGAAAAAGGGTCTGACCACTTGGGAACAATAAAAGAATGTAGTCAGGGACTGCAGAGATGCGACCAGGAAGGCCAAAGTCCACCTGGAGTTGAATCTAGCTAAGGAGATAAAGGATAATAAAAAAGGCTTTTTAAAATACGTTAACAGCAAAAGGAAGGCTAGGGAGAATGTGGGCCCCATACTAAGTGAGGGGGGCTCTCTGGTAACAGGGGATGCTGAGAAGGCAGAAATACTTAACGCCTTCTTCACTTCTGTCTTTAGTGAAAGGGCTCTCCCTCAGGAATCCCGGACCCTGGAGGTTGATGAGAGAGTCCGGGGAATGGGAGATTTCCCTTTAGTCAGGGAAGAGGTGGTCCATGAGTGCCTAGGAAACATTAAAGTCCATAAATCCATGGGACCTGATGGGGTGCATCCGCAGGTGCTGAGAGAGCTGGCGGAGGTCGTTGCTGAGCCGCTCTCTGTAATCTTTCAGAGGTCTTGGAGAACTGGGGAGGTGCCTGAAGACTGGAGGATGGCCAATGTCACTCCAGTCTTCAAAAAGGGCAAGAAGGAAGACCCGGGTAACTATAGACCAGTCAGCCTCACCTCTGTCCCAGGGAAGGTGAGGTGATGTCCCAGGGAAGCTTGTGCTGGATGCCATCTCCAGACAAATGGGTGATAAGGAGGTTATCAGGAGTACCCAGAATGGGTTCACCAAGGGGAGGTCGTGCTCGACCAAGCTGGTGGCCTTTTATGAAGATGTCACTAGCTGGGTGGATGGGGAGAGGGCGGTAGATGTAGTCTACCTTGATTTCAGTAAGGCTTTTGATACTGTCCCCCATGACATCCTTATAACAAAGCTGAGGAAGTATGGGATAGATGAGTGGAAGGTGAAGTGGGTCGAGAATTGGCTGACTGGCAGAGTGCAGAGGGTTGTCGTTGGCGGTGCGGTGTCTGGCTGAAGGCCTGTAACTAGCGGCATCCCCCAGGGGTCTGTACTGGGTCTGGTCTTGTTCAACATCTTCATCAACGACCTTGATGAGGGGATAGTGACCACCCTCAGCAAGTTTGCTGATGACACGAAGTTGGGAGGATTGGCTGACACACCTGAAGGCTGTGCTGCCATTCAGCGAGACTTGGACAGGCTGGAGAGCTGGGCAGTAAGAAACCGGATGAGGTTTAACAAAAGCAAGTGTAGTCTTGCACCTGGGTAGAAATAATTGCATGCACCGGTACAGGCTGGGGGAAGACCTGCTGGAGAGGAGCTCTGCTGAGAGGGACCTGGGTGTCCTGGTGGACGACAGATTGACCATGAGCCAGCAGTGTGCCCTTGTAGCCAAAAAAGCCAATGGCATACTGGGGTGTATTAAAAAGAGCGTGTCCAGCAGGTCGAAGGAGGTGATCCTCCCCCTCTACTCTGCCCTGGTGAGGCCTCATCTGGAATATTGTGTCCATTTCTGGGCTCCCCAGTACAAAAAAGTCAGGGATCTCTTGGAAAGAGTCCAGTGGAGGGCCACTAAGATGGTGAAGGGCCTGGAGCATCTCCCCTATGAGGAGAGACTACGTGAACTGGGTCTGTTTAGCCTTGAGAAAAGAAGGCTGAGAGGGGACTTGATCCAGGTTTATAAATACCTGAGGTGTGGGAGCCATAGTGGTGAGGCTGGTCTCTTTTCAGTAGTGCGTGGGGATAGGACTAGGGGTAATGGGATGAAAGTACAGCATAGGAAGTTCCTCACGAATGTGCGGAAGAATTTCATTACAGTGAGGGTTACGGAGCACTGGAACAGGCTGCCCAGAGAGGTGGTGGAGTCTCCTTCTCTGGAGATATTTAAGACCCGCCTGGATGCCTACCTGCGTGACATGGTGTAGGGAGCCTGCTTTGGCAGGGGGGTTGGACTCGATGATCTCTAGAGGTCCCTTCCAATTCCTACAATTCTGTGATTCTGTGATTCTGTGAAGTCCCATGGGGGCAATGTGAGTAGAAGCGAGGTGGGGAGATTGAGGAGGAACTTTCTCCACACAGAAACACAATAGAACTCACTGGGGACATCCTGGATTGACATCAGTTGCAAAGTGCTTCTTTAACTTCTTGTATAAAACAAACTATAAACAAATAGACAATAAATACATTTTGGATTCTTGCTCTTTAAGCTCTCTCCATTTTGTTGAACAAGTTCTGAAAACCTGAAGAAGATAACAAGAAGGCACAAGGCACAAGAGGCTCTTTAGTTAATAATGGGCCCCAGGGCGCATTTGGTGCTTAGTCCATCAACCTCCAGTGCAGAGAGAAGTTTGCACAAAGAACTCAGCACGACAAAGTCAGAAGTAACAGTGAAGATTCTTGGAGTACTAATAGGCACACTGAGGGCCATTACCAAGTAAGCTTCCCAAGGCACTAGTTAGAGCAGATAATTGGAAGCCATGACTCCAGTCAGGCAAAGGCACTGGCATGGTGGCTCTGATGCTAAGAAAATCCTCCTTTATCTTAAGAAGCAAACAGGACAAGCCCTGATTCCCAGACCCTTGGCAGGGAGATCCTGTCTCCAATGTTGGCTCAGGGCCCTTCCTGGGGCAGTGGGATGGAGGTCTGTATGATGTTTAATGAAAGACATGGGAACAGAAGATACCAGGCTCTGCATGGGTGCAAGGACGGTGTGAGGTTCACGTTCCATATGGGCCCTGTGTATCATCGCAGAATGTGGGTTGTGAGAAGGGCCCAGTCTGAACAAGCAATCAGTTCCAATGAAACTCTGAACTTCAGATCTCTCAGTTCCAGTGCCCTCCTGTGCACACCCTCCCATAGTTTGATGTTTTTTATGTTCCGCTTTGCCCTGTAGTGCACCCAGTACTCCATATGAAGCTGCAGCAGCGCAGAGTAGAGAGGGACAATCCTTTCCCTTACCAAGCTGGCAAGAAATTGCTTTATGCACTCCAGGGGACCGTTAGCTTCCTGGCTGCCTGGGCACACTGCTGACTCACTTCCAATTTGATGTTGAGCAGGACCCCCAATCCTTCTCAGTCAGACCACTCTCCAATGTCCCATATTCAGTCAGTGCTTATGTCCAGTGTTGCCCATACCCAGGTGTACAATCAGGCACTTGTTCTTGTTATGCTTTATGCACTTGGTGCTTAGTACCAACTGGTACCCACTTCTCTGACTTGTCAACATCTCTTTGCAAGTTTTGTCCCCCCTCAGTGGAGGCAACAGCACCTCCTCATCTTGTATCATTAGCAAACTTGCTCAGAACATCTTCTAGTCCTGCATGCAAGTCATCCACAAAAACATGAATGAGAAGTGGCCCTACAATGGAGCCCCGTGGAACCCTGATAGTGACCATCTACCAGCCAGGAACCCATTGACTATAATCCTTTGAGCCTGACCTATTGGCCAACTTCTCACCCACCACATTCTGTTTCTGTCTTGCCGTATGAAGGACATTCTGCCCAGAAGGTTGTTGTGAGAAACAGTATCAAAAGCTCTATTGTAATCCTCAAGGATAACATCATCTGGCTTCCCTTGTACAACTAAATGGACAACTGTGTCATAAAGGGACCTGAAGTTAAACAGGACCTTCCCCTCGGGAACTTGCGTTGGCTGCAACCAATGACAGAATTGTCCTTCAGATGGCTTTCCATAACTCCCACCATCACTTTCTCCATAATTTTACCAGGTGCTGGAGTGAGACTGACAGGTCCATAATTGCCCCTGTCATCTTTCTTGCTCTTCCTTACAATGAGACAACATTTGCCAGCTTCCCGTCAACTGGTATGACCCTAGATTTATTTAGATGCAATTGAAATGCGAGTCCAGAGCATACTAAGGTGTCATCATTGCAAGAACATACATGTGCCATAGCTTTGCAGTGCCTTGAACTCTGGAGTATGCCACAGAAGGAGCATAGAGAAAGACTGGCCTCTTCTGTTGGCAAGCAGAATAACACGATCCCGCTACCTCTCGCAAAGAGAGAGGTAAATTTTAAATTTTATTTAAATCTGTCAAGGTTTGAACGAAAAATCCACCTGCGTCCACCTGCGTCCATGACAGGGGCTGGGTGGATTTTTCGTTCAAATTTACCTCTCTCTTTGCAAGAGGTAGCGGGATCGTTGCCCGCATTCTAGGGGCCCTGGGCCGAAAGGAAAAAAAAAGTTAATTAGGAAAAGAAAACAGCGGCAACGATCTAAGGAGGCACACTTATTTACTAAATACTATATCGAAATACAGAATAACACAATATAATACAATATAATTGAAAATTGAGCTAACGAATCAAGCAAAATAGGAGAGAGAATGAGTCCCGTAACCGAGAGGCCTACTGTGAAATCTAGGCGAACGGCAAAGGCTCCCACACACTCCCCTGAACGCCAGAACTCGAAAGACGTCAGTCTGTTCTGCGACCAAGTTAATATAGAGTTCAGGTCCCGTGACCTATTGTGTTGTTCTCTGGGAATGTAGTCTTCTTCTATAAGTTGCAGATTCAGTAAAATTATTCATGCGTTATATGATGTTATGATGTGGAATACTGATAGCAAAATTACAAAATTATTTAACCATGACAATTGGAGATGATCTGCATATAAGTGGGAGACATGAGTCAACATGGCAGAAGGACAGAGGTGTTACGGAGCAGCCAAGGCATCAAGGAGTATCAAAAGGCTTTGAAAAGTATCACAAAGTGACAGCCAGGAAGACTGGGATTATCATGAGCAGCAACCTGGATGCTAGAGATTATTTGCTCCCATACAAAATGGTAGAGATCTTGCTGCAGACATCCCAAAGCCAGCAAAATGGGATCCCAGAGCTCTGCCTGCACGAACCCCACAGCCATAGCATTGCAAGCTGAGCTGCCTTGCTGTTTGTTGCATTCATCCCAGTCCCTGTGAATGAAGACTAAGAATGCAGCCAAGACGATGATTGAGCATGAGAGTGACTTTATTCAATAAAAGACAGGAGGGCTTGAGAGGTCAAGGGTGAAGATGGGACTCCTCTTGTCAAGATGAGAGTGGCTCAGAGCTTGTGCTGCTGCCTGGTGCCTGGGACTGGCAGCCTGACTCTAAGTCCCCATCTAAGATGCTCAACTTCACCTCACTGATGCTGACCTGCTCCTGCATGGTGGTGCTGCTGTTGGGGCACTCGGGCTGTGCTTGGGATGGGCAGCACTGCAAAGGCGCTGGGTCACAATCCAGGCAGGTGACTGCTGTGTCTGGTAGGCTCAGGTCAGCATCTTCAGCAGAGCCAGGAGATATGAGAGCATGAATGTGGATGAGCCCCTTGTGTCCATCACTGTTACGATGTGGAAGGCTGTCATCCAAATTGCAGCGATTCATGCTTAATAAGAACTCTCCATTGATGGAAACATACTGCACATCACTACTTGGTTTGGATCTTTGGGGTTGACAAGTGCTTGAATCACCTAGGAAGGCATAGAAACACAAGGGTTAGTGTCAAACATTTGCAAGTTGAATCATGAAAGAGGTTGTTGATACTTGGTAATAGAGTGGCGTCAGGAAGAAGCAAATAAGCTTCAAGCAACAGAGCCACTGTCTTGAAAGTGATCCTCGTGCAGGTCCAGCTCATGTGTTGTTTCACTGTAATCTGCTTCTTTGGGTCTACCTAGTGGGCAGCAACACTCGAGCTGCTACTGATATCATTGAAAAGAACTGGAGACAATTGTTCTATTCCTAAGAGCTTCAAGGTGTCTAGAAGCACAAATAGTAACCAGCAGTATTTCATCACTTCACCAAAAGGAAGGTCAAACACCTGAGCTGTGAAGAGCAGTTACAGAACCTATGCATAAGATCACACCAGGCATATTTTGTTCTAACAACAGTTATGGCACATAGTCCATTTCCTTCAATATTCCCAAAATGAAATGATGTGGAGCATTACAGGGAAAGAAACACTGCACACAGAAACTATGACCCTCACTATGCTCAAGCAGAAGACTTAAAACAAGTCAGAGTTTTAGATTCCAGGATATTTCAGGACCTATCTTGTGTGAAATTCAGTTACACAACAGTGCCTAGGTGCCTGCGTTTCAAGCAACTTTCAGATCACAGCCATGTAAAATAAAAACAAATTCAGTGCAGAAATAGCAAGCCTGTACCTTAATACCCATGAGATTATCCATTTTTTACTGCATTCTGACTAAGTTCTAAAACTTGCTCATCCCAGTTCACTTCAACAAGTTCCACCAATTCAAGCAATGCAGTTCTGAGATCCTGTGTATGTTAGGCAGATAGAATTGAACAGTGCAGAAATAATTTCTGACAGCTTTAAGAGCTCCGTTCTGCTTACAAACCCTCAGTCCAAAACTATTCTCAGTTTTAAGGAAATGAACACCTGAAGCAGTTGGATCATCTGCCATTTGCCGCATTCTGCTTCTTGGCATCATGATTAGCACAAAGGGTTTCCTGCTGTCCTGCAGAAATGGACAAAGTCCTGCTTATGGACTTTGCAAATGGACCAAGTTTCAGTGTACAGCAGAGTTTGTACCAGACTAAAAAGCCACATCATTCAATTCATGTGCTCAGGTTGTTATGCATTCCGAAAGGAAACAGAACTAACTGTTGAATTCTGAAGGCAATCTGTGGGGTCCTACATTACCTCCTGATTCTGGAAGAGGAAATTCTAATAGCAAATGCAGAACTTTGCTCTTCGTAGACATGAGAAGAGCTGACATTTAGGAACATTCATTTCTGGTAAATCAAATGAGGTGTCTATATTTTTACTACAGATAGTATAGGGAGCAGTCAGTTGAAGAACCAGATACAAAAACTGCAGCCCATTGGCAAGAAAATACTTCTCCTTAAATTCTCTATGCTATCATGGCATAGAATCAGGCTACAGTGCCACATAGGCCAACCAAGCGTAGAACCAAATCCACAAAATACTGGTAGACAAAGCAGCAAAAAAAGGGACAATATTCAGCAGACAGGCCTTTCTACCCACAGCTCAGCATGTTCTGCCATCTGAAAAGTAAGGCCTCTTGTCAAGCTCAGCTATTTCCCTTCTCAGTGTATTCTAGCACCACTGATACCCACTGGTATCCTCCTGTAGAGTGCCATCATATTGTCATCATCCAAAGGAAAAACCCACACAGCAGAGCATACAGCAGTACACCCATGCTCCAGATATCTGCCTGAAAAACAAAAAGACAAGCTTACAAACCTGAAGCACCTCAAATGGCTTCCTGACAGACTGTATTGTCTGCCCTTGCCAAAGCCCACGTATAGCCCATGAAAAGCTGGCTCTTTCCTCAGGAAAAAAAAAACCTTATCATCCCAGAGAAAGCATATAACCCTAATTCAATTGTTCTTCCACTCAGCTTAGAGCACTACTAAAACCAGCATCTTCACCTTAGCTCATCACACTGCTGCAGTTCCTTTTACAAGGATTTCACTGGCAAAAATGAAATCAAAGCCGTCACAAGGGATTTAGCACAGTTACGTGTTACTGGCTACGAGAGCTGTCAGCACAGTCACCTGTCAGGCTTTGCTGCTGTTCTATTTATGTATAGGCACAACAAGGTTCAGACACCTCACAGTGCAGTTCTCACTTTGACTGTAAAGAAAAAGGAGGCTTGAAAAGCAGTGTGTGGAAAACAAAGAAACAAGAATTAGAACAACAGTGGGGCCATGGCACTTGAAGGAATTGCTCCACCTTTAATAGCAGAGCGATTCAAGAAGTACGAGGGCATTCCAAACCAGACCAGTTTGGACAGATTAACAACTGCAAGTAGTGGGTTCCAAAATTCCAGACATGAAATCAAAGCTGGAAAAACTCTTCTCATTTTCATCTCTCAATTTTTACTACATTGTGCATTACAGTGCAAACAAGTCTTCACATACAACTTGGAAGCTAAAGACAAGTCTGACGAAACAGACTACACAAAAATTTGACAAATGATGGATAATTAACAGAGTAGTAGAAAGAGATCTCTGAAGTTGCTGTTTTGTAGAGCCCCAAAGCAGTCACTTGAGGCAGTAAAGGATTAGCCAGAGACAAACCAGCCAGCTGTGTGAACTGAGACCAATTGCAGTTTTCTAGTCTGTGGCCACTGACAGCTTCTGAGAGCTACCAAGCAATGCAACCTAGCAGAATTCAGAAGGGAAACCAAGAGAGCCTACCTGAGCTCCACTGCCTTTAAATGCTCTGTGGAGACATTTGGGTGATTTTGCATGGCTGAAGCAACTCTTTATTGCTTTGTATTACTGCAATCATTTTGCTTGTTTTAATGTACGTTGAAATGAGTGATGTATTAGTCGAATGTGCACTTTTTGAGCTATGATGAGATAGGTCCATCCCCATGCCATCAAGATATACGATGTATACTTTTCCAGTGGGCGTACACAAAGGGCATAGGGTATATATGTGTGTGTTAGCTTCAATAAATCACCATTTTACTGCTCACCATATTGGTATCACCTCAGTAATTGGTCAAGCTGCAAACTTCCAGAGAACACTGACAAGATAAAGGTAACAAATGGTGACCCCAGACGTGATTGGGAGTGGAGCAGCTATATTTCTAACGGTGCAGGTTCTCACTGCAGAGCAGTAATTATTTACTCGCAGAGTGGTGAAAGACTGGGACAGGAGGATTGGCCATAACTCTTCGTCAGGCAGTAGGGAGAGCTTGGAACCCTCTCGGTATGGTTCAGGAAGCGCCAGGTTGGGGCCAGGTGGGATATGTTTGGCCAAAGGCGACATGGAAGCCATTATTAAGGTGATTCTGCATGCATGTAGAACTCACTGTGGGAAGGATGTTCCTTCTAAGAAGGAGGTCACTGCAGTTCTTTCGCTACTGGAGAAGGAGGGGATGTTAACATCCCCCTCTGATTTATATGATCCCAATAATTGGGATGTGCTCACAATGGCGTTTTCACAAAGGGTGCTGGCCACCCGAAAAGTTACAGAGTTCAAGGTCTGGGGATTAGTCTTGGAGGCGCTTAAGGCGGCAAGGGAAGAGAAGATTGTGGGGGATCAGGCTAGGGAACTGTTGGGGTTGGGGGCGAGGGGAACCGGGGGGGGTCTCATCTCTCCTACAGATCCAAAGGAGGAGAAGATAGTGCCGACCCCCTCGGCTCCAACTGACGTAACACCTTCAAGAGCAAAGAAGGAGGAAGCTGAGCAAGACCACTCTGCTCCAGAGTATACCCCGCCCCCACCTCCCTATCCAGCACGGAGATTATATCCTTCATTAAAATCATTTATGGATGAAGGGGGAGGGGGACCCTCGGAGGAATGTACTGTTGCTCTCTGCACAACTGATAAGAGGGCAGTGGGGGAGGGTGGTACTTCCTCACTGCCTGATTCTGCCTGTTGCTCTAGCCACTCCCCTGATAGGGCGGATCAGTCTGCCCAGCAAGGGGATGGAGGGGGTGGCACTTCCTTGCTGTCTGGTCCTGCCTGTTGTTCTAGCCACTCCCCTGAAGGGGCGGATCACTCCGCCCAGCAGGGCACTGGATGTGGGCGTAGCACTTCGATGCAGACGGACCCGGGACACACCCAGGAGGGGTGTGGTCCTGTGGCATCTGGCCCGTGGAGTCCGCCCACACTCACTGACTGGGCTCGGGTGAGGGAGGATCTCAGAGCAGCCGATGTGACGGCTACATTTGCCTTTCCAGTAATAGTGAATACAGAGGGAACAGCTTGGACCCCTTTAGACTCTAAGATCACTCGCCTTGCAGATTTGGTAAAAAAAAAAATGTTTGCGCTCTCCAGTGACTATGTTGGCAGTTGAGGCTCTCATGGCCTCTAGTCTTCTGCCTTATGATGTGGTCAGCCACAAATATACTCACATGTAAATATGAGTCTTTGAGGGGATTTTGTGTCTTTTTTTTTTTTTTTTTTTCCCCTGTAATTAAGATGTTTTCCAGAACAATGTCTGCAGTACACAGATACCTTCAGATACAGGGACACAGACAGTGGTGCCAGTGACAATGCCCTGTGACTAAAGCCGGGCATCTAACTTCTTTCTTGTACAAGTATTCCCTGTGAAAGACAGACCTCAATAGAAGCAGCTTGGACATGGCATGCAGTTGATCACTGTGTCTCATGAGTTCACTCAATTGCATCACCTTTCCTTTCATTTTCTGGCCAAAAACAAAAAAGAGAAATCTTTCCTTTTCCATTTGCAGCTGGTTCTCTGTGGAAAGCCAGTGGGAGTTGGTGCAAAGGAGAATTAACGCTGAGCGGGTGAAGGCAGAGGAGAAGAGTGATGTGAGGAAAAGTGATGCAAGTCCCATTGGGGTCAATGTGAATAGAAATGGGGTGGGGATGTTGAGGAGGAACTTTGTCCACACAGAAACAGAATAGAACTCATTGGGGACATCCTGGATTGATATCAGTTGCACAGTGCTGCTTTAACTTCTTGTTTAAACACAACTATAAATAAATAAACAATAATTGTCTGCTGGACTTTGGCTCTTTAAGCTCTCTTCAGATACCTCTCCATTTTGCTGAACAAATTCTGAAAACCTGCAGAAGATGACAGGAAGGCACAAAACACAGGAGGACTCTTTAGGTTATAATGGGCCCCAGGGTGCATTTGATGCTGAGTCTATCAACCACCAGTGCAGAGAGAAGTTTGCACAAAGTACTTGGCAAGACAAAGTCAGAAGTAACAGTGAAGTTTCTTGGAGTATTAATGGGCCCACTGAGGGCCATTAGTAAGCAGGCTTTCCTAGGGACTTGTTAGAGGAGATAATTGGAAGCCATGACTACAGGCAGGCAAAGGCACTGGCATGGTGGCTCTGATGCTAAGAAACAATTCCTTTGCCTTATGAAGCAGACAGGCCAAGCCCTGATTCCCAGATCCTTAGCAGGGAGATCCTGTCTCTCATGTTGGCTCCGGGCCCTTCCTGGGGCAGTGGGATGGAGGTCTGTATGATGTTAAACAAAAGCCATGGGGACAGAAGAACCCAGGCTCTGCATGGGGTGCAAGGATGCTGTGAAGTTCATGTCCCGTGTGTGCCCTGTGTGTCATCACAGGATGTGGGATGTGAGAAGGGCCCTGTCTGAACAAGCAGTCAATCCCAATGAAACTCTGAACTTCAGATCTCTCAGTTCCAGTGCCCTCCTGTGCACACCCTCCCATAGTTTGATGTACTTTATCTCTGCAATGCAGAGCAGAGAGGGACGACCTTTTCCCTCACCCAGCTGGCAATAACTTGTTTGATGTGCTCCAGGGGACCATTGGCCTTCCTGGCTGCCTGAGCACACTGTTGACTCACATTCAATTTGATGTTGACCAGGACCCCAATCCTTTTCAGTCAGACCACTCTCCAGTGTCCCATATGCAGTCAGTGTGTATGTCCAGTGTTGCCCCTACCCAGGTATACAGTCAGGCACTTGTTCTTTTTATGCTTTATGCACTTGGTGCTTAGTACCAACTGGTACCCAGTTCTCTGACTTGTCCACATCTCTCTGCAAGTCCTCTCCACCCTCAGTGGAGGTAACAGCACCTCCTCATCTGGTATCATCAGCAAACTTGCTCAGAACATCTTCTAGTCCTGCATGCAAGTCATCCGCAAAAACTTGAGGCCCTAAAAATGAGCCGTGGGAAAACATGACAGTGACCATCTACCAACTTGATGGTTCCATCAACCATCAACCCATTGACTATAATCCTTTGTGCCTCACCTGTCGGCCAACTGATCAGCCACCATGTTGTGTTTCTGTCTAGCTGCATGCAGGACATTCTGTCCAGAAGGGTGCTGTAAGAAATAGTATTAAAAGTTCTACTGAAATCCTTAAGGATAACATCAACTGGCTTCCCTTGGTCATCTAAATGGATAACCATGTCATAAAAGGACCTGAAGTTGAACAGGACCTTCCCCTCAGCAACTTGTGTTGGCTGCGACCAATGACAGAATTGTCCTTTAGTTGTTTTTCCATAACTCCCACCATCATTTTCTCCATTATTTTACCAGGCACTGGAGTGAGACTGACAGGTCCATAATTGCCTCTGTCATCTTTCTTGCTCTTCCTTACAATGAGTCAAAATTTGCCAGCTTCTTGTCAGCTGGCATGACCCTAGACTTCTTTAGATGCAATTGAAATGCGAGTCCAGAGCATACTAAGGTGTCATCAGTGCAAGAACGTAGATATGCCATAGCTTTGCAATGCCTTGAACTCCAGAGTAAGCCACAGATGGAGTACAACAGATCTGCCTCTTCTGTTGTGAGCTCATCCATTTTGTAAGCAGAATAACACAACCTCATACATGGGGACTGTGTCTCTGCTCTGCTCTGCTCTCAGTGGAAAGGTGCAGGGGATTGCTGTCATGTCAGTGCAGATAAACTCATTTTATTTTTAACCCTTTTTCCTCTGTAAACTATTCCACTATTTTTACCCTCAGATACGCTTCCACATACTGTCAAGGACACTTCCATATGTGATTAACATTTACACTTTCATATACCTTCAAAACAGTTTGTCAAACAATACAGTTCTTCAGTTCCCATAAACACCCTTAATACCATATATCTTTCCATTAACAGTCTGTATTGTTCAGTTATAAACACCTCACCACAGAAATAGCACTGACTGGCCCATATCCCTCACATACGTCCTTGCAAGCAGAACATAGTATGAAAAATGGGTTGACACTCAATAAAAAGAATGATAAAAAAGGTTTTTTAAAGTATGTAAAGAGTAAAAGGAAGACTAGGGAGACTGTGGGTCCCCTGTAAAGTGAGGGCGGTGTTCTGGTAACAGGGGATTCTGAGAAGATGGAGTTACTGAAGGCCTTCCTTGCTTCTGTCTGCGGTGAAAAGGCTCTCCTTCAGGAATCCCAGAACCTGGAGCTTAGTGAGAGGGTCTGGGAATGGAAGACTTGCCTTTAGTCAGGGAAGAGGTGGTTTGTGGGTGCCTAGGCCACACCGATGTTCATAAATCCATGGGACCCGATGGGGTGCATCCATGGGTGATGAGGAAGCTGGCAGAGGTGATTGCTGCACCACAGTCTATCATCTTTGAGAGGTCTTCGGGCATGGGAGAGGTGCCTGAAGACTGGAGGATAGCCGATGTCACTCTGGTCTTCAAAAAGAGCAGGAAGAAAGATCCAGGTATTTACAGGCTAGTCATCCTCACCTCTGTCCCTGGATAGGTGATGGAACAGCTGGTACTGGATGCCATCTCCGGACAACTGGAAGAAATGGAGATTATGAGGAGTAGTCAGCATGGGTCCACCAAGGGGAGGTCATGTTTGACCAACATGGTAGCCTTCTGTGACATTTTCACTGGCTGGGTGGATTGGGGGAGAACGGTGGATGTCATCTACCTTGATTTCAGTAAGGCATTTGATACTGTCTGCCAAGATATCCTTATAACAAAGCTGATGAAGTGTAGGATAGATGAGTGGACAGTGAGGTGGGTTGAGAAATGGCTGACTGGCAGAGCACAAAGTGTTGTTGGTGGTGGTGCAGAGTCTATTTGGAGAATTGTAAGTAGTGGTATTCCCCAGGGGTTGGTGCTGGGTCCGGTCTTGTTCAGCATCTTCATCAGTGACCTTGACAAGGGTATTGTGGCCACCCTCAGAAAGTTGTCTGTTGATATGAAGTTGGTAGGACTGGCTGACATGCCTGAAGGCTGTGCTGCCATTCAGTGAGACCAGGACAGGCTGGAAAGCTGGGCAGTAAGAAACCAGATGGGGTTTAACAAAAGCAAATGTAGAGTCTTGCACCTAGGGAGGAATAATTTCATGCACCAGGACAGGCTGGGGGATGAGCTGCTGGAGAGGAGCTCTGCAGAGAGGGAAGTGGGTGTCCTGATGGATGAGAGGTTGGCCATGAGGCAGCAGTGTGCCCTCGTGGCCAAAAAGGCCAATTGCATTTTGGGGTACATGAAAAAGAGCGTGTCCAGCAGGTCGAGGGAGGTGATCTTCCCCATCTACTCTGCCCTGGTAAGGCCTCATCTGGAGTACTGTGTCCAGTTCTGGGCTCCCCAGTACAAAAAAGACACGGATCTCTTGGAAAGCATACAATGGAGGGCCACAAAGATAGTGAAGGGCATGGAACATCTCCCGTATGAAGAAAGGCTAAGTGAGCTGTGTCTGTTTAGCCTTGAGAAAAGAAGACTGAGAGGGGACCCAAACCAGGTCTATAAATATCTGAGGTGTGGGGGGCGAAGTGGTGAGACCAGACTCTTTTAATCAGTGTATGGAGACAGGACAAGGGGATATGGACAGAAACTGGAGCATAGGAACTTCCGCATGATTGTGTGCAAGAACTTTATGGTGAGGGTGATGGAGCATTGCAACAGGCTTCCCAAGGGGGTTGTGGAGTCTCCTTCTCTGGAGATATTCAAGACCCGCCTGGACACCTACTTGGTGTTTTCCAGGTGTCAGTGCTGGTGCCTTTGCTCTTCAGTATCTTCATTACTGCCCTGGATGAGGGTACTGAGTGCACCCTAGGAGAGTTTTCAGATGACACCAGATTGGCTGGGAGTGTGGATCTATCTGGGTTATCTGGCCCTACTGAGGGATCTGGACAGTCCGGAGAGCTGAGCTGAAGCCAATGGGATGGGGTTCACATAGACCAAAAGCCACGTACTGCACTTTGGGACATGCAATGGAGTGCCTGTGGGGGTAGTGGAGTCACCAACCCTGGAGGTGTTCTAGGAAAAATTGGATGTTGTGTTGAGGGACATGGATTTATGGGAGCTACTGGAGACAGGTGAACAGTTGGACTGGGTGATATTTTAGGTCTTTTCCAATCTTGATGATTCTAAGATTCTATGATATCCTGCCCTTGTCTGTGTGCCCTTTTTGTTCCAGCAAACACTCTCTGGAAGGACTCACCACATGTTTATAATTTGTCACTGACCACTTTGTATCTGGTCTTAAATTCTACAGATTTCAATGTACAGTCATGATGCTGTTGTCTTTCAGGAGCTGTTGGCCAAGAAGACCCGGGGACAACTCAGGGGAGACAAGTGGGAAGGATAAACATTACATCTTCTGCTGCTGAGCTGGGCCAGGCTCCTGGGATACAGGGAGCTCATAAAAGTGGGCAGAGCTGCAGAGAGACAGCTGTGCCCAGGAGCAGCTCTTGTGCACAGCACAGCCTGCAGATGACAGAAGCAGAGGAGAGAAATTGGAGAGAGCTTACAGGATGAGTGGGCTGTGAGCTCACAGCAGGAATATTCCAAACAGACCATGACACGGTAAGTCTCACTGCAGCCCATGAGCTGTTTTTCATATAGGGTTAACTTAATCTGAGGCATCTTGTAGCAGATCTGGCTTCAGGCTCTGCATGTTTCTTTACTATGGAAAAAGCCTTCTGCTTTAACTGAGGGCTTCTGTGCTGCAGTGTCAGAGCACAGCCCTGAGGGCTGCATGTCCCAGCACAGCTGCAGGCTGTGCAGCCAGGGCTGCAGGCGGGTGCCCAGGGCTGTCCTACAGAGCAGGGTCCCTGCTGTGCCCCAGGGGCTGTGTGCCGGGTATGGGACTCTGCCGCCTGCCAGGCTCAGCACTCAGCCTGCCCGGGGAGCTGCCCGGGGAGCTGAGGGGAGACGTGTGGTGTGGGGGGGAAGGAGCCCCCCGGCAGGGCTTGTGCTGCCACAGCACAAGCCTGGGGCAGGGAGATCACAGCTCCACTGCACAACTGAATGTTTGTAAGGGCACTTTGCAAGAGGAGAGCAAAGACAGGGAATTTTCATTTCCTGTTCTTGAGGAAGAGGATTGAAGGCAAAAATCTAAATTAGGCTGCCGAATATAAACACATCTCTGAGACTCCTCACTATTTCTTCAATCCATTGGTTGTTTTGTGAACAGTCACACAGAATGTGCTTTCAGCCTCTCCTTCCTAAACGGATACATCAGTTTCAATTCTCGTAATATCTGCAGATATTAATAGTTCACTTCACCTGCAAACAGGCTGATTTCTCTAAGACAAAGTGAAGTGCACAGAGGCTGGGGCTGGGATCTCAAAGAGAAGATGGAGTAAAGAGGAAAATACCAAAGAGGATATGATTAGGAAATGAAAATAAAGTAAGAGCTGCCTAATCTTCCACTGTTATAGGGCTGGTGAAGCTCTTCAAAATAAATTCAAGTTCTGGAGTTAAATGAACATTTTCCAAAGGGAAAGAAAATCTTTTATAGTATAGCAGGAGGATTGTCTTTGGGAATGGTATGGACTTGACATTATCTTCTGCGCTCTGAACAGGACTCCAAGCCCAACAAAGCAGATGTCCAACAGCAGCTCCATCAGCGAGTTCCTCCTGCTGCCGTTAGCAGACACACAGCAGCTGCAGCTCCTGCACTTCTGGCTCTTCCTGGGCATCTACCTGGCTGCCCTCCTGGGCAACGGCCTCATCAGCACAGCCGTAGCCTGCGACCGCCGCCTGCACACCCCCATGTACTTCTTCCTCCTCAACCTGGCCCTCCTCGACCTGGGCTGCATCTCCACCACTCTCCCCAAAGCCATGGCCAACGCCCTCTGGGACAACAGGGCCATCTCCTACACAGGATGTGCTGCACAGATCTTTTCAATTTCCTTCTTCATCTCAGCAGAATTATCCCTTCTCACCATCATGTGCTATGACCGCTACGTTGCCATCTGCAAGCCCCTGCACTACGGTACCTTGATGGACAGCAGAGCTGTTGCCACCATGGCAGCAGCTGCCTGGGGCACTGGGGTTCTCAATTCCCTGCTGCACACTGCCAGTACGTTTTCACTGCCTCTCTGCCAAGGCAATGTTGTGAACCAGTTTTTCTGTGAAATCCCCCAGATCCTCAAGCTCTCCTGCTCAGCCTCCTACCTCAGGGAAGTTGTGTTTATCATTTTGACTATCAGTTTAGCCTTTGGCTGCTTTATTTTCATAGTGGTGTCGTATGTGCAGATCTTCATGTCTGTGCTGAGGATGCCCTCTGGACAGGGACGGCACAAAACCTTCTCCACGTGCCTCCCTCATCTGGCCGTGGTCTCCCTATTTGTCAGCACTGGAGCTTTTGCCCACCTGAAGCCCCCCTCACTCTCATCCCCATCCATGGACCTGATGGTGTCACTTCTGTACTCAGTGGTTCCTCCAACACTGAACCCTATTATCTACAGCATGAGGAACAGGGAGATCAAACACGCTCTCAGGAAGGTATTGCAGTATGTACTGTTCTTGCTTCCATAAAGTTCACATCTTCCTCACACAATTTCCAGTGATTCTCCTTTATCTTTTATGCATATTTGATGGTTTGATTGTGTTTTATACAGCAATCTGCAGAAACATGTTGCAAATTATTTCACTTCTTTCCCACCTATTTTCCATTTTCTCACTCCAAGAGCTCGTGTAAACATGGAACTGATTCCCTGAATCAGTTAAGAGATAAATAAAATGTTTTAAAAACAATCTTTTCCTTAGCTCTTCACTCTTCCTATTTTGTCTGGATCTAGGGTAGATACAGCCACGGACAGCAGAACAACCAACTCTTTTCAATCATGCTCTCGTTACACTGCCACAGTGCTCTCAAGTCCTCACATTTGTGCAGTCCTGAAGCTCGTGTGTGTCTGACAACAGCCCTGTTGTCTCTACAGCAGCACTCTGGGACAGTAGTCAGTAGTCCGCAATATGAACAGCTGTGTCAGGGCTGGTCTCCTTGCTGGCACTGCCATGGAGTTATCTAGATCAGTCTATGACCCTGACAGGGGGGCAGTAGGCCCGTGGGCCCCCTGGCTCCAAACAAATGGGAAGGGAATAAGGAACGGTGGAGATGGGAGCTGGGCTCAAGGAAACAAACAGAGCAGCTGCAATGACCTGAGAAGTAAAACTTATTTTAATAACTGTGTGTCATGGTTTAATAATTTTGTAATTTTGCTATCAGTGTTCCACATCATAACATCATATAAGGAATGAATAATTTTTCTGAATCTGCAACCTACAGAAGACGACTACATCTCCCAGAGAACATCACAGTCAGAGTTGGGTCACGGGACCTGGACACTATATTAACTCTCTCGCAGGCTGGACTGACATCTTTCAAGTTCTGGCGTTCAGGGGAGTGTGTGGGAGCCTTCCGCCATTTCACCTAGAGTTTACAGTAGGCCTCTCAGTTTCGGGACCCATTCTCTCTCCTATTTTGCTTGATTCGTTAGCTTAATTGCAATTATATTATATTATATTGTGTTATCCTGTATTTCAATATAGTATTTAGTAAATAATTGGGCCTCCTTAGATCGTTGCCTCTGTTTTCTTTTCCTAATTAACTTTTATCATTTTGGCATAGGGTCCCTGCAGGGCCCTATGCCCCTGTCATGGACGCAGGTAGATTTTTGTTTAAAAATGACACTGCCCCATAAATGCCCCATAGCTGCACCATAGCTGCCAAATAAGTGCCCCATGAGCGCCCCATAGCTGCCCCATAAGTGCCCCATAGGAGCCCCATAAGTGCCCCATAGGAGCCTTGTAGCTCCCCATAAGTGCCCAATAGGAGCACAATAGATGCCCCATAAGTGCCCACAGCTGCCCCATAAGTGCCCTATAGCTGCCCCAGGCTGCCCCATAAGTGCCCCATAGCTTCCCAATACCAGCCACATAAGTGCCCCATAGCTTCCCCTTAGCAGCCGCATAGCAGCCCCATAGCTGCCCCATAAGTGCCCCATATCTGCCAAAAAGCTGCCCCATAAGTGTCCCATAGCTGCCCCATAGCAGCTCCATAAATGCCCATACCTCCCCCATAGATGCCCCATAGCAGCCCCATAACTGTCCCATAGCTGCTACATAAGTGCCACATAAGAGCCGCATAGGAGACCCACAGCTGCCCCATAAGTGCCCAATAGCTGCACCATAAGTGCCCAATAAGTGCCCCATAGCTACCCCAAAGCTGCCCAATAAGTGCCCCATAGCTACCCCAAAGCTGCCCTATAAGTGCCCCATAGCTGCCTCATAAATGCCCCATAGAAGACCCATAAGTCACACATTGCAGCCCCATAAGTGCCCCATTGCAGCCCCATAAGTGCCCGATAGCTGCCTTATAGCTGCCCCATAAGTGCCCAATAGGAGCCCCATAGCAGCCCCATAAGTGTCCCATGCCTGCCCCATAAGTTCCCCATAAGTGCCCCATAGCTGCTCCATGAGTGCCCCATAGGATCCCCATAGATGCCCCATAAGTGTCCCATAGCTGCCCCATAAGTGCCCCATAGCTGCCCCATAAGTGCCTCATAAGTGACTGTCATGGTTTTGTAATTTTGTAATTTTGCTATCAGTATTCCACATCATAACATCATGTAAAGTATGGATACTTCTATTGAATGTGCAGTCCACAGAAGAAGACTACATATCCCAGAGAAGAACAGGGTTAATGATAAGTCACGGGACCAGGACGCTGTATAATCTCGTTCCCAGGCTGGAGTGCCCTCCTTCTTCTCTCGAACTTCTCGGGGAGTGGGAAGCGTTCCAGCCGTGTCGCCTAGAGTTCACAGTAGGCCTCTCGGTTTTCGGGGACTCTCTCTCTCTCTGTTTGTTCGATTTGTTAGCCTCATTTATATTATATTGTGTTATCTTGTATTTCGATATCATATTTAGTAAAATAAGTTTTTCCTCCTTAGATTGCCGCTGTTTTTATCCCACTCCCGTTTTCCCCCTCCTTTCCGGGCCCAGGGGGGGGGCCCACGGGGTGGCTTCCCCTGTCACGGGCATAGGTAAATCTAAGTAACCCGTGACAGATTTTTTGGTGGAGAATGCGGGCATAGAGCTTTTTAGCTTTTAGAACGACTCTCTCTTTGCTCTTAAAGAGCTTTGTTAGCTTCGTTATGGGAGTGTTATCTTTTTCGTAGCTGCTCACTGAGAATGTGACCTTGAAATACCAGACAAATTGTCAACATTAAGGGCAGCTGCACATTCTCAGCATTGCTATCTAACTTTTGTATAGAAAACAAAGGGATTTCTTTCTCCCTTAGAGCAAAGCTAGCTAGCTCTGACTTTTACAGAGCCTGCCAGCTATAAATCCACTCTTCATCCCAGTTGCTCTGTTTAAGGGATTGAAAGCAATTATGATCTTCTCAAAGTATTGGTCAACTATTAACACCATAATTTGGTGTTGTGGAATTGTGCAGGTATATGGCATAATAAGGTGGATACTGATGGAGACGCCTGCCTTGTACTAATATGAGATGTGGTATGGTCCGAATTTTGGCATCTACACCCCAGATGGAATTGTGAATCTTACAAACACTTGCATCCCAGATGGAATTGAAAATCTTACAAATACTTGCATCCCAGATGGAATGGGCAATTCTATAAACACCACCATGTTTAATCCATTGTACAGGCTAAAAAAACCTGCTTTTTTTAGGTTGTACTCTCAGATTTCACATGCCTTTCAATAACTGAGATAGCACTCATACTTGTAGCCATGTTATCACTATCAAAGAATGCATATATATTCCTATGCTTTCGTTCTATGCGGAAGTCTCCTCCAGAACCAGAGAATGATGACTGGCAGGGAATATGGAAAGGTTTAGGAAAAGTCTTAGAAGCATGGGGACCCGCAGTGTCATGGGAATTCACTCTTGAACAACTAAGGGACCCTGAGAAATTAAGTGAGTATTTGGGTCAGAGATCTAAGGAGGTAAAACTTATGTGGGGTTTGGCTTATGCATACCGTGCTTTGTATCATACTATTCTGGAGAGAGAGAGTTTCCGATCTGAGATTCAAGCCCAAGTTAATTCTGATCAGTCACAGGAGGCATCAGTAGCAATATCAGTTGCCCCTGTGGAAGGCAAGAAATGGAAACGGGTGTCCATGCGTCTAGAACGAAAAGAAGGAGAAGCAGAGGGGGGGACAGCAGAAGACCCAGGTGCCGGGCATGGAGCAGTACCGAAAAAAGCAAAGGCAAAAACGAAGAGGCATGAAGAAGAGACTGATGAGGAGGAGGAAATCACCTATCGTCGACCTCTGAAGCTGACTGAAATCCAAGGCTCAAGAAAGGAGTTTACACAGCATCAAGATGAAGGTATCCTTGCTTGGTTGCTTCGCTGCTGGGACAACGGGGCCAACAGCTTGTCTCTAGATGGTAATGAAGCTCGCCAACTAGGAAGCATTGCGAAAGATGCAGGTATCGACAGAGGGATTAGCAGATGTTCGGATGGAGCTGCCACTCTCTGGTTGTGGCTGTTAGAAGCCGTGAGAGAAAGGTACTTCTATAAGGATGCTTTGAAGCCTAAATTTAATAGTTGGAATACCATCCAAAAAGGTATTCAGCGCCTGAGGGAATTGGCCATGGCGAAAATGTTGTACAGCCCTGATCCAAGCGAACTTGACCCTGAGAGAGTGAGGGCCGATCCTGACATGTGGCAGAAAATCACAAGTACAGCACCAGAGAGAATTGCACAGTCATTGGTAACAGGATCTAAAGGATTCGAGGACAGATGGCCCCGAGTTGTTGAGCTGATTATAATGCTTCAAACCGTCGATCAGCAGCTCCCTCAACTGCATGCCGCAGTTTCTGCCATCTCACGGCTAGAAGACCGAGTAGATGAAATGTGCAAGAAATTGTTTCCATCAACTAATCGTAATGATCCCGTAATAGTATCAGAAACAACTGATGAAGGTCAATCCTCGTACGGGCCACCAGGTCTAATGAAGGATCTGATCAGACTAGTCCAATCCTACTCCTCACCTGCATCATCAAAACTCTCAGCTGTTAAACGCACACGCTTCCCATCTCGAGCAAAGAACAACAGTACGATTGCACCGTGTGTTTCCATGTGGCGCTACCTACGTGACCGTGGAGAAGACATGAGGAAGTGGCATGATCAGCCTACTTCTGCACTACGAGCATGGGTGAAAGAACTACTAGACATACCAACCACCAGTGGAGTTGCTCCAGTCATCACAGGTAATCAATAGAGGGGCCCTGCCCTCAGTCAGGGGAGGAAAAGTGATAATAGAGTTTATTGGACTGTGTGGATTCGATGGCCTGGCACATCAGAACCACAGGAATATAAGGCGCTGGTGGATACCAGTGCACAGTGCACCCTAATGCCCTCCAGTCATGAAGGGACAGAATCAATCCATATTTCTGGAGTGACTGGGGGCTCTCAAGAATTGACTGTGCTGGAGGCTGAAATAAGCCTCACTGGCAAAGACTGGCAAAAACATCCTATTGTGACTGGCCCAGGGGCTCCATTCATACTTGGTACTGATTAGCTCAGAAAGGGGCATTTCAAGGATCCTAAGGGGTATCGATGGGCCTTTGGGATAGCTGCTGTAGATATGGACAACATTAAGCAGCTGTCTGTTTTGCCTGGCCTGTCAGAGGACCCATCTGTTGTGGGGCTGCTACGAGTAAAAGAGCAGCAGGTACCGATTGCTACAAAGACAGTGCACAGATGGCAGTATCACACCAACAGGGATTCCTTGCTCCCCATTCATGATTTGATTCACCTCAGGAGAGACCCGAGGCCGGCCCCTGGGATTCTGGAGTCGATCATATAAGGGGTCTGAAGAGTGCTACACTCCAACCGAGAAGGAGGTCTTAGCCGTGTATGAGGGGGTTCAGGCTGCTTCCGAAGTAGTTGGGACTGAAACACAGCTCCTTTTGGCACCTCGACTGCCAGTGCTGAACTGGATGTTCAAAGGACTGGTTCCCTCCACCCATCATTCTACCGATGTCACCTGGAGCAAGTGGATTACGCTGATTTCACAGCGAGCGTGAATGGGAAACCTCAATCGTCCAGGAATCCTAGAGGTAATCATGGACTGGGCATAGGTAAATCTAAGTAACCCGTGACAGTGACCCATAAGTGCCCCATAGCTGCCACATAGCTGCCAAATAAGTGCCCCATTGCTGTCCCATAGCAGTCCCATAAGTGCCCCATAGCTGCCACAAAGGAGCCCCATAATTGCCCCATAGATGCCCCATAATCTATGGGCCCATAGAAGTCTCATAAGTGCGTCATGAGTGCCCCATAGCTGCCCCATAAGTGTTCCATAGCTGCCCCATAACTATCCCATAAGTGCCACATAGCTGCCTCATAAGTGCCTAATAAGTGCCCAATGGCAGCCAAATAAGTGCCCCATAGCAGCCCCATAAGTGCCGCATAGCTGCCCCATAACAGCCCCATAGTTGCCCCATAAGTGCCCCATAGGTGGCCCCTAGGTGCCCCATAGCTGCCCCATAAGTGCCCCATAACAGCCATATTAGTGCCCCATAAGTTCCTAATAAGTGCCCATTAGCAGCCAAATAAGTGCCCCATAGCAGCCCCGTAAGTGCCGCATAGCTGCCCCATAAGTGCCCCATAGCTGGCCCCTAAGTCCCCCATAGCTGCCCCATAAGTGCCCCATAACAGCCATATTAGTGCCCCATAGCTGCCAATAAGTGCACCAAAGCAGCCCCATAGAAGCACCATAGCTGCCCCATAAGTGCCCCATGGCTGCCCCATAGCAGCCCCATAGTGCCCCACTGCAGCCCCAGAAGTGCTTCACAGCTACCCAATAAGTGCCCCATAAGTGACCCATAGCTGTCCCATAGCTGCCCCATAAGGGCCCCATAAGTGACCCATAGCTGCCCCATAGATGCCCCATAGCTGCCTCACAAGTGCCCTATACAAGCCCCATAAGAGCTTCATAGCAGCCCCATAAGTGTCCCATGCCTGCCCCGTAAGTTTCCCATAAGTGCCCCATAGATGCCCCATTACTGCCCAATAAATGCCCCATAAGTGACCCATTGCTGCCTCATAAGTGCCCGATAGCTGCCTTATAGCTGCCCCATAAAGGACATTTAGATGAAACATAAGTGCCCCATAAGTGCCCCATAGCTGCCCCATAGCAGCCCCATAAGTGCCCCATATCAGTCCCATAAGTGCCCCATAAGTGCCCCATAGCTGCCCCATAGCAGTCCCATAAGTGCCCCATAGCTGCCCCATAAGTGCCCCATAGCTGCCCCATAGCAGTCCCATAAGTTCCCCATAGCTGCCCCATAGCAGTCCCATAAGTGCCCCATAGCTGCACCATTACTGCCCTATAGCAGCCCCACAAGTGCCCCTTAGCTGCCCCATAGCTGCCCCATAAGTGCCCAATAAGTGCCCCATAGGAGCCCCATAGATGCCCCATAAGTGCCCCAGAGCTGCCCCATAAGTGCCCTATG
This sequence comes from Coturnix japonica, assembly GCF_054131305.1. NCBI lineage: Eukaryota > Metazoa > Chordata > Aves > Galliformes > Phasianidae > Coturnix > Coturnix japonica. Next base: position 622,330 of record NC_140700.1, read on the forward strand.
CCTGCCCCATAAGTGCCCCTTAGATGCCCCATAAGTGCTCCATAGCTGCCCCATAGCTGCCACATAAGTGCCCCATAGCAGCCCCATAAGTGCTTCATAAGTGACCCATAGCTGCCCCATAGATACCCCATAGCTGCCTCACAAGTGCCCCATACAAGCCCCATAAGAGCTTCATAGCAGCCCCATAAGTGTCCCATGCCTGCCCCGTAAGTTCCCCATAAGTGCCACATAGATGCCCCATAAATGCCCCATAAGGGCCCCTTAGATGAAACATAAGTGCCCCATAAGTGCCCCATAGCTGCCCCATAGCAGCCCCATAAGTGCCCCATATCAGTCCCATAAGTGCCCCATAAGTGCCCCATAGCTGCCCCATAGCAGTCCCATAAGTGCCCCACAGTTGCCCCATAGGAGCCCAATAAGTGCCCAATAGCTGCCCGATAAGTTCCCAATAGCTGACTCATAAGTGCCCCATAGCTGCCCCATAATTGCCTTATAGCAGCCTTATAAGTGCCCCATAGCTGTGCCATAGGTGCTCTATAAGTGCCCCATAGCTGCCCCACAGCTGCCCCATAAGTGCCCTATAGATGCCCCGCAACTGCCCCATAAGAGCCCGATAAGTGCCAAATAGCTGCCCGATAAGTGCCCCATAGCAGTCCCATAAGAGCGCCATAGCTGCCCCATAGCAGCCTCATAAGTGCCCCATAGCTGCCCCATAGCTACCCAATAAGTGCCCGATAAGTGCCCCATAGTTGCCCCATAGCTGCCCCATAGCAACCCAATAAGTGCCATATAAGTGCCTAATAGCTGCCCCATAAGTGCGCCATAAGAGCCACATCTGTGCCCCATAGCTGCCCCATAAGAGCCCCATAAGTTCCCCATAGCAGCACCATAAGTGCACCATAGCTGCCCCATAAGTGCCCAATAGCTGCCCCATAAGAGCCCCATAAGTTCCCCATAGCAGCACCATAAGTGCCCCATAGCTGCCCCATAAGTGTCCTTCTAATTCTTACCTTTGAAGGTACTTCTGTGGCAACCGCTTCCCACACCTTAGGGCTAGTGGATGCCTTTACCCAAGTGTTGTGAGTCCATCCTTTCTTGCCCACCCTCACAGCTGTTTCAGTCATTAGAAGTACTTGGAATACTCCTTCCCAGTCAGGTTGCAGCTTTGTCTCCTTCCCAGTCTGGATCAGCATCCAGTCCTGGCTTGAAATGGGTGAACTGGAAGTTTCAAAGGTGATGTTTGTGCTGATAGTCCTTGGATCCTGGTCAGTAGCAGTTCCTGCATGTCCTCCCTTACAGTCTCCTTGTAGATGTTGGTGAAGCAGGCATCTTCTGCATCTTCTAAGGGTTTGTCAGGTTCGACTGACTGGCTGCAATGTGCAGCTTCAGTTGTTTCCAAGTCAGATACTGGTTCTCCAGGAGTTCCAATAAGGAAAGATACTGTGTTGACAATATTGTCTACAATTATTTCTACATCACCCTGCTCTACCAGGATGGCCTGGGATTTCAGGAATCTTTGGGGTGAGAGCCAATGTCCCCCTTTTGCCTCCAATACAGTAAACACTGTATGAGATATTAAAACTGGTATCCTTTGGCCCAATGTAGATTTAAAAGCTTCTTGAATATTAAGGACCAGTGCAACCACCGCCCTCAGGCACCCTGGCCATCCCTTACTCACTTCCTTGGCAGTTTGCGGCTCAGGGGTTTGGCAGATGACTTCTTTCCTGGCAGTCCTTAAGGTTCAAAGTCCAGCTGTAATCCCATATCCCAAATATGTCACTTGCTGTTATAGTTATTTGTGCTTTCTGTAAACCAAGAAACTCAGCACTCATCGTCCATTACACAGTTCTTTTTTGTTGCTGTGGCATCCAGGTACTGCAGAAAAGTTCCACTATAAAAGTCCTCCTTTCTGATTTCTGCTGTACTGTAAATCATTTCATTTACCTTTGGGAAATGTTCATTTAACTCCAGAACATGAAGCTTAGGGAGATCTTACTTTCTTCTCATTTCCTAATCATATCCCCAAACCATCCATATCCATATAATATATGGAATATTTTCATGGAGAATGAAAACTTTTCATAGTATAGTAGGAGTGTCTATAAGAATCGTCTGGACTTGTCATTATCTTCTGCACTCTGAGCAGGACTCCAAGCCCAGGAACAAAAGCAGATGTCCAACAGCAGCTCCATCAGCGAGTTCCTCCTCCTGCCATTGGCAGACACGCGGCAGCTGCAGCTCCTGCACTTCTGGCTCTTCCTGGGCATCTACCTGGCTGCCCTCCTGGGCAACGGCCTCATCAGCACAGCCGTAGCCTGCGACCGCCGCCTGCACACCCCCATGTACTTCTTCCTCCTCAACCTGGCCCTCCTCGACCTGGGCAGCATCTCCACCACTCTCCCCAAAGCCATGGCCAACACCCTCTGGGACAACAGGGCCATCTCCTATGCAGGATCTGCTGCACAGCTCTTTACCTTCTTCATGTCAGCAGAGTATTCCCTTCTCACCATCATGTCCTTTGACCGCTATGTTGCCATCTGCAAGCCCCTGCACTACGGGACCTTGATGGGCAGCAGAGTTTGTGCCACCATGGCAGCAGCTGCCTGGGGCACTGGGGTTCTCAATTCTTTGTTGCACACTGCCAGTACATTTTCACTGCCTCTCTGCCAAGGCAATGTTGTGAACCAGTTTTTCTGTGAAATCCCCAAGATCCTCAAGCTCTCCTGCTCAGCCTCCTATCTTAAGGAAGTTGTGTTTATCTTTTTTAGTGCCAGTGTAGTCTTTGGGTGTTTTGTTTTCATAGTTTTCATAGTTGTGTCGTATGTGCAGATCTTCCTTGCCGTGCTGAGGATGCCCTCTGATCAGGGATAGCACAAAACTTTCTCCACATGCCTCCCTCACCTGGCCGTGGTCTCCTTATTTGTCAGCACTGGAATTTTTGCCAGCCTGAAGCCCCCATCCATTTCCTCTCCACTCCTGGATCTGACAGTGGCACTTCTGTACTCCGTAGTTCCTCCAACAGTGAACCCTATTATCTACAGCATGAGGAACAGGGAGATCAAGCATGCTCTCAGCAAACTGGTGCAATACGCACTATTCCAGCTTCCATAAAGTGCACATCTTCCTCACAAAACTCCCAGTGATGGTTCTTTATGTTCCATTATTTTTGTATTTTTGATTTTTTGTAACACTGTGATCTGCAAATAAGTTGCAGTTTATTTCACTACTTCTTTCCTACCTAATTTCCATTGTCTTACTCCAGGAGCTCCGGTAAACATGGAACCATATTCCCTGAATAGGTTAAGAGATAAATAATAAGCTTTAAGAATAGACTTTTCCTTCGCTCTTCTCTCTTCCTACCTTGTCTGGGTCTGGGAGAGGTACAGCCATGGACAGCAGCACAACCAACTCTTTTCAATCCTGCTCCATTTATACAGCCACATTGCTCTCAAGTCCTCTCATTTCTGCAGGCCTTGTGTGTCTCACAACAGTCCTGTTGTCTCTACAGCAGCACTTCAGGACAGCAGTCAGTAGCCAGCAATATGAACAGCTGTGTCAGGGCTGGTCTCCTTGCTGGCACTTTCATGGAGTTATCTAGATCAGTCTGTGTCCATGACAGGGGGGGCAGAAGGCTCGTGGGCCCCTGGCCCCCAACAAATGGGAAGGGAAAAAGGAACGGGGAGATGGGAGCTGGGCTCAAGGAAACAAACAGAGCAGCAGCAACGACCTAAGGAGGAAAACTTGTTTTACTAACTACTATATGTGGAATAACAATAGGAAAAATGACAAAACCAAGACATTCCACCTTCTATTCTACATCACAGTAGCATGCTTAGAAAACATATCTGAATGGAAATAAACAGTAATTAAAATGCATTACACACACAGGTCTTTATACATATATATATACACGGAATTACTGACTGCACTCCCCCAGCATCAAATTCCCTTGTGGTACACATTGAACATCCCCATCTTTCTGCATCACCCAACAAGTGCACCCAGGTCCCTGGGCAAAGACAGTTCCACGGACAGATTTGCCCTTTCCAGAGGCTGGAAGAGCCCCAAAAGCTTTTCCCAACATATTCTTTACATGTACAACAGGGACCTCATCTCCCTCTGCAGTATACAGGGGGCTGGATTGGCTAGGACCATCACAATTGACAGATCCTCTAGTACTGACCAACCAAGTGGCTTCTGCCTAATGCTTTACCCATTGCTTCAGTGTTCCACCTCCCATTGCTTTCAACATAGTTTTCAACACCCCATTGTATTGATCTCTTTTACCAGAAGCTGGTGCATGGTAGGGAATATGATAAATCCACACAATGCCATGATCTTTGGCCCAAGTATTTATAAGGGAATTTTTGAAAGGCATCCCATTATCAGACTCTGTTCTTTCTGGGGTGCCATATTGCCACATGACTTGTTTCTCAAGACCCAATATGGTGTTGAATTAAACAGATTTAGTGGTCAGTGACTAATTCCAGACATGTGCTGAGTCCTCCCAGAAAGTGTTTGCTCAAAGAGGGCACTCATACAAGGACAGAATATCATAGAATCATAGAATCACCAAGGTTGGAAAAGACCTAAAAGATCATCCAGTCTGGCTGTTCACCTATCACCAACAGCTCCCACTAAACCATGTCCCTCAACGCAACATCCAATGATTCCTGGAACACCTCCAGGGTCGGTGAATCCACCCGTACCCTGGACAGTCCATTCCAGGTCCCAAAGTTCAGGATGTGGCATTTGGTCTTGGTGAACCTCATCCCATTGGCTTCAGCCCAGCTCTCCAGCCTGTCCAGATCCCTCAGTAGGGCCTTGCTAACTCCAGGCACATCCACACTCCCAGCCAATTTGGTGTAATTTGCAAACCTACATAGGATGCACTCAGTGCCCTCATTCAGGTCATCAATAAAGATACTAAAGAGAACTGGCCCCAGCACAGACCCCTGGGGAACACCAGGTAGGCACACAGGTGGGCATCCAGGTGGGTCTTGAATATCTCCAGAGAAGAAGACTCCCCAACCCCTTGGGCAGCCTGTTCCAGGGTTCCATCACCCTCACTGTAAAGATGTTCTTGCACACATTCATGCCGAACTTCCTATGCTCCAGTTTCTGTCCATGTCCCCTTGTCTTTTCTCCACACACTGCTGAAAAGAGCCCTGTCTCTCCACTTTGACCCCACACCTCAGATATGAGCACTGAAATGAGAGCAACCCCCTGCACCTTTCCCCTGCGAGCAGAGCATAGCAGAGCAGAGACACAGTCCCCATGTATCATGCAGTGTTATTCTGCTTGAAAACAGAAGAGGCCAGTCTTTCTCTATGCTCCTTCTGTGGCATACTCCAGAGTTCAAGGCACTGCAAAGCTATGGCGCATCTATATTCTTGCAATGATGACACCTTAGTATGCTCTGGGCTCGCATTTCAATTGCATCTAAATAAATCTAGGGTCATACCAGTTGACGGGAAGCTGGCAAATGTTGTCTCATTGTAAGGAAGAGCAAGAAAGATGACAGGGGCAATTATCGACTTGTCAGTCTCACTCCAGTGCCTGGTAAAAATATGGAGAAAGTGATGGTGGGAGTTATGGAAAGCCATCTGAAGGACAATTCTGTCATTGGTTGCAGCCAACGCAAGTTCCGGAGGGGAAGGTCCTGTTTGACTATAGGTCTTCTTATGACAAGGTTAGTGAATTAGTTGACCAAGGGTAGACAGTTGATGTTATCCTTGAGGATTTCAGTAGAGCTTTCGAGACTATTTCTCACAGCACCCTTCTGGGCAGAATGTCCTGAATACGGCAGACAGAAACAGAATGTGGTGGGCGAGCTGTTGGCCAGTAGGTCAGCCCCAAAGAATTACAGTCAATGTGTTCCATCAGGCTGTTAGATGGTCACTATCAGGGTTCCGCAGGGTTCCATTATAAGGGCCACTTCTCATTCATGTTTTTGCAGATGATTTGCATGCAGGACTAGAAGATGTTCTGAGCAAGTCTGCTGATTAGACCAGTTTAGGAGGTGCTGCTGCCTCCACTGAGGGTGGAAAGGTCTTGCAGAGAGATGTGGACAAGTCAGAAGACTGGGTACCAGTTGGTACTAAGTACCAAAGGCAAACTTATAACAAGTGCCTGATTGTGCACCTGGGTAGGGGCAACCCTGGACATAAACATAGACTGGGTACGGGACACTGCAGAGAGGTCTGAGTGAAAAGGATTGGGGGTCCTGGTCAACATCAAATTGAACATGAGTCAGCAGTGTGTCCAGGCAGTCAGGAAGGCCAATGGTCCTTTGGAGTGCATCAAGCAATCTATTACCAGCTGGGTGAAAGAAAGGATTATCCCTCTTTGATCTGCACTGCTGCAGCATCACATGGAGCACTGAGTGAACTTCTGGGCACTGCAGAACATAAAGGACATCAAGCGATGGGAGGGTGTGCACAGAAGGGCACTAGAACTGAGAGATCTGAAGTTCACAGTTTCACTGTGATTGACTGCTTGTTCAGACAGGGCCCTTCTCAAATCCCACATGCTGCGATGAGACACAGGGCACATGTGGGACATGAACTTGACAGCATCTTTGCACCCCATGCAGAGCCTGGGATCTTCTGTCCCCATGTCTTTCACTTAACATCATACAGACCTCCATCCTACTGCCCCAGGAAGAATCCTTAGTCAGCATGAGGTCCTCCTTGCCAAGGGTCTGGGGATCAGGGCTTGGCCTTACTACTTCATAAGACAAAGGAGGGGTTTCTCAGCATCAGAGCCACCATGCCAGAGCCTTTCGTGGCCTGTTGTCATATCTTCCAATTATCTGCTCTAACAAGTCCCTTGGGAAGCTTACTTGGTAATGGCCCTCAGTGGGCCCATTAATAATCCAAGAAACTTCACAGTTACTTCTCACTTTGTCTTGCTGAGTACTTTGTGCAAACTTCTCTCTGCACTGGAGACTGATGAACTCAACATCAAATGCACCCTGGGGCCCATTATAACTTAAGGAGCCTCTTGTGCCTTGTGCCTTCCTGTTATCTTCTTCAGGTTTTCAGGACTTGTTCAGCAAAATGGAGAGAGCTTAAGGAACAAGAATCCAAAATGCATTTATTGTCTATTTATTTATAGTTATGTTTATACAAGAAGTTAAAGAAGCACTTTGCATCTGATGTCAATCCAGGATGTCCCCTGTGAGTTCTATTCTGTTTCTGTGTGGACAAAGTTCCTCCTCAACATCCCCACCCCACTTCTACACACATTGGCCCCATGGGACTTGCATCACTTTTCCTCACGTCACTCTTCTGTGTCGTCACCCGCACAGTGTTAAACCTCCTTTGTACCAACTCCAACTAACTCTCCTCAGAGAACCAGCTGCACACGGTCAAGGAAAGAATTCTCTTTATTTATAGCCAACAAACAGAAGGAAAGGTGATGAAATTGATTGAACGGTAAAACACAATGATCAATTGCATGCCATGTCCAAGCTGAGTCTGTTGAGATTTGTCTTTCACAATATTTGTACAAGAAATGAGTTAGACAGAGATAGGAAAGGATAGATTGAATCACAGTGAAGGAGTTGACAACAGAGTCCAACAGACTTTAGGGGATGGAGCAAATTCCAGTAATCTCCCTGAAAGTCAGAAATCAGCCAGGTAGTTGGGAGGTATCTGATTGATCAAAGAGCAAATGATGGGGAAATCTGGAGGGCAGTAAGAGGGGCACATGTTCAGATGGCCTGCTGAAAACATGCCCTTAACAATAGCCATATTTATAGGAGTAATGGAGACAACTGGTGGATGAGTGACAGCAAATAGGCAGCAGGGTAGAGCAGCAGTGGATGCCGGCCTTTAGTCACAGGGCACTGGCATTGGCACCACTGTCTGTGTCTCTCATGATTTTGTAATTTTTGCTATTGGTGTTCCACATCATAACATCATGTGGAGCGCAGAGAATAACTACATGTGCCAGAGGACCTCAAGATCGGAGCAGGAAATACGTCACGGAAGTGACGCTCGCTCTCTCTCTCTCACTGCCTGGCAGTGGGTTTGGGTGTGCTTCTAAACCATGGTGCCTTCAATTTCAGAGTTGGCTTCTCAGTCTTTGAAGCCTCTCTTTCTTACTTTTTTTTTTTTTTTTTTTTTTACCCCTATAATTCAGATGCCTTCAGGTACAGAGACACAGACAGCGGTGCCAATGTCATTGCCCTGTGACTAAAGCCTGGCGTCCGCCGCTGCTCTTCCCTGCTGCCTAGTTGATGTCCCACATTTTCCAGGTGTTTCCAGCTCTCCTAAATAAATGGCCTTAGTTAAGGGCATGTTTTCAACAGTTCATTTGGACACACGCTCCTGCCAATGCCCTCCAGATTTCCCCATCCTCTGCTCTTTGTTCAGTCAGATACCTCCCAATTATCTGTCTGATTTCTTACTTACAGGGACATTATTGGAATTTCCTCCATTCCTCAAAATGCTGATGGACTCTGTTGTCAAATCCTTCACTGTGATTCAATCTATCCTTTCCTATCTCTGTCTAAATAATTTCTTGAACAACTATTCCCTGTAAAATATAAAACTCAATAGACACAGCTTGGACATGCCATGCAGTTGATCACTAAGTTTCACTGTTCATTCAATTGCATCACCTTTCCTTCAGTTTGCTGGCCAAAAAAAAAAGGGGGGGGGAATTTTTTTCTTTTCCATGTGCAGCTGCTTCTCCGAGGAAAGCCACTGGGAGTTGGTGCAAAGAAGGATTAACACTGAGCAGGTGACGGCAGAGGAGAAGAGTGATGTTAGAAAAAGTGATGCAAGTCCCATAGGTCCAATGTGAGTAGAAATGGGGTGGGGATGCTGAGGAGCTTTGTCAACACAGTAACAGAATAGAAGTCATTGGGACATCCTGGATCACGATCAGTTGCACAGTGCTGTTTTAATGTCTTGTTTTAACCCAACTATAAATAAATAGAAAATAAATGTCTGCTAGATTCGTCCTCTTTAAGCTCTCTCTAGATATCTCTCCATTTTGCTGAACAAGTTCTGAAAACCTGAAGAAGAGAACAGGAAGGCAGAAGGCACAGGAGGCTCTTTAGGTTATAATGGGCCCCAGGGCACATTCGCTGCTGAGCCTGTCAACCTCCAGTGCAGAGAGAAGTTTGCACAGAGTACTCAGTAAGACACAGTCAGAAGTAACAGTGAAGTTTCTTGGAGTATGAATGGGCCCACTGAGGGCCATTAACAAGCAAGCTTCCAAGGGACTTGTTAGAGCAGATATTTGGAAGCCATGACTACAGGCACTCAAGGCACTGGCATGGTGGCTCTGATGCTAAGAAAACCTTCCTTTGCCTTACGATTCCTGACCCCTAGAACCTTGGCAGGGAGATCCTGTCCCTCATGTTGGCTCATGACCCTTCCTGGGGCAGTGGGATGGAAGTGTGTATAATGTTAAATGAAAGACATGGGGACAGAAGATCCCAGGCTCTGCATGGGGTGTAAGGATGCTGTGAAGTTCATATCCCACGTATGCACTTTGTCTCATCTCATGATGTGGGATGTGAGAAGGGCCAGTCTGAACAAGCAGTCAATCTCAATGAAACTCTGAACTTCAGATCTCTCAGTTCCAGTGCCCTCCTTTGCACACCCTCCCATAGTTTGATGTCCTTTCTGCTCTGTGGTACCCAGAAGTGCACCCAGTGCTCCAAGTGAGGCTGCAGCAGCACAGAGCAGAAAGGGTCAATCCTTTCCCTCACCCTGCTGGCAATAAATTGCTCGATGCACTCCAGGGGACCGTTGGCTTTCCTGACTGCCTGGACACACTGCTGACTCATGTTCAATTTGATGCTGACCGGGACCCCCAATCCTTTTCAGTCAGATTTCTCTCCATTGTCCCATATCCAGTAAGTGTTTATGCCCAGGGTTGCCCCTGCCCAGGTAAAAAATCAGGCAATTGTTCATGTTATACTTCAAGCACTTGGTGCTTAGTACTACTTGGTGCACAGTTCTCTGACTTGTCCACATCTCTCTGCAAGTCCTGTCCACCCTCAGTGGAGGCAACAGCACCTCCTCATCTGGTCTTATCAGCAGACTTGCTTAGAACATCTTCTCATCCTGCATGCAAGTCATCCACAAAAACATGAAAGAGAAGTGGCCCTAAATTGGAGCCCCGGGTAACCCTGCTAGTGACCATCTACCAGCCTGATGGAGCCCAATGACTATAGTCCTTTGGGCTTGACCTATTGACCAACTGCTCACCCACGATTTTGTGTTCCTGTCTAGCCATATGCAGGACATTCTGTCCAGAAGGGTGCTGTGAGAAATAGTATCAAAAGTTCTACTGAAATCCTCAAGGATAACAACTTCCCTTGGTCATCTAAATGGATAACCATCTCATAAAAGGACCTGAAGTTAAACATGACTTTCCCCTCAGGAACTTGTGTTGGCTGCTACCAGTGACAGAATTGTCCTTCAGGTGTTTTTCCATAACTCCCACCATCATTTTCTCCATATTTTTACCAGGCACTGGAGTGAGACTGACAGGTCCATAATTGCCTCTGTCATCTTTCTTGCTCTTCCTTACAGTGAGACAACATTTGCCAGCTTCCCGTCCACTGGTATGATCATAGATCTATATAGATGCAATTGAAATGTGAGCCCAGAGCATACCAAAGTATCATCATTGCAAGAATGTAGATGTGACATATCTTTGCAGTGCCTTGAACTCTGGAGTATGCCACAGAAGGAGCATAGAGAAAGACTGGCCTCTTCTGTTTTTAAGCAGAATAACACTGCATGATACATGGGGACTGTGTCTCTGCTCTGCTATGCTCTGCTCTCAGGGGAAATGTGCAGGGGGTTGCTCTCATGTCAGTGCTCATATCTGAGGTGTGGAATCAAAGTGGAGATTTTCAGAAGTGTGTGGAGACAAGACAAGGGGAAATGGACAGAAACTGAAGCATAGGAAATTCTGCATGAATGTGTGCAAGAACTTCTTTACAGTGTAGGTCATGGAGACCTGGAACAGGCTGCCCAAGGGGTTGGGGAGTCTCCTCCTCTGGAGATCACAGAATCACAGAATCACAGAATTGTAGGGGTTGGAAGGGACCTCCAGAGATCATCGAGTCCAACCCCCTGCCAAAGCAGGTTCCCTACACAATATTCAAGACATTCCCTACAGAGATATTCAAGACCAGCCTGGACACCTACCTGTGTGCCTACCTGGTGCTCCCCAGGGGTCTGTGCTGGGGCCTGCCCTCTTCAATATCTTTATTGATTACCTGGTTCACCCAGCTAGCAATAACTTGCTGTCATGGTTTAATACTTTTGTAATTTTGCAATCAGTATTCCACATCACAACATCATATAAAGCATGAATAATTTTACTGAATCTGCAACTTACAGAAGAAGACTACATCTCCCAGAGAACAACACGATAGGTCATGGGACCTGGACTCTATATTAACTAGGTCGCAGACTAGACTGACGTCTTTCGAGTTCTGGCGTTCAGGGGAGTGTGTGGGAGCCTTTGCCATTTCGCCTAGATTTCACAGTAGGCCTCTCAGTTATGGGACTCATTCTCTCTCCTATTCTGCTTCATTCATTAGCTCAATTTTCAAATATATTGTATTATATTGTGTTATCCTGTATTTTGATATAGTATTTAGTAAATAAGTGTGCCTCCTTAGATCGTTGCCGCTTTTTTCTTTTCCTAATTAACTTTTTCCTTTTGGTCAAGGGCCCCTGCAGGGCCCACAGCCCCCTGTCATGGATGCAGGTGGATTTTTCGTTCAAACCGTGACAGATTTTTGGTGGAGAATGCGGGCAAATTGAGTTGCTGTTTTTCTGTGTTTTCTTCTGTTGCTCTTTTAGCTTTTAACAGAGCTACAAGTTTTTTTTCCTGTTAAGGAGCTATCTTAGGTTTGCGATTCTGCACCTGTGAGCTTGACCTTGAATGTCCAGGCGGACTGCCAATACCCCGGTTTATTTTATAAACAGTGCTGAGCTTTGCATTTTAACGTTTTATCTCTCTATTGAAGAAAAAAAAAAAAAAGGAATAAATAAATAAATAAATAATGTTTTCTCTAGTAAGTTTGTTTTACAAGGTACTGCATGTCATTAGTTCCTCTTTTGTGATGCTCCAAACATATTGGACCATGTTTAAGCAAGCCATTGTTTCCTATGAAGTTATAGGAATGTATAATAGATTGAAAGCATGGTTAGCAACGCTTACTTGGTATCTGCATGCAGCTCCAGAGGGAGCAACTAATGCAACTAGTAGTTCAGGAATGGTGGTTTTTGAGCGTGCTCCTCCTTTTTCCTTTGCATCCTTTAAGCAGTCTTCGAATGACAAGTTGACCCAGTGGACCACACTGTCAATTGTGTTAATCTCCCTGAACTTACTGTTGGTTATTTTAATAATCTCACTCAGTATCTGGATTTATAACCTCCGGAAAAAGTCTTCCCTAGAACCAGAGAATACTGAGTGGCAGGGAGTGTGGAAAGACTTTGGAGAGACTTTTAAAAGACAGACGTCTTTAGTGTCATGGAGCTTTACTCCTGAACACTTAAAGAATCCTGTGAGTTTGACTGCACATTTGAGGCAGGAATGTTGTGGCTCAGGCAGATCTAAGGAGGCACAAATGACTTGGGGCCTAGCTAATGCTTATCGGGCCTTATTTAATACCATTCCTGAGAGGGAAGTTTTTGATGCTGAGAGAGAGAGTCTCAGGGCCGAGAGTGAGAGTCTTAGAGCTGAGAGAAAAGACCTCATGTATCAACGAGACTCATTCTGGTATGAGAAAGAGAGTCTCAGAGCTGAGAGAGAAGACCTCCTATATCAACGAGACACATATTGGTATGAGAAAGAATCCCTGCAATCCAAACTCGACACTCTCCAGTCCAAGCACAACGCTCTCCGGTCCGAGCACGGTACTCTCCAGTCCGAGCACAATGTCCTCCAGTTCGAGCACGTCACTCACCAGTCTAAGCACGACGCCCTCCAGACTGAGCATAGCGGCCCCCAGTCTGAGCGTGACACTCTCCAGTCTGAGCGCAACACTCCCCAGTCTGAGCGTGACACTCTCCAGTCTGAGCGCAACACTCTCCAGTCTGAGCGTGACACCCTCTAATCCGAGCGCAACACTCTCCAGACTGAGCACAACACCCTCCAGTATGAGCGCAACACTCTCCAGTATGAGCGTGACACTCTCCAATCTGAGCGTGACACCCTCCAGACTGAGCACAACACCCTCCAGTCTGAGGACAACATCCTCCAGTCTGAGTGTAACACCCTCCGATCTGAGCGAGACATCCTCCGGTCCATGTACAACGACCTCAAGGTTCAGTTCGACGCCATGAAGTTCAATCGTAACACCCTCCAGACCATGTATGACGCCGTCCAATCTGAGTGCGACACTCTCCAGTCCAAACATGACGCGCTCCAGTCCGGGTTCGACACAATTCATTCCAAGTACAACGCCCTCAGGGCTGAGTTCGACACCCTTGAGATCGAGCGCAATCTCCTCCTATCCAAGCTATGCACCCTCCAGTCCAATTGGACCAACCATCGGGGACAACAGACACAATGTTGATTGCCCCTGTAAGGGGGCGAAAGACAAAAAGAGTTTAAACTCAGTTAGAGAAAATGCAGAAGGAGTTAGAAGAGCGGAGGGAGTTAGGAGAGCAGGACTCAGGAGAGCAGGGGGAGTCAGAAGACCAGAGGAAGTTAGAGGAGCAGAGGATGTTAGAGGAGTATAAGAAGATGTTAGAGTAGCAGAAGAAGTCAGAGGAGCAGAGGAAGTTAGGAGAGAGGAAAAAGAAGGAGGGTTACCTGGAGGAAATTATACAAGAATCAGAGTCAGAAGAAGAAGAGGAGCCAAAAGTTCGGTTTTCATTACGGGAATTTCTCGAGTCCAAACTTCTAGATGGGGCAGCCTCATCAACACAGTTGCCACCATCAACACCTGGGACTCTTGATAGAGCAAAAGGTGAGCAAAGTATTACGAACATTATTGATAGATCTTTAAAACTGAGTGAAATTCGAGATCTAAGAAAGGATTTCACACGTCAGCCAAAAGAACATATGGTCACTTGGTTACTTCGATGCTGGGACAATGGTGCCAGCAGTGTGTGGCTCGATGGCAGTGAAGCTCGCCAACTGGGTAGCGTTTCCAGAGATGCACGTGTGGACAGAGGTATTGGCACATGCCAAGATCAGTCCTACACCCTCTGGAAGCGGATGTTGATAGCAGAAAATGAAATTTGCCCTATTCACAGTCGGATCATGTCGTATTGTAGGGAAGCATCGCAGATGGAAAGCTGCTGTATGGAGCCCCACACGACAGGTTGCAGAGGCCACTGAAGGTAAGGGAGAATCAAGTCAATTCGCAGAGGTAAAGGCTGTTCAGCTGACTTTAGATGTGGCTGAACCGCAGAGGTGGCCAATGCTTCATCTTTATACTGACTCATGGATGGTGGCAAATGCCTTATGGGGGTGGTTACAACAGTGGGAACAAAAAAATTGGCAACGAAAGGGTAAACCTGTTTGGGCTGCTGAACTGTGGAAAGACATTGCTGCCCGAATAAGGAGCGTTGTTGTAAAGGTGTGCCATCTAGATGCTCATGTGCCTAAAAGTAAGGCTACTGAAGAACATAAAATAACCATCAACACCTGGGGCTCTTGATAGAGCAAAAGGCGAGCAAAGTATTACGACCATTATTGATCGATCTTTAAAACTGAGTGAAATTCAGGATCTAAGAAAGGATTTCACACGTCAACTGAAAGAACATATGGTCACTAATCTTGTGTCCTTCTATGATGGAGTGACGGCGTTGGTGGACGAAGGGAAGGCGACAGAGGGGCTTATGTGGTCTTTAGGGCCTGTATGGGGTCTGTGGGACCCATATGGGGTTGTATAGCCTGCATGGGGTCCATGGTGCCCATATGGGGTCCATGGGGCCCATAATGGGTTGAGGGCCTGAATGGGGTTGTGGGGCCTATCTGGGGTTATGGGGCCCATATGTGTTTGTGGAGCCTGTATGGGGTCTATGGGGCCCATATGAGGTTGTGAGGACTGTATGGGGTAGTGGGGAATGTTTAGGGTCTATGGGGTCCATATGAGGTCTTTAAGGTTGATATGGGGTCTATGGGGCCCATAAGCATTTGTGGGGCCTGTATGGGCTCTGTGGGGACTGGGTCAAAGGGGCCTATATGGGGTCTATGGGGCTCATACAGGGTTGTGGGGCGCATGTAGGGTTGTGCAGCCCGTATGGGGCCTATGGGGCCTATATGGGGTTGTGGAGCCTGTATGGCGTCTATGGGGCCCATATGGGTTCTATCGAGCCCATATAGGGTTATGGGGCTTGTATGGGGTCTGTGGGACCCATATGGGGTTGTGGGGTCTGAATGGGGTTGTGGGGCCCGTATGGGGTCTGTGGGGCCAGTAAGGAGTATATGGAGCCTGTATGGGGTTGTAAGGACGTTATGGGATTGTGGGACCTGTATGGGGTTGTGGGGCTTATATGAGGTCTATGGGGCCCATATGGGGTTGTGGGGTCTGTATGGGGTCTATGGGGCCCACATAAGGTTGTGGGGCCTTTATGGGGTCTATGGGGCCCATATAGGGTCTATGGGGCTTATATGGGGTCTGTGGGGTGTATATAAGGTCTATGGGTCTTATATGGTGTTGTGGGGCCTGTATCGACTTGTGGGTCCTGTATAAGGTCTACGGGGCTCTTATGGGATCTATGGGTCTTATATGGTGTTGTGGGGCCTGTATGGAGTCTATGGGGCCCATATGGGGATGTGGGATCTGTATGGGGTTTTGGGGCCAGTATGGGGTCTATGGGACCCATATGGGGTAGTGGAGCCTGTATTAAATCTATGGGGCCTGTATGAGGTCTTTGGGGCCCATATGGGGTTGTGGGGCCTGTATGGGGTCTATGGGGTCTTTATGGGGTTGTGGAACCTGTATGGGGTTTATGGGGCCTGTATGGGGATGCGGGAACTGTACGGGTTGTGGGACCTGTATGGAGTATATGGGGCCCATATGGGGTTCTGGGGCCTACATGGGCTCTATGAGGCTCATATTGAGTTGTGGGGAATGTATGGGGTTGTGGGGACTGTACGGGGTCTATGGGGCACATATGTGGTCTATAGGGCCCATATGGGGTTGTGGGGCCTGTATGGGGTCTATGGGGCCCATATGCGGTCTTTGCGTCCCATATGAGGTCTATGGGGTCTATATGGGCTTTTGGGGCCCGTATGGGGTTATTCGGGCTTTTTGGGGTCTATGGGGCACATTTTGTGACGTGGGGCCTGTATTGGGTTGTGCGGCCTGTATGGGGTCTATGCAGCCCATATGGGGTCTTTGCGTCCCATATGAGGTCTATGGGGTCTATATGGGCTTTTTGGGCCCGTATGGGGTTATTCAGGCTTTTTGGGGTCTATGGGGCACATCTTGTGACGTGGGGCCTGTATTGGGTTGTGCGGCCTGTATGGGGTCTACACGGCCCATATGGGGTCTTTGCATCCCATATGAGATCTATGGGGTCTATATGGGCTTTTTGGGCCCATATGGGGTTATTTGGGCTTTTTGGGGTCGATGGGGCACATCTTGTGTCGTGGGGCCTGTATTGGATTGTGGGGCCTGTATGGAGTCTATGGGGTCCATATGGAGTCTATGGGGCCCATATGGGGTCTATGGGTCCCGTATCGGGTCTATGGGGCCTATATTAGTCTGTGGGACCCATATGGGTTTGTGGGGCTTGTAAGGGGTGTATAGGGACCTTATGGGGTTGTGGGGTCTGTATGGGGTCTATAGGGCCCATATGGTATTTTGGGGCCTATATGGGGTCTATGGGGTCTGTATGGGGTTGTTGGGCCTGTATGGGTTGTATGTGGCCCATATGGTGCTGTGGGGCCTATATGGGGTCTATAGGGCTCATATGGGCTTGTGGGGTCTGTATGGGGTCTATGGGGCCCATATGGGATCTATGGGTCTTATATGGAGTTGTGGGGCCTGTATCGCATCTATAGGGCTCATATGGGCTTGTGGGGTCTGTATGGGGTCTATGGGGCACATATGGGGTCTATGGGTCTTACATGGAGTTGTGGGGCCTGTATGGGGCTGTGATACCTGTATGGGCTTGTGGGGCCTGTATGGGGTCTATGGGGCTCATTTGGGGTTGTGGGGTCTATATGGGGCCCATATGGGGTCTATGGGTCTTATATGGAGTTGTGGGGCCTGTATGGGGCTGTGAGGCCTGTATGGGATCTGTGGGGCACATATGGGGATGTGGGGTCTGTATGAGGTTGTGGGGCCTGTATGGTGTCTATGGGTCCCATATGTGGTCTATGGGTTTTATATTGATTTGTGGGGCCTGTATGGGATTGTGAGGCCTGTATGGGGTCTATGAGGCCCATATGTGGATATGGGGTCTGTATGGGGTTTCGGGACCTGTATAGGATCTATGGGGCACATATGGGGTTGTGGGGCCTATATGGGGCCCATATGGGGTCTATGGGTCTTATATGGAGTTGTGGGGTCTGTATGGGGTTGTGGGGCCTGTATGGGGTCTATGGGGCCCATATGGGGACTATGGGTTTTATATGGTGTTGTGAGGCCTGTATGGGGTTGTGGGGCCTGTATGGGGTCTATTGGACCCATGCGGGGATGTGGGGCCTTTATGTGGTCAGTGGGGCCCATATGTGTTCTACGAGTCTTATATGAATTTCTGGGGCCTGTATGGGGTTGTGGGGCCTGTATGGGGTTTTGGGGCCTGTATGGGGTCTATGGGGCATATATGGGGTTGTGGGGCCTATATCGGGTCTATGGGACCCATATGGGGTCTATAGGTCTTATATGGTGTTGTGGGGCCTGTATGGGCCTGTGAGGTCTGTATGGGGTCTATGGGTCTTATATGGGGTTGTGGGGCCTGTATGGGGTCTATGGAGCCTGTATGGGGTCTATGGGGCCCATATGGGGTCTATGGGTCTTATATGTAGTTGTGGGACCTGTATGGGGTTGTGAGGCCTGTATGGGGTTGTGGGGCCTGTAAAGGGTCTATGGGGCCCATACGGGGATGTGGGGTCTTTATGGGGTTGTGGGGCCAGTATGCGGTCTATGGGGCCTGTAGGGGTTGTGGGGCCTGTAAGTGGTTGTGGGGCCCGTATGGGTATATTGGCCCATATGGGATTGTAAGGCCTGCATGGGGCCTATGGGGCCCATATGGGTTCTATCAGATTTATTTGGGGTTGTCAGGCCTTTATGAGGTTGTGGGGTCTGTATGGGTTTTATGGGGCCTGTAGGGGTTGTGCGGCCCGTGTGGGTTTGTGGGGCCTGTATGGGGTATATTGGCCCATATGGGATTGTAAGGCCTGTATGGGGCCTATGGGGCCCATATGGGGTCTATGGAATTTATTTGGGGTTGTCAGGCCTTTATGAGGTTGTGGGGTCTGTATGGGTTTTTTGGGGCCTGTATGGGTTTAATCGGGCCCATATGGGATTGTAAGGACTGTATGGGCTTGTGGGAGATTTATGGGGTTGCGGGGCCACATGGTGTTGTGGTGCCTATATGGGCTTGTGGGGCCTATTTTTGGTGTGGGACCTCTATTGGATCTATGAGGCCCATATGGTGTTGTGGGGTCTGTATGTTTTTTTGGGGTCTATATGGGGTTGTGGGGTCTGTATGGGGTCTATAGGGCTCATATGGGCTTGTTGGGTCTGTATGGGGTCTATGGGGCCCATATGGGGTCTATGGGATCCATATGGAGTCGTGGGGCCTGTATGGGTCTGTGAGGCCTGTATGGGGTCTGTGGGGGCCATATTGGGATGTGGGGTCTGTATGGCATCTATGGGGCCCATATGGTGTTGTTGGGCCTGTATGGGCACTATGGGGCCCATATGGGATTGTGGGACCCACATGGGGTCCATGGGGCCCATATGGGTTCTATGGGATTTATTTGAGTTTGTCAGGTTTTTATGGGGTCTATGGGGCCTGTAAGGGGTCTATGTGGCCCGTATGGGGCTGTGCGGCATTTATGGGGTCTATGGGGCCCATATGGCGTCTATGGGATCTATTTGGGTTTCTCAGGTTTTTATTGGGTCTATGGGGCCTGTATGGGTTCTCTGTGGCCCGTATGGGGCTGTGCGGGATTGTGGAACCTGTATGGGGTTTATGGGGCCTGTATTGGGATGTGGGAACTGTATGGGGTTGTGGGACCTGTATGGACTCTATGGGGCCTGTATGGGGTTGTAGGTTCTATATGGGGTGGTGGGGCATATTTGGTGTTGGGGCCTGTATGGGGTCTATTGGGCCTGTATGGGTTTGTGTAACCTGTATGGGGTTTATGGGGCCCATATGAGGTTGTGGGGCCTGTATGGGGTGTATGGGGCCCATATTGTGTTGTGTGGCCTGTATGGGTTCTCTGGGGCCCATATGGGGTTTTGGGGGCTGTATGGTGTCTATGTGGCCCATAAGGGGTCTATGGGTGTTATATGTGGTCTGTCGGGCCTGTATGGGGTTGTGGAGCCTGTATGGGGTTGTTGGACCTGTATGGGGTCTATGGGGCCTGTATGGGGTCTATGGGGCCTGTATGGTGATGTGGGAACTGTATGGGGTTGTTGGACCTGTATGGGGTTTTGGGGCCTGTATGGGTTTGTGTAACCTGTATGAGGTCTACGGGGCCTATATGGGGTTGTGGGGCCTTTACGGGGTTGTAGGTTCTATATGGGGTGGTGGGGCACATTTGGTGTTGGGGCCTGTATGGGGTCTATTGGGCCTGTATGGGTTTGTGTAACCTGTATGGGGTCTTTGGGGCCTATATGGGGTTGTGGGGCCTGTATGGGGTGTATGGGGCCCATATGGAGTTGTGGGGCCTTAATGGGGT
Organism: Coturnix japonica; assembly: GCF_054131305.1. Lineage (NCBI taxonomy): Eukaryota > Metazoa > Chordata > Aves > Galliformes > Phasianidae > Coturnix > Coturnix japonica. The sequence continues at coordinate 642,196 of NC_140700.1, forward strand.
GTATGGGGCCCATATTGTGTTGTGTGGCCTGTATGGGGTTGTGGGGCCTGTATGGGTTCCATGGGGCCCATATGGGGTTGTGGGGCCTTTATGGGGTTGTAGGTTCTATATGGGGTGGTGGGAAACATTTGGTGTTTGGGCCTGTATGGGGTCTATTGGGCCTTTGTGGGTTTGTGTAACCTGTATGGGGTCTATGGGGCCTATATGGAATTGTGGGGCCTGTATGGGGTGTATGGGGCCTTTATGGGGTTGTGGGGCCTTTATGGGGTTGTAGGTTCTATGTGGGGTGGTGGGAAACATTTGGTGTTTGGGCCTGTGTGGGGTCTATTGGGCCTGTATGGGTTTGTGTAACCTGTATGAGGTCTATGGGGACTATATGGGGTTGTGGGGCCTTTATGGGGTTGTAGGTTCTAAATGGGGTGGTGGAGCACATTTGTTGTTGGGGTCTGTATGGGGTCTATTGGGCCTGTATGGAGTGTATGGGGCCCATATGGAGTTGTGGGGTCTGTATGGGCTTGTAATGCTTGTATGGGGTCTATGGGGCCTGTATGAGGTTGTGGGACCGGTATGGAGTCTATGGGGCCTATACAGGGTTGTGGGGTCTGTATGGGGTCTATGGGGCCCATATGGGGTTGTGGGGTCTATATGGGGTTGTGGGGCCTGTATGGGGTCTATGGAGCCCATATGGGGTTGTGGGCCTTGTATGGGGTCTATGGAGCCCATATGGGGTTGTGGGGACAGTACAGGGTTGTGGGGCCTGTATGGGGTCTATGGGGCCCATATGGGGTTGTGAGGCCTGTATGGTGTCAATGGGGCCCATATAGGGTTGTGGGGCTTATTTGGGTTCCATTTGGGGTTGTGGGGTCTATATGGGGTTGTAAGGCTTGTATGGGGTCTATGGGGCCTGTATGAGGTTGCGGGGCCTGTATGAAGATTATGGGGCCTATATGTGGTTCTGGGGCCTGTATGGGGTCTATGGGGCTCATATGGGGTTGTGGGGACAGTATGGGCTTGTGGGGCCTGTATGAGGTCTATTGAGCCCATATGGGGTTGTGGGCCTTGTATGGGGTTGTGTGGCCTGTATGGTGTCTATGGGGCCCATATAGGGTTGTGGGGCTTATTTGGGGCCCATATGGGGTTGTGGGGCCTGTATGGGGTCTATTGGCCCATATGGAGTCTATGAGTTTTACTTGGAGTTGAGGTTCCTGTATGGGGTTGTGAGGCCTGTATGGGGTTGTGGGGTTTGTATGGGGTCTATGGGGCCCATATGGGGTTGTGGGGCCTGTATGGGGTGTATGTGGCCCATATGGGGCTGTGCGGCATTTATGGAGTCTATGGGGCCCCTATGGGGTTGTGGGGAATGAATAGGCTCTTTGAGGCTCATATTTCATTGTGGGGTCTGTATAGGGTCTATGGAGCCCCTAGGATGTGTATGGTCACATATGGGATTTTTGGGCCCATATGGTTTTGTGGGGCCTTTTTGGGGTCCATGGGGCCCATATATGATTGTTGGGCCTATATAGGGTCTATGGAGCCCCTAGGAGGTCTATGGGCACATATGGGATTTTGGGGCCCATATGTGTTTGTGGGGCCTTTATGGGGTCTATGGGGCCCATATATGATTGTTGGGCCTGTATGGGGTCTATGGGGCCCATATTGTGTTGTGGGGCCTGTATTGCGTTGTGGGGCCTGTGTGGGGTCGATGGGGCCTATACGGCATGTGGGGTCTGTATGGCGTTTTGGAGCCAGTATGGGGTCTATTGGGCCCATATGGGTTTGTGGGGCCTGTATTGGGTATATGGGGCCCATATGGGATTGTAAGGCCTTTATGGGGTATATGGGGCCCATATTGTGTTGTGTGGCCTGTATTGGGTTGTGGGGCCTGTATGGGTTCTATGGGGCCCATATGGGGATTTGAGGGTTGTTTGGTGTCTGTGTGGCCCATAAGGGGTTTATGGTTACTATATGGGGTCTGTGGGGCCTGTATGGGGTTGTGAAGTCTGTATGGAGTCTATGGGGCTTGTATGGGGATGTGGAAACTGTATGGGGTTGTGGGACCTGTATAGAGTCTATGGGGCCTATATGAGGTTGTGGGGCCTCTATGGGGTGTATGGGGCCCATATGGGGTTGTAGGTTCTATATGGGCTGGTGGGGCACATTTGGTGTTCTGATGCCTGTATGGGGCTTTTGGGCCTGTATGGTGTCTATGTGGCCCATATGATGTTGTGAGGCCTGTATGAGGTTGTGGGGCCTATATGGGGTTGTAAGGCTTGTATGAGGTTTATGAGTCTCTTTGGGGTTGTCGGGCCTGTATGGGGTTGTGGGGCCTATATGTGGTTCTTGGGCCTGTATGGGGTTCTGGGGCCTGTATGGGGTCTATGGAGCCCATATGGGGTTGTGGGCCTTGTATGGGCTTGTGTGGCCTGTATGGGGTCAATGGGACTCATATGGGTTTGTGGGGCCTATATGGGGTTGTTGGCTTATATGGGGTTGTGGGGTCCATATGGGGTCTATGGGGCCCATATGGGGTTGTGGGGCCTTTATGGGGTCTATGGGGCCTATATGGGGTCTGGTAGGCTCATACGTGGTTGTGGGACCTGTATGGGGTCTATGGGGCCCATATGGGGTTGTGGGGCCTGTATGGAGTTGTCGGTCCTCTATGGAGTCTTTGGGACCCATATGGGGTTGTGGGGCCTTTATGGGGGTTTATGGGGCTTGTATGGGGTTGTGGGGCCTGCATGGGGTCTATGGGGTCCATATGGGGTTGGGGGGCCTGTATGGCATTTATGGGGCCCATATGGGGTTGTGGGTCTATATGGCATTGTGGGGCCTGTATGTGGTCTATTGGGTTATGGGTCCAATATGGGGTTATGAGACTCTATATGAAGTTGTAGGGCCGTTATGGGGTCTTGCGGTCTCTATGGTGTTTTTGGGGCCCATATGGGGTCGTGTAATCTGTATGGGGTTTATGGGGCCTATATGGGATCTATAAGGCTCATATGGGTTTGTGGGGCCTATATGGGGTCTAAGGGGCCTATAAGGGGTCTGTAAGGCTCATATTGGTTTGTGGGGCCCATATGGGGTTGTGGGACCTGTATGGGGTCTATGCAGCCCATATGAGGTTGTGGGGCCTGTATGGCATCTATTGGGCCTATATGGTGTCTATGGGGCTCATATGGGGTTGTGGGGCACATATGGGGTTGTGGGGTCTGTATGCGGTCTATGGGGCCTATATGGGGTTGTGGGGCCTGTATTGGGTCTATGGGGCCTGTAGAGGGTTGTGGGGCCTGTATGGGGTCTGTGTGGCCCATAAGGGTTTGTGGAGCTTGTATGGGGTCTATGGGGCCTATAAGGGGTTGTGGGGTCTGTATGGGGCCTGTATGGGTCCCATATCGGTTTGTGGGTCCTGTATGGGGTCTATGGTGCCCATATTTGGTCTATGGGTCCCATATTGGGTCTATTAGGCCTATATGGTTTTGTGGTTCCTTTAAGGGGTTGTGGTGCCTGTATGGGTTCAATGGGGCCTGTATGTGATCTATAGGGACCTGTATGTGGTTGTGGGGTCTGTATGGGTTCTATAGGGCCCATATGAAGTTGTGGAGCCTGTATGGGGTCTAGAGGGATCATATGGGGTTGTAGAGCCTGTATGGGGTCTAGGGGGATCATATGGGGTTGTGGAGCCTGTATGGGGTCTATGGGGTCAGTATGGGGTTGTGGTACCTTTATGGGGCCTGTGGAGCCTGTATGGGATCTTTGGGGACTATATGGGTTCGTGGAGCCTTTATAGGGTCTATGGGGCCCATATGGATTTGTGTGGCTTGTATGGGGTGTATGGGGCCCATATGGGGTTGTGGGGCCTATATGCGGTCTTTGGGGCCCATATGGGGTTGTGGTGCCTGTATGTGGTTTATGGGGCCCATATGGGATTGTGGGGTCTGCATGGGGTCTATGGGGCCTATATGGGGTTGTGGGGCCTATATGGTATTTTGGGACCTGTATTGGACCTATGGGGCTTATATGGGGTTTTGGGCCTATATGGGGTTTTGGGGCCTGTATGGGGTCTATGGGGCCCATATGGGATTGTGGGGCCTGTATGAGGTTGTTGGGTATTTATGCGGTCTGTGGGGCTCATATTGGGTTTATGTGGCCTGTATGGGGTCTATGGGGCCTATACAGGGTAATGGGGCCTGTACGGGGTCTGTTGGGCCAATGTATGTGGAAGTGTAATAGAGGGTATGTGAAAGAGTAAGTATGATGTTATGCTAGAAAGCATAATTCTGTAAAGAAAATGTCTTCTTTTGCGGATTAAAACCAGTATTTTGTTTAGAAAATGCTATTTTTGGGCTTGATAAGTAATATTTTGGAAACAATATCAAATCAGTGCAAGATCTTTTTATTTTTGTTATCTGTATTGAAATTCGTCCGTAAATTTCAAAAATTGTAACTGATATACATACTTATGGGGAAATGCTCTTATTTTGTAGAGGAATTGTGGTATTCTAAAAGCAATTTGTCATATTTTGCTGCCATAGATAATTTTGTAAAGATAATGTCATCTTAATGATGAAAAAATAGTATTTTCTGGATATGATGCAATTCTAAGGGATGAAAAACATCATTTTGTTAAGTAAATCATATTTTTGCAAGGATAAAGAGTGATTCTTAAATCACAACTTTAATTTTTTGGAAAATATTCACTAACATTAACTCATAATTCTACCCTACAACTTTATATGGGACCCATAGAATACAGACCCCACAACCCCATATGGGCCCCAAAGACCGCATACAGGCCCCACAACCCCATATGGGCCCCATACACCCCATACAAGCCACACAAATCCATATGGGCCCCATCGACCCCATAAAGGCCCCACCACCTCATATGGCACCCATAGACTCCATATGGGCCAAATACACCCCATACAGGTCACACAAACACATATGGGCCCAATAGACCCCATACAGGACCCACAGCCCCATATGGGCCCCAAAGCCCCATTCAGGCCACACAAACACATATGGGCCCCATAGACCCCATACAGGCCTGACAACACCATAAATGTCCCACAATCCCATATGGTCCCCTTAGACCCCATACAGGCCCCACAAGCCCATATGGGACCCATAGATCTCATTCGGGCCCCATAGAACTGATACAGGCCCCACAACCCCATACAAGGCCCATAGACATTATACAGTCCCCACAACCCCATACAGGCCCCATAGACTGCATACAGGCCCCACAACCCCATATGGGCCCGACAACTTGATACGGGACCCATAGAATACAGGCCTCACAACCCCACATGGGCCTTATACACCCCATACAGGCCCACAACCCCATATGAGCCCCATAGACCCCATACAGGCTCCACAGCCCCATATAGGCCCCACAACCCCATATGGCCCCATAGACTCCATACAGGCCTTGTAACCCCATGCAGGCCTCACAACCCCTTACAGGCCCCATAGACCCCATACATGCCCCACAACCCAATACGGGCCCCACAGAACCCATAAGGGCCACATAGACCTCATACAGGCCCCACAACCCCATATGGACCCCATAGACCCCATACAGACCCCACAACCCCATATAGGACCCACAGTCCCCATATAAGCTCCAAAGACCCCATACAGTCTTCACAACCCCATAAGGGCCCACAACCCCATATGGGCCCCACAACCCAATATAGGCCCCATAGACCCCATACAGGCCACACAAACCAATATGGGCCCCATAGACCCCATACAGGACACACAACTCCATATGGGCCCCACATCCCAATATGGGCCCCATAGACCCCATACAGGACCCACAACTCCATATGGGCCCCACAACACCATACAGGCCCTATAAACCCATACATGCCACACAACCCCATATGGGCCCCATAGAGCCCATACAGGTCCCATAACCCCATAGACCCCATACAGGCCCCAAAACCACATACAGGCCCCACAACCCCATATGAACCCCATAACCCCATAAGGGCCCGATAGGCCCCATACAGGCCCCACAACCCCATATGGGCCCAATAGAACCCATATAGTCCGCACAACCCCATACAGGCCCCACAACTTCATGTAGACCGCATAGACCCCATGAAGGCCCCACAAAGCCATATGTGCCCCACAGACCCCATACAGGCCATACAACCCCATACAGGCCCCAAAAATCCATTTAGACCCTATAGACCACATACAGGCCCCAAAACCACATATAAGCCCCACAACCCCATATAAACCCAAAACCCCTTTGAAGAATGAGCAAAGCCTCAAAATAGTGGTAAGGTAACACTTTGCTATAGAAAGGGAAAGGGGAACTTAACAGAAACCAAGACAAAGGGTAACTGTAGATAGTTTACATTTAAAAGGGCAGGGAAAAGGGGAAGTACAGACTAAGTACACTTAGTCAAAAGAAAACCAGAGAAGAGGGCAATAAAGATAAGAAGAAACTGTCCAGAGACCTCTGACAAGAAGAAGGATTAGATACCCCCGGGCAAGACGATGCTTACGTGGGAGAATGGTACCAGCAGATAACACCAAGAAGAAAACAGAAGAAGAATTTCACCCCAAAACAACGGCAAGGGTCGCGGGGAATGGGGTCAGGGGGAATGAGGGAATGGGGTTGCGGGGAACGGGGCCATAGGGAATGTAATGAATATGTAATCAAACTGAGGAGGAGACTATTGATTATGTATTAGCTTAACCTATATCTGTAACACACTTTTCTCCTTACGGTGTGCAAGTTTGGTGGAGCTATCCCCCTTGCACCCGGCGCTGCGCAACGCTGGAATAAACATACCTGCTTTATAACCCATCTCTGGATTATAGAGTTTGATTCCGCAAGTCACCTTAAGGGCCCCATAGTCCACATACAGACCCCACTACCACATATGAGCCCCATAGATCCCATACAGGTGCCAGAAACCCATATAGGACCCACAACCCCGTATAGGCCCATCAAACCCTGTTGCAGAACGGCAGGAGAAAAGCAAACAACCATACCTGTCATTGACATATGATCAGCTAATCTCGTTTATTCCTTGGCTGCATGTACATTTATAATACGGATAATTAGCTCATACATATTGCAAAAGTGGAGCTCATCATTGGTTCCCAATTACATACCATCCCCAAGTATATTAACAGCTTGTTATTATCATCCTGAAAGCTACTCCCTTGCTGAGTTTCCAGAACCATGGCTAGTTTCTCACCATCATGGGGCATCCTGATGTTCTCACTGTCCTTGCAGGTGGTATGGCTGCTTGATTAACTGCACCATGTTTACGACCCTTCTCAGCTAACTAGCTGTAAAAAACACTCTCTACAAAACCCCATGCAGGCGCCAAAGCCCCATATGGGTCCGAAAACACCATACAGGCCTCACATCACCATATGGGCCCCACAACCCCATACAGGCCCCACAACGCCATAGAGGCCCCACAACCCTATATGGGCCACATAGACCCAATACAGGCCCCATAACCCCATACAGGCCCCATGACCCCATAGGTGCACAATAGACCCCATACAGACCCCACAACCCCATCCAGGACCCACAACCCCATATTGTCCCCATAGACACCATACAGGACCCACAACACCATATGGGCCCCATAGACCCCATACAGACCCCACAACCCCATATGGACCCAATAGACCGCATACATGACCCTCAACACCATATGGGACGCAAAGACCTCATAAGGGCCTTATAGGTGCCATACAGGCCGCATAGACACCATATAGGTCCCACAAACCCATATGGGTCCCACAACACCATACAGGCCTCATTACTCCATGTGGGACCAATAAACACCATACAGACCCCACAACCCCAAATGGACCCCATAGACCCCATACAGGACCAACAACCCCATAAGGGACCCATAGTCCCCATACAGACCCAACAACCCATATCATCCCCGCAACCCCATATGGGCCTCATATAACCCATATAGGCCTCTCAACCCCATACAGGCCCCATAGAACCCATATGGCCCCCATAGATCCCATACAGGCCCCAAAACCCCATACAGGCCACATCACCTCATATGGGCCCCATATACCCCATATGGCCCCCATATACCCCATAAAGGCCCCACAACCCCACAAAGGCCCCAAAACCCCATATAAGCCCCATAGACCCCATACAGGCTCGATAGACCCCATACAGGCCCCACAACCCCATATAAATCCCATAGACCCCATGTAGGCCACATAGACCCCATGTAGGACCCACAATCCAATATATACCCCACAACCCCATACAGGCCCCAAAACCCCATATAAGCCCCACAGACCCCATACAGGCTCGAAAGACCCAATATAGGCCCCACAACCCCATATAAGCCCCATAGACCCCATATATGCCCCACAACCCCATATGGGCCGCACAAACCCAGAGAGGGCCCATAGACCCCATACAGGCCCCTCAAACCCATATGTGCCCCCAATTCTGTATATGCCCCGCAACCCCATATAAACCCCATAGACCCCATATAGGCCCCACAACCCTATATGGGCCCAATAGACTCCATACAGGACCCTCAACCCCATATCGGCCATATAATCCCCAATACAGGCCCCACAACCCCATAGAGGCCCCATAGACCCCATATAGGCTTCATAGACCCCACAAAGGTCCCAAAACTCCATGCTGGCCCCATATCTCCATACAGACCCCAAGACCCCATATAAGCCCCATAGACCCCATATAGGCCTCACAACCCCATACAGGCCCCATAGACTCAATAAAGGCCCAACAACCCCATACAGGCCCCACAACCTTATACAAGCCCAACAGAACACATTAGGGACCCATAGACCCCATACAGGCCCCACAACCCCATATAGGCCCCAATGACCCCATACAGGCCCGACAACCACATATAGGTCCCATAAACCCTATATGTGCCCCATAGAACCCATACAGGCCCCACAACCCATTAGAGGTTCCACAACTTCGTATAGGAACCATAGTCCCCATACAGGCCCAATAACCCCATATGGGCCCCAAAGACCCCATACAGGCCCCACAACCCAATACAGACTCAATAAACCCCATACAGGCCCCATAGAATTCATATAAGCCCGACAACCACAAATAGGCCCCATAAAACCTGTATCGGCACCATAGATCCCATACAGGCCCGATTGATCCCATACAGGCCCCACAACCCCATATGGGCCGCACAACCCCATAGAGAGCCCATAGACCCCATACAGTCCCTACAACCCCATACAGGCTTTACAAATCCATATGTGCCCCATAGACCCCATATAGACCCCATTTACCCCACAAAGGTCCCAAAACTCCATACAGGCCCCACATCTCCATACAAGCCCCACGACCCCATATAAGCCCCATAGACCCCATATAGGCCCCAAAACTCCATACAAACCCCACAACCTAATAAAGGCCCCACTGACCCCATACAGGCCCGACAACAACATATACACCCCATTAAGCCTATATGGGCACCATAGACCCCATACAGGCCCCACAAACCCATATGAGCTCCATAGACTCTTTACAGGCCTGACAACAACATATAGGCCCCCTTTATCCCTATATGGGCCCCATAGACCCCATACAGGGCCCACAAACACATATGGGCACCCTAGACATCATACAAGCCCCACAACCAACTACAGGCTCCACAACTTCATATAGGACCCATAGTCCCCACACAGGCCCCACAACCCCATATGGGCCCCATAGACCCCATACAGGCCCTACAACCCAATACAGGCCCCATAGACTCCATACAGGCCCCAAAACCCCATATAGGCCCCATAGACCCCATACAAGCCATATAGACCCCCAACAGGCCCCACAACCCAATACAAGCATATAGACCCTATACAGGCCCCATAGACCCCATACAGGCCCCATAGACCCCATACAAGCCCCAAAATCCCATACAGGCCCCATAGACTCCATACAGGCCCCACAACCACATACAGGCCTCACAAACATATATGGGCCTTGCAACCCCATATGGGCCCACTAGACCCCATAAAGACCCCACAACCCCATGCAGTACCCAGAACCCCATATGAGCCGCACAGACCTCATAAACGCCCCACAACCCAATACAGACCCCACAACCCCATATGGGCCCCATAGATGCCATACAGGCCCCACAACCCCTTATGAGCCCCATATACTGCATACAGGCCCCACAACCCCATATCAGCCCCACAACATCATATTGGCCCCATTGGCCTCATACAAGCTCCACAAACTCATATGGGCCCCACAAACCCATATAGGCCCCATAGTCCCTACACAGGTCCCAAAACCCCATATAGGCCTCACTATCCCATAGAGGCCAAAAAAACCCATATGGGCCCCATAGGCCCCATACAGGCCCCACAACCCCATGTGGGTCCCATAGACCCCATATAAGTCGTATAGACCCCCAACAGGCCCTGTAGACCCCATGCAGGCCCCATAACCCCATTTGGGCCTCATAGACCCTATACAGGCCGTACAACCCCATATGGGCCACACAACCCCATATCAACCCCACAACCCCAAACATGCCTCATAACCCCATATAGGCCAAACAACCACATAAGGGCCCATAGACCGCATATAGGCTCCACAACCCCATACAGGCCCCACAACCCCATATAGGCCCCACAACCGCATAAGGGCCCATAGACCGCATATAGGCCCCACAACACCAGACAGACCTCACAACCCAAAATTTGCCCCACAGACCCCATAAGGGCCCATAGACCGCATATAGGCCCTACAACCCCATACAGGCCTCACAACCCAATATTGGCACCACAGACCCCATACAGGCCCCACAACTCCATACAAGCTCCACAACCCTGTATAGGCCTCATAACCCAATATTGGCCCCACAGACCCCATACAGGCCCCACAACCCCATACAGGCCTCATAACCCCATATGGGCCCCATAGACCACACACAGGCCCCACAACCCCATATAGATCCCACAACCCCTTAAGGGACCATAGACCGCATATAAGCCCCACAACAGCAGACAGGCCTCACAACCCAAAATTTGCCCCACAGACCCAATATTTGCCCCACAGATGCCATACAGGCCCCACAACCCCATACAGGCCTCACACCCCAATATGGGCCCCACAGACCCCATACAGGCCCCACAACCCCATATAGGCCTCACAACCCAATATGGGCCCCACAGACCCCATACAGGCCCCACAACCCCGTACAGGCCCCACAACCGCATACGGGCCCCATTGACCGCATACAAACCCAACAACCCCATATGGGCCCTAAAGACCCCATTCAGGCCCCAAAACCCCATATGGGCCCTAAAGACCCCATTCAGGCCCCAAAACCCCATATGGGCCCCACAAACGGATATAGACCACAAAGACCCCATACAGGCCCCACAACCCCATATTGGCCCCATAGACCCCATACAGGACACACAACCCCATATCAGACCCACAACCCCATAACAGCCCCACAACCTCATATAGGACCCACAGTCCCATAATGGCCCCATAACCCAATATGGGCCCCACAAAACCATATAGGCCCCATAGACCCCATACAGTCCCCACAACACCATATGGGCCCCATAGACCCCATACAGGACACACAACCCCATATATGCCTGTCACGGTTTGAACGAAAAATCCACCTGTGTCCGTGACAGGGGGCCGTGGGCCCCACAGGGGCCCTAGGCCGAAAGGAAAAAATTAATTAGGAAAAGAAAACAGCGGCAACGATCTAAGGAGTCACACTTATTTACTAAATACTATATCGAAATACAGGATTATAAAATATAATACAATATAATTGAAAATTGAGCTAACGGATCAAGCTAAAAAGGAGAGAGAATGAGTCCCATGACCGAGAGGCCTACTGTGAAATCTAGGCGAAACGGCTGAAGGCTCCCACACACTCCCCTGAACGCCAGAACTCGAAAAGAGATCAGTCTAGTCTGCGACCGAGTTATTATAGAGTCCAGGTCCCGTGACCTATCGTGTTGTTCTCTGGGAGATGTAGTCTTCTTCTGTAAGTTGCAGATTCAGTAAAATTATTCATGCTTTATATGATGTTATGATGTGGAATACTGATAACAAAATTACAAAATTATTAAACCATGAAAATCCACCCCTTATTCTACATCATTACATTATGTTTATACATACATACACACTCATACGTATAGTTGTGAATAATCAGCAACCTTATTTTCTCAACAATTTATATTTATTCCATACAAATCCCTAAGTTGGGAACAAAATTCTGTATCCTAACCTACTATTTATTAATTAATAATAATAAATTTCCTTAAGTTTCCTTAATTAAATATTAATTTTTTTAAAAAAAGGAAAACATGTCAGCGGTAGAGGAGAAAGGTAGTGCTAGTAGGGCGTCCCCCACATCAAGGTGCACTCATCCTTTCCCAGTCAACACAGCAGATTTCCTTTTGACTTAAACTTCTTTCCATGTGTGCTCTACACATGCATGGCCAGTGCACGATATAGAGTCCACATGGAAAAATTGCTTACAGAATGCCTAATTAAGGTATAAAGAAAAAAAGGTGTTTCCATAACATTAACCCACTCTATCTTAAGCCCTGTACCTAATTGGACATTCGTCAAATATTTTCTGAGACTCTACCTATATATCTACAAAAAATCATTGGCTGCACTCCGCCAACATCAAATTCCCTTGTGGTACACATTGGACATTCCCATTTTTGTCCATCACCCACCACGTGCACCGAGGTCCCTGGGCAATGACAGTACCCCGGAGAGGTTTGCCCTTTCCAGATGCTGGAAGGACCCAAACTGTTTTTCCCAACACACTCCTTATGTGTACTACAGGAACCTTATCTCCCTCCACGGTACGTAGGGAGCTGGATTGGTTAGGACCATTATGATTACTAGATCCTCGAGTGTTGACTAACCAGGTGGCTTCTGCTAAATGGTTCTCCCAATTTTATACGTTCCGCCACCCATTGCTTTCAACATAGTTTTCAACAACCCATTGAATCGTTCAATCTTACCAGAAGCTGGTGCATGATAGGGAATATGGTAAATCCACTCAATGCCATGATTTTTGGCCCAAGTGGTTACAAGAGAATTTTTAAAATGGGTCCCATTATCTGATTCAATTCTTTCCGGAGTGCCATGCCGCCACAGGATTTGCTTTTCCAACCCTAATATGGTGTTTCGGGCGGTAGCATGGGGTACTGCGTATGTTTTGAGCCACCCAGTGGTTGCTTCCACCATGGTGAGTACATAACGCTTACCATTGCGAGATCGTGGCAAGGTGATATAATCAACCTGCCATGCCTCTCCATATTTATAATTTTGCCATCGCCCTTCCCCCCAAAAAGGTTTCATCCTCTTGGCTTGTTTAATTATGGCGCATGTTTCACAATCATGAATAACCTGAGCAATAGCGTCCATAGTTAAGTCCACCCCTCGGTCTCTGGCCCACTTATATGTTGCATCCCTTCCTTGATGACCTGAAGTCTCGTGGGCCCACCGAGCTAGGAATAATTCACCCTTGTTCTTCCTCTCCAAGTCTATTTGAGCCACCCCAATTTTGGCAGCTCGATCAGCCTGATGGTTATTTTTATGTTCTTCAGTAGCCTTACTTTTAGGCACATGAGCATCTACATGGCGCACCTTTACAACAATGTTCCTTATTCGGGCAGCAATGTCTTTCCACAGTTCAGCAGCCCAAACAGGTTTACCCTTTCGTTGCCAATTATCATCTTCCCACTGTTGCAACCACCCCCATAAGGCATTTGCCACCATCCATGAATCAGTATAAAGATGAAGCATTGGCCACCTCTCCCGTTCAGCCACATCTAAAGCCAGCTGAACAGCCTTTACCTCTGCGAATTGACTTGATTCTCCTTTACCTTCAGTGGCCTCTGCAACTTGTCGTGTGGGGCTCCATACAGCAGCTTTCCATCTGCGATGCTTCCCTACAATACGACATGATCTGTCTGTGAATAGGGCAAATTTCTTTTCGTTTTCTGGTAGATCATTGTATGGTGGTGCCTCTTTAGCACGTGATACCTCTTCTGTAGGTGGTGTTTCAATTTTTTTACTCTCAGGCCAGTCCATGATCACTTCTAAAATTCCAGGACGGCTGAGTTTTCCCATTCGAGCTCGTTCAGTAATTAATGAAATCCACTTACTCCAACTGGCATCAGTAACATGATGGGTGGAGGGAACCTGTCCTTTATACATCCAGTTTATTACTGGCAAGCGAGGTGCTAGAAGAAGCTGAACCTCTGTCCCAACTACTTCAGAAGCAGCCCGAACCCCCTCATACACGGCTAAGATCTCCTTCTCAGTCAGAGTGTAGCGCTCCTCAGACCCTTTATATGCTCAACTTCAAAATCCTAGGGGTCGGCCTCAGGTTTCTCCTGAGGCCCTTTGCCACAAACTCCAGGTGGGACCTTTCTCTCCAGCAGCAGTGTAGAGGATGTTCTTCACATCCTGTCCTGTCCGTACTGGCCCCAAGGCCACGGCACGGGCTATTTCTTGTTTTATCTGCTCAAAAGCCTGCTGCTGCTCAGGACCCCATGAGAAATTATTCTTCTTCTGTGTTACCTGATAGAGGGGGCTCACTATGCGGCTGTAGTTTGGGACGTGCATTCTCCAAAAGCCCACTACTCCCAGAAAAGATTGGGTCTCTGTCTTGTCGGTGGGCGGAGACATAGCAGTGATTTTGTCAATCACATCTGCTGGGATGTGACGACGTCCATTTTGCCATTTTATACCTAGGAACTGGATTTCCTGGGCAGGCCCCTTCACCTTGCTGCGCTTAATGGCAAAACCAGCTTGCAAAAGAATTTGGATTATCTGTTTCCCTTTCTTGAAAACCTCTGCTGCTGTATGGCCCCACACTACAATATCATCAATATACTGCAAGTGTTCAGGAGCATTACCCTGTTCCAAGACAGCTTGGATCAATCCATGGCAAATTGTTGGGCTGTGCTTCCACCCTTGAGGTAAACGGTTCCAGGTATACTGAATACCTCTCCAGGTAAAAGCAAACTGTAGCCTACATTTTGCAGCCAATGGGATGGAAAAGAAGGCATTAGCAATGTCAATGGTGGCATACCACCTAGCTTCTTTTGACTCCAATTCATACTGGAGTTCTAGCATGTCTGGTACAGCAGCACTTAATGGAGGTGTGACTTCATTCAGGCCACGGTAATCTACCGTCAGCCTCCATTCCCCACTGGTTTTACGCACTGGCCATATGGGGCTGTTAAAAGGTGAGTGAGATTTGCTAATCACTCCCTGATTCTCTAATTGGCGAATTAGCTTGTGAATGGGGAGCAATGAGTCCCTATTGGTGCGGTACTGCCGTCTGTGAACCACTTTGGTGGCAATTGGTACCTCTTGGTCTTTTACCTGGAGCAACCCCACAGCAGAAGGATCATCTGACAGACCAGGTAAAGTTGACAGCTGCTTAACACCGTTTGTGTTTACAGCAGCTATCCCAAAGGCCCATCGATACCCCTTGGAATCCTTAAAATATCCCATCCTAAGGTAATCGATTCCCAGTATACATGGAGCCTCTGGACCAGTCACAATAGGGTGCCTTTGCCAGTTTTTACCAGTGAGGCTTATTTCAGCCTCCAACATAGTCAATTCTTGGGAACCCCCAGTCACTCCATGGATATATATTGGTTGTGTCCCTTGGTGACTTGATGGCATTAGGGTGCATTGTGCACCAGTGTCCACCAAGGCTTTATATTTCTGTGGCTGAGATGTGCCAGGTCACTTAATCCACACAGTCCATTATACTCTATTGTCCCTTTCCCCCCCTGGCTGGGGGCAGGGCCCCTCTATTGTTTACCTCGGTGGCTTGCAGCAACTGGAACTTTCCCCTTCTTGGAAGAGTTCACCTTGGTGGTTGTTTCACCTTGTAATTCTTTCACTCATGCCTGAAGTGCAGAAGTGGTTGAATTACACCACTTCTTCATGTCCTCCCCATGACTACAAAGGAAATACAACAAGGCAAGACATGTAGTCTTATCATTGTCATTTGCTTGAATACGAGGACGTCTCTTTTTTATGGTTGAGATTTTCGATGATACGGGTTGAGAGGAACTCATGTTGTTTAGCTTTCTCAATAGGCGATCGTGGAAATCCTGGTTTCCATCATCTTGAACCACCGTGGATTCATCTACATCCGGCACATTAGCCAATTTGTCAATAATATCACTTTGTGTTCCCTCCACTTTGTCTAACCTTTCCACTATATTTTCCCTTATTTTGACAATGGCTGAAGTATAAAGCTTAACTTCTGTAGTGCTTATATATAATTCAAGCTCCTGAAGTCTGCTAATTAGCTCATTCACAAGGGGTTTCCTTTCCCCTTTGCCATATACTAATGCAAGTGCACTGGCATGCTTTTCTGGAGCTGCCTTTGTAAAGTCACACCACATTTGTCGTGGAACACGGACTGCTTCAGGATCATGTAATTGGTTTGGATCGTTACAATTGAAGTGAGGGCTGTATATCATTTCCACCAGAGCACTTTCTCTCAAAAATTGGATACCTTTCTCTATATCAGTCCATTTCTTTTTCTCAGGCTCCACGAAGGCTGCAGGCATTTGAGCTGGCAGTGCCCCCCAGAGCAGACAGCTGTCTTTTGGCCTGGCTGGCTCCCCATGTGCCGGCAGGCAGGCTTTTGGCCTGGCAGGGCCCACTCGAGTCACCTGGCTGGCATTTGACATGGTATGGTGCCTTAGGCCAGCTGGCTTTTGGCCTGGCAAATACCCCACAGGCTGGTCAGCTGGTTCCATCCCGGCAGGGATTCCTGGGCCTGCCAGCTGGGTTTTGGCCTTGCAGGGCTTCCCTGTCTGGACTGCCAGCTTTCATCAGAGATTCGAGATCTTCCTCAAGAGCTGAGCCCAGCCTGTCCTGTGCCAGGAAGCAGCAGATACAGTGTGACCTGCTTTTCCCCTGCCCTCCAGAGCCAGTTGCTGTCTGGGATGCGGTGTCCACCTACGTCCAGGAGCAGCTCCTGATGCACCAGGTGTGTTGGCTGTTGGGTTCCTCCTCTCCCTGTCCAGCTCAGCCTACAATTCATCTGCATCCCCTGCACACACAGCAGGAAACTCACCCCACATTTCTCTTCTGGGCATCTGACGGGCTTCCTGTCAATGCAGGATCACTTGTGCTGGTGGTGTCATATTTCAGGGCCCATCAAGTATCAGGAAGCCTCTGGATCCCATGAGGCTGTTTCTGATCTGCCTGCTGTGTTGCATTTTGGAGGGCAAGAAGAAGGAGAGGACTGTGCAGCCCCTTCCCAAAGCCTTTCCCCATGCCCTGGCTTGTGTCTCTGAGCCGTGAGAGAGGGTGTCACGGAGTTCTCTCTAGAGCACACTCCTTGACAGCAGTGAATAGTGAAAAGGAACCCCATAGTAGATGAAAAGAGAACACTTTGCTACAGAAAGGGAAAGGGGGCCTCACTAAGGCAAAGGGTAGTTACAGATAGGTAGTTTATGTTAAGGGGGTCAAAGAGAGGGGGAATTGCAGACACTTAGTTTGAGAAAACAAGGGGATGAAGGCCATGAAGATAAGGGTGGAACAGCCCGAGAACAGTGTGGTGATTAGATGTCCACAGAGCAAGCTGGAAGCAGTTTGGGGGGTGCCCCTCCCAAAGGGTTGAAAGTTTATAGTGAGGAAGATGATGAGCCTTCATCCCACGACCACCCCCACAACTCACTATGCATGCACAAGGGGGGAGGGACTGCATGCTAATGGAGTCTCAGGAATGTAATGAATATGTATCCAAATTCCTGCAAACTATTGATGATGTATTAGTTCAGCCTATATCTGTTGCACGCTTTCTCCTGACAGTGTGCAAGTGAGGTGGAGCTCTCCCCCTTGCACCAGGGAGTATGCGTATCACTCATTAAACATACCTGCTTTAGAACTACTTCGTGGTTATGGAGTTTGATTCCGTAAGTCATATGTCATAATTATTATTATTTTCTTTTTCTCTGTCTTAGTAAATAGCCTTAACTGAGTAAATTCTAATCTGCAGCAGTGCCCTGATTCCCTTACAGATCTCCTTGGGACACTTGAATCTGACCCGGTCACGCAGTGAAGAGCACCAGGAGATCTTGAGGTCTTCTCAGGGAGCAGCTCCTGAGGTGTATTCCTAACACCAGCTTTGGAAGAGGCCTCCAGTTCTCTGGTTCCAGTTCTGGCAATGAGCTCTGCAGTCACTCCAACTCCTGCAAGAGGACAACAGCCGCTTCAGCTCCTACAGAGAACCCTGTGGTTGCTGTAACCCCTACAACAGGTCCAGGACTTGCAAACAGATATTCATATGAATTAGTATCTATGCATTTGTTTGAACCTGCCTACATGATACATACGTGAATATATACTATATATATCATACCTGTATATATGCATATGTTATTATATTATTCTTTACTTTTTCTCTGTCTTAATAAATAGCTTTGACACAACAAATTCTAAACAACAGCACTGCCCTGAGTCCCTTACAGATCTCCTAGGAACTCTTGAAACTGACTCCATCATTCAGTGTAAAGCAACAGAAGATCTCAAGGTCTTCTCAGGGAGCAGCTCCTGAGGTATATTCCTTACATCAGCTTTGCAAGAGGCCTCCAGTTCTCTGGTCCTGCTCTGAAGCAGCCCTCTTGTTATGGCAGTGCCAGCAAGGAAACCAGCTCTGACACAGCCGTTCACATTGCCGTCTACTGACTGCAGCCCCAGAGTGCTTCTGTAGAGGCAACTGGACTGTTGTGAGACACACAAGACCTTCAGGTCAGCACAAATGAGAGGACCTGAGAGCACTGTGGCAGGGTAAATAGAGCAGGAATGAAAAGAGCCCGTTGTACTGCTGTCTGTGGCTGTAACTCACTCAGACCCAGACAAGGCAAGAAGACAGGAAGTGAAAAAGAAATGTCTACTCTGAACGCATTTTATTTATCACTTAACCTATTCAGGGAATCTGGTTCAATGTTTATACGAACTCTTGGAATTAGAAAATACAGACTAGTTAGAAAAAACTAGGAAATAACATGCAACATTTTTCTGCATATTGCTGTATCACACAAAATCAAACCAACAAATATGCATAAAAGATAAAGAACTATCACAGGGAACCATATGAGGAAGATGTGCACTTTATGGAAGCTGGAAAAGTACTTACTGCAACACCTTCCTGAGAGCGTGCTTGATCTCCCTGTTCCTCATGCTGTAGATAATAGGGTTCAGTGTTGGAGGAACCACCGAGTACAGAAGTGCCACTGTCAGATCCAGGAGTGGGGAGGAAATGGATGGGTGCTTCAGGTGGGCAAACGCACCAGTGCTGACAAATAGGGAGGCCACGGCCAGGTGAGGGAGGCACGTGGAGAAGGCTTTGTGCCGTCCCTGCCCAGAGGGCATCCTCAGCACAGCCATGAAGATCTGCACGTAGGACACAACTATGAAAACAAAGCACCCAAAGCCTAAACTTAGACTAAAAATGAGTAACACAACTTCCCTGGAATTTGATTCTAGGCAGGAGAGTTTGAGGATCTGGGGGATTTCACAGAAAAACTGGTTGACAACATTGCCTTGGCACAGAGGCAGTGAAAACGTACTGGCAGTGTGCAGCAGGGAATAGAGAACCCCAGTGCCCCAGGCAGCTGCTGTCATGGTGGCACAAGCTCTGCTGTCCATCAAGGTCCCGTAGTGCAGGGGCTTGCAGATGGCAACGTAGCGGTCATAGGACATGATGGTGAGAAGGGAATAGTCTGCTGAGGCAAAGAAGAGAAAGAAAAAGATCTGTGCAGCACATCCTGTGTAGGAGATGGCCCTGGTGTCCCAGAGGGCGTTGGCCATGGCTTTGGGGAGAGTGGTGGAGATGCAGCCCAGGTCGAGGAGGGCCAAGTTGAGGAGGAAGAAGTACATGGGGGTGTGCAAGTGAGGGTTGCAGGCTACGGCTGTGCAGATGAGGCTGTTGCCCAGGAGGGCAGCCAGATAGATGCCCAGGAAGAGCCAGAAGTGCAGGAGCTGCAGCTGTTGCGTGTCTGCCAATGGCAGTAGGAGGAATTCGCTGATGGAGCTGCTGTTGGGCATTTCCTGCTCGTGGTCTTGAAGTCCTGTTCAGTGTGGAGAAGATAATGAATATTCCAGACCATTCTCAGAGACACTCTTTCTATAGTGTTTTAATTCTCCTATGACAATGTTCATTTAGCTCTAAAAATATAATTTAATTTCATGAAGTTTAGCATTCTATAAGCAGAATTAGCACATGGAACTTTAACCTTCCTTTCATCTTCTAATCTTATCCCATCTCCCTGGATTATTTCATTAGTTTTGTGTCTCATAACTTTACCCTCACTGCTCATAACACCCTCAGTCCCAACCTTTGTGCCCTTCAATTTCTGTTAAAGAATCATTCGTATCTGCAGTATAACTGCCTTATTCTTGTCAACAAAAATTGATAATTTCAACTAGTTCCATTGATGGAATCGCTCCTTTCCATGAAAGGAGAGGCTGAAAACACTTCACGTATGACAGTTCACAAAACAAGCAATTGACTGAAGAATTAGGGAGTCTCAGAGCTGTGTTTACATTTGACAGCCCCTTTTAGATTTCTGTTTCCAGTCCTCTCCCCTTCCTTACAAACAAGAAATTGTAATTCGCTACCCCGGCTTTCCTCTTGCAAAGTACCATTACAAGCATTCAGTTGTGCAGTGGAGCTGTGATTCCCTGCCCCAGGCAGCAGCTGTGGCAGCACAAGCCCTGCCGGGGGGCTCCTTCCCCCCACACCACACGTCTCCCCGCAGCACCCTGGGCAGCTCCCCGGGCAGGCTGAGTGCTGAGCCTGGCAGGCGGCAGAGTCCCATACCCGGCACACAGCCCCTGGGGCACAGCAGGGACCCTGCTCTGCAGTACAGCCCTGGGCACCCACCTGCAGCCCTGGCTGCACAGCCTGCAGCCGTGCTGGGACACGCAGCCCTCAGGGCTGTGCTCTGACACTGCAGCACGGAAGCCCTCAGCTGGAGCAGAATTCTTTATCCGCAGTAAGGAAACATGCAGTGCCTGCATCCAGATCTGCTATGGGATATCCCAAATTAAGTTAACCCTCTATGAAAAGCAGCTCACGGTCTGCAGTGAGACTTACCTTGTCATGGTCTGTGAGCAATGCTCCTGGAGAGAGCACGCAGCCCACTCAAACCACACACATCCTTGACGCTCTCTCCAATTTCTCTCCTCTCCTTCTGTCCCCTACAGGTTGTGCTGTGCACAAGAGCTGCTCCTGGGCACAGCTGTCTCTCTGCAGCTCTGCCCGCACATTTATGAGCTCCCTGTGTCCCAGGAGCCTGACCCAGCTCAGCAACAGATGAAGTCATTTTTATCCTTCCCACTCATCTCCCCTGACACGTCCCTGGGTCCTCATGGCCAACAGTTCCTGAAAGACAACAGCATAATGACTGTGCATAGAAATTCGCTCAATTAACCACCACAGTGGTCAGTGACTGACTGGAGACATATGGGGAGTACTAATAGAGTTTGTTTGATGAAGCACAGAGGGCAACCAGACAATGACGGGGAAGTTTGGACTTTCCCTGTGCAGGACAGTGATCCAGCTGAGGCAGTGCAGAAGTCTCATCCCTTGACAGAAATCCTGGAGCTGAAAGGGGATTCAGCTCCCCACAGAACCACAGGACCTGGGATTCCTCTGGTTGAGTTCAGAAGTGCACAAGGAGTTGCCTGCATGTGAGCTCCTGCTCTGAGTCCTCGGTCCTTCAGCTGGGAGGCAGCTGCTCACACACAGACACTGGGTGATGCCCAAGGTGCCTGGGCTGCTCCTGATGTGTGCCAGTGCTTGTAAATTGTGTGGGAAGTCTCTGATATAGACACCTCTTTCCTGGGCATCAGCTGAGGGCCAGAGAGGGGATAGCACCGGCTGTCTGGTGAATTCACATGCAGCTGCAAGAGCAGCACAGGGCCTTCAGCAAAGCCATGCCCATGGTGTGTCCGTGCTGCTACGTCACCTCCAAGACCCACGATCGGTCTAATGTCTGTGTGCCACCTTCTGCACACTGATACCATAGATGAGCTATCCAGTCCAGCTATGTCCAGTGATGCTTTTCAATGAGGATGTTTACTTCTGTGGTTTTGCACTAATGCAAACACCAACACACGAGAAGCTAGAAATCTTGGTAGAGCTGCTGGCCTGAGCTCCTGTTTGGACCATGGGGACACAGTTTAATGGCTTCCACAACTGCACTGTAGCACAAGGAGCATACCGAGTCTTTAGGATGGATGGGCGAGGAGACAAAGAAGGGCGACTGCCCTCTGTGAGAGTGCACTGAGCTCTGCCTGGGGATGGAAGAGCAGCCAGGTCAGAGCTAATGGAAATGGCCAACAGAGACCAACAGTGTCTTTTCCTGTCTTCCTGATCAGGGAGAGTAAATGGAAGATGCCCTCTGCAGACAGATGGGAATCTGATGTCGTCTGTCCCTTGTCCCATTTGGTGGTATTTGTCACTCCATTATCTGCTGCAGGGACAGCACAGCTGCATGTGCCATCCAGCAGATCCCTGGAGAGCACAGATGGCAGCTTCTTGACCAAGCCATGGGGGAACCAAAGAGGAGAGGTGCTCTGCTGGATCTCATACTCTCTGGCATGGAAGGACTTGTGGGAACTGTGAAGGTCAAAGGGGCATCAGGCCATGTGCAAGATGCAAATGTATCTCTTTTTATTTATTTATTTATTTTGAGGCTGTAAGCTTAATAGTTGATCATAAATGTCAATAAAACTGGAACAAATAATTGAAGACAAAGATGGAAATCAATGAAAATATTTTAACCCTTTTCAACATGAGAAATTCTCATGAGTCTTGTTTCTTGTTTCATTTTAAGTTGTAAATAGGAATCTTTGAGGTGATTTGATGTCTTTTTTTTTTTTTTTTTTCCTGAAACTACGATGTTTTCCAGAACTGTGTTTGCTGGACACGAATTCCTTCAGGTTCACGGACACAGAGAGCAGTGCCAGTGCCAATGCCCTGTGACTATAGCCCGGTGCCCAGCACTACTCTTCCCTGCTGCCTATTTGATGTGTCTCATCCTCCAGGTGTCTTCAGCTCTCCTAAATAAATGGCCGTGGTTAAGGGCATGTTTTCAGCAGGCCATTTGGGCACACACTACTCCCACTGCCCTCCAGATTTCTCCATCCCTTGCTCTTTGTTCAGTCAGATACCTCCCAGTTATCTGTCTGATTTCTGACTTTCAGGGGGATTACTGGAATTTGTTCCATCTCCCCAAAGTCTGATGGAATGTGTTGTCAACTCCTTCACTGTGATTTGATCTATCCCTTCCTATCTATTCTTTTTTCTTTTTCTTCTTATACTTTTTCTTTTTCTCAATCAATGTCTCTTTTTTATTAAGGCACGAAGTCTGAAAGATGTTCATTAATGTCAATAAAAGTGAAAAACAGAGTTGGAGAAAAAGATAGAAATCAGTGAGAATGTGTTAACCCTGCTGCTATGGGGCAGCT
This sequence comes from Coturnix japonica, assembly GCF_054131305.1. Taxonomy (NCBI): domain Eukaryota; kingdom Metazoa; phylum Chordata; class Aves; order Galliformes; family Phasianidae; genus Coturnix; species Coturnix japonica. The sequence goes on from NC_140700.1 coordinate 665,744, forward strand.
ATGGGGCACTTATGGGGCATCTATGGGGCAGCTATTGGGCACTTTTGGGGCAGCTATGGGGCAGCTAAGGGGCAGCTATGGGGCACTGTAAACTCTAGGTGAAATGGCTGAAGCCTCCCACAGGCTCTCCTGAACACCAGAACTACAAAGACGTCAGTCTAAACTGAGACAGAGATAATATAGCGTCCTGGTCCCGTGACCCATCTCTGACTGTGCTGATCTCTGGGAGATGTAGTCTTCTTCTGTAAGTTGCAGATTCAGAAATATTATTCATGCTTTATATGATGTTATGATGTGGAATACTGATAGCAAAATTACAAAATTATTAAACCATGACACACAGTTAGTAAAATAGGTTTTACTTCTTAGGTCATTGCAGCTGCTCTGTTTGTTTCCTTGAGCCCAGCTCCCACCTCCCCTGTTCCTTATTCCCTTCCCATTTGTTTGGAGCCAGGGGGACAACGGGCCTACTGCCCCCCTGTCAGGGTCATAGACTGATCTAGATAACTCCATGGCAGTGCCAGCAAGGAGACCAGCCCTGACACAGCTGTTCATATTGCTGACTACTGGCTGCTGTCCCAGAGTGTTGCTGTAGAGACAACAGGGCTGTTGTCAGACACACACGAGCTTCAGGACTGCACAAATGAGAGGACTTGAGATCACTGTGTAACAAGAGCATGATTGAACAGAGCTGGTTGCGCTGCTCTCCATGGCTGGATTACTGGAATTTGTTCCATCTCCCCAAAGTCTGATGGAATGTGTTGTCAACTCCTTCACTGTGATTTGATCTATCCTTTCCTATCTATTCGTTTTCTTCTTATACTTTTTCTTTTTCTCAGTCACTGTCTCTCTTTTTTTTTTTAAGGCACGAAGTCTGAAAGATGTTCATTAATGTCAGTAAAAGTGAAAAACAGAGTTGGAGAAAAAGAGAGAAATCAATGAGAATGTGTTAACCTGCCTCAATGTGTGAAATACTCAGAAGTCCTCATCAGTTTTAAGTTGATACTTCTCAACTACCTGGCTGATCTCTCCCAGGCAGATTACTGGAATTTGCTCCATCTCCCAGAGTCTGATGGCCTCTGTTGTCAACTACTTCACTGTGATTCAATCTATCCCTTCCTATCTCAGTCTAAATCATTTCTTTTAAAAGTATTCCATATGAAAGACAAACTTCAATAGATGCAGCTTGAACATGGCATGCAGTTGATTGCTGTGTTTTACTGTTCATTCAGTTGCATTACCTTTCCTTCCATTTGCTGGCCAGATAAAAAAGAGAAGTCTTTCCTTTTCCATATATAGCTGGTTCTCTGTGGAAAGCCAGTGGGAGTTGGTGCAAAGCAGTTTTAACACTGACCGGATGAATGCAGACGAGAAGACTGATGTGAGGAAAAGTGATGCAAGTCCCATAGGTCCATTGTGAGCAGAAATTGGGTAGGGAGGTTGAGAAGGACCTTTGTCAACACAGTAACAGTACAGAACTCATTGGGACATCCTGGATTGGTATCAGTTGCACAGTGCTGCTTTAATGTCTTCTTTAAGCCCAACTATAAATAAATAGACAATAAATTTATAATGTATTCTTTCTCTTTAGTCTCTCTCTCAGATATCCCTCCTTTTTGCTGAACAAGTTCTGAGAACCTGAAGAAGAGAACAAGATGGCATAAGGCACAGGAGACACTCTAGGTTATAATGAGCCCCAGGGTGCATTTGATGTTGAGTCCATCAACCTCCAGTGCAGAGAGAAGTTTGCACAAAGTACTCAGCAAGACAAAGTCAGAAGTAATAGTGAAGTATCTTGGAGTACTAATGGGCCCGCCGAGGGCCATTATCAAGCAAGCTTCCCAAGGGACTTGTAAGAGAAGATAATTGGAAGCCATGACTATAGGCAGGCAAAGGCACTGGCATGCTAAGAAACCTCTCCTTTGCCTTACGAAGCAGACAGGTCAAGCCCTGATTGCAAGATCACTGGTAGAGAGTTCCTGTCTCTCATGTTAGCTCAGGACCCTTCCTGGGGCAGTGGGATGGAGGTCTGTATGATGTTAAATGAAAGACATGGGGACAGAAGATCCCAGGCTCTACATGTGGTGCAAGGATGCTGTGAAGTTCATATCCCACATGTGCCCTGTGTCTCATCGCAGGATGTGGGATGTGAGAAGGGCCAGTCTGAACAAGCAGTCAATCCTAGTGAAACTCTGAACTTCAGATCTCTCAGTTCCAGTGCCCTCCTGTGCACACCCTCCCATAGTTTGATGCACTTTATGTTCTGCAGTGCCCAGAAGTGCACCCAGTGCTCCAGGTGAGGCTGCAGCAGTGCAGAGCACACAGGGACAATCATTTCCCTCACCCAATTGGCAATACTTGCTTGATGCACTCCAGGGGACTGTTGGCCTTCCTGGCTGCCTGGGCACACTGCTGACTCACATTCAATTTGATGCAGACCAGGACCCCCAATCCTTTTCAGTCAGACTTCTCTCCAGTGTCCCATATCCAGTCAGTGTGTATGTTCTTGGTTGCCCCCACCCAGGTGCACAATCAGGCACTTGTTCATATTATACTTTATGCACTTGGTGCTTAGTACCAACTGGTACCCAGTTCTCTGACTTGTCCACATCTCTCTGCAAGTCCTCTGCACCCTCAGTGGAGGAAACAGCACCTCCTCATCTTGTATAATCAGCAAACTTGCTCAGAAAATCTTCTAGTCCTGCATGCAAGTCATCCACAAAAACATGAAAGAGAAATGGCCTCAAAATGAAGCCATGGGGAACAGGTGGACTGGATGATCTTTTAGGTCTTTTCCAACCTTGCTGATTCTATGATTCTGTCATATTCCATCCTTGTATGAATGCCCTCTTTGAGCAAACACTCTCTGGGAGGACTCAGCGCATGTCTGGAATTAGCACCGTTCCTAACTCCCCCACTACAATTCCCCCTCCATACAATTTCCAAGCTCCATCAACAAGTCCGTCCAAGTCCCCCACCCTAGTTCCCTAAATGTGAATACTATTGGGAGAAAATGAAGACATTCTTGCCTGGACTAGCAGGGGACCTTCAGAGATGCAAACAGTTCTGCAGACAAGGAGGGAGAAAAACCAAAAGACTGTATCAATTCCTGCCAGACAGCCCATCTTGGCATGATCACGGGACGTCTAGCTTGTGCGCCTGGCATAGGTGTGAGCAGATACTATAAAGACCATTGGCAAGACTCGCCAAACCTGAGGCGGCTTGGAGTGAGTGACAAGAGACCATGGGTTCATGTATGAGCAAGGAGCAAATGACGAATACAGAAGAGCATACAGCGGATAGCCAAATCGTGGAAGAGGAGCAGAGGGAGCAGACCGCAGATTTTCAAATCATGGACGCCCCCATAACCTACGCGTGGAACCCACTCTATGACGTCCCAGCCCGGAAGAGACAGAGGAGATGACCTGTGCAGAGGGAGATGAGCGCCAACATCGATCTGCATCTGACCCAGGAATGGTTCCATGGCAGGATGGGAGCAGGACGCAGTGGGCGGCACATTGCTGAGCAGCTGATGACGCCGTACTGCACTGTGATGAGGGCTCCCGATGGCTCCTTCCTTGTTAGGGAGAGCGGGACATTCATTGGGGTCTATGTCCTGTCCATCTGGAGCAATGGAGAGGTGCAGCACTGTGGCATCCAATGGTGGCAGGATGCCAGCAGCCACAGGTACTTTCTCAATAATAACCGAATATTTGACAGCCTTTACGACCTCATCTCCTATTACCGGGAGACACCGCTGAGGTACAACAACACGGAGATGAGACTGACAGAGCCTGTGTCTAGTTCCAATGCTTGTAACAAAGACTGGGTGCTGCAGGATGGCACTGGATGCACGAGCGCAGCTGGGGTCCCACTAATGGGTCACACATATGGGTCTGTGTTCACAGTTATGGGACTGGGGTCACACTTATGGGGCTGGAGATGCAGTTATGGATCTGAAGCCCCACTTATGGGGCTGGGGTCACACTAAGGAACACAGTTATGGGGTTTTAGGTCCCACTTATGGGTCTGAGTCCCCACTTATGAGTCTGTGGTCCCACTTATGGGTCTGTCCCCCCACTTATGGGTCTGTCCCCCCACTTATGGGTCTCACTTATGGGTCTCAAGTCTCACTTATGGGTCCAGCCCCCCACTTATTGGTCTGTGGCCCCACTTATGGGTCCAGCCCCCCACTTTTGGGTCCGATCCCCCCCAACTTATGGGTCCCACTTATGGGTCTGATCTCCCACCACTTATGGGTCCCACTTATGGGTCTAGCCCCCCATTTATGGGTCATACTTATGGGTCCAATACCCCCCCCCCCCCACTGACCCATCCTACTTATGGGACTCTGGCCCCACTTATGGGTCCGGTCCCTCCCCCACTTATGGGTCCAGCCCCCCACTTATGGGTCCGACTTATGGGTCTGGCCCCACATACCCATCATTGCCCTCCATGTTGCTCTCCTGCTCCAGTTCCTTTGGGTCTGCACCCCCACTTACGGGTCTGGCCCCCCACTTATGGGGCTGTGTTCCCACTTATGGGGTTGGGGTCCCCATTGGCCCCTATGGGGTCACACTTATGGGGTCTTAGGTCCCACTTATGGGTCTGACCCCCCACTTATGGGTCCCACTTATGGGTCCAGCCCCCCACTTATGGGTCCCACTTATGGGTCCAGCCCCCCACTTATGAGTCCCACTTATGGGTCTGGGGTCCCACTTATGGGTCTGTCCCCCCACTTATGGGTCCGGCCCCCCACTTATGTGTCACACTTATGGGTCTCTGGTTCCACTTATGGGTCTGTGGTTTCACTTATGGGGCTGGGGACACTCCCAAATGGCTTTAGGGTCCCACTTATGGGTCCGGACCCCCACTTATGGGTCACACTTATGGGGCTGGGTACCCACTTACAGGTTCAAAGAACTTGTTATGTGTTTAGGGATATCTCCAAAGCTTTGGGGTCCAACTTATGGGGTCTTAGGCCCCAATTATGTGTCCAGCCCCCCAACTTATGGGTCTGTCCCCCCCACTTATGGGTCTGGATCCCCACTTCTGGGTCACACTTATGGGTCTGGCCCCCCACTTATGGGTCTGGGGTCCCACTTATGGGTCTGGGGCCATCTCCAAGTCTTTCAGGTTATACTTATGGGTCTGTCCCCCCACTTATGGGTCTGTCCCCCCACTTATGGGTCCGACCCCCCACTTACGGGTCTGTGTTCCCACTTATGGGGCTGGGGACACTCCCAAATGGCTTTAGGGTCACACTTATGGGTCTGGGGCCCCACTTATGGGGCTGGGGACATATCTAAGACCTTGGGGTCCCACTTATGGGGTCTTAGGCCCCACTTATGGGTCTCTGGTCCCACTTATGCGTCTGGGGTCACACTTATGGGTCACACTTATGGGGCTGTGGTCACACTTATAAGTCTGGGATCCCACTTATGGGGCTGGGGGATATCTCCAAGTCTATAGTTATGGGTCTGGCGTCCCACTTATGGGTCTGGGTCCCACTTATGGTTCCGCCCCCCCCAACTTATGGGTCCCACTTATGGGTCTGGCTCCCCACTTATGGGTCCCACTTATGGGTCTGTGGTCCCACTTATGGCTCCGTGGCCCCACTTATGGGTCTGGCCCCCCACTTATGGGTCCCACTTATCGGTCCAGCCCCCCACATATGGGGCTGGGGTCCCCATTGGCCTCTATGGGGTCACACTTATGGGTCACACTTATGGGGTCTTAGGCCTCACTTATGGGTCCGTGTTCCCACTTATGGGTCTGGAGACTCAGTTATGGGTCACACTTATGGGTCTAGGACCCCACTTATGGGTCCAAGCCCCCCACCCCACTGACCCATCCCACTTATGGGGCTCTATGGGTCCCACTTATGGGTCCAGCCCCCAACTTATGGGTCTGGCCCCACATACCTGTTGTTGCTTTCCAGGTTCATCTCCTGCTCCAGTTCCTTTGGGTTGGCCCCCCCAACCCTGTCCAGGAAGCACAGACTGGGGTCAGCCCTCATCGTGTTGTACCTCTCATACCCTACAAAAACCCCAAAAAACCCACACAAAATGACCCAAAATCCACATTTTAAGCCCAAAATCCACCCTTCCCCCCATATTATATACCCTCTTTTGAAGCACAAAAAAGACCCCAAAATGCCGTTTTTAAACCCAAAATAAGACATCCCCCCCTTTTACATATGGTGTTTGAAGACCCCAAAAACCCCATTTTTAATCCCAAAAAAGCCCCAAAATCTCCATTTTTAAGCCCCAAATCCACTGCCCCCCTATACTATATATAACCCCTTTTGAAGCACAAAAAAAAACCCAAAAACCCCGTTTTTAAGCCCAAAATATAACCTCAGCCCTCATCATGTTGTACCTCTTGTACCCTACAAAAAACCTCAAAAAAAACACCCAAAATAACCCAAAATGGCGGTTTTTAAGCCCAAAATCCACCCTCCCTCCCCCCCCCTATATTATATACCCCCGTTTGAAGCACAAAAAAGACCCAAAAATGCCGTTTTTAAGCCCAAAATCCATCCTCCTCCCCGCCCCCCATATTACGTAGGGTGTTTGAAGACCCCCAAACCCCATTTTTTTAGCCCAAAATGTCCAGAAATCCCTGTTTTTAAGCCCAAAATCCACTCTCCCCCCCCCCAATATTATATACCCCCTCTTGAAGCACAAAAAAGACCCAAAAATGTCGTTTTTAAGCCCAAACTCCACACTCCCCCCCATATTAAATACTATAATGGAAGGCCCCCCCAAAAAACATTTTTGAGCCAAAAAAAGCCCCCTAAACTCCATTTTTCAGCTCAAAATCCACCCCATATTTTATATTATATTTAAAGACCACAAGATGATGCAAAATCGCCTTTTTTCAGCCCAAAAATACCGTGTTTGAAGACCCTGATGAGGAGGGACTTGTCGACCTCCGTGTCATACCAGGACATGGGGGCTCCAGTTGATCCAGCAACGGGAACGAGATGGACATGGCGCTGTGGGGCACAATATGGGGCACAATGTGGGGCACAGTGTGGGGCAGGGGGGAATCTATGGGGCTGGAAGGGCTTAATATGGGAATCTATGGGGCTGGAGGACCTGAATATGGGGCTAAAGGGGCTCAATGTGGGGCGGGGGGGGGGATCTATGGAGCTGGAGGACCTTGATATGGGAATCTATGGGGCTGGAGGAGCTTAATATGGGAATCTATGGGGCTGGAGGAGCTTCTTGTGGGGCTGGAGGAGCTTCATGTGGGGATGGAGGGACTTAATGTGGGGCAGAGGGGGGATCGATGGGGCTGGAGGACCCCAGTATGGGGCTGAAGAACCAGAGGGTGGGAATCTATGGGGCTGGAGGGCCTTAATATGGGGCTGGAGGACCTCAATATGGGGCTGGAGGACATTAATATGGAGCTGGAAGACCAGAGGAATCTATGGGGCTGGAGGACCAGCGCGTGGGAATCTATGGGGCTTGAGGACCTTCATATGGGGATCTATGAAGCTGGAGGGACTTAATACTGGGATCTATGGGGCTGGAGGGGATTAATGTGGGGCTGGAGGGGGTTAATATGGTGCTGGAGGAGCTTAATGTGGGGCGGGGGGGGGGGGGAATCTATGGGGCTAGAGGACCCTAATATGGGGATCTATGGGGCTGGAGGGGATTAATATGGGAATCTATGGGGCTGGAGGACCTTAATATGGGGCTGAGGTGGGAATCTATGGGGCTGGAGGGGGTTAATGTGGGGTTGGAGGACCTCAATATGGTGCTGGAGGACCAGAGGGTGCGAATCTATGGGGCTGGAGGACCTTAATATGGGGCTGGATGGGCTTAATGTGGGGCAGGGGGGGAATCTATGGGGTGGAGGGGCTCTATATGGGGCTGGAGGGTCTTAATGTGGGGCTGGAGGACCTTAATATGGGGCTAAAGGGGCTTAATATGGGAATCTATGGGGCTGGAGGGGCTTCATGTGGGGCTGGGGTGGGAATCTATGGGGGGCTTCAGTTGATCCAGCAACGGGAATGAGATGGACACGGTGCTGTGAGGCACAGTGTGGGGCAGAGGGATCTATGTGGCTGGAGTGGGGATCTATGGGGCTGGAGGGGCTTAATGTGGGGCTGGAGGACCCTAATATGAGAATCTATGGGGCTGGAGGACCTCGCTATGGGGCTGCAGGAACCTAATATGGGAATCTATGGGGCTGGAGGACCTCGCTATGGGGCTGCAGGAACCTAATATGGGAATCTATGGGGCTGGAGGATTTTGCTATGGGGCAGGAGGACCTCAATATGAGGCTGGTGGACATTAATATGGGGCTGGGGATCCCAGATGACTCAGATATGGGGCTGGAGGACCCTAATATGGCAATCTATGGGGCTGAAGGACCTCGCTATGGGGCTGGAGGACCTAGTTGTGGGGCAGGAGGACTCAGCTGGCCATGGCTCCAGCCAGCACCTTGTTGGCCTGGTCCCCGATCACCTCCTGCCTCAGGTAATACAATATACGGACCCGGAGCAGAACCCTATGGGACCCATAAGTTGTGGGGCAGGAATGGATGGGGCCTCATAGGAAACCCCATAAGTTGTGGGTGAGAAATGAGGGACCCTATAGGAAACCACATAAGTTGGGCCCCATAAGTTATGGGTCAGAAAGGAAGGGACCCCATGGGAAACCCCATAAGTTGGGCCCCATAAGTTATGGGTCAGAAATGAGGGACCCCATAGGAAACCCCATAATTTGGGTCCCATGATTTGTGGGTCAGAAATGAAGGGACCCCATAGGAAACCCCATAAGTTGGGCCCCATAAGTAACCCCACAAGTTATGGGTCAGAAATGAGGGGACCCCATAGGAAACACCATAAGTTGGGAGTCAGAAATGAGAGACCCCATAGGAAACCCCATAAGTTGGGGGTCAGAAAGGAAGGGACCCTATAGGAAACCCCATAAGTTGGGCCCCATAAGTAACCCCATAAGTTGGGCCCCATAAGTTATGGGTCAGAAATGAGGGGACCTCATAGGAAACCCCATAAGTTGGGCCCCATAAGTAACCCCATAAGTTGGACCCCATAAGTTGGGGGTCAGAAAGGAAGGGATGCCATAGGAAACCCCATAAGTTATGGGTCACTTATGGGGCAATTTGGGACCCACTTATGGGGCAATTTGTCACTTATGGGGCGATTCTGACCCACTCATGGGGCTGGAGGTCACTTATGGGGCGCTGTGTGCCCCCCAGACTCACTTATGGGGCCCATTGGGACCCTCAGAACTCACTTATGGGGCAATCTGTGATCCCCATAAACCTACTTATGGGGCAATTTGGAACCCCAAAGACCTCAAACTTAAGAAATGGGGTTTATGGGGGGATTTGGGACCCACTTATGGGGCTGGAGGTTGCTTATGAGGCTGGGCGCCAGCCAACTCACTTATGGGGCAATTTTGAACCCACTTATGGGGCGATTTGTCAATTATGGGGCAATTTGGGACCCCCAAATTCAATTATGGGGCGATTTGGGACCCACTTATGGGGTGATTTGTCACTTATGGGGAGATTTGGGACCCACTTATGGGGCTGGAGGTCACTTATGGGGCAATTTGGGACCCCCAAACTCACTTATGGGGTGATTCTGACCCACTTATGGGGCCATTTGGGACCCCAAAGACCCCAAACCTTAAGAAATGGGGTTTATGGGGCGATTTGGGACCCACTTATGGGGTGATTTTGACCCACTTATGGGGTTGTTGGTCACTTATGGGGCGATTTGGGATCCCAACCCATAAGAAATGGGGTTTATGGGGGGATTTGGGACCCCCAGAACTCACTTATGGGGCTGGAGGTCACTTATGGGGCGCCCTGTACCCCCCCAACTCACTTATGGGGTGATTTGTGCCCCCCAAACTCACTTATGGGACTTATTAGGACCCCCAGAACTCACTTATGGGGCAATCTGTGCCCCCCAAACTCACTTATGGGGCGATTCTGACCCACTTATGGGGTGATTTGGGACCCACTTATGGGGCTGGAGGTCACTCATGGGGTGATTTGGGACCCCAACCCATAAGAAATGGGGTTTATGGGGGATACTAACCCACTTATGAGGCGATTTTGCCCCACTTATGGGGCTGGATGTGACTTAAGGGGTGCTGTGTGCCCCCCAACTCACTTATGGGGCTATTTGGGACCCCAACCCATAAGAAATGGTGTCTATGGGGGGATTTGGGACCCCCAAACCCACTTATGGGGCAATTTGGGACCTACTTTTGGGGCGATTTGGGATCCCAAAGACCCCAACCCATAAGAAATGGGGTCTATGGGGGGTTATGGGACCCACTTATGGGGCTGGAGGTCACTTACGGGGTAATTTGGGACCCAAACCCATAAGAAATGGGGTTTATGGGGGGATTTGTGCCCCACTTATGGGGCTGGAGGTGACTTATGAGGCACTGTGTGACCCCCAACTCACTTATGGGGCAATATGAGACCGACTTATGGGGCGATTTCGGACCCCCAAGCCCCCCAGTTCACTCTTATGGGGCGATTTGGGCCCCCCAAACTTACTTATGGGGCAATATGAGACCTTCCGACCTCCTAGAACTCACTTATGGGGCAATATGGGACCCCCAGACTCACTTATGGGACACATTAGGATTCCCAGACTCACTTATGGGGCTCCATCAGGAGAGGGGTGGTCAGCAGGGATAGGGAGGTGATCGTCCCTCTCTACTCGGCTCTTGTGAGGCCCCATCTGGAGTACTGTGTCCAGGTGTGGAGCCCTCAGTACAAAAAAGATATGGAGATTTTGGAAAGGGTCCAGAGGAGGGCCACGAAGATGATCAGGGGGCTGGAGCACCTCCCCTATGAGGACAGGCTGAGGGAGTTGGGTTTGTTCAGCCTGGAGAAGAGAAGGTTGCGGGGTGACCTCATTGCAGCCTTTCAGTACCTGAAGGGAACTTACTCCCAGGAGGGGAGTAAACTCTTCGAAAGGGCTGATAATAGCAGGACATGGGGAAATGGTTTTAAGTTAAAAGAGGGAAGATTTAGGTTGGATGTTAGGGGGAAGTTCTTTACTAGGAGAGTGGTTAGGTCCTGGAACAGGCTGCCCAGGGAGGTTGTGGATACCCCGTCCTTGGAGGTGTTCAAGACCAGGTTGGACAAGGCTCTGGGCAACCTGATCTAGTAAATGTGTATGTTTGGTGGCCCTGCCAGGCAGGGGGGTTGGAACTGCATGATCCTTGAGGTCCCTTCCAACCCGGGTCATTCTGTGATTCTGTGTGATTCTGTGATCTGGGACCCACTTATGGGGCTGGAATTCATTTATGGGGTGATTCTGACCCACTGATGGGGTGATTTGGGACCCTCTTATGGGGTGATGTGTCACTTACGGGTTGATTTTGACCCACTTATGGGGCTGGAGGTCACTTATGGTGCAATCTGTGCCCCTCTGACCTCCCAGAACTCACTTATGTGGTGTTTTGGGACCCCTAAACACACTCATGGGGCAATTTGGGACCCAGTTTGGGGCGATTTGTCACTTATGGGGCAATTTGGGACTCCCAACTCACTTATGGGGGGACATGACACTTATGGGACAATCTGGAACCCACTTATGGGGTTTCAGACCCCCTAAACTCACTTATGGGGCAATTTGGGACCCACTTATGGGGCTGGAGGTCACTTATGGGGCGATCTGTGTCCCCCAACTCACTTATGGGGGGATTTGGGACCCCCTAAACTCACTTATGGGGCAATCTGTGCCCCCCAAACTCACTTATGGGGCAATCTGTGCCCCCCAACTCACTTATGGGACCCATTAGGACCCCCAAGCCCATTTATGGGGTCATTTGGGACCCTCTTATGGGGCTGGATGTCACTTATGAGGCCGTGCCCACCAACTCACTTGTTGCTCTGATGTTTGAGGTGTTTCTTGTAGGTCTCGTCCTGGAACAAGCTTTCCTGGTTGTACTTGTGGCTCCAGTCGTTTCTATGGAGCTCGAAGCCGCCGTGGGGCTTCACCTTCTTCACTTTGCGACCCCGAGAAATGGGGACAGAAAGGCCTGAAATGGGTTAAAGGAAAGAAAACTTATTATTATGGTTACTTATGGGGCTGGGGATGCACTTATGGGTCACACTTATGGGGCTGGGGACATCTTGAAGTCTTTAGGCTCTGAGTTACGAAGCCAGGGTCACAGTTATGGGGCTGGGGTCCCAATTGGCCCCTATGGGGTCACACATATGTGATTTTGGGTCACACTTATGGGGCTGGGGATGCAGTTATGGGTCCAACTTATGGGTCCAGTGACCCACTTATGGGTCTAGGGACCCACTTATTGGGCTGGGGACCCACTTATGGGTCTGGATCCTCACTTATGGGACCCACTTATGGGTCTGTGTTCCCACTTATGGGTCTGGGTTCCCCATTGGCCCATATGGGGTCACACTTATGGGTCGCACTTACCTTGCTGATTGCTGGCCTTCCCGTTTTCATTGGGATGAATGAGGTCCCAAATAAATGTCTTGATGGACTCATCACCCCGATAATGGAGCAGGCAATAGAGCAGGATGGCCCTAGAGATGGTGACTTGCGGAATCAAACTCCATAACCACGAAGTAGTTATAAAGCAGGTATGTTTAATGAGTGATGCTCACACACCCTGGTGCAAGGGGGAGAGCTCCACCTCTCTTGCACACCGTCAGGAGAAAGCGTGCCACAGATGTAGGCTGAACTAATACATCATCAGTAGTTGGCAGGAATTTGGATACATATTCATTACATTCCTGAGACCCCATTAGCATGCAGTCCCTCCCCCCTTGCGCATGCGTAGTGAGTTGTGGGGGTGGTCCTGGGATGAAGGCTCATCATCTTCCTCACCGTAAACTTTCAACCCTTTGGGAGGGGCACCCCCCAACCTGGTTCCAGTTGCTCTGTGGACATCTAATCACCACACTGTTCTGGGGCTTTTCCACCTTCTCTTCATGGCCTTCATCCCCTTGTTTTCTCAAACTAAGTGTCTGCAATTCCCCCTCTCTCTGACCCCCTTAACATAAACTATCTATCTGTAACTACCCTTTGCCTTAGTGAGGCCCCGTTTCCCTTTCTGTAGCAAAGTGTTCTCTTTTCATCTACTATGGGGTCCCTTTTCACTATTCACTGACACTTCATGATGGATGGGCAAGGAAGATGAGGAAAGGCTGCTGCCCTCTGTGAGAGTGCAAAGAGCTCTGCCTGGGGATGGCAGAGGAGCCAGCTGAGATCTGATGGAAAAGGCACAAAGAGGAGAGCGGCAGATTCTGTTTCTTGCTTCCTGATCAGGAAGAACAAGAGAAGGGGGACAGGCAGGAATCTGAGTTACAGCTGGGATGGAATTGTTTTCTTCAGACTGTCTGCTATGGTGCAGTGTTTTGGTTCTAGGAGAAAACCATTGATAACACTGTGATGTTTACAGCTGCTGCTATGCATTGTTGTAAGGAGCCAAGGCCATGGTCAGTGAAGGGCACATGGAGCTGGGAGGGAACAGAGTGAGGACAGCTGACTGAAAGTGGCCAAAGGGACGTTCTCTATCAACTGACATCAAGCAGAAATTGTATTGAAAGGGGTGGGAGTTCATCTCAGTCTCTTCACTGCCCAGGGCCCAGCTGAGCATCAGTCTGGTGGTGCTGAGCAAGTGCTTGTGCATCAGTTGTTACATACGATTCCGTATCAACAGATATATAGTGATAACTATTACTCCTCTCCTTTTATCTCTCTTAGTAAATTGCTTTGTTACAACCCACAAGTTGTATTTTTTTTCCCAATTCTCTTCCCCATCCCACTGGGAATGGTCAGTGCACAAAGCACTGTGTGGTGCTGAGCCACATGTTGGGTTCAACAACCACCATCATTTTGGTGCCTGATGTGAGGCTCCAAGAGTTGAGATAACAGCACATCTGTCCATAGTGAGATAACTCAGGGCTTTGTGGGAGTTGGAAAAGTACAAGCCATGATGCTAATTGATTCCCTATTTGTGGAGCTTGTTGAGTCTTCTCATGATGCTGCATTGCACAGCTCCTTACTTGGTGCTTGGATGCTGGATTGTGGTATTTATTTTGCTATGCTGTTTGACCTCAATTAGTACCATGATAAAATTGGCAGCTGACAAAGTGAAGTTTTGTGCACATTCAGCTCTGTGGTCATCTTTGGGTTTTGGAAGTAATATTGTTGGTATGATTAGGAATTACACATTTTACATTGTCTTCTCTGGGAGCCCAGGGGTGTTCAAGGAGTGACTGGATGTTGTGTTGAGGGACATGGCTTAGTGGGAGCTATTGGTAATAGGTGAACGGTTGGACTGGATGATCTTTTAGGCCTTTTCCAACACTGGTGATTCTATGAATCTATGATTGAGGTTAAACAATTATTCAGGAATATCACTGAGAGATCTGCCCCAAGGTGAGAAGGCTCTGCATGGCAGGGGGTGTGGGATGGTCTGGGCAGCTGCCTGGAGCGGTGGGCACCCCCAGGGCTTAGGAACTTCATCTCCGAGCAACTGCAGGATCCTGAGAAACTGGTAGAATATTGGGGGCAGGTCTGCTGTGGCTCTGGTAATCCCCAAGAAACACACATGACTGCAGTGTGCCAGATCCAGAGAGCTGGAAATGCTGACAGTGCTGCAGCCTCTGCAACTCCTGGCACAGACCCTGCAGCAGCTCCAAGGTTTTGCTACATGTCCTGCAGTTGCTCCAAGCTCTGGAAAGATCCCACTGTCACTCCACCCCTCATAATGAGCTCTGCAGTCACTCCTGCAACAGGTCCTGTAGCTGTTCCAAGAATGGTAATAAGAAAATGCAACAAATTACTCCCAAGGGAGGGAAGTACAGCCCTGCGGTGGCTGCAACCCCTCCAATGAGCACAGTGGCTGCTCCAACTCAGTCACATGTCCTGTGGTGATTCCAGCTCTGGCAATGAACTCTGAGGTCATTCAACTCCTGCAACAGCCCGACAGCCACTTCAGCTCCTACAGTGAACCCTGTGGCTGTTAAAACCCCTGCAACTAGTCCTGGACTTGCAAACAGATATGCATATGTATTAGTATCTGTGCATATATGATTGCAACTGCAAATGTTGTATATGTGTGAAAATATACTAAATATATTATATATGTATAAAAACATTTGTCATAATTATTATCCTTTACTTTTTCTTATTGTCTCAACCCATAAAATTTAAACCACAGCACTTCCCCGAGACTCATTATGGATTTCCTTGGGACTATTCAGTCTGATCTGGTCACACACACTGAAGAGCACCGGAAGATCTCGAGGTTTTCTCAGGAGCAGCTCCTGAGGTATATTCCTTACACCAGCTTTAGAAGAGGCCTCCCTCCAATTCTCTGGTCCTGCTCTAAAGGGGACCTCTCATTATGGCAGTGCCAGCCAGGAGACCAGCTCTGACACAGCCGTTCGTATTGCCGGCTATTAACTGCAGCCCTGGGCTGCTGCTGTAGAGGCAACAGGACTGTCATGAGACACTCAAGACCTTCAGGACTGCACAAATGAGAGGACTTGAGAGCACTGTGGTGGTGTAAGGAGATCAGAAATGAAAAGAGCACGTTGAGCTGCTGTCTGTGGCTGTACCTCCCCAAACCCAGACAAAGTCGGAAAAAAGAAAAGCTAAGTAAAAGTCTATTTTGAAACATTTTTAGGTATCTTTTAACATATTCGGGGAATCTGGATACATGTTTACATGAGCTCTTGGAGTGAAAAAATGGAAATTAGGTAGGAAAAAAGTGTAATACATTTTTATTTATAAGTTTAATTATATATATATATATGCACGTGCTATATCTCACATAATCAAACAATCAAAGATGCATAAAAGATGAAGAACCATCACTGGGAATTCTATGAGGAAGCTGTGCATTTTATGGAAGCTGGAATAGTGCATATTGCAACACCTTCCTGAGAGCGTGCTTGATCTCCCTGTTCCTCATGCTGTAGATAATAGGGTTCAGTGTTGGAGGAACCACTGAGTACAGAAGAGCCACTGTCAGATCCAGGAGTGGGGAGGAAATGGACGGGGGCTTCAGGTGGGCAAAAATGCCAGTGATGACAAATAGGGAGACCACGGCCAGGTGAGGGAAGCACGTGGAGAAGGCTTTGTGCTGCCCCTGCCCAGAGGGCATCCTCAGCACAGCCATGAAGATCTGCACATAGGACACCACTATGAAAACAAAGCAACCAAAGCCTAAACTCACACCAAAAAAGAGAAACACAACTTCCCGGAGATTTGATTCTGAGCAGGAGAGCTTGAGGATCTGGGGGATTTCACAGAAAAACTGGTTGACAACATTGCCTTGGCAGAGAGACAGTGAAAACGTACTGGCAGTGTGCAGCAGGGAATAGAGAACCCCAGTGCCCCAGGCAGCTGCTGCCATGGTGGCACAAGCTCTGCTGTCCATCAAGGTCCCGTAGTGCAGGGGCTTGCAGATGGCAACGTAGCGGTCATAGGACATGATGGTGAGAAGGGACAACTCTGCTGAGATGAAGAAAATAAAGAAAAAGATCTGTGCAGCACATCCTGCGTAGGAGATGGCCCTGGTGTCCCAGAGGGCGTTGGCCATGGCTTTGGGGAGAGTGGTGGAGATGCAGCCCAGGTCAAGGAGGGCCAGGTTGAGGAGGAAGAAGTACATGGGGGTGTGCAGGCGGCGGTCGCAGGCTACGGCTGTGCTGATGAGGCCGTTGCCCAGGAGGGCAGCCAGGTAGATGCCCAGGAAGATCCAGAAGTGCAGGAGCTGCAGCTGCTGCGTGTCTGCCAACGGCAGCAGGAGGAACTCACTGATGGAGCTGCTGTTGGACATCTGTTGTTGTTAAGCTTCGAGTCCTGTTCAGAGTGCAGAAGATAATGACAAGTCCAGACCATTCTCAGACACACTCCTCCTGCTATACTATGAAATGTTTTTATTCTCTTACAACAGTGTACATTTAGCACTATTACATGCATTTAATTTCATGTATTTCAGCATTCCTTAAGCAGAAGAAGCATATGGAGCTCTGACCTTCCTCTTATTTTCTTATCCCTTCTCCCTGGATATTTTCATCTGTTTCATGTCTCATATCTTTACCCCAAGTGCTCTTAGAGCCCCCTACCCCAGCTTCTGTGGCATTAAGTTTCAGATAGAAAATGCTGCCTGTTTGTAGGATAAGTGAATTATTCATGCCTACAGAAAATGATGATAATTCTATCCTTCGAGAAAGGGGAGAATGAAAGCACATCATGTGTGACTGTTCACAAAACAAGCAATTGATTGACGAAAAATTCTCAGAACTCTTATTGCCCTTTTTAGATTTCTGACTCCAAACCTCTTTGCCTCAGAACACGAAATGGAAACCCCCTGCCTTGACTCTCCTCTTGCAAAGGGCCTTCACAAACATACTGTTGTGCAGTGGAGCTGTGATCCCCCTGCCCCAGGCAGCAGCTGTGGCAGCACAAGGCCTGCTGGGGGGCTCATTCCCCCCACACGTCTTCAAGCAGCGCCCTGGGCAGCTCCCCAGGCAGGCTGAGTGCTGAGCCTGGCAGGCGGCTGATTCCCATACCCGGCACACAGCCCCTGGGGCACAGCAGGGACCCTGCTCTGCAGGACAGCCCTGGACACCCGCCTGCAGCCCTGGCTGCACAGCCTGCAGCCGTGCTGGGACACGCAGCCGCCAGGGCTGTGCTCTGACATGGCAGCACGGAAGCCCTCAGCTGGAGCAGAAGGCTTTTTCCACAGTAAATGAATATGGAGTGACTGCAGTCAATTCTGCTATTGGATGTCCCGCATTTTGTTAACCCTCTATGAAATGTAGCTGCATGGTCTGCAGTGAAACTTACCTTGTCATAGTCTATGAGCAATGCTCCTGCAGTGAGCTCACAGCCTGCTCACACCACACACATCCTATAAGCTCTCTCCAATTTCTCTCTTCTTTTTCTGTCACCTGTAGACTGTGCTGTGCACAAGAGCTGCTCCTGGGAACAGCTGTCTCTCTACATCTCTGCCCTCGTTTATGAGCTCCCTGTGTCCCAGGAGCCTGGCCCAGCTCAGCAGCAGGGAATGTCAGTTTTATCCTTCCCACTCATGTCCCCTGTGGTGTCCCTGGGTCCTCATGGCCATCAGCTCCTGAAAGACAACAATATCATAACTGTTCTTTGAAATCTGCTGAGTTATCCACCAGCCCTTTCCTGACATCTACTGAGTCCTACTTGAGAATGTTTGATAAAATAAAAAGGGCAACCAGACAAGGACAAGGAGGCTTGAGACAACTTCCCTGTGCAGGGCAGTGATCCAGAGGAGGCAGTGCAGGTGCCTCATCCCCAGATGGAAGCCCTGGGGCTGAAATGGGATTCAGCTCCCCACAGACCCACAGGAGCTGGGATTCCTCTGGTTCTGCTCAGATGTGCACAAGGAGTTGTACAGTGATCCTTTAGTATCTTCTTTAAACCCAACTATAAATAAACAGATAATAAATGTCTGTTAAATTCTTCCTCCTTATGGTCTCTCCAAATACCTCTCCATTTTGCTGAACAAGTTCTGAAAATCTGAAGAAGAGAACAGGAAGGCACAAGAGACTTATTACGTTATAATGGGCCCCAGGGCGCATTTGATGATGAATCGATCAATCTCCAGTGCAGAGAGAAGTTTGCACAAAGTACTCAGCAAGACAAAGTCAGAAGTAAGAGTGAAGTTTCTTGGAGTATTAATGAGCCCACTGAGAGCCATTACCAAGCAATCTTCCCAAGAAACTTGTTAGAGAAGATAACTGGAAGATATGACAACAGGCAGTGAAAGGCACTGGCATGGAGGCTCTGATGCTGAGAAACCACACCTTTTTATTATGAAGCAGAAAGGCCAAGCCCTGATCCCCAGGTCCTTGGCAGGGAAGACCTCGTGCTGACACTGTTTCTTTCCTGAAACAGTGAGTTGGAAGTTTGTATGATGTTAAATGAAAGACATGGGGGCAGAAGATCCCAGACTCTGCGTGGGGTGCAAGGATGCTGTGAGGTTCATGTCCCATATGTGCCATGTGTTTCATCGCAGGATGTGGGTTGTGATAAAGACTCAGTTTGAACAAGCAGTCAGTTCCAATGAAACTCTGAACTTCAGATCTCTCAGTTCCAGTGTCCTCCTGTGCACACTCTCTGTTTGATGTCCTTTATGTTCTGCATTGCCCAGAAGTGCACCCAGTGCTCCAGGTGAGGCTGCAGCAGTGCAGAGCAGACAGGGACAATTCTTTCCATCACCCACCTAGAAAGAACTTGTTCCTGTGCTCCAGGAGACCGTTGGCCTTCCTGGCTGCCTGGGCGCCCTGCTGACTCACATTCAATGTGATGTTGACCAGGACCCCCAATCCTTTCCAGTCAGACTTCTCTCCAGTGTCCCATATCCAGTCAGTGTGTATGTTCTTGGTTGCCCCCACCCACGTGCACAATCAGGCACTTGTTCTTGTTGTGCTTTATGGACCAACTGGTACTCACTTCTCTCTGCAAGTCCTCTCCACCCTCGGTGGAGGCAACAACTCCTCCTAAACTGGTATCATCAGAAAACTTGCTCAGAACATCTTCTAGTCCTTGTCATGGTTTTGTCATCTTTGCTATTAGTATTCTGCATAATAACATCATGTGGAGCACAGAGAAGAAGAACTACACATCCCAGAGGACCTCACGGTCCGAGAGGGAAACACATCACGGAAGTGACACTATCTCTCTCTCTCTCCCTGCCTGGCAGCGAGTGGGAAACCTCTCTCTCTTTTATTTCACTTGATTGATTAGCCTCAATTTCAATTAGATTGTAATTAGTCAAATAAGTTTTCCTCCTTAGATCGTTGCCGCTTCTCTGTTTGTTTCCCTGAGCCCAGCTCCCATCTCTCTACCCCTTCCCATTTGTCAGGGGCCGGGGGCCCATGGGCCTACTGCCCCCCGTCACAGACAGAGACTGATCTAGACAACACCGTGACACCATGCAGTGTTCTCAAAGGTGATTCAGTGTCTCAAGAACTTTCCATTTGAGCATTTCCAAACCAGTTCAAATGCTGAGAGATAGAAATGCTGGTTTGGAAGTTCAAGAACTGTGGTGGTCTGCTGAACTTCTCACAAGGCAGTGTGTAGGATACCCCACAGTAAAAACCATCAGGGGGATAATCCCACAAAAACACACATCTCTTACCAACACTCAGACCATTTCCAACAGCCACGTTTTGGATGCTGCTTCTGGACTGATGTGACACCGAACAGCATCAGTGCCAAGGGCTTTACGAAGCATTTCTTTTCTGAGCACACCTAACAGATATCAGGTGGATCCCTTGGCTCATTTCCCAGTTGGCTGGCAATTTGGAAGCACCGTGGAGGAGTTCCAAGCAAATCATCACCAGCTTGACCAAAAGGGGTGACAGAAGGGCTCAGAAGGGATGGTGTCACTGTGCAAGGAGCACCAGAAAGACAGGATGAGCTGAAAACACCCTGAGCCCAATGGTGGAGTTGAGCAGATCCAAGGACTGATATCAATCACAACCCACAACCACAACAAACCAGCACATAATACTATGACACCAGAACATGTGACACAGAGGTATATTCAGGATTCCGGCACGGTCACATCTTCAGTTTTTCTGTCACAAAACACAAATGGGTAAACACAGCTCTCAGCCATTCTGTGTTCAGTCAAGGTCCCAAGGAGATCTTCTGTGAAATAGAACAAGACGCCAACTCGCCCTTTGGGTGCTTTGTTCTTATGGTCAAAATGAGGGAATAACCCAGCAAGTGTTAATTTTAGATTCCTTTTTGGGGTTGTCCTGAGCCTTCCAAGGGTATTTGTTAAGGGATTTCATTAAGGTTAAGGAAGCTGGCCTCAGGTTGGCTGGATCAATCCACACAGGCTGGCCAGGGAGAGAAGTGTTGCCCTGGCTTCTCGGCAACTGGATGGTGACTCACATGGACAAATGGCAAGGGTGGGACAGAAGGTGCTAAATCGAGGATCTTCTCCTTTTGTTGTAAGCTTTCTGATACATCCACTCTTCACTGCCCTCCCCCACCTCCTGCCCACTTTGGGCTGAAAGGGGACGAAGGCAGCAGCTTTCCTTGAGCTTTTTGAGCTTTTCTTCTGGCCACCAGTTAACTGATTACTCTAACCTGACCGTGGGTAATCCACCCGTCCAATCCCATGGAACGCCCTCTTGACTGCCCAGTGTCCAGACACAATTACGTTCACCTACCTGTTTATACTGCCAATGAGACCCCTCCAGCCCCACTGAGCTTTGGGCTGGGTGGCTCAGGGACAAGGCTGACTGCTGCAAGCCTCACTCCCCGTGGCTCAGATTTACTGGTGGAAGAAATCACCGGCCCATATTTTCACAGAGTGTAGCTTTGCTGAGGGTTTTCTTGATCATCATGGGACGTCACTGCTCATCGGGGCCTTCACTGGGCACCAGAGGGCAGCACTGGCAAGGAGGAGCCTTGTCCCTGCAGGGTTCGTCCCCAAGGACTCAGCGCAGGAGAAAGACTGGCAGCAGCCAAGAGACCCGGGGCAGTACGTGGGTCCCCTAGGCACAGAAGCCACAGCCCCTGTCCCACCTTAATGGTGACTCTGGTCCATCCATAGGGCACCCTGAGCCTGTCCCCTCCAGATCCGTTCCTCTGCACAGCCCCATAGAGCGCAAGGGAAGGGCTGGAGGTGACAGTGCCCAGGTCCTGCTGGAACAGGCCACGGAGAGTCCCCTCCATGCCATCAATTAATTCCCAGCCCCTGATGCCCGGTCCTCAGGGCTGCGGAGACACCCAGGGTCCCCCAAGTGCCCTGTGGTGCAAGGGCCTATTGTGAGTGCAAGAACAACATGGCCAAGCCACGGTCCTATAGCCTGCTGAGCCCCAACTGCCCCCCCACTGCCTCCTTCCCCTGACCATTGCACACCCATAGCAAGAGGGAGCCCAACAGAGGCTTTGGGGCCCTAAGGGTGTCCTCAAGGCTCAGGGAACTGAGAGAACAGCAACACATCCCAGCCCCAGTGTCTACGTGACCCTTCTCAGCCAGCCAGTTGTCAATAAATCTCTCCACACACAAGGTGTGTTTGTTGGCTGCCAGGTTCCTCCTCGCCCCATCTGGCTCAGCCTGGACTTCCTCTGAGTCTTCCCCTGCACACACAGCAGGAAACTCACCCCGTCTTTCCCTGCTGAGCAGCATTTGGGAGGGAGTGCGAGGGGAAGGAGAGGGCTGTGCAACCCCAAAGCTGTCCCGCTGCCCTGGCTTGTGCCTCTCAACAGCAGGAGGGGGCTCCTGAGCTCTGTCCCCACACAGGACCACCTCCAGCTCTTCCTCCAGCCAGCCATAATGTGTCTGCCCTTTCTACCTCCTTCACTCACAGGGGGTCTGGATTCCCACCTTCAGCTCCTTCATTATCCATCATCTCCAAGGAGATCAGGATGGAGGACAGGACCATGACCCTTTGCTGGCCCTTTTTCACCTGGCCAGCAACCTCACAGCTGTGCACCACCTCAAGTCCCTTATGGCAGGGAGTCCTTGCCAGATAGGAGGGGGGATTCAAGCTCTGCTGGCTTTGTGGATGGGGCAAAGAGGGCCACCATATCCCTTCTCAGAAGCAGACCTCCCCCTTGCAGGAGCCCATCCAAACACGGGGCCATTCTGGATGATGTCCCTTAGTGCCAGTTCTAGGTGGAACAGCAACCGTATCATCAACACCGTCCCTGGTATTTTCTCAGCCCACAGGAAGGTGGAGCCCCTGAAGTGCAGCCAGGTGGCTGCAGCCGGCTCTGTGAGCAGGCGGAGAGCACGGGCTTGTATCCAAAGCACCGTATCGCTGCTCTCCAGCTGCCTGCAGAATGGGGAGAACGTGGCCATGGTCCTAAAGGATGTTGGAGTACTCTTCACTCTTCACTGATGGGCTGACCTTCGAAATAAAGTTCTATTATGTCTTCATTGAGAAGCTGCCAGGGAAGAAGAACTTCAGGAGAGCCGTCCGCAAGGTGAGCCGTAGGTTTCTCAGTGGTCTGTGCAGTCCTGTCACACACAGCCCACACACAGCCCACCAGGACCTGGACAGCTGCTTGAGCCGTGCAGGTGCTGTGGTGCTGTCAGCTCTCCCTGCCTCGGGCTCCTTGTGTGCCCAGTGCCTCAGTCATAACCAAGACGTCCCACAACCTCCCTGTTACTCCCCTGCAGGCCCCTTGTTCCTGGACATGGGGGTGTCCCGTGCGACACCGGTGGCTTCCCTGGCATTCTCTGGCTGCCTTGTGGTCTTACACAAGTGAGTATTTTTCTGCTGCTTGATGCAGCTGCTCAGCTCTCATTCCATAGCACTCGTGTCCATCAGTTTCTTGCCCAGGATGTTGTGCCAGAGAATCACGGAATGATTGGAGCAGTAAGGAACCCCAAAAGGGCACCCAGTCCCACCGCCCTGCAGGGAACAGGGACACCTACCTTCAGATGAGGTTGCTCTGAGCCTGGTCCAGCCAGGCCTTGAATGCCTGTCTGGGCAACCAGCACCTCTCTGGGCAAGACATCCCAGTGCCTCACAACCCTCCAGCCAAATCCTTCTTCCTCTCATCCAAAGCCAGTCTTCCCTCTTTCCGCCTGAAACTGTTTCCCCTCCTCCAATCCCAAGTGACCCTGCTAATTGCTTTAGAAAGCCTTCATGCAGCACGAAAACATGCCAGTGAGCAAACACGCAGAGAGAGCAGCAAGGATTGCTGTTGCACTGCGTCACATTGCTCACTGCCATCTCCTCCCTAACAGGTTTCAAATGGAGTTGGTCCCCAAACTGCCGCCCCTGATACACCGCAAGTCCTCCGGGAGCTTCTCTAGGGCACAGAAGCCAATAAAAGTTGAGACTTTTCCACCTCATTCCAAGGGCAAGAAAGGTAAAGTGGCTTCCAGCTCCTTTCCACAGCACAGGCAACCAACTGGAGGTGGGCAGTCCCTTGCTGACCATCAGCCCAGGGCTCTGACTTGTGTCACAGAATCACAGAATCACAGAATCACAGAATGACCTGGGTTGGAAGGGACCTCAAGGATCATGTAGTTCCAACCCCCTGCCTAGCAGGGCCACCAAATATACACATTTACTAGATCAGGTTGCCCATGGCCCTGTTCAACCTGGCCTTGAACACCTCCAAGGACGGGGCATCCACAACCTCCCTGGGCAGCCTGTTCCAGGACCTAACCACTCTCCTAGTAAAGAACTTCCCCCTAACATCCAACCTAAATCTTCCCTCCCTAAACTTGGATCCATTTCCCCATGTCCTACTATTTTCAGTCCTTTTGCAGAGTTTACTCCCCTCCTGGGTGTAAGTTCCCTTCAGGTACTGAAAGGCTGCAATGAGGTCACCCCGCAGCCTTCTCTTCTCCAGGCTGAACAAGCCCAACTCCCTCAGCCTGTCCTCATAGGGGAAGTGCTCCAGCCCCCTGATCATCTTTGTGGCCCTCCTCTGGACCCTTTCCAAAATCTCCATGTCTTTCTTGTACTGAGGGCTCCACACCTGGACACACTACTCCAGATGAGGCCTCACAAGAGCCGAGTAGAGAGGGACAATCACCTCCCTATCCCTGCTGACCACCCCTCTCCTGATGGAGCCCAGGATCCCATTTGCTTTCTGAGCTGCCAGAGCGCACTGCTGGCTCATGTTGAGTCTCTTGTCCATCAGGACCCCCAGGTCCTTCTCAGCCGAGCTGCTCTCAAGGACCACTCCTCCCAGCCTGTACAGGTGCCTGGGGTTCTTCCGGCCCAAGTGCAAAACCTTGCACTTTTCTGTGTTAAACCTCATTAGGTTCACCCGAGCCCAGCTTTCCAGTCTGTCGAGGTCCCTCTGAATGGCATCCCTTCCTTCCACCGTATCAACTGCACCACTCAGCTTGGTGTCATCAGCAAACTTGCTGAGGATGCACTCAATTCCCTCATCAATGTCATTAATAAAGATGCTAAAGAGCACCAGACCCACGACAGACACTTGGGGGACACCGCTCGTTACGGGCCTCCACCTGGACATAGAGCCATTGACCACCACCTTCTGTCTGCGGCCTTTCAACCAATTGCTTATCCATCGAGTTGTCCACCCATCAAATCCACTTCCCTCCAATTTGGAGATGAGGATGTGGTGGGGGACCATGTTTTAGGAATTGGGGTTTGGCTTTGTGTCTATGTTGGTTTGGGTTTGGGGTACAGTTGGTTTTAAGTTTGGTGTTTGGGATTGTGTCTCTGTTGGGTTTAGATTTGGCGTAGGATTGGTTTTAGGATTGGGGTTTAGGTTTTTGCACTTGAGTCAGTAGCCTGCAATATGAACGGCTGTGTCAGAGCTGGTCTCTTTGCTGGCACTGTCAAAATCCTCTGGAGCTATTGGAACTAGCTCTCGATCTCCAGGACAAAAAGAAGTGAGAGCGAGTCTGAGGGACTACTGGAAAGTGCCCTCCCTTCTCTCCTCCGTAGCCAGACTCCCTGAGGAGTCAAAGTAAAGGGTGTAATTACTAACATTATCGACAGTGTTACTTCCAAAACTCAAAGGTGACCTCAGAGATGAATGTGTACATTCATCTTCATTTTGACAGCCGCTAGTTTTATCATGATACAAACCAAAGTAAAACAGCATAGCAAAATAAATATCCTAATCCAGCCCCCAGAGTTGGCAAATATCAAAGCAGGGAAAACAAGCAGCAAGCAAGGAGTTGTGCAATGCCTGTGTAATGCCTGTGCAAGGCTGAACGAGCTCCACAAATAGGGAAACAATCAGCATCATAGCCAGCAATTCTCCAGCTCCCACAAAGCCTGGTGTTATCTCGCTCTGGACAGATGTGCTGCTGTCTCAACCTTTGGAGTCTCACATCGGGCACCAAAAAGATGATGGTGGATGAAGCAGCGAACAGAGCTTTGTGCACTGCCCCATTCCCAGTGGGATGGGGAAGGGTACTGGGGGAAAAAAAAGTACAACTCGTGAAATGATGCTTTACTAAGAGAGAGAAAAGGAGAAGTGTAATATTGTCATGGTTTAATAATTTTGTAATTTTGCTATCAGTATTCCACATCATAACATCATATAAAGCATGAATAATTTTACTGAATCTGCAACTTACAGAAGAAGACTACATCCCCCAGAGAGCAACACGATAGGTCACGGGACCTGGACTCTATATTAACTCCGTCGCAGACTAGACTGACGTCTTTCGAGTTCTGGCGTTCAGGGGAGTGTGTGGGAGCCTTCAGCCGTTCGCCTAGATTTCACAGTAGGCCTCTCGGTTACGGGACTCATTCTCTCTCCTATTTTGCTTGATTCATTAGCTCAATTTTCAATTATATTGTATTATATTGTGTTATCCTGTATTTCAATATAGTATTTAGTAAATAAGTGTGCCTCCTTAGATTGTTGCCGCTGTTTTCTTTTCCTAATTAACTTTTCCTTTCGGCCTAGGGTCCCTCCGGAGCCCACGGCCCCTGTCACAGACGCAGGTGGATTTTTCGTTCAAACCATGACAGATTTTGGTGGAGATGCTGGGGAAATTGAGTCGCTGTTTTTCTGTGTTTTCTCCTGTTGCTCTTTTAGCTTTTAACAGAGCTACAAGTTTTTTCCCTGTTAAAGAGCTATCTCGTGTTGGCGGTTTTGCACCTGTGAGCTTGACCTTGAAAGTCCAGGTGGACTGCCAGTACCCCGGTTTATTTTATAAACACTGCTGAGCTTTGCTTTTTTTACTTTTTTCCCTCTCTATTGAAAAAAAAAAAAACAACAACAAAAACAAAAAAAAAAAATGTTCCCTCTACTAAGTGTGCTTTATAAGGTACTGCATTTCATTAGTTCCTCTTTTACGATGCTCCAAACATATTGGACCATGTTTAAGCTAGCCTATTTTTCCTATGAAGTTATAGGAATGTATAATAGATTGAAAGCATGGTTAGCAACGCTAATTTGGTACTTGCATGCAGCTCCAGAGGGAGCAACTAATGCAACTAATGCAACCAATAGTACGGAAATGGTGGTTTTTGAGCGTGCTTTTCCTTTTTTCTTTGCATCCTTTAAGCAGTCTTTGAATGACTTGTTGTCCCAATGGACCACACTGTCAATTGTGTCAATCTCCCTGAACTTACTGTTGGTCATTGTAGTAATCTCACTCAGTATCTGGAATTATAACATCAGGAGGAAGTCTTCCCTAGAATCAGAGAATACTGAGTGGCAGGGAGTGTGGAGAAACTTTGGAGAGACTTTTAGAGGACAGACATCTTTAGTGTCATGGAGCTTTACTCCTGAACACTTAAAGAATCCTGAGAGTTTGACTGCGTATTTGAGACAGGAATGCTGTGGCTCAGGCAGATCTAAGGAGGCACAAATGACTTGGGGCCTAGCTAATGCTTATCGGGCCTTATTCAATACAATTCCTGAGAGGGAAGATTTTTGAGGTTGAGAGAGAGAGTCTCAGGGCCGAGAATGAGAGTATGCAATCCAAACTCGACACTCTCCAGTCCGAGCATAATGCCCTCCGGTCAGAGCACAGCGCCCTTCGGTCTGAGTGTAACATCCTCCGGTCAGAGAACAACGCCCTCCGGTCCAGCTACAACATTCTCCAGTCCAAGTACGACGCTGTCCAGTCTGAGCGCGGCACTCTCCAGCCCAAGCACGATGCCTTCCAACCCAAGTGCGACACCCTCCAGTCTGAGCACAACACTCTTCAGTCCGAACATAATGCCCTCCGGTCCGAGCACAACACCCTCCGGTCTGAGTACAACACTCTCCAGACTGAGCACAATGCCCTCCGGACTGAGCACAATGCCCTCCGGACTGAGCACAACACTCTCCAGACTGAGCACAATGCTCTCTGGTCCGGGTACAACATTCTTCAGGCCAAGTATGACACCCTCCAGTCTGAGCGCGGCACCCTCCAGCCAAAGCACGATGCCCTTCAACCCAATTGTGACACCCTCCCGACCGAGCACAACACTCTTCAGTCCGAGCATAATGCCCTCCGGTCCGAGCATAACGGTCTTCAGACTGAGCACAATGCCCTCCGGACCGAGCTCAACACTCTCCAGACTGAGCACAATGCCCTCCGGACCAGGTACAACACTCTCCAGACTGAGCATAACGCGCTCCGGACCGACCACGACACTCTCCAGACTGAGCACACTGCCCTCCAGGCCGAGCATAACATCCTCTGGTTCGGGTACAACACTCTCCAGTCCAACTACAACAGCCTCCAGACTGAGCTCGGTGCCGTCCAGTTCGAGCGGAACGCTCTCCGAGACCAGCTATGTGCCCTCCGGGGTGAGCTGAATGTATGTAACCAACTACCAGGGGCACATGTAGTCCAATTTGACCAGCCATTGGGGGCACATGTAGTCCAATTTGGCCAGCCACTGGGGGCGCATGTAGTCCAATTTGACCAGCCACCAGGGGCACATGTAGTTCAATCTGACCAGCCACCAGGGACACATGTAGTCCAATTGGACCAACTATCAGGGACACCAGATACAATGTTGGTTGCCCCTGTAAGAGGGCGAAAGACAAAACGAGTTTCAACTCAGTTAGAGAAAATGCAGAAGGAGTAGGAAGAGCGGAGGGAGTTAGTAGAGCAGGATTCAGGAGAGCAGGGGGACTCAGGAGAGCAGGGGGACTCAGGAGAGCAGGGGGAGTCAGAAGACCAGAGGAAGTTGGAGGAGCAGAGGATGTTAGAAGGGTACAAGAAGATGTTAGAGGAGCAGAAGAAGTTAGAGGAGCAGAGGAAGTTTGGAGAGAGGAAAAAGAAGGAGGGTTACCTGGAGGAAATAACACAAGCGTCAGGGTCAGGGTCAGAGTCAGAAGAGGAGCCAAAAGCCAGATTTTCTTTACGAGAATTTCTCGAGTCCAAACTTATAGATGGGGCAGCCTCATCGACACAGCTGCCACCATCAGCACCCGGGACTCTTGATAGAGCAAAAGATGAGCAAAGTATTACGACCATTATTGATCGATCTTTTAAAATGAGTGAAATTCGAGACCTAAGAATGGATTTCACGCGTCATCCAAAAGAACATATGGTCACTTGGTTACTTCGCTGCTGGGACAATGGTGCCAATAGTGCGTGGCTCGATTGCAGTGAAGCTCACCAACTGGGTAGCATTTCCAAGGACTCACGTGTGGACAGAGGTATTGGCACATGCCAAAATCGGTCCTACACCCTCTGGAAGCGGATGTTGATAGCGGTAAGAGATAGATTCCCCTTCAAATGGGACTTGGAGCCTGAGAGAAAGAAATGGATGATATAGAGAAAGGTATCCAATTTTTGAGAGAAAATGCTCTGGTGGAAATGCTATACAGCCCCCACTTCAATCGTAACGATCCAAACCAATTACATGATCCTGAAGCAGTCCACGTTACACGACAAATGTGGCGTGACTTTACAAAAGCAGCTCCAGAAAAGCATGCCAGTGCACTTACATTAGTATATGGCAAAGGGGACAGGAAACCCTTTGTGAATGAACTAATTGGCAGGCTTCGGGAACTTGTATTATTTATAAGCGCTACAGAAGTTAATCTGTATACTTCAGCCATTGTCAAAATAGTGGAAAGATTAAACAAAATGGAGGGAACACAAAGTGATATTATTGACAAATTGGCTAATGTGCCTGATGTAGATGAATTCACGGTGGTACAAGATGATGGAGACCAGGATTTCCACGATCGCCTACTGAGAAAGCTAAACAACATGAGTTCCTCTCGACCTGTATCATCGAAAATCTCAACCATAAAAAAGAGACGTCCTCGTATTCAAGCAAATGACAACGATAAGACACCTCGTATTCAAGCAAATGACAACGATAAGACTACACGTCTTGCCTTGTTGTTTTTCCTCTGTAGTCATGGGGAGGACATGAAGAAGTGGTGTAATTCATCCTCTTCTGCACTTCAGGCATGAGTGAAAGAATTACAAGGTGAAACAACCACCAAGGTGAACTCTTCCAAGAAGGGGAAAGTTCCAGTTGCTGCAAGCTACCGAGGTAAACAATAGAGGGGCCCTGCCCCCAGCCAGGGGGGGGAAAGGGACAATAGAGTATATTGGACTGTGTGGATTAAGTGGCCTGGCACATCTCAACCACAGAAATATAAAGCCTTGGTGGACACTGGTGCACAATGCACCCTAATGCCATCAAGTCACCAAGGGACACAACCAATATATATCCATGGAGTGACTGGGGGTTCCCAAGAATTGACTATGTTGGAGGCCGAAATAAGCCTCACTGGTAAAAACTGGCAAAGGCACCCTATTGTGACTGGTCCAGAGGCTCCATGTATACTGGGAATCGATTACCTTAGGATGGGATATTTCAAGGATCCCAAGGGGTATCGATGGGCCTTTGGGATAGCTGCTGTAAACACAAACGGTGTTAAGCAGCTGTCAACTTTACCTGGTCTGTCAGATGATCCTTCTGCTGTGGGGTTGCTCCAGGTAAAAGACCAAGAGGTACCAATTGCCACCAAAGTGGTTCACAGACGGCAGTACCGCACCAATAGGGACTCATTGCTCCCCATTCACAAGCTAATTCGCCAATTAGAAAATCAGGGAGTGATTAGCAAAACGCACTCGCCTTTTAACAGCCCCATATGACCAGTGCGGAAAACCAGTGGGGAATGGAGGCTGACGGTAGATTACCGTGGCCTGAATGAAGTTACACCTCCATTAAGTGCTGCTGTACCAGACATGCTAGAACTCCAGTATGAACTGGAGTCAAAAGAAGCTAGGTGGTATGCCACCATTGACATTGCTAATACCTTCTTTTCCATCCCATTGGCTGCAAAATGTAGGCCACAGTTTGCTTTTACCTGGAGAGGTATTCAGTATACCTGGAACCGTTTACCTCAGGGGTGGAAGCACAGCCCAACAATTTGCCATGGATTGATCCAAGCTGTCTTGGAACAGGGTAATGCTCCTGAACACTTGCAGTATATTGATGACATTGTAGTGTGGGGCCATACAGCAGCAGAGGTTTTCAAGAAAGGGAATCAGATAATCCAAATTCTTTTGCAATCTGGTTTTGCCATTAAGCGCAGCAAGGTGAAGGGGCCTGCCCAGGAAATCCAGTTCCTAGGTATAAAATGGCAAGATGGATGTCGTCACATCCCAGCAGATGTGATTGACAAAATCACTGCTATGTCTCCGCCCACCGACAAGACAGAGACCCAATCTTTTCTGGGAGTAGTGGGCTTTTGGAGAATGCATGTCCCAAACTACAGCCACATAGTGAGACCCCTCTATCAAGTAACACGGAAGAAGAATAATTTCTCATGGGGTCCTGAGCAGCAGCAGGCTTTTGAGCAGATAAAACAAGAAATAGCCCGTGCCGTGGCCTTGGGGCCAGTACGGACGGGGCAGGATGTGAAGAACATCCTCTACACTGCTGCTGGAGAGAAAGGTCCCACCTGGAGTTTGTGGCAAAGAGCCTCAGGAGAGACCCGAGGTCGACCCCTAGGATTTTGGAGTCCAGCATATAAAGGGTCTGAGAAGGAGATCTTAGCCGTGTATGAGGGGGTTCGGGCTGCTTCTGAAGTAGTTGGGACAGAGGTTCAGCTTCTTCTAGCACCTCGCTTGCCAGTAATAAACTGGATGTATAAAGGACAGGTTCCCTCCACCCATCATGTTACTGATGCCAGTTGGAGTAAGTGGATTTCATTAATTACTGAACGAGCTCGAATGGGAAAACTCAGCCGTCCTGGAATTTTAGAAGTGATCATGGACTGGCCTGAGAGTAAAAAAATTGAAACAGCACCTACAGAAGAGGTATCACGTGCTAAAGAGGCACCACCATACAATGAGCTACCAGAAAATGAAAAGAAATTTGCCCTATTCACAGATGGATCATGTCGTATTGTAGGGAATCATCGCAGATGGAAAGCTGCTGTATGGAGCCCCACACGACAAGTTGCAGCGGCCACTGAAGGTAAAGGAGAATCAAGTCAATTTGCAGAGGTAAAGGCTGTTCAGCTAGCTTTAGATGTGGCTGAACGGGAGAGGTGGCCAATGCTTCATCTTTATACTGATTCATGGATGGTGGCAAATGCCTTATGGGGGTGGTTGCAACAGTGGGAAAATGATAATTGGCAACGAAAGGGTAAACCTGTTTGGGCTGCCGAACTGTGGAAAGACATTGCTGCCCGAATAAGGAACATTGTTGTAAAGGTGCGCCATGTAGATGCTCATGTACCTAAAAGTAAGGCTACTGAAGAACATAAAAATAACCATCAGGTTGATAGAGCTGCCAAAATTGAGGTGGCTCAAATAGACTTGGACTGGCAGAACAAAGGTGAATTATTCCTAGCTCGATGGGCCCACGAGACTTCAGGTCATCAAGGAAGGGATGCAACATATAAGTGGGCCAGAGACTGAGGGGTGGACTTAACTATGGACGCTATTGCTCAGGTTATTCATGATTGTGAAACATGCGCCATAATTAAACAAGCCAAGAGGATGAAACCTTTTTGGGGGGAAGGGCGATGGCAAAATTATAAGTATGGAGAGGCATGGCAGGTTGATTATATCACCTTGCCACGATCTCACAATGGTAAGCGTTATGTACTCACCATGGTGGAGGCAATCACTGGGTGGCTCAAAACATACGCAGTACCCCATGCTACCGCCCGAAACACCATATTAGGGTTGGAAAAGCAAATCCTGTGGCGGCATGGCACTCCGGAAAGAATTGAATCAGATAATGGGACCCATTTTAAAAATTCTCTTGTAACCACTTGGGCCAAAAATCATGGCATTGAGTGGATTTACCATATTCCCTATCATGCACCAGCTTCTGGTAAGATTGAACGATTCAATGGGTTGTTGAAAACTATGTTGAAAGCAATGGGTGGCGGAACATATAAAAATTGGGAGAACCATTTAGCAGAGGCCACCTGGTTGGTCAACACTCGAGGATCTAGTAATTGG
Organism: Coturnix japonica; assembly: GCF_054131305.1. Classification (NCBI taxonomy): domain Eukaryota; kingdom Metazoa; phylum Chordata; class Aves; order Galliformes; family Phasianidae; genus Coturnix; species Coturnix japonica. Next base: position 698,650 of record NC_140700.1, read on the forward strand.
TCCTAACCAATCCAGCTCCCTACGTACCGTGGAGGGAGATAAGGTTCCTGTAGTACACATAAAGAGTGTGTTGGGAAAAACAGTTTGGGTCCTTCCAGCGTCTGGAAAGGGCAAACCTCTCCGGGGTACTGTCTTTGCCCAGGGACCTGGGTGCACGTGGTGGGTGACGGACAAAAATGGGGATGTCCAATGTGTACCACAAGGGAATGTGATGTTGGGGGAGTGCAGCCAATGATTTTTCTGTAGATATATAGGTAGAGTCTCAGAAAATATTTCAATTAGGTACAGAATAGTTCAATTAGGTACAGGGCTTAAGATAGAGTGGGTTAATGTTATGGAAACACCTTTTTTTCTTTATACCTTAATTAGGCATTCTGTAAGCAATTTTTCCATGTGGACTCTATATCGTGCACTGGCCATGCATGTTTAGAGCACACATGGAAAGAAGTATAAGTCAAAAGAAAATCTGCTGTGGTGGCTGGGAAGGGATGAGTGCACCTTGATGTGGGGGATGCCCTACTAGCACTGCCTTTCTCCTCCACCGCTGACATGTTTTCCTTTTTTCCGGCAGTTTTGCCATTTTCTCAAAATTAACAAAATGGTAGGTTAGGTTATAGAGTTATGTTCTCAACTTAGGGATTTGTATGGAATAAATATAGATTATTGAGAAAATAAGGTTGCTGGGTTGCTAATTATTCACAACTATATGTATAAGTGTGTATGTATGTATAAACATAATGTAATGATGTAGAATAAGGGGTGGAAAAAAAAATCTGTCACGGTTTGAACGGAAAATCCACCTGCGTCCGTGTCAGGGGCCATGGGCCCCGGAGGGGCCCTAGGCCGAAAGGAAAAAATTAATTAGGAAAAGTAAACAGCGGCAACGATCTAAGGAGGCACACTTATTTACTAAATACTAAATCGAAATACAGGATAACACAATATAATACAATATAATTGAAAATTGAGCTAACGAATCAAGCAAAATAGTAGAGAGAATGAGTCCCGTAACCGAGAGGCCTACTGTGAAATCTAGGCGAACGGCTGAAGGCTCCCACACACTCCCCTGAACGCCAGAACTCGAAAGACGTCAGTCTGTTCTGCGACCAAGTTAATATAGAGTCCAGGTCCCGTGACCTATCGTGTTGTTCTCTGGGAGATGCAGTCTTTCTTCTGTAAGTTGCAGATTCAGTAAAATTTTATATGATGTTATGATGTGGAATACTGATAGCAAAATTACAAAATTATTAAACCATGACACATTTTTATCCTTTCCACTCATCTCCCCTGTGGTGTCCCTGCGTCATCATGGTCAACAGTTCCTGAAAGACAACAGCATCATGACTGTTCTTTGAAATCTGTTGAATTTAACACCAGATTTCAGGTGGTCAGTGACTAATTCATGACATGTGAAGAGGCCTCTCAGAGAGTGTTTGCTAAAACAAAAAGGAGCACACAGATAGGGACAGGATATCATAGAATCATATAATCAACAAGGTTGGAAAAGACCTAAAAGATCATCCAGTCCAACTATTCACCTATCATCAATAGCTCCCACTAATCCATGGCCCTCAACACAATGTCCAATGATTCCTGGAATACCTCCAGGGTCGGTGAATCCACCCCCACCCTGGGCTGTCCATTCCAGGTCCCAAAGTTCAGGACATGGCATCTGGTCTTGGTGAACCTCATCCCATTGGCTTCAGCCCAGATCTCCAGCCTGTCCAGATCCTTCAGTAGGTCCTTGCTAATGCCAGACAGGTCCACACTCCCAGCCAATTTGGTGAAATCAGCAAACCTACATAGGATGCACTCAGTGCCCTCATCCAGGTCATCAATAAAAATACTGAAGAGGAAAGGCCCCAGCACAGACCCCTGGGGAACACCAGGTAGGCACACGGGTGGGCGTCCAGATAAGTCGTGAATATCTCCAGAGATGGAGACATCACAACCCCCTTGGGCAGCCTGTTCCAGTGCTCCATCACCCTCACCATAAAGAAGTTCTTGCAAAAATTTGTGTGGAACTTCCTTTGCTCCAGTTTCTGTTCATTTCCCCTTCTCATGCTTCCACACACTGACATCAGGACACCCAGGTCCCTCTCTGCAGAGCTCCTCTCCAGCAGCTCATTCCCCAAACTGTCCTGGTGTGTGCAATTATTCCTTCCTAAGTGCAACACTCTACACTTGCTTTCATTAAACCTCATCTGGTTTCTTGCTGCCCAGCTATCCAGCCTGTCCAGGTCTCGCTGAATGGCAGCACAGCCTTCAGGCGTGTCAGCCAATCCTCCCAACATCCTATCATCAGCAAACTTGCTGAGGGTGGCCACTATCCCCTTGTCAAGGTCACTGATGATGAAGCTGAACAAGACCAGACTCAGCACCAACCCCTGGGGAACACCGCTACTTACAGGTCTCCAACTGGACTCTGCTTTGACAATGACAAACCTCTGTGCTCTGTCAGTCAGACAGTCCTCAACCCACCTCACTGTTCACTCATCTTTCCCACATTTCCTTATCTTTGTTATAAGGATATTGTGGGAGACAGTATCGAATGCCTTGCTGAAATCAAGGTAGACAACATCTACTGCTCTCCCCACATCCACCCAGCCAGCGACAATGTTATAGAAGGCTACCAGGTTGGTCACACATGACCTCCACTTGGTAAACCCATGCTGACAACTCCTGATAACCTCCTTTTCTTCCAACTGTCTGAAGATGGCATTCAGCACAAGCTGTTCCATCGCCATTCCAGGGACAGAGGTGAGGCTCCCTGGCCTGTAATTACCCAGATCTTCCTTCATGCACTTTTTTGAAGACAGGATTGACACTGGCTATCCTCCAGTCTTCAGGCACCTCCCCCATTCTCCAAGACCTCTCAAAGATGATAGAGAGTGGTTCTGCAGTCATCTCTGCCAGCTCCCTCAGCACGCGTGGATGCACCCCATCAGGTCCCTAGGCCACAACGATTTCTGAACATCGTTGTGGCCTAGGCGCTCATGGACCAACTCTACCTTGACTAAAGGCAAGTCCTCCATTCCCCAAATCCTCTCACTAAGCTCCAGGGTCTGGGATTCCTGAGGGAGAGCTTTTACACTGAAGACAGAAGCAAAGTAGGCCTTCAGTATCTCCACCTTCTCAACATCCCCCATTACCAGAGCAACCCCTCACTTAGTAGGGAACCACAGTCTCACTAGTCTTCATATTATTCTTAATGTAATTTCAAAAGTCTTTTATATTATCCTATTTAATGAGTGTCAACCCATTTATGTAATATTATGTTCTGCCTGTGAGGAAATGTGAGAGGGAGGAGGGCCAGTCAGGTCTGGTTCTCTGGAAAGGTGTTTATCACTGAAGAATACAAACTGTTAATGGAAAGATATATGGTATTAAGGGTGTTTATGGGAACTGAAGAACTGTATTGTTTGACAAACTGTTTTGATGGTATAAGAAAGCGTAATTGTTAATGGCATATGGAAGTGTTGTTGAGGGAATGTGGAAGTGTATCTGAGGGTAAAAATAGTGGAATAGTTTACAGAGGAAAAAGGGTTAAAGAGAAAGTGAGTTTATCTGCACTGACATGAGAGCAACCCCCCGCTCCATTCCCCAGCAAGCAGAGCAGAGCAAAGCCACTGACCCCATGTAGCATGTAGTGTTATTCTGCTTACCAAATGGATGAGCTCACTACAGAAGAGGCAAATCTTCTGCGTTGCTCCATCTTTGGCATACTCTGGAGTTCAAGGCATTTCAAAGCTATGGCACACCTACGTTCTTTCAATGATGACACCTTAGTATGCTCTGGGCTCTCATTTCAACTGCATCTAAGTAAGTTAAGAGTCATGACAGTTGACTGGAAGGCCAACGGTCCCCTGGAGTGCATCAAGAAAGTTATTGCCATCTGGGTGAGGGAAAGTGTCGTCCCTGTCTGCTCTGCATTGCTACAGCCTCACCTGGAGCACTGGGTGCTCTTCTGGGCACCGCAGAAGATAAAGTGCATCAAACTATGGGAGGGTATGCACAGGAGGGCACTGGATCTGAGAGATCTGAAGTTCAGAGTTACATTGGGATTGACTGCTTGTTCAGACGGGGCCCTTCTCACATCCCACATCCTGTGATGACACACAGGGCACACATGGGACATGAACTTGACAGTATCCTTGCACCCCATGCAGATCCTGGGATCTTCTGTCCCCATGTCTTTCATTTAACATCATGCAGACCTCCATTCCACTGCCCCAGGAAGGGCCCTGAGACAACATGAGAGACAGGATCTCCCTGCCAAGGGTCTTGGAATCAGGGCTTGTCCTGTTTGCTTCTTAAGACAAAGGAGAATTTTCTTAGCATCAGAGCCACCATGCCAGTGCCTTTGCCTGACTGGAGTCATGGCTTCCAATTATCTGCTTTAACTAGTGCCTTGGGAAGCTTGCATGCTAGTGGCCCTCAGTGGGCTCATTAATACTCCAAGAAACTTCACTGTTACTTCTGACTTTGTCTTGCTGAGAACTTTGTGCAAACACCTCTCTGCACTGGAGGTTGATGGACTCAGCATCAAATGCACTCTGGGGCCCATTATAAACTAAAGAGCCTCTTGTGCCTTATGCCTTCCTGTTGTCTTCTTCAGGTTTTCAGATCTTGTTCAGCAAAATGGAGAGAGCATAAAGAGCAAGAATCCAAAACACATTTATTGTCTATTTATTTATATTTGTTTTTTTACAAGAAGTTAAAGAAGCACTTTGCAACTGATGATAATCCAGGATGTCCCCAATGAGTTCTATTCTGTTTCTGTGTGGACAAAGTTCCTCCTCAACCTCCTCACCCCAATTCTACTCACATTGGCCCCATGGGACTTGCATCACTTTCCTCACATCACTTTTCTCCTCTGCCGTCACCCGCTCAGTGTTAAACCTCCTTTGTACCAACTCCCACTGGCTTTCCGCAGAGAACCAGCTGCTCACAGAAAAAGAAAGATTTCTCTTTATTTATGGCAAACAAACAGAAGGAAAGATGATGCAATTGAATGAACAGTAAAACACAGTGATCAACTGCATGCCATGTCCAAGCTGCTTCTACTGAGGTTTATCTTTCATAGGGAATATTTGCACAAGAAATGAGTTAGACACAGATAGGATGTGATAGATAAAATCACAGTGAAGGATCTGACAACAGATTTTTGAGTAATTCTAGTAATCTCCCAAGAATGGATCAGAAAAAGAAAAAGAAAAAGAAAAAGAAAAAGAAAAAGAAAAAGAAAAAGAAAAAGAAAAAGAAAAAGAAAAAGAAAAAGAAAAAGAAAAAGAAAAAGAAAAAGAAAAAAAAGAAAAAGAAAAAGAAAAAGAAAAAAAAGAAAAAGAAAAAGAAAAAGAAAAAGAAAAAGAAAAAGAAAAAGAAAAAGAAAAAGAAAAAGAAAAAGAAAAAGAAAAAGAAAAAGAAAAAGAAAAAGAAAAAGAAAAAGAAAAAGGAAAAGAAAAAGAAGGTAAGGGATAGAATCACAGAGAAGGAGTTGACAACACACTCCATCAGTCTTTGGCGAGATGGAGCAAATTTGAGTCATCCCCCTAAAAGTCAGAAATCAGACAGATAGTTGGGAGGTATCTGACTGAAAAAAGAGCAAGGATGGAATTATCATCATTTTCTGCAGGCATGAATAATTCACTTATCCTACAAACAGGCAGCATTTTCTAACTGAAACTGAATGCCACAGGAGCTGGGGTAGGGGGCTCTAAGAGCACTTGGGGTAAACATATGAGACTTGAAACAGATGAAAATATCCAGGGATGCGGGACAAGAAAAAGACAGGAAGGTTAGAGCTCCATATGTTGCTTCTGCTTAAGCAATGCTGAAATACATGAATATAAATGCAAGTAATGGTGCCAAATGTACACTTTTGTAGGAGAACCAAAACATTTCATAGTATAGCAGGAGGAGTGTCTCTGAGAATGGTCTGGACTTGTCATTATCTTCTGCACTCTGAGCAGGACTCCAAGCCCAACAACAGCAGATGCCCAACAGCAGCTCTATCAGCGAGTTCCTACTGCTGCCGTTGGCAGACACGCGGCAGCTGCAGCTCCTGCACTTCTGGCTCTTCCTGGGCATCTACCTGGCTGCCCTCCTGGGCAACGGCCTCATCAGCACAGCCGTAGCCTGCGACTGCCACCTGCACACCCCCATGTACTTCTTCCTCCTCAACCTGGCCCTCCTCATCCTGGGCTGCATCTCCACCACAATCCCCAAAGCCATGGCCAATGCCCTCTGGGACACCAGGGCCATCTCCTACGCAGGATGTGCTGCACAGCTCTTTTTCTTTCTCTTCTTCATCTCAGCAGAGTATTCCCTTCTCACCATCATGTCCTATGACCGCTACGTTGTCATCTGCAAGCCCCTGCACTACGGGACCTCGATGGACAGCTGAGCTTGTGCCACCATGGCAGCAGCTGCCTGGGGCACTGGGGTTCCCTATTCCCTGCTGCACACTGCCAGTACGTTTTCACTGTCTCTCTGCCAAGGCAATGTTGTGAGCCAGTTTTTCTGTGAAATCCCCCAGATCCTCAAGCTCTCCTGCTCATGTTCCTACCTCAGGGAAGTTGTGTTTATTATTTTTAGTGCCAATTTAATCTTTGGCTCTTTTGTTTTTATAGTTGTTTCCTATGTGCAGATCTTCATGGCCGTGCTGAGGATGCCTTCTGGGCAGGGATGGCACAGAGCCTTCTCCACGTGCCTCCCTCACCTGGCTGTGGTCTCCCTCTTTCTCACCACTGTCTATTATGCCCACTTGAAGCCCCCGTCCATTTCCTCCCCATCCGTGGACCTGGTGGTGCCAGCATTTCTGTACTTGGTGGTGCCTCCAACACTGAACCCTATTATCTACAGCATGAGGAACAGGGAGATCAAGCACTCTCTCTGCATGGTTTTGCAGTACGCACTATTCTAGCTTCCATAAAATGCACATCTTCCTCACATGATTCCCTGTGATGGTTCCTTGTTTCATGCATGTTTGTTTGATTCTCTAATTGTAATACAGCAATCTGCAATAAAATTTTTGCAGGTTATATCACTTCGACTTTCCTACCTACTTTCCATTTTCTCCCTCCAAGAGCAAATGTAAACATGGAACCAGATTCCCTGAATAGGTTATGAGATAAAAAGCTTTCAAAGAAGACTTCTCCTTAGCTCTTCTCCCTACCTTGTCTGGATCTGTGGGAGGTACAGACACAGACAGCAGCATGATGTGCTCTTTATATCTTGCTCTATTTTCTCTGCCACAGTGCTCTCAAGTCCTCACATTTGTGAAGGCCTGAAGGTCTTTTGTGTCCTCGACAGTCCTGTTGTCTCTACAGCAGCACTCCGGGTCTGCAGTCAGTAGCCGGCAATACAAACGGCTGTGTCAGAGCTGGTCAACTTGCTGGCACTGCCATAACAAGAGAGGCTATTCAGAGCAGGGCCAGAGAACTGGAGATTTCTTGCAAAACTGCTGTGAGGAATATATCTCAGGAGCTGCTCCCAGTGAAGTCCTCAAGATCTTCTGGTGGCCTTCACTGCATGACCAGGTCAGATCCAAGTGTCCCAAGGAGATCTGTAAGGGACGCAGGGCAGTGCTGTGGTTTAAAGTTTATGGGTTGAAATAAAAACGACAATTATTATGGCAAATGCATTTATACATATATAATATATTAAGTATATTTTCACATATATACAACATATGCAGATGCAAACATATATACATAGGTACTAATATGCAAGCACTGGACCTGTTACAGGGGTTTTAACTGCCACAGGGTTCACTGTAGGAGCTGGAGCAGCTGTTAGGCTGTTGCAGGATTTGGAGCAACTGCAAAGCTCATTGCCAGAGCTGGAATCACAACAGGAACTGTAACTAAGTTGGAGCAACCACTGGGCTCATTGGAGGGGTTGGAGCGACCACAGGGTTGTACCTCCTGGCACAGTGCACATCCCCTGGGAGGATTTGTATCATTTTCTTAACATAATTTATTTTTTATTAAATAAATAAAAAATAAATAAATTTAGTGACTTCAGAGGTCAAATTTGGGGGGGGGGGGGGGAGGGAGTGATAGTGGGATCTGTCCAGAGCTTGGAGCAACCACAAGACATGTAGCAAAAACTTGGAGTTGCTGTAGGTTCTGTGCCAGGAGCTGCCAAGGCTGCAGCACTGTAAGCATTTCCAGCTCTCTGGATCTCGCACACTGCAGTCACTTGTGCCTCTTGGTGATTACCAGGGCCACAGCAGACCTTCCCTCAATATTCTACCAGTTTCTCAGGATCCTGCAGTTGCTCGGAGATGAAGTTCCAAAGCCCTGGAGGTGCCCACCGCTCCAGGCAGCTGCCCTGAGCCATGCAGAGCCGTCTCACCTTGGGCCAGATCTCTCAGTGACATTCTTGAATAATCGTTTAATCTGAAACATAACCTGAAACACATTAACGACACATAGCAGTGGGAATGTGCTTTTTTGAGCATCCCACGGGTAGTCAAAATCCTCAGGAGCTACTGGAACTAGCTCTGGAGCTCCAGGGAAAAAAGAAGTGAGAGGGAGGCTGAGGGACAGCTGGAAGGTGTGCTCCCTTCTCTCCTCCATAGCCAGGCTCCCTGAGGAGAAAAAGTAAGGGTGTAATTCCTAGTCATAACAGCAATAGTACTTCTATAACACAAAGATGATGGCAGAGAACAATGTGCACAAAACTTCAATTTGTCAGCTGCTGATGCTATTGTGATATAAACCAAGGTCAAAAAGCATAGCAAAATAAATACCCTAACCCTCATAGTCCACAAACAATGCAGAAGGGAAAACAAGCAGCAAGCAAGGAGTTGTGCAATGCAGCTTCATGAGAAAGCTCAACGAGCTCCACAAATAGGGAAACAATCAGCATCATGGCCAGCAATTCTCCAGCTCCCACAGAGCCCTGTGTTAACTTGCTGTTGACAGATGTGCTGTTATCTCAATCCCTGGAGCCCCACATTGGGTACCAGAATGATGGTGATTGTTGAACCCAACATGTGGCTCAGCAGCACACAGTGTTTGTGCACTGCCCCCTTCCCAGTGGGATGAGGAAGAGAATGTGGGGAGGAAAAAAGTACATGTTGGGAGTTGAATTGAAGCTATTTACTAAGAGGGACAAATAGAGAAGTGTAATAGTTATCACTATATTTCCAGATTTATAGAAAACTACTTAAGAACTGATGCTCAAGCACTTGCTCAGCACCACCAGACTGATGCCCAGCCAGGCCCTGGGCAGAGAAGAGAGTGAGATGAACTCCCACCCCTTTCCATACTCCTTCTGTTTGTTGTCAGGTGATAGAGAATGTCCCTTAGGCCACTTCCAGTCAGCTGTGTGCAGTCTGTTCCCTCCCAGTTCCATGTGCCCTCCTCTGACCATGGCCTTGGCTCTGTACAACACTGCTTAGCACCAGCTGTAAACATCAGTGTTATCAGTGTTGTTTTTCTCCTTTAATGAAAACACTGCACAGGAGCAGACACTCTGAAGAAAACAATTCCATCCCAGTTGTAACTCAGATACCTGCCTGTCCCCCTCCTCTTGTTCTTCCTGATCAGGAAGCAAGGAACAGAATCTGCCGCTCTCCTCTCTGGGCCCTTTCCATCAGTTCTCAGCTGGCTCCTCTGCCATCCCCAGGCAGAGCTCAGTGCACTCTCACAGAGTGCAGCAGCCTTTCCTCATCTTCCTTGCCCATCCGTCATGAAGTGTCTGTACCGCTTTGTTACAGTTCAGAGGTGGGAACCATCCAAACATGTCTCTGTGAGACAAACAAGACACTAGGCCTGCAAATGCACAGCGATTTCAAGCTCACTGAGTGAATGTTTGTGGTCCTCTCATTAGTGTAGAGACTCTTCAGAAAGCATCCCCTTCCAGAAGCATCTTTTGATTTTGCCTGGCTGGGCCTTGCATCTAGACCATTCTGCTGGTGTTCAGAAGGTGGCACACAGGTACAAGACCCATTGCGGGGCTCACAGTTTCCAGTGAGCATTGTCACTACCAGGGCCTGACTTTCCTGAAGATCTTCATCTGCATTTGCCAGCTGGCTGGAGGTGTGCTGGAGACCCCAGGGAATTGCCATTCTGTTGTAATACTCGAAGAATTTTACAGAGCAGCAGCCATGGATCAAGATAAGGACTTCACAGAGCATCAGCTGTGGAGCAGGATAAACAGCATGAGAACCAAGGACACCTCTAGGAAAAGAATGAATGGCTCGCAGCTTTGAAGGAGGGTATTAGGTTTGTTATTGCTGTAGCTTTCCTCCAGTTAGTGTGTGTGATTTTTGAACACGCTCATCTGTCTGCTATAAAAGTACAGCTTTTCAGGCAATAAATGGATGCAGCTATATTTATCCATATTTGGGTGTAGCTGTTTGTCCCAGCACTCTGTCCTTTTGTCCTCACATTCACCAACAATTGGCACTCAATGTGGGGCACTTTAAGGTTGGAACTCAAAACTTCACTGAAGCAATGGGAGAGTGAAGTTGGAGGAACCGGGATATGAGCTGGTGTGGCAGGGTCCCGAAGCACCATCCAGAACGAAGGCAGTGGGTGAACTGCAAAGAGGACAGCGGTTGCAGCAGACGGTTGGCCTTGTGTAGTGAAAAGCTGTAAGTGTTGTGGTAGCTGGAAACAGGGTCACGTCCCACCCTCTGCAAGCCACGATTTTGTGGGAAGCTACGGAGAGACTGCTCATAAATATTCTCTCTAAGAGTGGGGAGCAAGTATCTCCTAAATGCAAATCCGAGCTGGTAAAATGGGCTCTTAAGAATGGACACCTTCAGGAGGTGGCACTGATGTTCACTGTAGCCAAATGGCGAGAAATAGGGCACCGTATGTGGGACTCTGTTATCTCCAAAAATAAGGAATACAAGCACTTGCAAGGCTTGGGTTCTACATGGCAGATGATTATAAATACATCAAAGAATATGCAAGCCGAGCGGCAGATCGCTGCTGCTGTGGTACAAGCTTTATCCGGACCTAGTGCTCAGTCAAGGTCAGAACTTGACTCCGTGTTACCAGGAGTTTCGTACTCCGTTTGCTCATCAGCCTCACAAGTCAGGGCTGCCACAAAAGCCCCAAATAATCCCCTGTCCTTGACATCTTCAACGTCTTTGGCAGATCCGGTGGCAGCTAGCAAGGAATTGGTGGGGGGGCTGGGGGGGGACTGAGGTGTGTGCAGAGCAGCAAGAAGCTCCTGAGAGTGAAAATTACTCTGTTGATGTTGGGGATTAGAGAGTGTTAGAGGAAGATATTAAAATATTAACTGAGAAGCTGCAGGAGTGAGAACTGTGTATGAATGAGGCATCGATCTCTCTGAGCACTCCTCCGATGTCTTTACAGCCCCTGCCTGTGCTGCTTCCCCCCCACCCCTCCCCCCCTCCCCACCTAGTGATCCTCTACCTTTGCATTGGTCTGGGGTTATTAGAGACACAATATTAGAGGGACAGTGGCAAGCTGCGTCTCAGCTTGCTTGCCTGGTGATATACTTGGGAGCTGCTTGGTGGGAAATGCATGTCTGGAAATTGTTACAACAAGCTTGTGAGATTCTGACTGACTACGGGATAAAATCCAAAGCTTCTAAGCAAATTTTTCAATGGATTTTCACTGAGGATGTGCAAATGCTGCTTGACACTTGTAATCTTGTGTGGTTGTTATTAACACCATCAAAACATTTTTTGTTTATTCAGGAATGGACAGAAGGGCTCAAATAAATTAGATGAGGAAAAAAAACTCTTCTGACTGTTTGTCATGGTTTTATAATTTTGCAATTTTGCTATCAGTATTCCACATAATAACATCATATAAAGCATGAATAATTTTACTGAATATGCAACTTACAGAAGAAGACTACATCTCCCAGAGAACATCACGGTCAGAGATAAGTCACGGGACCAGGACACTATATAATCTCACTCCCAGGCTGGACTGACGTCTTTCGAGTTCTGGCATCCAGGAGAGCATGTGGGAGCCTTCCAGACATTTCGCCTAGAGTTACAGTAGGCCTCTCGGTTTTGGGACTCATTCTCTCTCCTATTTTGCTTGATTCGTTAGCCTAATTTCAATTATATTGTGTTATATTGTGTTATCCTGTATTTGAATATAATATTTAGTAAGTAAGTGTGCCTCCTTAGATCGTTGCCGCTGTTTTCTTTTCTAACTTTCCTAATTAACTTTTCCTTCAGCCTAAGGCCCCTGCAGGGCCCCAATTTGGGACTGGACTAGCCCCCCCTCTCATGGACGCAGGTGGATTTTTCGTTCAAACCGTGACAGATTTTGGTGGAGAATGCACGCATAAATTTGCTGATTTTCTGTCTTTCTTCTGTTACTCTTTTAGCTTTTTACAGAGCTACAATTTTTTTTTTTTTTTTTTGTTAAGGAGCTATCTTAGGTTTGCGTTTCTGCACCTGCAAGCTTGACCTTGAAAATCCAGGCGGACTGCCAATACTCCGGGATATTTGTAAACTTTAAGTTCCTGGAATCCGGGTGGACTGCCAATACTGTTGAGCTCTGTTTTTTCTTTTTCTTTTTTTTTTTTTTTTTCCCTCCTCTCTATTGAAGGAAAAAAAAAAAAAAAAAAAAAAAAAAAAAGAGGGAAAAAAAATGTTTTCTCTAGTAAAATTGTTTTACAAGGGACTGCATGCCATTAGTTCCTCCTTTGAGATGCTCCAAACATATTGGTCCATGTTTAAGCTAGCCACTTTTTCCTTTGGAGCTACAGAAATATATAATCGATTGAAAACATGGTTAGCAATGCTTACTTGGTACCTGCATGCAGCTCCAGAGGGAGTAACTAATGCAACTAATAGTACAGAAATGGTGATTTTTGAGTGTGCTCCTCTTTCCATCTTTGCATTCTTTATGCAGTTTTTGAATGAACAGTTGGCTCAGTTGACCACACTGTCAATCATGTTAATCTCCCTGAACTTATTTTACTTATTGGTTCTTGGATTTATTACATCTGGAGGAAGTCTTCCCTAGAACCAGAGAATACTGAGTGGCAGGGAGTGTGGGAGACTTTGGAGAGACTTTTAAAAGACAGACATCTTCAGTGTCATGGAGTTTTACTCCTGAACACTTGAAGAATCCTGAAAGTTTGATTGCATATTTGAAGCAGGAATGCTGTGGCTCAGGCAGATCTCAGGAGGCACAAATGATTTTGGGCCTAGCTAATGCTTATCGGGCCTTATTAAATACCATTCTGGAGAGAGAAAATGTTTTTGAAGCTGGGAAAGAGTCTCAGGGCCGAGAAGGAGATTCTCCTAGGTGAGAGAAATAACATCCTACAACAACAAGACACATTATGGTATGAGAAAGAGAGTTTCAGAGCTGAGAGAGAAGACCTTCTATATCAACGAGACACATTCTGGTATGAGAAAGAATCCCTGCAATTCAAACTCGACACTCTCCAGTCAGAGCACAACGCTCTCCAGTCCGAGTGTGACACTCTCCAGTCTGAGCGCGACACCCTCCAATCCCAGCGCAACACTCTCCAGTCCGAGTGCGACACCCTCTGGATTGTGCACTACGCCCTCCAGTCTGAGCATAACATCCTCCAGTCCAAGCGTAACACCCTCCGATCCGAGCAAGACACCCTCTGGCCCATGTACGATGGCCTCAAGGCTGAGTTCAGCGCCTTCAAGTTCGATCGTAACACACTCTGGTCCATGTACGACACCCTCCAATCGGAGCGCGACACTCTCCAGTCCAAGCACGTAGCCCTCCAGTCTGAGTTCGACACTCTCCAGACCAAGTACAACGTCCTCAGGGCTGAGTTCGACACCCTCGAGTTCAAGTGCAGCATCCTCCGATCCAAGCTATGCACCCTCCAGCCCAAGAGGGACATCCTCAAGTCTGAACAGGATGTATTCCAACTTGATCAACCACCGAGGGCACCAGATAAAATGTTGGTTGCCCCTGTAAGAGGGCGAAAAACAAAACGAGTTTCAACTCAGAGAAAATGCAGGGGGAGTTAGAAGAGTGGAGGGAATTGGAAGAGCAGAAGGAGTTAAAAGAGCAGAGGGAGTTAGAAGAGAGGAAAAAAAGAGAGAATGAACAGGAGGAAATAGAGGAAATAGGAGAAGTGGAGCCAGAAGCTAGTATTTCTTTGCGAGATCTTTTTGGCCCCAGAACTCCAATTGGCGGTCCTCATAAACACAGTTGCCACCATCAACATCCGGGACTCTTGATAGAGCAAGAGGCGAGCGAAGTATCACAACCATTATTGATCGATCTTTAAAACTAGGTGAAATTTGGGATTTAAGAAAGGATTTCACACAACAAGCTGCAGAGGTCAGTGAAAGTAAAGGAGGATCAAGCCAGTTTGCAAAGGTAAAGGCTGTTCAGCTAGCTTTAGATGTGGCTGAACGGGAGAGGTGGCCATTGCTTCATCTTTATACTGATTCATGGATGATGGCAAATGCCTTATGGGAGTGCTTGCAACAGTGGGAAGATGATAACTGGCAACGAAGGGGTAAACCTATTTGGGCTGCTGAACTGTGGAAAGACATTGCTGCCCGAATAAGGAACATTGTAGTGAAGATGCGCCATGTACTTTTAGGCTCATGTGCCTAAAAGTAAGGCTACTGAAGAACATAAAAATAACCATCAGGTTGATAGAGCTGCCAAAATTGAGGTGGCTCAAATAGACTTGCACTTGCAGAACAAAGGTGAATTATTCCTAGCTCGGTGGGCCCATGAGATTTTGGGTCATCAAGGAAGGGATGCAACATATAAGTGGGCCAGAGACCGAGGGGTGGACTTAACTATGGTTGCTACTGCTCAGGTTATTCATGACTGTGAAACATGCGCCATAATTAAACAAGTCAAGAGGATGAAACCTGTTTTAGGGGAAGGGCAATAGCAGAAGTATAAATATGGAGAGGCATGGCAGGTTGATTATATCACCTTGCCACGATCTCGCAATGGTAAGCGTTATGTACTCACCATGGTGGAGGCAATCACTGGGTGGCTCAAAACATATGCAGTACCCCATGCTACCGCCCGAAACACCATATTAAGGCTGGAGAAGCAAGTCCTGTGGCGGCATGGCACTCCGAAAAGAATTGAATCAGAAAATGGAACTAATTTCAAGAATTCCCTTGTAACCACTTGGGCCAAAAATCATGGCATTGAGTGGATTTACCATATTCCCTATCATGCACCAGCTTCTGGTAAGATTGAACGATTCAACGGGTTGTTGAAAATTATGTTGAAAGCAATGGGTGGCGGAACATATAAAAATTGGGAGAACCATTTAGCAGAAGCCACCTGGTTGGTCAACACTCAAGGATCTAGTGATCGTAAATGGACCTAACCAATCTAGTTCCCTACGTACTGTAGAGGGAGATAAGGTTCCTGTAGTACACATAAAGAGCGTGTTGGGAAAAGTTGTTTGGGTCCTTCCAGCATCTGGAAAGGGCAAACCTCTCCGGGGTACTGTTTTTGCCCAGGGACCTGGGTGCACTTGGTGGGTGTTGCACAAAAATGGGAATGTCCAATGTGTACCACAAAGAAATTTGATGCTGGGGGAGTGCAGCCAGTAATTTCTTGTATATGTAAGTAGAGCCTCAGAGATATATGACAAATGTCCAATTAGGTACAGAACTTAAGATAGGTGGATTAATGTTAAGGAAACACTTTCTGTATACCTAAAATAGGCATTCTGTAAGCAAGTTTTTTCCATCTGGGCTCTATATCGTGCACTGGCAATACATGTGTGGAGCACACATGGAAAGAAAGTATAATTCAAAGGGAATCTGCTGTGGTGGCTGGGAAAGGATGAGTGCACCTTGATGTGGGGGACGCCCCACTTGCGCTGCTTTCCCCTCCACCGCTGTCATGTTCCTTTTTCCGGCAGCTTTGCCATTTTTCTCAAATTAATAAATAATAGCGCATTAGGTTATGGAGTTTTCTTCTCAGCTTAAGGATTTTCATGAAATAGATATAAATTGTAAAGAAAATAGGGTCGCTGATTGCTCATAACTATATGTGTGTGTTTATGAAGCATAATCTAATGATGTGGAATAAGGGGTGGAATGTCATGGTTTTGTAATTTTGTAATTTTGCTATCAGTATTCCACATCATAACATCATGTAAATCATGGATAATTTACCGAATGTGCAGCTCACAGAAGAAGGCTACATATCCCAGAGAGCATCATGGTCACGGATAAGTCACGGGACCAGGACACTATATAATCTCACTCCCAGGCTGGACTCGCTCTCTTGAATCCTCGGGGCAGGGGGGAGCATGTGGGAGCATTCCAGCTGTTTCGCCTGGAGTTATAGTAGGCCTCTCGGTTTTGGGACTCACTCTCTTTCCTATTTTGCTTAATTCATTAGCCTTAATTTCTATTATATTGTATTATATTGTGATATTCTGTATTTTGATATAGTCTTTAGTAAATAAGTGTGCCTCATTAGATTGTTGCCGCTGTTTTCTTTTCTAACTTCCCTTTTTCCCTTTATTCTTTCAGCCAGTGGCCCTGCGGGCCAGCTGCCCCTCTGTCACAGGCACAGGTAGATTTTCGGTTAAACCTGTGACACCCCTCCCCCATCGTAGCTAGTTTAAAGCTCTTTCAATAAGCCCTTCTTATCTTCTGCACTAGGATTAGTTTCCCCCTTTGAGACAGTTGGGTTCCATTCATGGATAACAGGCCACAGGCCAAGTAAAGTGCCCTGTGATCAAAGAACCCAAAGTTTCTGGCTCAGCACAAGCTTCCGAAACAATTGTTCATTGCTTATGCTTTAAAAGCCTGCTCCGTGTCCCTCACTGCCCCTGAAGGTATAGAACAAAAAATCACTTGAGCTCCCACTCTGTGAACTAAATGGCCTAAACTCATGAAATCTCTTTTCATAGTTTGCAGGCTTCTCTAAGAAATTTCATCACTGCCCACCTAAACTATGAGTAGTAGAAAATAATCAGTGGACATAACCAGCATTGGGAGTTTCCTTGTTATGCCCCTGACCAGAAGCCAGGAAGGCAGAAAACTTCCTGATGGCTCGGGTCCAGTCTGCATATGGGGCCCTCTATTCCTCTGAGAAGGGAGTCACCCACCACGACCACCCATCTTTCTTTCATGGCAGAGGAAGTCACAAGGTTTGGTAGTGACTGCCTTGCATTAGGCTCTCTCCTAGACAGAACCTCCATTGCCTCCCCGTTCTTATCTCCTTCAGTTTTCAAGGTCTCAGACCTGTTGCTTAGATGGAGAAGGGGTAGAAGGCTAGGCAGGCAGTCTGACTGAAAAGGATTGGGGGTCCTGCTCAACATCAAATTGAATGTGAGTCAGCAGTGTCCCCAGGCAGCCAGAAGGACAGCAGTCCTCTGGAGCACATCAAGGAAGTTATTGCCAGCTGGGTGAGGGAAAGGATTGTCCCTGTCTGCTCTGCATTGCTACAGCCTCACCTGGAGCACTGGGTGCTCTTCTGGGTACTGCAGAACATAAAGGACATCAAACTATGGGAGAGTGTGCACAGGAGGGCACTGGAACTGAGAGATCTGAAGTTCAGAGTTTCATTGGGATTGACTGCTTGCTCAGACTGGGCCCTTCTCAAACCCCACATCCTGTGATGACACACAGGGCACACATGGGACATGAACTTCACAGCATCCTTGCACACCATACAGAGCCTGGAATCTTCTGTCCCCTTGTCTCTTATTTAACATCATGCAGACCTCCATCCCACTGCATCAGGAAGGGTCCTGAGCCAACATGAGAGACCAGATCTCCATGCCAAGGGTCTGAGTATCAGGGCTTGGCATGTCTATTTTGTAAGGCAAAGGAGGGGTTGCTTAGCATCAGAACCACCATGCCTGTGCCATTTCCTGACTGTAGTCCGGGCTTCCAATTATCTTCTCTAACAAGTCCCTTGGGAATCTTGCTTGCTAATGTCCCTCAGTGGGCCCCCATTAATACTCCAAGAAACTTCACTGTTACTTCTGACTTTGTCTTGCCAGGCACTTTGTGCAAACTTCCCTCTGCACTGGAGATTGATGGACTCAGCATCAAATGCGCCCTGGGGCCCATTATAATCTTAAAATCCTCTTGTGCCTTATGCCTTCCTGTGATATTCTTCACGTTTTCAGAACTTGTTCACCAAAATGGAGAGGTATCTGGAGAGAGCTTAAAGACGAAGAATCCAAAATACATTTATTGTCTGTGTATTTATATTTGGGTTTAAAGAAGATATTAAAGCAACACTGTACAACTCCTTGTGCACATCTGAGCTGAACCACAGGAATCCCAGCTCCTGCGGGTCTGTGGGGAGCTGAATCCCATTTCAGCCCCAGAATTTCTATCTGAGTAAGAGGCACCTGCACTGCCTCCTCTGGATCACTGCCCTGCACAGCAGAAGTCCAACCCTCCTTGTCCTTCTCTGGGTGCCCTTATTGTTTCATCAAACATTTTCTGGTAGGACTCACTTCATGTCAGGAATTGACTGCTGGATAATTGAGCAGATTTCAAAGAGCAGTTATGACACTGTTGTCTCTCAGGAGCTGTGGGCCATGAGCACCCAGGAAAATCTCCATGGAGATGAGTGGGAAACATAAAAACTGACATCCTCTGTTGCTGAGCTGGGCCAGACTCCTGGGACACAGTGAGCTCATAAAAGTGGACAGTGCTGTAGAGAGACAGCTGTGTCCAGGAGCAGCTCTTGTGCACAGCACAGCCTGCAGCTGACAGAAGGAGAGGAGAGAAAGGGGAGAGAGCTTACAGGATGTGTATGGTGTGAGCTGGCTGTGAGCTCACTTCAGGAGCACTGCTCACAGACCATGACACGGTAAGTCTAAATGCTGAGCATGAGCTGCTTTTCATAGAGGGTTAACTTAATCTGGGACATCTTGTAGCAGCTCTGTCTGCAGGCACTGCATGTTTCTTTACTGTGGATAAGAACTTCTGCTTTAACTGAGGGCTTCCGTGATGCTGCGCCAGAGCGCAGCCCTGAAGGCTGTGTGTTCCAGCACAGATGCAGGCTGTGCAGCCGGGGCTGCAGGTGGGTGCCCAGGGCTGTCCTGCAGAGCAGGGTCCCTGCTGTGCCCCAGGGGCTGTGTGCCGGGTATGGGACTCTGCCGCCTGCCAGGCTCAGTACTCAGCCTGCCCGGGGAGCTGCCCAGGGCGCTGCGGGGAGATGTGTGGGGGGAAGGAGGCCCCCGGCAGGGCTTGTGCTGCCACAGCTGCTGCCTGGGGCAGGGGATCACAGCTCCACTGCACAACAGTATGTTTGTATAGGTGCTTTGCAAGAGGAGAGCCAAGGCAGGGATTTTCCATTTCCTGTTCTTAAGGAAGACAGAAATGATTGGAGGTAGAAATTTAAAAGGGGCTGTCACAGCTCTGAGAATTTTTCTTCAGTCAATTGCTTGTTTTGTGAACAGTCACACATGATGTGCTTTCAGTCTCCTCTTTCTCAAAGGATAGAACCAATTGAAATTATCATCATTTTCAGTAGACAAAAAATAATTCACTTAACGTGAAACCTGTGTGAACAGGTTGCTTTTTAAAACTGAAATTGAATGGCACAGAGTCTGGGATAAGATATTAAAGTAAGAGCTCCAAATGCTGCTCCTGCTTAAGGAATGCTGAACAACATGAAATTAAATGCAAGTAATAGTAATAGTAATAGTACACTGTTGTAGGAGAATGAAAACATTTCATATTATAGCAGGAGGAGTGTCTCTGAGAATCGTCTGGACTTGTCATTATCTTCTGCATTTTGAGCAGGACTCAAAGCACAACAACAGCAGATGCCCAACAGCAGCTCCATCAGCGAGTTCCTCCTGCTGCCATTGGCAGACACGCGGCAGCTGCAGCTCCTGCACTTCTGGCTCTTCCTGGGCATCTACCTGGCTGCCCTCCTGGGCAACGGCCTCATCAGCACAGCCGTAGCCAGCGACCGCCGCCTGCACACCCCCATGTACTTCTTCCTCCTCAACCTGGCCCTCCTTGACCTGGGCTGTATCTCCACCACTCTCCCCAAAGCCATGGCCAACGCCCTCTGGGACACCAGGGCCATCTCCTACACAGGATGTGCTGCACAGGTCTTTTTCATTTTCTTCTTCCTCTCAGCAGAGTATTCCTTTCTCACCATCATGTCCTATGACCGCTATGTTGCCATCTGCAAGCCCCTGCACTACAGGACCTTGATGGACAGCAGAGCTTGTGCCACCATGGCAGCAGCTGCCTGGGGCACTGTGCTTCTCTATTCCCTGCTGCACACTGCCAGTACGTTTTCACTGCCTCTCTGCCATGGCAATGTTGTGAACCAGTTTTTCTGTGAAATCCCCCAGATCCTCAAGCTCTCCTGCTCAGACTCAAATCTCAGGGAAGTTGTGTTTCTCATTTTTAGTGTCAGTTTAGCCTTTGGGTGCTTTGTTTTCATAGTTGTGTCCTATGTACAGATCTTCCTTGCTGTGCTGAGGATGCCCTCTGAGCAGGGACGGCACAAAGCCTTCTCCACATGCCTCCCTCACCTGGCCGTGGTCTCCCTGTTTCTCAGCACTGGGTTTTTTGCCTACCTGAAGCCCCCGTCCATTTCCTCCCCATCCGTGGACCTGATGGTGGCACTTCTGTACTCAGTGGTGACTCCAGCAGTAAACCCCCTCATCTACAGCATGAGGAACCACAAAGTCAAGAATGCTGTGAGGGAAGTGATGACGAGATGTGTTTTAAATGCAGTGAATTGCCTGTCTATTGGAATTCATGACATGTAATGCAGCTTTTTACTGTTGCAAACTCTTTGTTTTGTTTTGTTTCAATCGATTTTTTTTAGAGTAATGTATTAAATCTTATTCTTTTTTTTTTTTTTAAATACTGTAATGCTTTTTACTAAAATGTCATTATTCAAATCAATTCCTCTTCAGCTTGTAACTTCTTAGTGTAGCCCAGATGCACTGTACATAATGAATCAGGCTCTCCGTGAACCTTAAAAGAACTGAGGATGTGCAGTCACCCTGTCTGTCCTCCTTCTTGTGAGACATTTCTGGAGCTGTCGGGGTCGGATGTTCTCAGAAGCCCACAATCCAGCAGGAAGCACAAGGCTGTTCATCAAACTGTGTGTTGACTTCAGCCTGCAACCGTTTCCAGCTGGTCCCTTGCCCAGTGTTCCCCACAGCGCTGACAATGGAGTTTCAAAATATTCTTTTCTCATCTGACCTGACATCCTGCTTACTCAAGCCCCTCTGCAATATTTAAGCCTTAGATTGTCCCCTCGTTCGAACTCAATCCCCCTTTTCTTGGACTTTCTAAATACTTTTGCTTGATTACTACATTCTGGGAAAGGGAAGTTTTCAAATAACTTCCGCTCTCCACTTTATGTCTTAGCTTGTTCATTTTGTATTCTTCATAGCCATTCCCACTGGTTTTACACTGCCGTAATACATGCCTCATTTCAACGTGTATACAAAGCAATAAAGAGTTGCTTCAGCCATGCAAAATCACCCAAATGTCTCCACAGAGCATTTAAAGGCAGTGGAGCTCAGGTAGGCTCTCTTGGTTTCCCTTCTGAATTCTGCTAGGTTGCATTGCTTGGTAGCTCTCAGAAGCTGTCAGTGGCCACAGACTGGAAAAGTGCAATTGGTCTCAGTTCACACAGCTTGCTGTTTTGTCTCTTGCTAATCCTTAACTGTCTCAAGCGACTGCTTTGGGGCTCTACAAAACAGCAACTTCAGAGATCTCTTTCTACTACTCTGTTAATTATCCATCATTTGTCAAATTTTTGTGTAGTCTGTTTCGTCAGACTTGTCTTTAGCTTCCAAGTTGTATGTGAAGACTTATTTGCACTGTAATGCACAATGAGAAGAGTTTTTCCAGCTTTGATTTCATGTCTGGAATTTTGGAACCCACTACTTGCAGTTGTTAATCTGTCCAAACTGGTCTGGTTTGGAATGCCCTCGTACTTCTTGAATCGTTCTGCTATTAAAGGTGGAGCAATTCCTACAAGTGCCACGGCCCCACTGTTGTTCTAATTCTTGTTTCTTTGTTTTCCACACACTGCTTTTCAAGCCTCCTTTTTCTTTACAGTCAAAGTGAGAATTGCACCGTGAGGTCTGAACCTTGTTGTACCTATACATAAATAGAACAGCAGCAAAGCCTGACAGGTGACTGTGCTGACAGCTCTCGTAGCCAGTAACACGTAACTGTGCTAAATCCCTTGTGACGGCTTTGATTTCATTTTTGCCAGTAAAATCCTTGTAAAAGGAACTGCAGCAGTGTGATGAGCTAAGGTGAAGATGTTGGTTTTAGCAGTGCTCTAAGCTGAGTGGAAGAACAATTGAATTAGGGTTATATGCTTTCTCTGGGATGATAAGGTGTTTTTCTCCTGAGGGAAAGAGCCAGCTTTTCATGGGCTATATGTGGGTTTTGGCAAGGGCAGACAATACAGTCTGTCAGGAAGCCATTTGAGGTGCTTCAGGTTTGTAAGCTTGTCTTTTTGTTTTTCAGGCAGATATTTGGAGCATGGGTGTACTGCTGTATGCTCTGCTGTGTGGGTTTTTCCTTTGGATGATGACAATATGATGGCACTCTACAGGAGGATACCAGTGGGTATCAGTGGTGCTAGAATACACTGAGAAGGGAAATAGCTGAGCTTGACAAGAGGCCTTGCTTTTCAGATGGCAGAACATGCTGAGCTGTGGGTAGAAAGGCCTGTCTGCTGAATATTGTCCCTTTTTTTGCCGCTTTGTCTACCAGTATTTTGTGGATTTGGTTCTACGCTTGGTTGGCCTATGTGGCACTGTAGACTGATTCTATACCATGATACCATACAGAATTTAAGGAGAAGTATTTTCTTGCCAATGGGCTGCAGTTTTTGTATCTGGTTCTTCAACTGACTGCTCCCTATACTATCTGTAGTAAAAATATAGACATCTCATTTGATTTACCAGAAATGAATTTTCCTAAATGTCAGCTCTTCTCATGTCTACGAAGAGCAAAGTTCTGCATTTGCTATTAGAATTTCCTCTTCCAGAATCAGGAGGTAATGTAGGACCCCACAGATTGCCTTCAGAATTCAACAGTTAGTTCTGTTTCCTTTCGGAGTGCATAACAACCTGAGCACATGAATTGAATGACGTGGCTTTTTAATCTGGTACAAACTATGCTGTACACTGAAACTTGGTCCATTTGTAAGCAGGACTTTGTCCATTTCTGCAGGACAGCAGAAAACCCTTTGTGCTAATCATAATGCCAAGAAGCAGAATGCGGCAAATGGCAGATGATCCAACTGCTTCAGGTGTTCATTTCCTTAAAACTGTGAATAATTTTGGACTGAGGGTTTGTAAGCAGAACGGAGCTCTTAAAGCTGTCAGAAATTATTTCTGCACTGTTCAATTCTATCTGCACAACATACACAGAATCTCAGAACTGCATTGCTTGAAGTGGGGGAACTTGTTGAAGTGAACTGGGATGAACAAGTTTTAGAACTTAGTCAGAATGCAGTAGAAAATGGATAATCTCATGGGTATTAAGATACAGGCTTGCTATTTCTGCACTGAATTTGTTTTTATTTTACATGGCCATGATCTGAAAGTTGCTTGAAACGCAGGCACCTAGGCACTATCCTGTAACTGAATTTCACACATTGTAGATCCTGAAATATCCTGGAATCTAAAACTCTGACTTGTTTTAAGTCTGCTGCTTGAGTCTAATCAGGGTCATAGTGTCTGTGTGAAGTGGAGTGTGTGGGGAGATTGTTGCTGCAGATCCTGGGAAGTTGCTGTGTATTTGCAGACAATGGCTGCTGTTGGTCACTGGGTACCACTGTTTCTCTGAAGAACAGCTGTGATGTGCATGCAGCACAGCATGTTGTGCACGCCATGGAACTAGGAATCAAGAAGAGATAGAAGTGTAACTTCTGCTCTAGTAAAAGGTCTCATCTGCTGACAGGCTTTTGTACTTGAATTCAGAACTCAGGACCTGTTGCCACAGAGGGACTAGTTGCTGATGTTGGATGACTCTTTCTGTTTACTCCTTGTAATATGTAGCCATAACACTAACTATTTAAAAAGAATCTGAAATCATGGCTAATTACTGACTGCTGCACAGCAGAACACTACCACGGTGAGATTGGGCTGAGATGACTTGAAAGCTGTTTCCTCAGTATAGGTCGTATTCTTGCAGCTGGGACACCTTGATGAAGACTGTGTAACAGAGCTTTCTGTGTTTCACAACAAGAGAAAAGAGAGTAGATCAGCATTAACGTCAGAGGTAATAAGCTTATGTCAGTAATTCTCTGTATTTAAGCCCACTCCTACAGTAAATAACCTTACTGTATTAACAGACTCTAACACTCACTTATTCTCAAACATTAAATATTTCACACCTTTCAGAGGTAAGGTACCACTGCAGAACTTCATAGTCTACCTAATAACTATATTTCTGAAGTTCACATTTATTCCTTTTTTTCTCCTTTAATTGTGTTTTCTCAGCCTTTCTGATTTATTTTACCATGTTGAAATCCTTATGAATCTCTGGAAGTCCAATCAGACTCAAAACAGAAACTGATGGATGAACAGCAGATGTCACATGCTGGCTTAGCTCACTACTTTGAAATGTTTCACTAATAGGTGGAAAATATCAACACATCAGGTAAGACAACCAAGCAAATTTGGGGAATTACAGTTCACAAATACTTCAGGAAATAAATTAATTCCAGTAACTTTTGAAAATAAATGAGAAAACCTGAACTGAGTGCTGCTAGAGATGCTGTATAAATGTCAATAATGACATTCCAAGCTGTAGAAGAGATTTAAAACATGATGGGTACTCAGTCTTTAACCTGAATCTGAAAATTGTCTCTTGAAATTGGGTCGTCTTTCTGTTAAATAGAAAGTGGTAGAATTTGAAGGATTGTTATGATTTCCATATAACTTTAGTAAGACTAGATGTAAAATGTAAGTTTTATCTAGGAGAGATCATTTGTGGACTCACTGTTACTTTTCTTTAGGTACAGGGAATAATGAGAACAATCCCATGCCTGACACCTTCAGTTGACCCCTGTTTTTCCAGATGATTCTCTTGTCAACACACGAGCTGGACCTGCACGAGGATCACTTTCAAGACAGTGGCTCTGTTGCTTGAAGCCTATTTGCTTCTTCCTGCCTCCACTCTATAACCAAATATCAACAACCTTTTTCATGATTCAACTTGCAAACGTTTGACACTAACCCTTGTGTTTCTGTGCCTTCCTAGGTGATTCGAGCCCTTGTCAACCCCAAAGATCCAAACCAAGTAGTGATGTGCAGTGTGTTTCCATCAATGGAGAGTTCTTATTAAGTATGAATCGCTGCAATTCGGATGACAGCTTTCCATATGGTAACAGTGATGGACACAAGGGGCTCATCCGCATTCATGCTCTCATATCTCCTGGCTCTGCTGAAGATGCTGACCTGAGCCTGCCAGACACAGCAGTCACCTGCCTGGATTGTGACCCAGCGCCTTTGCAGTGCTGCCCATCCCAAGCACAGCCTGAGTGCCCCAGCAGCAGCACCACCATGCAGGAGCAGGGCAGCATCAGTGAGGTGAAGATGAGCATCTTAGACGGGGACTTAGAGTCAGGCTGCCAGTCCCAGGCACCAGGCAGCAGCACAAGCTCTGAGCCACTCTCATCTTGACAAGAGAAGTCCCATCTTCACCCTTGACCTCTCAAGCCCTCCTGTCTTTTATTGAATAAAGTCACCCTCATGCTCAATCACTGCCTTGACTGCATTCCGAGTCTTCATTCACAGGGACTGGGATGAATGCAACAAACAGCAAGGCAGCTCAGCTTGCAATGCTATGGCTGTGGGGTTCGTGCAGGCAAAGCTCTGGATTCCCATTTTGCCTGGCTTTGGGATGTCTGCAGCAAGATCTCTACCATTTTGTATGGGAGCAAATAATCTCTAGCATCCAGGTTGCTGCTCATGATAATCCCAGTCTTCCTGGTTGTCACTTTGTGATACTTTTCAAAGCCTTTTGATACTCTTTGATGCCTTGGCTGCTCCCTAACACCTCTGTCCTCCTGCCACGTTGACTCATGTCTCCCACTTTTAAGCTGGCTTTGCAGAACATCTGCAGCCCTGTCGTCATCATGCTGCAGCAGGAGGTGCTCACCTGGCCCAATGTCTGGCAGTACTGCTTGTTCTGCAGATGAGCAGCTGCCTCCTCATCTCTTCAGCTACAGTAGTTTTTCTCAGGGAAGTTAGATGCAGTCATGCTCCTCTGGATTTGGTGTGTTAAATCCATGCTGCATGGCAGCAGTCAGTGCAATACAAAGGTGTTCTGTGTGCCACAGCATTTCTCCAGGGGCTGCCAAAGGTAGAAGCTCAACACAGCACCATCCTTCTGACAGTAATGTCTGTGAGTTTTAGACATGTGAGCACTGCATCATCCCCAGCGTGTCAGTGCTTTTCCACACCAACCTGACTCTCACACTCTGCACTGAATGTAACTATGCTCTTGTGGAGACAAATGCTTTCTGTCACATCCTCCATCCCTGCAACCATTTGCCGGTAGGCAGATCTTGCAGAAGAATCAAGCAGCAGAACCTTTTGCTCACCCTACAGCATGCAAATGCTATGAAAGCAGAAATAGCCTGGCATGCTCTGGGTCTGCAAGGCTGCACAGATAGGAGAGGTAGATTGTGTTTTTGCAGTGGAAGTTTCCAGTATTTTCAGTTCATAGTGTAGGCCCTAACTGAATGTATAACCCTCTTGTAAAACAGCTGTATATGTAGTTTTTCCACCAAGAAAGTTACTGAACAGAGTTAAGTTCAGACTGGGGGGATTCTAACATGGGTAGAATTGAGACAAGCACAAGATAAATACAGGGTGGGTAGAGCCCAGCACAGGACAGAATGAATGTACTGACTTTTGGAAACATTGCCCTTCTCTCTCGACAGAAAAGTAAAAGGCATACCTAAAAACAAGAGGTTGGTAATTGACCTTATATGGAAATGAATCCTAGTAACAGTCTCGAGGAGTCTGTGAGCCTGAGATACTCAACCAATGAGAGCCATGAGAGCATTACCTGCATTGGGTTTAGGGCATAGAACAGAATTAATTTCACTGACTGGTGTGCAATTTCTCCCTTGCCAATAGGGGATGTGCGCGCAGTATTGCAATAATGAATAAGCACTGCTGCTATTGCTGCCATCTTTGCCTAACTAGAAATCTTTGAGAGTTTCTCACACAGGGGGAGAGGGTAAGAAAGTAAAGAGGCACAGAAAACGAAAGAAAACTGCTCTTCTTATCTATAAAAATTGATACAATTGATGCTGTCGTGCATTTTTTTTTTAATTTTTTGCCAATGTCAGTTAGATTGTTTTAAAATATCCACACACCAAAATCTGACTACCAAGCAATTTTAATGAAAATGAAATGAAGGTGAGTTAGCAGAAAGCACAAGGCCATATTATATTAGGCTCTAGCAAATTTACAGGCAGTCACTGCATGAAGAAGTAGATTTGAGTTGCACATTATATGATTCCCACAAAGATTAAGGAAATCTGAAGCTTTCAATATATTATTCTTTTTTCATTTCATTTTTTAAACACCTTACCCAGACCTCAACCCTCACAGGAACTGTAAAGATAACAGCATTAACCCGCAATGTAACTCTAATCCTAACCCTTACCCTGATTCTAAAATCGTCTCTAACTCCAAATGTAACAACAAAAATGATGCTAAAATTTTGTAGCAAAAAAAAAAAAAAACCTTAACCCTGATCATAATCCAAAAAACAATCATTAAGGTAACAACAATCTTTACCTTAAAAGTAATATTAATCAGAGCCCAGATGATGCCTGCATCCAATCAGAAGCATACTTTTCATTATTTAAGAGTTGTATTTTTTCCAATGAACTCCCTCTATTATCACGTTTATAAAGTAACAGAGTTTATTCTTTTTCTCCTGACACTGTGCCTTACTCCAGACATCCCCTGAAAATGACCCAGGCAGGGCACCATCAAAGTAATGCTAATAGTAATGTCAACCCTAAGGGTATCTCTAGCCTCAGTGTTAATGGGACGCTAACAAGAATCCCAACAGCCTTAAAAATTCTGGTGGTGTGAAAGAGGTGCTGCCTTGCACATGCTGGGCAGTCCCATTGCCTGTTAAATGCAGGCACTGATCAAATGGCTATCCTCATTATGTTGGACAGAGCATACAGTCTTTGCCTGAGGCCAGGGTGAGTAGTAATGGATGTCATTTTTGAAATTTCCAGTCCATTCACCACAGCGCTTTCTGCCTCCATGTCCCATAACCAGAGCAGCTATGCTGGCATGTTCTCTTGGTTTCTGTCTAAACCACTGTACTATATCCATCAGTTCAGCTGCTGTATTATGGGCAGCAGGGTTTGGGGGGTTGGACACTGGTCAGGGCACTCCCACCAGCCTATCCTGCTTTTTTTTTTTTTTTTTTTTTTTCATTTTTGGGTTACAATCAGTCAGATCTCAAATAGATCTAGTCCAAATGGAACCTCAAAATCTGACCTTTTAGTGCCTTCATTTACAGAGTCCATTTTATACAGATTCCCTTGTACAGGGTCCCCATGGTCTTCCAGAGAGATGTTCCTGATCTTCCATAGGAGAATGATTGAATAATCAAAACTGCAACCTGTCTTTCCAGTTTTTCATCACTGTCATTCAATAGCTGATTTGCATCAGCCAGAGCCTCTTCAGTTATGTTCAGACAGTTCAAGGCCATCAGCAGTGTCCATGCCACCATGAACACAGATAACTGTCATTCTCAAGTTGTAAGTATGTCTTTGCTAAGACCATGGAAATAATCAGTCAGGTGGGCCAGGGACTCATGGACCCTCCCTCCGTCCCACACAGGGCCCCATTTTTCAGTGACAGAAGCAATGCTGCATTTTGAGGATCCTAGGAATCCCAGGACATGCCCTGACAAAAGGTCATTCAAAGGGGTAGTCTTTCCCCATCCAAACCACCCCATGATATTCACAGAATCACAAAATTGTAGGGGTTGGAAGGGACCTCCAGAGACCGTTGAGTCCAACCCCCCAGCCAAAGCAGGTTCCCTACACCACATCGCACAGCTCGGCATCCAGGCAGGTCTTGAATATCTCCAGAGAAGGAGATTCCACAACCACCCTGGGCAGCCTGTTCCAGTGCTCCGTCACTCTCACCATAAAGAAGTTATTGCACACATTAGTGCAGAACTTCCTATGGTCCAGTTTCTGTCTGTTTCCCCTTGTCCCGTCTCCACACACTGCTGAAAAGAGTCTGGCCTCACCACTTTACCCCCCTCACTTCAAATATTTATAGACCTGGATCAGGTCCCCTCTCAGCCTTCTTTTCTCAAGGTTAAACAGACCCAGTTCCCTAAGTCTCTCCTCATAGGGGAGATGATCCAGGCCCTTCACCATCTTAGTGGCCCTCTGCTGGACTCTTTCTAAGAGATCCCTGTCTTTTTTGTACTGGGGAGCCCAGAACTGGACACAGTATTCCCGATGAGGCCTCACCAGGGCAGAGTAGAGAGGGGGGGATCACCTCCTTCGACCTGCTGGACACGCTCTTTTTAATGCACCCTGTAATGCCATTGGCTTTTTTGGCTACAAGGGCACACTGCTGGCTCATGGCCAATGTGTCGTCCACCAGGACGCCCAGGTCCCTCTCAGCAGAGCTCCTCTCCAGCAGCTCTTCCCCCAGCCTGTACTGGTGTATGCAATTATTTCTACCCAGGTGCAAGACTCTACACTTGCTTTTGTTGAACCTCATCTGGTGTCTTACCACCCAGCTCTCCAGCCTGTCCAGGTCTCGCTGAATGGCAGCACAGCCTTCAGGTGTGTCAGCCAATCCTCCCAACTTCGTGTCATCAGCAAACTTGCTGAGGGTGGTCGTTGATGAAGATGTTGAACAAGACCGGACCCAGCACAGACCCCTGGGGGACGCCGCTAGTTACAGCCCTCCAGCCAGACACTGCACCGCCAACGGCAACCCTCTGCACTCTGCCAGTCAGCCAATTCTCGACCCACTTCACTGTCCACTCATCTATCCCATACTTCCTCAACTTGGGTATAAGTATGTCATGGGAGACTATCAGTTATAGAGGTTATAGAGTTCAATTCCTGTAGTCAATTTGGCGGCCCAGGTGGGACCAGTTCTGTTTGCTGCAGGACCAGCTGAGAGGGAGGCACTTTTGGCGCACCCTGAGATTTCTCTGAAGGACTCCCTTCCTCACCTGATCACTGCAGGGACAGACAAGGACCACCCATAGGTGGACCAGGTATGTGTATGGTAAGTGGAGCCCATATGTCTTGAGGAGACATCCAACAGTAGCCGGCAATATGAACAGCTGTGTCAGAGCTGCTCTCCTTGCTGGCACTGCCATAACAAGAGGGCCCCTTCAGAGCAGGACCAGAGAACTGGAGGCCTCTTCCAATGCTGATGTAAGGAATCTATCTCAGGAGCTGCTCCCTGAGAAGACTTTGAGATCTTTTGTTGCTCTTCACTGCACGACTGGGAGAGATTGACTAGTCACAAGGAGATCTGTAAGGGACTCAGGGCAGTGCTGTGGTTTAAATTTTATGGGTTGAGATCAAGAGAAAAAGAAAAGGAATATATTTATGACGAATTTATTTATACATATATAATATCTTTAGTATATTTTCACACATATAAAACATGCAGTTGCAAACATATATGAACTATGCTTACCTGTTTGCAAGTCCAGGACTAGTTGCAGGGGTTTTAACAGCCATAGGGTTCACTGCAGGAGCTGTACTGACTTTCTGGCTGTTGCAGGAGTTGAAGCGACCTCAGAGTTCATTGCCAGAGCTGCAACCACCACAGGACATGTGACGAAGTTGGAGCAGCCACTGTGCTCATTGGAGGGAGTGGAGCCACCGCAGGGCTGTACCTCCTGGCACAGTGCACCTCCCCTGGGAGGCATTTGTTTCATTTTCTTATAGCAATAATTGGAACAGCTACAGGACCTGTAGCAGGAGTGACCGCAGAGCTCCTTATGAGGAGTGGAGTTACAGCAGGATCTGTCCAGAGCTTGGAGCAACTACAGGATGTCTAGCAAAAACTTGGAGGTATTGCAGGGACTGTGCCAGGAGTTGCAGAGGCTGCAGCACTGTTGGCAGATCCAGCTCTCTTCCACTTGATGATGTTGAAGAGTGTTGAACACAGCTCAGTAGGTGTGGGCCAGGCCCTGGCACACTGCAGTCATTTGTGCCTGTTTAGGATTACCAGTGCCACAGCAGACCTGTCTCCAATATTCTACCAGTTTCTCAGGATCCTGCAGTTGCTCAGAGATGAAGTTCCAAAGCCCTGGGGGTGCCCACCGCTCCAGGCAGCTGCCCAGACCATCCCACACCCCCTGCCATGCAGAACCTTCTCACCTTGGGGCAGATCTCTCACTGATATTCCTGAATAATTGTTTAACCTCAATCCTAGAATTCTAGGATCACCAATGTTGGAAAAGGCCTAAAAGATCGTCCAGTCCAACCATTCACCTATTACCAATAGCTCCCACTAAACGATGTCCCTCAACACAACATCCAGTCACTCCTTGAACACCCCCGGGCTCACAGAGGCAACACTGTAAATTGTGTAATTCCTAATCATACCGACAATATTACTTCTAAAACCCAAATATAGCCACAGAGCTGAAAGTGCACAAAACTTCACTTTGTCAACTGTCAATTTTATCGTGGTACAAACTGAGGTCAAACAGCATAGCAAAATAAATACCCTAATCCAGCATCCAAGCACCAAGTAAGGAGCTGTGCAGTGAAGCTTCCTGAGAAGACTCAACAAGCTCCACACATAGGGAAACAATCAGCATCATGGCCTGCACTTTTCCAACTCCCACAAAGCCCTGAGTTATCTCACTCTGGACAGTTGTGCTGTTATCTCAACACTTGGAGCCTCACATCTGGCACCGAAATGACAGTGGTTGTTGAACCCAACATGTGGCTCAGCACCACACAGTGCTTTGTGCACTGCCCCATTCCTAATGGGATGGGGAAAAGAACTGGAAAAAAAAAAGTACAACTTGTGAGTATAACAAAGCAATTTACTAAGAGAGATAAAAGGAGAGGAGTTATAGTTATCACTATATATCTGTTGATATGGAATTGTATGTAACAACTGATGCACAAGCACTTGCTCAGCACCACCAGACTGATGCTCAGCTGGGCCCTGGGCAGTGAAGAGACTGAGATGAACTCCCACCCCTTTCAATACAATTTGTGCTTGCTGTCAGGTGATAGAGAACGTCCCTTTGGCCACTTTCAGTCAGCTGTCCTCACTCTGTTCCCTCCCAGCTCCATGTGCCCTTCACTGACCATGGCCTTGGCTCCGTACAACACTGCTTAGCAGCAACTGAAAACATCAGGGTGCTATCAGTGGTATATAGGGGCCAATGGGGACTGCAAGCCCCATAAGTGTGAACACAGCCCCATAAGTGGGACCCATAAGTCCCACTTATAAGCCACTTATGGCTCCAGCCCCATAGCTGTGACCACAAACACTAATGACATCCCCATAAACCCTAATGGGGTGCCCATAAACCCTAATGGGGTCCCAATAAGTGTGACCCCAGCCCCATAATTGGGTCCTTAGACCCATAAGTGGGTCACCGGACCCATAAGTGGGACCCATAACTGCATCCCCAGCTTCATAAGTGTGACCCAAAACCCCATAAGTGTGACCCCTGCCCCATAAGTGGGTCCCCAGCCCAATAAGTGTGACCCATAAGTGGGAACACAGACCCATAAGTGGGTCCCCAAACCCAATAACTGTAGATTTGGACATGTCCCCAGCCCCATAAGTGGGTCTCCAGACCCATAAGTGAGGCTCCAGACCCATAAGTGTTACCCCCATAGGGGCCAATGGGGACCCTAGCCCCATAAGTGTGACTCATAAGTGAGGCTCCAGCCCCATAACTGCATCCCCAGCCCCATAAGTGTGACCACATAGGGGTCAATGGGGACCCCAGCCCTATAAGTGGGAACACAGATCCATAAGTGGGTCCCCAAATCCCATAACTATAGACTTGGAGATGTCCCCAGCCCCATAAGTGAGGCTCCAGACCCATAAGTGAGGCTCCAGACCCATAAGTGGGAATACAGACCCATAAGTGTGACCCATAACTGCATTCCTAGCCCCATAATTGGGTCTCCAGCCCCATAAGTGTGACCCCAAACCCCATTTATATGGGACCTCATTCATCCCAATGACAATGGGAAGGCCAGCAAGCAACAAGGTAAGGACCCGAACCCATAAGTGGGACCCCATAGAGGTCAATGGGGACCCCAGCCCCATAAGTGGGTCCCCAGACCCATAAGTGTGACCCAAAACCCCATAATTATGATTCTAGCCCCATAAGTGAGACCCCATAGGGGCCAATGTAGACCCCAGACCCATAAGTGTGACCCATAAGTGAAGCTCCAGCCCCATAAGTGGGTCCTCAGACCCATAAGTGTGGCCCCAGCCCCATAACTATAGACTTGGAGAGGTCTCCAGAGCTATAAGTGAGGCTCCAGACCATAAGTGGTTCCCTAGACCCATAAGTGTGAACACAGACCAATAAGTGTGACCCCAAACCCCATTTATATGGGACCTCATTCACCCCAATGACAACAGGAAGGCCGGCAAGCAACAAGGTGAGTGCTACCCATAAGTGGGAACCCATAGGGGTCAATGGGGACCCCAGCGCCATAAGTGGGAACACAGCCCCATAAGTGTGACCCAAAACCCCATAACTATAGACTTGGAGATGTCCCCAGCCCCATAAGTGGGTCTCCAGACCCATAAGTGTGATCCAAAACCCCATAACTGAGTTCCTATGTGTGACTCCAGACCCATAAGTGAGGCTCCATACCCATAAGTATGACCCCATAGGGGCCAATGGGGACCCCAGCCCCATAAGTGGTAATACAGATCTATAAGTGGGTCCACAGCCCCAGAAGTGTGACCCAAAACCCACAACTATAGACTTTGAGAGGTCCCGAGCCCCATAAGTGTATCCCCAGCCCCATAAGTGTGACCCCATAGGGGACAATGGAGACCCCAGCCCCATAAGTGTGACCCATAACTGCATCCCCATAAGTGTGACCCATAAATGTGACCCCATAGGGGCCAATGAAGACCCCAGCTCCATAAATGCCTCCCCAGCCCCATAAGTGCCTCCCCAGCCCAATAAGTGTGACCCTAAAGAATTCGAGATGTCCCCAGCTCCATAAGTGGTTCCCCAGCTCCATAAATGTGTCCTCAGCCCCATAACTACATCCCCAGCCCCATAAGTGTGACCCCAGCCCCATAACTGTAACCCCAGCCCCATAAGTGTGACCCATAACTACATCCCCAGTCCCATAAGTGGGAAGACAGCCCGATAAGTGTGACCCCAGCCCCTTAAGTGTGACCCATATCTACATTCGAAGCCCCATAAGTGTGACTCATAACTGCATCTCCAGACCCATAACTGAGTCCCCAGCCCCATAAGTGCGTCCTCAGCCCCATAAGTGTGACCCATAAGTGTGACTCCATAGGGGCCAATGGGGACCCCAGCCCCATAAGTGTGACCCCAGCCCCATAAGTGTGACCCCAACCCCATAAGTGGGCCCCAGCCCCATAAGTGTGACCCCATAGGGGCCAATGGGGACCCCAGCCCCATAAGTGGGAACACAGATCCATAAGTGGGTCCCCAGCCCAATAAGTTTGACCCCAAACCCACAACTATAGTCTTTGAGAGGTCCCCAGCCCCATAAGTATGTCCCCAGCCCCATAAGTGTGTCCCCATAGGGGCCAATGGGGACCCCATCCCCATAAGTGTGACCCATAAATGCCTCCCCAGCCCCATAGGTTCATCTCCAGCCCCATAACTGCATCCCCAGCCCCATAACTGTATCCCCAGTCCCATAACTGCCTCTCCAGCCCCATAAGTGGGAACACAGACCCAAAACTGAGTCCCCAGCCCCACAAATGCATCCCCAGTCCCATAAGTGGGTCTTCAGCATCCTCAAGGGGAAGAGAGCTGGATCTGCTGACAGTGCTCCAGCCTCTGCAACTCCTGGCACAGAACCAGCAGCAGCTCCAAGGTTTTGCTACACGTTCTGCAGTTACTCCATGCTCTGGACAGATCCTGCTGTCATTCCACCTTCATAATGAGCTCTGCAGTCACTCCTGCTACAGGTCCTGTAGCTGTTCCAAGTACTGGGATAAGAAAATGAAACAAATTCCTCCTAGGTGAGGTGCACTGTTGTCACGGGTTACTTAGATTTACCTATGCCCGTGACAGGGGAAGCCACCCCGTGCCTCCCCCCCCCCCCTCCCCCCCCCCCCCCCGTGGCCCGGAAATTGAGGGGAGAAGGGGAATGGGATAAAAACAGTGGCAATCTAAGGAGGAAAAACTTATTTTACTAAATATGATATCGAAATACAAGATAACACAATATAATATAATTGAGGCTAACAAATCGAACGAAACAGAGGGAGAGGTTGACCAAGGTTAGATAGTTGAAGTTATCAGTCGAGCCTTTGAGACTATTTCTCACAGTACCCTTCTGTACAGAATGTACTGCATACGGCTAGACACAAACAAAATGTGATAGGTGAACAGTTGGTCAATAGGTCAGGCTCAAAGGACTGTAGTCAATGAGTTCCATCAGGCTGGTTGATGGTCACTGCCAGGGTTCCCTAGGGCTCCATTTTAGAGCCACTTCTCTTTCATGTTTTTGTGGATGACTTGCATGCAGGACTAGAAGATGTTCTGAGCAAGTTTGCTGATGAGACCAGATGAGAAGGTGCTATTGCCTCCACTGAGGGTGGAGAAGACTTGCAGAGAGATGTGGACAAGTCAGAGAAGTGGGTACCAATTAGCACTAAGCACCAAGTGCATAAAACATAACAAGAAAAAGTGCCTGATTGTGCACCTGGGTAGGCGCAACACTGGACATACACACTGACTAGATATGGGACACTGGAGAGCGGTAGGTCTGAAAAGGATTGGGGGTCCTGCACAACATCAAATTGAACGTGAGTCAGCAGTATGCCCAGGCAGCCAGGAAGGCCAATGGTCATGGCTTCCAATTATCTGCTCTAACTAGTGCCTCGGGAAACTTACTTGGTAATGGCCCTCAGTGGGCTCATTAGTACTCCAAGAAACTTCACTGTTACTTCTGACTTTGTCTTGTTAAGCACTTTGTGCAAACTTCTCTCTGCACTGGAGATTGATGGATTCAGAAGCAAATGCACCCTGGGACCCATTCTAACCTAAAGAGCATCTTGTGCCTTGTGCCTTCTTGTTATCTATTTGAGGTTATCAGAACTTGTTCAGCAAAATGTAGAGAAATCTGGAGAGAACTTAAAGAGAAAGAATTCAGCAAACATTTACTGTTTATTTGTTTATAGTTCTGCTTAAAGAAGGTATTAAAGCAGCACTGTAAAACTACCTGTGAACATCTAAGCTGAACCAGAGGAATCCCAGCTCCTTTGGGTCTGTGGGGAGCTGCATCCCATTTCAGCCCCAGGATTTCTAACTGGGGATGAGTTACCTGCACTGTCTCCTCTGGATCACTGCCCTGCACAGGGGAAGTCCAACCCTCCTTATCTTTGCCTCGGTACCCTTTTTGTTTCATCAAAAACTCTCTGGTAGGACTCATGTTAAAAATTGATTGGTGGATAATTTTAAAGATTTTAAAGAACAGTTATGATATTGTTGCCTCTCAGGAGCTGATGGCCATGACGACACAGGGACATGTCTAAGCAGATGAGTGGGAAGGATAAAACTGACATTCTCTGCTGCTGCTCAGCTGGGCCACTCTCCTGGGACACAGGGAGCTCATAAAAGTAGATGGTGCTGTAGAGAGACAGCTGTGCCCAGGAGCAGCTCTTGTGCACAGCACAGCCTGCAGGTGACAGAAGGAGAGGAGAGAAACTGGAGAGAGCTTACAGGATGTGTGAGGTGTGAGCGGGCTGCGTGCTCTCTGCAGGAGCATTGCTCACAGACCATGACACAGTAAGTCCCTTGCCGTAGGTAATGCAGCTGCTATTCATAGGGGGTTAACTTAATCTGGGCCATCCCGTAGCAGATCAGGCTTCAGGCACTGCATGTTTCTTTACTGTGTTAAAAGCTTTCTGCTCCAGCTGAGGGCTTCCGTGCTGCAGTGTCAGAGCACAGCCCTGAGTACTGCATGTCCCAGCACGGCTGCAGGCTGTGCAGCCTGGGCTGCAGGCGGGTTCCCAGGGCTGTCCTGCAGAGCAGGGTCCCTGCTGCGCCCCAGGGGCTGTGTGCCGGGTATGGGACTCTGCCACCTGCCAGGCTCAGCACTCAGCCTGCCCAGGGAGCTGCCCAGGGTGCTGCGGGGAGACATGAGGGTGGAAGGATCCTCCCGGCAGGGCTTGTGCTGCCACAGCTGCTGCCTGGGGCAGGGGATCACAGCTCCACTGCACGATTGTGTTTTTGTGAAGGTACTTTGCAAGAGGAGAGCCAAGGCAGGGATATTCTATTTCTTGTTTGGACGGAAGGGGAAAGGATTGGAAACAGAAATCTAAGAGTCTGTCAAATTTGAACACAGCTCTGAGACTCCCAATTCTTCTTCAGTCAATTGCTTGTTACGTGAACTGTCACATGTGAAGTGTTTTCAGCCTCTCCTTTCACGAAAAGGAACATTTCCAAGGCTGGAAATAGTTGAAATTATCAATTTTGTGGACCAGAATAATGCACTTATATTGCAAATAGGCATGTTTCCAGAACAGAAAGTGAAGGGCTCAAAGATTGGGACTGAGGATTTCAACAGCAGTGAGGGTAAAGATATGAGACAAAAAACAGATGAATAAGTCCAGGGAAATGGGATAAGATTAGAAGATGAAAAGAAGGTTAAAGCTCCATATGCTTCTTCTGCTTATAGAATGGTGATCTTAATGAAGTTAAATTCAATTAGTGTTGCTAAATGAATATTGTCATAGGAGAATGAAAACATTTCATAGTATAGCAGGAGGAGCGTCTCTGAGAATGGTCAGGACTTGTCATTATCTTCTGCACTCTGAACAGGTCTCTGAAGCAAGGAACAAAATCAGATGCCCAACAGCAGCTCCATCAGCGAGTTTTTCCTCCTGCCGTTGGCAGACATGCGGCAGCTGCAGCTCCTGCTCTTCTGGCTCTTCCTGGGCATCTACATGGCTGCCCTCCTGGGCAACAGCCTCATCAGCACAGCCGTAGCCTGCGACCGCCGCCTGCACACCCCCATGTACTTCTTCCTCCTCAACCTGGCCCTCCTTGACCTGGGCTGCATCTCCACCACTCTCCCCAAAGCCATGGCCAACGCCCTCTGGGACACCAGAGCCATCTCCTATGCAGGATGTGCTGCACAGCTCTTTTTCTATGTCTTCTTCCTCTCAGCAGAGTTGTCCCTTCTCACCATCATGTCCTATGACCGCTATGTTGCCATCTGCAAGCCCCTGCACTATGGGACCTTGATGGACAGCAGAGCTTGTGCCACCATGGCAGCAGCTGCCTGGGGCACTGGGGTTCTCTATTCCCTGCTGCACACTGCCAGTACGTTTTCACTGCCTCTCTGCCAAGGCAATGTTGTGAACCAGTTTTTCTGTGAAATCCCCCAAATCCTCAAGCTCTCCTGCTCAGACTCAAATCTCAGGGAAGTTGTGCTTATCATTTTTAGTATAAGTTTAGCCTTTGGCTGCTTTGTATTCATAGTGGTGTCGTATCTGCAGATCTTCCTTGCCGTGCTGAGGATGCCCTCAGAGCAGGGACGGCACAAAGCCTTCTCCACGTGCCTCCCTCACCTGGCCGTGGTCTCCCTATTTGTCAGCACTGGCATTTTTGCCAACCTGAAGCCCCCAACCATTTCCTCCCCACTCCTGGATCTGACAGTGGCACTTCTGTACGCAGTGGTTCCTCCAACACTGAACCCTATTATCTACAGCATGAGGAACAGGGATATCAAGCACACTCTCAGGAAGTTGTTGCAATAAGCACTATCCCAGCTTCCATAAAATGCACAACTTCCTCATAGGATTCCCAGTGATGGTTCTATATGTTTTATCCATCTTTGATCGTTTGTTTAAGTGAGATATAGGAATGTGTAAAAAAAAAAATTGTTATTGAACTTATAAATAAAAATGTATTACGCTTCTTTCCTACCTAATTTCCATTTTTTTCACTCCAAGAACTGATGTAAACATGGAACCATATTCCCTGAATATGTTATAAGATACCTAAAAAGCTTTCAAAATTGACGTTTACTTAGCTTTCTTTTTTTCCTACTTTGTGTGGATTTGGGGAGGATCAGCCACAGACAGCAGCTCAATGTGCTCTTTTTATTTCTGATCTCTTTACACCACCTCAGTGCTCTCAAGCCCTCTCATTTGTGCAGGCCTGAAGGTCTTCTGTGTCTCACAACAGTCCTGTTGCCTCTACAGCAGCAATCCAGTGCTGCAGTCAGTAGCCTGCAATACGAACGGCTGTGTCAGAGCAGGTCTCTTTGCTGTCACTGCCATAACAAGAGGGCCCCTTCAGAGCAGGCCCAGAGAACTGGAGGCCACTTCGAAAGGTGGTGTAAGGAATATACCTCAGGAGTTGCTCTTTGAGAATACCTTGAGATCTTCTGTTGCTTTACACTGTAGGATGGAGTCAGTTTCATGAGTTCCTAGGAGATCTGTAAGGGACTCAGGGCAGTGCTGTTGTTTAGAATTTGTTGTGTTAACGCTATTTATTAAGACAGAGAAAAAGTAAAGGATAATAATATAATATATGCATATATACAGATAAGATATATAGAGTATATATTTATATACATATCATGTAGGCAGGTTCAAACAAATATGTAGATATTAATTCATATGAATATCTGTTTGCAAGTCCTGGACCTGTTGCAGGGGTTTTAAGAGCCTCAGGGTTCACTGTTAGAGCAGAAGCCTCTGTCCGGCTCTTGCAGGAGTTGGAGCAACTGCAGAGCTCATTGCCAGGGCTGGAATCACCACAGGAGCTGTGACGGAATTTGGAGCAGCCACTGGGCTTATTGGAGGGGTTGGAGCGACCACAGGGCTGTACCTCCTGTCACGGTGGTGACAAATTCCTCCCTTGGGAATTCCTTGGGAGGAATTTGTTGCATTTTCTTATCACAGTACTTGCAGTAGCTACAGGACCTGTAGCAGAAGTGATTGCAGAGCTCCTTATGAGGGGTGGAGTGACAGTGGGATCTGTCCAGAGCTTGGAGCAACCGCAGGACATGTAGCACAAAATTGGAGCTGCTGCATATGAATATGTAGATGAGTTCCTGTAGATTTGTTGAATATTTATGAGCTTGGCTTTGAATTATGTAACAATTCTGCATGCTAGTGTGCAAGACAGGAGGAGTGATTCCCCTTTGCACCCTGCTCTGAATAAACACATCCCTGCTTTATAACCTAACCCTGGGTTATAGCGTTTGATTCCACAAGTCAGTTTGGTGACCCAGATGGGACCTGCTCTGTCTGGCTGCAGGACCAGCTGAGAGGAGGAACACTCACCCCAAGATTTCTCTGCCCTACTGGAATGAAAGCAGTGTGCACACTGCAGTGGGACACTGGTGGAGAAATCCTACCAAGCTGAGTGAGAGGGAACCTTCTCCGATTGCCAAGTTTACCCTAGCAGATCCACTGGTGAAATTGTAGCTAGGGAAGCAGGATAAAGAGATTTTATTTCCTGGTGGATATGGGTGCTTCTTACTATGCATAAATGACTTTGTAACAGCAGCAGAAACTACTGCCCCAAAGTGAAAAGTCTTGCTTTCTTAAGCCTTTACATTTATTCTAGGCAAACAGGTAGGAATACACAAAGTTTTGTACACGCCACATTCACCAAAGCCTTTGCTAGGGCAAGATTTACTAGAAAAAAATGGAAGTTGAAATAAAGTCTAAAGGAAAACTGGAGTCTGAGGTAAAAGAAGAACAGTTAAAAGAGATGCTTAGTTTAGCACTGATCACTACCCCTGCAGGGACTGGGATTTCAGACGAAGTGAGTGATCATGTTCACCCTGGGGTGTGTGTTTTGCAAACCCAAGGAAGGGCTAAGAATGCAGCACCAATGGCATTGAGAATAAAGCAGGGAGCTCAGCCAGTTTGGATTAAAAAGTACTCCCTCATATTCAAAGACAGGAAAGCAATCCAGCCAATAATTGATCACATTCAGAAACTCAGGTTGTTGAAGGAGCGTGAGTCAAAAATACAACGCACCCATCCTCCTGATTAGAAAAATGTACAGGAACTACTGGATGCTACAAAACTCAAGGGCTATCAACAGAACAGTGGAGGATTGATATCCATTGGTAGCATATCCGTATACACCGTTTACAAAATAATTTGGGGAACTGGCATGGTTTTAATGTACTGTCATGATGCTGTTGTCTTTCAGGAGCTGTTGGCCATGAGGACCCCGGGACAACACAGGGGAGATGAGTGGGAAGGATAAAAAATGACATCATCTGTTACTGATCTGGGCTGGGCTTCAGGACGCAGGGACACAGGCTGGGACACAGGGAGCTCATAAAAGTGGAAAGTGTTGTAGTTGTAGTGCTCAGCTGTGCCCAGGAGCAGCTCTTGTGCACAGCACAGCAGGGCTGGGGCTTGAGCAGCAGTTGACATGAGGATAGAAAAGGAGGGAGAGAGAGCTTACAGTGTTTGTACATTGTGAGCCTGCTGTGAGCTGACTGCAGGAGCATTGATAACAGATTAAAGGAATGGTAAGTGTCTTGCAGTAGGCAATGCAGCTGATTTCCTGGAGGGATCACCAAACTGGGGACATTCCATAGCAGATCTGGCTGCAAGCACCGCATGTTTATTTACTGTGGAAAAAGACTTCGGCTCCAGCTGAGGGCTTCTGTGCTGCAGCGTCAGAGCACAGCCCTGAGGGCTGCACGTCCCAGCACAGTTGCAGGCTATGCAGCTGGGGCTGCAGGCGGGTGCCCAGGGCTGTCCTGCAGAGCAGGGTCCCTGCTGTGCCCCAGGGGCTGTGTGCCGGGTATGGGACTCTGCCGCCTGCCAGGCTCAGCAC
This sequence comes from Coturnix japonica, assembly GCF_054131305.1. Taxonomy (NCBI): domain Eukaryota; kingdom Metazoa; phylum Chordata; class Aves; order Galliformes; family Phasianidae; genus Coturnix; species Coturnix japonica. The sequence goes on from NC_140700.1 coordinate 740,645, forward strand.
TCAGCCTGCCCGGGGAGCTGCCCAGGGTGCTGTGGGGAGACTGGTGTAACGAATATACCTGAGGAGCTGCTCCATGAGAATACCTCGAGATCTTCTGGTGCTCTTCAGTGTGTGACTGGATCAGGTTGAATAGTCCCAAGGAGATCAGTAAGAGACTCGAGGCAGTGCTGTGGTTAAAGGAAAAAAAAAAAAAAAAAAAAAAGAGAAGAAAAAGAAGGAAAAGAAGAAGAAAAAAGAGAAAAATAAAAAGGATAATAATTATGACAAATGTATTTATACATATATAATATAATTAGTATATTTTCACACATATACAACATATGCAGTTGCAATCATATATGAACTAATCCTTATGTTTTTCTGTTTGCAAGTTCAGGACTATTTGCACAGGTTTTAACAGCCATACGATTCACTGTAGGAACTGAAGTGTCTGTCAGGCTGTTGCAGGAGTTGAAGCGACCTCAGAATACATTGGCAGAGCTGGAATCACCACAGGACCTGAGACTGAAGTTTTAGCAGCCACTGGGCTCATTGGAGGGGTTGGAGTGACCACAGGGCTGTACCTCCTGGCACAGTGCACCTCACCTGGGAGGCATTTGTTGCATTTTCTTATCAAAAACTTGGAACAGCTACAGGACCTGTTGCAGGAGTGACTGCAGAGCTCATTATGAGGGGTGGAGTGACAGTGGGATCTTTTCAGAGCTTGGAGCAACTGCAGAACGTGTAGCAAAACCTTGGAGCGGCTGCAAGTTCTGTGCCAGGAGTTGCAGAGGCTGCAGCACTGTTGGCATTTCCAGCTCTCTGGATCTGGCACACTGCAGTCGTGTTTTTCTTGGGGATTACCAGGACCACAGCAGACCCGGCCCCAATATTCTACCAGTTTCTCAAGATCCTGCAGTTGCTCGTAGATGAAGTTCCAAATCCCTGGGGGTGCCCACCGCTCCAGGCAGCTGCCCAGACCATCCCACACCCCCTGCCATGCAGAGCCTTCTCACCTTTTGGCAGATCTCTCAGTGATATTCTTGAATAATTGTTTAATCTGAGACATAACCTGGAACACATTAATGACATAGCAATGGGAGTGTGCTGGTGTGAGCATCCAACGGATAGTCAAAATCCTCAGGAGCTATTGGAACTAGTTCCTGATCTCCAGGACAAAAAGAAGTGAGAGCGAGTCTGAGGGACTACTGGAAAGTGTCCTCCCTTCTCTCCTCCTTAACCAGACTCCCTGAGGAGTCAATGTAAAGAGTGCAATTACTAATCTTATCAACAATATTACTTCCATAATTCAAAGATGACCTCTCTCATGGTTTTGTAATGTTGCTGTCAATATTCCACATCATATCATCATGTGCAGTATGGATCATTAAAAGGTTCATACTCCAGTTCCGCTGAATTACAACATCCCGAAAACTCCGCAAACAGAAGAAAACTACGTATCCCAGATTACTTTGTCATCAGAGATAAGTCACAGGAGGAGGACATATATAATCTCGCTCCCAAGCTAGAGTTCTCTCTCTCAGACTCTCAAAGAGTGGGAAGCATTCCAGCCGTGTCGCCTAGAGTTTGCAGTAGGCCTCTAGGTTTTTGGGGACTCTCTCTCTGTTTTGTTCAATTTATTAGCCTCAATCATCCTGTATTATATTGTGTTATCTTGTATTCTGATATCGTATTTAGTAAAATAAGTTTTTCATCCTTAGGTTGCACTCTCTACATTTCCCCCGTTTTCTTTTAGGCTGAAAAGGCTCAGTTTACCGACCGACTAATCATATTTCAAAAACAATTCAGTTCATTTATTCAATTAGTTCTCATGCTGTTTATCCTGCTCCATAGCTGCTGCTCTGTAAACTCCTTATCTCGATCCATGGCTGCTGCTCCATAAAACTCTTCTTGTATTACAACAATTTCAAGATACTGCTTATAGAATAACAACACTACTTATATTAATAACATAACTATTATAACTCAATCAAGGCCTCGATTGACAATACTTTAAAAGTGAAAAAAGAGACAAGTCAAATACAACATAACATTACTGTTAAACCCACTAAAAAGAACAAATATGTTTGTACTGCAACCTAAGTTTCTGCAACCTGAAAATCAATCAGTGAGGGTCCCATTGTGTTAATCTGTAACTGATTTGGAAAAGTCTTAAATTTTCATATACTCTGGTACATTGATTTTTAATGACCACTAAAATTTGTGCAATAAATGCTTTTAAGATGCTCATAACCATGCTCTACTGACTGAGTTATCCGGGCTAATAATTGATTAATGATGGTGCAATTTTATGAAATAGCATGTCAAATAGAACCAATTTTTAGAGGAAAAATGTACTGGAGTATCACTAGGGGCATTAATACTTATTGACCCTTGAGAAACAGCAAGCCATGTTGGTGGTGGATGCGACAGGTAGTGCCAGCAGGGCATCCCCTGCTTCAAGGTGCACATTTCCTCTCTCATCCATCACAGATTCTCTCCTGCATTCAGGGTCTGAAGGATTTCTTCCAGTTGTACACCATATCCGCATGGCCAGTGCATGATATAGAGCCCAAGTGGAACACCTGCTTGGAAAATGAAATAAACTATCAAATTTAGCTCTATTAGCGTGCACTTTTGTCTAAAATGAAGCATGGTTATATTTTAAAAATCCTAATTAGTTGGATGTAAGAGAGGTATCTCTTCTATGATACAGGGTCATCTCTTTGACTGAGATTTCTTTCCAGGTTTTGTCTTTGCAAATTTAGAAAAGCTAATTAATAGGATAATAACATCATAACCAAACAGTACTAAAACATTAAAAGAGCTGTTCCTGTACATTCTAGCACTGATTACATCAAATCCTGTTTAATACACATCTGATCTATTACTAAAATAGAAGAAGCACACAACATCCTAGCTAATGCCTTAAACTCTAATTCCTGAGACTGCATTCGTAAAACAGAAAAGCACACACTATGTCAAACTATTACTAATATTATCTATAACACAGCAAGTTTCAAAGCAATACCACTAAGTAAGAAAAACACAATTAAAATTACTATGAAGGCTGGATGCTATTTTCTGCCTTCAGATGAGACCGAACATATCATGCTGGAACCCACGTAGGGCTAGTCCCTGTGGAAATATGAGCATATTCACGACCCCAAGTTGTCAGTGGTAGGGGACAGTCCCAAAGTCCTGTGGCCATATTCCAAACATTAACCATAGGCTGTTCCTTTAGCACTGGGGAAGCCTCAAAATGACGATCCACATAAGCTGTATCTCTATGAATACAATTCAAAAAATTCAGCACAAGCAAAACAAGCAAAACCTTACATAATATTTTCAAAAAATTCAGCACAAGCAAAACAAGCAAAACCTTGCATAATATTTCTTGCAGTGTGTCTCCCATATTCCCCCTTTTTTGTTTAATAATAAGAAGAATGGATTTCAATGTTTGATAAATGTGCTCAGTGATAGCTTGTCCAGTGGGAGAATGAGCAATGGCTGTAGTATGTTTAACACCCCCTTCTTGGAGGAAAGTTCGAGTGGCCTTAGAGGTATACGCAGGCCCAATATCTGTTTTTGTAGTATGTTTAATTCCCATAGCAGCATAAGTAGATAACCAGGGTTTACGGGTGTCATGACTGCGTTCACCTGTATGTGCTGTGGCAAATATGTAAGAAGAGTGAGTATTTATCATTACATGTGCATATTTTAGACGGACAAATTCAGGAACGTGAGTGACATCTGTCTGACACAGTTGAAGAGGTGCTGGGCCACATGGATTTGTCCGAGTCTGAGGCAAAGAGCTATCAGTCAAATTATGTAGCTGATATTCAGTCATAAACACGGTGTATTGCGTAGGAGAGAGGATCATTCTTAACACAATTTTCCAGTCGTGAGGGGTCATAGCGTAACTGTCACTGTTTACAGCCAAAAGATTGTATGTAAAGGCTGACTGAACTCCGAATGTTCTCACTGACTCCCTTAGCTCCTTCACTGCCTCATAAGGCAGGGATTCCCAACGGGGGGGCTGATTCAACGCAGGAAAAGTTTGCAACGTGTCAGCATCACCCCTTAATATTGTTTCTTTTCTGCATTGCTCTAAGACATCACAGTACGCTGTAGGGAAATTTGTCATTCCTGCTCCCTTCAAAGTATCATCAGGAGGAAATGCGTCCGATTCGCTTTCTGGATCTACAGGACCGGGGTCACAACGATTCCCTGGTTTCGGTCCATCCGTGTCTTTAACCACATTACATGCGGGCTGCACAGATGCAGCCACGCACAACGGGGGGGAGGGGAGGGGCGGCATGGCGAGGCGCAGAGAACGACGTGAGCGAAGCAGAGTGCGGGGGCGCCGTAGAGGCCGACAATGCAGCAAGCGATGTGTGCGGGGCGGCAGACGGCCACTGGCTGGTAATGGTTGGTTGTGTCGGAGCGCGGCCTCTGTTCTTTCTTGCCCTGGGCTAGAGGTTTCCCAGTCGGTGTCGGCAGGTGATGGTGTTGTGGTTGTCCAACCGGCAGTTCTGGCACCATACACTGGTAGCTTGGCAATTCCATCGCAAATGTCCCTTAACGCTGCACTGGAAACATTTTAAAGAGGTGCTTGGGCCTGAATTGGTTACCACAGACGCTTGTAAGGGTGCAAGAGCTGCTAACACTTGATTCTGAGAAGCCTCAGCCTGTGCCTTTAATCCTGCCCCTAGCTCTTTAATAGCCTCAACTATGAAAGCCTGAGCCCCTGTGGGCACACTCGATAATCTGTCTAACGCCTCCTCTATTGTCCATTTACTCCTCAAAGTACTTAGAATGCCACGAGCTGTAGCATTACAATTCTGAAGTACACAATGTTTTAGCATTATTTCCCTCATGTACTCTGGTACTCCAGCCTTCTCTATGGCTCCAGCTACCTTATCTATGAAGGCTCCAAACTCCTCATTTCTTCCCTGCTGGATTCCCATATAAGACGGCAGCCCACCTGGTGCCTTGATCTTATCCATAGCCTGTCTGGCCAGATACATTGACTCCCTACATTTAACTGGTCCTAATAAAGCCTGGGCCTCCGTCCGGATGAAAGGACCCACCCCTAAAAGTTCTTCAATGGTTACATTATACAAGGGAGCTCCGGGCTGCCTAACTATCACAACACTCTGTCGGCACATCTCTTCCCAATAAGCATTAAATAGCAATTGTTCATGCTGCGAAAAAATCAACCTAACTATAGCCCGACAATCAGATGGCAACAAAACCTGAGTACTCCAGATATAATCCAGTATCTGTCTCATTGGCTCACTTTTTACTCCAAACTGACTGACCGTAGACTGCAATTGTGACAACAACTTCCAATCTAAAGCACTGATAGTAGACTGTGTCCCGCCTGAAGGATCAGGCGAATACCCCACCGGCAGCACCATCTGTTGCACCGCTTCCAATGCCTCACCGTCTCCTGCATCTAAACAAGCCAGCGCCAGCGCAGCCCAAGCCCCCCCCCCCGCTCCTGCACGACGGCCTCCGCCAGGTCACTCTGTGCCCCAAGGAGTGGGTCATTGCAAAGGAGGGCTGAGGGGGCCAGCTGTAGTGCCATGGTCGATGCAGGTGACCCGTCTGATACAGACGTTCTGGGAGACGGAGACGGGGCACTCGGCTCCGGAGCCACCGGCAACACAGGCTCGGCGGCCAGCGGCAACTTTACGGTGGACACAGCAGGGGGCACCGGGCAATATCACCATTCATTATAATTCTTATTCCTCTCTGGCACATCACTAGCTTGCTCTGCCACTTCCTTTTCTGCTTGATATTGCAGCAAATCATTATAAACCACACATCGCCACTTCCCGCATTTTTTAGCCATTTTCTCCCCATCTATCATTCCCTGAAAAATTGCATCTCCAAATTTACTCCACTCAGCAAGATCATGCACTAAATGCGGATTCTGAAATAACCCTTTAGCATACCCATACGCTAATTACTCGGGGAGTTCCTTTTGCAAGTCTGTCCCCTTAACCTGACTCTTTTCAACAAGTAAGAAAATACCTAACGCTTTTTTTTTTTTTTAAAAAAGCAAGAAAATAATTCATAAACCGCTTGCCTTCTCACACCTATTTGTCAGCACGCTGTTGCAGCCTTAAAGGATGTCGGCGGCCTGTATTGGCTAGGCCCTTCTATAAGGTCACATAGAGCACCTGCACCTTCTTTTCCTGGCGCATGCTATCCCCGCTGCTTAAGGATCCAAACTGCGATCCTTCCTGGTAGACCACATCGAGGGTCACCAATTGTTGCAGAACGGTAGGAGAAAAGCAGACAACCACACCTGTCACTAACATATGATCAGCTATTCTTGTTTATTCCTTGGCTGCGTGTACCTTTATAATACGGATAAATAGCTCATACATATTGCAAAAGTGGAGCTCATCATTGGTTCCCAATTACATACCATCCCCGAGTATCTCAACAGCTTGTTGTTATCAACTGAAAGCTACTCCCTTGCTGAGTTCCCAGAACCATAGCTAGTTTACCACCATCCCAGGGCATCCTGTTGTTCTTGCTGTCCTTGCAGGTGTTATGGCTGCTTGTTTAGCTGCACCGTGTTTACGACCCTTCTCAGCTAACTAGCTGTAAAAAACACTCTCTACACCCAAGGTTCCATTTTAGGGCCAGTTTCCTTTCATGTTTATGCAGATGACTTGAATGCAGGACTAGAAGTAGTTCTTAGCAAGTTTGATGATGATACGAGATAAGGAGGTGTTGTTGCCTCCACTGAGGGTGGAGAGGAATTGCAGAAAGATGTGGACAAGTCAGAGAAGTGGGTACCAGGTGGTACTGAGCACCAAGTGCATAAAGCATAACAAGTACCTGATTGTGCACCAGGGTATGGGCAATCCTGGACATACACACTGACTGGATATGGGCCATTGGAGAGCGGTCTGACTGAAAAGGATATGGGGTACTTGTCAACATCAAATTGGAAGTGAGTCAGCAGTGTGCCCAGGCAGCCAGGAAAGCCAATGGTCCCCTGGAGCACATCAAGCAATTTATTGCCACCTGGGTGAGGGAAAGGGTTGTCTCTCTTTGCTCTGCATTGCTACAGTCTCACCTGGAGCACTGGGTGCACTTCTGGTCACTGCAGAACATAAAGGACATAAAACTATGGGAGAGTGTGCACAGGAGGGCAGTGGAACTGAGAGATCTGAAGTTCAGAGTTTCACAGGGATTGACTGCTTGTTCAGACGGGGCCCTTCTCACATCCTACATCCTGCAATGAGTCACAGGGCACATGTGGGACATGAACTTGACAGTATCCTTGTGCAAAATGCAGAGCCTGGGATCTTCCATTCCCATGTCTTTCACTTAACATCATATAGACTTCCATCCCACTGCCCCAGGAAGTGCCCTGAGCCAACATGAGAAACAGGATCTCCCTACCACTGGTCTTGCAATCAGGGCTTGACCTGTCTGCTTCGTAAGGCAAAGGAAAGGTTTCTTAGCATGCCAGTGCCTTTGCCTGCCTGTAGTCATGGCTTCCAATTATCTGCTCTAACTAGTGCTTTGAGAAGCTTACTTGGTAATGGCCCTCAGCGGGCCCATTAATACTCCAAGAAACTTCACTGTTACTTCTGACTTTGTCTTGTTAAGCACTTTGTGCAAACTTCTCTCTGCACTGGAGGTTGATGGACTCAGTAGAAAATGCACCCTGGGACCCATTATAACCTAAAGAGCATCTTGTGCCTTGTGCCTTCTTGTTATCTATTTCAGGTTATCAGAACTTATCCAGCAAAATGGAGAGATCTGGAGAGAGCTTAAAGAGAAAGTATCCAGCAGACATTTACTGTTTATTTGTTTATAGTTCTGTTTAAATAAGGTATGAATGCAGCACTGTAAAACTACTTGTGAACATCTGAGCTGAGCCAGAGGAATCCCAGCTCCTTTTGGTCTGTGGGGAGCTGCATCCCATTTCAGCCCCAGGATTTCTAACTGGGGATGAGTTACCTGCACTGTCTCCTCTGGATCACTGCCCTGCACAGGGGAAGCCCAACCCTCCTTATCCTTGTCTGGGTGCAATTTTTGATTCATCAAACACTCTCTGGTAGGATTCATCTCATGTTAAAAATCGACTGGCGGGTAATGGAGCAGATTTCAAAGAACAGTTATGATACTGCTGCCTTTCAGGAGCTGATGGCCATGAGGACACAGGGACATCTCAGGGGAGATGAGTGGGAAGGATAAAAATGACATCATCTGCTGCTCAGCTGGGCCATGCTCCTGGGACACAGGGAGCTCATAAAACTGGATGGTGCTGTAGAGAGACAGCTGTGCCCAGGAGCAGCTCTTGTGCACAGCACAGCCTGAAGGTGACAGAAACAGAAGAGAGAACATGGAGAGAGCTTACAGCATGTGTGTGGTGTGAGCGGGCTGTGAGATCACTGCAGGAATATTGCTCACAGACCATGACACAGTAAGACCGTTGCCGTAGGTAATGCAGCTGCTATTCATAGAGGGTTAACTAAATCTGGGACATCCCATAGAAGACATGGCTGCAAGCAGTGCATGTTTCTTTACTGTGGAAAAAGACTTCGGCTCCAGCTGAGGGCTTCTGTGCTGCAGCATCAGAGCACAGCCCTGTGGGCTGCATGTCCCAGCAAGGCTGCAGGCTGTGTTGCCGGGGCTGCAGGCAGGTGCCCAGGGCTGTCCTGCAGAGCAGGGTCCCTGCTGTTTCCCTGGGGCTGTGTATGGGACTCTGCCGCCTGCCAGGCTCAGCACTCAGCCTGCCCGGGGAGCTGCCGGGGGTGCTGCGGGGAGACGTGTGGAAGGTAGGAGCCCCCTGGCAGGGCTTGTGCTGCCACAGCTGCTGCCTGGGGCAGGGGATCACAGCTCCACTGCACAACTGAATGTTTCTGAGGTTGCTTGGCCAGAGGAGAGCCATGTCAGGGGGTTTCAATTTCCTGTTCTGGGGGAACGCAGAAAGGATTGGTGGCAGAAATGTAAAAGGGGCTGTCACAGCTCTGAGAATTTTTCTTCAATCAATTGCTTGTTTTGAGAACAGTCACACATGATGTGCTCTCAGTCTCCCATTTCCTGAAGGATGGAACCAATTGAAAATATCCTCATTTTCATTAGAAATGAATAATTCACTTAACCTGCAAACAGGCAGTTTTTTAGCATTCACACTGAATGGCACAGAGGCTGTTTTTGGGGCTCGAAGAGCAGTTGGGTTAAAGATATGAGACATGAAGCACATGAAAATATCCAGGGAGGCAGGATAAGAAAACAAGAGGAAGGTTACAGCTCAATATGCTGCTTCTGCTTAAGGAATGCTGAACAACATGAAATTAAATGGAAGTAATGGCGCTAAATGTACACTGTTGTAGGAGAATGAAAATATTTTATAGCAGGAGGAGTGTCTCTGAGAATGGTCAGGACTTGCCATTATCTTCTGCACTCTGAACAGGACTCCAAGCCCAGGAACAACAGCAGATGCCCAACAGCACCTCCATCAGCAAGTTCCTCCTGCTGCCGTTGGCAGACACGCGGCAGCTGCAGCTCCTGCACTTCTGGCTCTTCCTGGGCATCTACCTGGCTGCCCTCCTGGGCAACGGCCTCATCAGCACAGCCGTAGCCAGCGACCGTCGCCTGCACACCCCCATGTACTTCTTCCTCCTCAACCTGGCCCTCCTCGACCTGGGCAGCATCTCCACCACTCTCCCCAAAGCCATGGCCAATGCCCTCTGGGACACCAGGGCCATCTCCTATGCAGGATGTGCTGCACAGCTATTCTTCTTTTCCTTCTTCATGTCAGCAGAGTATTCCTTTCTCACCATCATGTCCTATGACCGCTACGTTGCCATCTGCAAGCCCCTGCACTACGGGACCTTGATGGACAGCAGAGCTTGTGCCACCATGGCAGCAGCTGCCTGGGGCACTGGGGTTCTCAATTCCCTGCTGCACACTGCCAGTACGTTTTCACTGCCTCTCTGCCATGGCAATGTTGTGAACCAGTTTTTCTGTGAAATCCCCCAGATCCTCAAGCTCTCCTGCTCAGCCTCCTACCTCAGGGAAGTTGTGTTTCTCTTTCTTGGTTCCAGTTTAGCCTTTGGCTGCTTTATTTTCATAGTGGTGTCCTATGTGCAGATCTTCATGGCTGTGCTGAGGATGCCCTCTGGGCAGGGACAGCACAAAGCCTTCTCCACGTGCCTCCCTCACCTGGCCGTGGTCTCCCTATTTGTCAGCACTGGCGTTTTTGCCAACCTGAAGCCCCCGTCCATTTCCTCCCCACTCCTGGATCTGACAGTGGCACTTCTGTACGCAGTGGTTCCTCCAACACTGAACCCTATTATCTACAGCATGAGGAACAGGGAGATCAAGCACGCACTCAGGAAGGTGTTGCAATAAGCACTATTCCAGCTTCAATAAAGTGCACATCTTGCTCGCATGATTCCCGGTGATGCTTCTTTGTGTTTTATGCATCTTTGATTGTTTGATTATGTGAGATATAGCAATGGGCAAATAAATTGTTATTGAACAAATAAATAAAAATTTACTTCACTTCTTTCCTACCTAATTTCAATTTTCTCTATCCAAGAGCTCGTGGAAACATAACCAGATTCCCCTATTACATTATAAGGTACTTAAAAAGGTTTCAAAATAGATATTTGCTTAGCTTTTCCTTCTCGCTTCTTTTTCTGGATTTGGGAGGTACAGCCGCAGGCAGCAGCTCAACGTGCTCTTTTCATTTCTGATCTCTTTACACCACCACGGTGCTCTCAAGTCCTCTCATTTGTGCAGGCTGAAGGTCTTCTGTGTCTCACAACAGTCCTGTTGTCTCTACAGCAGAATGCCAGGACAGCAGTCAGTAGCCAGCAATATGAACGACTGCGTCAGTGCTGGTTTCCTTGCTGTCACTGCCATAACAAGAGGGCCCCTTCGGAGCAGGTCCAGAGAACTGGAGGCCTCTTCCAAATCTGGTTTAAGAAATATACCTCAGGAGTTGCTCCCTGAGAAGACTTCAAGATATTCTGGTACATTTCACTGACTGCCAGGCATAGCTTCAGAAGTCCCAAGGAGATCTGTAAGGGACTCAAGGCAGTGCTGAGGATTAGAATCTGTGGTTTAAGGTCAAGATAAAAAGAAAATGATTATAAATATGATAAATGCATATATACATATTTTATATATGTAGAATATTTTCACATATATATAATATAGGCAGTTGCTAACATATGTGCATGTACTAATACATATACATATGATACATAGATGATACTAGTTTATATCCATATCTGTTTGCAAGTCTAGGACCTGTTGCAGGGTTTTTAAGAGCCTCAAGGTTCACTGTAGGAACTGGAGAGTCTGTTTTCCTACTGCAGGAGTTGGAGCAACTGCAGAGCTCATTGCCAGAGCTGGAATCACTGCAGGACCTGGGATTAAAGTTTTAGCAGCCACTGTGCTCATTGGAGGGGTTGGAGTGACCACAGGGCTGTACCTCCTGGGAAGCATTTGTTTCATTTTCTTATCAAAAACTTGGAACAGCTACAGGACCTGTAGCAGGAGTGACTGCAGAGCTCAGTATGAGGGGTGGAGTGGAAGCGCGATCTGTCAGCAGATCCAGCTCTCTTCCCATTGATTATTCTGAAGAATGTTAAACACAGCTCAGTAGGTGTGGGCCAGGCCCTGGCACACTGCAGTCATTTGTGCCTGTTTGAGATCTCCAGGGTTTCATCAGAACTGCCCACAGTATTCTACCAGTTTCCCAGGATCCTGCAGTTGCTCAGAGATGAAGTTCCTAAGCCCTGGGGGTGCCCACCGCTCCAGGCAGCTGCCCAGACCGTCCCACACCCTGCCATGCAGAGCCTTCTCACCTTGAAACATATCTCTCACTGATATTCCTGAATAATGTTTAACCTCAGTCCTGGAATTCTAGAATCACCAAGTTTGCCCCGGTGTGCCCCGGTGGGGCAGTGGTTAAGGACACCGCCTTGCTACACTGGGGCCCGGAGTTCGAATCGCCCTGTGGCGCAAGTGGTAGAAGTGCCATTCTGCTACACAGAGGCTTGAATCCCGGGGGCTGGACTCGATGATCTCTAAGGTCCCTTCCAACCCGCACGAGACTATGATACTACGATGATGAAGTTTGGAAAAGGCCTAAAAGATCATCCAGTCCAACCGTTCACCTATTACCAATAGCTCCCACTTAACCATGTCCCTCAACACAATATCCAGTCACTCCTTGAATACCCCTGGGCTCCCAAAGGAGACTATGTAAAATGTGTAATTCCAAATCATACCAACAATATTACTTCCAAATCCCAAAGATGACCACAGAGCTGAATGTGGACAAAACTTCACTTTGTCAGCTGCCAGTTTTACCATGATACAAACCAAGGTCAAAGAGCATAGCAAAATAAATACCCTAATGCAACATCCAGAGTTGACAAATAATGTAGCAGGGAAAACAAGCAGCAAGCAAGGAGCTGTGCAGTGCAGCTTCATGAGAAGACTCAGCAGGCTCCACACATAGGGAAACAATCAGCATCATGGCCACCAGTTCTCCAGCTCCCACAAAGCCCAGTGGTAACTTGCTCTGCACAGTTGTGCTGTTATCTCAACGCTTGGAGACTCACATCAGGCACCAAAATGATGGTGGTTGTTGAACCCAACATGTGGCTCAGCACCACACAGTGCTTTGTGCACTGCCCCATTCCTAATCGGATGGGGAAGAGAACTGGGAAAAAAAGGTACATCTTGTGGGTTGTAACAAAGCAATTTACTTAGAGAGATAAAAGGAGAGGAGTAATAGTTATCACTATATATCTGTTGATATGGAATTGTATGTAACAACTGATGCACAAGCACTTGCTCAGCACCACCAGACTGATGCTCAGCTGGGCCCTGGGCAGTGAAGAGACTGAGATGAACTCCCACCCCTTTCAATACAATTTCTGCTTGATGTCAGTTGATAGAGAATGTCCCTTAGGCCACTTTCAGTCAGCTGTCCTCACTCTGTTCCCTCCCAGCTCCATGTGCTCTCCACTGACCATGGCCTTGGCTCTGTACAACACTGCTTAGCAGCAGCTGTAAACATCACAGTGTTATCAATGGTTTTCTCCTAGAACCAAAACACTGCACCATAGCAGGCAGTCTGAAGAAAACAATTCCATCCCAGCTGTAACTCAGATTCCTGCCTGTCCCCCTCCTCTTGTTCTTCCTGATCAGGAAGCAAGGAACAGAATCTGCTGCTCCCCTCTTTGTGCCTTTTCCATCAGTTCTCAGCTGGCTCCTCTGCCATCCCCAGGCAGAGCTCTTTGCACTCTCACAGAGGGCAGCAGCCTTTACTCATCTTCCTTGCCCATCCATCATGAAGTGTCAGTGAATAGTGAAAAGGGACCCCATAGTAGATGAAAAGAGAACACTTTGCTACAGAAAGGGAAAGGAGGCCTCACTAAGGCAGAGGGTAGTTACAGATAGATAGTTTATGTAAAGGGGGTCAGAGAGAGGGGGAATTGCAGACACTTAGTTTGAGAAAACAAGGGGATGAAGGCCATGAAGAGAAGGGTGGAACAGCCCCAGAACAGTGTGGTGATTTGATGTCCACAGAGCAAGCTGGAACCAGTTTGGGGGGTGCCCCTCCCAAAGGGTTGAAAGTTTATGGTGAGGAATATGATGAGCCTTCATTCCACAACCACCCCCACAACTCACTACGCATGTGCAAGGGGGGAGGGACTGCATGCTAATGGGGTCTCAGGAATGTAATGAATATATATCCCAATTCCTGCAAACTATTGATGATCACAGAATCACAGAATTACCCGGGTTGGAAGGGACCTCAAGGATCATGTAGTTCCAACCCCCCTGCCTGGCAGGGCCACCAAACATACACCTTTACTAGATCAGGTTGCCCAGAGCCCTGTCCAACCTGGTCTTGAACACCTCCAAGGACGGGGCATCCACAACCTCCCTGGGCAGCCTGTTCCAGGACGTAACCACTCTCTTAGTAAAGAACTTCCCCCTAACGTCCAACCTAAATCTTCCCTCTTTTAACTTAAAACCATTTCCCCTAGTCCTGCTATTATCAGCCTTTTCGACTCTTTTCGAAGAGAGAGAGAGCGAGCCTCACTTCTCTGACGTATTTCCCTCTCTGACCGCGAGGTCTTCTGGGACGAGTAGTTATTGTCTGTGCTCCACATGATGTCATGATGTGGAACAACAATAGCAAGGATTACAAAACTGTGACAGACACAGAAAGCGGTGCCAGTGACAATGCCCTGTGACTAAAGGCCAGCATGCACTGCAGCTCTACCCTGCTGCCTATTTGTTGTCACTCATCCACCAGTTGTCTCCAGCTCTCCTATAAATATGGCTAATGTTAAGGGCATGTTTTCAGCAGGCCATCTGAACATGTGCCCCTCTCACTGCCCTCCAGATTTCCCCATCCACTGCTCTTTGATCAATCAGATACCTCCCAACAGTCTGGCTGATTTCTGACTTTCAGGGAGATTACAGGAATTTGCTCCATCTCCCCAAAGTCTGATGGACTCTGTTGTCAACTCTTTCACTGTGATTCTATCTATCCCATACTATCTCTGTCTAACTCATTTCTTGTACAAATATTCCCTGCAAAAGACAAACCTCAACCGATGCTGCTAGGACACGGCATGCAGCTAATCACTGTGTTTTACTGTCTATTCAACTGCATCACCTTTCCTTCTGTTTTTTGGCCAAAAACAAAAAACAGAAATCTTTCCTTCTCCATGTGCATCTGGTTCTCTGTGGAAAGCCAATGGGAGTTGGTGCAAAGCAGGTTTAACACTGAGCGGGTGACGGCAGAAGAGAAGAGTGATGTGAGGAAAAGTGATGCAAGTCCCATGGGGCCAATGTGTGTAGAAGTGGGGTGGGGAGGTTGTGGAGAACCTTTGTCCACACAGAAACAGAATAGAACTCACTGGGGACATCCTGGATTGACATCAGTTGCAAAGTGCTTTTTTAACTTCTCGTATAAACCCAACTATAAATAAATAGACAATAAATGCATTTTGGATTCTTGCTCTTTAAGCTCTCTCAGATATCCCTTCTTTTTGCTGAACAAGTTCTGATAACCTGAAGAAGATAACAAGATGGCATAAGGCACAGGAGACTCTTTAGGTTATAATGGGTCCCAGGGCGCCTTTGATGCTGAGTCCATCAACCTCCAGTGCAGAGAGAAGTTTGCACATAGTGCCCGGCAAGACAAAGTCAGAAGTAACAGTGAAGTATCTTGCAGTACTAATGGGCCCGCTGAGGGCCATTATCAAGCAAGCTTCCCAAGGGACTTGCTAGAGCAGATAATTGGAAGATATGACTACAGGCAATGAAAGGCACTGACATGGTGGTTCTGATGCTAAGAAATCCCTCCTTTGCCTTATGAAGCAGAAAGGCCAAGCCATGAACCACAGACCCTTGGCAGGGAGGACCTCATGCTGACTAAGGACCCTTCCTGGGGCAGTGAGTTGGAAGTCTGTATGATGTTAAATGAAAGACATGGGGACAGAAGATCCCAGGCTCTGCAAGGACGCTCTGAGGTTCATGTCCCATATGCGCCCTGTGTCTCATCGCAGGATGTGGAATGTGAGAAGGGCCCAGTCTGAACAAGCAGTCAATCCCAATGAAACTCTGAACTTCAGATCTCTCAGTTCCAGTGCCCTCCTGTGCACACCCTCCCATCGTTTGATGCACTTCATTTTCTGCATTGCCCAGAAGTGCACCCAGTTCTCCAGGTGAGGCTGCAGCAGTGTAGAGATGACAGAGACAATCCTTTCCCTCACCCAGCTGGCAATAAATTGCTTGATGCACTACAGGGGACCGTTGGCCTTCCTGGCTGCCTGGGTACACTGATGACTCACATTCAATTTGATGGTAACCAGGACCCCCAATCCTTTTCAGTCAGACCTCTCTCCAGTGTCCTGTATCCAGTCAGTGTGTATGTCCACTGTTGCCCCTACCCAGGTGCACAATCAGGCACTTGTTAACCTTTATGCACTTGGTGCTTAGTACCAACTAGTACCCAGTTCTCTGACTTGTCCACATCTCTGCAAGTCCTCTCCACCCTCAGTGGAGGCAACAGCACCTCCTCATCTGGTCTCATCAGCAAACTTGCTCGGATCATCTTCTAGTCCTGCATGCAAGTCTTCCACAAAAACATGAAAGAGAAGTGGCCCTTATAATGGAACCCTGCGGAACCCTGATAGTGACCATCTACTAGCCCGATGGAGGACAATGACTATAGTCCTTTGGGCTTGACCTGTTGGCCAACTGCTCACCCACAACGTTCTGGAGCGCACGTGGCTGGGCCACCACACAGCGCTGTTAGAGAGGGGAGGTACTTTGTTCCTTCTCTCCCTGGGTTTGTTCCCACTGTCACGGAGTGAGCTCTAGAGAGAACTCTGTGGCAAAACGCAACAATCACATCTCAGCTTCAGCTGGAACTTATGACTCTTGGTTTGCAAGCAGCAAGTATTGTGCGGCCATCACCTGCCTCCTGATGAGGCCTTGGACAAGCCGGAGATTGGTTGGTGCAAAGCATAAGATCACAGAGCCAATGGCCAGCCACATGAGCACAGTGCCAAGAACACCGCCGAACCACAACCAATTCCAGAAGTCAGAGATACCCAGCTTGCTGCCCCACCAGTCATGACTGATGTACCCTAAGAGCCTCTGCACAGCACCCTTCACTCACTGCAGGGCAGTAGTTGTGTTCTTTTCCCTGTCAGAGGTTCTATTCCTTTTGAGCGTGTTAGGAACCTCAGTCATTACTGCTATCCCGGTGAACTTGGTTAGTGACCAATGGAGGGTGCAGCTCCTCTGAAGTTCCTCCTCTTCCTCATCCTCCTCATCCGCCAGCACTCGAACCACCCCTGGCATGTTGCATGACACAGCCACCGAGTAGGTGCAAATGAGGGCTTGCCAAGGGTAGTGGCATGTCAGGTAGTCAGTGGTGTTTACCAACACACTGAAGGTTATAAGTGAGATATTAAGTCTCAAGTTATTAAGACAAATCTTATTAGACAGACAGACATGCGCTGCTTGCCATAGCTGTTGTGATTCCTTCGCCCTGGAAAAAGGACACTGTAATGACCCAAAGGCTGGATGCAGTTCTGCTGCCTCTTTACTACCAGTGCAAGAATAGTTCTGGAATAGTTATCCTCCCACCTTCTCAAAATTAATTTTATTAATGCATTGCCCAGAGGTTGAGCCAACCCCATTCTGTTCCAGGGAATTTGTTGAGTATGTATCTGCTTGGCTTTCAAATATGTAACACTTCTGTTTTCTGCTGTGCAAGATAGGTGTGATCCCCCTTACACCCAGTACTGAATAAATGCATACCAGATTAATAATCTAGCACTGGATTACAGAGTTTGATTCTGCAGTTTTAAGTCATTCTTCCAGAATCAGTCTGTCCACTGGTTAAAAATACACTGGACATCAAAATGCCTTCTGCAGAGATGAGCCTGCTGTCTGTCAGGAGCTTTCAGCTCTGGATCCCCAGGGATATCTCCAAGGGAAGCAATGAGGAAGAGAAACTCAAATCCTCTGGTTTGCCTAGCTGGGCCGGGCTCCTAGGTCACAGGGAGCTCATACCAGTGGGCAGTGCTGCAGAGAGACAGCTGTGCCCAGGAGCAGCTCTTCTGCACAGCACAGCCTGCAGGTGACAGAAGAAGAGGAGAGAAATTGGAGAGAGCTTACAGAAATGTGTCTGGTATGAGCGGACTGTAACGCCCTGCAGGAGTGTTGCTCACAGACCATGACAAGGTAAGTCTCACTGCAGACCATGCAGCTGCTTTTCATTGAAGGTTAACTAAACTGAGACATCCCACTGCAGATGTGGCTTCAGGCAATGCATGTTTCTTTACTGTAGAAAAAGCCTTCTGCTCCAGCTGAGGGCTTCCGTGCTGCAGTATGAAAGAAAAGCCCTGAGGGCTGTGTGTCCCAGCACGGCTGCAGGCTGTGCAGCTGGGGCTGCAGGCGGGTGCCCAGGGCTGTCCTGCAGAGCAGGGTCCCTGCTGTGCCCCAGGGGCTGTGTGCCGGGTATGGGACTCTGCCGCCTGCCAGACTCAGCACTCAGCCTGCCCGGGGAGCTGCCCAGGGCGCTGCGAGGAGACGTGTGTGGGGGGTAGGAGCCCCCCGGCAGGGCTTGTGCTGCCACAGCTGCTGCGTGGGGCAGGGGATCACAGCTCCATTGCACAACTGAATGTTTCTGAGGGTCCTTTGCAAGAGGAGAGCCAAGGCATGGGGTTTCCATTTCCTCTTCATGGGTAAGGAAAGAGGAATGGGGCAGAAATCTAAAAAGGGATGTCTAACTTTAAAACAGCTCTTAAAATCACAAATATTTTATCAATCCATCTTTTTTTTTTTTTTTTTTTTTTCCTGAACAGTCACACAGGTTGTGCTTTCAGCCTCTCCTTTCTAAAAGGAAATAATCAGTTTAACTTATCGTTCTTTTCTGCAGACATTAATAGTTGATTTCTCCTGCAAACAGGCAGATTTCTTCATTGAAGTACACAGAGGCTGGGGCTGGGGTCTCAAAGAAAAGATGCAGTAAAGAGGAAAATATACAGGAGGCTGTGATGTGATTAGGAAATGAGAAGAAATTAAGAACTCCCTAATATTCTTCTCCTTAAGGGATGGGGAAGTTCGTAAAAATAAATACAATTTCTGGATTTAAATGATAATTTCCAAAGGGAAAGGAAAAGTTTCATAGTATAGCAGGAGGAGTGTCTCTGAGAATGGTTTGGACTTGTCATTATCTTCTGCACTCTGAGCAGGACTCAAAGCACAACAGCAACAGATGCCCAACAGCAGCTCCATCAGCGAGTTCCTCCTGCTGCCGTCGGCAAACATGCGGCAGCTGCAGCTCCTGCTCTTCTGGCTCTTCCTGGGCATCTACCTGGCTGCCCTCCTGGGCAATGGCCTCATCAGCACAGCCGTAGCCTGCGACCGCCGCCTGCACACCCCCATGTACTTCTTCCTCCTCAACCTGGCCATCCTCGACCTGGGCTGCATCTCCACCACTCTCCCCAAAGCCATGGCCAACGCCCTCTGGTACACCAGGGCCATCTACTATACAGGATGTGCTGCACAGCTCTTTTTCTTTCTCTTCTTTATCTCAGCAGAGTTTTCCCTTCTCACCATCATGTCCTATGACCGCTACGATGCCATCTGCAAGCCCCTGCACTACGGGACCTTGATGGACAGCAGAGCTTGTGCCACCATGGCAGCAGCTGCCTGGGGCACTGGGGTTCTCTGTTCCCTGCTGCACACTGCCAGTACGTTTTCACTGCCTCTCTGCCAAGGCAATGTTGTGAACCAGTTTTTCTGTGAAATTCCCCAGATCCTCAAGCTCTCCTGCTCTGGCTCCTACCTCCGGGAAGTTGTGTTTCTCATTTTTAGTGCCTGTTCAGTGTTTAGGTGCTTTGTTTTCATAGTGGTGTCCTATGTGCAGATCTTCATGTCTGTGCTGAGGATTCCCTCAGAGCAGGGACGGCACAAAGCCTTCTCCACGTGCCTTCCTCACCTGGCCGTGGTCTCTCTGTTTCTCAGCACTGCTGCTTTTGCCTACCTGTAGCCCCCGTCCACTTCTCCCCCACTCCTGGATCTGACAGTGGCACTTCTGTATGCAGTGGTTCTGCCAACACTGAACCCTATTATCTACAGCATGAGGAACAGAGACATCAAGCACGCTCTCAGGAATGTGTTGTAATAAGCACTATTCCAGCTTCAATAAAGTGCACATCTTCCTCACATGTCTCCCAGGGATGGTTCTTTATCTTTTATGCATATTTGATTGTTTGACTGTGTTTTATACAGAAATCTGCAGAAAAATGTTGCAAATAATTTCACTTCTTTACTATCAAATTTCCATTTTTTCACTCCAAGAGCTCATGTAAACATGGAACTAAATTCCCTAAATATGTTAAGAGATAAATAAAAAGCTTTAATAATAGACTTTTCCTTAGCTCTTCTGTCTTCCTGCCTTCTTTGGGTCTGGGGGAGGTACAGCCATGGACAGCAGCACAACATGCTCTTTTCATTCCTGCTCTCTTTAAACTGCCACAATGCTCTCAAGTCCTCATTTGTGTGGGCCTGAAGGTCTTGTGTGTCTCACAACAGTCCTGTTGTCTCTACAGCAGCACTCTGGCACATCAGTCAGTAGCCAGCAATATGAACGGCTGTGTGTGTCAGGGCTGGTCTTCTTGCTGGCACAGTCATGGAGTTATCCAGATCAATCTATGACCCTGACAGGGGGGCAGTAGGCCCATGGTCCCCCTGGCCCCAAACACATGGGAAGGGAAAAAGGAACAGGGGAGATGGGAGCTGGGCTCAAGGAAACAAACTGAGCAGCGGCAATGATCTAAGGAGGAAAACATGATTTACTAAGTACGATATGTGGAATACCAGTAGGAAAAATTACAAAACCAAGACATTCCACCCTTTATTCTACATCACAATATCATGTTTAGAAAACATATCTGTATGCAAATAAACAGTAATTAAAATGCATTACACGCACAGGTCTTTATACATATATATACATGGAATTACTGACTGCACTCCCCCAACATCAAATTCCCTTGTGATACACACTGAACATCCCCATCTGTCTGCATCACCCAACAAGTGCATCCAGGTCCCTGGGTGAAAACAGTTCCATGGACAGGTTTTGCCCTTTCCAGAGGCTGGAAGGACCCAAACAGCTTTTCCCAACATGTTCTTTACATGTACAACATGGACCTTATCTCCCTCTACACTACGTAGGAAGCTGGATTGGCTAGGACCATCACAATTGACAGATCCCCTAGTACTGACCAACCTAGTGGTCCTGCCAAGTGCTTTTCCCAGTGCTTCAATGTTCCACAACCTGTTGTTTTCAACATAGTTTTCAACACCCCATTGTACTGTTATATTTTACCAGAAGTTGGTGCATGGTAAGGGATATGATAAATCCACTCAATGCCATGATCTTTGGCCCAAGTATTTATATGGGAATTTTTGAAATGTGTCCCATTATCAGATTCAGTTCTTTCTGGGGTGCCATGTCGCCACAGGACTTGTTTCTCAAGACCCAATATGGTGTTTCAAGCGGTAGCATGGGGTACTGCGTATGTTTCAAGCCACCCAGTGGTTGCCTCCTCCATGGTAAGTACATAACACTTAGCACTGCGAGATCGTGGCAAGGTGATAAAATCAACATGCCATGCCTCCCCATATTTATCCTTCTGCCATCACCCTTCCTCCCAGAGAGGTTTCATCCTCTTGGCTTGTTTAATTATGGCACATGGTTCATAGTCATGAGTAATCTGTGCAATAGTGTCCATAGTTAAGTCCACCTCTTGGTCTCTGGCCCACTTATATGTCGCGTCTCTTCCTTGATGACCCGAGGTCTCATGAGCCCATTGAGCTAGAAACAATTCACCCTTATTCTGCCAGTCCAAGTCTATTTAAGCCACCTCAATTCTGGTGGCTTGATTTACCTGATGGTTATTCTGCTCTTCTTCAGTAGCCTGACACTTGGTGCATGGGCATCTACATGACGCACATTTATAACCATATTTTTTGTTCAGGCAGCAATGTCCTTCCAAAGGAGCTTGGGAGGATTGGCTGACACACCTGAAGGCTGTGCTGCCATTCAGCGAGACCTGGACAGGCTGGAGAGCTGGGCAGTAAGAAACCGGATGAGGTTAAACAAAAGCAAGTGTAGAGTCTTACATGTAGGGACGAAGAATTGTATGCACCAGTACAGGCTGGGAGATGAGCTGCTGGAGAGGAGCTCTGCACAGAGGGATCTGGGCGTCCTGGTGGATGATAGGTTGGCCATGAGCCAGCAGTGTGCCCTTGTAGCCAAAAAGGCCAATGGCATTCTGGGGTGCATTAAGAAGCGCGTGTCCAGCAGGTGGAGGGAGGTGATCCTCCCCCTCTATTCTGCCCTGGTGAGGCCTCATCTAGAGTAGTGTGTCCAGTTCTGAGCTACCGAGAACAAATAAGACAGGGACCTCTTGGAAAGAGTCCAGTGAACTAGGTCTGTTTAGCCTTGAGAAAAGAAGGCTGAGAGGGGACCTGATCCAGGTCTATAAATATGTGAGGTGTAGGGTACAAAGGGGAGAGGCCAGACTCTCTTCAGCAGTGTTTGGAGACAGGACAAGGGGAAATGGCCAGAAAAAAAGAGCATAGGAAATTCTGCACAAATATGTGCAAGAACTTCTTTATGGTGAGGGTGACGAAGCACTGGAACATGATGCCCAATTGGGTTGTGGATTCTCCTTCTCTGCAGATATTCAAGACCCACCTGGATGCCTACCAGTGCAACCTGGTGTAGGGAACCTGATTTGGCAGGGGGGTTGGACTCAAGGATCTCTGGATGTCCCTTCCAACCCCTACGATTCTGTGATTCTGTGAGTAATGAACACCTGAGAGTGCAGTGTTATTCAGCTAACCGAATGGATGAGTACACGAAATTAAGAGACAGATCTTTCTCTATATATCTAGTGAAAATTCCAGATCTTAAGGCATTCCGAAGCTGTGACAAACTCATATTCTGTCACTGATGGCACCTTTGTTTGTTTTGGGCTCTCATTTAAATGGCAGTTTCGTGGGGTCTCCAGCATACTCGCAGCCTGCTGGCAAATGCAGCTGAGAACCTTCAGGAAAGCCATGTCCTGGTAGTGTCAGAATGATGAACAACTGCAAGCCCCACAATGGGTCTTGTTCCTGTGTGACACCTTCTGAACACCAGTACCACAGTGTAGATGTGAGACCAAGGCTGGCTAAACCTAATCGTGCTACTGAAAAGGGATGCTTTCTGAAGAGTCTTTACACCTTCAATGCATCGGTTAAACACCACTGATTGCCTGACATGCCACTACCCTTGGCAAGCCCTCATTTGCACCCACTCAGTGGTTGAGTCGTGCAACACGACAGGTGCTGGTGGATGAAGAGGATGAGGAAGAGGAGGAACTTCAGTGGAGCTGCACCCTCCATTGGCCACTAACCAAGGTCACCGGGATAGCAGTAATGACTGAGGTTCTTAGCACGCTCAAAAGGAATAGAACCTCTGACGGGGAAAAGAACACTACTACTGCCCTGCAGCGAGTGAAGGATGCTGTGCAGAGGCTCTTAGGGTACATCAGTCATGACTTGTGGGGCAGCAAGATGGGTATCTCTGAATTCTGTAGTTGGTTGTGGTTCGGCGGTGTTCTTGGCACTGTGCTCATGTGGCTGGCCATTGGCTCTGTGAGCTTATGTTTTGCACCCACTATTCTCCGGCTTTTCCAAGGCCTCATCAGGAGGCAGGTGATGGCCACGCAATACATGCTGCTTGCAGTCCAAGAGTCATAAGTGCCATAGTTGAAGCGGAGACGTGATTGTCACGTTTTGTCACGGAGTCCTCTCTAGAGCTCACTTCGTGACAGCAGGAACAAACCCGGTGAGTGAGGGAACAAAGTACCTCCCCACTCTAACAGCATGGTGCTGCACGGAGGCGCGGCCTGGACACGTGCGCTTTAAGAGAGAGGAAGGGGAGAGAGACTGCAAATGGGAATTTCCCCCTAGGGAGGGAAAAAATGAGAAAATAATTTCGATTTGAGAATGAATGGCAGTTTAATGAACCCAGTGACACTAAACAACAACGAGAGATTTTCAACAAGGAGAAAAACAAGTCCAAATATCACTGACGGGCTGTGGGAGGTGGGAAGTTCCAACCACGCTGTCTCCTGCAGGGAACCAGGTGAAACCCCATCCCCTTCCCGACCTTCCCTTCGGTGCCGCTTCCCTCCCCCCATGCCCATTTAAGGCAGTCCACAGGAAAAGAAAAGAAAGCAAGAACTTGTCTCCTTAACTCCCATTTTGCCACATGATATTCTGATGTGGAATAGCAACAACAGCCTAATTAAAAAACCACAACAGTAAGCTTTCCTGGCATCGTTCACTAACCGGTCGAAACCTGCTGTGCTGTATGGATGTGGTCCCTCCGGGCGGAAGCTCTGCTGTACGAACACTCAGGGTCAGGTGGAGAGGCCTGTCAGGTCTGAACCTCACCTGGCTGTGCTGCAGCCTGCTGGCCAGTCCATCCTAGTTGGGCCCCACAGCCAACACAAGTTCCAAAGGAGACAGTCCTGTTTAACTATAGGTCCTTTAATGACATGGTTATCCATTTAGCTCAACAAGGGAAGCCAGTTGATGTTATCCTTGAAGATTTCAGTAGAGCTTTTGAGACTATTTCTCACAGTACCCTTCTGTACAGAATGTACTGCATATGGCTAAACACAAACATAATGTGGTAGGTGAAAATTTGGCCAGTAGTTCAGGCCCAAAGGACTTTAGTCAATGGGTTCCATCAGGCTGGTAGATGGTCACTATCAGGGTTCCTCAGGGCTCCTTTTTAAGGCCACTTCTCTTTCAGATTATTGTGGATGACTTTCATGCGGGACTAGATGTTATGAGCAAGTTTGCTGATGATACAAGATGAAGAGGTGCTCTTGCCTCCACTGAGGATGGAGAGAACTTGCAGAGAGATGTGGACAAGTCAGAAAACTGGGTACCAGTTGTTACTAAGCACCAAGTGCATAAACCGTAACAAGAACAAGTGCCTGATTGTGCACCTGAGTAGGGGCAACACTGAACATACACACTGACTAAATATGGGACACTGGAGAGAAGTCTGACTGAAAAGGATTGGGGGTCCTGGTCAACATCAAATTGAATGTGAGTCAGCAGTGTGCCCAGGCAGCCAGGATGGCCAATGGTCCCTTGGAGTGCACCAAGCAAGTATTGCCAATTGGGTGAGGGAAAGGATTGTCCCTGTGTGCTCTGCACTGCTGCAGCCTCACCTGGAGCACTGGGTGCTCTTCTGGGCAATGCAGAACATAAAGTGCATCAAACAATGGGAGGGTGTGCACAGGAGGGCACTGGAACTGAGAGATCTGAAGTTCAGAGTTTCACTAGGATTGACTGCTTGTTCAGACTGGGCCCTTCTCACATCCTACATCCTGCGATGAGACACAGGGCACATGTGGGATATGAACTTCACAGCGTCCTTGCACCCCATGCAGAGCCTGTGATCTTCTGTTCTCATGTCTTTCATTTAACATCATACAGACCTCCATCCCACTGCCCCAGGAAGTGTCCTGAGCCAACATGAGAGACAGGATCTCTCTATCACTGGTCTTTCAATCAGGGCTTCACCTGTCTGCTTCGTAAGGCAAAGGAGAGGTTTCTTAGCATGCCAGTGCCTTTGCCTGCCTATAGTCATGGCTTCCAATTATCTTCTCTTACAAGTCCCTTGGGAAGCTTGCTTGATAATGGCCCTCAGCGGGCCCATTAGTACTCCAAGATACTTCACTATTACTTCTGACTTTGTCTTGCTGAGTACTTTGTGCAAACTTCTCTCTGCACTGGAGGTTGATGGACTCAACATCAAATGCACCCTGGGGCTCATTATAACCTAAAGAGTCTCCTGTGCCTCGTGCCATCTTGTTATCTTATTCAGGTTTTCAGAACTTGTTCAGCAAAAAGGAGGGATATCTGGAGAGAGATTAAAGAGCAAGAATCCATTATAAATTTATTGTCTATTTATTTATAGTTGGGTTTAAAGAAGACATTAAAGCAGCACTTTGCAACTGATACCAATCCAGGATGTCCCAATGAGTTCTGTACTGTTACTGTGTTGACAAAGGTCCTTCTCAACCTCCCTACCCAATTTCTGCTCACAATGGACCTATGGGACTTGCATCACTTCTCCTCACATCACTCTTCTCCTCTACATTCATCTGCTCAGTGTTAAAACTGCTTTGCACCAACTCCCACTGTCTTCCCTTAGAGAACCAACTACACATGGAAAAGGAAAGATTTCTCTTTTTTATCTAGCCAGCAAACAGAAGGAAAGGTGATACAAGTGAATGAACAGTAAAACACAGTGATCAACTGCATGCCATGTTTAAGCTGCATCTATTGAAGTTTGTCTTTCATATGAAATACTTTTAAAAGAAATGATTTAGTCTGAGGTAGGATAGCATAGATTGAATCACAGTGAAGTAGTTGACAGCAGAGGCCATCAGACACTGGGAGATGGAGCAAATTCCAGTAATCTCCCTGGGATAGATCAGCCAGGTAGTTGAGAGGTATGAACTTAAAATTGATCAGGACTTGTGAGGATTTCACACATTGAGACGGGTTAACACATTCTCATTGATTTCTATCTTTGTCTCCAACTCTATTTTTCACTTTTACTGACATTAATTAACATCTTTCAGACTTTGTGCTTTAAAAAAAAAAAAAAGAAAGAAAGAAAGAAAGAGAGACAATGATTGAGAAAAAGAAAAAGTATAAGAAAAAGAATAGATAGGAAGGGATAGATCAAATCACAGTGAAGGAGTTGACAACACATTCCATCAGACTTTGGGGAGATGGAACAAATTCCAGTAATCCCCCTGAAAGTCAGAAATCAGACAGATAATTGGGAGGTATCTGACTGAACAAAGAACAAGGGATGGGGAAATCTGGCAGGCTGTGGCAGGAGCGTGTGTCTAAATGGCCTGCTGAAAACATGCCCTTAACCACGGCCATTTATTTAGGAGAGCTGGAGATACCTGGAGGATGAGGGACATCAAATAGGCAGCAGGTAAGAGTAGTGCCGAGCACCGGGCTATAGTCACAGGGCATTGGAACTGGCACCTCTGTCTGTGTCCCTGAACCTGAAGGAATTCGTGTCCAGCAAACACAGTTCTGGAAAACATCGTAGTTTCAGAAAAAGAAAAAGAAAAAAAGAGACATCAAATCACCTCAAAGATTCATATTTACAACTTAAAATGGAACAAGACTCATGAGAATTTTGCATGTTGAGAAGAGTTAAAACATTTTCATTGATTTTGATCTTTGTCTTCAATGCCTTGTCTCAATTTTATTGACGTTAATGAACATCTTTGAAGCTTACAGCCTCAAGATAGATAGATAAAAACAAACAAACAAACAAACAAACAAACAAATAAATAACAAGAGATCCATTTGTGTCTTGTACTTGGCCTGATGCCCCTTTGACCTTCACGGTTCAAATGAGACCTTCATTGCCGGAGAGTATGAGATCCAGCAGAGAACCTCTCCTCTTTGGTTCCTCCATGGCTTGGTCAAGAATCTGTCATCTGTGCTCTCCACAGATCTGCTGGATGGCACATGCCCTGCTGTGCTGTCCCTGCAGCAGATACTGGAGTGAAAAAGGCTCCTAAAGGGGACAATGGCCTGACAACATCAGGCTCCCATGTGTCTGCAGAGGGCACCTTCCACTTGCTCTCCATGATCAAGAAGCCAGGAACAGACTTTGATGGTCTCCTCTGTTGACCATTTCCATTAGCTCTGACCTGGCTACTCTTCCATCCCCAGGCAGAGCTCAGTGCAGTCTCACAGAGGGCAGTCGCCCTTCCTTGACTACTTGCCCATCCATCCTAAAGACTCTGTATTCCCCTTGCGCTACAGTGAAGTTGTGGAAGCCATTAAACTGTGTCCCTATGGTCCAAACAGGAGCTCAGGCCTGCAGCTCATCTATGGTATCAGTGTGCTGAAGATGGCACACAGTCATTAGACGGATCATGGGCCTTGGAGTTGACGTAGCGACATGGATACTCGTAGGGCATGGCTTTCCTGAAGGCCCTGTGCTGCTCTTGCAGCTGCATGTGAATTCACCAGGCAGCCAGTACTATCCCCTTTCTGGCCCTCAGCTGATGCCCAGGAAGGAGGTATCTGTCTTGGGGACTTCCCACACGGTTTACAAACACTGGAACACATCAGGAGCAGCCCAGGCACCTTGGGCATCACCCAGTGTCTGTGTGTAAGCAGCTGCCTCCCTGCTGAAGGACCGAGGACTCAGAGCAGGAGCTCACATGCAGGCAACTCCTTGTGCACTTCTGAAGTGAACCAGAGGAATCCCAGGTCGTGTGGGTGTGTAGGGAGCTGAATCCCTTTTCAGATCCAGGATTTCTGTCAAGGGATGAGACTCCTGCACTGCTTCAGCTGGATCACTGTCCTGCACAGGGAAAGTCTAAACCTCCCCGTCCTTGTCTGGGTGCCCTTTGTGATTCATCAAACGAACTCTGATAGTACTCGTTATATGTCTCCTCTCAGTTGCTGACCACTGGACATGTGGCGGTTAATTGAGCGGATTTCAAAGCACAGTCATGACGCTGTTGTCTTTCAGGAGCTGTTGGCCATGAGGACCCAGGGACATGTCAGGGGAGATGAGTGGGAAGGATAAAAATGACATCATCTGCTGCTTGCTTTTCCGGGCACCTGGGACACAAGGAGCTCATAAAAGTGGTCAGAGACATAGAGAGACAGCTGTGCCCAGGAGCAGCTCTTGTGCACAGCACAGCCTGCAGCTGACAGAAGGAGAGAAACTGGAGAGAGCTTACATGATGTGTGAGGTGTGTGTGGACTGTGAGCTTGCTGCAGGAGCATTGCTCACAGACCACGACACAGTAAGTCTCTCTGCAGACCGTGAGCTGCTTGTCATAGAGGGCTAACAATCTGGGACACCCCATAGCAGATCTGGCTGCAGGCAATGCACGTTTCTTTACTGTGTTAAAAGCCTTCTGCTCCAGCTGGGGGCTTCCATGCTGCAGCGTTAGAGCATAGCCCTGAGGGCTGCGAGTTCCAGCATGGCTGCAGGCTATGCAGCCGGGGCTGCAGGCAGTTGCCCTGGGCTGTCCTGCAGAGCAGGGTCCCTGCTGTGCCCCAGGGGCTTTGTGCCGGATATGGGACTCTGCCGCCTGCCAGGCTCAGCACTCAGCCTGCCCGGGGATCTGCCCAG
This sequence comes from Coturnix japonica, assembly GCF_054131305.1. Lineage (NCBI taxonomy): Eukaryota > Metazoa > Chordata > Aves > Galliformes > Phasianidae > Coturnix > Coturnix japonica. Next base: position 769,446 of record NC_140700.1, read on the forward strand.
GATGCTGCAGGAAGACGTGTGGGGGGAAGGAGCCCTCCGGCAGGGCTTGTGCTGCCACAGCTGCTGCCTGGGACAGGGGGAACACAGCACCACTGCACAACAGAATGTTTCTGAGGGTACTTTGCCAGGGGAGACCCAAGCTAGCAATTTTCTATTTCTTGTTTGGATGGAAGGTGAAAGGATTGGAAGCTGAAATCTAAGAGTCTGTCAAATTTGAACACAGCTCTGAGACTCCCAATTCTTCTTCAGTCAATTGCTTGTTATGTGCAGTGTCACATGTGAACTGTTTTCAGCCTCTCCTTTCACAAAAAAGAACCTTTCCAAGGGTGGAACTAATTGAAATTATCAATTTTGTTGACAAGAATAATGCACTTATATTGCAAATAGGCATGTTTTCCTGAACAGAAATTGAAGGGCACAAAGGATGGGACTGAGGACTTTAACAGCAGTGAGGGTAAAGATATGAGACACGAAACAGATGAAAAAGCCCAGGGAAATGGAATAAAATTAGAAGATGAAAGGAAGGTTAAAGCTCCATGTGCTTCTTCTGCTTATAGAATGATTAACTTAATGAAGTTAAATTCAATTAGTGTTGCTAAATGAATATTGTCATAGGAGGATGAAAACATTTCAAAGTATAGCAGGTGGAGTGTCTCTGAGAATGGTCTGGACTTGTCATTATCTTTTGCACTCTGAACAGGACTTGAAGGCAAGGAACAACAGCAGATGTCCAACAGCAGCTCCATCAGCGATTTCCTCCTCCTGCCATTGGCAGACACGCGGCAGCTGCAGCTCCTGCACTTCTGGCTTTTCCTGGGCATCTACATGGCTGCCCTCCTGGGCAACAGCCTCATCAGCACAGCCGTAGCCTGCGACCGCCGCCTGCACACCCCCATGTACTTCTTCCTCCTCAACCTGGCCCTCCTCGACCTGGGCTGCATCTCCACCACTCTCCCCAAAGCCATGGCCAACGCCCTCTGGGGCACCAGGGCCATCTCCTACACAGGATGTGCTGCACAGCTTTTTTTCCTTTCCTTTTTCGCCTCAGCAGAGTATTCCCTTCTCACCATCATGTGCTATGACCGCTACGTTGCCATCTGCAAGCCCCTGCACTATGGAACCTTGATGGACAGCAGAGCTTGTGCCACCATGGCAGCAGCTGCCTGGGGCACTGGGGTTCTCAATTCCCTGCTGCACACTGCCAGTACGTTTTCACTGTCTCTCTGCCAAGGCAATGTTGTCAACCAGTTTTTCTGTGAAATCCCCCAGATCCTCAAGCTCTCCTGCTCTGGCTCCTACCTCAGGGAAGTTGTGTTTCTCTTTTTTGGTTCCAGTTTAGTCCTTGGGTGTTTTGTTTTCATCGTTGTGTCGTATGTGCAGATCTTCATGGCTGTGCTGAGGATGCCCTCAGAGCAGGGACGGCACAAAGCCTTCTCCACGTGCCTCCCTCACCTGGCCGTGGTCTCCCTATTTGTCAGCACTGCTGCTTTTGCCTACCTGAAGCCCCCATACATTTCTTTTCCACTCCTGGATCTGACAGTGGCTCTTCTGTACGCAGTGGTTCCTCCAACACTGAACCCTATTATCTACAGCATGAGGAACAGGGAGATCAAGCACGCACTCAGGAAGGTGTTGCAATAAGCACTATTCCAGCTTCAATAAAGTGCACATCTTGCTCGCATGATTCCCGGTGATGCTTCTTTGTGTTTTATGCATCTTTGATTGTTTGATTATGTGAGATATAGTAATGGGCAAATAAAATGTTATTGAACAAATAAATAAAAATGTATTTCACTTCTTTCGTTCCTAATTTCAATTTTCTCTATCCAAGAGCTCATGGAAACATAACCAGATTCCCTGAATACGTTATAAGGTACCTAAAAAGGTTTCAAAATAGATATTTGCTTAGCTTTTCCTTCTCGCTTCTTTTTCTGGATTTGGGAGGTACAGCTGCAGACAGCAGCTCAACGTGCTCTTTTCATTTCTGATCTCTTTACACCGCCACAGTGCTCTCAGGTCCTCTCATTTGTGCAGGCTGAAGGTCTTCTGTGTCTCACAACAGTTCTGTTGTCTCTACAGCAGCAGTCCAGGACAGCAGTCAGTAGCCAGCAATATGAACGACTTTATCAGGGCTGGTCTCTTTGCTGTCACTGCCATAACAAGAGGGCCCATTCAGATCAGGCCCAGAGAACTGGAGGTCTCTTCCAAAGCTGGTGTAAGGAATATACCTCAGGAGCTGCTCCCTTAGAAGACTTCAAGATATTATGGTACATTTCACTGACTGGCAGGGATAGTTTCAGAAGTCCCAAGGAGATCTGTAAGGTACTCAAGGTAGTGATGAAGATTAGAATCTGTGGTTTAAGGTCAAGATAAAAAGAAAATAATTATAAATGTGTTAAATGCATATATGCATATCTTATATATATAGTATATTTTCAGATATGTACAATATAGGCAGTTGCTAACATATGTGCATGTACTAATACATATACATATCATACATAGATTATAATAGTTTATATGATTGGGAATACAAGAAAAGCTGTTCAGAGCAGCAGCTGTGGAGCAAGATAAACAGCATGAGAACCAAGGACACCTCTGCAAGAAGAAGAGTCTCACATCTCTGATTGGATATGTGCCTGCATGGACAGTTGAAAAGTGATTTGTAGAATGCTTTGATGACATGTAAAGGTGGTTGGGAAAGTTGTAAGGGTGGATGGGAACGTTAGAAAATAACAACTTGTGAAGGATGGGATGTGAGAACTTGTAATAAACGATTTGTATCGTCCACATCTGAGTCCGTGCCTCAAACACTGCATATATGCATATCTGTTTGCAAGTCTAGGACCTGTTGCAGGGGTTGTAACAGCCTCAAGGTTCACTGTAGGATATGGAGAGGCTGTTTTCCTATTGCAGGAGTTGGAGCAACTGCAGAGCTCATTGCCAGAACAGGAATCACCACAGGACCTGGGATTAAAGTTTCAGCAGCCACTGTGCTCATTGTAGGGGCTGGAGTGACCACAGTGCTGTACCTCCTGGCACACTGCACCTCACATGGGAGGAATTTGTTTCATTTTCTTATCACAATACTTGAACAGCTACAGGACCTGTAGCAGGAGTGACTGCAGAGCTCATTATGAGGGGTGGAGTGGCAGCGGGATCTGTCAGCAGATCCAGCTCTCTCCCCATTGATGATACTGAAGAATATTAAACACAGCTCAGTAGGTGTGGGCCAGGCCCTGGCACACTGCAGATATTTGTGCCTGTTTGAGATCTCCAGGGTTTCATCAGACCTGCCCCCAATATTCTACCAGTTTCTCAGGATCCTGCAGTTGCTCAGAGATGAAGTTCCAAAGCCCTGGGGGTGCCCACCGCTCCAGGCAGCTGCCCAGACCGTCCCACACCCTGCCATGCAGAGCCTTCTCACCTTGGGGCTGATCTCTCACTGATATTCCTGAATAATTGTTTAACCTCAATCCTAGAATCCTAGAATCACCAAGGTTGGAAAAGGCCTAAAAGATCATCCAGTCCAATGGTTTACCTATTACCAATAGCCCCACTTAACCATGTCCCTCAACACAATATCCAGTCATTCTTTGAATACCCCCGGGCTCCCAGAGAAGACAATGTAAAATGTGTAATTCCTAATCATACCAACAATATTACTTCCAAAGCCCAAAGATGACCACAGAGCTGAATGTGGACAAAACTTCACTTTGTCAGCTGCCAATTTTATCATGGTACTAATGGAGGTCAAACAGCATAGAAAAATAAATATCATAATCCAGCATCCAGAGTTGACAAATAATGCAGCAGGGAAAACAAGCAGCAAGCAAGGAGCTGTGCAATGCAGCTTCATGAGAAGACTCAGCAAGCTCCAGAAATAAGAAAACTATCAGCATCATGGCCAGCTGTTCTCCAACTCCCACAAAGCCTTGTGTTAACTCGCTCTGGACAGTTGTGCTGTTATCTCAACTCTTGGAGACTCACATCAGGCACCAAAATGATGGTGGTTGTTGAACCCAACATGTGGCTCAGCACCACACAGTGCTTTGTGCACTGCCCCATTCCTAATGGGATGGGGAAAAGAATTGAGAAAAAAAGTAAAACTTGTGTGTTGTAACAAAGCAATTTACTTAGAGAGATAAAAGGAGAGGAGTAATAGTTATCACTATATATCTGTTGATACGGAATTGTATGTAACAACTGATGCACGAGCACTTGCTCAGCACCACCAGACTGATGCTCAGCTGGGCCCTGGGCAGTGAAGAGACTGAGATGAACTCCCACCCCTTTCAATACAATTTCTGCTTCCTGTCAGCTGATAGAGAACGTCCCTTTGGCCACTTTCAGTCAGCTGTCCTCACTCTGTTCCCTCCCAGCTCCATGTGCTCTCCACTGACCATGGCCTTGGCTCTGTACAACACTGCTTAGCAGCAACTGAAAACATCACAGTGTTATCAATGGTTTTCTCCTAGAACCAAAACACTGCACCATAGCAGGCAGTCTGAAGAAAACAATTCCATCCCAGATGTAACTCAGATTCCTGCCTGTCCTCCTCCTCTTGTTCTTCCTGATCAGGAAGCAAGGAACAGAATCTGCTGCTCTCCTCCCTGAGCCCTTTCCATCAGTTCTCAGCTGGCTCCTCTGCCATCCCCAGGCAGAGCTCAGTGCACTCTCACAAAGGGCAGCAGCCTTTCCTCATCTTCCTTGCCCATCCATCATGAAGTGTCAGTGAATAGTGAAAAGGGACCCCCTAGTAGATGAAAAGAGAACACTTTGCTACAGAAAGGGAAACGGGGCCTCACTAAGGCAAAGGGTAGTTACAGATAGATAGTTTATGTTAAGGGGGTCAGAGAGAGGGGGAATTGCAGACACTTAGTTTGAGAAAACAAGGGGATGAAGGCCATGAAGAGAAGGGTGGAAAAGCCCCAGAACAGTGTGGTGATTAGATGTCCACAGAGCAAGCTGGAACCAGGTTGGGGGGTGCCCCTCCCAAAGGGTCGAAAGTTTATGGTGAGGAAGATGATGAGCCTTCATCCCACGACCACCCCCACAATTCACTATGCATGCGCAAGGGGGGAGGGACTGCATGCTAATGGAGTCTCAGGAATGTAATGAATATGTATCCAAATTCCTGCCAACTACTGATGATGTATTAGTTCAGCCTATATCTGTTGCACGCTTTCTCCTGACAGTGTGCAAGTGAGGTGGAGCTCTCCCCCTTGCACCAGGGTGTGTGCGCATCACTCATTAAACATACCTGCTTTATAACTACTTGGTGGTTATGGAGTTTGATTCCGCAAGTCACCATCTCTAGGGCCATCCTGCTCTATTGCCTGCTCCATTATTGGGGTGAAAAGTCCATCAAGGCCTTTATATGGGAACTCATTCATCCCAATGACAATGAGAAGGCCGGCAAGCAACAAGGTAAGTGCGACCCATAAGTGTGACCCCATAGGGGCCAATGGAGTCCCCAGACCCATAAGTGGGAACACAGACCCATAAGTGGAACCCATGAGTGAAGACCCAGACCCATAAGTGGGTCCCCAGACCCATAAGTGTGACCCAAAACTCCATAACTATGATTTTAGCCCCATAAGTGTGACCCCATAGGGGCCAGTGGGGAGCCCAAGCCCTATAAGTGAGGCTCCAGACCCGTAAGTGAGGCTCCAGTCCCATAAGTGTGACCCACAAGTGAGGCTCCAGACCCGTAAGTGGGAACATAGACCCATAAGTGGGAACACAGACTTGTAAGCGGGTCCTCAGACCCAGAAGTGTGACCGTAAAGACTTCAAGATGTTCCCAGTCCCGTAAGTGTGACCCATAAGTGAGGCTCCAGCTGCGTAACTGTGACCCCAAACACTAATGACGTCCTCATAAACCCTAATGGGGTCCCAATAAGTGTGACCTCAGCCCCATAAGTGGGTCCCTAGACCCATAAGTGGGTCACCGGACCCATAAGTGGGACCCATAACTGCATCCCCAGCCCCATAAGTGTGACCCAAAATCCCAGAAGTGTGACCCCTGTCCCATAAGTGGGTGCCCAGCCCCATAAGTGTGACCCATAAGTGGGAACACAGACCCATAAGTGGGTCACCAGACCCATAAGTGTGACCCCAACCCCATAAGTGTGACCCCATAAAGGCCAATGGGGACCCCAAGTCCCATAAGTGTGACCCCAGCCCCATAAGTGGGTCCCTAGACCCATAAGTGGGACCCTAAAGAATTCGAGATGTCCCCATCCCCTTAAGTGGTTCCCCAGCTTCATAAGTGTGTCCTCAGCCCAACAACTACATCCCCAGCTCCATAAGTGTGACCCTAGCCCCGTAACTGTAACCCCAGCCCCATAAGTGTGACCCGTAACTACATCCCCAGCCCCATAAGTGGGAGCACAGCCCCATAACTGTGTCCCTAGACCCATAAGTGGGTCCCCAGCCCCATAAGTGTGACCTATAACTGCATCCCTAGCCCCATATCTGAGTCCCCGGCCCCGTAAGTGTAACCCATAAGTGGGACCCCAGACCCATAAGTAGGTCCCCAGACCCATGTGTGACACCAACCCCATAACTGTGCTCCTAAGTGCCTCCCCAGCCCTATAACTGCGTCCCCAGCCCCATGAGTGTGACCCCAAAACCCATAAGTGGGACCCCATAGGGGCCAATGGGGACCCCAGCCCTATAAGTGGGAACACAGACCCATAAGTGTGTCCCCAAACTCCATAACTTTAGACTTGGAGATGTCCCCAGCCCCATAAGTGGGTCTCCAGACCCATAAGTGAGGCTCCAGACCCATAAGTGGGACCCATAAGTGAGGCTCCAGACCCATAAGTGGGTCCTCAGACCCATAATTGGGAACACAGACCCATAAGTGTGACCCATAACTGCATCCCCAGCCCCTTAAGTGTGACCCCAGACCCCATAAGTGTGAACACAGACCCATAAGTGTGATCCCAAACCCCATTTATATGGGACCTCATTCAACCCAATGACAACGGGAAGGCTGGCAAGCAACAAGGTGAGTGCGACCCATAAGTGGGACCCCATAGGGGTGAATGGGGACCCCAGCCCCATAAGTGGGAACACAGACTCATAAGTGTGACCCAAAACCCCATAACTATAGACTTGGAGATGTCCCCAGCCCCATAAGTGGGCCTCCAGACCCATAAGTGTGACCCAAAACCCCATAACTGAGTTCCTATGTGTGACTCCAGACCCATAAGTGAGGCTCCATACCCATAAGTGTGCCCCCATAGGGGCCAATGGGGACCCCAGCCCCATAAGTGGGAATACAGAACCATAAGTGGGAACAAAGCCCCATAAGTGTGACCCCATAGGGGCCAATGGGGACCCCAGCCCCATAACTGCATCCCGAGCCCCATAAGTGGGTCCCGAGCCCCATAAGTGTGACCTATAAGGGAGGCTTCAGACCCATAACTGCATCCCCAGCCCCGTAACTGTAACCCCAACCCCATAACTGAGACACTAAAGACTAGGAGATGTCCCCAGCCTCATAAGTGTGACCCCATAGGGGCCAATGGGGACCCCAGACCCATAACTGGGAACACAGACCCATAAGTGTGACCCATAAGTGCCTCCCCAGCCCCATAACTGTGACCCTATCCCCATAAGTGCATCCCCAGCCCCGTAAGTGTGACCCCAAAGACCTGGAGATGTCCCATAACTATAAGCCCCAGCCCCATAAGTGCCTCCCCAGCCCCATAAGTGTGACCCATAAGTGTGACCCCATAGGGACCAATGGGGACCCCATCCCCATAAGTGCATCCCCAGCCCCATAAGTGCCTCCCCAGCCCCATAAGTGCCTCCCCGGCCCCATAAGTGTGACCCTAAAGAATTCGAGATGTCCCCATCCCCTTAAGTGGTTCCCCAGCTTCATAAGTGTGTCCTCAGCCCAACAACTACATTCCCAGCTCCATAAGTGTGACCCCAGCCCCATAACTGTAACCCCAGCCCCATAAGTGTGACCCGTAACTACATCCCCAGCCCCATAAGTGGGAGCACAGCCCCATAACTTTGTCCCCAGCCCCATAAGTGTGACCCCAGACCCATAAGTGTGACCCATAAGTGAGGCTCCAGCCCCATAAGTGGGTCCTCAGACCCATAAGTAGGACACCAGACCCAAAAGTGGGTCCCCAGCCCCATAAGTGTGACACCAACCCCATAACTGTGTTCCTAAGTGCCTCCCGAGCCCCATAACTGCATCCCCAGCCCCATAAGTGGGTCCCTAGCCCCATGACTGCATCTTCAGCCCCATAAGTGTGACCCATAACTACATCCCCAGCCCCTTAAGTGTGACACATATCTGCATTCCCAGCCCCATTAGTGTGACCCATAACTGCATCTCCAGCTCCATAACTGAGTCCCCAGCCCCATAAGTGTGTCCCCAGCCCCATAAGTGAGACCCTCAAACCCTATAAGTATGATTCTAGCCCCATAAGTGTGACCCATAACTGCATCCCCAGCCCCATAAGTGCGTCCTCAGCCCCATAAGTGTGACCCATAAGTGTGACCCCATAGGGGCCAATGAGGACCCCAGCCCCATAAGTGTGACCCATAAGTGGTTCCCCAGCCCCATAGGTTTATCTCCAGACCCATACGTGCTTTTCAGCCCCATAACTGCATCCCCAGTCCCATAACTGCCTCTCCAGCCCCATAAGTGGGAACACAGACTCATAACCGAGTCCCCAGCCCCATAACTGCATCCCCAGCCCCATAAGTGGGTCTTCAGCATCCTCAAGGGGAAGAGAGCTGGATCTGCTGACAGTGCTCCAGCCTCTGCAACTCCTGGCACAGACCCTGCAGTAGCTCCAAGGTTTTGCTACACGTTCTGCAGTTACTCCACGCTCTGGACAGATCCCGCTGTCATTCCACCCCTCAAAATGAGCCCTGCAGTCACTCTTGCTACAGGTCCTGTAGCTGTTCCAAGTATAGTGATAAGAAAGTGAAACAAATTCCTCCCAGGTGAGGTGCACTGTGCCAGGAGGTACAGCCCTGTGGTCACTCCAACCCCTCCAATGAGCACAGTGGCTGCTCAAAGTCACATCTCCTGTGGTGGTCCCAGCTCTGGCAATGAACTCTGAGGTCGCTTCAAGTCCAGGAACAGCCTGAAAGTCAGTACAGCTCCTACAGTGAACCCTATGGCTGCTAAAACCAATGCAACTAGTACTGGACTTGCAAACAGATAAACATAGGGATTCATTCATATATGATTGCAACTGCATATGTTGTATATGTGTGAAAACATACTAAACATATTATATATGTATAAATACATTTGTCATAATTATTATCTTTTTCTTTTTCTCTTTATCTCAACCCATAAAATTTAAACCACAGCACTGCCCCGAGTCTCTTACTGATCTTCTTGGGACTATTCAATTTGATCCGGTCACACACTAAAGAGCACCAGAAGATCTCGAGGTTTTCTCAGGGAGCAGCTGCTGAGGTATATTCCTTACACCAGCTTTGGAAGAGGCCTCCAGTTCTCTGGTCCTGACCTGAATGGGTGTCACGGGTTACTTAGATTTACCTATGCCCGTGACAGGGGAAGCCACCCCGTTCCCCCCCCCCCCCCGGGGCCTGGAAAGGAGGGGGAAAAAGGGGAATGGGATAAAAACAGCGGCAATCTAAGGAGGAAAAACTTATTTTACTAAATATGATATCGAAATACAAGATAACACAATATAATATAATTGAGGCTAACAAATCGAACAAACAGAGAGAGAGAGAGAGTCCCCGAAAACCGAGAGGCCTACTGTGAACTCTAGGCGACACGGCTGGAACGCTTCCCACTCTCCGAGAAGTTCGAGAGAAGAAGGAGGGCACTCCAGCCTGGGAAAGAGATTATATAGAGTCCTGGTCCTGTGACTTATCACTAATCCTGTTGTTCTCTGGGATATGTAGTCTTCTTCTGTGGACTGCACATTCAATAGAAGTATCCATACTTTACATGATGTTATGATGTGGAATACTGATAGCAAAATTACAAAATTACAAAACCATGACAATGGGCCCTCTTGTTATGGCAGTGCCAGCAAGAAGACCAGCTCTGACACAGCCGTTCATATTGCCAACAACTGACTGCAGCCCCGAAGTGCTGCTGTAGAGATGACTGGACTGTTGTGAGACACACAAGACCTTCATGACTGCACAAATGAGAGGACTTGAGAGCACTGTGTCATTGTAAAGAGATCAGAAATGAAAAGATCATGTTGAGCTCCTGTCTGCGGCTATACCTCCCCAAATCCAGACAAAGTAGGAAGAAAGAAAAGCTATCTAAAAGTCTGTTTTGAAAGCTTTTTAGGAATATTTTAACCTATTTGGGGAATTTGGTTCCATGTTACCATGAGCTCTTGGAGTGAGAAAATGGAAAATAGTTCGGAAAGAAGTGAAATACAGTTTTATTTATATGTTCAATAACATTTATTTATTTATTTATTTATTTATTTATTTATTTATTTATTTTTGCACATTGCTATATCTTACATAATCAAACAATCAAAGATGCATAAAACAAAAATAACCATCACTGGGAATCCTATGAGGAAGTTGTGCATTTTATGGAATCTGGAATAGTGCTTATTGCAACACCTTCCTGAGAGCGTGCTTGATCTCCATGTTCCTCATGCTGTAGATAATAGGATTCAGTGTTGGAGGAACCACTGCGTACAGAAGTGCCACTGTCAGATCCAGGAGTGGGGAGGAAATGGTCGGGGGCTTCAGGTAGGCAAAAAAGCCAGTACTGAGAAAGAGGGAGACCACGGCCAGGTGAGGGAGGCACGTGGAGATGGTTTTGTGCCATCCCTGCTCAGAGGGCATCCCCAGCACAGCCATGAAGATCTGCACATAGGACACAACTATGAAAATAAAGCAACCAAAGGCTAAACTGCAACCAAAAATGAGAAACACAACTTCCCTGAGATTTGATTCTGAGCAGGAGAGCTTGAGGATCTGGAGGATTTCACAGAAAAACTGGTTCACAACATTGCCTTGGCAGAGAGGCAGTGAAAACGTACTGGCAGTGTGCAGCAGGGAATAGAGAACCCCAGTGCCCCAGGCAGCTGCTGCCATGGTGGCACAAGCTCTACTGTCCATCAAGGTCCTGTAGTGCAGGGGCTTGCAGATGGCAACATAGCGGTCATAGGACATGATGGTGAGAAGGGAATACTCTGCTGAGATGAAGAAGGTAAAGAAAAAGAGCTGTGCAGCACATCCTGTGTAGGAGATAGCCCTGGTGTCCCAGAGAGCGTTGGCCAAGGCTTTGGGGAGAGTGGTGGAGATGCAGCCCAAGTCGAGTAGGGCCAGGTTGAGGAGGAAGAAGTACATGGGGGTGTGCAGGCGGCGGTCGCAGGCTACGGCTGTGCTGATGAGGCTGTTGCCCAGGAGGGCAGCCTGGTAGATGCCCAGGAAGAGCCAGAAGTGCAGGAGCTGCACCTGCCGCGTGTCTGCCAATGGCAGGAAAAGGAATTCGCTGATGGAGCTGCTGTTGGGCATCTGTTGTTCCAGGGCTCGGAGTCCTGTTCAGAGTGCAAAAGGTAATGACAAGTCCAGACCATTCTCAGAGACACTCCTCCTGCTATAATATTGTCACGGTTTGAACGAAAAATCCACCTGCATCCGTGATAGGGGGCCGTGGGCCGTCCCAGCAGATGTGACGACGTCCATCTTGCCATTTTATACCTAAGAACTGGATTTCCTGGGCAGGCCCCTTCACCTTGCTGCGCTTAATGGCAAAACCAGCTTGCAAAAGAATTTGGATTATCTGATTCCCTTTCTTGAAAACCTCTGCTGCTGTATGGCCCCACACTACAATGTCATCAATATACTGCAAGTGTTCAGGAGCATTACCCTGTTCCAAGACAGCTTGGATCAATCCATGGCAAATTGTTGGGCTGTGCTTCCACCCCTGAGGTAAACGGTTCCAGGTATACTGAATACCTCTCCAGGTAAAAGCAAACTGTGGCCTACATTTTGCAGCCAATGGGATGGAAAAGAAGGTATTAGCAATGTCAATGGTGGCATACCACCTAGCTTCTTTTGACTCCAGTTCATACTGGAGTTCTAGCATGTCTGGTACAGCAGCACTTAATGGAGGTGTAACTTCATTCAGGCCACGGTAATCTACCGTCAGCCTCCATTCCCCACTGGTTTTCCGCACTGGTCATATGGGGCTGTTAAAAGGCGAGTGCGTTTTGCTAATCACTCCCTGATTTTCTAATTGGCGAATTAGCTTGTGAATGGGGAGCAATGAGTCCCTATTGGTGCGGTACTGCCGTCTGTGAACCACTTTGGTGGCAATTGGTACCTCTTGGTCTTTTACCTGGAGCAACCCCACAGCAGAAGGATCATCTGACAGACCAGGTAAAGTTGACAGCTGCTTAACACCGTTTGTGTTTACAGCAGCTATCCCAAAGGCCCATCGATACCCCTTGGGATCCTTGAAATATCCCATCCTAAGGTAATCGATTCCCAGTATACATGGAGCCTCTGGACCAGTCACAATAGGGTGCCTTTGCCAGTTTTTACCAGTGAGGCTTATTTCGGCCTCCAACATAGTCAATTCTTGGGAACCCCCAGTCACTCCATGGATATATATTGGTTGTGTCCCTTGGCGACTTGATGGCATTAGGGTGCATTGTGCACCAGTGTCCACCAAGGCTTTATATTTCTGTGGTTGAGATGTGCCAGGCCACTTAATCCACACAGTCCAATATACTGTATTGTCCCTTTCCCCCCCCTGGCTGGGGGCAGGGCCCCTCTATTGTTTACCTCGTTGACTTGCAGCAACTGGAACTCTACCCTTCTTGGAAGAGTTCACCTTGGTGGTTGTTTCACCTTGTAATTCTTTCACTCGTGCCTGAAGTGCAGAAGTGGATGAATTACACCACTTCTTCATGTCCTCCCCATGACTTCAGAGGAAAAGCAACAAGGCAAGACGTGTAGTCTCATCGCTGATTCGAGGTGACTTATCATCGTCATTTGCTTGAATACGAGGACGTCTCTTTTTAATGGTTGAGATTTTTGATGATACAGGTCGAGAGGAACTCATGTTGTTTAGCTTCCTCAATAGGCGATTGTGGAAATCCTGGTTTCCATCATCTTGTACCACCGTGGATTCATCTACATCAGGCACATTAGCCAATTTGTCAATAATATCATTTTGTGTTCCCTCCATTTCGTTTAATCTTTCCACAATTTTGACAATGGCTGAAGTATACAGATTCACTTCTGTGGCGCTTATCAAGTTCCTGAAGTCTGCCAATTAGTTCATTCACAAAGGGTTTCCTGTCCCCTTTGCCATATACTAATGCAAGTGCACTGGCATGCTTTTCTGGAGTGCCATGCCGCCACAGGATTTGCTTTTCCAACCCTAATATGGTGTTTCGGGCGGTAGCATGGGGTACTGCGTATGTTTCGAGCCACCTAGTGGTTGCCTCCACCATGGTGAGTACATAACGCTTACCATTGCGAGATCGTGGCAAGGTGATAAAATCAACCTGCCATGCCTCTCCATATTTATACTTTTGCCATCGCCCTTCCCCCCAAAAAGGTTTCATCCTCTTGGCTTGTTTAATTATGGCGCATGTTTCACAATCATGAATAACCTGAGCAATAGCGTCCATAGTTAAGTCCACCCCTCGGTCTCTGGCCCACTTATATGTTGCATCCCTTCCTTGATGACCTGAAGTCTCATGGGCCCACCGAGCTAGGAATAATTCACCCTTGTTCTGCCAGTCCAAGTCTATTTGAGCCACCTCAATTTTGGCAGCTCGATCGACCTGATGGTTATTTTTATGTTCTTCAGTAGCCTTACATTTAGGCACATGAGCATCTACATGGCGCACCTTTACAACAATGTTTCTTATTCCGGCAGCAATGTCTTTCCACAGTTCAGCAGCCCAAACAGGTTTACCCTTTCGTTGCCAATTATCATCCTCCCACTGTTGCAACCACCCCCATAAGGCATTTGCCACCATCCATGAATCAGTATAAAGATGAAGCATTGGCCACCTCTCCCGTTCAGGAATGGTATTGACTAAGGCCCGATAAGCGAGAGGCCTACTGTGAATCTAGGCGAACGGCTGAAGGCTCCCACACACTCCCCTGAACGCCAGAACTCGAAAGACGACAGTCTGTTCTGCGATCAAGTTAATATAGAGTCCAGGTCCCGTGACCTATCGTGTTGCTCTCTGGGAGATGTAGTCTTCTTCTGTAAGTTGCAGATTCAGTAAAATTATTCATGCTTTATATGATGTTATGATGTGGAATACTGATAGCAAAAATTACAAAATTATTAAACCATGACAAATATAAAATATTTTCATTCTCCTACAACAGTGTACATTTAGCACCATTAGTTGCATTTAATTTCATGTTGTTCAGCATTCCTTAAGCAGAAGCAGCATATGGAGCTGTAACCTTCCTCTTATTTTCTTATCCCACCTCTCTGGATATTTTCATCTGTTTAATGTCTCATATCTTTAACCTAATTGCTCTTCGAGCCCTCAAAACAGCCACTGTGCCATTCAGTGTGAATCCTAAAAAACTGCCTGTTTGCAGGTCAAGTGAATTATTCATGTCTACTGAAAATGGGGATATTTTCTATTGGTTCCATCCTTCAGGAAATGGGAGACTGAGAGCACATCATGTGTGACTGTTCTCAAAACAAGCAATTGATTGAAGAGAAATTCTCAGAGCTGTGACAGCCCCTTTTACATTTCTGCCTCCAATCCTTTCTGCGTTCCCCCAGAAGAGAAAATTGAAACCCACTGCCTTGGCTCTCCTCTGGCAAGGTACCCTCAGTATCATACTGTTGTGCAGTGGAGCTGTGATCCCCTGCCCTAGGCAGCAGCTGTGGCAGCACAAGCCCTGCCGGGGGGCTCCTTCCCCTCACACGTCTCCCCGCAGCACCCTGGGCAGCTCCCCGGGCAGGCTGAGTGCTGAGCCTGGCAGGCGGCAGAGTCCCATACCCGGCACACAGCCCCTGGGGCACAGCAGGGACCCTGCTCTGCAGGACAGCCCTGGGCAACTGCCTGCTGGGACATGCAACTCCCCCCCCCCCCCAACAGCTCCTATGCTGCAGTACAGAAGCCCTGAGGTGGAACAGAAGTCTTTTTTCCACTGTAAAGAACATGCATTACCTGCAGCCAATATGCTATGGAATGTCTCAGATTTAGTTAACCGTAAATTAAAAGCAGGTGCATTGCCTACTGCATGAGACTTACCGTGTTGTGGTCTGTGAGCAATGCTCCTGCAGTGAGCTCACAGCCCGCTCTCACAGTACATAACTTGTAAGCTCAATCCAATTTCTCTCCTCTCCTCCTGCCACCTGCAGGCTGTGCTGTGCACAAGAGCTGCTCCTGGGCACAGCTGTCTCTGTGCAGCACTGCACACTTTTATGAGCTCCCTGTATCCCAGGATCCGGGCCCAGCTCAGCAGCAGATGATGTCATTTTTATCCTTCCCACTCATCTCCCCTGACATGTCCCTGGGTCCTCATGGCCAACAGCTCCTGAAAGACAACAGCGTCATGACTGTGCTTTGAAATCCGCTCAATTAACCGCCACATGTCCAGTGGTCAGCAACTGAGAGGAGACATATAACGAGTACTATCAGAGTTCGTTTGATGAATCACAAAGGGCACCCAGACAAGGACGGGGAGGTTTAGACTTTCCCTGTGCAGGGCAGTGATCCAGCTGAGGCAGTGCAGGCATCTCATCCCTTGACAGAAATCCTGGGGCAGAAAAGGGATTCAGCTCCCCTACAAACCACAGGACCTGGGATTCCTCTGGTTGAGTTCAGAAGTGCACAAGGAGTTGCCTGCATGTGAGCTCCTGCTCTGAGTCCTCAGTCCTTCAGCTGGGAGGCAGTAGCTCACATACAGACGCTGGGTGATACCCAAGGTGCTTGGGCTGCTCCTGATGTGTTCCAGTGCTTGTAAACTGTGTGGGAAGTTCTTGAGATAGACATCTCCTTCCTGGGCATCAGCTGAGGTCCAGAGAGGGGATAGCACCGGCTGTCTGGTGAATTCACATGCAGCTGCAAGTGCAGCACAGGACAGGAAAGCCATGGCCATAGTGTGTCTGTGCTGCTACATCACCTCCAAGACCCACGGTTGCTCTAATGTCTGTGTGCCACCTTCTGCACACTGATACCATAAATGAGCTGCAGGCTTGAGCTCCTGTTTGGACCATAGGGACACAGTTTAATGGCTTCCACAACTTCACTGTAGCGCAAGGGGAATACAGAGTCTTTACAATGGTTGGGCGAGGAGACAAGGAATGGTGACTGCCCTCTATGAGAATGCACTGAGCTCTGCCTGGGGATGGAAGAGCAGCCAGGTCAGAGCTAATGGAAATGGCCAACAGAGGAGACCATCAAAGTCTGTTCCTGGCTTCTTGATCATGGAGAGCAAGTGGAAGGTGCCCTCTGTAAACATATGGGAGCCCGATGTTGTCAGGCCATTGTCCCCTTTGGGAGCCTTTTTCACTCCAGTATCTGCTGCAAGGACAGCACAGCAGGGCATGTGCCATCCAGCAGATCCGTGGAAAGCACAGATGGCAGATTCTTTGTTTGATTCCAGGCCATGGAGGAACCAAAGAAGAGAGGTGCTCTGCTGGGTCTCATACTCTCCAGCAATGAAGGTCTGGTGGGAACTGTGAACATCTAAGAGGCATCAGGCCAAGTACAAGACGCAAATGGATCTCTTGTTATCTATCTATCTATCTATCTATCTATCTATCTATCTATCTATTTTTTTTGAGGCTACGAGCTTAAAAGATGTTCACTAAATGTCAATAAAATTGAGAAAAATAATTGAAGACAACGATCGAAATCAATGAAAATGTGTTAACCCTTCTCAACATGAGAAATTGTCATGAGTCTTGTTCCATTTTAAGTTGTAAATATGAATCTTTGAGTTGATTTGATGGCTTTTTTTTTCTTTTTCTTTTTCTGAAACTACGATGTTTTCCAGAACTGTGTTTGCTGGACACGAATTCCTTCAGGTTCAGGGACACAGACAGAGGTGCCAGTTCCAATGCCCTGTGACTATAGCCCGGTGCCCAGCACTACTCTTCCCTGCTGCCTATTTGATGTGTCTCATCCTCCAGGTGTCTTCAGCTCTCCTAAATAAATGGCCGTGGTTAAGGGCATGTTTTCAGCAGGCCATTTAGACACACGCTCCTGCCACAGCCTGCCAGATTTCCCCATCCCTTGTTCTTTGTTCAGTCAGATACCTCCCAATTATCTGACTGATTTCTGACTTTTAGGAGGATGACTCAAATTTGCTCCATCTCGCCAAAGTCTGATGGACTGTGTTGTCAACTCCTTCACCGTGATTCTATCTATCCCTTCTATCTTTTCTTTTTCCCATTCTTTTTCATCTTCTATGTCGTTTTCTTCTCCTTTTTCTTTCTTTTTCCTTTTCCTTTTCCTTTTCCTTTTCTTTTTCCTTTTCCTTTTTCTTGTCCTTATTTTCCTTTTCCTTATTTTTCTTTTTCTTTTTCCTTTTTCTTTTCATTTTCCTTTTTCTCTTCCTCTCTTTTTTTACTTTTTCTCTTTCTCTCTTTTTAATTTTTCATGCTTAAAAAAAAAGAATTCTGAAAGATGTTCATTAATGTCAGTAAAAGTGAAAAAAAGAGTTGAAGACAAAGATAGAAATCAATAAGAATGTGTTAACCCGTCTCAAAGTGTGAAATACTCACGAGTCCTGTTCAATGTTAAGTTGATACCTCCCAACTCCCTGGCTGATCTATCCCAGGGAAATTACTGGAATTTGCTCCATTCCTCAAATATCTGTTTTCAACTCCTTCACCGTGATTCTATCTATCCCATCCTATCTCTGTCTAACTCATTTCTTGTGCAAATATTCCCTATGAATGATAAACCTCAATAGAAGCAGCTTGGACATGGCATGCAGTTGATCCCTGTGTTTTACTGTTCATTCAATTGCATCACCTTTCCTTCTGTCTGTTGGCCATAAATAAAGAGAACTCTTTTTTTCCTTTTCCATGTGCAGCTGGTTCTCTGTGGAAAGCCAGTGGGAGTTGGTACAAAGGAGGTTTAATACTGAGTGGGCGACTGCAGAGGAGAAGAGTGATGTGAGGAAAAGTGATGCAAGTCCCATGGGGCCAATGTGAGGAGGATTGGGGTGGGGAGGTTGAGGAGGAACTTTGTCCACACAGAAACAGAACAGAACTCATTGGGGACATCCTGGATTGACATCAGTTGCAGAGTTCTTCTTTAACTTCTTGTATAAACCCAACTATAAATAAATAGACAATAAATGCATTTTGGATTCTTGCTCTTTGAGCTCTCTCCAGATCTCTCTCCATTTTCCTGTACATGTTCTGAAAACCTGAAGAAGATGACAGGAAGGCACAAGTCACAGGAGGGTCTTTAAGTTGTAATGGGCCCCAGGGAGCATTTGATGCTGAGTCCATGAACCTCAAGTGCAGAGAGCAGTTGGCACAAAGTACTCAGCAAGACAAAGTCAAAAGTAACAGTGAAGTGTCTAAGAGTATTAAGGGGTGTACAGAGGTCCATTACCAAGCAAGCTTCCAAAGGGACTTGTTAGAGAAGATAATTGGAAGCCATGACTACAGGCAGGGAAAGGCACTGGCATGCTATATCTGATGCTGAGAAACCTCTCCTTTGTATATGAAGCAGAGAGGCCAAGCCCTGAACCCCAGACTTTTGGCAGGGAGGACCTCATGCTGACTTAGGACTCTTCCTGGGGCAGTAGAATTGAGGTCTGTATGATGTTAAATGAAAAACATGGGGACAGAAGATCCCAGGCTCTGCATGTGGTTCAAGGATGGTGTGAAGTTCACATCCCATATGCCCTGGTTTTCATTACAGGTTGTGGGTTGTGAGTAGGGCCCAGTCTGAACAAGCAGTCAGTTCCAATGAAACTCTGAACTTCAGATCTCTCAGTTCCAGTGCCCTCCTGTGCACACTCTCCCATAGTTTGATGTCCTTTATGTTCTGCATTGCCAAGGAGAGCACCCAGTGCTCTGAGTACGGCTATAGCAGTGCAGAGCAGAGGGAGACAATCCTTTCCCTCACCCAGCTGGCAATAAATTCTTGATGCACTTTATGGGACCATTGGCCTTCCTGGCTGCCTGGGCACACTGCTGACTCATATTCAATTTGATGTTGCACAGGACCCCCAATCCTTTTCAGTCAGACCACTCCCTAGTGTCCCGTATCCAGTCAGTGTGTATGTCCACTGTTGCCCCTACCCAGGTGCACAATCAGGCACTTGCTCTTGCTATGCATTATGCACTTGGTGCTTAGTACCAACTGGTACCCACTTCTCTGACTTGTCCACATCTCTCTGCAAGTCCTCTCCACCCTCAGTGGAGGCAACAGCACCTCCTCATCTGGTCTCATCAGCAAACTTTCTCAGAACATCTTCTAGTCCTGCATGCAAGTCATCCACAAAAACATGAAACAAAAGTGGCCCTAAAATGGAGCCATGGGGAACCCTGACAACGATCATCTACCAGCCTGATGGAACCCATTGACTATAGTTGTTTGGGCTTGGTATATTGGCCAACTGCTCACCCACCACATTCTGTTTCTGTCTCGCCGTATGCAGAACATTCTGCCCAGAAGGGTGCTGTGAGAAGTAGTGTCAAAAACTCTACTGAAATCCTCAAGGATAACATCAGCTGACTTCCCTTGGTCAGCTAAATGGATAATCGTGTCATAAGGGGATCAGAAGTTAAACAGGACCTTCCCCTCGGGAACTTGCATTGGCTGCAACCAATGACAGAATTGTCCTTCAGCTGGTTTTCCATAACTCCCACCATCATTTTCTCCATACTTTTACCAGGCACTATTGTGAGACTGACAGGTCCATAATTGCCTGTGTCATCTTTCTTGCTCTTTCTTACAATGAGACAACATTTGCCAGATTCCCATCAACTGGTATGACCCTAGACTTATTTAAATGCAATTGAAATGAGAGCCCAGAGCATACTAAGGTATCATCGTTGCAAGAACATAGTTGTGCCATAGCTTTGCAGTGCCTTGAACTCTGGAGTATGCCACAGATGGAGCATAGAGAAAGACTGGCCTCTTCTGTTGGCAAGCAGAATAACACTGCATGGTACATGGGGACTGTGTCTGCTCTGCTATGCTCTGCTCACAGGGGAAAGGTGCAGGGGGTTGCTCTCATGTCAGTGCTCGTATCTGAGGTGTGGGGTCAAAGTGGAGAGACCAGGCTCTTTTCAGCAGTGTGTGGAGACAAGATAAGGGGAAATGGACAGAAACTGGAGCATAGGAAATTCTGCATGAATGTGTGCAAGAAAATCTTTACAGTGAGGGTGATGGAGCCCTGGACCAGGCTGCCCAAGGGGTTGGGGAGTCTCTTTCTCTGGAGCAGCAGGTGTTCAAGAAATTATTGGACATTGTGTTGCGGGCCATGGATTAGTGGGAGCTATTGGTGATAGGTGAACAGCTGGACTGGATGATCTTTTACGTCTTCTCCAACCTTGTTGATTCTATTATTCTATGATCTCCTGTCCCTGTCTGTGTGCTCCTTTTTGTTTTAGAAAACACTCTCTGAAAGCCCTCACCACATGTAAGGAATTAGTCACTGACCACTTGAAATCTGGTGTTAAATTCAACAGATTTCAAAGCACAGTCATGATGCTGTTGTCTTTCAAGAGCTGTTGACCATGATGATGCAGGGAAATCTCAGGGGAGACGAGTGGGAAGAGTAAAAATGACATCCACTACTGCTTAGCTGGGTCGGGCTCCTGGAACACAGGGAGCACCACTGGACATGTGTTGGTTAATTGAGTGGATTTCAAAGCACAGTCATGATGCTGTTGTCTTTCAGGAGCTGTTGGCAATGAGGACCCAGGGACATGTCAGGAGAGATGAGTGGGAAGGTTAAAAATGACATCATCTGCTGCTTGCTTGTCCGGGCTCCTGGGACACAGGGCGCTCATAAAAGTGTGCAGTGCTGCACAGAGACAGCTGTGCCCAGGAGCAGCTCTTGTGCACAGCACAGCCTGCAGGTGACAGGAGGAGAGGAGAGAAATTGGATTGAGCTTACAAGATATGTACTGTGAGAGCGGGCTGCGAGCTCTCTGAAGGAGCATTGCTCATAGACCACGACACGGTAAGTCTCATGCAGTAGGTAATGCAGCTGCTTTTAATTGAGGGTTAACTAAATCTGGGACATTCCATAGCATATTGAGAGCAGCTCGGCAGAAAAAGACCTAGGGGTCCTGATAGATGAGAAACTTAACATGAGCCAGCAGTGTGCTCTGGCAGCCCAGAAAGCAAATGGGATCCTGGGCTCCATCAGGAGAGGGGTGGTCAGCAGGGATAGGGAGGTGATCGTCCCTCTCTACTCTACTCTTGTGAGGCCTCATCTGGAGTACTGTGTCCAGGTGTGGAGCCCTCAGTACAAAAAAGATATGGAGATTTTGGAAAGGGTCCAGAGGAGGGCCACGAAGATGATCAGGGGGCTGGAGCACCTCCCCTATGAGGACAGGCTGAGGGAGTTGGGTTTGTTCAGCCTGGAGAAGAGAAGGTTGCGGGGTGACCTCATTGCAGCCTTTCAGTACCTGAAGGGAACCTATAATCAGGAGGGGAGTAAACTCTTCGAAAGGGCTGATAATAGCAGGACAAGGGGAAATGGTTTTAAGTTGAAGGAGGGAAGATTTAGGTTGGATGTTAGGGGGAAGTTCTTTACTAGAAGAGTGGTTAGGTCCTGGAACAGGCTGCCCAGGGAGGTTGTGGATACCCCGTCCTTGGAGGTGTTCAAGACCAGGTTGTACAGGGCCCTGGGCAACCTGATCTAGTAAAGGCGTATGTTTGGTGGCCCTGCTAGGCAGGGGGGTTGGAACTACATGATCCCTGAGGTCCCTTCCAACCCGGGTAATTCTGTGATTCTGTGATATTGGCTGCAGGTAATGCATGTTCTTTACAGTGGAAAAAGACTTCTGCTCCACCTGAGTGCTTCTGTGCTGCAGCATTAGAGCTGGGGGGGGGGGAGCTGCGTGTCCCAGCATGGCTGCAGGCGGGTGCCCTGGGCTGTCCTGCAGAGCAGGGTCCCTGCTGTGCCCCAGGGGCTGTGTGCCAGGTATGGGACTCTGCCGCCTGCCAGGCTCAGCACTCAGCCTGCCCGGGGAGCTGCCCAGGGCGCTGCGGGGAGACGTGTGGTGTGGGGTGAAGGAGCCCTCCAGCAGGGCTTGTGCTGCCACAGCTGCTGCCTGGGACAGGGGGAACACAGCACCACTGCACAACAGAATGTTTCTGAGGGTACTTTGCCAGGGGAGACCCAAGCTAGCAATTTTCTATTTCTTGTTTGGATGGAAGGTGAAAGGATTGGAAGCTGAAATCTAAGAGTCTGTCAAATTTGAACACAGCTCTGAGACTCCCAATTCTTCTTCAGTCAATTGCTTGTTATGTGCAGTGTCACATGTGAACTGTTTTCAGCCTCTCCTTTCACAAAAAAGAACCTTTCCAAGGGTGGAACTAATTGAAATTATCAATTTTGTTGACAAGAATAATGCACTTATATTGCAAATAGGCATGTTTTCCTGAACAGAAATTGAAGGGCACAAAGGATGGGACTGAGGACTTTAACAGCAGTGAGGGTAAAGATATGAGACACGAAACAGATGAAAAAGCCCAGGGAAATGGAATAAAATTAGAAGATGAAAGGAAGGTTAAAGCTCCATGTGCTTCTTCTGCTTATAGAATGATGAACTTAATGAAGTTAAATTCAATTAGTGTTGCTAAATGAATATTGTCATAGGAGAATGAAAACTTTTCATAGTCTAGTAGGAGTGTCTATGAGAATGGTCTGGACTTGTCATTATCTTCTGCACTCTGAGCAGGACTCCAAGCCCAACAGCAGCAGATGCCCAACAGCAGCTCCATCAGCGAGTTCCTCCTCCTGCCGTTGGCAGACACGCAGCAGCTGCAGCTCCTGCACTTCTGGCTCTTCCTGGGCATCTACCTGGCTGCCCTCCTGGGCAACGGCCTCATCAGCACAGCCATAGCCTTTGACCGCCGCCTGCACACCCCCATGTACTTCTTCCTCCTCAACCTGGCCCTCCTTGACCTGGGCTGCATCTCCACCACTCTCCCCAAAGCCATTGCCAATGCCCTCTGGGACACCAGGGCCATCTCCTATGCAGGATGTGCTGCACAGCTCTTTTTCTTTCTCTTCTTCATCTCAGCAGAGTATTCGCTTCTCACCATCATGTCCTATGACCGCTACGTTGCCATCTGCAAGCCCCTGCACTATGGAACCTTGATGGACAGCAGAGCTTGTGCCACCATGGCAGCAGCTGCCTGGGGCACTGGGGTTCTCAATTCCCTGCTGCACACTGCCAGTACGTTTTCACTGTCTCTCTGCCAAGGCAATGTTGTCAACCAGTTTTTCTGTGAAATCCCCCAGATCCTCAAGCTCTCCTGCTCAGCCTCCTACCTCAGGGAAGTTGTGTTTCTCATTTTTAGTATAAGTTTAGCCTTTGGATGCTTTGTTTTCATAGTGGTGTCGTATGTGCAGATCTTCCTTGCTGTGCTGAGGATGCCCTCTGAGCAGGGACGGCACAGAGCATTCTCCACGTGCCTCCCTCACCTGGCTGTGGTCTCCCTTTTTCTCAGTACTGCCTTTTTTGCCTACCTGAAGCTCCCCTCCATCTCCTTGCCCTCCATGGACCTGGTGTTGGCACTTCTGTACTCTGTGGTTCCTCCAGCAGTGAACCCCCTCATCTACAGCATGAGGAACCACTTGGTCAAGGGTGCAGTGAGGAAAGTGTTGACCAGATGTGTTTTACAAACATTGAACTGCCCATCCTTTTGAATTCATGTCATGTAATGCAGCTTTTTACTGATGCAAACTCTTTGTTTTGATTTGTTCTGATCAATTTTTATAACTATAATTTTTATTATTATTGTTTTAATACTGTAATGTTTTTCACTAAAACATCATTACGCAAATCTATTCCTCTACAGCTTGTAACTTTTTAGTGTAGCCCAGTCACACTGTACATAATGTACCAGGCTCTGTGTGAACCTTAACAGAATAAAGGACATGCAGTGACTCTGTCTGTCCTCCTTCTTGTGAGACATTTCAGGAGCTGTTGCGGTCAGATGTTCTCAGAAACCCCACAATCCAGCAGGAAGCGCACGGCTGTTCATCAAACTATGCGGTGACTTCAGCCTGCAACAGTTTCCAGCTGGTCCCTTGCCCAGTGTTCTCCACAATGCTGACAATGGAATTTCAAAATATTCTTTTCTTATCTGACCTGACATCCTGCTTACCCAAGCCCCTCTTCAATAGTTAAGGCTTAGATTGTCCCCTTGTTTGAACTCAATCCCCCCTTTTCTTGGACCTAGGAAATACTCTTGCCAGATTACTACATTCTGGGAAAGGGAAGATTTCAAATAACTTCCGCTCTCCACGTTCTGTCTTAGCTTGTGCTTTTCCTATTCTTCATAGCTATTCCCACAGGTTTTACACTGCCATAATACACACCTCATTTCAAAATACAGCAAGATGATTACAATAGTACAAAGAAATAGAGAGTTGCTTTAGCCATGCAAAATGTGGTAGCCAACCAGTAAGTTTTTCCCACAGTTCGGTGAATCCAAATATCTATCTATCGATACTTGATGAAGTAGTTTAATATATTCCCAAATAGACTGTAGTTTGGATTCCCTCTTTTGTTGTTTGTAAGAGATGTACTTAATCCAGCCCACACTGTTGTTAATTGTCACCCACCAAAACAGCGATTCAAACCCTGCAGCAACTGGATTTCTCAAATTTATCAGAGACACCTCTGATCACTCCATTCGCATCTGTATATACAGCATCATCAAATGAGAACCCTAAGCTCCTTTTGTTCCTTTAGGGGGTATGTGACATCCCCTTCGTGAATGCCAGGGTGAATGGTAGAACTCATTGAGCAAGTGTACAGGTACCTCCCCAGTGAGGTGGGCCATAAGATCTTCCCACCGGCCGCAACACCACCAGAGATCTGCTCTACAGATTCCCAATCTCAAATAGTTTCCTGCTGAATCTTCCATAACATTCAGGGTCTCACTGCATAGGGAGAAATTCCCTGTATGCCTGGTAGCTCTTACACCCTGCCTTGAGATGCAAGCTGTATGGTTACATGTGGCCATGGTGAATGCAGGAGGACTTTTGGCATCCACCTCAGGCATTGGAGAGAGCAGTAAAGATAGCGATTTACAGGCTCTGTTTCCTCAGGCAGCTTTCTTTTGATACAGGGCAATCATGCACCACATCCCCTGGGGGTCCTGTGTCCACTGCAGTGGAAGGTGTACTACCTGATCTACAGGCCATCCTGATGAATGATGAAGCATAGCAATAGCTATGGTTGAGACTCTGGATGGTATATTTAATACATTCTACCCAGGCATTCATATCCCCATACCCTGTCTCAATTTCAAACGTTTGTCTGAGATCCTTTATTTCTGCAACTGTTACAACTGCAGAGTTTATCCACTCTCTTTTCCCTATGCTGGACATTCTGAGTATGGTCAGGGAATGAATTCCATATGGCTATTCTGAAATGTATTGGTCAGAACTAGCATATAATGAAACCATCCATTTCTTGGGAGTTCAGGGAAATCCATTTGCCACTATTGCACAGGGTGAATTCCCTTCCCTATTTGTTGCACAGAAACCTTGGGACTTGTTCTAGGATTATTCTGCAAACAAACCTCACATTGCTGTGATACCTATTCAGTGGTGTGGTGTATAACTTCTGAGCCATAATCTGATGGCTCAGCTATTTATAAAGAGCCTCTGTTCCCCTGTAAGTTCTCCTGTGCTCAGCCATAATTATGGTGCATAATAGGGACTATTATTTTGTTTTGAACCCTAACCTACCCTCCTTTTCTCACCTGCCCTCCTAAGAACTCTATCAATTTTTGGTATCTTGTTTTTTAATCTCATTTTAAATATTTACTGTCTGGAAACAAAGCCTGCGCCTCCATGTCCTCCGTTTTTGTATACTCTCCAAACCCCACTGCTCTCCCCCCTCCCATTAATTTCAGCAGACATGGAGGGAGAAAACTGAAAGACTGTAACTATCCATGCCAGACAGACCCTCTCAACATAATCACCAGACACCTAGTGTGAGTGTTAGCAGATGCTATAAAGACCATTGGCAAGCCCCACCAAAGCTGAGGTGGCTTGAAGTGAGTGGTAAGGAGCCATGGGTTCATGTCTGACAAAAGGAGCAGATGGCAAATACAGATGAGCAGAGTGCCAAATGGTGGAAGATGAGCCGCGCAGTGGGCGGCACATTTCTGAGTGTCTGCTGACAGAGTACTGCACTGAGATGGGGGCCCCTGATGGCTCCATTCTTGTCAGGGAGAGTGAAATTTTGGTTGGGGACTGCATTCTGTCCATCTCTTGTAATAGGAAGGTGCAGCATTGTCACATCCACCGGCAGCAGGACGCCAGCATCCACAGGTTCTTTCTGACTGACAGCCGAGCATTTGACAGCCTCTACGACCTCATCACCCACCACTGGGAGATGCCGCTGTGGTACAACAAAATTGAGATGAGGCTGACAGAGCTGGTGCCTCAGTCCAACCCTTGCAGCAACACAGTCTGGGTGCCACAGGATGGCACAAGAGGAACCATGCCAGTTCCCCTGATTATTTTGTAAATGGTGTATACGGATATGCTACCAATGGATATCAATCCTCCACTGTTCTGTTGATAGCCTTTGAGTCTTGTAGCATCCAGTAGTTCCTGTACATTTTTCTAATCAGGAGGATGGGTGCGTTGTATTTTTGACTCACACTCCATCAACAACCTGAGTTTCTGAATATGATCATTTACTGGCTGGATTGCTTTCCTGTCTTTGAATATGAGGGAGTACTTTTTAATCCAAACCGGCTGAGCTCCCTGCTTTATTCTCAATGCCATTGGTGCTGCATTCTTAGCCCTTCCTTGGGTTTGCAAAACACACACCCCAGGGTGAACATGATCACTCACTTCGTCTGAAATCCCAGTCCCTGCAGGGGTAGTGATCAGTGCGAAACTAAGCATCTCTTTTAACTGTTCTTCTTTTACCTCAGACTCCAGTTTTCCTTTAGACTTTATTTCAACTTCCATTTTTTTCTAGTAATTCTTGTCCTAGCAAAGGCTTTGGTGAATGTGGCATGTACAAACCTTTGTGTATTCCTACCTGTTTACCTAGAATAAATTGTAAAGGCTAAAGAAAGCAAGACTTTTCACTTTGGGGCAATAGTTTCTGCTGCTGTTAAAAAGCCATTTATGCATAGTAAGAAGCACCTATATCCACCAGGAAATAAACCACTTTATCCTGCTTCCCTAGCTACAATTTCGCCAGTGGATCTGCTAGGGTAAACTTGGCAATCGGAGAAGGTTCCCTCTCACTTAGCTTGGTAGGATTTCTCCACCAGTGTCCCACTGCAGTTTGCACACTGCTTTCATTCCAGTAGGGCAGAGAAATCTTGGGGTGAGCCAAAAGTGTTCCACCTCTCAGCTGGTCCTGCAGCCGAACAGAGCAGGTCCCATCTGGGTCACCAAACTGACTTGTGGAATCAAACACTATAACCCAGGGTTAGGTTATAAAGCAGGGATGTGTTTATTCAAATCAGGATGCAAAGGGGAATCACTCCTCCTGTCTTGCACACAAGCATGCAGAATTGTTACATATTTCAAAGCCAAGCTCATACATATTCAACAAATCTACAGGAACTCATCTACATATTCATATGCAGCAGCTCCAATTTTTTGCTACACATCCTGCAGTTGCTCCAAGCTCTGGACAGATCCCACTGTCACTCCACCTCTCATAAGGAGCTCTGCAGTCACTTCTGCTACAGGTCCTGTAGCTGTTCCAAATATTGTGATAAGAAAATAAAAAGGTAGGTGCACTATGCCAGGAAGTACAGCCCTGTGGTCGCTCCAATCCCTCCAATGAGCCCAGTGGCTGCTCCAACTTCTGTCACAGCTCCTGTGGTGATTCCAGCCCTGGCAATGAGCTCTGCAGTTGCTACAGCTCCTGCAACAGCCAGACAGTCGCTTCTGCTCCCACAGTGAACCCTGTGGCTGTTAAAACCCCTATAAAATGACCAGGACTTGGAAACATATTCATATGAATTACTATCTATGCATTTGTTTGAACCTGCCTACATGATATATATATGAATATATACTATATATATATCATATCTGTATATATGCATATGTTATATTATTATCCTTTACTTTTTCTCTGCCTTAATAAATAGCTTTAACACAACAAATTCTAAGCAACAGCACTGCCCTGAGTCCCTTACAGATCTCCTAGGAACTCTTGAAACTGACTCCATCATTCAGTGTAAAGCAATAAAAGATCTTAAGGTCTTCTCAGGGAGCAGCTCCTGAGGTATATTCCTTACACCAGCTTTGGAAGACACCTCCAGTTCTCTGGTTCTGCTCTGAAGCAGCCCTCTTGTTATGGTGCCCGCAAGGAGACCAGCTCTGACACAGCCATTCATATTGCCGGCTGCAGCCCTGGAGTGCTGTTGTAGAGACCACAGGACTGTTGTGAGACACACAGGACCTTCAGGCCTGCACAAATGAGGGGACTTGAGAGCACTGTGGCAGGGTAAATAGAGCAGGAATGAAAAGAGCCCGTTGTACTGCTGTTCGTGGCTCTATCTCCCCCAGGCCCACACAAGGTACGAAGACAGGAAGTGAAAAAGAAATGTCTAATTTGAAAGCCTTTTATTTATCCCTTAACCTATTCAGGGAATCTGGTTCAATGTTTATATGAACTCTTGGAATTAGAAAATATAAAGTAGTTAGAAAAACCAAAGAAATAATATGAAAATTTTTTCTGCTGTATCACACACAATCAAACAATCGAATATGCACAGAACATAAAAAATCACCACTAGGAATCATGTGAGGAAGATATGTACTTTATTGAAGCTGGAATAGTGCAGCAACACCTTCTTGAGAGCGTGCTTGATCTCCCTGTTCCTCATGCTGTAGATAATAGGGTTCAGTGCTGGAGGAACCACTGAGTACAAAAGTGCCACTGTCAGATCCAGGAGTGGGGAGGAAAAGGAGGGGGGCTTAAGGCAGGCAAAAGTGCCAGTGTTGAGAAACAGGGAGACCACAGCCAGGTGAGGGAGGCACGTGGAGAAGGCTTTGTGACGTCCCTGCTCAGAGGGCATCCTCAGCACAGCAAGGAAGATCTGCACATACGACACCACTATGAAAACAAAGCACCCAAAGCCTAAACTGGCACTAAAAATGAGAAACACAACTTCCCTGAGGTAGGAGGCTGAGCAGGAGAGCTTGAGGATCTGGGGGATTTCACAGAAAAACTGGTTCACAACATTCCCTTGGCAGAGAGGCAGTGAAAACGTACTGGCAGTGTGCAGCAGGGAATGGAGAACCCCAGGGCCCCAGGCAGCTGCTGTCATGGTGGCACAAGTTCTGCTGTCCATCAATGTCCCGTAGTGCAGGGGCTTGCAGATGGCAACTTAGCGGTCATAGGACATGATGGTGAGAAGGGAATACTCTGCTGAGATGAAGAAGACAAAGAAAAGGAGCTGTGCAGCACATCCTGCATAGGAGATGGCCCTGGTTTCCCAGGGCGCGTTGGCAATGGCTTTGGGGAGAGTGGTGGAGATGCAGCCCAGGTCAAGGAGGGCCAGGTTGAGGAGGAAGAAGTACATGGGGGTGTGCAGGCGGCGGTCAAAGGCTATGGCTGTGCTGATGAGGCCGTTGCCCAGGAGGGCAGCCAGGTAGATGCCCAGGAAGAGCCAGAAGTGCAGGAGCTGCAGCTGCCGCGTGTCTGCAAACAGCAGCAGTAGGAACTCACTGATGGAGCTGCTGTTGGGCATCTGCTTTTGTTCCTTGCCTCAGAGACCTGTTCTGTGTGCAGAAGATAATGACAACTCCAGACCATTCTCTGAGACACACCTCCTGCTATACTATGAAATGTTTTCATTCTCCTATGTCTGTGTTCATTTAGCACCACAACTTGAATTTAATTTCATGAAGCTGAATATACTATAAGCAGCACTATCAAATGGAGCTTTAACCTTCCTCTCATTTTATAATATTATCCCATCTCCCTGGATTTTTTCATGTTTCATGACTAATATCTTTACTCTCACTGCTCTCAAAGCCCTCAGTGCAAACCTCTGTGCCCTTCACTTTCTGTTCAAGAAACCTGTGTATTTGCAATGTAAGTGCATTATTGTTGTAAACAAAAAATGTTAATTTCAACTAGTTCTATCTTTCATGAAAGAAGTGGCTGAAAACACATGACATGTGACAGTTCACAAAACAAGCAATTGACTGAAGAATAATTTGGGAGTCTCAGAGCTGCGTTTGTATTTCACAGCCCCTTTTAGATTTCTGCTTTCAATATTTTCCCCTTCCTTACGAAAAAGAAATATAAAATGGCTACCTTTGGTCTCCTCTTGCTAAGGTCCCTCAGAAACATTCAGTTGCACAGTGGAGCTGTGATCCCCTGCCCCAGGCAGCATTTTTGGAGCACAAGCCCTGCCGGGTGCTCCTTCCCCCTACACGTCTCCCCGCAGTGCCCTGGGCAGCTCCCCGGGCAGGCTGAGTGCTGAGCCTGGCAGGCGGCAGAGTCCCATACCTGGCACACAGCCCCTGGGGCACAGCAGGGACCCTGCTCTGCAGGACAGCCCTGGGCACCCGTCTCATCTAGAGCAGAAAGCTTTTTCCACAGTAAAGAAACATGCAGTGCCTGCAGCCAGATCTCCTATGGGATGCCCCAGTTACAGTTAACCCTTAATTAAAAGCAGCTCATGGTCTGCAGTGAGACTTACCGTGTCGTGGTCTGTGAGCAATGCTCCTGCAGTGAGCTCACAGCCCGCTCTCACAGTACATATCTTGTAAGCTCAATCCAATTTCTCTCCTCCTGTCACCTGCAGGCTGTGCTGTGCACAAGAGCTGCTCCTGGGCACAGCTGTCTCTGTGCAGCACTGCACACTTTTAAGAGCTCCCTGTATCCCAGGATCTGGGCCCAGCTCAGCAGCAGATGATGTCATTTTTATCCTTCCCACTCATCTCCCCTGACACATCCCTGGGTCCTCATGGCCAACAGCTCCTGAAAGACAACATCATCATGACTGTGTTTTGAAATCCACTCAGTTAACCACCACATGTTCAGTGATCAGTGACTGATTGGAGACACGTAGGGAGTGCTACCAGAGATTGTTTGATGAAACAATAAGGGCACCCAGACAAGGATGGGGAGGTTTGGACTTTCCCTGTGCAGGGCAGTGATCCAGCTGAGGCAGTGCAGGAGTCTCATCCCTTGACAGAAATCCTGGAGCTGAAATGGGATTCAGCTCCCCATGGACATACAGTATTATTGGGATTCCTCTGGTTCAGCTCAGAATTGCACAAGGAGTTGCCTGCATGTGAGCTCCTGCTCTGAGTCCTCAATTCTTCAGCAGGGAGGCAGTTGTTCACACACAGATACTGGGTTTTGCCCAAGGTGCCTGGGCTGCTCCTGGATGTGTGCCAGTGCTTATAAACTGTGTGGGAAGTCCCTGAGATAGACACCTGCTTCCTGAACATCAGCTGCAGGGCAGAGAGGGAACAGAGGTATTCTTGACCATCCTTAATGACAACAGACCCCAGTGTTTAGAGCACCTTATGGTGTTTTTGTCACTCCCTAGGAGTGTCTGTGCTGCTGTGTCAACTCCAAGATCCACAATGGGTCTAATGCCTGTGTGCCACCTTCTGCGCACTAATACCATAGATGTGCTCTTCAGTCCTGCTATGTCCAATGATGCTTTCCAATCGGATGCTTACTTCTGTGGTTTTGTACTAATGCAAACACCAACACATGATGAGGTTGAAATCTTGGTAGAGTTGCAGGCCTGAGCTCCTGTTTGGACCACAGGGACACAGATTAATGGCTTCCACAAATGCACTGTAGTAGATACAGAGATCTACAGTAGATACAGAGTCTTTAGGGTGGATGGGCAAGGAGTCAAGGAAGGGCGACTGCCCTCTGTGAGAGTGCACTGAGCTCTGCCTGGGGATGGCAGAGCAGCCAGGTCTGAGCTAATGGAAATGGAAAACAAAGAATAACAAGCACACAGAATCACAGAATTGCCCAGGTTGGAAGGGACCTCAAGGATCATGAAGCTCCAGCCCCAAAAAGAGGAGACCAACAGTGGCTGTTCCTGGTTTCCTGATCAGGAAGAACAATTGGCAGGTGCCCTCTGCCGACAGATGGACTCCTTACCACAAAATTGGGTATGGGAAAATGGAAAATGGTATGGAGATGGAAGCTGGTCTCATCTAAAACAAACAAGCAATTGCTAAGATCTAAGGAGGAAAAATATATTTTACTAACTGTGATATCAAAAAGCAAGATGACACAATATAGTACAAGATAATTGAATATGAGTCTAATAAATCAAGTAAAATAAGAGAGAGGTTTCAAAGACCAAGAAGCCAACTTTGAAATTGAAGGTGCCACGGTTTGGAAGCACACCCAAACCCACTGCCAGGCAATAAGAGAGAGAGAGCGAGCCTCACTTCTCTGACGTATTTCCCTCTCTGACCGTGAGGTCCTGTGGGACGAGTAGTTATTGTCTGTGCTCCACATGATGTTATGATGTGGAACACCAATAGCAAGAATTACAAAACCGTGACAGACACAGAAAGCGATGCCAGTGACAATGCCCTGTGACTAAAGGCCAGCATGCACTGCTGCTCTACCCTGCTGCCTATTTGTTGTCACTCATCCACCAGTTGTCTCCAGCTCTCCTATAAATATGGCTATTGTTAAGGGCATGTTTTCAGCAGGCCATCTGAACATGTGCCCCTCTCACTGCCCTCCAGATTTCCCCATCCACTGCTCTTTGATCAATCAGATACCTCCCAGCTGTCTGGCTGATTTCTGACTTTCAGGGAGATTACAGGAATTTGCTCCATCTCCCCAAAGTCTGATGGACTCTGTTGTCAACTCTTTCACTGTGATTCTATCTATCCCATCCTATCCCTGTCTAACTCATTTCTTGTACAAATATTCCCTGCAAAAGACAAACCTCAACCGATGCTGCTAGGACATGGCATGCAGTTGATCACTGTGTTTTACTGTCTATTCAATTGCATCACCTTTCCTTCTGTTTTTTGGCCAAAACCAAAAAACAGAAATCTTTCCTTCTCCATGTGCATCTCGTTCTCTGTGGAAAGCCAATGGGAGTTGGTGCAAAGCAGGTTTAACACTGAGCGGGTGACGGCAGAAGAGAAGAGTGATGTGAGGAAAAGTGATGCAAGTCCCATGGGGCCAATGTGTGTAGAAGTGGGGTGGGGAGGTTGTGGAGGACCTTTGTCCACACAGAAACAGAATAGAACTCACTGGGGACATCCTGGATTGACATCAGTTGCAAAGTGCTTTTTTAACTTCTCGTATAAACCCAACTATAAATAAATAGACAATAAATGCATTTTGGATTCTTGCTCTTTAAGCTCTCTCCAGATATCCCTTCTTTTTGCTGAACAAGTTCTGATAACCTGAAGAAGATAACAAGATGGCATAAGGCACAGGAGACTCTTTAGGTTATAATGGGTCCCAGGGCACATTTGATGCTGAGTCCATCAACCTCCAGTGCAGAGAGAAGTTTGCACATAGTGCCCGGCAAGACAAAGTCAGAAGTAACAGTGAAGTATCTTGCAGTACTAATGGACCCACTGAGGGCCATTATCAAGCAAGCTTCCCAAGGGACTTGCTAGAGCAGATAATTGGAAGATATGACTACAGGCAATGAAAGGCAATGACATGGTGGTTCTGATGCTAAGAAATCCCTCCTTTGCCTTATGAAGCAGAAAGGCCAAGCCATGAACCACAGACCCTTGGCAGGGAGGACCTCATGCTGACTAAGGACCCTTCCTGGGGCAGTGAGTTGGAAGTCTGTATGATGTTAAATGAAAGACATGGGGACAGAAGATCCCAGGCTCTGCAAGGACGCTCTGAGGTTCATGTCCCATATGCGCCCTGTGTCTCATCGCAGGATGTGGAATGTGAGAAGGGCCCAGTCTGAACAAGCAGTCAATCCCAATGAAACTCTGAACTTCAGATCTCTCAGTTCCAGTGCCCTCCTGTGCACACCCTCCCATCGTTTGATGCACTTTATTTTCTGCATTGCCAAGAAGAGCACCCAGTGCTCTGAGTACGGCTATAGCAGTGCAGAGCAGAGGGAGACAATCCTTTCGCTCACCCAGCTGGCAATAAATTGCTTGATGCACTCCAGGGGACCGTTGGCCTTCCTGGCTGCCTGGGTACACTGATGACTCATGTTCAATGTGATGGTGACCACGACCCGCAGTCCTTTTCAGTCAGACCTCTCTCCAGTGTCCTGTATCCAGTCAGTGTGTATGTCCACTGTTGCCCCTACCCAGGTGCACAATCAGGCACTTGTTAACCTTTATGCACTTGGTGCTTAGTACCAACTGGTACCCACTTCTCTGACTTGTCCACATCTCTCTGCAAGTCCTCTCCACCCTCAGTGGAGGCAACAGCACCTCCTCATCTGGTCTCATCAGCAATCTTGCTCAGAACATCTTCTAGTCCTGCATGCAAATCATCCACAAAAACATGAAAGAGAAGTGGCCCTTATAATGGAACCCTGCGGAACCCTGATAGTGACCATCTACTAGCCTGATGGAGGACAATGACTATAGTCCTTTGGGCTTGACCTGTTGGCCAACTGCTCACCCACCACGTTCTGGAGTGCACGTGGCTGGGCCACCACACAGCGCTGTTATAGAGGGGAGGTACTTTGTTCCTTCTCTCCCCGGGTTTGTTCCCACTGTCATGGAGTGAGCTCTAGAGAGAACTCTGTGGCAAAACGCAACAATCACATCTCAGCATCAGCTGGCACTTATGACTCTTGGTTTGCAAGCAGCAAGTATTGTACGGCTATCACCTGCCTCCTGATGAGGCCTTGGACAAGCCGGAGATTGGTTGGTGCAAAGCATAAGATCACAGAGCCAATGGCCAGCCACATGAGCACAGTGCCAAGAACACCGCCGAACCACAACCAATTCCAGAAGTCAGAGATACCCAGCTTGCTGCCCCACCAGGCAGGCCTCTGCACAGCACCCTTCACTCACTGCAGGGCAGTAGTTGTGTTCTTTTCCCTGTCAGAGGTTCTATTCCTTTTGAGCGTGTTAGGAACCTCAGTCATTACTGCTATCCCGGTGAACTTGGTTAGTGGCCAATGGAGGGTGCAGCTCCTCTGAAGTTCCTCCTCTTCCTCATCCTCTTCATCCGCCAGCACTCGAACCACCCCTGGCATGTTGCATGACACAGCCACCGAGTAGGTGCAAATGAGGGCTCGCCAAGGGTAGTGGCATGTCAGGTAGTCAGTGGTGTTTACCAACACACTGAAGGTTATAACTGAGATATTAAGTCTCAAGTTATTAAGACAAATCTTATTAGACAGACAGACATGCGCTGCTTGCCATAGCTGTTGTGATTCCTTCGCCCTGGAAAAAGGACACTGTAATGACCCAAAGGCTGGATGCAGTTCTGCTGCCTCTTTACTACCAGTGCAAGAATAGTTCTGGAATAGTTATCCTCCCACCTTCTCAAAATTAATTTTATTAATGCATTGCCCAGAGGTTGAGCCAACCCCATTCTGTTCCAGGGAATTTGTTGAGTATGTATCTGCTTGGCTTTCAAATATGTAACACTTCTGTTTTCTGCTGTGCAAGATAGGTGTGATCCCCCTTACACCCAGTACTGAATAAATGCATACCAGATTAATAACCTAGCACTGGATTACAGAGTTTGATTCTGCAATTTTAAGTCATTCTTCCATAATCAGTCTGTCCACTGGTTAAAAATACACTGGACATCAAAATGCCTTCTGCAGAGATGAGCCTGCTGTCTGTCAGGAGCTTTCAGCTCTGGATCCCCAGGGATATCTCCAAGGGAAGCAATGAGGAAGAGAAACTCAAATCCTCTGGTTTGCCTAGCTGGGCCGGGCTCCTAGGTCACAGGGAGCTCATACCAGTGGGCAGTGCTGCAGAGAGACAGCTGTGCCCAGGAGCAGCTCTTCTGCACAGCACAGCCTGCAGGTGACAGAAGAAGAGGAGAGAAATTGGAGAGAGCTTACAGAAATGTGTCTGGTATGAGCGGACTGTAACACCCTGCAGGAGTGTTGCTCACAGACCATGACAAGGTAAGTCTCACTGCAGACCATGCAGCTGCTTTTCATTGAAGGTTAACTAAACTGAGACATCCCACTGCAGATGTGGCTTCAGGCAATGCATGTTTCTTTACTGTAGAAAAAGCCTTCTGCTCCAGCTGAGGGCTTCCGTGCTGCAGTATGAAAGAAAAGCCCTGAGGGCTGTGTGTCCCAGCACGGCTGCAGGCTGTGCAGCTGGGGCTGCAGGCGGGTGCCCAGGGCTGTCCTGCAGAGCAGGGTCCCTGCTGTGCCCCAGGGGCTGTGTGCCGGGTATGGGACTCTGCCGCCTGCCAGGCTCAGCACTCAGCCTGCCCGGGGAGCTGCCCAGGGTGCTGCGGGGAGACGTGTGAGGGGAAGGAGCCCCCCGGCAGGGCTTGTGCTGTCACAGCTGCTGCCTGGGGCAGGGGATCACCGCTCCGCTGCACAACAGGATGTTTCTGAGGTTGCTTTGCATGAGGAGAGCCAAGGCAGGGCGTTTCCATTTCCTGTTCTGCGGAAAAGAGGATTGGAAACAGAGATCTAAAAGGAGCTATCAGAGATCTGTGAATTTTTCCTCAATATATTGCTTGTTTCCTGAACGGTCACACGTGATGTGCATTCAGTCTCCCCTTTCTCAGAAGATGGAACCAGTTGTAATTATCATCATTTTCTGTAGGCACGAATAATTCACTTATCCTAGAAACAGGCAGCATTTTCTAACTGAAAGTGAATGCCAAAGAAGCTGGGGTACGGGGCTCTAAGAG
Source organism: Coturnix japonica (assembly GCF_054131305.1). Classification (NCBI taxonomy): domain Eukaryota; kingdom Metazoa; phylum Chordata; class Aves; order Galliformes; family Phasianidae; genus Coturnix; species Coturnix japonica. The sequence continues at coordinate 806,442 of NC_140700.1, forward strand.
AACTTGGGGTAAAGATATGAGACATGAAACAGATGAAAATATCCAGGGAGAAGGGAGAAGAAAAGAAGAGGAAGGTCAGAGCTCCATATGCTGCTTCTGCTTAAGGAATGCTGAACGACATGAAATTAAATGCAAGTAATGGTGCTAAAAGTTCACTGTTGTAGGAGAATGAAAACATTTTATATTATAGCAGGAGGAGTGTCTCTGAGAATGGTCTGGACTTGTCATTATCTTCTTCACTCTGAGCAGGACTCCAAGCCCAACAACAGCAGATGTCCAACAGCAGCTCCATCAGCGAGTTCCTACTGCTGCCGTTGGCAGACACGCGGCAGCTGCAGCTCCTGCACTTCTGGCTCTTCCTGGGCATCTACCTGGCTGCCCTCCTGGGCAACGGCCTCATCAGCACAGCCGTAGCCTTTGACCGCTGCCTGCACACCCCCATGTACTTCTTCCTCCTCAACATGGCCATCCTCGACCTGGGCTGTATCTCCACCATTCTCCCCAAAGCCATGGCCAACGCCCTCTGGGACACCAGGGCCATCTCCTACACAGGATGTGCTGCACAGCTCTTTTTCTTTCTCTCCTTCATCTCAGCAGAGTATTCCCTTCTCACCATTATGTCCTATGACCGCTACGTTGCCATCTGCAAGCCCCTGCACTACAGGACCTTGATGGACAGCTGAGCTTGTGCCACCATGGCAGCAGCTGCCTGGGGCACTGGGGTTCTCAATTCCCTGCTGCACACTGCCAACACATTTTCACTGCCTCTCTGCCAAGGGAATGTTGTGAACCAGTTTTTCTGTGAAATCCCCCAGATCCTCAAGCTCTCCTGCTCAGCCTCCTACCTCAGGGAAGTTGTGTTTCTCATTTTTAGTATATGTTTAGCCTTTGGATGCTTTGTTTTCATAGTTGTGTCCTATGTGCAGATTTTCCTTGCTGTGCTGAGGATGCCCTCAGAGCAGGGATGGCACAAAGCCTTCTCCACGTGCCTCCCTCACCTGGCCGTGGTCTCCCTGTTTCTCAGCACTGGTGCGTTTGCCTACCTGAAGCACCCATCCATTTCCTCCCCACTCCTGGATCTGACAGTGGAACTTCTGTACTCGGTGGTTCCTCCAACTCTAAACCCTATTATCTACAGCATGAGGAACAGGGAGATCAAGCACGCTCTCAGGAAGGTGTTGCTATACACACTATACCATCTTCAATAAAGTACACACCTTCCTCACAGGATTCCCAGAGATGGTTCTTTATGTTTTAAGCATTTTAGATTATTTGATTGTATGTGCTATAGCTGTTACCTTTATCTTGTCAGTGTTCTCTGGAAGTTTGCAGCTTGACCAATTACTGATATGACACCAATATGATGAGCAGTAAAATGGCGATTTATTGAAGCTAACACACGTATATATACCCTATGCCCTTCGTGTATGCCCACTGGAAACGTATACATCTTGATGGCATGGGGATGGACCTATCTCGTCACAGCCCGAAAAGCGCACACTCGCCTAATACAACATATAGCAACTTGCAAAAATATGTCATTGAACATATAAATAAAGTTTATTTCACTTTTTTCCTACCTACTTTTCAATTTCTCACTCTAAGAGCTCGTGTAAATATGGAACCAGATTCCCTGAATAGGTTAAAAAATACCTAAAAATTTTTCAAAATAGACTTTTCCTTAGCTCTTCTCTCTTCATACTTTGTCTGGACCTGGATGAGGTGCAGCCACGGAAAGCAGCACAAGGGGCTCTTTTCATTCCTGCTCTTGGTACACTTCTACAGTGCTCTCAAGTCCTCTCATTTGTGCAGGCTTGAAGGTCTTGAGGGTTTCATGACAGTCCTGTTGTCTCTACAGCAGCACTCCGGGGCTGCAGTCAGTAACCAGCAATATGAACGTCTGTGTCAGAGCTGGTCTCCTTGCTGGCACTGTCAAAATCCTCAGGAGCTATTGGAACTAGCTCTCGATCTCCAGGACAAAAAGAAGTGAGAGCGAGTCTGAGGGACTACTGGAAAGTGTTCTCCTTTCTCTGCTCCGTAGCCAGACTCCCTGAGGAGTCAATGTAAAGTGTGTAATTATTAACCTTATAGACAGTGTTACTTCCATAACTCAAGAATGACCTCAAAGATGAATGTGTGCAAAACTTCATTTTGTCAGCTGACAATTTTATCACTATATAAACCAAAGTCAAAAAGCATACCAAAATAAATATCCTAATCCAGCCCCCAGAGTTGGCAGTCAGTGCAGCAGGGAAAACAAGCAGCAAGCAAGGAGCTGTGCATTGCCTGTGTAATGCCTGTTCAAGACTGAATGAGCTCCACAAATAGGGAAACAAAAAGCATCATGGCCAGCAATTCTCCAACTCTCACAAAGCCCTGTGTTCTCTCCCTCTGGTCAGATGTGCTGTTATCTCAACCCTTGGAGCCTCACATAGGGCCCCAAAATGATGGTGGTTGTTGAAACCAACACGTGGCCGAGCAGCACACAGTGCTTTGAGCACTGCTCAATTCCCAGTGGAATGGGGAAGAGAACTGGGGAAAAAAAAAGTACAACTTGTGAGTATAACAAAGCAATTTACTAAGAGAGATAAAAGGAGAGGAGTTATAGTTATCACTAAATATCTGTTGATATGGAATTGTATGTAACAACTGATGCACTTGCTCAGTTGCTACTTGCTACTTGCTACTTGCTCAGCACCACGAGACTGATGCTCAGCTGGGCCCTGGGCACTGAAGAGACTGAGATGAACTCCCACCCCTTTCAATACAATTTATGCTTCCTGTCAGCTGATAGAGAACGTCCCATTGGCCACTTTCAGTCAGCTGTCCTCACTCTGTTCCCTTCTGTTACGGGTTACTTAGATTTACCTATGCCCATTACAGGGGAAGCCACCCCGTGCCCCCCCCTCCCAGGGCCCGGAAAGTAGGGGGAAAAGGGGAATGGGATAAAAACAGCGGCAATCTAAGGAGGAAAAACTTATTTTACTAAATATGATATCAAAATACAAGATAACACAATATAATATAATTGAGGCTAACAAATCGAACAAACAGAGAGAGAGAGAGAGTACCTGAAAACCGAGAGGCCTACTGTGAACTCTAGGCGACACGGCTGGAACACTTCCCACTCTCCAAGAAGTACGAGAGAAGAAGGAGGGCACTCCAGCCTGGGAACGAGATTATATAGCGTCCTGGTCCCGTGGCTTATTATTACCCCTGTTGTTCTCTGGGATATGTAGTCTTCTTCTGTGGACTGCACATTCAATAGAAGTATCCATACTTTACATGATGTTATGATGTGGAATACTGATAGCAAAATTACAAAATTACAAAACCATGACAGTCAAGACAATGATTTCTAGTAGATATATAGGTAGAGTCTCAGAAAATATTTGACGAATGTTCAATTAGGTACAGGACTTAAGACAGAGTGGATTAATGTTAAGGAAATGCCTTTTTTTTCTATATTCCTTAATTAGGCATTCTGTAGGCAAGTTTTCCATCTGGACTCTATATTGTGCACTAGCCATGCATGTGTAGAGCACACATGGCAAGAAGTTTAAGTCAAAAGGAAGACTGCTGTGGTGGCTGGGAAAGGATGAGTGCACCTTGATCTGGGGGACGCCCTACTAGCGCTGCCTTTCTCCTCCAGCGCTGTCATGTTTTCCTTTTTCTGGCAGTTTTGCCATTTTCTCAAAATTAATAAATAGAGTTTGGTTCTCAACTTAAGGATTTGTATGGAATAAATATAAATTGTTGAGAAAATAAGGTTGCTGATTATTCATAATTATACGTATGACTGTGTATGTATGTATAAACATAATGTAATGATGTAGAATAAGGGGTGGAATGTCATGGTTTAATAATTTTTTTAATTTTGCTATCAGTATTCCACATCATAACATCATATAAAGCATGAATAATTTTACTAAATCTGCAACCTACAGAAGAAGACTACATCTCCCAGAGAACAACACGATAGGTCACGGGACCTGGACTCTATATTAACTTGGTCGCAGAATAGACTGACCTCTTTCGAGTTCTGGTGTTCAGGGGAGTGTGTGGGAGCCTTCAGCCGTTCGCCTAGATTTCACAGTAGGCCTCTCGGTTACGGGACTCATTCTCTCTCCTATTTTGCTTGATTCGTTAGCTCAATTTTCAATTATATTGTATTATATTGTGTTATCCTGTATTTCGATATAGTAATTAGTAAATAAGTGTGCCTCCTTAGATCGTTGCCGCTGTTTTCTTTTCCTAATTAACTTTTTCCTTTTGGCCTGGGGCCCTTCCGGGGCCCACGGCCCCCTGTCACAGACGCAGGTGGATTTTTCGTTCAAACTGTGACACTTTGCCATTTCCATTAGCTCTGAGCTGGCTGCTCTTACATCCCCAGGAAGAGCTCAGTGCACTCTCATAGAGGGCAATCGCCCTTCCTTGACTCCTCACCCAACCATTGCAAAGACTCTGTATCCCCCTTGCGCTACAGTGAAGTTGTGGAAGCGATTTAACTGTGTCTCTATGGTCCAAACAGGAGCTCAGGCCTGAAGCTCATCTATGGTATCAGTGTGCAGAAGGTGGCACACAGATATTAGAGCCATCGTGGGTCTTGGAGGTAACGTAGCACCACGGACACAACATTGGGCATGGCTTTGCTGAAGGCCCGGTGCTGCTCTTGCAGCTGCATGTGAATTCACCAGACAGCCGGTGCTATCCCCTCTCTGGCCCTCAGCTTATGCCCAGGAAAGAGGTGTCTATATCAGAGACTTCCCACACGGTTTACAAGCACTGGAACACATCAGGAGCAGCCCAGGCACCTTGGGCATCACCCAGTGTCTGTGTGTGAGCAGCTGCCTCCCAGCTGAAGGACCGAGGACTCGGAGCAGGAGCTCACATGCAGGCAACTCCTTGTGCACTTCTGAACTCAACCAGAGGAATCCCAGGTCCTGTGGTTCTGTGGGGAGGTGAATCCCCTTTCAGTTCCAGAATTTCTGTCAAGGGATGAGACTCCTGCACTGCGTCAGCTGGATCACTGTCCTGCACAGGGAAAGTCCAAACCTCCCCGTCCTTCACTGGTTGCCCTTTGTGCTTCATCAAACAAACTCTATTAGTACTCCCCATATGTCTCCAATCAGTCACTGACCACTGGACATGTGGTGGTTAATTGAGCGAATTTCAACGCACAGTCATGATGCTGTTGTCTTTCAGGAGCTGTTGTCCATGAGTAACCAGGGAAATGACAGGGGAGTTGAGTGGGAATGATAAAAATGACATCATCTGCTGCTTGCTTTTCGAGGCACCTGGGACACAGGGAGCTCATAAATGTGGGCAGAGCTACAGAGAGACAGCTGTGTCCAGGAGCAGCTCTTGTGCAGAGCACAACCTGCAGCTGACAGAAGGAGAGAAACTGAAGAGAGCTTGCAGGATGTGTGTGGTGTGAGAGGGCTGCGTGCTCTCTGCAGGAGCGTTGCTCACAGACCATGACAAGGTAAGTCTCACTGCAGACCATGAGCTGCTTTTCATTGAGGGTTAACTTAATTTGGGATATCCCATAGCAGATCTGGATGTAGGCACTGCATGTTCCTTTACTGTGGAAAAAGCCTTCTGCTCCAGCTGAGGGCTTCCGTGCTGCAGCATCAGAGCACAGCGCTGAGGGCTGCGTGTCCCAGCACAGCTGCAGGCGGGTGCCCAGGGCTGTCCTGCAGAGCAGGGTCCCTGCTGTGCCCCAGGGGCTGTGTGCCAGGTATTGGACTCTGCCACCTGCCAGGCTCAGCACTCAGCCTGCCTGGGGAGCTGCCAAGGGCTCTGTGGGGAGATTTGTGGTGTGGGGGGAAGAAGCCCCCCGGCAGTGCTTGTGCTGCCACAGCTGCTGCCTGGGGCAGGGGATCACAGCTCCACTGCACAACAGTATGTTTCTGAGAGCCCTTAGCAAGAGGAGAGCCAAGGCAGGGTGTTTCCATTTCCTGTTCTGAGGCAAAGAGGTTTGGAGTCAGAAATCTAAAAGGGGCAATAGGAGTTCTGAGAATTTTTTGTCAGTCAATTGCTTGTTTTGAGAACAGTTACACATGGTGTGCTTTCAATCTTTCCTTTCTCGAAGGATGGAATTATCATTTTCTGTAGGAATGATTAATTGACTTATCCTAGAGACAGGCAGCATTTTCTATCTGAAACTGAATGCCACAGAAGCAGTTGTAGGGGGCTCTAAGAGCACTTGGGGTAAATATATGAGACTTGAAACAGATGAAAATGTCCAGGAAGAAGGGATATGAAAAGAAGAGGAAGGTTAGAGCTTCATATGCTGCTTCTGCTTAAGGAATGCTGAAATACATGTAATAAAATGTAAGTAATGGCGCTAAATGTACACTGCTGTAAGAGAATAAAAACATTTCATAGTATAGCAGGAGGAGTGTCTCTGAGAATGGTCTGGACTTGTCATTACCTTCTGCACTCTGAGCAGGACTCCAAGGCAAGGAAGAACAGATGCCCTACAGCAGCTCCATCAGCGAGTTCCTCCTGCTGCCGTTGGCAGACACGCGGCTGCTGCAGCTCCTGCACTTCTGGCTCTTCCTGGGCATCTACCTGGCTGCCCTCCTGGGCAACGGCCTCATCAGCGCAGCCGTAGCCTGCGACCGCCGCCTGCACACCCCCATGTACTTCTTCCTCCTCAACCTGGCCCTACTCGACTTGGGCTGCATCTCCACCACTCTCCCCAAAGCCATGGCCAACACCCTCTGGGACAACAGGGCCATCTCCTATGCAGGATGTGCTGCACAGCTCTTTTTCTTTCTCTTCTTCATCTCAGCAGAGTATTCCCTTCTCACCATCATGTGCTATGACCGCTATGTTGCTATCTGCAAGCCCCTGCACTACGGGACCTTGATGGACAGCAGAGCTTGTGCCACCATGGCTGCAGCTGCCTGGGGTACTGGGGTTCTCAATTCCCTGCTGCACACTGCCAGTACATTTTCACTGCCTCTCTGCCTAGGCAATGTTGTCAACCAGTTTTTCTGTGAAATCCCACAGATCCTCAAGCTCTCCTGCTCAGAATCAAATCTCAGGGAAGTTGTGTTTCTCATTTTTAGTATATGTTTAGCCTTTGGATGCTTTGTTTTCATAGTTGTGTCCTATGTGCAGATTTTCCTTGCTGTGCTGAGGATGCCCTCAGAGCAGGGACGGCACAAAGCCTTCTCCACGTGCCTCCCTCATCTGGCTGTGGTCTCCCTATTTGTCAGCACTGGCATTTTTGCCTACCTGAAGCCCCCGACCATTTCCTCCCCACTCCTGAATCTGACAGTGGCACTTCTGTACGCAGTGGTTCCTCCAACACTGAACCCTATTATCTACAGCATGAGGAACATGGAGATCAAGCACGCTCTCAGGAAGGTGTTGCAATAAGCACTATTCCAGATTCCATAAAATGCAAAACTTCCTCATAGGATTCCCAGTGATGGTTCTTCATGTTTTATACATATTTGATTGTTTGATTATGTGAGATTTAGCAACGTGCAAAAAAAATGTTATTGAACTTATAAGTAAAAATATATTACGCTTTTTTCCTACCTAATTTCCATTTTTTCACTCCAAGAGCTCATGTAAACATGTATTCAGATTCCACGAATATGTTAAAAGATACCTAAAAAGGTTTCAAAATAGACTTTTACTTAGCATTTCTTTTTTCCTTCTTTGTCTGGATTTGGGGAGGTACAGCCACAGACAGCAGCTCAACGTGCTCTTTTCATTTCTGAAAACCACCACAATGCTCTCAAGCCCTCTCATTTGTGCAGTCCTGAAGGTCTTGTGTGTTTCACGACAGTCCTGTTGCCTCTACAGCAGCAATCCAGGGCTGCAGTGTGTAGCCAGCAATATGAACAGGTCTGTCAGAGCTGGTCTCCTTGCAGGCACTTCCATAACAAGAGGGCCCCTTTAGAGCAGGACCAGAGAACTGGAGGGAGGCCTCTTCCAAGGCTGGTGTAAGGAATATACCTCAGGAGCTGCTCCCTGAGAAAACCTCAAGATCTTCTGGTGCTCTTCAGTGTGTGACCAGATCAAATTGAATAGTCCCAAGGTGATCTGTAAGCGTCTCGGGGCAGTGCTGTGGTTTAAAGTTAATGGGCTGAGACAAAGAGAAAAAGAAAAGGATAATAATTATGGCATATGTATTTATACATATATAATATATTTAGTATATTTTCACACATATACAAAATATGCAGTTGCAAACACATATGCACAGATACTAGTACATATGCATATCTGTTTGCAAGTCCAGGACTAGTTGCAGGGGTTTTAACAGCCAGAGGGTTCACTGTAGGAGCTGAAGTGACTGTCTGGCTGTTGCAGGAGTTGAAGTTACCTCAGTGTTCATTGTCAGAGCTGGGACCACGACAGGACATGTGACTAAGATTTAGCAGCCAATGGGCTCATTGGAGGGGTTGGAGTGACCACAGTGCTGTACCTCCTGGGAGAGTGCACCTCCCTTTGGAGGAATTTGTTTCATTTTCTTATTACCATACTTGGAACAGCTACAGGACCCATAGCAGGAGTGACTGCAGAGCTCATTTTGAAGGGTGGAGTGACAGCTGGATCTGTCCAGAGCGTGGAGAAACCGCAGGACGTGTAGCAAAACCTTGGAACTGCTGCAGGGTCTGTGCCAGGAGTTGCAGAGGCTGCAGCACTGTCAGTATTTCCAGCTCTCTGGATCTGGCACACTGCAGTCACGTATGCCTCTTGGGGGTTACCAGAGCCACAGCAGACCTGCCCCCAATATTCTACCAGTTTCTCAGGATCCTGCAGTTGCTCGGAGATGAAGTTCCAAAGCCCTGGGGGCGCCCACCGCTCCAGGCAGCTGCCCAGACCGTCCCACACCCCCTGCCATGCAGAGCCTTCTCACCTTGGGGCAGATCTCTCACTGATATTCCGGAATAATGTTTAACCTCAATCCTAGAGCAATAGAATCAGCAAGGTTGGAAAAGGCCTAAAAGATCATCCAGTCCAACCGTTCACCTATTACCAATAGCTCCCACTAAACCACGTCCCTCAACACAATATTCAGTCACTCCTTGAACTCTCCTGGGCTCCCAGAAAAGACTATGTAAAATGCATAATTCCTAATCATATTGACAATATTATTTCTAAAAGCCAAAGATGACCACAGAGCTGAATGTGCACAAAATTTCACTTTGTCAGCTGCCAGTTTTATCATGATACAAACCAAGGTAAAAAAGCATAGCAAAATGAATACCCTAATCCAGCATCCAGAGTTGAAAAATAATGCAACAGGGCAAACAAGAAGCAAGCAACAAGCTGTGCAGTGAAGCTTAATGAGAAGACTCAACAAGCTCCACACATAGGGAAACTATCAGCATCACGGCCTGCAGTTCTCCAACTCCCACAAAGCCCTGTGTTAACTCGCTCTGGACAGATATGCTGTTATCTCAACCCCTGGAGACTCACATCAGGCACCAAAATGATGGTGGTTATTGAACCCAACATGTGGCTCAGCAGCACACAGTGCTTTGTGCACTGCACATTCCCTGTGGTATGAGGAAGAGAATTGTGAAAAAAAAAGTACAACTTGTGGCTTGTAACAAAGCAATTTGCTAAGAGAGATAAAAGGAGAGGAGTTATAGTTATCACTATTGTCAAGGGTTAATTAGATTTACCTATGCCCGTGACAGGGGAAGCCACTCCGTGCCCCCCATCTCCCGGGGCCTGGAAAGGAGGTTGAAAAGGGCAATGGGATAAAAACAGCGGCAATGTAAGGAGGAAAAACTTAATTTACTAAAAATGATATCGAAATACAAGATAACACAATATAATATAATTGAGGCTAACAAATCGAACAAACAGAGAGAGAGAGAGAGTACCTGAAAACCGAGAGGCCTACTGTGAACTCTAGGCGACACGGCTGGAACGCTTCCCACTCTCCGAGAAGTTCGAGAGAAGAAGGAGGGCACTCCAGCCTGGGAACGAGATTATATAGCGTCCTGGTCCCGTGACTTATTATTACCCCTGTTGTTCTCTGGGATATGTAGTCTTCTTCTGTGGACTGCACATTCAATAGAAGTATCCATACTTTACATGATGTTATGATTTGGAATACTGATAGCAAAATTACAAAATTACAAAACCATGACATTCCACCCCTTATTCTACATTATTACATCATGGTTAATATATATACACATATATACACATATGTAAAACTATGATAGCTAAATAGTAGAATTGCGTGTAACATAACTAAATGTATAACTATAATAACTAAAATACACCACACATGCAAACATATATATATAGATACATAAAATTATTGACTGCACTCCCCCAGCATCAAATTCCCTTGTGGTACACATTGAACATCCCCATCCTTCTGCATTAACCACCAAGTGCACCCAGGTCCCTGGGCAAAGACAGTTCCGTGGATAGGTTTGCCCTTTCCAGAAGCTGGAAGGACCCAAACAGCTTTTCCCAACATGTTCTTTACATGTACAACAGGGACCTTATCTCCTTCTATAGTGTGTAGGTGTTGTATTAGGCGAAATACGGGGATGTTATCGGGCTGTGACGTGACAGGCCCTTCCCCATATTCTGGAAGAATCTTGCTACGTGTAATACAGTAGGCGTAGACGAAGTGGACAAAGGTTATATAAGGTCGTGTGTGCTTCAATAAATCGCCATTTTACCACGCTACCACCTTGGTGTCACTTGGTAATTGGTCTAACTACTGCTTCAGTTGGAGGCGAGAGATCGTAAAGCCATTAACGATCATAAAGCCTTCAAATGGTGACCGCCGACGTGATTCGTCACGATTAGGCGTGATTAGGGACTTTTGGAGCAAGGTAGTTGTCTGCTAAACGGCAGCAGGATCCCACTGCGGTAGCGAATCCTCTCGTCGCGGAGTAGTGGAAGCCCAGGGTCGAAGAGGAGTGGCCATCACTCTTCGACAGGTGGGAGAGCGAGCTCGGAATCCCGGAATCTCGGAATCTCGGGGACCCCCAGGAACCTTCGGGGAAGCGCCAGGGAGCGGCCAGGAGAACTACGTTCGGCCGGGGCGACATGGAAGCCGTTATCAAGGTAATTCTTCACGCTTGCAAACTTCACTGTGGGAAACAGGCTCCTTCCAAAAAGGAGGTAACAGCAGTTCTTTCGCTGCTGGAAAAGGAAGGGCTTTTAACAAACCCGTCTGATTTATACAATCCTGGCAGATGGGATGGAATTACGGCCGCACTATCTCAAAGGTCGCTGGCCACTCGAAAAGTATCAGAATTCAAAGTATGGGGACTTATCTTGGAGGCGCTGAAAGCAGCACGGGAGGAGAAGCTAGCAAACCAACGTGCTAGAGACATTCTGGGTTTGGAGACGGGGGGAGGCCGGGGGGGGAGTCTTGACTCTCTTACAGATTCAGTGCAAGGCAAGATGGCGCCGGCTCCCCCGAACACACCTGTTCCTTCGCCTGAGACGGACATTCCAGAAGGCAGCCCTGAACAGGAGGACACCCCGCCTCCGCCCCCCTATCCTAACTCCTCGTATCCTTCATTGGACACCTACAGGGATGAAGGGGGAGGGAAGCCCCTCGAGGAATGCGATGTTGCTACTGTACCTGATAAGAACAAGGACAAGGGAGAGAGAAAGGGGGGAGGCATGGTGGTGCCACCAGAGCTGAAAGGAGGAGGTGTGGTCCCACCAGAGCTGAAAGGGGGAGGTGTGGTGTCACCAAGGAAAAGTGTAAGGAGGGGTGGTACTTCTTCGTTGTCGGGTCCCGCCTGTTGCTGTGCGTATGCCGAGAAAGGGGGGGATTGTGCCAACCCATGTGATAGTGAAGGTGAATGTGGGTGTGATGATTTCATGTGGCCCGCCCAAGGGGCTGGCCAAGCCGCCCAAGGTGCCACCCAAGGGGGATGTGGTCCTGCGTGGGCCGCCCAGGGGGCCGCCCAAGGGGGATGTGGCCCCACGGCACCCGTACCGTGGAGCCCACCCACTTTCACTGATTGGGCCCAGACAAGGGAGGACCTCCAGACAGCCGACCCGGAAACAACAGCTTTTGCCCTCCCGATAATAGTGAAACAGGATGGTCCGGCTTGGACCCCTCTGGATTCCAAGGCGATTACTCGCCTTGCAGAGTTAGTTAAGAACAAGGGCTTGCGTTCTCCGGTAACTATGTCAGCAATTGAGGCTCTCATGGCCTCGAGTCTCCTGCCGTACGATGTGGTCAGTCTCATGAGAGTGATTCTTGAGCCCGTGCAGTACACGCTGTGGTATGATGAATGGAATAGATTGCTTCAGGCTGTTGTCGCTGAGGCAGCTCGTAATAACAATCATCCGGCTAATGCGCATACAGGTCAGGGCCGTGGAGCTAGGGTTGAAAGAACTACTCTCTTGCGCCTTCAGGGACTAGCAGATGGTATGGTGGGGTCCCCGGAGGGTCAAGCAAGAGGGCTGAGAGCGGGGGAGTTAGCTGCGCTTACAAAGGCAGCCTTTCAGGCTCTGCTGACAGTGGCTAAAGTTGCGGAGCCTGTGCTCCCGTGGTCCGACATCAAACAGGAGCCTTCTGAGTCATTTTCTGATTTTGCAAATCGCTTGATTCGTGCCATTGAAGGGTCTGACCTCCCGAAGGGAGTCCAGCCTTTGGTTGTGATAGACTGTCTCAAGCAAAAGTCGCTCCCGGACGTTCAGCAGATAATTAGGGCAGCTCCTGGAACTTTGAACACCCCAGGGGAGATTATCAAATATGTGCTAGATCATCAGAAAAATACTCCCTCCAATAATGATGGCTTGGCAACTGCCGTGCAGGGAATGGCTGCCGAAGTCAGCTCTGCGATTAAATCTGCAGTGATGATGGCAGCTCGCACCGGGGATGAGAAGGGAAAAGGTCCGTGTTTCAAGTGTGGGCAGCATGGTCATTTTAAAGCACAATGCCCCAAGAAAGCTGGGCAGAGCAAGCCGCAAGGAAAACGTTGTCAGTTGTGCAATGGGGTTGGACATGTTGCGCGTCACTGTCGAAAATTTGAGGTCTTGCCGCAGGGAAACTGGAACGGGAGGGTGCCAGCGGCCCAGGGCCCCTTCCCGCTTCATTAAAATGGGCCAAGCGTGTTGACCACACGGTGGCGCTGACCATGGATCTAGGTGATAGGCCATTGGTGAGGGTCATGATGACGTTGGACCCTGGAGTGCCTACACTAGGTCCTAGGACGGTGTACCTTACAGCTTTGTTGGACTCTGGTGCAGATGTTACTGTTATTGCAGAGCGCGATTGGCCATTCCAGTGGCCAAAGGTTGCAACATCAAAGGTCCTGATAGGGGTGGGGGGTGAAATGACCACCTCTGTGTCGGATGCGGAAGTGGGAATTTCAATCATCAATCGAGATGGCTCAATAGAAAAAACTGTTTTCATCACCCCCAATATAGCTCCGATCAGGGGATCTCTGCTAGGCAGAGATCTTCTTCTTCTCATTGGGTTACGGCTGACAAATTTATCCTAAGGGCCACTGTCCACCACTTGGCGCTGCAGCATGCGATTCCGCTGCGTTGGAAACAGGATACATCTCCTGTTTGGGTGGATCAGTGGCCCATTCCTGCTAAAAAATTGGCAGCGCTCATACAGCTTGTTTCCAGAGAACTTGCACTAGGCCATATAGAGTCATCGCTTAGCAATTGGAACACGCCCATCTTTGTCATTCATAAGGCCTCTGGATCGTTTCGGCTGCTCCACGATCTCCGAGCAGTCAATTCACAGATCATCCCCTTTGGTCCTGTCCAGCAAGGGGGACCTTTGTTGTCAGCAGTCCCACAGGGATGGCCTCTGATGGTCATTGATCTAAAGGATTGTTTCTTCTCTATCCCATTGGCTAAACAGGATAGGGAAGCCTTTGCATTCACAGTTCCGGTTGTAAATAATCGAGAGCCAGCTCAGAGGTACCAGTGGAAGGTTCTTCCGCAAGGTATGGTCTGTTCACCTACGATCTGTCAACTTGTGGTGAGCAGAGTCATAGAACCAGTGAGAAAGGCACTGCCAGGATGCCAAATCGCCCATTACATGGATGATTTGCTGCTTGTTGCACCTGATGATGCTCAGTTGAAAACGTTGGAGGGGCAGATCGTCCGCACCCTCATCTCTGCAGGGTTTGTGATCTCTCAGGAAAAGATCCAGAGAGAACCAGGGATTGAATTCCTGGGCTATAAATTTGGATCTTCCACAGTAATCCCGGAGGGGCTGGAGATTAAGCCTCAAATTACAAACTTATGGGATGTGCAGAAGTTGGTGGGGGCACTGCAATGGGTGAGGAATGCCATTGGCATCCCTCCGCGCCTCATGAAACCTTTCTATGATCAACTGAAGGGATCAGTCCCACAAGAGGAGAGGCATTGGAATCCAGAGATGGAGTCAGCCTGGCAGGAGATACTGTCAGCCTGCTCCACCAATGCCCTTGCCAGGTGGGAACCTGATCGCCCGTTGGAGGCTGCGGTCACTAGGTGCCAGCATGGTTCAGCTGCAGTGATTGGGCATGCTTTGAACTCTCGGCCACGCCCACTGTCATGGTTATTTTCTGCTCAGCCGGTGAGAGCATTTACCACATGGCTAGAACAGCTGTCATATTTGCTGCGAAAGGCTCGCCTCACTGCGATCAGAGCTTTCGGGAAGGACTTGGAAGTCATCTATTTACCAGGAGCTTTTCGAAATGTGCAACCTCTGCCAGATGAGGTGTCATTGGCTGTTTATGACTTCAGCGGAAAGTTTTGCTATTCAGACTCACTGCCAATTTTTGAACTGGCAAAACCCCTCCAGATATCATTGCGACACAGGGTCCTGGACACCCCTGTGAACGGTCCTACAGTCTTCACTGATGCTTCGTCATCAACGGGCCAGGGGGTGGCTGTGTGGCAAACAGTTGAGGGTGGCTGGAGTTACAAGATGATAACAGACAAGACAGCAAGTGTTCAGATGCTCGAGGCTAGGGCTATGGCAGTGGCACTACATCTTTGGCCCACGAAGCCTTGCAATGCTGTCACGGATTCTGTGTTCGTGGCAAAAATGCTGCTACGGATGGGAAAGGAAGGGCAACCGAGTACAGCAGCTGCAGCCCTGTTAGAGGATGCTTTAGCTATCAGGGTTGCACCCGTTGCCATCCTTCATGTTCGTAGCCACTCTGAGGTGCCAGGTTTCTTTACAGCAGGAAACGACATGGCTGACCGGATAGCAGGGAACCAGGTGTGCACTTTGCAGGAAGCTCGTGATCTTCATTCAGCACTTCACATAGGGGCCAAGGCACTGGCTCGAGCCTGTTTTATCCCGATTACAGTCGCTAGGGAGGTAGTGCAAACCTGCCCTCACTGTAATTCTGCGCCAGCTTTAGGAGCGGGGGTTAATCCTCGTGGTCTCGCTCCATTAGACGTCTGGCAAACAGACTTCACAATGGAACCACGGATGGCCCCACGACAGTGGCTGGCTGTGACTATTGACACGTCCTCTACCGTCATTGTAGCCACACAACATGGTCGTGTCAGTTCTACAGCAGCACAACACCATTGGGCCACGGCTATAGCAGTTTTGGGAATGCCGCGCCACATAAAAACAGACAATGGTTCTTGCTTTATTTCGCGTTCGTCCAAAGATTGGTTAGCTCGCTGGAATATCACACACACCACAGGCATTCCGGGAAATTCGCAGGGCCAAGCTATCGTTGAAAGGGCTAACCGCCTCCTCAAGGAAAAGATTTGTGTCCTTGGGGAGGGGGAAGGCTATTCGGGAAAGATCCCAGTATCACAACAAGGGGAAATCTTGGCCCGCGCACTGTATGCACTAAATCACTTTGAGCGAGGAGAAAATTCCAGGACCCCCACCCAGAAACATTGGCGGCCAAGAATCATTGAAGAAGGCCCGCCAGTAAAGATCAAGGTGGATAATGGGTCCTGGGAGTCGGGATGGTCCATACTAGTCTGGGGAAGGGGGTACGCAGCAGTAAAATGCAAAGGCACAGGAGACATACGTTGGGTGCCATCGAGAAAAATTAAGCCAGAGGTTGGTGGTGAAAAAGAAAATGTCAGGGAAATAACAAGAGCTGAGTATCCTCTTCCAGGACCTCTTGATCGGCCGCCCAAGGAATCCTGAACTGGTGGAGCGCAGAAGAAGATCTTTCATCTGGATACCGAAGAAATTCTTGAGACTCAAGAACCCAAAGGACCCAGAGAAACAACCCCTGCTGCCAACGAGAGACACCATTTTGATGCTGCTATGTCTTTTGTCTTTATGTTGGTCGCCGGTGGGGGGTGTTCACTTGATCCAACAACCTGGGAATCTGTGGGTTACTTGGGCGAAACAAACAGGCAGGACGGATTTCTGTCTTAGCCTGCAATCAACTACCTCGCCATTTCAAACATGTTTAATTGGGATTCCTATATGGGGGAACTCCTCTGAGTTTCAGGGATACGTAAGATCATATAATCCCATACAAGATCCGTGCAGAGAATTCTGTGCACTAACAGCTATTAACATCACACGTAGAGATTTAGGGAATGACACTGTAATCCTTGCCAGCAAAAGGATAGCATGTGTTGTTTGTACACTGAATGTCACTCTTCCTTGGGATCCCCAAGAGCTGCAGATATTGGGGTCTCAACAGGTACCTAACGATACATGGGATAAAGAGGGAGGCTATTGGTGGTCTCCTGGATGTATTGGCTTTGCAAGATTTAACCACGAGAGGAGCCATTCAAATATTTTAGATCTTCTCACACCTCAAGGTCCTTATTGGAATGCACGGAAAAATAGATCAGATCCATTCACTACCGTCTATCCACACAATACAGAGCTATTTACCTGGGAAGGGTCATATTGTGGCTTCCTTCCTAACACATCCACACCTAGGGAAAATAGTAGTTATTGTCTGCCTGAACATTGGGTGAGTAACCCTGGTGTCATTAATGTGTCGAGGCCTGATGGTTCTCAACGGGGAATAAATTGTAATCTCAGCAGCAAGTATGCAAAAGGCTGCTGTTTTGAACCCAGGGCAAAAGAACAGGGGCTAGAAAAATACATCTGGAACAACTCCACTGCGAAAGCACTGCCACCGGGTATATTCTTGATTTGTGGTGACCGTGCATGGCAAGGTATACCATCAAATGCAGTGGGAGGACCTTGTTATTTGGGACGGTTAACCATCTTGTCCCCACGAGCCCTCGACTGGGTGCGCCTGACCAGAAACATGACGAAATCTCGGAAGAGACGGAGCATTCACACACTGGCATCGGACTGTGGTGACAAAGTTCAACTTTGGGGACCAACAGCAAGGATTTTTGCATCTATTTTTGCACCAGGAGCAGCTGCAGCGCAGGCGCTAAAAGAGATAGAGAGACTCGCTTGCTGGTCCGTGAAACAGGCTAACATGACTTCCACACTGCTGAGTGAGCTACTTGAAGACACTGACAGTATTAGACATGCTATGCTTCAAAACAGAGCAGCAATTGATTTCTTGCTTCTCGCACAGGGTCATGGTTGTAAAGACTTTGATGGGATGTGTTGTTTTAACTTGAGTGATCATAGTGAGTCATTGCACAAGAAGTTGGAGTGGTTAAAAGATCACACCAAGAAGATTGGCATCCAAGATGATCCTTTTGGTAACTGGTTGGAGAGTTGGTTTGGTGGTATTGCACCATGGTTCAAGCAATTGCTTAAGGTAGTGCTGATAGGGCTTCTCATATTCCTCGCATTTATGGCTTGTGTGCCGTGTGTGTTTCAATGCTTGCTAGGCTGCCTGCAACGCATGGCTGAAAGAATGGTTAATATGCAAATAGAGTATCATAAGATGCAAGATAGGCTTTAAGGTGAGATTTAGGTGTTAAGATTTAAAGAGAAGTTTACACAATATAAATCTATAAGCTTATAGACCTATAAATGTGTGACCTTGTATATATGTGTGAAATCTGCAAACTCTATAGAAGCAGGAGGTGAAGAGGCTGAAGAAGAGGAGGAAGGTGCTAAGGAAGAATCAGAAGAAGGCAAAGAAGGTGAAGAGGAAGATGGAGAGATATTGTTGCGTATTGTAACGGGTTAAGCCTTTTAAGCATGGGGAGGGGGAAATGTTGTATTAGGCGAAATACGGGGATGTTATCGGGCTGTGACGTGACAGGCCCTTCCCCATATTCTGGAAGAATCTTGCTACGTGTAATACAGTAGGCGTAGACGAAGTGGACAAAGGTTATATAAGGTCGTGTGTGCTTCAATAAATCGCCATTTTACCACGCTACCACCTTGGTGTCACTTGGTAATTGGTCTAACTACTGCTTCAGTTGGAGGCGAGAGATCGTAAAGCCATTAACGATCATAAAGCCTTCAGTAGGGGGCTAGATTGACTAGGACCATCACAACTGACAGATCCTCTAGTATTGACCAACCAAGTGGCTTCTGCCAGATTCTTCTCAAAGTGCTTAAATGTTCCACCACCCATTGCTTTCAACATAGTTTTTAACAACCCATTATATCGTTCAATTTTACCAGAAGCTAGTGCATGGTAGGGAATATGATATATCCAATCAATGCCATGATCTTTGGCCCAAGTATTTATAAGGGAATTTTTGAAATGTGTCCCATTATCAAATTCAATTCTTTCTGGGGTGCCATGTCGCCATAGGACTTGTTTCTCAAGACCTAATATGGTGTTTCGAGCAGTAGCATGGGGTACTGCGTATGTTTCAAGCCACCCAGTGGTTGCCTCTACCATGGTGAGTACATAACACTTACCACTGTGAGATCGTGGCAAGGTGATATAATCAACCTGCCACGCCTCCCCATATTTATACTTTTGCTACCGCCCTTCATCCCAGAGATGTTTCATCCTTTTTCCTTGTTTAATTACGGCATGTTTCACAATCATGATTAATCTGCGCAATAGCGTCCATGATTAAGTCCACCCCTCGGACTCTGGCCCACTTATATTTCGCGTCTCTTCCTTCATGACCTGAGGTCTCATGAGCCCATCGAGCTAGAAATAATTTGCCCTTATTCTGCCAGTCCAAGTCGATTTGAGCCACCTCAATTCTGGTAGCATTATCTACCTGATGGTTGTTTTGTTGTTCTTCAGTAGCCCGACTTTTGGGCACATGTGCATCCACATGACGCACCTTTACAACCATATTCTTTGTTCGGGCAGCAATGTCCTTCCATAATTCAGCGGCCCAAACAGATTTACCCCTCTGTTGCCAGTTATTTTGTTCCCACCACTGTAACTACCCCCATAATGCATTTGCCACCATCCATGAGTCAGTATAAAGATACAGCATTGGCCACCTCTCCCGTTCAGCAACATCTAAGGCCAGCTGGACAGCTTTTACCTCTGCAAACTGACTTGATTCTCCCTTGCCTTCAGTGGCCTCTGCAACCTGTCGTGTGGGGCTCCACACAGCAGCTTTCCATTTGCGATGCTTCCCTACAATGCGACATGATCCGTCTGTGAATAGGGCATATTTCTTTTCATTTTCTGGTAATTCGTTGTATGGTGGGGCCTCTTTAGCACGTGACACCTCTTCTGCTGGTGATGTTCCAAACCTTTTATCTTCAGGCCAGTCTATGATTGCCTCTAGGATTCCTGGACGATTGAGGTTTTCCATTCACGCTCGCTGTGTAATCAGCGTAATCCACTTGCTCCAAGTGACATCAGTAGCACGATGAGTGGAGGGAACCTGTCCTTTGAACATCCAGTTCAGCACTGGCAGTCGAGGTGCCAAAAGGAGCTGCATTTCAGTCCAAACTACTTCGGAAGCAGCCCAAACCCCCTCATACGCGGCTAAGATCTCCTTCTCAGTTGGAGTGTCGCACTCTTCAGACCCCTTATATGATCGACTCCAGAATCCCAGGGGTCGGACTTGGGTCTCTCCTGAGGCTCCTTGGCACAAACTCCAAGTGGGGCCTTTCTCTCCAGCAGCAGTATAGAGGATGTTCTTTACATCCTGTCCAGTCTGTACTGGCCCCAGGGCTACAGCACGGGCTATCTCTTGTTTAATCTGTTCGAAAGCCTGCTGCTGCTCAGGGCCCCATGCAAAATCATTCTTCTTCCGCGTCACCTGATAAAGGGGGCTTACAATGAGGCTGTAGTTTGGAATGTGCATCCTCCAAAAGCCCACTGCACCCAGGAAAGATTGTGTCTCTTTCTTGCTAGTTGGTGGAGACATAGCAGTGATTCTGTCGATCACATCTTTTGGGATGTGACGACGTCCATCCTGCCACTTTATACCTAAGAACTGAATTTCCTGGGCAGGTCCTTTTACTTTGCTTCGCTTAATAGCAAAGCCGGCTTGTAGAAGAATTTGGATTATCTGCTCTCCTTTTGTGAAAACCTCTTCTGCTGTATCACCCCACACAACAATGTCATCAATGTACTGCAGGTGTTCAGGAGCACCACCCTGTTCCAGTACATTTTGGACCAACCCATGGCAAATGGTTGGGCTGTGTTTCCACCCCTGGGGCAAACGGTTCCAAGTATACTGAATGCCCCTCCAGGTGAAGGCAAACTGTGGCTTACATTCTGCAGCCAAAGGAATAGAGAAGAAGGCATTGGCAATGTCAATGGTGGCATACCATTTGGCTGCTTTTGACTCCAGCTTGTGCTGGAGTTCCAACATGTCCAGCACAGCAGCGCTCAATGGGGGTGTGACCTCATTCAGGCCACGGTAGTCTACTGTCAGCCTCCATTCTCCACTGGCATTACGCACCGGCCATATGGGACTGTTAAAAGGTGAGTGAGTTTTACTGATCACTCCCTGATTCTCCAACTGGCGAATCAAATCATGAATGGGGAGCAAGGAATCCCTGTTGGTGCGATACTGCCGTCTGTGCACTGTCTTTGTAGCAATCGGTACCTGCTGCTCTTTTACTCATAGCAGCCCCAAAACAGACGGGTCCTCTGACAGGCCAGGCAAAACAGACAGCTGCTTAATGTTGTCCATATCTACAGCAGCTATCCCAAAGGCCCATCGATACCCCTTATGATCCTTGAAATGCCCCCTTCTGAGGTAATCAATACCCAGTATACATGGAGCCCCTGGGCCAGTCACGATAGGATGTTTTTGCCAGTCTTTGCCAGTGAGGCTTATTTCAGCCTCCAGCACAGTCAATTCTTGAGAGCCCCCAGTCACTCCAGAAATATGGATTGATTCTGTCCCTTCATGACTGGAGGGCATTAGGGTGCACTGTGCACTGGTATCCACCAGCGCCTTATATTCCTGTGGTTCTGATGTGCCAGGCCATCGAATCCACACAGTCCAATAAACTCTATTATCACTTTTCCTCCCCTGACTGAGGGCAGGGCCCCTCTATTGATTACCTGTGATGACTGGAGCAACTCCACTGGTGGTTGGTATGTCTAGTAGTTCTTTCACCCGTGCTCGTAGTGCAGAAGTAGGCTGATCATGCCACTTCCTCATGTCTTCTCCACGGTCACGTAGGTAGCGCCACATGGAAACACGCAGTGCAATCGTACTGTTGTTCTTTGCTCGAGCTGGGAAGCGTGTGCGTTTAACAGCTGAGACTTTTGATGATGCAGGTGAGGAGTAGGACTGGACTAGTTTGATCAGATCCTTCATTACACCTCTTGGCCCGTACGAGGATTGACCTTCATCAGTTGTTTCTGATACTATTACGGGATCATTACGATTAGTTGATGGAAACAATTTCTTGCACATTTCATCTAGTCGGTTTTCTAGCCGTGAGATGGCAGAAACTGCGGAATGCAGCTGGGGGTGCTGCTGATCGACGGTTTGAAGTATTATAAACAGCTCAACAACTTGGGGCCATCTGTCCTTGAATCCTCTAGATGCTGTTACCAATGTCTGTGCAATTCTCTCTGGTTCTGTAGTTGTGATTTTCTGCCACATGTCAGGATCGGCCCTCACTCTCTCAGGATCATGTTCGCTTGGATCAGGGTTGTACAACATTTTCGCCATGGCCAATTCCCTCAGGCACTGAATACCTTTTTGGACAGTATTCCAACTATTAAATTTAGGCTTCAAAGCATCCTTATAGGGGTACCTTTCTCTCACGGCTTCTAACAGCCGCAACAAGAGAGTGGCAGCTCCATCCGAACATCTGCTAATACCTCTGTCAATACCTGCATCTTGGGCAATGCTTCCTAGTTGGCGAGCTTCATTACCATCTAGAGACAAGCTGTTGGCCCCGTTGTCCCAGCAGCGAAGCAACCAAGCAAGGATACCTTCATCTTGACGCCGTGTAAACTCCTTTCTTGAGCAATGGATTTCAGTCAGCTTCAGAGGTCGACGATAGGTGATTTCCTCCTCATCATCAGTCTCTTCTTCATGCCTCTTGGTTTTTCCCTTTGCTTTTTTCGGTACTGCTCCATGCCCGGCACCTGGGTTTTCTGCTGCCCCCCCCCTCTGCTTCTCCTTCTTTTCGTTCTAAACGCATGGACACCCGTTTCCATTTCTTGCCTTCCACAGGGGCAACTGATATTGCTACTGATGCCTCCTGTGACTGATCAGAATTAACTTGGGCTTGAATCTCAGATCGGAAACTCTCTCTCTCCAGAATAGTATGATACAAAGCACGGTATGCATAAGCCAAACCCCACATAAGGTTTACCTCCTTAGATCTCTGACCCAAATACTCACTTAATTTCTTAGGGTCCCTTAGGTGTTCAAGAGTGAAATCCCATGACACTGTGGGTCCCCATGCTTCTAAGACTTTTCCTAAACCTTTCCATATTCCCTGCCAGTCATCATTCTCTGGTTCTGGAGGAGACTTCCGCATAGAACAAATGCATAGGAACATATATGCATTCATTGATAATGATAACATGGATGCAAGTATGAACCCTATCTCAGTTATTGAAAGGCGTGTGGAAATCTGAGAGTACAACCTAAATAAAAAGGGTTTTTTTAGCCTGTACAATGAATTAAACATGGTGGTGTTTGTAAAATTGCCTGTTCCATCTGGGATGAAAGTACTTGTAAGATTCACAATTCCATCTGGGGTGTAGGTGCCAAAATTCTGACCATACCACATCTCATAAAAGTACCAGGCAGGTGTCTCCATCAGTATCCACCTTATTAGGCTATATACCTGCACAATTCCACAACACCAAATTATGGTGTTAATAGTTGACCAATGCTTTAAGAAGATCATAATTGCTATCAATCCCTTAAACAGAGCAACTGGGATGAAGAGTGGATTCATAGCTGGCAGGCTCTGTAAAAGTCAGAGCTTGCTAGCTTTGCTCTAAGGGAGAAAGAAATCCCTTTGTTTTCTACACAAAAGTTAGATAGCAATGCTGAGAATGTACAGCAGCCCTTAATGTTGACAATTTGTCTGGTATTTCAAGGTCACGTTCTCAGTGAGCAGCTACGAAAAGATAACACTCCCCTAACGAAGCTCTTTAAGAGTAAAGAGAGAGTCGTTCTAAAAGCTAAAAAATCTCTATGCCCGCATCCTCCACCAAAAATCTATCACGGATTACTTAGATTTACCTATGCCCGTGACAGGGGAAGCCACCCCGTGCCCCCCCCCCCCCCCCCCCGCCCCCCCCAGGGCCCAGAAAGGAAGGGGAAAAAGGGAATGGGATAAAAAAGTGACAATCTAAGGAGGAAAAACTTATTTTACTAAATATGATATCGAAATACAAGATAACACAATATAATATAATTGAGGCTAACAAATCGAACAAACAGAGAGAGACAGTCCCCGAAAACCGAGAGTCCTACTGTGAACTCTAGGCGACCCGGCTGGAACGCTTCCCACTCTCCGAGAAGTTCGAGAGAAGAAGGAGGGCACTCCAGCCTGGGAACGAGATTATACAGCGTCCTGGTCCCATGACTTATCATTAACCCTGTTGTTCTCTGGGATATGTAGTCTTCTTCTGTGGACTGCACATTCAATAGAAGTATCCATACTTTACATGATGTTATGATGTGGAATACTGATAGAAAAATTACAAAATTACAAAACCATGACACCTACGATCCTCTATGGAGTCTCCTATGGGTCTCAGCGGGGTCCCTATGTGTCTCTATGGGTCTCAATGTCCCCCACTGTAATCCCTGGGGTCCCTATGTGTCCCAGTGTCCCCCTATGTGTCCCTATGTGTCCCAATTTCCCCCTATGGGTCCCCGTTTCTCCCTACAGGTCACTATGTGTCCCTATGTGTCCCAATGTCCCCCCTATGGGTTGCTATGTGCCTCTATGGGGTCTCTATGGCGTCTCTTATGGGTATATCTGGGCGCAAATGTCTTCCTATGGGTATCTATGGGTTTCAATGTGGTCCCTATGTGCCTCTATGTGGTCTCTAATGGGTCTCAGCGGGGTCCCTATGTGTCTCTATGGGTCTCACTGTACCCCACTGTAATCCATGGGATCCCTATGTGTCCCAATGTCCCCCTATGGGTCCCAGTGTCTCCCTATGGGTCACTATGTGTCCCTTTGTGTCCCAATGTTCCCCCTATGGGTTGCTATGTGCCTCTATGGGGTCTCTATCTGGTCTCTTATGGGTATCACTTGGCCCAAATGTATTCCTATGGGTATCTATGGGTTTCAATGTTTTCCCTATGTGCCTCTATGGGGTCTCTAATGGGTCTCAACGGGGATCCTATGTGTCTCTATGGGTCTCACTGTACCCCACTGTAATCCATGGGGTCCCTATGTGTCCCTATGTGTCCCTATGTGTCCCAGTGTCTCCCTATGGGTCACTATGTGTCCCTATGTGTCCCAATGTCCACCCAATGGGTTGCTATGTGCCTCTATTGTGTCTCTATAGGGTCTCTTATGGGTATATCTGGGCCCAAATGTCTTCCTATTGGTATCTATGGGTTTCAATGTGGTCCCTATTTGCCTCTATGGGGTCTCTTATGGGTCTCAGCGGGGTCCCTATGTGTCTCTAAGGGTCTCACTGTCCCCCACTGTAATCCATGGGGTCCCTATGTGTCCCAGTGTCCCCCTATGTGTCCCAGTGTCTCCCTATGGGCCACTATGGGTCACTATGTGTCCCAATGTCCCCCCTATGGGTTGCTATGTGCCTCTATGGGGTCTCTATCTGGTCTCTTATGGGTATATCTGGGTGCAAATGTCTTCCTATTGGTATCTATTGGTTTCAGTGTGGTCCCTATGTTCCTCTATGGGGTCTCTTATGGGTCTCAGCGGGGTCCCTATGTGTCTCTAAGGGTCTCACTGTCCCCCACTGTAATCCATGGGGTCCCTATGTGTCCCAATGTCCCCCTATGGGCCCCAGTGTTTCCCTATGGGTCACTATGTGTCCCTGTGTGTCCCAATGTCCCCCCTATGGGTTTCTATGTGCCTCTATGGGGTCTCTATGGGGTGTCTTATGGGTATCTCTGGGCCTAAATGTCTTCCTGTGGGTATCTATGGGTTTCAGTGTGGTCCCTATGTGCCTCTATGTAGTCTCTAATGGGTCTCAGCGGGGTCCCTATGTGTCTCTAAGGGTCTCACTGTCCCCCACTGTAATCCATGGGGTCCCTATGTGTCCCAATGTCCCCCTATGGGTCCCAGTGTCTCCCTGTGGGTCACTATGTGTCCCTTTGTGTCCCAATGTCCCTCCTATGGGTTGCTATGTGCCTCTATGGGGTCTCTATGGGGTCTCTTATGGGTATCTCTGGGGCCAAATGTTTTCCTATGGGTATATATGGGTTTCAATGTGGTCCCTATGTGCCTCTATGTGGTCTCTTATGGGTCTCAGCGGGGTCCCTATGTGTCTCTAAGGGTCTCACTGTCCCCCACTGTAATCCATGGGGTCCCTATGTGTTCCAATGTCCCCCTATGGGCCCCAGTGTTTCCCTATGGGTCACTATGTGTCCCTGTGTGTCCCAATGTCCCCCCTATGGGTTTCTATGTGCCTCTATGGGGTCTCTATGGGGTGTCTTATGGGTATCTCTGGGCCTAAATGTCTTCCTGTGGGTATCTATGGGTTTCAGTGTGGTCCCTATGTGCCTCTATGTAGTCTCTAATGGGTCTCAGCGGGGTCCCTATGTGTCTCTAAGGGTCTCACTGTCCCCCACTGTAATCCATGGGGTCCCTATGTGTCCCAATGTCCCCCTATGGGTCCCAGTGTCTCCCTATGGGTCACTATGGGTCACTATGTGTCCCAATGTCCCACGTATGGGTTGCTATGTGCCTCTATGGGGTCTCTATGTGGTGTCTTATGGGTCTCAGCGGGGCCCAAATGTCTTCCTATGGGTATCTATGGGTTACAATGTGGTCCCTATGTGCCTCCATGGGGTCTCTTATGGGTCTCAGTATTCTCCTGAGGAAACTGGCTGCCCATGGCCTAGACAGGTAGACCCTTCTTTGGGTAAGGAACTGGCTGGAGGGGCGAGCCCAGGGGGTAGTGGTTTATGGAGTTAAATCCGGCTGGCGACCCGTTACAAGTGGTGTCCCCCAGCGGTTGGTTCTAGGGCCCGTCTTGTTTAACATCTTCATTGATAACCTAGATGAAAGAATTGAGTGCACACTAAGAATGTTTGCAGTTGACACCCAGTTGGGAGGTGGTGTTGATCTACCTGAGGGTAGGGAGGCCCTCCAAAGGGATTTGGATAGGCTGAATCACTGGGCTGAGGTTAATGGGATGAGGTGCAACAAGGCCAACTGCCGGGTCCTGCACTTTAGCCACAATAACCCCATGCAGTGCTGTAGACTTGGAGCAGAGTGGCTGGATGGATGTGAAGAGGAAAGGGACCTGGGGGTGTTGGTCGATGCTCAGCTGAACATGAGCCGACAGTGTGCCCAGGTGGCCAAGAAGGCCAACAGCATCCTGGCCTGTATAAGAACATTACATCACTTATGTTATCCATTCTCGAGACTAATCAATCTATCTTCGGTTCTTCTTTCCCAAAACGCTGTGTTCCATTTTAGGCCCAGACTTCATGCTTCACGTGTTATTCTTCTTCTGAACTTGTCAAAAATTCATTATCTTCTTTCATCCGAGCCATCTGAGCTAGACCAGTCCATTCCATCTGTCTTATGATTTTAACTTATTAACTAGTAAATAGCAATGTCAGCACTATTATTGTCTAACTCTGTTGTTTTATAATTTCACAATAGTCTAACACCCCTACATGGGTCATGGTCCAGGGCTATACAGGGGATACATGAGTAGCATATTGGTTGAGAGATTTACTATTTTCCCTATCAATTGGGCAGAGGACGAATCTCCTTTCAGTGCAGACAGACATCTGCTTGTTAAAACAAGACTCAGGTCTAGTCGAGGCAGACCTGGTCTAACCTGCTGTACAGTGCAAGGATGCGTTATGATGTTATCCTGCACCGTCAACACTGCTAACTGTGCCTTTCTGATAACCAGTGCTAAAACTACCAAATTGACTCCATTAATAAATCATTAAAAAGCTCAGATGAGCTGCTTGTATGCTACAGCACGACTGGCACCTCAGAGGATTTCCCAGTTCTCTACTGCCTTGTCACTTAATACAGTCTGAGTAGGTGGAATTGCCTCTGCTATACATTTAGTAGTTAATATGCTGAGCAAAGATGTTTACATTTTTAGCCTAGTAACGTGGATGACAAAGCATGTATGTAAATACAGTCAGTAGGTTATTTTAGTCTGATTTGGCATCTTCTTAATGTTTAATTCCAGGGGAGTGAGTTTCCTGAGAACTGTGCAATCACAACCAGAAGTTCTATGGAACTACTGAGGATACTGACAAACTTACTGTAATACATGTCATCTGGAGACCTGCACTGAGAATCTGAGAAACAGAGCAGCATGGGGTGATATGATATGGCTGCAATGGAGGTGAACAGCTCAGGGCTGGTTTGGTTCTGACAGATGAAGTTATACAGTCAAACAACTGTAAGGTACTGAAGCGTTATGTCTAGAGGGAAGAAAAAGCGCTGTTTTGCCTTCAAAATCCAGGGCCTTCTGCTTTGGGTCTTCATCGTCTCTTAATTAAGTATTCTCCTTTGTTTTTGCTGTTGTGATTACTTTTTTTGTACTTACAGAAGTTCTGAGACTTAAACTTTGGAAACTGAACTGCCATGCTGACTTTCAGCCTCTCCGAGATTAGCAATAATCTGTACCCTACAGTTGTATTTTTCTGACTGTTGGTGTGGTTTGTTTAAGGAACTATTTAACAACACCCCGTCCCTGGGGAGCTGTCCAAAATTTTTTCAACCTTTTGTACTATCTAAGTTTATTTTAAACAGCCAAGGAGGAGTAATCTCCAAAAGGCCTTTTTTAAAGCCATTGGACTAGGTTTTGATTATCACGTCTCAGGAAGCATCTCTATTCCACCTAGTGCTAACGTGATAAATCAAGAGCATATTACACAAGAGATTCAGGCCTTGCTGCCAGTCTTTTATGAATCAGAACTTTGTTTCATGTTGCCAGATATTCTGGTCTCCCTTTCAGGAGATTCCTTTACTGTATAATAAGAAGGCCAATGGCATCCTGGCTTGCATCACCAACAGTGTTGCCAGCAGGAGCAGAGAGGTGATTGTTCCCCTGTACTCAGCACCGGGGAGGCCGCACCTCGAGTGCTGTGTCCAGTTTTGGGCCCCTCACTACAGGAAAGACACTGAGGCCCTAGAACGCGTTCAGAGGAGGGCTACAAAGCTGGTGAAGGGTCTGGAGCACAGGCCTTATGAGGAGAGGCTGAAGGAGCTGGGATTGTTCAGCCTGGAGAAGAGGAGGCTCAGCAGAGACCTCATTGCTCTCTATAACTTCCTGAAGGGAGGTTGTAGTGAGCTGGGGGTCGGCCTCTTCTCTCGTGTCATTAGTGATAGGACCAGAGGGAATGGCTTCAAGCTGCAGCAGGGGAGATTCAGGCTGGACATGAGGAAGTATTACTGCTCTGCATAAACCTGCAGAGGATGGGAAAGGACAGTCACCTGTTTGTAAGTGCTTTGTGCTGATGGAGTTTGCGATCCGCACGTCCAAAGAAACACAGCGCGAGCATTTATTGCCTGCGGAGATGAGCTGCAGGAGGCATCTCCGGTGCAGAGCTGGATACCGAGAGTGGACAGAAAGCAAAGGGAGGGGAGGGGAGGGGAGGGGGACGAGGGCGAGAAAGGAAGGGGAAAGGGAAGGAGGGAAAGCGAGAGGAAAGACACGAAACGAGACGTTAATTTTGGATCCTTTTCCGGCAGCCGCCCCCCCCAACAGGCCCCAGCCCGGCCTGAGCCACGTGACAGGAAGTGCTTCCTGCAGGCGGCGGTGAGCACTTCCGGGCCATGGCGGCATGGCTTGGCGGGGCCGGTGAGCGGGGTCGGGAGGAGCGGGCTCTGTGCTGCGAACGGGGTCGGGCCTCGGTGCGGGGGCACGGAGGGGCTGTCGGGGGAGGAGCTCGCGGCGCTGGCGGCACGCAGAGGCGATGCGTGCGGTGCCACCGAGTGCGGCGGGGGCCGGGGGGCGGCTTCGTCCCGGGGAAGGCCGTGCGAGCATCGAGCTGTCGGTGCGGCCTTGGGATGCTGCCTGCAGGGAAGCGCGGCGGGCGCTGTGCCGGGTGCCGAGCCGTGGCTCGCGCTTTGCTCGTCCTTTGAAGGCTGAACTGTAGGCAGTCGGTTTGCATCGGGTTGGAGGGGCCGGCGCTGCCCTGAAGGTGAGCGAGAGAAGCCGGCAAAGGAAGGGTGAGTGGCGGGATCCGAGGAGGGCGTTTTGTGTTTGTGTGCGTGTCTGTTGTTTGCCTGACGTGTTGGTGTGCGTTGTTGTTCCAGGTGTGTGAATGAGGACTCCCCGTGGGAACTGGCAGCGAGCAAAGGAATGGAGCGACGGGCCTGGGTGCCGTGTTGGACTGCGGCTGTGGAGCCAACGAAGGTGTGTCCGATGTCCTTCCTCTGGCTGTGGGTGAGCGGGACGAGTCAGGGCTGCGGTCCTGTGCGGTGGTGTTTGTTGACTGGGACCGGCTGCCTGAGCAGAGTGGGGGCAGGGAGAGGGAGGTCTGGAAAGCGGCAGCAGTCAGGAGCACGTCTGTGTCACGGCCTTATCTAGATCAATCTATGATTGATAGATCAATCTATGATCTGCAGACAATGTTATGATGTGGAATAGCAATAGAAAAACTGCAAAACCACGACAGTATGGCAGCCCGAAAAGATTCCCTTGTGGAAGAAGGGGGAGGGTGAAGGAGGCCGAGGGCCATTTCCTATGTGTTCCTATGTGGAACGCCAGTGCCAGCAGTGCGGCCGCCATTTTAGAACCTTCACCACGTCACCTTGGTCACCGCTGCCGCGCGCAACGCAGTCGCCTCTGACAGCTGTGGCAGCTAACAGCCATGTCAGCTGCAAAGAGGGCGAGGGTGGAAGTTTCCCCAGTTTCATGCGGGAGGATGGAGCTGGGGGCCCTAGGACTAAGAAGGAGGAGGGGGCCCGCCATGACCATCAGGCAGAGGAGGGGTAAGAGAGCCCAGTTCCATCGCGCCTGCACCAGCCTGGTGACGAGCAACCATGTGGAGCCCATGGAGGTGGATCCACCTCCAGAGGAGCCTATGGAGGTGGATCCGCCCGCGGCATAGCTGGCCTGGCACCACACCACCGTGCCAGGCCCCGCATTGGCACCATCACAGCTCCACCGTGGCTGGTCCAGGCGCTGAGCTCCTTACCCGCTGTGCGGCCCACGCCCCCGGAATCAGCTGGGTGGCATTTTTTGTAACATCTGCTCCTCCTTCGGGCTTCTTCTGCAGCCACGTTCTGTGGGCCCCCAGTCCCATCTTTACCCAGTTTTTCTTGTTGTTTTTTTGGTTAAGTTTAGTTTTAGAGTTAGGTGTAGGTTGTTGTTCATGTTTTCGAGTTAGGCGTAGGTTTTTGTTCATGTTTTACTGTTAGGAGTAGGTTAGGAGTAGGTTTAGTGTTAGGAGTTGTTGTTTTCCTGTTCGGAGTAGGTTCCTGTTCTTGCTGTAGTGTTAGGAGTAGATTGTTGTTCCCATAGTAGAGTTAGCCATAGGTTACTGTTGGTACTGTAGGGTTAGGCGTGGGTTCCTACCAGCAGCTGGCAGCAAACAGCGCTCGCTCGGTAAGCACATGTCTGCTTTCTCCCCCGGAGCCGTGAGTGCGACTGCCATGAGAGCGGAGGTCTGATGCCATCTGCGAGGGATGGGATTTGCATCCAGTGGCTTTTCCGTTGCAGAATGTCCAGCAGCAGAGCATGAGTGGCTGTGAAATGAAGCTGGGCCTCAGGAGAGCAGTCTGGAGCTGCGTCACGAGCTTCCTGCGTGGCCAGAGCAAGGTAGGTGTGCCTTACTGTAAGCGTGCACTGAAGTAGTGTTGGTTAAGCACAGCTCACTCCTCTGTCTGCAACAGATGGGCTTTCTGCGCGCTTTATTGCTGTGGCTGTAGAATTTCCCTCTTTCTTCTCATCTGATTTGCGAAGGCTTTTTTGTGGGAAGGTTTTGAGGGATGAGGGAGTAGAAATTGCTTTTGTCACGAGTCATCTGGAAAGGTTTCACGGAAACGGTGACATTTGCAGAAGGAATGTATTGGCATTGGCAGTTGTGCAAAGTACTCATTGGGATAGAGAGGAGGGAGTACCTGCAGAAGACCATTCTCTTCTGGTTGTGAGGAACTGGGGAGAGCTCAGACTGCAGCTTAAGCAATGTTCTTTTCTCACACTATGGGTCCTGTGTTACGTTCCCCGGAGTTTCATCTCTCCTTTAGATTCCAGTTCATCTGACAGGATAGGCTTGAACTCAGCATAATATCTGCTTCTCCCTGGGTTCAGGTTCTTCGGGTCTCCTGCCTGCTTTTCACCCTTTTATTAATGGAGAGTGGAGTTTCTACGACAGAGCAAAGTTTCATGATTAACAGAAACAAATATGGTGCTTTCCAAATGGACGTAGTTGTTTCTTGGTAAGCTAGCAGTCCTACTTATCTTCACCAGTACCACTTGACCTCGGTTTTACCTTGTCATGGATAATGACTGAGATTTCTGGGGAGGATATTAGATATCTGATAAATACAGCTCTGCCTTTTTTTCTTCCTCCGAGTAGCAAGGGACTGCTGTGCCCTTATTAATATCATCAGTGAGTAGATGCTGCCTCCTGTTTGAACCAAAAACTTTCCATAGTTCAGTGGTTGGAAACATAGGGTTTTAACTTAAAATTGATTGCTCAGACTGACGGTTGTGAACAGAATTAGAATACAGTTACACAGTGCTCTATCCACAGAACTTTCCATCATTTTTATTAACACGGTTTACGGTTCGTTTCAAAACAAACTAACAAAGATGAACTTGGGTTAGCGTAGCCCATTTTAAATGATCCTTCTGCGTATTTTCCAGGCTGGTAGCAGAATGGAGACTTTCCTGAGGCGCTGAGGAACAGACACAAGTTTTTTTTGAAGGCTTCAATGAAATTCTGCCCCAGCAGTATCTGCGGTCCTTTGATGCTAAGGAGCTGGAGGTAAAGGATTCTTTGACTGTTGCCAGATCCATGCTGCTACACGTAATACTTGAATGTTGTTGTCGAACGGAGGGAGGAAAGCTAACGACCACACCTGTCATTGACATATGATCAGCTATTCTCGTTTATTGCTTGGCTGCGTGTACATTTATAATACGGATAATTAGCTCATACGTATTGCAAAAGTGGAGCTCATCATTGGTTCCCAATTACATACCATCCCCGAGTATCTTAACAGCTTGTTGTTATCAACTGAAAGTTACTCCCTTGCTGAGTTCCCAGAACCATGGCTAGTTTCCCACCATCCCAGGGCATCTTGTTATTCTCGCTGCCCTTGCAGGTGGTATAACTGCTTGATTAACTGCACCGTTTACGACCCTTCTCAGCTAACTAGCTGTAAAAAACACTCTCTACAGAATGTCAGTCAGTGTCTGAATAGCAGAATTCATTAAGGCTGGCAGTTCTGTTTTCAGGATGCATGAGAGAAGCCTTATGTATCAGTTAGTATTTGGTTACTGTGTTGTTCTTCACTTTCTTCTTTGCAACCAACTTACATGTTTCTAACGTTAAGATTCTGCCAGCATAAATTTTTTGGCTAACAGTGTTTTTGTAATCCTTGACCATGTGATTTGCATGTGTTTAAAGAGTGAGCAACTGGAAAGCAAGGGAGATAAGAACCAAATATCAGCGGATGATCAAATTACTGAGTGGAGCAGGTTTTAGCTGCTTTTGATCTCTCCAAATTATACTCTGCAGCAGAACGTCGTATTTCTAGCACAGAATGGTATGGTTAGGCAAAGGCCAAGTATGCATTGTTAGTTTGAATGTCTAAATACAAACATTTTCGTGACTGGGGTTTCTCTTTTGTGGCCTCTCCACATTTTCTTTGTGAGCGGATGTTATTATTTGCTATGGAAGTTTGAGAGCTTAATATTAAAAACGAGCATAATGCAGGTGCTTTGAAGTACAGTAGTATTGAAGTACAATGGTCTTGCTATAGAAGCAAAGTAGTAGCTTGTAGTTTCCATGTTTATGATCCTTTTTCTCCCCTAAAGGTGCTCCTGTGCGGAATGGAAGAAATTGATGTGAATGACTGGCAGAGGCAATACCATCTACCGGCATGATACCAGAACCAGCAGACAGATACTGTGGTTCTGGCAGGTTTGTAGACTTCTTTTTTCCTCACAAGAACACAGCAGCAGCTTAGTGAGCAACAGTCAGAATTGCTCAACAGATACATAGCATGTAAATGTAAATGGTAACTGCTAATCCAGCTGTCCTAGGGGTGATGGAGAAGTGAACGTCTCAATATTGAACTTGACATCAGTGTTAATTATTATCTTTCAGTTTGTGAAAGAAATAGATAACGAGAAGAGAATGAGACTTCTACAGTTCGTTACTGGAACGTGCAGATTATCAGTGGGAGGATTTGCTGACCTCACAGGTAACGAGACCTCTTTAAACCATTTTATGCTCATGTTTATTCCTTTTTTTGTTGTTGTTAATAAGGACCAAGCTGTGTGTTTAAGGGTCTTTTTTAATGAATTTATATGGAATCCTTTTTCCGAGTCTTGCATATTGGAAGAGTTGTGACAGAAAAAGGGATGGAGGGAATGTGAACACGCCTTGCATCAGTGACTTGATCCATGGTTTGGACGTGGTCCTGGCAGGGCAGCCTGCTCTGGGTATCCCTGCTTGATTAGAGTGGAAGGACTAGGTAAACTCCAGAGATTCCTTCCAGTACCAACCCAACGATGTGATTCAGTGGTTGAATTTCTTTGAAAACCGCTTCATATTTATGCATTTCACTACGTGGATTTCTTCAGAGGGATGTAGTGAGAG
Source organism: Coturnix japonica (assembly GCF_054131305.1). Lineage (NCBI taxonomy): Eukaryota > Metazoa > Chordata > Aves > Galliformes > Phasianidae > Coturnix > Coturnix japonica. Next base: position 840,636 of record NC_140700.1, read on the forward strand.
ACAGATGTCTTTGTGCTCTGCAAGTAGTTATAGTCTTGTTTTCTCTTCAAGCCTTTCACGCTCTGTTGTCATCTATTACCTACTGGTATACATGGGCAGTTAGACCTAAGAATTCCTTGTTTGATTTTTGTACAGGGAGAAACGGACCCCAACAATTTTGCATTGAGAAAATTGGGAAGGAAAACTGGTTACCTGGAAGTCACGCCTGGTAAGTACGAAGGATCAAACTCTGCTGTGGTTCTGTTCTTACAGATGGCAATCTACTTTGAGGTTTTAGGAAGTGGTTGTGATATGGAAGTGTCTGAGACTGTGTGAAAGCAAAACACTGGGTTATGGCAGTAAGCTCTGCTGAGTAATAGTTGAACTTCTGAAAAGCAGTTTTGTTGTGGAGCTAATTCCATTGTAAATGCCATGGATTTGCACAGCACTAAAACATGAAGTAATAAACAGTACTTTTTTCTAAAGACTTTGGGATTGATCTTTCATTATCACTACACCTGATCTTGTCAATGCAAATAAATAGCCACATTCACGCACCCTCTTGGCTGGTTAAAATGTAGCTTCTGCTCAGTTTCTCAGTTGGTGCTTTGTGAAGATGCTCAGATTTTAACTCTCAGATACAGAAGAGATAAGGTGAGACTTGTTACTAAATACGTTGCCAGTTCTGGAAAGTTATCGCTGCTCAAGTGCTTGTTGTGCTTTAGCTCTCACTTTCATAGATAAATGCACGTCAAGATACAGCTGTTTTAGACAAATCCAGTTGTACAAATGCAGTTATCCCTCTGAACAAAATAATTCATACGCCTACATTCCTAATGGATTTTTTGGTGGTTTAAACTATTGTTCAATACTTAAGGTTTCTCTTTGTTTTCAGTTTCAGTCGCTTGGACCTCCCACCGTATAAGAATTATGAGCAGTGGAAGGAAAAGCTGTTATTTGCAATTGAAGAAACAGAAGGTTTTGAGCAGGAATAGCTGCGATTTGCACCTTGAGGAATGTGAACTCAACGTGATGTTCTTCTTCGCTTCTTCTGCTTGTTGCACACTTCCTTGTAAAGCAGACTTGACTTGGATTATTTAACAATAGTAGCGTGTAAGTAAATGGATGTTATCCTGAGGTTTTATCCACGTAAACTCTGGATTTCTACTGAGCACTTTCAGAAACCAAAAGAGCAATCAGATATGGTGACAAAGGAATTCTGACCCGAGTAGAGATTTAATACAGCTTTGGGCTCTGCTTTGTTCTACCTTTCATTACTTAGAATGTGTCCTTAACGACTGAGAGATTTTTTACAATATTTTTGTCTCCTTATTAGTAGCATATTTTGCTACTGATGTACTGGGAAGTTCATTAGTAGCTGCAATGCTGCAGCAACGTCATCTCGTCTTGACAGCAGTGTTATTAGAGCCAACTTGTAACCGTCCTCTGCCCACTCTGAGCAAATTCATTGCTTAAGCTATTCTTCGAGCTCAGGGGGGCTGGACTGTTTTTCCTTGCCTGGAGTCTGCTCACATGCCAGTGGGACTCAGACTACTGTTAAGGGGACGTCAAACTGCGGCACAAATCCAGGGTGTAGCTTTGCTTTGTTTTCCTCACAGTCTTGCTAATTTCAGCAAAGCAAACATCTGCCCAAAGTTGCTTGTGCCCTCTGAGGAGTTCTGATCTTTTTCTATGTAACACATCTAGCTTTTAGAACTATGTTAACGCTGTGGCTCTTCACTTGTTTTGCAAAAGACAAGACCACCTGGGATTGCACTGATTCAATTGAGATTCCCATTTGCAGACTGATGTTTCCTGTCAGAAGTGTTAATGGGCGTTATACTCATTGTTTTTCTTCCACATTGCAGTCAGTTTTCTCTGAAGACTTCTTTGGTTTCTCAGGAAGAGGTACAAAATAACTGGATTTTGAAAATGATGGTTCTTATAATTTTTGGTGATGAACTGATAATGCAATATTTGCAATATTAATTTTATCAGTTATCGGAGGTCTTGAAAGTTTATACATGGATTCCAGACTGTGTACATATGCTCTATTGAACAAGGACATGAACTGGGATCAGCAGCACTGGATGGTATAATACTGTACTGAAATTCATTGTCGAAATTTCCTTGTATTGTAATTTCAAATAACTCGTGTAACTGTAACAATATCTCCGTAAGTCTAATGCTTTTATAAAATGACTCAAAGAGATGCTCGTCCTGTTATTGGTTTGGTGTTATGTAGCACGAGTGTAGAAATGAAGGATTGAACTGCTGCTGGGGGCTGCAGGTAGGCTGGGTTTCTGTCGTGTGCTATTTCTGCCTGCTGGGGATGTGAGCGGGTGTTGGGCCCGAGCCCCGCTCGTGTTGGTCACAGCACAGGGGCTGCGGGAAACACTGGGAGATCAGAGTGGGGAGAGCCGGGCTGTGTGCAGGCCAGGGCATGACATGGAACCTCGGCAGCTGAGCAGCTGCTGAGCTTTTCCCCCAAGTCTGCAGACTCGGGTGATAAGGCTGTGCAGCAAAGCCAGCCGGGCACTGCTGATATATCACTGCAGGGTTAGGAAAGGGCAAAACAGGGCAGAGTCTTTCAAGAGCACAAAGCAGTGAAACACAGCCATTTATTGCCTGCATAAGTGATGTTCTGCAGGCATCTTTGAATTGTTCAAGAGACTATTAGGGGGAGTCCCCTGACATTCAGTCTTCGTGAGTAAAGGGGTCTAAGGGAGCTGGTTGCTCTTCAAGAAGGAAGTCTTAAGGGCACAGGAGCAGGCGGTCCCCTGAGCTGCAAAATGAGCCATTGGGGAAGAAGACCGGCATGGATGAATAAGGAGCTATTCTTGAGGCTCCAGGAGAAAAAGAGAATCTGCCTTCTTTGGAAGGAGGGACGGGCAACTGAGAATGAATACAAGGGAGTCGTTAGGATATGTAGAGGTGAAATCAGAAAGGCAAAAGCCCTGCTTGAATTTAACCTGGCCACTGGGGTGAAAGGGAATAAGAAACTCTTTTATAGATACATTAACAGTAAGAGGAGAACAACAGTAAGAGGCTGGGAGTAAAACTGTATCAATGAATTGATGACAAAGATAGAAATGAATGAAAATGGGTTAACCCTTCTCAATGTGAAATTCTCATGAGTCCTGTTCCATTTTAAGTTGTAAATATGAGTCTTTGAGGGGATTTTGTGTTTTTTTTCCTTCCCCCTGTAATTAGGTTGTTTTCCAGAACTGTGTTTGCAGGACATAGATGCCTTCAGGTACAGGGACACGGACAGCGGTGCCAGACCCAATGCCGTGTGCCTGAAGTCTGGTATCTGTCTAACTTGTTTCTCGTACAAAAATTCCCTGTGAAAGACAAACCTCAATAGATGTAGCCTGGACATGGCATGCAGTTGATCACTGTGTTTTACTGTTCATTCAATTGCATCACCTTTCCTTCTGTTTGTTGGCCAAAAAAAAAGAGAATTCTTTCCTTGCCCATGTGCAGCTGGTTCTCTGAGGAAAGCCAGTGGGAGTTGGTGCAAAGGAGGTTTAACACTGAGCTGGTGACTGCAGAGGAGAAGAGTGATGTGAGGAAAAGTCATGCAAGTCCCATGTGGCCAATGTGAGTAGAAATAGGTTGGGGAGGTTGAGGAGGACATTTGTCCATGCAGTAACAGAATAGAACTCATTGGGGGCATCCTGGATTGGTATCATTTGCACAGTGCTGATTTGACGTCTTCTTTAAACCCAACTATAAATAAATAGATGAGAACTTTCTGCTGGATTCTTCCCCTTCAGCTCTCTCCAGATACCTCTCCACTTTGCTGAACAAGTTCTGAAAACCTGCAGTAGATAACAGGAAGGCACAAGGCACAGGAGGCTCTTTAGGTTATAATGGGCCCCAGGGCGCATTTGATGCTGAGTCCATCAACCTCCAGTGCAATGATGCTAAGATGCTAAGAAAACCCTCCTTTGTCTTACAATTCCTGACCCCTAGACCCTTGGCAGGGGGATCCTGACCCTCATGTTGGCTCAGGACCCTTCCTGGGGCAGTGGGATGGAGGTGTGTATGAGGTTAAATAAAAGACATGGGGACAGAAGATCCCAGGCTCTGCATGGGGTGCAAGTGTGCTGTGAAGTTCATGTCCCATGTGGGTCTGTGTCTCATCGCAGGATGTGGGTTGTGAGAAGGGCCCAGTCTAAGCAAGCAGTCAATCCCAATGAAACTCTGAATTTCAGATCTCTCAGTTCCAGTGCCCACCTTTGCACACTCTCCTGTAGTTTGATGTCCTTTATGTTCAGCGGTGCCCAGAAGTGCAGCCAGTGCTCCAGGTGAAGCTGTAGCAATGCAGAGCATAGAGGGATGATACTTTCCCTCATCCAGCTGGCAATAACTTGCTTGATGTGCTCCAGGGGACTGTTGACCTTCCTGGCTGCCTGGGCACACTGCTGACTCACATTGAAATTGATGTTGACCAGGTCCCCCAATCCTTTTCAGTCAGACCTCTCTCATGTGTCCCATATTTAGTCAGTGTGAATGTCCAGGGTTGCCCCTACCAAGGTGCACAATCAGGCACTTGTTCTTGTTATGCTTTATGCACTTGGTGCTTAGTACTAACTGGTACCCACTTCTCTGACTTGTCCACACCTCTCTGCAAGTCCTGTCCACCCTCAGTGGAGGCAACAGCACCTCCTAATCTGGTATCATCAGCAAACTTGCTCAGAACATCTTCTAGTCCTGCACGCAAGTCATCCACAAAAACATGAAAGAGAAGTGGCCCTAAAATGGAGCCCTGGGGGACCATGAGTGTGACCATCTACCAGCTTGGTGGAACCCATTGACTATAATCCTTTGGTCCTGACCTATTGGCCAACTGCTCACCCACCACATTCTGTTTCTGTCTAGCTGTATGCAGGACATTCTGTCCAGAAGGGCGCTGTGAGAAATAGTATCAAAAGCTCTACTGAAATCCTCAAGGATAACATCGACTGGCTTCCCTTGGTCAGCTAAATGGATAACTATGTCATAAAAGGACCTTAAGTTAAACAGGACTTTACCCTCAGCAACTTGTGTTGGCTGAGACCAATGACAGAATTGTCCTTCAGCTGTTGTTGTTTCAGCAATTTTACCAGGCACTGGAGTGAGACTGACAGGTCCATAATTTCCCGTGTCATCAATTATACTCTTCCTTACAATGAGACAACATTTGCCAGCTTCCTGTCACCTGGCATGACCCTAGACTTCTTTAGATGCAATTGAAATGAGAGCCCAGAGCACACTAAGGTGTCATCAGTGAAAGAACGTACATGTGCTATAGCTTTGCATTGCCTTGAACTCCAGAGTACACCACAGATGGAGCAGAGAGGAAGATCTGCTTCTTATGTTGTGAGCTCATCCATTTGGTAAGCAGAAAAACACTACCTGCATATGGGGAGTGTGTATACATGTGTATACATGGATATAGGGGGAAGGTACGGGGGGTTGCTGTCATATCAGTGCATATAAACTCACTTTCTCTTTAACCCTTTTTCCTTTGTAAACTATTCCACTACTTGTACCCCCATTCCACACACCCTCAAGTACACTTCCATATGCCATTCACAATTAAACTTTCTCATACCTTCAAAGCAGTTTGTCAATTCAGTTCTTTAGTTCACATAAACACCCTTAATACCATATATCTTTCCATTAACAATCTGTATTGTTCAGTTATAAAGTCCTTGCCACAGAACCAGCACTAATTGGCCCACCTCTCTCACATACTTCCTTGCAAGCAGAACATAGTATTACATAATTGGGTTCACACTCATTGAAAAGGATAATAAAAAAGGCTTTTTAAAGGAAGTAAAAGGAAGACTAGGGAGACTGTGGGTCCCCTGCAAAGTGAGGGGGGTGTTCTGGTAATGGGGGATGCTGAGACAGTGAAGATAGCCAGTCTCACTCCAGTCTTCAAAAAGAGTAAGAAGGAAGATCCAGGTTATTACAGGCCATGCAGCCTCACCTCTGTCCCTGGAAAGGTGATGGAACAGCTTGCGCTGGATGCCTTCTCCAGTCAATTGGAAGAAATGGAGGTTACCAGGAGTAGTCAGCATGGGTCCACCAAGGGGAGATCATGCTTGACCAACCTGTTACCTTCTATAATGTTGTCACTGGCTGGGTGTGTGGGGGGAGAGCAGTGGATAACATCTACCTTGATTTCAGCAAGGCATTTGATACCATCTCCCATGGCATCCTTATAACAAAGCTGATGAAGTGTGGGATAGATGAGGGGACATTGAGGTGGGTTGAGAACTGGCTGACTGGCAGAGCACAGAGGGTTGTCATTGGTGGTGAGGAGTCCAGTTGGAGACCTGTAAGCAGGAATGAAAAGAGCATGTTGTGCTGATGTCCATGGCTGCACCACCCCCATACCCAGACAAGGAAGGAAGAGAGAAGAGCTAAGGAAAAGTCTACTTTGAAACTTTTTTTTCTCTCTTAACCTATCCAGGGAATCTGGTTCCATGTTTACACGAGCTCTTTGAGTGAGAAAACAGAAATAAGGTATGAAAGAATTGCAATAATTTGCGACACTTTCCTGCAGATTGCTGTATCATACACAATCAAACAATCAAATATGCACAGAACATAAAGAACCATCACTAGGAATCGTGAGAAAGATGTGCACATTATGGAAGCTGGAACAGTGTGTGCTGCAACACCTTCCTGAGAGTGTGCTTGATCTCCCTGTTCCTCAGGCTGTAGGTAATAGGGTTCAGTGTTGGAGGAACCACTGAGTACAAAAGTGCCACTGTCAGATCCAGGAGTGGGGAGGAAACAGAGAAGGGCTTCATGTAGGCAAAAAAGGTAGTGCTAATAAATAGGGAGACCACAGCCAGGTGAGGGAGGCACGTGGAGAAAGCTTTGTGCCGTCCCTGCTCAGAGGGCATCCTCAGCACGGCCATGAAGATCTGCACATAGGACACCACTATGAAAACAAAGCACCCAAAGCCTAAACAGGAACTAAAAATAATAATCACAACTTCCCTGAGGTAGGAGGCTGAGCAGGAGAGCTTGAGGATCTGGGGGAATTCACAGAAAAACTGATTCACAACATTCCCTTGGCAGAGAGGCAGTGAAAATGTACTGGCAGTGTGCATCAGGGAATTGAGAACCCCAGTGCCCCAGGCAGCTGCTGCCATGGTGGCACAAGCTCTGCTGTCCATCATGGTCCCATAGTGAAGGGGCTTGCAGATGGAACATAGTGGTCATAGGACATGATGGTGAGAAGAGAACACTCTGCTGAGAGGAAGATGACAAAGAAAAGGAGCTGTGCAGCACATCCTGCATAGGAGATGGACCTGGTGTCCCAGAGGGTGTTGGCCATGGCTTTGGGGAGAGTGGTGGAGATGCTGCCCAGGTCGAGGACGGCCAGGTTGAGAAGGAAGAAGTACATGGGGGTGTGCAGGCGCTGGTCACAGGCAACAGCTGTGCTGATGAGGCCGTTGCCCAGGAGGGCAGCCAGGTAGATGCCCAGGAAGAGCCAGAAGTGCAGGAGCTGCAGCTGTCGCGTGTCTGCCAACGGCAGCAGGAGGAACTCGCTGATGGAGCTGCTGTTGGACATCTGCTCTTGCTGGCCTTGGAGTCCTGTTCAGAGTGCAGAAGGAGATGACAAGTCCAACCATTCTCAGAGACATTCCTCCTGCTGTAGTGTAAAAGTTTTCCTTTCCCTTTGAATAATTTTCATTTAACTCCAGAACTTGCATTTATTTTCATGAGATTCACCATCCCTTAAGGAGTAGAAAATTAAGGAGCTCATTCTTTCTTCTCGTTTCCTAATTAATATTCCAGCCTCCTGGATATTTTCCTCTTTATTCCAGCTGTTCTTTGAGACCCCAGCCCCAGCCTCTGTGTACTTCAATTTCTCTTAGAGAAAACAGCCTGTTTGCAGGATGATTGAAGTGTTAACGCCTGCAGAAAGCAACGAGAACTGAAACAGATTGTACCCTTTCAGGAAGGCTGAAAGCACATTCTCTGTGATTGTTCACAAAACTGCAGATGGACTGAAAAAATACTGGGGAGTCTCAGAACTGTGTTTATATTTGGCAGCCCATTTTAGATTTCTGCCTTCAATCCTCTTCCCCAAGAACAGGAAATAGAAAATCCCTGCCTTGGCTCTCCTCTTGCAGAGAATCCACAGTAATAGTCTGTTGTGCAGTGGAGCTGTGATCCCCTGCCACAGGCAGCAGCTGTGGCAGCACAAGCCCTGCTGGGGGGCTCCTTCCCCTCACACGTCTCCCCGCAGCACCCTGGGCAGCTCCCCAGGCAGGCTGAGTGCTGAGCCTGGCAGGCGGCAGAGTCCCATACCCAGCACACAGCTTCTAGGGCACAGCGGGGACCCTGCTCTGCAGGACAGCCCTGGGCACCCACCTACAGCCCTGGATGCACAGCCTGCAGCTGTGCTGGGAAATGCAGCTCTCAGGGCTGGGTTCTGATGCTGCAGCACGGAAGCCCTCAGCTGGAGCAGAAGGCTTTTTCCACAGTAAGAGACATGCAGTGCCTGATCTGCTATGGGATATCCCGGATTTGGTTAACCCTCTATGAAAAGCAGCTCATGCTCAACATTTAGATTTACCGTGTCGTGGTCTGTGAGCAATGCTCCTGCAGTGAGCTCACAGCCTGCTCACACCTCACAAATCCTGTAAGCTCTCTCCAGTTTCTCTCCTCTCCTTCTGTCACCTGCAGGCTGTGCTGTGCACAAGAGCTGCTCCTGGGCACAGCTGTCTCTCTTCAGAGCAGCCCCCTTATATGAGCTCCCTGTGTCCCAAGAGTATGGCCCAGCTCAGCAGCAGAGGATGTCGTGTTTATCTTCCCCGCTCGTCTCCCCTGAGGTGTCCCTGGGTCTTCATGGCAAACAGCTCCTGAAAGACAACAGCGTCATGACTGTGCTTTGAAAGCTGCTCAATTAACTACCAGATACCCAGTGGTCAGTGACTAATTTGAGTTATATGGGGAGTGCTACCAGAGATCGTTTGATGAAACAAAAAGAGCACCCAGACAAGGACAGGATGGGTTGGACTGCAGCGTTTGAGGCACGGACTCAGATGTGAACGATCCAAATCGTTTATTACAAGTTCTCACATCCCTTATATACCTTCACAAGTTATTATTTTCTAACTTTCCCATCTGCCCTTACAACTTTCCCAACCACCTTTACATGTCAACAAAGCATTCTACAAAACACTTTTCAACTGTCCATGCAGGCACGTATCCAATCAGAGCTGTGAGACCCTTCTTCTCCTTGCAGAGGTGTCCTTGGTTCTCATGCTGTTGATCTGGCTCCACAGCTGCTGCTCTGAACAGCTTTTCTTGTATTCCCACATTGGACTTTCCCTGTACAGGGAGGGCAGTGATTTAGCTGAGGCAGTGCAGGTATCATCATAGGTGGAAACCTTGAAGCTGAAATGAGATTCAGCTGCCCACAGACCCACAGGAGCTGGGATTCCTCTGGTTCACTGCAGGTGTGCACAAGGAGCTGCCTGCATGTGAGCTCCTGCTCTGAGTCCTCAGTCCTTCAGCAGGGAGGCAGTTGCTCTCACACAGACACTGGGTGATGCCCAACGTGCCTGGGCTGCTCCTGATGTGTGCCAGTGGTTGTAAACAGTGTGGGAAATCCCTGAGATAGACACCTCATTCCTGAGCATCAGCTGAGGATCAGAAAGGGGACAGAGGTACTCTTGGTCATCCTAATGACAACAGACACCAGTGTTTTGGGCACTTCAAAGTGCATTTTTCACCCATCTCCATGGAGCAAGCAGTTACTCAGCTGACTAAATGGATGAGCTCACTGTCGTGGTTTTGTGATTTTTGTTGTCGATATTCTATATAAGAACATCACGCAGAACAGTGAGAGTTAAAGAGTTCACATTTTGCTTCCATCTTACTGCCTTTCTGGGCAGTGCTTCCCTCACACTACTTTGGGTTCTCTCGTCTCTCTCATTTTCTTTGATTTGCTTACATTTAATAGTGTAACATCAGATTGTTGCCATTGTGTTTTCTCTTTGTTAAAACCATATGTTTGCTCTCTGCCCTTCTCCCTTTCCTGGAGCACATGGCCCAGGGCCGGACAGGTCACAGGGTGAACCCCTTCCTTTCTTTCCCTTCATTCCTTTGTCTCTCCTTTTTTTTTTTTGCTTTTCATGGGGTCTGTGCCTCCCTGTCCTGGACTGATATCCAAGGATCACCCCCAGACAAAGCTCAAGGAGGCTCAGTGTACATTGGATGTCAGGGGGAAGTTCTTTACAAGTAGAGTGGTGGAGGTGCTGGGACAGGCTGCAGTCCTAAGAAGACTATGGATACTCCATCCCCGGAGGTGTTCAGCACCATCTCGGATAGGGTCCTGGACAACATGGTCTACTGCCAGATCTGGAGGTTGGTGGCCCTGCCTGTGGCATGGGGATTGGAACTTGATGATCCTTGGGGTCCCTTCCAAACCAAGCCATCCTATCATTCTGTCATCCTAATATTCAGAACAGGGACAGACATTATCATGACCAAGTAGAACACACACAACTATTAACTTTTCCATGGCAAATAACACATTTTGAATTGACTGTTTTACATTAAGACACAGTTACGGCAATCTCTCCTGGCAATGGTCAGAGAACAGCATACTTCAAGTGTCAGGATCTCTTTCTCTTACACTTACAGCCCTTACTATAGTGAGAATGCATCCAGTCTGGGCCACAGGATTCATGCAGCACGGCAAGTGGCACAAGGAAATAACTGCTTCAAGAAGCCGTGCTGAACTCCTCTCCAAGACAAGTGTGAAACGCACTGATTATGCACTTTGTTTCCCTGTGTCCTGAACTCTGTCATGCTTCCACTGCCCATACAGGAACTTCCAGGTCCCTGTCACGCACTTGCTGTCACACCCTGTCACACATCACCATGATGTCTTCATGTCCCCATATTGCCACTGTCTTCATTTCTCCATATCTTCATGTCCCCATGATGACCCCATAGCACCACGATGTCCCCACAGTCCTTGTCCCCATTGGCCTCCCACCTCTCAGCGTCCCCACACGCCATGTTCTTAGGGCCGCAAGGGATCAGCCTCTTACCTGGGTGCTACACAGGACTCAGGACCTAACGAGGTTCAACACAGCAAAGTGCAAGGTTTTGCACTTGGGCCGGAAGAACACCAGGCACCTGTACAGGCTGGGAGGAGTGGTCCTTGAGAGCAGCTCGGCAGAGAAGGACCTGGGGGTCCTGATGGACAAGAGACTCAACATGAGCCAGCAGTGCGCTCTGGCAGCTCAGAAAGCAAATGGGATCCTGGGCTCTGGGGTGGCCAGCAGGGATAGGGAGGTGATTGTCCCTCTCTACTCTGCTGTTGTGAGGCCTCATCTGGAGTACTGTGTCCAGGTGTGGAACCCTCAGTACAAAAGAAAGAAAGACAGAGAGCTGTTGGAGAGGGTCCAGAGGAGGGCCACGAAGATGATCAGGGGGCTGGAGCACCTCCCCTATGAGGACAGGCTGAGGGAGTTGGGCTTGTTCAGCCTGGAGAAAAGAAGGCTGAGGGGTGACCTCATTGCAGCCTTTCAGTACCTGAAGGGAACCTATAATCAGGAGGGGAGTAAACTCTCTGAAAGGGCTGACAATAGCAGGACAAGGGGAAATGGTTTTAAGTTGAAAGAGGGAAGATTTAGGTTGGATGTTAGGGGGAAGTTCTTTACTAGGAGAGTGGTTAGGCCCTGGAACAGGCTGCCCAGGGAGGTTGCGGATGCCCCGTCCTTGGAGGTGTTCAAGACCAGGTTGTACAGGGCCCTGGGCAACCTGATCTAGTAAAGGCGTATATTTGGTGGCCCTGCTAGGCAGGAGGGTTGGAACTACATGATCCTTGAGGTCCCTTCCAACCCGGGTCATTCTGTGATTCTGTGACTGTGAAGGTGAACAAAGGGCTAATCTGTTATATTGTTAAAACTGTTATTTAGGGGGTGGAGTTAGGGGTGTAGAATAGGCGTGGAATATTCATAGTTTCATAGTTTCGTGCGGGTTGGAAGGGACCTTAGAGATCACCGGAATTCGAGCCTCTGTGTAGCAAAGCGGCACTTCTACCACTTGCGCCACAGGGGGGATTCGAACTCCGGGCCCCAGTGTTGCAAGGCGGCGTCTTTAACCACTGCGCCACCGGGGCACACACAATATTGTAATAAGTTTCTCGAATTAATTGTAATAACCACTCCTGGTGCCATGAATATGCATGTATTTCCTCTAGAAATAGGGGTCTTTACCTGCTTTTGGTGTGCAGATTAGGAAAGAGTTGTGAAATAAACGTTAGTGTTAAATACCGGATCCAAGGTGTGAGTGGTGTTATTGAGTGACCTGAGAGGAACTGGATGCTTGTTATCCCTTGTAAATAAATAATGCAACCTTGTATTTGTTGTTAGATGCTTAACCTGTAATGCTGTCCAGGAATTACAGTGAACACAGGAGACTGGCATTTCCGTTGGGGTTGTGAGCTGGGGTTTAAAGAGGAACACGGATCAGGTCTAACTGATATACTGGCAATAAGGTGTAGACTTTTGGGAGCAATAAAGTATTAATGAGATTTAAGATGAGGGGAACACTGAGAAAGGGGAGCACACTTGGATGTATCTTGGCTGATTGGTGTCGATTGGGAGCCTGGGGGCAAGAAAACATTAATCAAGTATTGTAAACAGCGCTGGTTGTTGTGCAAGTGGGAAAGCAGTGAAAAATGGCCTGTAAGTGGCACCTTGAATTACAGATCATGTTGTTTTTGCGGATGGAGGACACGTGGAAGGAAGGCTCTTACGCTGATCTGTTCTTTACACTCCGTAATCACCCTGCAGCAGGACTGTTCGTCCCTGTGGTTCAGGGCCGCCCGAGGACCCGATGGTTTTAGCTTTAGAAAAGCAGAAAAGGGGCTGGAGGAAATCCCTTAAATAACTTCTCCCTCTTCAGTTTCTAAGGCAATTCAAGCGGCTGTGACCCTTCCAGAGAAGGACAGCGACCGAGCTGCTGATCCCATGCAGGGTCCTAGAGAGAGGACGCACTCCATTATACCAAAGGAATTGCAGCGATGTAAACGAGACCTGGAGAATTTTCCTTTCCTCTTAGGGAAGTCAGTCTCCTTAGGTCAAAGGGAAATACGGTATGCTAATGCCCTCCGTTTTTACTAGCAGAAAGGTTAGGATTCTCAACTTAAATGAGGATCCTATAAGAGTAGCAGAATAATTAGGTCCATTTCTAGGGCCTAATTTCTATGTTTATCATGGGTGTGTTGTTTACTGGAGAAGAAAGAAGTGTGATTAAGTGAGCAGCTGTGCAAGCGTGGGAAAGCAATACAGAGGGAAGTTTGGACCCTGGAGGGAGGTAGGGAGAGGAAGGATCCAGAGGATAAATGGTACTGATTATTGTCATTGCCTTTGTGATTGTTGAACGTTTATGCTGTGGAAGTGTTACCTAAGAGGCTGCTATGGGACAAAGGGTGTCTAAAGAGATGACACCCTGGGTTGTTTTTTGGCTCACTGGACAAACGTTGCTGGTGAGCCAGGGGGTATATTGAATAAGAAACCAGGGACATAACTGGAGGAATGGGACCGGTTTTATAATTGAGTATCCTAATCATGCTGGGTGTTTGGGGAAGGTGAATATCGGCGCTCAGTCGAGTAAGAGAGCTCTCTCTCGGTTTCTCGTAGCATCAGAATAGTTCTCCTTTCTTGTGTTCAGCACACATCTTATATACCATTCACTTCAAAGAAGAAAACCCTGTCCTCCTAACAGTTCCTCTAATCAGTTAATTGGTCCCGGCTGCTCCCAAACAACAGTGACAAAGGAAGAAAGGTTTCTTAAGAGTAACAGGATTAACAACGCATATCAAAAGAACCTCCTGTCTACTCTCAGATGCAAACGGACACTGCTTGCTCTCTGTCTCACACTCTGGTCTTCCAGGGTTTCGCAGTGATAAGGTCAATCAAAGAATCTGATCAGCTCTTTCGTCACTCGCTCACAGTTACACAGAGAAAACACAGAGAAAAGACAAAGTAACCCTAATTTTAGCTGATTTTGTATCTCCAAATATATTCTACCCATCTTGGACCCGTTCCTTCATCCAGAGAAAAGCAGGTCTGCACACTTCCTTCTATGTAGCCCTCCTTCCAGCATGACCTGCCTTTCAGCTTCTATGAGCTTCCTTCCAACACTCTTTAGTCTGGCTGGGTCCTTGTTTGGATTCAGGTATGAATGATCCAAATCGTTTCTTAAAAGCTGATATACGTTCACAAGTTTCCTATTTCAGCTTTCCATCCTCCCTTACAACTTCCCCCTTGTTTATTAGCAAGCAATTACCACACTATAAAATAGTAGCGCTAATTCTATTAATAACATAATCATCATCACTCAATAAAAGCCTTGATTGATAACGCACTAAACATAAGAGTTACATGTAAAGTTGTCATATTTTGAGGCAATACATACACACTCATACAGGCATTTCTTTTAGACAACCCCATAAGTGGGAAATAAAACTTCATAAGCGAATGCATTATTACTGACAACTATGAGATGGCAAACCACCCGAAAGGAGAGAGAAGGAACACGATGGCTGTGGATGTGATGGAAGGAACATGATGGCTGTGGATGTGATGGAAGGAACATGATGGCTGTGGATGTGATAGGCAGTGCCAGCAGGGCATCCCCTGCTCCTACTACTATCATCTATGGGTGATAGATCATCTAATTCTAATCATCTAATTCTTGATGCAGTACAGAGTGAGATGCATCCCTATCTACTAGAAAACAAACACCTTTACCCTGCTGTGTGCACGCTGCATTCAGTCTACTGGGGGCAAAACTCATCCTGGGCTCTTTCAGGTCCTGCTCCAGTGCAACTGCTGCTGTTCTTCCCAGTTTCTTTCTTTAATTACAATCCCTCCTTCTATATACTTTGCAAGCTCCCTCAATTAATTTGTCCGGCTCCCTCACTTATGTGTGTATTATGGGGAGAAAATAAAGACATTCTTGTTCGGACTGGCAAAAGACCTTCAGAGGTATAAACAAGTTCAGCAGGCAGGAGGGAGAGGATGGAAAGATTGTAACAATTCCTGCCGGACTGACCCTCTTAGCATGATCACGGAACGTCTAGCTTGTGCACCTGGCATGGGTGTGAGCAGATACTATAAAGACCATTGGCAAGACCCGCCAAAACTGAGGCGGCTTGGAGTGAGTGGCAAGAGACTATGGGTTCGTGTATGATCAAGGAGCAAGTGGCGAACACAGAAGAGCAAATGGCAGATAGCCAAATCGTGGAAGAAGATCAGACGGCGCAGACGACAGATAGTCAAGTCGTGGATGAGGAGCAGACGGTGAATCCTCAACTCGTGGGAGACCCCATAACCTACACATGGAACCAGCTCAATGACGTCCCAGCCTGGAACAGATGGGGAAGACGACCTGCGCAGAGGAACCCCAACATCAATCGGCATCTGACGCAGGAATGGTTCCATGGCAAGATTGGAGAAGGGCGCATTGGGCGGCACATCGCTGAGCGGCTGCTGAAGAAATACTGCACCATCATGGGGGCTCCCGATGGCTCCTTTCTTCTAAGGGAGAGTGGGACATGCGTTGGGGATTACATCTTGTCCATCTGGAGCAATGGAGAGGTGCAGCACTGTCGCATCTACTGGTGGCAGTATGCCAACAGCCACAGGTACCTTCTGACTGATAACAAAGAATTTGACAGCCTTTACGACCTCATCTCCTATTATCGGGAGACGCCGCTGAGGTACAACAACACGGAGATTAGACTGACAGTGCCTGTGCCTCGTTCCAGTCGTCGTGACAGCAGAGACTCGGTGCCGCGGGACGGCACCCGAAGGGCGAGTGCAGCTCCAGCGCCATCATCTTCTTCAGGGCAGGATGGAAGATCCAGCACCGCCACGCGTGAAAAGAGAGTTACTTATAATAAGGCACTTGACCAAGTTTATATTATTTAAGTTCATCGTACACAATAAAAGTTTTTGTTCTGCACTAACCACAGAGTCCGTGTCTAATTACTGCAGGTAAACCTTGATTGTATTCGCCTTTCTCAATCTGTATGAGACATAAAAGGGTTTTACTAGTGTTCCAGGTGACACCATCTTATAATCTCTAGGAAAACCTGGAGCTCCTTAGTTGTTTGTGGTTCTGGAGTCTGGCAGTCTGTTTTCTTTCTCGCTGTTCCCAAAGTTTCAGGATCCAGCAGTGATTCCATAATGCAAACAGGTTACTGGTGGCTGTGCCACGTGGGTTTTCTGTGGAGACACTCGATAGCCATTAAGTCTGAGAAATTTTGTAAACTAATTGTCCATGTTATGCATTATTTCCTTTGTTTTGGTAGCTATCAGGTGATCAATGTCTTCAAATTCGAGGAGTTTCTGTTTTATCTGAATCAGCTGAGCTCTCTGCGTCACTTCGAATGCAATTGGTGCTGCGTCCTTATCCCTCCCTGGGGTTTCTACTACCCACACCAAATTATCGCTTACTTTGTCTGTAATACTGGTCCCATCAGGGGTAATAATTAACACTAAACTAGGGGCACGTGCACTTCTAATGTTTTGCTTTTGTCCCCATTCAAAAGCAACGATTTGTTTACTTTCACAAGCGGCAGAGGGGGGGGGGGGGGGGTGCGATCTCTTGCTGACACTTAACTGCTCTGGTTAGAGCAGATCACATTCAATATTTTAACTAGCTGTTCTTCTGTAGCCTCTTTGCTGTAGTTGTTATTTTTGGTTTTTCACAATTCCACTATTTGTACCCTCAATTACAGCTGCACATAACCTTAATAATTCCACTTCCATAATAGCATTAATGTTTACACATCCCTATGAATAGTGAAAAAGGACCCCATAGTAGATGAAAAGAGAACACTTTGCTACAGAAAGGGAAAGGGGGCCTCACTAAGGCAAAGGGTAGTTACAGATAGATAGTGTATGTTAAGGGGGAGTAGAGAGAGGGGGAACTGCAGACACTAAGCTTGAGAAAACAAGGGGATGAAGGCCATGAAGAGAAGGGTGGAACAGCCCCAGAACAGTGTGGTGATTTGATGTCCACAGAGCAACTGGAACCAGTTTGGGGGGTGCCCCTCCCGAAGGGTCGAAAGTTTACGGGGAGGAAGATGATGAGCCTTCATCCCATGACCACCCCCCACAACTCACTACGCATGCGCAAGGGGGAAGGGACTGCATGCTAATGGGGTCTCAGGAATGTAATGAATATGTATCCAAATTCCTGCCAACTATTGATGATGTATTAGTTCTGCCTATATCTGTTGCACGCTTTCTCCTGACGGTGCACAAGTGAGGTGGAGCTCTCCCCCTTGCACCAGGGTGTGTGCGCATCACTCATTAAACATACCTGCTTTATAGCTACTTCGTGGTTATGGAGTTTGATTCCGTAAGTCAATTTGGCGATCGAGATGGGAGCTCCTCTGTTCGGTTGCAGGACCAGCTCAGAAGGGGGACGCCTTCGGCGCGCCCCGACATTTCTCAGAAGGACTCCCCTCCCTCATCTGATCACTGCAGGAGCAGACAAGAACCATCTATCGGCGGACCAGGTATGTGGAATGGGGGACCCGTAAGTCGTGAGGAGACGTCCTACGCAGGGCACAGAGGAGTCGGCGTGCTCCCCCCCAGGGATGTGAGCTCACGGGTTAGGTTAGGTTGCCGGCTGGGTTAGGAGGACTCCCTAGGGAGTGCCTACAAAGGGGCCAGTAAGTCGTACGCATGGTAAAAGAGCTGTTGCTCACATTCAGGCGATTGCTAACAGGGCAGAGCTTGTCTGCTCTCTCGTACAGGGTGATTTGGGTAATCCTGGGATAATTGGTATCGTACAGCGCTGTCTATGTAGGTGACCTAAGTCAGCAACTAGCACTGGTGTTCTTAACATCTTCGATTAAGCTTAACAAATGATATATTGTAATTCTGTTTGAATTGTGTGAGTGTGGTGTGAGTGAGACGCAGCACAGCTGCGGGGCGAATGCAGAGTCCCGACCCGCGGTTTCGTCCTCCTGCGAGGGAAACGGCTGGGGACGGACGAAGCGAAAGTTGTCCCCCTAATACTTGTTTGTCCTCGTTTTAATATGTGTTTATTCTCGTATTATAAATTACTGGTGATTGTAAAGTACATTGTCGTAAAACACATATGGGGTTAGCTGGGAGTAGGTGTTGCTACTTGTAAAATAGTACGGTGGTTTAGATTAAGTTATGATGGGGGGATCACAGGGAAAGGAGGTTCCCAAGCGTACACCCCTGGGGTGTATACTGGCACATTGGCGAGATATTGCTGGGGAACCAGGAGGAAACCCGAGCCGGAAAACCCTGATTAAATATTGTAATCGGTGGTGGTTGGTGTACAAGCTGGAGGATGGGGACAGTGAACATATAGAGGGATGTCCGTGTGAATGAGTATCAACCCATTTATGTGATACTGTGTTCTGCCTGCAAAGAGGTGTAAGGCAGGTGGGTCAGTCAGTGCTGATTCAGTGGTGAGATGTTTATAACTGAACGATATGGATTGCTAAGGGAAAGTTATATGGTATTAAGGGTGTTTAGGGAAACTAAGAACTGTGTTGTTTAATCTGTGGGTTTTGAAAGGAATAGGACAAACTGTTTTGATGGTTGTATGGGAAATCACAGCTTGAACCTCTGATTAATCAGCTGAGGCAAGTGTGGGGTCAGCTGCGGGAGCACAGGTGAGAGTAATGGAGCTGTGCTCCCGGGAGGGCTGGAGCTCGACTCCACCTCCTCTGAGACCTCATTTAAGGGCTGACCCTCACTGAGGCAGCATCTCTTGGAGATGTTGTGCTCAGTGGAGACTGCCCCTGCTATCCGGTCCAGGCATCGACATTGGTGAGTTTTCTTTACCAATAACCTTTGACTATTTATCACCATCCTCTGTTAGCACCTTTACAATGGTATAAGAAAGTGTAGTTGTTAATGGTACACAGAAGTATAATTGAGGGTATGTGGAAGTGTAACTGAGGGTACAAATAGTGGAATAATAATATAAAAAAAAAACAACAAAAACCCAACACCTGATTGCAAAACAGAGATGTTCAGGGAATTGAGAATAATAACAGCTATTACTGTTGTGGCGCTAGAGTAGGACCATAGGACCCAGAGATCCTCCACGAGGAAGGGGGGGAGGGAGGCTTGAGGAGCCCAGGGAGGGCTCTGCCCCGCTGGAATGAAAGCAGTGTGCAAACTGCAATGGGACACTGGTAGAGAAATCCGACCGAGCTGAGTGAGAAGGAATTGTCTCTGATTGCAGAACTGAACAATGAGAACTTGGGAAGTTTACCCTAGCAGATACACCGATGAAACTGCAGCTAGGGAAGCAGGATAAAGTAGTTCATTTTCTGATGGATATGGGAGCTTCTTACTACCCATAGATGGTTTTGTAACAGTAGTAGAAGCTACTGCCCAAAAAGAAAAGGCTTACTTTTGGAATTAATTAAATATAACTTAAGAAAACAAGTAGGAATACAGGAATTCTTGTACCTGTCAGGTTACTCTGGAAAGAAATTTAATTAAACTGGAGCTAAGGGTCAAACAATATTGGCTGATTAAGAATTGTAAGTCTGACTTTAACACAAACTGGGAAAAACAATGTTATGCCCCCAGGAGTCACAGCAATCTCAAATAAGACACTTAGGGGTGTGGGCATCAGGGCCAAAAATTAAGCCCTAAATACAGGTTAAAAGCAAGAGCTCACCCAGTCAGGGTAAAGTGGTGCCCTTTGAGGATATGTGACTGTAGAAGGATAAAAGAAATAATAATTTTTTTGAGTTTGAATTTCTAATTGAATGGGAATCCAAGTACTAAACTCCAGTGTTGCCAGTTTGCTAAATTTTCAGATAACAAGTGCTTTAGTTTGGTAGAAGACATGAGGACAAGTAATGGAATCGTTGAATGGATACACTCAGTGATGGAAAATCCATGCACTTTATTAACCAAGTTAAGGAACGAATAGGTGGAGTTTACCTTCCGGATTTGAGGGATGCCTCTTCTGCCTGGTTTGGCCAAAGGAAGTCTAAGGTTATTTGCCTTTGGATAGGAAAGCCCTAATACGGGGAGAAGAAACTCAATTAACCTGGACAGTGTTACCCAGGGTTGTGACAACAGCTTAATGATTGTTGAGAACTGGTCAACTTGTGAGCCTGAGAGCTGGGATCCTCCATCTCGGGGTGGAACTTTACTGCAGCACGTGGATGCCACAGCAACAAAAGGACTGTGTACAATAGACTGAGAGTTTGCTGAGTTTCTTGGTTTACAGAAAGCACAACTAACTCAGCAGCAAGTGAACTGTGTTCAGTTTTGGGCCCCTCACTGCAAGAAAGACATTGAGGCCCTGGAATGCGTTCAGAAGAGGGCTACAAAGCTGGTGAAGGGTCTGGAGCACAAGTCTTATGAGGAGAGGCTGAGGGAGCTGGGATTGTTCAGCCTGGAGAAGAGGAGGCTGAGGGGAGACCTTATAGCTCTCTATAACTTCCTGAAGGGAGATTGTAGTGAGCTGGGGGTTGGCCTCTTCTCTCGTGTAATCGATGATAGAACTAGAGGGAATGGTTTTAAGCTGCGTCAGGGGAGATTCAGGCTGAACATTAGGAAATATTACTTCTCAGAAAGGGTAGTCAGGTATTGGAATGCACTGCCCAGGGAGGTGGTGGCGTCACCGACCATGGGAGTGTTCAAGAGATGTCTGGATGTTGTGTTGATGAATATGATTTAGCTGGGCAGTAGTGGGAATGGTTGGACTAGATGATCTTCTAGGTCTTTTCCAACCTTGATAATTCTGTGATTCTGTAATGAGTGATGCGCATACACCCTGTTGCATGTACTGGTGCAGAGGCCTCTGCTGGTGGGCACAGCTTCTCACTCACCCAGCGCCTGGCCGAGCTCGGGGCACCAGTGGGGGTCTGCAAGGAGGGACAATATGGGGGTTATGGGGGCCCGGGGGGTGATGATGGGGCTCTGGGGGGAAGGACAACATGGGGGTCAGTGGGGGGGTTATGGAATGATGGGGGGTGGTACAACATGGGGGCTTATGGGGCGTCATGGGGTTATGGGGCTCTGTGGGGTACTTGTGGGGCTCTGTGTTGAGGCACAACATGGGGGTCCATGGGGGGGCTCTGTGGGGTGATGATGGGAACCTATGGTCTATGGGGCTCCATGGGGCAATGATGGGGCTCTATGGGTTATGGGGCTTCATGGGGTGCTGATAGGAACCTATGGTCTATGGGGTGATGATGGGGTACTGACGGGACTCTATGGTCTCTGGGTCTCTATGTGTTGCTGACGGGCTCTATGGTGCCCCATTTCCCCGCCCTCACCCATGGCACCATGTGGGGCAGCAGCGGCCGCGTTCCCATGTGGGGCAGCACTGACGTTACTGATTGGGGCGCCATAGTTGCGGTGGAAGAGGCTGGAGAGGCGCTTGTGCCGGCCTGCACCCCCCCCTCAGAGCCCCCAAACGCCCTTTAGAGACCCCAGACCACCTTTAGTTCTCCTGCCCGCCTTTAGAGCTTCCAGACCCCTTTTAGACCCCCCGCCCCCCCCACAACCTCCAATTCCCCCCTTCAGACCCCCAACCGACCGCCCCGACAGCACCCGGCCCCGTCTGGACACTGCGGGGGCGGGGAGAGGAGGGGACGGGAGAGCGGAGCGGAGCCGCGGGATTCCTTCGGCCCGGGCGGGGGGCGGCGCTGCGGATGGGCCGGGGTGGGGGGTGTGTGGGGATACAAACACCCACCCCCCCTCCTCCGGCCCGGGGTCTCATTGCTGCCTCACACAGCCCCCCCAGAAGCCCATAGGGTGACCCCGTTACATTCCAAGCCCCCCCCCCCAGGTTGCTCGCACCCCCCCCCATCCCTTTGTCACCCCAAGCGCCCCCACGGCGACCCCCCCCATCCCCCCACATACACCTATAGGACGTTCCCCTCCAACCTCCCCTCTGCACCAGTTCCAAGTACTTCTAACGACTGAAACAGGTCGAAACAGCTGTGAGGATGGCCGAGAAAGGATGGACTCACTACACACTGGTAAAGGAATCCACTAGCCCTAAGGTGTGGGAAGCGGTTGCCACAGAAGAACCTTTAAAGATAAGAATTAAAAGGAAATCATGAAAAGTTTTTTTGTTTGTTTGTTTTATATGCATATTTTTTAATTATTATTTTAACTAACCTTTAACTTCTCCTCGAATAGGTGAATAAATTGTATACGTAAGTGGGAGAGTATTATAACCTGTATAGAACTAATGCTCACAAAAAGTTTTCCATGCTTTAACAAGAAGTTTTTACTGCTGTAACAGAGTGTATCCCCTTTGTTATCCCGATCATTATCTGGAAAATGTGAAATTCGACAATAATGCAGGGGAGGGACCAATTGGTAGTTTTGATATGAATAAGGGACTCTCCTGTAGTGTGTGGAATGATGTATGGTGGACAGCTGCCCATCGAGGCTGGACAGATACACCTGGAATATTGTCACGGTTTAAACAAAAAATCCACCTGCGTCCGTGACAGGGGCTGTGGGCCCCGCAGGGGCCCTAGGCCAAAAGGAAAAAAAAGTTAATTAGGAAAAGAAAACAGTGGCAACGATCTAAGGAGGCACACTTAATATTAAATATTATATCGAAATACAGGATAACACAATATAATACAATATAATTGAAAACTGAGCTAACGAATCAAGCAAAATGGGAGAGAGAATGAGTCCCGTAACCGAGAGGCCTACTGTGAATCTAGGCGAAATGGTGAAGGCTCCCACACACTCCCCTGAACGCCAGAACTCGAAAGACGTCAGTCTAGTCTGCGACTGAGTTAATATAGAGTTCAGGTCCCGTGACACATCTCTAACCGTGTTGTTCTCTGGGAGATGCAGTCTTTCTTCTGGAAGTTGCAGATTCAGTAAAATTATTCATGCTTTATATGATGTTATGATGTGGAATACTGATAGTAAAATTACAAAATTATTAAACCATGACAAATATCTGATACTTCTTGAGCACATAAGGGAGTTGTCCAGCCAGACTGCAAACCGCTGCAGTGTAACCCAGTAAAAATAACAATGAACAAGACTGATAGCATTGTTAATACCACTTTTGGTCTGGGGGAAGATATGCATGGAAAGGATTCAACAGCGAGACTTAAGGTAGCTGTGTGGGATACACTCTGTGAAAACACCCAGAATGTCCAGAATAGGGAAGAGCTTAAAAAGGGGTTAGAAAATCTTCCTAAAAACCCTGCAATGGTGACAGCTAAGAAGATAAAAGATCTTAGACAAACATTTGAAATCAAAACAGGACATGGGGATGTTAATGCCTGGGTAGAATGGATTAAGTACACTGTCCAGAGTCTCAACTGTAGCAATTGCTGTGCTTGTGCATCGGGACGGCCCATATGCTGGGATGGACCAAGGACCCCAAGGGAATGTGATGCATGATTGCCCTGTACCAAGAGAAAACTGCCTGCGGAAACAGAGACTGCAGATCTCTCCCTCTTGTAATAGTAATAGTCTCGTGCGGGTTGGAAGGGACCTTAGAGATCATCAAGTCCAACCCCCAGGATTCGAGCCTCGGTGTTGCAGAGCGACACTTGCGCCACAGGGGGGATTCGAACCCTGGGTCCCGGTACTGAAAGGCGGCAATTCCTACCACTGCGCCACCGGGCAGTCTCTTGTCTCCTCTAAAGCCTGATAGAGATGTCACGATCCCTCCTGCAGTCTCTACAGCGGTAGGTAACCATACATCTTGCCTCTCATGGCAGGGCGTGAAGGCTGCCAGGCCTATGGGAAACTTTTCGTTATGCAGTGAGGTCTTGAATGTTACAGAGAATTCAGCAGGAAATTATTCAAGACTGGGAATCTCCAGGGCAGAATTCTGGTGGAATTGTGGGGGAAAGATTTTATGGTCCACTTGAGTCCAGATAAGTCCAGAGGCGCTGTCGGGATCCTCTACTTGAAGATCTGGAATCGTTCAATGGGTTCCTCCCCCGGCTGTAATCAGGGTGCTGTCCCCATCGCCTGGGAGCACCTGGCCCCCACAGCACGGTTATGCCCACAGAGAAAGTGGCATTTCCTCACAAGCTGGGTAACCCGTGGGTCAAATTATCCGTTTATTCCGTGCTCCATTCGCCTCAAACCCACCTGGTTTGAAACCTACTTCAAACCCCGCTCAGCCCCGCACCTCGGTGTAATGTTTGAGCGCCGCCTTCCTTTGGGAGCTCAGTGCAGCTTAGCGCATCCAGCGCCGTCGCAGGAGGGAGGGTTTGGGTACAAATATCTCCGGAAGATGGTTAATAAAGGCGGTGGTTGGTCGATAAAACGCAAAAGGTGCCGACGGGAGGTCGCGGTTCGTTGCTCGTGGGCAGGTGGGTTCCTTTATCAGCGCTGGGGGAGCCGCCACGAGCACTGGGGGGTTCTGAGAAGCACTCAGACGTGCCCCCTCCCCACCCCGGTTGTTCCGCGGCCGCATCCCCCGTATCGCCCCGCCGTGGTCCCGGCCCGCGTTGCGCTCCGGCGCTCCGCCAGTGGAACGCTGCGCTCCTCGTCCAGCCGCTGCCGCTTCCTGCAACGAGAGTGGGCGCTGCGGGGACGGGGGGGGGGGCTCTGAGAGGAGCGGCGCGGCAGGACGTGGTCTCACCTGTATCTCCGTACCAACAGTGCGGCCATGGCGGCCGCGGCCAGCAGCAAGACGGCCCCGATCCCCGCACTCAGTCCCCTCTTGGAGCGCTCTGAGAACAAACAGTCCGTCAGCTCTCCTGCTCCTCGTGCCGAGGGAATGGGGCTCGGGAGCCGCATCCCCGAGGGGGACAACCTACCCCAGGGGACGAGGAGGCTGCGGGCACCCAGGCTGCGGTGCTGCGCGCGGCAGGCGTAGCTGTGCCCGTCCCGGGGGGACACCAGCAGGGTGCTGCGGAGCTGGTAGGTGAGGTCGGCGTTGGGTAACACTGTGCTGGTGCTCGGGGGCAGCTCCCGGCCGTCCCGCAGCCAGGTGACGGTGATGGGCCGCGGGTAGAAGCTGGTGACACGGCAAACCAGCAGGAGCTGCTCTGGGCCGGCAGTGCGGGCAAAGACCACGGCGATGGGGGACACTGAGGGATGGATATGAGGGGACTGCAGTGCGGCACCACTCAGCCCCCCCCACATCGGGAGCTGATGTGGCAATGCCGGGGTCAGCTCACCTTGTCTCTCCAGATCTGCTTTCCCAGCCCGGATGAAAAGCCTCAGAACATCCACACAGGTGTAGTTGAGGAGCACTTGGATCACCTCATTGAGAGTGCTGGCATTGGCCATCAGCTGCTCGGCTGTGGCTGACAACTGGTTATGTTGCATCTGCTCCCAAGTGCCTGTATCCAGGCAGAAGCGGATGAAATTCTGGCCCTCATAAGCAATGTTGAAGAAGGTCCTGACGGTCCTGTTGGACTGGAGCTCACAGCCCACGGAGGTCTGGAAGACAAAAGGGTCTGGGGGCAAGGGGTAGAGCGGGAGAGTTGATATGCATCACCTTTATGATATATATCATATGAACGGGCACTCAGCTTCGTGGCCGCTTAAGGTCTGACTGAGTGTTGTCCCAATGCAAAAAAAACAAAAACCTCTGGCTCTTGTATCCAGTGTCAAAACAAGGGTCCTGGTGGTCCAAAATGAATGTTTGTGTCCTCCCTCCATGCATGTTGTCCCAGCACTGTCATCCCCTCAGTGCCATGGGGGAAATCTGAGTCCCCAAGGTGCTGCTGGGCTCTGGAGAATGGATCCGGTGCTGCTCCAATGTCTCACTGCCCCCCATCCCCCCTCCAAGCCCAACCTGTTCCTTCTGGGATGTCCCCTGCCACGGTGGTGACACAGGGACAGCCCATGCAGGGCTGCTGGGGCTGAGCCCTGGCACCCAGTGACACTGAGTCAGCCCCAGGGGAATGAGCACAGAGCATCACTTCCCTTCTCTGGAAGTACTCCACAGAGAAGTGGTGATGCCAAAGTGTCCCTGAAAGCCCAAATCTGGCACCTGTGGTCTGATTTCCTACAAGGCCCATCCAGGAGGTGTCTAGCCCTGGAACTGTCCCTCTGTCCCTCCCATCAGGGTCACTAATATCTGGAAGGACAGTAGAGTGCAGCCAGTGGGCTGGCAAGGGGTGGCCTTAGAATGGCTGCTGAGGGTGCCCAAAGTTGCCTCAGGTGACCATAGGTCCCAAGTCTGCCCAGCAGACACTCACCATTTATCACAACCAACCACAATGTGACCATTTGTTCTTATTACATCAAAGCTTGACCCCCAGAGTCCCCTCATGCCCCAGAGGGGACCTTGGAAATGGGGTGGGGAAGGGACACACGTACAGGGCATCATGGCGTACATCTGCACCAGCCTGTTGAAATCCCTCACGTATGACTTGATGGAGCTTTCAATGACGTCCCAGTCTTCTTTTGGCAAGGCTGGGTGCAGCCAGGCTTGGTAGTAGTGGATATTCCCAGTGCTGATGTCCAGAGATCCCAGTTCCATGTCCCCCAAGAGCCCCACTCCTCCCACAAGCATGGAGGTGCTGTTTTGGAAGGTGGCAAAATGGAGAAGCTTGAGCATGTAGGAGCCTGCAGGAGATAGGAAGAGAGCTGGGAGATTTGTCACCCCTGATGGCTCCTTTTGACCCCCCCCCCACAGCTTGCCACCACCTCAGCTCCATCTCCTGTCCTTGAGCTTGACCCAAAGTCCCCCCATAAGGGTGAGGTGAGAAGAAAGGGTTAGGGTTAGCCATGGTTCCCACTTACCCTCTGGCTCTGCCCAGGTCCCAGGGAAGAAGAAGAGGAGGAGGAGGATGGCATGGGGCTGCATGGTGTCTGTATGGTGCAGCTCCACACGGATGCAGTGGGATGATGGAGGGGTTGCTCACTTCTCAAGGCAGCTCTTGCCTCGCTGGTGGCACCGGTTGGCCCCAGCAGCCAATAGGGTCGGTGCTGAGGTTTTAGGGAGGTCCCTGAGATGCCCTCTGCAAGGAGTTGAGCTGAGGCATCCAGGCTATGGGTCCGGAAGGATTCTTTCTGGCCTCTGGTTGAACTTGGGGGGTTACCACACAGGGATGGCACAAGGGGGTCACCTCCTCTTATAAGCCTGTCCCAGGAGCCATCCTGCCCGAGGTGACTTTGAGGTCAGCCCCCAAGGAGTCACTTGGCTCCCCCCAAACCCATCCTTGTTTTAACTTTGCCGACCCCGCTGGAGAAGCCTTTTCCGCGGTCTCTACTGCCATCTCATGCCCAAAGACCCCATAGAGCTCCTTAGGGATCCCCAAATGACCCATAAGGACCCCACAGAGCCCCACAGGGACCCCTGGTGAGAACAGATCCCTGTAGGGACCCATGAAGAGCCCTTGTGACCACACAGAGCCCCTTGTGACCCATAAAGACCCCTTGTGACCCCATAGTGCCCCTAAGGAATCCCAAAGTGACCCATAAAGACACTGCAGAGACCCGAATCGCTGCACAGGGAACCCTTGTGACCACATGGATCCCACATAGAGACCCATAGGGACCACACAGAGACCCTTAGGGACCCCATAGTGCCCCAGAGAGACCTCATATCACCCTGTATCGCCCTGTATCACCCCTTAGGTACCCCAAAGAGCCCCTTATTGTCCTCGTATCACCCCATATTGCCTGTTAGGTACCACACAGAGCCCCTTAGGGACTCCGCAGGGATCCACAGAGCCCCATATCACCCCACAGGGACTCCAAAGAGTTCCAAAGGAATCCCAAAGAGCCACAATGGGACTTTGCAGACCCCCATAGGGAGCCAACAATCCCCTAAGAGCCCCTCAGAAACCCCAAAGAGCCCCATAGGGACCTCGGATCACCCCATATCATCCCATAGAGCCCTGTATAGACTCCAAAGAGACCCACAGGGACCCCAGAGAGCCCTTCAGCGACCCCAGAGAGCTCCGTAGAGCACTATATTACTCCATAGAGCGCCATAGAGCCCCGATTGACCCCACAGGGACCCCATATTGCCCCTCAGGAACCCCATAATGACCCATAGGGTTCCCATATCATCCCATAGAGACCATTAGGGATCCCAAAGAGACCCTTAGAGAACCCATATCAACCCAGAGAGGCCCGTAAGGACCCTATATCGCCACACAGAGCCACCCTAGGGACCTGACAGAGACCGATAAGGACCCCATAGAGACGCATAGGGATCCCAGAGACCCACTGTGGCCACACAGAACCCCGCCTCCATCGCCCCGGCGCCATCATGGCAGCCCTGCGCTCGCAGCCGCTATTGGCGGAGAACCCGCGCTCGGCCCCGCCTCCTCTGCGCCCTCATTGGTCGGTCCCGAATGGGCCGCGCGCCCCCTGCCGGGCTCTTTCCGTTTCTCTTTGTCGTCGCTCCGGGTGCCCGAGGCGCCGTCCCGCGCCGTGCGCATGCTCCGCTTCCAGGCCCCGGGGCGGCCGGGCCCGGTTGGGGCCGCAGGACAAGGAGGGCGGGGCGGTGGTGGAGCTCCGCGAGGCCGAGCCGGCGCTGCCCCGTTCCACGCCGGCCTTCCTGGAGAGCTGGAGCTGCTGGCTGCGCTGCTGGCTCTATCCGCGGCTTCTTGGCCACCTGGGCGCGCTGCCGGCTCGTGTTCAGCCGAGATCGACCCGCATCTCCCGGATCTTTTCTTCCACTCAGCCTTCAGCTGCTCTGCCCGAAGCCCGCAGTTGGGGGGGACCTTGCCAGGCCTGAAGCTGGTAATGCGGTTAGGGGGGCCCTGCCAGGCTAAAAGCCAGCTGTCTGCTCTGGGGGGCACTGCCAGCTCAAATGCCTGCAGGCCGGGGAAGTCCTTCCAGGCCAAAAGCCTGCAGGCCGGGGTCCCTGCCAGGCATGGATTTAGGCCCCGGGGCTGGTGATGGCCTCTCAGGCTGTGGCTTGATGCCTTGGGGCTGGTGCCGTCCTGCCTGGCTGTGCTGGGAATGCAACCTTGTTTCTGCATCACAGTTTGAACAGGGCAGTTAGTAGCATATTTTAGAAATACACAAGGTTCCACCCATGCAGTGGTTATTCCTGTGCCTGTGTTCCAAAGCCCAGGCTCCATAAAGGACAGCACTGTTTTGGTGTTGACCTTGATTGGAACAGAGTTGGATCGTAGGAGGCAGTGTGATTGCAGAGAGATGGCACTGAGCAGGAGGAGGAAGAAACCTGTTTGTGAATGGCCAGGTTGAGCCAAACACAGCATGTCGTGTTGTGTTGCAGAAGCACGGAATGGTTGATGTTGGAATGGAGATCTGGGCCCATCTGGTCCAGGTCCTGCTGCAACAGGGCCAGCAGAATTGGTGCCCAGGAACACATCCGATGGGTTTGGAGATCTCCCAGAGGAAACCCTACAGCCTCTCTGGGTCTCTGTGCCAGTGCTGCAGCACTTACACAGTGCAGGAGTGCTCCTGATGTTTGGTGGCAACCTCTGGTCCTGACACTGGGCTCCACTGGATGCAGCCTGGCTACATTCTCTCTGTTCCTCCCTGCAGGGATTGATGGCCATGGGTGGAATCCTCTTGAGCTCCCCTTGTCCAGGCTGAGCAGTCACTTCTCTCAGGCTGTTGTCATAGAAGAGGTGTTCAGTCCCTTCACCATAGTGGTAGCCCTCCATTGGACTCTTTCCAGTGTGTCCAGCTGTCTCTTGTACTGGGAGCTCAGACCCGGACACTGTTCTCCAGGTGCAGCCTCACCAGTGCCGAGTAGAGCAAAAGGAATGGTGCTGAGTAATGGTCCTTACCTGCTCCAAGAGAAGTAGCTAGGGCTATGATGGGAGCACACTGCTTTATGGCTGACACGGAGATCTGCTAGGAAGAAGGCTTGGTGGGACTGAACACAGATGCAAGGTGGTCCAGCTTTTGTTTCACTGCAGACTCTGGGCAGCTGCATGGAGTTATGTACTCGATATAGTTGTGCCCCTGTGACTTCTTTCTGATGTGCCTGGGAAGTCCCCTTAGAATAGACTGCTGCCTGAGACAGAAGTCTGATACAACATCACTTGTTCGGGTGGAGTTTTACTATCTCTGCGTTCACGTCTATTATGTGCTTTGTTTTGTTTAAATTCAACTCTCTGTGTGCATGGGCGCAAGTCTGCCTTTGCTAAATCCTTTTCTTGTGGCCTTAGGCAACAATCAAGGGGATCTCGAGCTTCAGTGCTGAGCAAGAAGCACAGCACTCAGGAAGGCCATGAAGGGCTTTGGTAAGTTGATCTCCCTCCACAGGTCAACTTTATTTGTTGTTTGTTTTTTTTTTTCCCCAGCACTGGGAATGGCTGCTCTGGTGGTTCATTCCAGGGAAGCGCAGCTGTTTGCATTGCTCTGCTGCACAGCTGCCCTAAAAATAGTTGGGAAGTGGAAAGACAACTGCCTTTCATATGTTCTGAAATAAAGGTCCTCTGGTGGAGTGGATCCTGCCAGCTTTGTGTGCATCCCGGATGGATGTAGTCCTGGGGCTGCTGAGAACTGGCTGTATAGGAGACTGGAGGCGGCACAAGACCAGAGGGCACTTCTGATTCTTGTGCAAGCAGCCTGACTGGCTTCCATTTGTTTCTTGCAGGCATGGATGAAGATATCATCATTGACATCTTGACCAAACTAAATGTTTCCCAATGTCAGCAAGTTACGATCACCTAAAAGGTCTACAGAGATGTGTGAAAGCGGTTGTGTCACTTGGGTGAAAAGTGAAAAAGGACCTTATCTCCGTAAGAGAAAGGTGGGCAGAGAATTTCCTTGACCAAGGTTGTTTTGTTCTTGTTCAGTTCAGAGCAGTTGTTGATGCAAGGAGGGCTAGAGCCTAAAGAGAAGTGGTGAACAGCTCAGTTCTGTCTGCCCTGTAAGGCTGTACCTTCTGCCACCTCCTTCCTCCTCTCTTGGCTTTCTAGGGTTTGATTGGTGACTTGATGTTGCTGAGTGGGAATTTTGAGAGGGTGATGGTGGGGATGATCACTCCCACCACCATGTCTGATGTGCACAAAGTGAGGAGGGCTGTGAAGGTTTAGAAATCTTTCTTTTGTAATTGCTGAAGTTCTGGCCAAGTGAGCCAAGCCGAGGGGAGAAGGGGTTGAATCTTCTTGTGGGTGCAGCTCTGTGCTCAGCAGTGAGGAGCTCCAGGCTGGCTTTTTCTCACCCGATGGGTCTCATGGCCTGCTCCTCAAACCCATCTTCTGCAGGGAGGGGATTCTGACTCTGGGTGTGCATGAATGCCATGGGCTCTTTTCTAAATCACACAGAATCACAGAATGACCCGGGTTGGAAGGGACCTCAAGGATCATGTAGTTCCAACCCCCCTGCCTAGCAGGGCCACCAAACATACACCTTTACTAGATCAGGCTGCCCAGAGCCCTGTCCAACCTGGTCTTGAACACCTCCAAGGACGGGGCATCATGTCCCAGTAAAGTGGGTTGCTGCTCGTTTCAGAAGGAAGCCCAAAGCACATTTGAGATGTGTCACTGTGTTTGTGAGCTAGTATTCCCTTTGAAGGACTCCAATAGCCATCTCCAGCAGCTGTTTCTGAGTGGGGAATTCTCAAGGGTTGCTTCCAGTAGATGCTGTGCTGAGCTGTGTCTTCTGTCCTTGAACCTTTGCAGGGTAACAGAGATAAGGGAATGTATGTGGATGATGCCCTTGCTCAGCAGTACGCTGTGGTGTGTAGGAACATGCTTCCTTGCAAGAGCAATCTATTCTTGTGCATGTGATGTGTGGTGAAGAGAAGCCAACCTGTGAAATAGGAATAAATGGGTTCTGCTCTTGTTTGAGAGTCTCTAATGAGATGTCTCTAGACAGGAAAGTTACTTGGCAGGGGCAATGACATTTCAGCTGTGAGTTGCTATGCCTGGATGGTGCTTGTTGGAAAATATCCATGATCTGGACAAGTACAGGCCAGCAGTTCTCTACCACCAATGAATTAGAGATCTTGTGTATACCCAGTCTTCTCCACGAGCCTTACTTTGCCATCCATAATGTCTCTAAGTGCCTGTATGAAGCGAGAGAGAGGAAGTGGGGAATAGATGAGGTACAATTTATGTCCGTCCTCTGTACATGGAACAGGCATCACCTGCTCAGAGGTAGGACCCCTCCACAGAATCCTGGGTTTTTCTTCCTTTCTTTATTTGTGTGTGATGCTTTTATGGGTCAACAGGTGTCTTAGCGAGAGCCCCATTGCATACATTCCCTTCGGTCTGTTTCATTCCCTTCTGAGACTGGAAGGGACTTCACAAACCTAAGTACAATTTGCTGCTGCTCTAGCGTGGAAAGCAGAGATCGTGGAGTGTGGCCACCATTGGGGCAAGGGGGAGAGGAGCTGAGAAATTCATCTGCCAGCTTGAAGTAGAAGGTCTTGAAAATGGTAACAGCTGTGGTAGGCCAATTAGCAGGACTGTTAGCAATGGAAATGAATTATTTTAGTGGGACAGTCCTGATATATCTGGCAGTGCTGCAGGAATGATAGAATGTTCTTGAAACATGTGAGGAGCTTGTTCTTGCAAAATGGCCCTTTGGATCTCTCTGACTCTCTACCGTGGACTCTTCCTCCTAGTTTTTTATGTGTACAGAGGCATTTCTATCAAGGACATAACAGACAGCATTAAATCTGGGATGTCTGGAGACCTGGAAGGTGCTTTCCTGGTTACGGGTTAGTGCTCTGCTTTTAAACCTTGTCTGCAGAGTAATGAAATGATGAGAGGTGCTGTGTGTCCCCTTGAGTGGCTGTTATAGGTTTCGGGGGCAGACATGGCTTGTCTTTGTTTATGTGCACAAAGCCGGGCTGGGTGGGACTTGGAGCACCCTGGTGTAGAGGAAGGTGTCCCTGCCTACTGCAGGAGGGTTGGAACTGTGTGATCTTCAGGGTCTCTTCCAACCCAAACCATTCTCTGCTCCCAGCTTCACACCTACTGCCTGCCCTTCTCTATTCCCTGCTCATGCCCTCCAGGCTTTTCCTCCCCTTGCTGAGCAAGGCCATGCCTGGTAGCTACCTTAGATCCTCCTCCGCCCTTTGCCTTCCTCCACACAGATGCTTGTTTCTGGCCAACACTTCAGCCCACTGCCTTGCCCATGTACCTGATCTCTTGGGGAGACAGCAAGGTGGCCTGGAGCTGCCCACAGCTCCTCCTGGGCATGGCTTCTCAGCTTTGCTTCAAGCCCAGAACCCAAAGGAGTTCCTCTTACATTCTGGCCCAGATTCTTTTCCTCCCAGTGCAGCTCCTGTGGCAAGCAGGGGTACAGTTCTTCCCACATTCCTCCATTCCTGCAAGTTTGTTTTTTTCCATTCTTTGCCTTGCTTTGCTTTGCTTTGCTGTGCTATGGTTAGCTTTCCTACTTGCTTTCTCTATATTTGTTGCCATCCATTGCTTTTTATTCTCTTTTTGCCTCCGTGTTTCATTAGTTTCCCTTCAACCTTTGTTCCAGGAATGTCTTTATGGCCAAGCCAGGTGTTGTCATGGGTAAAGGAAATGCTGCCGGCCATCCTGTAAGCTGGCAGATGATCACGAGCACGTGTTTAAGTCGCCCAGCCATCTCACTGACATCTACCTGATGGTAACAAGAAGGTATACATAAAGTTACTAAATTAATTTATTAATGGCTTACTCCTAACACTAACATCTAACAGTATAATGGGCAAAAGCCCAACTGGATTAAGGGAAATGGAATCAGAAGGAAACTGGCAGTTGGCTGCTCTTTCTTTTCTCCTCCCCTCCCATTCCAGGAAAGCAACCACAGCCTTCCAGACTTTGCTGTCTTATTCCACAATGAGAGGGGTTGTGTAGAGGGAATGCCGGATTCCAAAAGTGGAGGTAGGCGCCTGGGGCTTGATCAGCATCACCTGGAAGGGCAGAAAGGAAAGGCAGATCAGCAAGGGCCCTTCTTTGCTGCCCTTGCTCCCTTCTGTCCTGCACCCCTCCCAGTCCCAGACAGTCCTTGGTGCCACTCTGGGAAGGACTGAGCACCAGTGCAGAATTGGTGCGGCTCCCTGCTGTAGCAGAGCTGGCTCAGGGAGGTGTGCTGGTCTTACATGTGCTCTTACAGGCCCCTCCTGTCTCAAAGAGGGCTGGCTGTGCACCTGGGAACTCACAGCTAACTCTCCTATGCTGGGGGTGTGCTGCTTGGAGCCCTTCTGAGCTGCATCCTCCAGAAGAGCTTGTGAAGGACCAGCACATCCCATTGAAGGGAACAGAAGCAGAGGAAGGAAAAGCTGTGTGCTGTGCTGTTCCTCCCTTCCTCTGCTTGGAGGTGGCAAGAGGGCAGGGTGCAGGTCTGTTGTCCTGCACTTGGTCCCTGCAGCCAGAAGCTGTTTGGCTGGATGAATCTTCAGGGGAAGGGGGAGAGGCTTGAAGGCTGTGCTTGTGAAGCAGAGGGGAAGAGCTGAGCAGCTGCCTTACCCGGCCTACGCTGTAGTCTGTTGGCCCGAGCTTCACTGCTTTGCCATCTCCTGGTTTTGGTCAGGCTGCCATTGTGTATGCGGGCGCCCTGGTCTTGTACACATCCACGGCCACTTTGGGGAGTGCCGCAGGACCTGGAGTCTGCAAGAGAGTCATGGCCACACAGGGCTGGGGTCACATTCAATGCTCTCTCTTTCCCTGGAAGGCTGCATTAAGCAAAGCTGCAGCAGGGTTGGAAGCCCCTGTGGCACAGGGAGA
Organism: Coturnix japonica; assembly: GCF_054131305.1. NCBI lineage: Eukaryota > Metazoa > Chordata > Aves > Galliformes > Phasianidae > Coturnix > Coturnix japonica. The sequence continues at coordinate 875,254 of NC_140700.1, forward strand.
GCAGCCCGGGTTCGGACGCTACCATAGAAAAAGAGGAGCAGCATAGCTCACCTTGGCAAGGTCCTCATCAAAGCGACTGCGCTGGCTCCTTCCCCTCATGGAGTAGCAGGGGCTGGCCGATGTGTAGGCTGTGTTGGGCCCCATCAGCCTGGGCAGTGTGTAAGTGCCAGGACCTGCAGGAGGAGCAGCAGAGAGTGTGTGCGTGAGGGGATGGAGATGGAAGCAGCAGCGAGAGGCAGCCTACCCAGCCCGCTGGTGGGAGCAGGAGGGACATCTTGCCCCTCTGCCAGTTCCTCCCTTTCCTCTATCACAGGGCCAGTGCCAGCAGCTCTGAGCCTGATCAGCTGGAGCCTCTGCGGGCAGAGAGGTGTCGGTCGTGCAAGGAAGCTTGTGGCCCAGTGCCGCATATGCCGCGCAGGCCATGCAGTAGGCCCTCTGCTGGTGCCGAGCAGCAGCCCATCCCTGGAGGATGCTCAGGCTGAAGGGTCTGCCTTTGCCAGGGTCATGTACCTGGAGGGCGGTCTGTCCAGAGGGGCTCCCGCCGGAAGGCCATGGACTGCACTGGTGGGCACTTGAAGACGTGCCTGTTGGCTGCTTCGGTGCGGTAGTCACCTGGGGCAGAGGAGAGGAGGAAGAAAGCTGTGAAGGGCTGGTCTCCTTCTGCAGCCAGAAGGAGTCCTCTGAAGAGCTGCAGAATTGCTGGGGGACACAGGCAGCACGCGGGGACACTTCTCTGTGCCCCGCCACTATGTCCTGCCTTGCTGTCCCTCCTGTCAGCCCCCTGCTCCTTGTACTATTCAGACATGGGGGCCTTGTGCCCTGAGCCCATGGTCCTGGGCTGCTGTCCTTCTCTGAGGGTGTTTATCACTGCTCAGAGCAGCTCATGCTCTCTCAAAAAAGACCTCCAGCTCCATCGAGGTGTGAGCTGACCCTGGGCAAACGCGCTGCGTGCTCATGTTGTCTGGGAGAAGTGCTGCAGCAGTGGTACTCACTCAGTCTGGGGGTGACGGTGGTCTTGGTCGAGGGTCGTCCTTAGACATGGGCGCCTGGAACCACATACTTGCCATTCCTGGTGATGGCCGGCTCCACAAAGTAGCAGGGATCTGGCCCGCAGCTCTCTGCCACAGGCCGTTTGGTCCCTCTAAAGGTGTACGCGGGGGCACAGTTTTTGGTGGGGATGTGGCGTTTCCAGAACCATGCCTTCTCAGCCTTGCACCCCAAGCAGTAAGAAGCCATAGCTCACGCTGCCAACACCTGCAGATGGACTGAGCTCTTAGTTCTAGCCACATGCTGCCCAGGGCTCCTGGGGCTTCATCAGCATCACCTGCAAGGGACAGAATCCTGCTAGAGAAATGGACTGAAAGTCCCATCCCACCCTGGAAATGTGTGGAAACTGGTTTGGAAACTCGATGGCCCCATGCTTGGATGCAGGGATGTCCCCACTGGCTGGCTTCTGTCACAGAGGTCACTTCCCGACAGTGACCCCCCAGATCCAGGGGTAGATCACACAACAGAGCTTAGCGAGGTCCTGCTGGCTGCTCACATTGGTAGTTTTTCTCGTTTTGTTTCTTATTGATCAAGTTGCATGTGTGAATGGGAAGTGCTGTGCAGTCAGGACTGGTCAGTTATGGAAATGTCACATGCCCAGAAGTGTTTTGAAAACATTTGTCCAGGCAGTGAGAGGTCCTGTGGGGACAGAATGTGCAGCAGATATGAGAATTTCCTTTAGTGAGGTTGGAAAGGAGGAAAAGAGGAAAGAATACAGCAAGAACAGGGGATATACTTATCTCCTAGAAAATTCAGTAATTAATGCATAACCTGTCATGTATGATGCCTACATATTCCCCTAGAACATGCAATAATTTTTTGCTTTTTGTTGTTTGGAGCTCTCCTGTGGCTTGATCAAGTTAGTCTTGATGCCAGCTACAGATGTACGTTTAGCCATTCTCAGTAGAATGGTAATAGAGGTTGCTCAAAGGGAGAGAGGAAAGGAGGAACTAAACTGAAGTCAACACTTATTTGCAAAGAGCTCTGCCTGCATTCCATGTCAGCACACAGAGATGAGCCGTACAGCCCTTGCTCTCAGCACACACACCTCTTCTCTTACCAGCTGCTTGCATTCCTGTGCAGCGCTGCTTAACCCCTCCTCCAGATCTCCCTTCACAAAGCAATATGTGATCTCTCCCCAGCCACGAGCTCTGGGCTCTTTGATGCCTATGCCATCAGCAGGACCTGCAGAACAAACCTTGGGCTTCAGAGCTTTGAGGAGACAAGCACTCTGTCTAGGAACATTCACCATCTGAAGCACTTGAAAGCAGCGGCTTCTTGAAAGCCCTGGATCTGTGTGACACATCAGGAGATGCTCAACTCAACCTGCAGCCCTCTCCACAATGGAAGGGCTCTTCACAATCGGCTGGAGGGGGAGCAAAGATGCACAGAGGTCTGACAGCTTTGAACCAAAGCAGGGCAGCTGGTGCTGCTGCAGGCAGTGCTTCCCGTGCCTGCCCAGCCTAAAGCCAGCAGACGTTAGTGGCCACCTGCTGCTCAGATACAAGCACAAGTGCTGCTGGAGAAGCAGCGCAAAGCACAGCCTGAATCGCTGCTACCTTGCACTGAGGAAAGGCTGAGATGCACCATGGCCTCACCTGCTGCCTTCTTGGAAGGGGAGGTTCAGCAGCAGCTCCACTCGTCAGGAAGTCCTCCAGAAACCTTCTTTCTTCCTGAGCAGGAGACTGGATGCTGAAATCTTCTCCAAAGTCATTATTAAACAGCACCTGAACTGGAAGCCCCAGGAGAAAACACATTTCAGATTCAAGAGCACAAAACCTTCATATTCAGTTCCAATACAATTTCAGTTCTGGATTAAATTTCAGGACTAGCTCTTCACCTATCCTGCTATGGATGGGGAACATGGAGGGGGGCAACAAAGGGGGAATGGAAGGGGGGAGCCTTCCAGCCCCACATCCCCTAATAGCCCACCCTAAAACCCCATATTACCCTATGGCCCCACACGGCCCCTTATAGATCCGTATCACCAGTACACCCCCAATACCTCCATATCTCCCCATATCCACCAGTAACCTCCCACAGCCACCCTATATCCCCGCACAGCTCCCTTCACAACCTCTTAGAGCACAACATCCCTCTCTAGGGCCCCCTTGTCCCCTACCACCCTAAAACGTCCCACAGCCCACCACAACCCCCTAAAGTTCCATATTCCCCCATAACACTCCTACAACCCCTTACAGCCTCCCCATAGAACTGTACAGCTCCCCCAATGGCCCCCTACAGCCTCATATCCCCCTATAGACACCCACAGCCCCACATCAGCCCTACACTCCTCCACAGCCCCCCACAGTCCCCTATATCATCCCCACAGCCTCCTCTTGTCCCATATAACCTGTATATGGTCCCCCAGTTTCCTATAGACCCATATCTCCCCGACAGCCACAATAAAGCCCCTATAGCCCCCTATATCCTATATCCCCTATATCCACTCCTGTAGCTCCACATCCTTTTATAGCCCCTACACAGCCCTGTATCTCTCTATAGCCCCCACAAAGTCCTGTATAGCCCCACACCCTTCCCTATAGCCCCACACAGACTCATATCCCCCTATATTCCCACAACAGCTACCTACATCCCCATATCCCATATACCCCCCAACAGCCCCCACATTCCCCTCAGAGCTACTTTTTTTTTTCATATCCCCTCATATTCCCCATGAGCCCAAATTAGCCCCATATTCCCAATATCTGCCCTTATATACCCCCACAGCCCCACATAGCCCCACATTAACTTATACTTCGGACAATCCCGGCTGCAGCGGCGCTGCCGTGCGGGGCGGCCCGGCCTGCGGGGCGGCTTCAGCCCAATGACGACTGTCAACGGCCGCTCCCGGGAACTGCGCTTCAGCCAATTGGAGCCGGCGGTGCTGCCGCTGACCAATGAGAGGCCGGGGGCGGAGCGACAGTGGGGGCGGGGCTCGGGGTGCCTTTCATTATTACTGGTGATGGGATCGGGATTAGGGATGAAGTATTGGGACTGACAGGTGGGAGATGGGTTTGGGATGAGGGATTGGAACTGTGATTTGGAATTGGCATTGGGAAATGGGATTGGGGTGCTGGACTGGGGCATTGGATGTGGGATGGGTTGTGAGATTTGGGATTGGGACGTGGGCTGTGGGGATAAGGATATGCGATGGATATGAGATGGGATGTCGGGAAATGGGATGTATATGGGCTGGGCTCTGGATATGGGGTGGACTTGGAATGCATATGGGATCATGGAATCCTAGAATTGCTCCAGTTGGGGAAGAGCTTCAAGGTCTTGAAATTCAACTGCAGCCCAACCATAGAGTCAATGCAGTCTCTCCATCTCCTTTCTCCCCTCCAGCAGATCACCACTCCCTCCCAGCTCCGTGCTGTCTGTGAACTTACTGAGGGTGCACTCAATGCCCTGGCCAAGATCCCTGATCAAGGCGTTCAATAGGAGCGTCCCCAGTGCTGAGCCCTGGGGACACCACTTGTGATCAGCTGCCAGCTGTAAAGGCTGCTCTGGGTGTCCAGGCTTGGCTGAGTGCCTGTCTGAAGACAAACCTGCCAGGCCCCAAACGAGGCAGAGGAGTCTCGATGCCATGTGAGGTATCTTTATGCCTGTCTGTGTATCTGCACAGCAGGCCCAGCTGCCCCTGCTTCCCCCCTCCATGGGAGCTGCCCCTACTGCTGCTCCTGGAGTCTCTTCTGGCTGCAGCGACCCAATGCGATTCCCCTCAGCCGCCCGTGCCCTGCCTAGTGCCCATCCCCACAGCAATTCACGGTACTGGCACGGGCAGCGCAGGCGAGCTGTGCTAAACGCCCTCTGCATCCTGCTGCACAAAGGACTGCAGGGAGAGAGGAGGGTTGGGGCTGGTGGTAGCAGCTGAGGAACACGGCCAGCTCAGAAGTGGGCATGGGGAGCTGGAGGGCTGTGACATGGCACAAATGGCTGCAGGCAGAGGGATACGGCAAAGGGAACACAAAGCATTTAATGACAAATCATAGAAAACAATGAGCAACAGAAACAACAATATTCCTAGAATTGCCATCCCACAACAATTGAGGGCCCAGACAGTGTCCCATCCCACTGCAATGATGGCTTTGGAGGATGGCTCTGTTCTGGAGGGAAGGGATGGGGCTGCTGCTGGTGCCCCTGGAACGCTGCCGCTGCTGCCTGGTGTTGCGGGGCCAGTGAGGTGCGCAGGGTTACAGGTAGCCGTACTTGTGGGCTATGGCCATGTCTATCTCCCGCTGCACCAGGAACTGCACGGGGCCGATCTTCATCTGCTGGGCCGCCTGCTGCCGCTCCTCTTGGGCCAGCTTCTTCATGCGCTCCCGCTTGGGCCGCTGCTCGGCTGTGATGGGCAGCGACTCCTCCAGCGCTGTGGGTGCCGCATGGCCACCCGCCCGGGGCCCCACACAGGGCACAAAGTCCACGTGGCGCTGTGGCCGTGGCTGCTGATGGTGCAGCTGTGGCAGTGGGTCCCTGCACAGCGCTGAGCTCCTCCATGACAATGGGCGCAGGCAGCTCTGCGTCATCTTCTTGGCAGCATCCTCCTTCCGCGCCGTGCTGCCTGGAGGTGCCGGCACTGCCTTGGCTGGGCCTCTGCCTTGGGGCTGGTGGACAGCAGGGCCGGCACTGCGTGTGGTTTGGGGCTGCACAGAGGGTGGCTGGTGCATCGGCCCCACCGCAGTCACTCTCTGCCCCAGCGGGTGCAAGGCCTGGATGGATTGGCACAGGTGCACGTGCAGCTCACTGGCAGTGCCCTCTTGTCCACTGCTGCTGGCTCCTGCACTGGCCCCAGACAGCTTCCCTTGGTGTGGGTGTTTGCAACCTTTTCTTTCAGTTCTTTCTCTGCGAGGTGGCAGCTTCCTTTTCTTGGCTGGAGCGCTGCTGGTGGGCTGCTCCTGCTGGGAACTCTCCCCTTTCTGGGCCATGTCAGCAGGCGCAGGGTGCTTGGCCCGCTTGGTGCTGCCCCTCTTTTTCTTATCTGCCACTTGGCAGATAACAGAACCCCGTGATGGTGGCGAGTGAGCCTGACCCACCTGGGGCTGCCTTTGCTGCACCTCCTCAATGGGCTGTGCAGGTTGGGCTGAGGGAGGTGTGGTGACAGCCAGGGTGGTCAGGAGTGGACTGAGCCGGGCACTCACTGGTGGCACAGCAGGGCGCAGCTGCAACAACCCACACTGCAGTTCAGGCAGGAACCCAGGGGATGGTGGAAGCCCCCAGAAGGGGTCGGTGGGGGTCTTCCTGGCAGCCTGTGCCTCCACGCTGAGCTCTGTGCTTTCCCAGGGGTTGTCAGGGAGCTCAGCGATGAAGTGTCCTGAGGCAGGGCTGCTGGGCTTCTCGTGGGGGACCTCAGTGGCTCTTGCCACATCTGAAAATGCAAGAACATCCCCCAAAATGGAGCTGATACGCCTTCCTACTCCCACTGTGTGCACATCTGTGGGCTCTGTAGCCCCCAAACTCACCACTGATCCAGGAGAGCAAACCCTGAATATCCATGATGTCCTCCGGCACATCTGAGCTGGTCGCCACTGCTGGGAAAAGCAAGAAAATCCCAAAGGCTCAATGCCAGCTCTTGCATACCATGTTCATCATGTACCAAGGGATCTCTGGTGAATGTTGGGTTCCATTAATGATCAGGACAGGAACGGTAAATGTAAAGCCCAGGGATTAAGACCCCAAGAACACTCAATGACAACAGTCCCAGGAAAGGACAGAAAGCCTAACTAGGAAGACAGTGCACAAAGCCAGATGCCTGCTGTGTGTCTGTACCTCTCTTGGGTGCTGTGCCACACTCTGTGCTCCTCTCCTGGCCTTTTGCAAGGCTGAACTTTGCTGGGAGGATGCTTTCTTCAGCTTCTGACAGAAAGGAGACAAGAAATACATGAAGAGCATCTCATTGGAGGAAGATCTGAGCATAGCCAACCACAAGCTTCTGGTCTTCAAGAGCTTCTTCAGTTTGCCTTTCTGCTGCCACAGCATTGTGCCCTTTCTGCAGTCAGCACAGATCTGCAGCATCCTTTCTTCTCTCCTCCATCACACACACCCCTTCATGCAGCCCTATTTAGAGGCAGGTACCCACACCACATCTCACAAGAGCTTCTTACCCACGGAGGCTTTCCATTTCCCCCCTTGCCCCGCTCCATTCCATGGATGCACAGGCTCCGTCCCTACAACAAGAGATCATGTGTTGATTTCACAGACACCAGCAAGCAGCAGAAATACTGTCCAGTAAGCTTATGTCTGCCCCTCCACACCTTCCCCCCCCCCCAAAAAAAAAACACCCAACAACACAGAAGGATGCTACTTTGACAGCCCAAACACAATCTGTTTGCTCACTTCTTGCTGCTCCTCCCTGCACTCCAAATGGGTGGTTTCTTGACATCCCCTGCAGCACTGCCCCCACCCAGAAGTAATAGTCAAATACCTCCACACTTCATGACAGAGGGCTGAAGACACTCACTTTTGCCTGGCAGTAAGGATGGGCCATCCCCATCGTGTCCCTCTGTGCGTTGAAAGGCACAGTTGGATCCCTGGCAGCCTGCTGGCTGCTGCTCCCAAACACAGGGAACCACGCTGTGCTGCTTCTGAAGAGAGAAAGTAAGAAATGGTGGTGGGAATGGGCAGCCAAGGCTTGCAGAGAGGTTCCAGATGGTGCCAGAGATGGGATATCAGAGTGCTGAGACATCAGTTATCACTAAGGGAAAATACAGCCTGAGCCACACTCATGCCATTAGCCCAGGCTGTCAGCAGTGAGCGCAGAACCCAACTGGTTAATGAGGCCACAAAGTACCAGTAGGGTTCCTCCTGCTCTGTCCCTTCCCTTAAAAATGAGACAAAGGAAGAAGAACCAAGCAAAGAAACCCAGCCATACCTTTCCACTCACAGAGCAGAAATAGGAAATGCAGTCATCTCCTGGCTGAGACATGGCTGGTGAAGTCTCAGAGGAAGCTGAAGCTCCCAGAGCTCTCTCCACAGGAACGTGTCCCACTCTTGGAAAGAGCTGGCTTCACTCTTCCTAAGACTGCCTTGAACCCCAAAATCTCCTTTTGGACAGGAACCTTGCAGGAAGTTGCAACAAGTAGAAAATCGTGAGGAAGAAGCATTTTCCCAGCTTTCTTCTGCCAGGCAGTTTAGTCTCTTAGGACACCCCCCAGCAACCACCCAGCACCAAACCCAGCTCACCTGCTGGGCCTGCTCAGCCCAAGCTGTGACCAGATCACGCACACGCCACAGCGCTGCTTCAGATGGGCTCTCACAGGGTGATCAGCTCCAAGGAGGGCCCAGAGTTCAGTCTGCGTGCAGACACTCACCAGAGCACCAGCTCTGCTCACCAGCTGTGGCACAAATGCTCCCACCCAGCAATGGTTGTGACCTCAGCGAGTGTCTGCATCACTGCTGTGCTTTCATCATAGGCGAAGGGAATGGACTCCTTCTAGATCCAAATTGTAGGAAACCAGCAATAGGGCCATCCAATGAGGTTATCTGAAGTAAAATAATGGAGAAGTGAAGATGACTCTTGTGTAGCCCAATAAAAACCAGTAAAGGCCAATATGGCCTCATAGTGGTCAATGGAGTTCCAGAGAAACCTGTAGGAAAGAAAATCCAGGGCCGGTGCAGGCATCTCTGGTTCGGATTTTAAGCCCCAAAATACTGGTTTTCATCCCCCAAAATTGACATTTTCTCTACAAAATGATGCTTTGTAGCATAATACGACACATTGGTTTCAGAATACCTCTTTTCCTCTACATAATAAGGACATTTCCAAACGAAATATCAAGTTCTGTCAAAATTTAGAAAATTTTCACACAAATATCACTTCTTATCCCAGAAATAAGTTCTCTTTTAAGTATCACTCTTTATCCTTGCAAAAATATAATTTTCTCAGCAAAATACTGGTTTTCATCCCTAAAATTAGAATTTTCTCCCCAAAATACTGGATTTTGTCCTTTTCATCCACAAAACAAGAAATTTTCATCACAAAATTCTTCTTTTTAGCATAATATGGTGCTTTCACCCCAAAATATGCATTTTTGTCTCCAAAATATGACAATTTCTCCTCTTAACATCAATTTATGTCAACATTTAGACATTTTTCCCTCGAATATCACTTTTTATCCCAGAAATAACAAATTTGCTCTGACAAATCTCACTCTTGACCTCACCAAAGACTCCTTTTCACCTCAAAATACCACTTCTCATCCCCAAAAGTAGACAATTTCTACACAAATTTCCTCTTTTCAGCACAATATGATGATTTCTAGCCAAAATAAGATTTTTGTCTCAAAAATGCGATAGTTTCACCATTTAATATCAATTTAGCTCAACATTTAGGCTTGTTCCCCCAGAATACCACTATTTATCCCAGAAATAATATGATCTCACTAAAATATCAAACTTTCGTGTAATCAGTGATAGAACTAGAGGGAACGGTTTCAAGCTGCGCCAGGGGAGATTCAGGCTGAACATTAGGAAATATTACTTCTCAGAAAGGGTAGTCAGGTATTGGAATGCACTGCCCAGGGAGGTGGAGTCACCGACCATGGGAGTGTTCAAGAAACGTCTGGATGTTGTGTTGATGAATATGATTTAGCCTGGAAGTATTGGTAATGGTTGGACTGGATGATCTTCAAGGTCTTTTCCAACCTTGATAATTCTGTGATTTTGTGATTCTGTGAAAAGCAGTGTTTCGGGGAGAAAAATTCTTTTTGGTGGGATCAACTGTGATTTTAAACAGAATATGTTTTATTTCTGGGATAAAAAGTGATATTCGGGGAAAAAATGTCTAAATTTGGACATAAATTGGTATTAAGGGGAGAAATTGTCATATATTGGAGACAGAAGAGGGTACTTTCTGGAGAAAGCATCATATTACGCAGAAAAGATGAAATTTGTGTAGAAATAGTCTTCATTTGGAGATGAAAAGTAGTGTTCTGGGGAGAGAAAGTCTTTTTCCTGGGATAAAGTGTGATACTTCAGTGAGATCATTTTATTTCTGGGATAAGTAGTGATATTCAAGGGAAAACTGTCTAAATTTTGAGATGAATTGATATCAAAAGCTGAAATTGTTGCATTTTCAAGAGAAAAATACAATTTTCAGGAGAAACTGTAATGTTTTGTTAAAAAGAGAAATTTTTTGTGTATAAAATGTCTTCCTTTGTTGATGAAAAGCAGTGTTTTGGGGAGAAAATATCTTTAGGGTAGGATCAAGTGTGATATTTTACAGAGAACATGTTTTATTTCTGGGATAAATTGTGATATTTGGTATTAAAATGTCTAAATTTTGACTTAAATTGATATTTAGGTGTGAAATCGTCATATATAAGTGACAAAGAAGTGTATTTTGGGGAGAAATCATCATATTATGCTAAAAAGATGAAATTTATGTAGTAATTGTCTTCATTTGGGGATGAAAAGCAGTGTTCTGGGGAGAGAAAGTATTTTTCCTGGGATAAAGTGTGATACTGTAGTGGGATCATTTTATTTCTGGGATAAATAGTGATATTCAGGGGAAAAACATCTAAATTTTGTCTTAAATTGATATTAAGTGTAGAAATTGTCGTTTTTTTAGACAAAAATGTCATTTTGGGCAGAAATCATCATATTGTGCTAAAAAGAGGATTTTTTTTTGTAGAAAATGTCTTTTTTTGGGTATGAAATGCAGTATTTTGAGAAGAAAATGTCTCTTTGGTGAGGTCAAGTGTGATATTTGTCAGAGAAAATTTGTTATTTCTGGGATAAGAATTTATATTTGGGGGAAAAAATTGAAATTTTGACATTAATAGAGGTTAAGGGGAGAAACTGTCGTTTTGGAGACAAAAAAGTGTATTTCATGGTGACGGTGTCATATTGTGCTAAAAAGCAGAATTTTGTGTAGAAAATGTCTTTTTTTGGGAGGAAAAGCAGTATTTTGGGGGAAAAAATGTCTTTTTGGTGCTATCAAGTGTGATATTTAACAGAGAGTGTTATTTTTCTGGGATAAATAGTGATATTTGGGGGAAAATGTCTGAATTTTGACATAAATTGATGTTAAGAGAAGTCATCATATATTGGAGACAAAAAAAGGGTATTTTGGGGAGAAACAGTCATACTACACAAAAAAGATGAAATTTGTGTGGGAAATGTCTTCATTTGCAGATGAATGGCAGTGTTTTGGGGAGAAAAAGTCTTTTTCCTGGGATAAAATGTAATATTTTATTGAGAGCTTCAGAGCTACCAATGGCCTCTCCCAACGCTCTTTGTCTGCTCTGTAGCCCTTGGGCTGAATCTTGAGCTCTCAGGAGCTGGTACAGAGCTGGGCCAGCCCTGCTGCAGGTGATGAGATGCTATATGCTGGCTGCCCTCTGAGGGCTTTAAAGAGTGGCAGACCCCAAAGACCTGCAGCGGGGACATGGGATGAGGGAGACAACAGTGCCTACTTGCCTGCAGGCTGGTTCTCTGTAGCACTGAGTAGCAAGTGTGACTCATGTAAGTTCCTTAGGGAAGAAAGCTGCTTCTGGGGATGTGATGGATTTGGTCAAAGACATCGATCAGAGAAGGGGTGTCACGGGTTACTTAGACAAGGGGTCATCGAGGTTAATGGCTGAGATGAAGAAAGGTGGCAGGAGGGATGGGGCTTCCCCATATCACCACATACAAGCCATCCTGGTGTACCCTCATGCCGCATCCCATGTCATGGTGTGTGGATTTTCACCTGGTGCTGAGGCTCAGCTTTTCCCCTCCAGCCCTCATCACTTCCCACACCCTGTACAGGGGCTGCAGGGCCACCTGTGTAGTTCCCAGCCTGGCTCTGCATGGAGAGCTCTGACTGCTTTGTGCATGTCCTTTAAAGGCCTTCTCCCTTCAAGCTGCTCCCTTGGCAGCTCCTTCTGCCACAAATGCAATTGCTGTGCTGCTGGCAGCGTGCACTGCTTGGTGCCCTGGCTCCCATCCCTGGGGTCCCAACTGCGCAGAGGGCTGGGGCTGAGCTGGGGCCTTTTGGGACGGATTCAGGCAGGTAATGACCTGGGGAGCATTTGGTGAAGTCAGTGAGCCAAGGGAGAGGGGCTGGCTGCCTGGGGGTTATTTATGCTCTGCCGTTTCTCCTCTGTGTTTCCAGCTATGGAGCAAAGATATGGTGTGGGTGGTGAAATGGGGTAAAGCAGCAGGCTGCAGGGTCTGCCACAGCTGTCCCAGATCTGATGCTTTGCAGCAGGGACTGCCCCTCTGGATGAGGCTAATGCTCATGGGATGAACTGGGTTTGTTTTCTGGGGGGTTCCCAATGCACAGATATGAAAGTTGTCAGATTTTCCCAGATCAAGACTGATCTCTGGGAGAACGGGGATGGCTGAGCTCAGCTGAGGCTTTGCACAGAGTCAGCCCCTTAAATCTGTGCTGCATTTCATACCCTGACCAAAACAAAAAAAAAAAAAAAAAAGGAAATAAATTTCTTTCTGCCCCATAGCTGCATTTCTGCAACCTCAGCTCCTGGGACTGACAGGGACTCTCTGGGCTTACTGCCATCTTTCTTTCGGTTGTTTAAACATCGGAAAATAACCCAGATGAGACACCTGAGCTTGCTTATGGAAGGATCTGGGAATCCCATTGCACAGGAGCCTGCCTAGCAGGATGCTTGGTGTGACCCCAGCCCAGGCTGCTCCCTCTCTGCACCGGGTAGGGAGTGCCCATGGAGGGGTGAGGGTCAACCTACTGAAGTTGGAAATCATGGGTGGGAAGTGGGAAACGGGGATGGCAGAGGGGGAAGCCCATCCTCAGTGCTGCACGGAGGTGGCTTAATGCAAATCCCTCACTTGCCTCTCCCCATGGCCACCCTGGCAGCATCCTCCTACAAATGCCTCCGAGCTGCAGCTGGGTGAGAAACGATTTTAAAACTACAGTGTTTAGAGGTGTTCTCCCAGCTGCGCACGGCCAATACGCGTCTCTCATGATAGGTGTATGAGTCCTGGAGCCTCTGTGCTGTGCGGATGAAGCCAAGGGTGGACACTGTGCTGGGAGTGGGGAAGGAGGTGCATGGAAGAGCCCAGGGGCGTGCAGCACGGCGACAGCGCAGGGGCTGCCGGAAGACCCCCCCACAGAGCAGGTGTGTGCACCAGTTTGGTAGGGATAGGGATGGCAGTGCTAGATGTAGTGCTCAGCCTTGTTTTGGTGCAGCAATGCTTTCTATCCTGGGTACTGATCCTGGGGAGCAAATTGCAGGAAGGAGGTGGAAACGTGCTGCTGAGCTCTGCCTGGAGCCAGGAACGAGGTTTGGGAGTGCAAACTCTTCCCTAGTTGGGTGAGGGGCTCTGGCACAGCTGCTGTTTGCATAGCAGCCCTCATGTCTCCATGCACTGCAATGCTACAGCATCCCTGTCTCCACAGAGCTGCTAGAACCCTGTGAACACAGGGCAGGATTTTGGGGGGATGTCTGCACGCTAAAGCCTGCTGTCCCCATGGGGTGACACAAGCCAGCTTTGCTGCTGTGCCTGCAAGGAGGCCAGCTGGCGGTGAGGTTCGCTTGGCAGTCAGGGCAAAATAAATGTGCTAAGAAGCACTGCTGCAGGCCAGTGACTCATCTCTGGCTCCTCTGCAATGGATGGGCTGTTAGGCACAGGGAGAGCTGCTGTGCCCATGCCAGGGACAATGGGGATGGAATGGGCTGCGGAGGATGCCCAGAAAGGACCCAGGTCCTGGGCACTGCGGGTGGGATGCTGCCTTTCATGCCAGAGTTGCTTTCGGGTTTACTCCATTTCCTCTCTGTAGGGAGCAGCAGGCAGAGCCAGACAGGCTCCTCACAGCTCCGGATGAAGGTAAAGATATTTGGGGAGGGGGGGAGGAGAGGGAAGGGAGAAGGGGGTGGCTTTGTGCCTCCTCTCTCCCTGAGCAGCATCGCATGCATCCAGGGGGGGTCCCTCTTCCCAGCAGCAACTCCCTGCACCCTCATCTCTGCTCCAGTCCCGCAACCCTTACCTGCTTCCCAACAGCTCCTCCTGGACCCCTCCTTAACCCTGTGAGGGGTACTTTGGGGGACACCTGCCAGCCCATGCTCCCCAGCATCCTGGAGAATCTGGGGGTCTCAAGGCTGTCATAGGAATGCTGCCACACTGCTGCCACCCCTCTCTGTCCCCAGGAAGGATGAGCAGTCCCCAGGAGCACCTGGATAGAGTTTTGGCTGGGAGCAAGGAGAGCATGGAGAGTGTCAGTGAGGTGAGGAGGACAGGAGGGCAACAGGTCTGGGACTGCAGAGCCACTCAGTGATGCTTTTTTTTTTATGGGGGGGGGGGTGGGGGATGCCTTTCAGCACCAGGAAGGGGTTTGGCCTGAAAGTGCCCCTTCGCAGGAGCCGGACACAGAGGAGATGGCTTTTTGCACTGGAGATGGCGATGGGATTGAGGAAGGTGGGTGAATCACCATGCCAGGTCCCAGGCTGAGTGCCCTTATGGTGGAGTGTGAAGTGACTGGGGACAAGCATGGGAGCCATGTGGCCTGACAGGGTTCAGCTCCCTTGATGGGAACATGGGAACCTTCCCTGCTGGCAGAAGCTCTGGGGTGTTCCCACCCTACTGGCACCTGTATGGGATGATGAGATGGGGGAGGGAGGATCAAGCAAAATACCTCACATATGGTCCTCCCCAAAGGTGAAGAAACCACAGAGGAGCTGCTGCTCAGTTTCCCCAGTGAGGTCTCAGTGCTGGAGAGATTGGGACTGCACAGGTAATGGGGCGAGTGGCTGCATCGCTGCTGGGGGCTGCAGAACAGAGGTCCTGAGGCACCCCAGGAGCAGACCAAGGGCATTTTGGCATGCATTTCACACTGTGCCTCTGGCTCTGACAGCTGTTCTCTTTCTGCAGCACTAATTTGACGGAGCAGGACGTGGAGGTGAGGGCTTTTGGGCAGGCTGGGGAAGGTGAAAGGGTATCAGTGTTCTACTGAATCCCAGCCAGGGGACTGTGCCCTGCTCCCAGGCTCTGCAGTCCATTGGCAGTGGTGCAGTTGGCACGATGAACACCCAGCAAATTGCTCCTCGAGCTACCCTGAGGTAGCGGAAGCCTCCCTCATAAAATTAACTGTCCTGTGAGTGCCAGGGCTTAGACAGGCTCTGCTGCCCTGTGTGCCAACCACAACCTACAACAAGAGCTGGTGTCTGCCATCCGCATCCTAGCACCAGTGGGCCTTGGGATTCCAGTGCATTATTAGCTGCCAGGGGGTGTCCCCGCCTTGTTGCATTTCACAGTCTGTCCCCGGTGCTTATGGAGCACTGCTTGATGGCACATGAAAGGGAGTCTGGCTGTGTCATGGCAGCAGCCATGCGTGGCCCCAGTGGCCTCCCCTTCATGCCGCAGTCCTTTGCACTTCCACCCACAGACAGCCTTTGCCCACCTCGCCCTGGCATTTCGCTGCGACACGTTCACCCTGCAGCAACGGGTGCAGGTAGAGAAGCGAGCACAAGATGCAGCAGAGGAAAACATCCGGGAGGAGCTGGGGCAGTGCCAGACTTTCCTAGAGGTAGGTGGGCACTGGAGGGGGATAACATCTGCTGGGGATCTCCAGCTTTAGAAAGGTTTGGACGACTCCAAGTCCCAGCTCCAGCAGCTCCGTGCTCTCTTCCTGCAGAGGCTGAGCACATCCTGCATGGATGTAAGCTACAAGGAGGTGCTGGAGCAGCTGCAATGCAGCCTGGATGTGCTGGAGGCTGCCATCAAACGTGCCACCAGTGCTGCGGAGAAGCTGGGGGCTGTACACCAGGTGGGTGAGGGACAGAGGTGCTGGTGACACATTGCTGGGGGCTGTGCCTCCTCCCGCCAGTGCTCTTGTGGGCTTTGTTGACACACACTGGAGTACCCTAGGTGTGGGAAGGGGACGAGTTTGCACCCAGAGAGGGCTAGCGGGGGGCATCATCAATGGGGATGATGGGAACCAATGGCTGGTCCTCCCGAACACAGGAGGCACGGATGAGCCGAGCGGCAGAGGTGATGGTCCAACACGTGGAGAACCTGAAGCGTCACCACCTGCGTGAGCATGCTGAGCTGGAGGAGATGAAGTGCCTGATCCAGCAGAACTCCCGCAACCAGCAGTTGGCAGAGACCCAGGGTGAGGTGGACTCACCCCTGAGGGGGTCAACATCGCAGGATTCAGTTGCAACCCCCCACCAAAGTCAGCATGACCCCGTGCTGCAGAGCCATCAGCTGGGGACCGGGGGTGGATGGCAGCTGGGGCTGCAGCTGCCAGACCTGATGACAAATGTGAGGGGTCCATGTAACAGCAGCCACAGAGTGGAAGCAGGTGCTGGAGGCTGTCCTGCAGCCCAGTGGGGAATTTGGAGTGGGGGGCACACAAAGGACACCCTGTCCCTGCAAACCCCATGCACAGTGTGTGTGCATAAGCAGTTCCCCCTGGCTCGGCACACCTGTGGCACGTGTCAAGCAGAGAGCATGTGGTTTCGTATACCTCCAGCGTAAGGGACATTCCCAGTTGCCTGCATGTCAGCCCCATTTTTCTTTCCAGAGGCAACATGAGGTTTCTTCCCTTTTCTTCCAGATGGTGCAGAGCAATGGCTGAGGCCTCACCCCTTGATGCGAGGTTTCCAGCAGGTAATGGCAGAGCAGCACATCTCCCAACTCCCAGCACTGCCTACAAACATCCCACTCCCTGCTGTACCCACACACTGCTACCACAGTGCAGCATCCCTCTTCCCAGCCACTGCTGTGGGCAAGGTCTTCTAGAAGCCCTGGGGCAAAATGTAGGGGAGAGCTGCTAGCCTGGAGACCTCAGGCAGTCCCTCTGCATTGCAGGGCTTGACGGGGAGGAGGCTGCTCTCTAGCTTCAGCTCGAATTCGTCTCTGCTTCCCCTACAGCTCATGAGGTAGGGGAGTGCTCAGGAGGGGTTAGATGGCACAGCTTGGCGCAGCAGGGACAGGCACAATGCTCTTGGCTTTGACGCCCCTTTTCCTCATCACATACAGATGGGAGGCTGGCAGCATCCCTTCTCCTCCTTGGTGTCCCTTGCTCACACTGGGGATGGGGAATGTGGGGAGAGATCAGCACTGCACTCACCCATCCCCTCCATTCCCCACAGGGGTCTGTGCGCCGCAGAGTCAGCATCGCTGTCATCCCAAAGCAGCTCTTGGTAAGAACATGCTCAGTGGGGATGGGCAGACTCTGCCACCAGGTCTGGGTGCTCACATTCCTTCCTTTGGTGCCCAGCCAACTTCTGGCGTGGATGGCCGAGCAACTCTGGCTGGTGGGCCTGAGGGCACCCAACACCAGCCCAGCACCCAGAGGTAATGGTGCTGGGTGAGCGGAAGGGTGGGGGGACCACATGGCTCTGTCTGCCACCATCCCATGGGGCACAGTGTCCCATTTCTCCCTCCCCAGGAGCAAACTGGAGCTGCCAAGCCAGGGCAGCATGGTGAGCGAGGGACTGGCGGTGGAAGCTGGTGGCAAGGAGTTGGAATCAAGCACAGGGGGCGAGGAGCTGGGGCAGCTCAGGATGATGTGAGCCCTGCATACCTGGGGCTCTGCAATCCCAATGCTGCCAGCATGTGGGGATGGAGTTGGGGGGTTGGGGGTGGAGGTTTGTGACTGTCCCACTGAACCTTCCCTGCCTCGGTTTCCCCATGCATTGTGAGTTACCTGTGCCCTCCTCACTCCTGTTTCATCCAGGTTTGGGATAAAACTTGTCCCTGCTAGGGACAAGTGTTGTGCCCTTTGGGTGAAGGATGTCCTTTTGTTGCCATGTCCTCAGGTCCAAGGAGTCCCCTGTGGAGCTGTGGCAGCCGTGGCTCTTCATCTCACAGCCCTACTGGGTTGTGTTTTGTGTGCTTCTCCTGAGCATCGTCTTCCTCCTCCTCCTCCACCTCCTGGAGCTGAAGCAGCTGCAGCCCACAGCAACACCCAAAGTTTAGCTTCACCCACTCCCCATCACTGCTCCTGACCCACCCTATAAACCACAGAGGCCGTAGAATAATAAAATTGGAGGAAAAAATGGGGAGTTTTGATGCGGGAGCAAAGGGTGACGACCTGTGCTTGGAGCTTGTAGGCACAAAGCTGTAGCAGCCCGCAGCCCTGCGATGAATTTCCTGGTTCTCATTAGAACCAGTGCCATTGCACTGTGAGGGATACAAGGATGTCCCTTGTGTGTCCCCTTTCCCTTGGGGACAGTGCCCATGACCAACGTAGTTTTGCTTTAGGGCTGTGTCCCAGGAATGCTCTCTTTGGCCCTGCACTGTAGGGAACACCACCACCTTAGCCTGTGTCCTCAACCCTGGCATGGGCATGCAGGGAGAGGAAAGGTCTGTAGCTCTGGTTCCTGTTTTGCTTTAATTAAGATTAATGCTAATTTTCTGCATCTGTCGCCCCCACCCCACCCCCCCCCCCCCCCCCCGAGGGAAAAACCTACATCTGGAAGGAGCTGATTTCCACTTCGCCCTCTTTGCAGCAGCACAAAGTACTCACAAACAGAGGGAGCTGTCGGAAACAGCTTCATGGCTGGGGGCAATCCCAGTTCTGCACAAATACCTCATTTTCACATCCTTACCTCCAAAACATGGGTGGGCTCTGGGGGTTTTGCATGGGGATGGGGGGCTCCAGCCAGCCCAATCAAGCTGTGGAGTGAGGGTCCTGTTGTGGGACTCTTGGGAAGGACTCAAGGAGGGATGGAGGCTCTGGGACAGCCATCCCCTCTTGCTGCACATGACTCACACAGTCCCTATGTGCTTCCTCACCCCATGTCCCTGAGTCACCACAGCCGCGTGGCAGGTTGTCACCGTGTGTCACCGCTCCACCAGCCCCATACCTAGGGTACAGGGTGAGCAGGCAGCAGCACCCCGAGGAGCTCATTGCTGGGAAATCCTAAAATCCACCCAGCCGGGATCACTCTTTAGGGAGTGGGCAGCTCCATCCCCCCACGGACCTTCAGTTAAGGTGGAAGTGCTGCCCCAAAATTTTCCACGAGTGCGGCACTGCTTGGGGACACTGTTGGCTCATTTAGAGACCGAGGCTGAGCGAATCTCTGCCGCCCGGGGCAGGACCTGTCTGCTGGGCTCTATTTCTGGGGGCGGGGAGGAAGCACAGCACAAGAAGCAAAGCACTTTGTTTCATCACCGCTCTCCAAAACCACGATTGCAGCACAATTTGTGGCAGGGCAAAACGGGGCAGACCCGGAGACAGCCCTGCCCCCTCTGCTGGGATCCCAGCACCGCCTTCCAGCAGGAAAAGAGTCGAGAAGAGAGGAAAGGAACAGAATCAGAAGGAGAGGAGCCGGGAGGAATTGAACCGGGCGGCCGAAGCCCCTTTCAGCCCTCATCCAGCCCCATCCCTGCGCCGTTCCCCAACCGCGCAGACCTGAAGGTGAGCGGGAGGGGATGGGCAGAGCATACCAGGTGGGGGGGGATGTAGGGGTCACCCCCCTGTCCTCCCGCCCCCCCAGCTCCGTGTCCTGCTCCAAGGAGAATGTGGGTGAAAGGGGGACGGCATTGTGCGAGTGCCACCGGAAATATAGCTCCAGTTTTTTGCAGTGCAAGCTGCTGAGCCCCGGGGGTTTCTTTGAGATGCTAAGCTGCATGGGTCTCCCGTTGGTCTTCACTTTGCTAACCCCTACATTCTGCTCCCACCAAGACTAAGGGAAAAGGGAGTAGTTCCCTCATCCTGCACTCTTTTGCCAGTCCCACCAGTGCTCCCAGTACCAGGTGGAACAGAGCAGGAAGAGCTTTGCAAAGGGAGAGGCTTATCCCTATCCTGGCACCTTGCTCGGTGTGGGGGGAAGATGCTCAGTTGGTGTGCAGGAGCCCCCGGGTTTTTTTCCAATTGAACTTGGGGTTTGCAAGTCTGTGGTCCCTCCAGGGCACATCTGCTGCAAAGCAGCACTGCTGGGCATCCTACCCCAGCCAACACCCCCTCAGGCAGTGGGAGCTCAGAGGAGAGGATACTTGGTTATTTTTGCCTGCAGCCATCTCATCCCCAGCCCAAGCAAGAGCAGCTTCTTGGTTGCACTACCAGTGCAAAACAGCATCAGACAAGGGACAGAGCTGTCCCCATTCCATTAGCTGTAGTGACCTCTGTGCAGCCTGAGGGGCTGGAGCTGAGTAGGGGACATGGCTGAGCCCCATGAGCTCAGATGCCCCTGAGTGTTGACTTCATCATAAGTTCTCGGCGATGTGGTCAGGATGTGGTTTATGTATCCCTTGTGCAGAACAAACCCACAACGCACCAGAGAAGTGCTCACTTCCACTGCGAGTGGCTGAGACCCTCCCACGGTCTGCACAAGGTTGCTGCATCCCAAGGGGGTCTGATATCCACTTTCACAGACCCTTGGCAGAGAACACCCTGCTTGGATGGTGATCCCATGCAGACTGGCCCATGGGCTCTCTGGGCTGATCCCAGTCTGTGCTGGGAGCATGCACAGCAGGAGGGAGAGGCCCAGCTGCCAAGCTGTGCTGCTGGAAACCCTCCCAGCCTGTATTTGTTCTGTGTCTTTCCCCACCCTATTTCCATGTGCCGGAGGATGTGAACTTGCCAGCAGTGCTGCAACCCTTGGGGCTGCTTCCTCTCTGCATCCCCATGGATCAGGACAAGGGGAAACCCCATCAGCACAACTGGGCATCCCCACTCCAGGGTTGTTCTGCATGCATTCCCCTAAATGCTTCGTTTCTGCAGCTGCTCCAACCAGAGTTGTCCTGGGCTGAGTCAGGGCTGGCTACAAACCCACATCCTCCCTCCACCTGTAAGAGAAGAAATGCGCAAAGCATTTGTGCTTATATCTGGGGAGTGCAGAGGCAGGGGCTAAGTGCCTCGCCCCCCTTTCCTAGCAGCAAATCTGCAGGAGCTGAGCAGCCAGAGTGGTTCTGACTACTGTTAAAAGCTGTTGTTGTGGGGGGGTTCAAGCACACCAAAGGGGACACAGAGTACCAGCATAAGCATCGTTTCTGTAAGAAACTCAAAGTAACACAGCTTCTTGCTCTGACTCCTCCCTGCTGAGCCAAAGCACTGCGGTGGAATGTTGCGCTGGCATGGAGCACAGGCCTGGCCCCACATCACTGGCTGTGGGCAGGATGCCTCAGTTTCCCCAAGCTCTTCAAATTCATTGTTTCCCACTGGTAAGGCTGGAGAGCTTTGGGGAGCTGGGGTGCAGCTCAAAGGCAAAGCTCAGTGTTCAAAGAGGGGAGCACAGCAGCTGAGGAGCAGTGCAACAGTATGAGATTTCTTGCATCTCCTGCAAGGGTGGAAGCATCCCCCAGCCCCATGGTTCAGAGGTGGGTGGAAAGGGCAAAGCTTGGTGCTATGCGTGGCATGAGACAGCAGCGTGGTGCCTCCAGGTCTGGGGAGAGGTGTGTGGAGATGCGTGAGCGAGCATTGGACAGGTGCTGAGCAAGGGCAGGGTCTGGGGGAGTGCTACACCCCAGCTCTGATGGAAACCTCCCCATGTGCTGCCAGAGCTGTCTGTGTGTCATCTGATTATGTTTTGTTTCCCTTTTACCTTGCTGGGCTGTTGCAGTGCAAATCCTGCTCTCAAACCAGGGCAGCAGGGTCCTGCCCCTTCCTGTCCTGCACTGGTTGCACAGCAGTAGTTTCACCATTCTTGGGGCACTGTGGTTTGTCCCTGCAGCTGGGGCCCCAAAAACAAGAGGAAGGAAGTGGTAGCTTTGCTCCAAAACAGTGCTCTCACTCGCTGCAGGTACACACAGCACAAAGGAAGCTGCAGCCTTCCCTTTCCCTGACGTCACCCTGCACAGTGACACTGGGTGCAGCCGGAAAGGGCCCTGATTCTAGTATCACCGTCACTGAGATTGCTGCACCCTGTGCCACAAAATACCTCATGCTCAGACCCCAGGTCCTGCAGCATCTCTATGGGGATGGACTGGATGATGGCACTTGGGGGTCCTCCTCTTATCCCTGTTGTCCCTGCAGGATGAGTGCACCCGATGAGGAGCCGACTGACCCAGCCCATGCACTGTTTGAGCGCTTCATACGTGCCAAGCAGTGCCAGGAGGTACTGAGCTGCTTTAAGGAGCTGTGTCATCAGCTGGGGCTGAAGGGCAACGGGCTGCAGCTCTACCACAGCTTCAAGGCTGCCCTCAACTTTTGGAGTGCCAAGGCTCTGTGGAGCAAGCTGGATAAGAAAGCAGGACACAAGGACTATGATCAGGGCACTGCCTGCGCTGGCACCAAGGTACAGATGGCTGTAGGATGTGAGGTTGTGTCCCCAGACTGTGTCCATGGAGTGGGAGCATCCATTGGGATGTCCTTGGCGGAGGATGTGGGATGTGCCCATTGGGATGGCAATGTGGTTTAATGTCTGGAAGTGGTTTGATGTGATATTTAGCTCCCAGTACCCTCCCATGGCATGAAGCCACCTCAGTGCTGCTCGGTTGGCAGTGTCCATTCTATCCCCACTGTGGGAACTGCAAAAGGGTGGAGGGACATAGTGACCCAATGCCATGTGTCCCCCTGGGGCTGGGGACCTCAATTCTGTCCTTCATCTCCCCACTGTCGCCTCTCCCTGCCACTGTCACTTCCTGCCCAGCAGCGGTTCAAAGTTCAGTCTAATTACTGAATCTGCTACCAGCGAAACTTCCCCATCTGCAGCAGAGAGGAAGCGTGCGCACCTTATCTCGCCTGGCGCTTAGCTGCTGCCATTGCCATGATGCCATTCAGCCTGTGGGGAGGTGGAGATCGCCCCACAGGGCACCCTGTTTGCATCATGGGGAGGGAGGAGGGGAGTGGGAAAGGATGGAGCAAAGGTTTAGGGCAGATCAGGGGTGAGATTAGCCTTGAGCCTGATGTAGCACCATGGGAATGACACATGGCAGGGATGTCACATCATGGGGACATCACATTGTGGGGATGTCGCATTACGCGGACATCATGTCATCTGTCCCCTCTGCAGTGTCTGGTGGTGGGTGCTGGTCCCTGCGGATTGCGCACTGCCATCGAGCTGGCGCTGCTTGGTGCCCGTGTGGTGCTGCTGGAGAAGCGTGACTCCTTCTCCCGTAACAATGTGCTGCACCTCTGGCCCTTCACCATCCATGATCTGCGGGCACTGGGTGCCAAGAAGTTCTACGGGCGCTTCTGCACTGGCACACTGGACCACATCAGTGAGTGATTTGGGTGCACCCCAGAGCTGGGCAGAAAGTGCAGCTCTCCTTGCTCCCCGTGTCCCCTTGCAGGTATCCGGCAGCTGCAGCTCATCCTGTTGAAGGTGGCTCTACTGCTGGGTGTGGAGGTGCATACCAAGGTTCAGTTTAAAGGCCTCCATCCCCCCACAGGCAAAGCAGATGGACAGGGTAAGGCATGGCTGTAGGGTTGGTGACATCTTAGGGGCACAAGCAGACCCCAGTGACTCCCCTGTCCCACAGGCGGCTGGCGGGCTGTGCTGCAGCCCAGCTCCTCTCCCCTCAGCCACTATGAGTTTGATGTCCTCATCTCGGCTGGGGGAGGCAAGTTTGTCCCTGAAGGCTTCAGGCGGAAGGAGATGCGGGGCAAGCTGGCTATTGGCATCACTGCCAATTTCATCAACCGCCACAGTCGGGAGGAGGTGGAGGTGGCCGAGATCAGCGGTGTGGCCCGGATCTACAACCAGAAGTTTTTCCAAAATCTCTACAACAAAACAGGTCAGTGGTCCTGGGTCAGTGGGGGGGGGGCTAAGTTGTGCACCCTATCGTGGGTGCACGTCACCACATGTCTCCCCACAGTGGTGGGGACATGTGGTGGCCCCATAAAGCTCATGGGTTCTGCTCCAGATATACACCCTGTGGTGGGTGCATATCCCCACACAGTGATCCTATTGGTGGGGACCATTGGTAGCTCAGCTCAGCTCCTTCCTTGTCACCAGGGATTGATCTGGAGAACATCGTCTACTACAAGGATGATACACACTACTTTGTCATGACAGCCAAGAAGCAGAGCTTGCTGAAAAAGGGTGTCATCCTGCAGGTGAGGCAAGTGGGCTTGTCCCACCACTGGGATGGGGACAAATGCCACCCCCAGCCTGTTTGAACCACCTATCCCTGTAGGACAAAGCGGACATTGAGAGCCTCCTGTCCCCAGACAACGTGAACAGGGATGCACTGCTCAGCTATGCCAAGGAGGCTGCCAACTTCTCCACCAACTACTGCCTGCCTGAGCTGGAGTTTGCCCTCAACCATCGCAACCAGCCAGATGTCGACATGTTTGACTTCACCTGTATGACACGCTCTGAGAATGCAGCACTGGTGCGGGAGCACAACGGAGCATGCCTATTGCTGGGGCTGGTGGGCGATTGCCTGGTGGAGGTGAGCACTGTGCCTCAGTTTCCTGACCCCTGTGCATTTGTTGCTCCAACTGCTCCAGATAGCTGTCCTATCCCCAGGAACACATACCCAAATTGCTGGTAGCAGGATGCTTTGATGGGGGTGGGTTATCCCTTCTCCATACCCACTGAAGGTGGTTGGGATGCAGCCCAGTTCCTCCTGGCATGCAGCAGCCTCTGTGCAGCCATGGAGCTGGAGAGGAGATGTCTGTCTTTCCCTCTGCCCACGCTTCGCCACCTCTGCCTGCTTTCATCTCCATCAAAGCCTGGCTGCTCCCTACCTCCTCCCAGCCATCCCAACTGGCCACACAGATCCATCCCCATCCCCATACCTACCCCTATCCTTTTCTCCAACCCTTTACCTTCCTCTCCACAGCCCTTCTGGCCTCTGGGCACTGGTGTGGCTCGGGGCTTCCTGGCCGCCTTTGATGCAGCGTGGATGGTGCGACGGTGGGCGGCCAGGACCCCTCCTCTGGAGGTGTTGGCAGAGAGGTGAGAGTCCACCCTGGAACAGTCATATGCTCAGTGTGGTGGCAAGGTGTGAGGGTGGATGTGACACCCAGCACCATCCCCTTGTGCCCAGGGAGAGCATCTACCAGCGCCTGTCGCAGACCTCTCCAGACAACACCAACAAGAACATCACACAGTACAGCATCGACCCCACCACACGCTACCCCAACCTCAACCTGCAAGCTATCACACCCAGCCAGGTACTGGCCTAGAGTACAGGTGCAGAGCATCAGCTCTCCACTTCACAGCCCAAGGGGTGTCCTGCTTGGGTGGTAGAGACAGCAGTCATCCAGCTTGGTGCCCATCAATGAGGTGACACCAGTTGTGTGCCACCAGTTGACATGGTTCTCTGCCTAACTGGCATGGTCCTCTGTTCCCCAGGGGTGTGAAATCACAGCTGTAGGTCCCCGACGTGTGTGATGCATTCCCTATGGTATCTGGGGAGGGGGTGTCTGGGTGTCTCCTTTGCCAGCTTCAGCTCTGATGGCACTGGTTGGATGCAGCTGGTGACCTGAATGTCCCCCCTGACAGGTCCGAGACTTCTACCTTGTGGGCAATGTGGAGGTGGACCACAAGAAGAAGATAGACAACAGGCTCAGCACTGGTAGGAGCGGCCCCATGGTCCCTGCAGGCCACAGCAGGGTGGCAGCTGTCCTGATTTCCCACCCTAGCCCCTCATTCTGAAACCCCAGCATACAGGCGCTGCACTCCTCCCAGCAATGTCTGCAACCCCATCCCATTCCCTATGACACAGCCCCCATGGGGATCTCCCATCCCACTGCTTTCTTTTGGGGGTGTTTGTTTCCCTCCTCCTGATGCTTCCTCATCCCATTAATTGAGCTCTGGGGGACACTGCATGATGAAGTCCCTACCTAAAGCATGATGCAATGGGAGGCAGATCTCTATGGGGTTGTCCTTGGTTTGGGATGGGGATACGTGTGTTGCTGCCTTCCCAGCTGTCTGTGGAGACACCTACAAGGAGCTGCTGCGCTGGTGCCGGGATAGCACAGATGGGTATCACGGGGTGGAGGTGACTGACTTCACATCCTCCTGGACCAGTGGTTTGGCTCTCTGTGCCCTCATCCATCGATTCCGCCCCCATTTGGTGTAAGTGCCCAGCCCCCAACACCCCCACCCTACAGCACCCACCCTGACAAAATCCCACCCTTTCGGCAGGGATTTTGATGCCATGGACCCACAGGACCCCATACGCACCCACCAGCTGATGCTGGACGTGGCAGAGCAGGAGCTGGGCATCCAGCCTATCCTCTCCAGTGCTGAGATGGCCTCCATGGCCGAGCACAACCGCCTGGGGCTCATTACCTACCTCAGCCAGTTCTATGAAGCATTCAAGCCTCCTCCTCCAGGTGTGAATTGTGGGGTGGGTTATCCCACCCTGAGAACCCCTTGGGCCAGCTGGGTGCTCCCCGTTTACATCTCCAACGTGTTCCTATCCCCCCTGTGCAGCATCAGTGGAGCTCAGCAAGAAGCCGCTGTCCCCCTGTGGCACCAAAGGGGCCATCCTCTTTCTCAGCAAGCTGCAGAAGAGCCGCATCCTGGCTCACAAGTGCACTCAGGTGAGGACCCCCCTCATCACCCCACGCTGCTCCCAACAGCCATACCTCATAACTCTGAGTCCCATATTTTCACTGGCAGCAGAAGGATGCTGAGGACAAGAAGAGCAACAGGCACAGCACAGAGGTGGGTGCCTGCTGAATACCAAAAGGACACTCTTTGAGGTGCAGCCTGGGGGGGGGTGCTGAATCCTACTTGTTGCTGTGCCCTTAGATTGATGCAGTGCCATCTGAAGATACTGTGGATAATGACCACGATGCACAACCTGCTGCCACCATGGACCCTGTGCAGGTTGGTCCTCACCTTGTGCCTGAAGGGAATCCTCTTGCACAAGGGGCCAAGCCAAGGACTGGCACACTGGCTACGTCAGCGGAAGCCTGCAGGCTCCCGGCTCCTCCCACAGCATTTCCTGACCCAACTGGTTTTCCTGAGTCAGGCTGTGCAGTTCCCTCCCTCCCTGTGTCAACACTGAGCTCCTCTACAACAGGAGCCCCCAGCACCACCCAACCTCAAAGGTTGGGTCACCCCACATCACCCCAACCTGTGCTGTCCTCCCACAGACATCGGTTCGCCCAGAGAGCAGCGATGCCTGCTACTTCTGTGGACACCGCGTCTACATCCTGGAACGGGCCAGCGCCGAGGGACTCTTCTTCCACCGCAGCTGCTTCCAGTGCAGGCACTGTGGGGCCACGCTGCGCCTAGGAGACTACGCCTTCAACGAGGAAGACGGTGAGTGTGTTTGGAGGCCGGAACCA
Organism: Coturnix japonica; assembly: GCF_054131305.1. Classification (NCBI taxonomy): domain Eukaryota; kingdom Metazoa; phylum Chordata; class Aves; order Galliformes; family Phasianidae; genus Coturnix; species Coturnix japonica. Next base: position 902,402 of record NC_140700.1, read on the forward strand.
GGGGGGTGGGCAACTCTCTTTGCTTGCTCATCGTGTGTGTTTGCACCGTCCTCCCAGGTCACTTCTATTGCTCACTTCACTTCCCCAACACCCTTAGCATGGAGCTGCCCTCAGGTGAGCCCCCAGCGCTGCTCTCAAACAAACCTTCCATGCTGTCTGATGGGGTAAGTGGCCATGAATGGGGTCTAATAGTGGGAGGGAATGCTTAAGTGTGACACTCATCAGTCCTCTGCTACCCCTCCGGGCCTAAGGATGCTGTCACTGACCATGTGCTCTTGGATGCTGGGAGCCCCTGTGCATCCCCTGAGCAGGAGGAGCCTGGACCCCCACCCGCTTCCCCACAGCCACCCAGCGAGCCCAAGGTAGAGGAGGGTGTGGGCATTGGTGAAGTGCAGGATGCTACAGGCGCTGGTGAGGTGGTGGAGCAGGAGCTGCTTGCTTTGGGGCCGGAGGATACACTGGAGGAGGATGAGAAGAGCGAAGGTCCCATCACAGAGCCTCCAAAGGCAGTGAAGGATGCTGAAGAGAGAGGCGGCAGGAGGAAGATCATCCTCTCAGACCTGGAGAAGCTCCATCTTTCCTCACTGAGCCTCATGGGTGACACAGAGGCTGAGCCTCCCCCCAAGCCAGCACGGGTGCGGCTGCAGGCACCACAGGCCATGGTGGCCTGGGAGGAGGAGGAGGAGGAAGAAGAAGTAGCCACGGAGGAAGGTGGGTGGCTGCTGAGCTGGGCTGAGGGTCCCCGTTGGGCCCCATTGTGCCTCAGCTGTTCTGTGCTTTGGGGGGACACAGATCTGGAGGAGAGTGACAGTGAGGAAGAGGAGGAAGAGGAAGGCTTGGACCTGGGCATCACGGGAGGGACGGTACGTTCAGGCAGCAGCAAACCCATTGGTCCCACACTGTCCCAAATCAAGGCATCGGATATGGCTCTGCCTCACCCTCCCCATGTCCCTGCACAGAACCTGATACTGGGGGTCACAGAGAAGTACCCCACCTGGAAACACACACTGGACCGCCATGCGCGGGAGGCACAGATGAAACGGTTCTGCACAGCCCAGGTAAGGAGCCCTGCTGTAGAGGCCAGGTTCCCATCCCCGTCCTTAACTCATGCACTGGGATGCACTGGCCAACCATTACCCCTCCTCACCCCGCAGGCCATCCAGCGGCGGCTGGAGGAGATTGACGTGACATTCCGAGACCTGGAGCAGCAGGGCATCAAGCTGGAGAAGTACCTTCGGGAGGACAGCGGTGAGGACTTGGTATTTGGGGACCCTCCGTGCCCAAGGAGGGGGTTCATACCACTCACTCTGCACTGCCCTGCAGACAGCCCAGCTGAGCAGAAGACGCAGTGGATGAACCAGTTGCTGTACCTGGTGCAGAAGAAGAACAGCCTCATGTTGGAAGAGTCGGACCTCATGATCACGTAGGGCTGGGGGTTATGCTGCATGGGCACCCCCCCAGGCCCCTGGCCCTATGCTCACTTCCCCCCATTTCTGCCCTGCAGGGTGCAGGAGCTGAAGCTGGAGGAGCAGCAGTGCCAGCTCAACCAGGAGCTGCGTTGGTACATAGAGACAGAAGGTAAGCATCTGTGTGTACTGGGGGTGGGGGCTGTGTTTGGTGGGCAACCCCCAGCCATGTTGCAGCCTCCCCTACTCCCACAGAAGCCCTGAAGACCCCTGAGGACCGTGCAGCTGAGCAGCAGATCCTAGCAGAGCTGCTGAAGGTGGTAGACAAGCGCGACGCACTCATCCACATGCAGGAGGAGAAGCGGCTCAGTGAGCTGCATCCCTGAAGGATCCTCTGAGGGGAGATGGGGGGCTCTAGCAGTGCCCCCCTCCAGGCTGAGCATCACCCCAAGCTGCTTTGCAGGCAGCTGCCATAGTGAAGCTGAGACCCCACTTGCTATGGAGGGGGTGACAGCAAGGAGCACCCCTGTTCTGCAGCACAGAGAAGTGCCCCCCATGCCCAGCTGAATTTTGCCTTGGCCTTGTGCTTGCTTGAAAATGAAATTTGCAGGGCACATGAAATACATGGGTTGCATGGTTCTGCCCAGGATTTGCCAGAGGAGGAAAAAGGCCTGTAGGGGAACTGGAGTCTTTCTCGCTGCAAGATCCCACAGATGTGACCCCTTCAAAGCGGTTGCTGCCACAAGGCAGAACTGGCAGCAATGAAAGCTTTTGGTCCTGCAAAACCCCTCGTGCTCAAGCTGCTCCACTGCCTTCCTCAGGACAGTGCCTCAGTCCCAGTGTGTAACAGCTCTCTGCCCACCATACCCCAAGGGCTTTGCTCCTGGCAATGAGATATGGCCTTAGCCACCATGGGCAGGTGGCAGCTTGGTGCCAGATGTGGTGGGGCAGCAGCAGGAGCAGTGCTTGGAAGCCACTCTGAGACATCCATCCCAACCAAGAGCATCCATCCCAGCTGGGAACACCCACCCTAATCAAGGACAGGACATCCATCCCAGACAGGAGCGTCCACTCCAGCCCCTGACATCTGGCTTTATAAATGGAGCCACCAATGGCCAGACCAGACTGAGCCAGAAGCTCTGCATCTCCACTTTTGGATGCCACCTCCACACTGTCCCCATCCACCGCAGGATACAAGGGTCAATGTGCTGTGGGATGAGGATGTTTCTCTCCTAGTGGATTTTGCCCAGAGCTGGCACTATCTGTGACACTGAGGACAAACGGTGCAGGTGGGCATGTCCTCTTTGGCCCTTTGGGGCTTCTGCAATTCCAGTGCCTTTGTGTAGACCTTTAAAAGAGTTCCCAGTTGCTGCACAGCTCTTCTCCACAGTGATATGGAGCTTACAGTATGGGAGTCCTGGGTGTGGGATGTTCTGCACTTCCCACCCTGCTGCAACCCCCTGCCCTGGAATAAAACCTCCTTGACGCAGCACAAAGGGTTACAACACCTCTTTTATTTTATTCAACTAAAAAAGGGGTCAGGATGGGTCTGGGTTAGTGGCGGTGGAGGGGCTGTTCCTGCAGCCCCCTCATAGCCATCTCCATCTGCTCCTTGGTGCCCTGCAGCATCTTCACCTCGATGCTGTGGAAGAGGTGGAGGCCAGCAGAAAGGAGAAGGATGGCAAGGGCAAGGAAGGCCAGCAGGGAGAAAGAGAGAGCAGGGAAGGGCTTCCCAGCTGCCAGCCCTCCCAGCACACCCAGCACTCCTGCTGCCTGCAGCAGCAGCAGCAGCATGGCCAGCACCGCCATCCTGCCTGAGGAATAACGCTGCCGCCGTGCTGCCAGCAGCCCCACACACACCTCTGTCCGTGCCTCACTCAGCACCTCCATCAGCGCCGGCACTGTTGGAACAGGGGCTTGGGGGTGACACCCATCCACACCCATTTGGTCCCCATCCAGCATATTTCCATCAGCTCCCTTCCAAGGGGTGCCCCAAAATACCCTCCCCATCTCAAACCCAGAGGTCAGCAATATCCCCGTGCAGGACCCCACCAGTGTCTTCAAACCCATGCCAAGGGGATCCCACTAGTGTCCCCAAACCTTACTGATCATGCCAAGAGGACCCCAGTGGTGTCCCCAAACCTTACTGGCTGTGCCAATGGTGACACCCGCTGTCTGTCCCAGCCTCTGGATGCACAGCATTGCCATCACAGCCTCGTGGTCTGAGTAAGGGATGTCCATTCCTGGGACTGTTCCTGTGGTGGTCCTCAGCTCTTCACACCTCACTGTGAAGCTGGAGACAGCCTGGGCAAGGGGCAGTGGGGTCACTGGCTGTCCTCCGCCCCACGTGCAGCACAGAGGAACTCTGTCACCTTGTAGAGGATGTAGTCGATGCGGATGCCCAGCGGGAAGGGCTGCAGCTCCGACTTGACAGTGAAGCAGTTATTTGGAACGAGGGTGCAGCCGTCCTCGCAGCCCTGGGAATAAGAGCCCTGTGCTGTACCCTGGGCAAGGATGGGTACACAGGGCCAGGAGGGTCCTTGCTGAGCTGCCACTCACCTCAAAGTGCTTGGCCTCAGTGAAGGCATCCCGCAGTCCCGTCCAGCCACGCAGAAGCCGGATGCCCACATCTCCAGGGTGCATGTTGAGGTCCCCCCCCAGCAGCACCACATCGGCTGCCTTCGCCGTGTGGCTGCAGGGACAGGACTGACTCAGCCCTCTGTTTCAGCCCTGGGGGATGGGGCATCCCACTGATGCACCCCTCCCATAGTCCTGGCTGCAAACTGTGAGTGCTCACCGGATGAACTGTGCCAGTTCCCAGGCTTGCACTACGCGGTGGGGCAGGTAGGCATCCTTCTCCCGGCTGTACTCAGCATGCAGCTGGAAAACCAGGGGACAAAGCAGCCATGATCCCCTCCCTGCAGCACCTATCCTGCTCCACGGCTCCCTGCAATGCTTTTGTCCCATGGCTCTGTCTTATTTCAATTGACAACCTGGGACCTTCATTCCATTGCACTGCCCAGCTGGGGTCACCGTCCCCCCACCCTATGCAATATTAAATCATCACATTTTAGCAGAGTCCACAGAGAGGGGTCAGCAAAGGAGGGGTGCAGCCACCCATCCCCTTCAGGTGCTCACATGGGTGACATAGATGTTGAAGGTGATCTCAGCAATCCTGACAATGACGAGACCCACAGACTTGCCACAGAACCAGTCCCCATGCTGCAACTGCCAAAGGGGAAGGGAGGAGTCAGGGACTGGCACAGTTCAGTAGCGCCCTGTAGGTGCCACGTGCCCTTCCCACCCCGCTCACCATATAGGGGTAACCATTGAGCGAGTACTGGTAGAGCAGCGTGTCCACGATGGGGAACTTGGAGAAGACGCAGAGGCCGCTGCCGATGACACCGCTGCAGGAGGGCACAGTGAACAACCACCTCCCTCCCTCCAGGGAGTGTCCCAGCCCTTCTCACCTTCGGAAATAATGGGAGAAGGGGCAGCAACCACCCAGCTTTGCCTTCAGGGCACTGTAGTCACTCTCACTCCATATCTGCAGAACAGAGAGATGGGCTGAGACCAGGTGCACCCAGCACATGGGCTGAGACCTGGCACAATCAGCTCATGAGTGAGCTCACCTCCTGCAGCAGGACCAGGTCGAAGCCCTCCCGGCACAGCTGGTCCCCAATGAGGCAGATGCGCTCCTGACGCCTCTTGCTCAGGTAACGGATGGCCCTAAGCCATGGAGAGGGGCTGGGGATAAGGGCTCATGGGGACCCAAAATGGGGGGAGAGGGTATGGGGCAGGATGCAACTCAGGTTGGAGGAGGGGGGGGAGGGATGGTAGGGTAATGGGAACAACAGAGATGTGCAGGGAGCCTCTTTCTCAAAGATGCCTTTCCCCACCTGCAAGGTGAAGCAGCGCATCCCCACTTGGGGAGCACGTGGGGGACTCTTTCCACATGGGAGAATGAGGAGCACAGGGGGTAAGTCAAAGCCCAGCTGAATGCCCTGCCCCGTTTGGGCTGTGAAAACAGTGTGATCCCACAACGAAGCAGGCATGAAGGTGGCCCTCCTAGGGCAGATGTCTCCATACCCACAGCCCCGCCGGGCTCAGCACCCACCAGCAGTTGAGGTCAAAGACACGGAGCCGCAGTGCAGGGTCCTTCTCCATTGCCCAGCAGTAGCGCACAGGGAGGGTCCTGCAGCGAGCAGCTTTGGGGTGACAGAGCCACACAGGACGGCACAATGCTCAGCCTGCCCCCAAGTCTCCCTCCCACCCTCTCCCCCTGAACCTCTAATTGCCCCAAAATAGGAAGTCAACCATTCAAACCTACTCCGCGCTGATGGGGACGCTGAAAGGGGTGGGGGCGAGGATGGGGCGAGGATGGGGCACCTCCCTATACTGAGCAGTGCTCACTGGATAAACGTGAGCCGCAGAGTTACACAGCACCGCCCCGAGCACGAGAACAGTTACGGAGAGTTCTGGGGAACCTTGACCCGACCCCAACTGCACCGTCCCACCGCGCGTCACACAAAGGAATGTAAAACTTGGAAAGAGGGAAAAAAAAAAAAGGAGCCACGTGCGCGTCCCCCGCCGCCGCGCTGCGCGCCCGACCCGGCCCGCTCCCACTCCAACTCTCACCGAACTCTCAACCCGGGCCGATGCCACTCGGTGGGCGGCGGAATCGGGACGCGGAGCAACAGGTGGGAGCGGAGCAGAGCGCGGAGCCGGAGCGCGGCGCAAAATCGGGAGCGCCCCTGGAGTGTGTGCGCCGGTCCGGCTGCGGTCCGGCTGCGGTCCGGCTGCGGTCCGGCTGCGGTGCCGCGCCGCTCGAGGTCCGTGGGCGGTGGGGGGCAGCTGGACTACGAGTCCCGGCAGTCAGCAGTGCGGAACGGGAAGAGGAAGGCAGCCGGGAGCGGCCCCCGGAGGGCGGCGCGCAGCGATGGGGGGAGGAGGCACTGCGCGGGGCGCATGGGAGTCGCTGAGCAGCGCCGTGCGGCGCCGTCGGGCGCTGCTTCTCCGCACAGCCCAGACCTCTGGCTGGGACCAGCCTGCGAGCTGAGCTGGGTGAAGCAGAAATAAGTATGTCAGGTGTCTTCATGCCACGCCGGACGGTTTGGCTTCCTCGACTGCAGGAAATACGGCCAGCGTTAGAACACGGCCTCTGGGTCACCTTGCAATAGGAGAGGATCGGGTGTTAAGCAGCCACGGGAGTGAAAGCAAAGCTGTAAGGAGCGATTGTTATTGACAGCATACGCTTAGCCCTCCAGTGCCTGATGCTGGCACAGGGCAGGCTGCAATCCCCTCAAATATGGGTCAGTGAACCCAGAGATGCTGCAGGGCTTTTCCCTCCAGCCTGGGGGACAGGGCAGGGAGAGAGGTGGGAACAGGGAGAGGCCAGCCCAGCAGGCAGCCATACAACCCTGCAGATCTACCACCAATCCATCCAGCACTACAAACCCACGATCAACCCTGCAAACCCATCCAGTTCAACAAACCTATCACCACTCACTCAACCCTACAAACCACAGCAACCCACTGCAGGATGCATCCCACAGCTGGGTTAATTGCAGAAGTGTTACCCAACTGTAACAGGCCTCACAGACCCCGCTGTCACAGCAAACCCCAAAGGAACCGCAGCAGTGCTTGAGCCAACACATGAACAAATAATTTTAATAGTTTTTCAGCAGACCGTAGTTTTCTCGGAGCTCCACAGTCTCCTCTATTTGAAGTCGGACAGATACAGTAAACACAACAAATACATGATACAACCCATCACAGCTGGATTAAAAAAAAATACACAAAAAATATAATACATAAAAAAAATTATTATTATTTTTAACATTGTGGACTGACACAGCTCTAAAACTGGTGATTGTAACCCTGGCAAAGCTTTACAAAGTCTTTAAAAAAATAAAACAGTACTTCATGTGAAATTCATAAATACATCGGAGAACAGAGGGGCGACTGGGAGGGCAAGGAGGGATCTCTGGGGCTGTGTCTGAGTCTTAGCTGGGGCAGGAGGGAGGGATGGAGGGATGGATGGAGAGGTAGATGGAGGGATGGATGGAGCACAAAGCAGTCCAGTTAACAAAGAGCTCCATGTGATGGTGGAAGGTTTGAACTTGGATTCCCAGAGTTTAAACCAGTGAGTGATAGGAAAAAAGAAAAAAAAAAAAAAAGAAAAAAAAAAAAAAGAAAGAAAAAAACCAGCACAACTATGAACAACACGAACAACAAATGGACATGCTACATAGGAGAGCCTGGGGCAGGCGAGCTGAGGCTGTCCCTGTGATTTTCCCCTTTTTCCCTCTGAGCCAGCACTGGGTTCTCTCTGCTGGGATGGAGCCCCAGCACATGGCATCAGCTCATTTCCTGAGCTCCACGCTGTCCCTGCACACCCAGCATCCCATCGCCAACCCCAGTTCCATCATCCCACAACACTGCACTGCACCTCCCGCTGCCTTCACTCCTCCAGGGGGACAAAGTGTTTCTCCTGCCCCCTGCTCCATGCCACCCTGCACAACCCCTCCTGGGGATGCTCCCCCCTTGCAACCTGCAGGACTGGGCACAGTGCATTGGGTCATGGGCTGTAGCCCCAGATTCCCCCTGAGCAGACCCAGTCTTGCATCCCACATATCCTCCATTCCCTCTCTTCCCCTCTCTGTTCCCTCCTCTTCCCATTCACAGCTCAGCTCCGTGCTCCTCCTGGCTCGACTGCTTCCCACTGAGAAAAAGCCAACATCAGAACTGTCAAAACAGAAAAACAGACCCAAAAAAAAGATGGAAAATGTACATATGCAAAATAAATCAGGCAAACCCCTTGCACCATGACAAGCACCAGGGGGTGCTTAGGGCTGGAGAAGAGACTGAATGCAATCCCTGGAAGTATGCGCAAACACCACAGCAAGTTGGTGACCACCAACCCCATAATGCTGCCCCATGGTACACTCCAGCCACAGTTGACAGGCACCAGAGATGACAGCAGGGGGTCCTGGGCACTGTGGAGTGGCACAGGATGGACAAAGCTCAATTCTGAGCACAGTACTAAAGAGCTCTTCTTAATTAAAAACAAAACACAACAAAAAAAAAAAACACTGCATTGTTGATGCTCTCCCGCTCCCAATACTGCCAGGACAGGATGAGGAGCACCCATCCTCATCAAGGCACAATGTGACTTTCTCCTGTCCATTTCTCCTGCTTAGGGCCACCACCCCTGCCCTGCTCCTACCCGATCCCACCTCCATTCTGGGGTCACAGGGATGTCTCCATGTCCTCACCACCACTCCCAGTGCTGGCTTACACCGCTGTCTCAGGGATGCCACCATGGACCCAGTGACACCACATGGGGTCCTGGACCAGTAGGCAAAAGCAGCACCACCCACCGCTCCAACATCCTGCATGGTCCTGGTTCATTGGCACCACTGCATTTCCCATCCAGTGCCAGACACAGGCTCCTCTCTCTCCTTCCTCCCTTCCATTCTCATTCTTCTTCTTTTTTTTTTTTCCTTCTTTTTTTTTTTTTTTTTTTTTTTTTAATATATATATTTATTTAAAAACTTTTCCTAAAGTAGAAAACATCTGTGATCGCAAGTCAGTCTTTTTTGGCTATTGCTTCTCTTCTTCTTCCTCCTCCTCCTCTCTTCAAGTGACTCCTGGTGGGACCGGGAGTGCACAACAGGTGGCACTTCTGCACAACCCTCCCCACATCCCTGTGTCCCTCAAGCCCCCGCATGTCCCGAGGGCCCCTAGTCCTTCACCAACTTGTAGACATGATGCTGGGCACCGTGCTCGCTGGTGGACACCTCAAACACAAAGGCGATGCAGAGCAGGGTTTCCTGGGTATCCCTGTTGGTAACAACCTGTGGGGAAGCAGAGGGGCATCAGAAAGGGGCACAGGAGTTGGATGCTGTTATTGGGGGTGTTGTGTGGGTTCAGGCACGGCAGCTTGATTTGCACTGATTTTGCTATCTGCTCTTCAGCGGGCTGTGCAGAATCAGAAACAGCTGCTTCAATTTGCAGCACCAGAACTTTGCCCCCTCAGTGTTTAGGGAGTGAGTACACAGGCTTGGGCACAGCTACTCCATTCACACCATCAGAAGGTGCTCCCTGCAGCAGGGGTGGGTTGGGAATGGATGCACTGCTGCTTTCAGTGTACCACCCCACGTCTGCTAACCACCACCTGGGAGGCTGCACACACTCAGGCACAGCTGCTTTATTTGTGGCACCTCCAGTTGGTAGCCAAAACTGGCACAGTTTGCAAGGTCCCATGCTGCATTTGCACAGCCAGTATGACGTGTCCCACCATTGGATCCATGCACAAAGCTCTGGGAAGGGCGAGTACCTGCAGGATGGTGAAATTCTCCAGGACGCTGTTCATCATGTACTTCTCCGGGAGATGCTTGAGTTTGTGGATGAAGTTGATCATGTATTCGCACATGGGGGAGCGGTGGATGCGGTAGACAAAGCGGCTGTTCTCCAACCGCGCGTACTCTGTCTGCAATGACAGTCAGGCATCAGCAGGAGGGTGACACAACAATGGGGAATGTGTGTGGCAGCCAGCAGGGATGCCGTGGGATAACCACAGCCTGTGCCCACACGCCCTACGTTCACTGCTGTGGTTTTATCCATCCCGCACTGTCCCAGGACTCAAAGCATGGACACCACTCCCAAATACTGCCAACACCACACAGCACTCACCTCCACCTTCTCCACAACCTGCTTCCCAAAGGAGCACACCTTGGTGGACACTGTGATGGTCATGTTCTCCGCGCTGCTGTACTGACTGCTGACACCATAGAAAGTCCCTGGCCCATCCTGGATTGTGCTGTTCAGATCCGCCTGAAGAGAAAAGAGAGGGATGCTGCCATGAGCCATTGTGTTCTTGGGAACAAGGACACTAAGATGGCTTGTGCAGAAAAGCTGTGGCTGCGCCATCCTTGGAGGTGCCCAAGGCTACACATGAGGCCTTTGGCAGCCTGACCTGCTGTGGGGCACCCAACCCATGGCAGGAGTGGGGCTGGGGGAGCTTAGATCCCTTCCAACCCAGACACTCCATGGTCCTATGATCTTCAAGGTCCCTTCCAATCCAACCAGCCCATGGTTCTAGGATCTTTAAGGACCCTTCCAACACAACCATTCCATAGTTCTATGATCTTTAAGGGCTGGAGGTCGATCTTCTCAGTCTCATACCCAAAACTTGACAAGGAAGAAGGAGTTCTGGGGTCCACGCTCATAGAGCTCCTTGAGGCCACCCTTCTTCTCAGGGAACTTGTCGTAGATCTGGCGGATGTCCACAGCCTCCAGCAGTGGGTCACTGTATGAGGGGTTTGTCTGCCCGATGTGCACAAAGAGGTGCTTGCTATACTGTAAGGGAAAGCGAGGTCAAAACAAGGTGGGGGAGGGTCAGCTGAAAAAGCTGGGTGATTCTGAGGATGGGGGTGGCCAAGGATCTAGGGGATGTGGAAGGTGGTGCTACCGTTTCAGTGTCCCGCGGCACTTCCATGAAGGCAGAGTACTCAAGGAGCCGCAGCTTGGCAGAGGCGATGGTGCGGTCCTGCCAGACCGGCACGGCTGAGGCAGCTGGTGGCAGTGGGGCCAAGGGCTCATAACCTGGGGGAAGACACAAGGCAGTGTCAGCTGATGTGAGCCCTTCTTGTACCATCAGGATGCTTCTTGCTTCACTGTGCCCCTTCTTGTCCCTCCCCAACCTTCCAGGATGGGCATTTTGCTGTGGGGAGGAAAATTCACACTCCATCCCAAAAGAGGACAGCAGAGTCCAGCTCATTGTGGGATCTGGAGTCCCAAGTTTTCATCTCAGGAGGTTGGGATGGGGACTTTGGATGGGTGACATTGCTAGTTGGGCACAAGTATAGGGACAAAATGCTGTGAGCACGGCCCCAGAGTGGGTGGCAACATTGGGTGGCATCATGGAGGGGACAAAAAGCTGTGTCCCCAGCACAGTTGTGAGTTTCCAAGTGATGACCCCCAGGAAGGATGGCACTTACTGGCTAGTGATGGAGGCATGGGTGGCTGGATGGGGTAAGCTGGTTGTGCAAATGGTTTAATGCTGAAAAACAAAAAGGGCCTTGTTAGGTTAACATGGTTGGGTGCCATGGGGGGTTTGCTTGGCATGGGGGCTTGTACTTACTCCTGAGAAGGTCCAGGCTGTCCTGGGATCGGCCCACTCCAAAACTGGAGAAGAGCAGAGAGAACATAGTCAGCACACCTTGACCCCTCCACATCCATTTGCAGCCCCCCAAGTGCCCCTTCCACAATGCATCCAAGAGGCTGTGACTCCCCCTGGGCCATGGATGGGTTCTTCCCCCCTGCCTCAAGCATGGGGACCATGGGCACAGAGCTGTCCTTACCCTGGGGGCAGCAGAGAAGACGGCCTGAGGAAGAGGAGGGGGGGGGCTGAGCTTGTTCTGTAGGACACTGGCTGACACAATCTGAGCAGAGGACATGGACGCCATACTCTGCAGAGCCTTGTCTTTGGAGACTTGGTCCTTGAGGGGGAAAGAGAGGAGATGGGCATTAAGCAGGGCTTCAGGTAGGCTGCCCCCACATCCCCTGAAATTTTGCAAAGCATGGAGGTGATGTGCAACCGAGGGAAAGGAGGGGGGGAAGGCGGCACGGTTAATGCAGCCAATAGCAAAAATACGCAAGGCAATAAACACTATCACCATGCAAACGTGTCCCACCCACCATCCCCCCATCTCTCCACCACGATCATGCTGTACCACCCCTCCAGGTGGGAGCTGCCAGGTCTAGGAGGCATTCCCACTGCCTCCCTGGGAGCAGAGAGGGTTTAGCAAAAGGCAATGGGGAAATCATGGCATCAGAGCTCAACTTACCAAGTTCATGGCCTGTCCACAAAAGAAAGGAAAAGACATGGTTAGAGCCAAGGGGATCTTGGGTGCATCCCCTACACCTCCCGACTTTTCCACCATGGTCTCGTTTTGGGACCAACTCCCCAGCCCTCGTGCCATCCTGGTGGTGGGGACCCCGCCTTCCCTGCTTGGTAAAACCATTCAAACCCTGCTCACCCCAGTGAGAAGGTGAGAATCAGACTCCTTCAATAAATCCATTTTCCCCATTTTTTCTCTCATTTTGAGGGCAGGAGCTGATGGCAGCAGGCACTCCCCATCTGCAGGGGGAAGTGTACAAGCCAGTTCTTCACTCCCCTCCTCACCCCGCTCAGGGCTCTGTGGCCCCATTTATTCCCACCTGGGGCACAACAGATGTGAGATAAATAGGGTTTGAGGGAATGCTGAGCTCTGCATGCAGGAACACACTGGCAGCATGAACCCAAAGAATACAACTACACCTTAAAGAAGGCACCACTTGCTGACGGATGGGAGTTCTGATTCAGCGGGATAAGAGTTTGTCTTAAGGTCCCAGATTTGCCTCCAGGAATGGATGTGAAAGGATGCTCTACATTCACACTGCACTGTTGCAGAGTGTTGCTCTTGGTCAGCCCTGAAGCGTGGCTGAGGCTGCAGCCTGTAGCCCCCCAACTCATCCTTTGAAAATCACTTTTTGCAAATCTTTCTGATGCCATTCATTCTACTCCACCAGCTGTTCCCTCCCCTGGGCTTGGGGTCTTCTGTACAATCCAAATCATTTGGGGTCCCCTCCCAGCAAACAGCTGGGGATGATGGTGAGTGGTCCTCGTGGCACTGGGATCTGCCAAACCTGCTCGGTGCTTTTGGAGGGCACTGTGTGCTGATCCTGGAACGAGGCCCCACTGCCAGCACCAGTGCAGGAACACTCAGACCCAAACGATGGTGATGTTTTGGGAACTGAGTAAACCTCATCCAGAAGTTCTGGAGACAAAATGCTGTGTTCTTGGGGCCAGAAGCTTTCAGGACCCCCAAATAAGCCTGAATCTGGATCAGGGGATTGAACCAGGAGCAGCCAAGGCTGTGCAAATGGGATGCCCTCAAAGGGCAACAAGTGGAGACCACTGGGTAGGGGCACCTGGGTGGGTATGATCCAAGGAGGATCTCAGTCCTTTAGGCACGTCAGTGCCTGCTGCGTCCCTCCATTCCTACCCTCCCAACAAATAACACCAGGAACAGTGGAAATGGTTAAAGACAGGTTAGTTGGGCTGCAGTTAGGAGGAAGGAAGGAAAGGAAAGCCAACCAGAGCAGTGGGCGATCCAGTTTTTCCTAGCTCGGCTCCATTGGCCCCTGGAACTATGGGCTGTCCTTGGACCACCACTGCGTCCCCACTGGGAACACTGTCTCCACAACATGGTGTGAGCCATCCTTGGGGACACTGTTTGGAGACATCACTGTTTCAGACAAAAGCAGGGGGGGACAGTCCTTGTGTCCATCCCAACTCTGGGGGAACCCTTTGCGTTTTGCTTTGTTGCCAGTTGCATTGGGATGGGTCTTCTCCCCACTGGGAGATGCCCAAAGGAGCAAAGTGCATCACAATGGGAGGATGTAAACTCAATTCCAGGTGGTCCAGGTCGAGGGGCGGAAAGAACACCACGGACACATCCACATTTTTGGGAGAGGGACTGCAACCACTCCAATCCATCAGTTCCAGGAGCAAAGGGAGGAGGGAAGCAAAAAAAAGCCATCAAAAGGAGAGGAAGCGGCACACTGGAGAGTGTTAGTGGTCAGCAGGAAGGAGGGAAGCGGGCGCATACCTTCAGCTTGGACTGAATCTCCCGAGATTTCCGTCGGGCAAGAACCTGCAAGTGGCTAGAGACCTGCAGAGAGAGAGCAGGAGAGGGGAACAGCAGAGCCGTCAACCAGAGGAAAAGAGAGGAAGGAGAGGGGCTGCCCATGCTCAGAGAGACACCGCCGAGGACACCTGGGCACGGGCGCCAACGTACCTTGATGCCAACCTGGTACTCCCGCACCTTCTTCCGAGCTAGAACCTGGATGTGGCTGGACACCTAGTGCCCACCACGCCGTTAGAAAGGAAAACACAGAGCGTGAAGACATGTCCCTGCATTGCCCCAGAGGAAAGTGTATGGGAAAAATGGGGTGTGTAGATCCAGGGTGCTCCAAGAGATGTTCGTGGTCCTGCAGCACAATGGTTACCATGAGCTGGAGGAAGTAAAGTTGTGGGGAAGGGGTGCATGGGGAGAAGGCAGTGGCTCCACGTTTACCATCTGTTGGGGCTTTCTGAAAAGGCAGCCCCACACCCATGAGCGCACGCAGCCCTGTCATGTTTTCAGTAGGGCTGCAATGGGACTGCTGGTCCCAAAGGGGATGCAGTGCTCCTAGGGCTCCTGCTGATACTGCAGGTGGGAAATTCAAGAAGAGGTTTTCTTTTGTGCAGAGTGCTCCAGGCGCAGGATGGGGCTGATCTGCAGGCCCCAACTGAATGTCTCTGCTCCCAGCAGGGCTTACTTTGGGGAGAGTGACTTCAGCACCAGCACTCGACTCTCCCAGACACAAAGGCATGGAGGGAACAACGCCACGTACACTGATACCCCCAGAGCACTGCTTTCATCCAAGTGAGATGCTTAGAGCCAGAGATACCCAGCGTGAAGGTGAAACACAAGGCTCAAAACCAGAGATGAAGAACGCAGTGGTTGTGGCTGGACCACAGTCCTCCAACATCAGTCTCAGAGGAGTTTCCCCACAGCACATGGGTACCAGGATCCATCCGATGCAGGGACAGTGGCACGGGGGCACCCCAGTATGAGTCACCTCAACCCCTCTGTCCAACCCCCTCTGTCCTCTCCCCGTCCCCTCGGGGAGGGCCACCAGCTCCACGAGGATGCACAGTGGGCAGGGATGAGCCATGTTTAAGTTCTAAGTGGGCACAGTGCATAGGGGGCTGCAAGCACCGGGCAGAAAAAGAAGAAAGCCCTGTTTCCCTGCCCTGCTACCACCCCCAGTGATGCCACTGCCAGGCTCTGTGGTACTCCAGGGACCACTGCTGCACCGCTGGTTGCAGTGGGCACAGCCAGGACTCATCTCTCAGAATGCCTTCAGTGGACTGTATGCCACATAAGGCACACAAACCTACAAGGAGGTTTTGGGACACAGGGACAATCTCTGGCTCCAGGTGGACAAAAAGGGCAATGCTCGGCGATGCACAAGAGCTGCAGTTCGGGTGCCGTTACAGAGACATGGACCCAGTGAGGAGAAAGTACAGATGCATGGCATAGCCAGACCCCTCCACGCACCCCATCCCCAGTGTCCAGAGTAAATCACCCCCAATAAAAGCAGAGTGCCAGCCTCACCTGCTTCCTCGTCCGTGTCTTCCCTGTCCGCAGCTTGATGTAGCGCGCAATCAGTTCATTACGACCTGTGGGGATGTGCAGTGTCAGCCCCGGCACAGCGGGGAGAAAGGGACAGCATGGGACGAGGGGACGCTGGTCTGTAACAAGGGAGGAGTCTCTGCCAGGAGATGGCGCTGCCAGGACAGCTGTGTGGCCAGTGGGGACATCGGAGTGGCCAACCCGCAGCCAACACGTGGGGACATCCGTTGTGTCCCCCACCCCCAGCAACATGGAGCAGGGACTGGGGGTCGGTATCCACTGGTACCCCCCACTACAGCAGCGTCCCCAACATAGGAGACGACAGATCCCCTGAAATCATCCCAATGGGACACCGCTTTGAGCACAACCCCTTTCCATATGTGGGTCCTGGGTGCCCCCCGAGCAGTGAGCTTCCCCCAACACGTCAAGCTGCCCTTTCCACCAGTATTTCCTAATGTCCTGAGCTTAATTCAAAGCAGAAGTGCTTTTGCACCACATTTTACGGGGCCAGCTGTGGCCAATCTGTGCTCCAACGTCAGAGCAGCTGGGAGCGTTCTTCAACCCAGCCCTGTTCCCCCCCAACGCCTCACCCCCCGCACACGGGGGCGGCAAGGCACGCCAGATTTATTTTAATGGACCAGATGGTGGTGGTTGGAACTTGTTGAAATGCCCTTGGAGAGGGCTTTAAAAATAAATAAATAAATAAAAATAAAATAAAATAAAACAATCCCCACCACCCTTCCCTGGGCAGCTCCAGAGCAACTGGGAGGGGGGGTGGTGAGAGGGGACATACGAGGACTGACAGTGCCAGGTGCTGTGGGGTGGCTGCGGTAGGCAGGGGGTGGTGGCCATGTGGGGTCACCACGGGTCCATTGGAAATGTGGGCATGGAGAAGGGTCCCTGTGTTCTGTCCTGTCCTCTGTACAGCAGCCATGGGTGCTCCAGTGCCACCCCATGGCAGCCCCAAAATGCTAGTGCAGGCATCACTCCTTCTTCTGCCTTTTAATTAATGAGCGACTCCTAATGACCAGTGCTCACTTGCTCTTGATTGCCAAAACACTGTCTTGGAAGGAGCCATGGCACCACACACCCATCCCTGCCTCATCTTGCCCACCACTCAAGGGTGCCCCATGCATGCATCCCTCATCCTGTCCAGCACCCATGGGTGCCCCAGTGATGTGATGCCACAGGGTGCAGCAATGCCTGTGACCAGTTTAGGGGTGTTAAGTTTCGGCACTTTGGCTGTGTGCAGCCCGTTCCCATGTCCCATCCCCATGTTCAGTACTGTGGAAGCAAATAGGAGAAATGAAACCTGGCTGCAGTGATGCACCCAACATGGTGCCCAGCACTGGATGTCTCTCCACGCCTCAGCCTCATCCCACATCCTGGCAGCACCACCTGCACCCATCCGGGTGCCCATGGCTGCGTCCTTGTGATTCACTTGGGGCCATGCCATTCCCCTGGTGAGGGCACATCCTCCTCCAAATTACCACATTCCCCAAATTCCTCTCCCCTGACACCACCACATCAACCAGTTGGACAGCTCTGTTAAAAATAACCCAGTAGGACACGCCGACGGCCAAAGAGCGACACAAGTGTGCCCAACCCACCCCATGGCTCCTACCTGCTCCTGGGGCATGCGCAAATCCCACAGTCTATGTCCATGGGACGCTGACACTGACCCTGAGTCAGCACAGCACTAAGCAAAGCCACTCATTCTCCCATTTGGGTGCTCCAAGGGGGGTCCCCAAATCAGTGCCACCTGGATTGATGTACAGCCTCAGTGTGACCCAATTGCTCTCCCTACGGGTATGTTTCAGACCCTGCCTTCCCCCTTTGTGATGCCCAAAGCCACTCATCCTTTGGGTGCTCCAAGGGGGTCCCAAATTATTGCTGCCATGTGGGGATGCATGGTGCCAGCATAACCCCACTGCTCTCCAATGGGTTTGTTCTGAACCCCCACTTTCCAAAGGCACCTCTGAGAGCACAGTCCTCTGAAATGCCACCCCCAGCCCCTATATGCAGAGCCCTCTGGGTGTGTGATGGGAGGTGGGGGCCGCTGCCTCTTTAAACAGCTGCCAGATGGCTCTGAAAGGCTGGAAAAACCGGTCTGCGCCCGGGTGTGCTGCGCAGGGCCCGGCTCCCAGCGGCACTTCAGCTATTCCAGGAGAAATCCAAAAAATGCGCCGGCTCAGGAAGCCCTGTGCTGCCTTTCAGCCACCAGCCCTGACCAGGGTGCCCCAGGGTAGCAATGGAGAGGGGACAGGGACCACGTATGTCAGGTAGCCAGTGTCCTCTGTGCCATGGGTGGATGAGCCATTGGATGGTGACAGTGTTGTCACCAGTGGGTCTGGAGGTCACCACGTCACATAAGAAAGAGATCTGAAGACACCTGTCTGAGAGGTGACATCATGGGAGGGAGAGAGGAGTGGACAGCCCCACTGTGGCACAGATGGGGATGGACACCTTTGTCCTCTCCTTGGTGGCACTGCGCACCCCTGCCTTCATCACCAATCCTCATCCTCCCTGCTGCAAAGGAAACAAGGCTGAGTCCATGCAAAACGCATTTCACAAATGGGGCAATGTCACCTGATGCAGGGCAGGTGGCTTGAGGTGGGCCAGGGGCCACAGCCACCATCCTCTTGGAGTGCTCTCTGGTTTAGGACACTACAGGGAGTGGTGTGAGACAGAGCCATGCCCACTCCCTGCCCCACGGCTCCACCAAACCTGTTGGTCCAGCACATCCAGTGCAGGAGGGAGGAGATAGCTGTGACAACACGATGGGGACACGGGTCACTGCCCTCTGGTACCCAAAGCCACACAGCTTGGGAAAGTGCTTCTGAAGTTGGGGTGCTCTGGGTCAAACCCCGGATGAGTTCAGGGCTCGGAACCAGCCCCATCCCAGTGCACAATGACACACACAGTGCCCAACCCATCCTATGAGTGCACTCACCATACATCTTGCCTTCATCTGAGAGGATGATCTTCCGCCGGCCGCAAGGGGGGTAGATTGCCAGAGCCTCCTGGAAGCTCTGCTCGATGTCCGGGCTCCACACTCCCTCGGCGTCATTGTCCAGGCTCTTGTCCATCCCGTCCTGGCCATCTTCCCGCCCCTCCCCGGGGCTGCTGCTGGCGTTCCAGCTGTTGGACGCTATGGTGCTGGCTGCTCTGGGCTCTGAGCCCGAGCCCCCACGGACACGCGGCAACCTGTGAGAACAAAGAGAAAACCCTGAGACTTGGCCACAGCTGTCATGGCCATGTTGGAGTTGCAGGTGACAGCACAGTCCCAGTACATCCCCAATGCTGGCCCTGCACGAGGAGAGCACTCTGGTGCCACTCGTGATGCACGCAGCTCTGTCTTGGGACATGGCCACGTATGCCATTGACACCCCAAATCCTGATGAGCAAAGCCACGACATGCCCACCCCAAACACCACCTGAGTACACCCCATGTGCTGCACTACACACAAAGCACTTGGGCACATGGTACCCATACAGGACGTTTAGGCACACCTTGACACCTGGGGACCTGTGAGCCCCAACCCTGCACCCCCCAGTCCAGCAGAACAAAGCCACCAGGTGCCCACCCCAAACATCACTTGGGAACAGCCCATGTGCTGCACTACACACAAAGCACACAGACACACAGTGCACGCGCAGAGCGCACATGATTGTCCAAAGGGCACACGGTGGCACTTGGTGACCTGAACTCCCAAAAGCCCCCGGTGAAGGTGGGGAGGGGATCTGACGAACCCGGTGCCCCAAGGATGCTCCCTTGCCCTCCTACACAGTTGTGCAGAGCGGCACCGGATTCTGCTTAGAGGTGTCTCTCCGTGCAGCACTGCGCTTCCCGTTTGGGGTGGGAGCGTGCAAAGGTCTCAGCGCACAGACATCTCCTTTTAAAGGAACTGCAGCAACTCGCTGGCTCGGGCGCACGCCCAGACTGCTTTGTGTTGTGTTGTGCTTTGTTGTGTGTGCTTGTTTTTTGGTTTTTTTTAATGTATTTAATAAAAAAAGAAAATTTTTCTCCCCCCCCTCCCTCTTTGCCACCACCCTATCTGTGATGTCAGTCCTTCTGCTTCTCCCCTTGCCTGCTCCCCCCTGTTCCAACGCCCCCCCCCCACTCTCCCCAGCGCTCCCCCTCTTGCCGAGCACTGTGGCCAAATAAGGAGAACTGGATTGCAGGATGGAGCCGGCAGCCAGGGGAGGGATGGCGGCAGCAGGCTGCACCGCTCTGCACCCCACGCTGAGCACAGCCCTGGGGGGCTGCATGGGCTGGGGGGAGGGGCTTTGCAGTGTGAGCAATGGGGATGGGAGAGAGACGGATGATGTAGGGGTGCTGGCACATAGGGCTGAGACCCCCAGTGCCCACCCCATGCAGCTCCATGGAATTTTGTCCACATGCAAAGCCCACAGTGGGTGCTGGGATGAGAGATGGACCGCTGGAATGCAGGGGGCCTGCTGATGGATTGGCACACAGGACTGGGCCCCCCCATGCAGCCTAATGGAAGCTTGTTCCCATGTAAACCCCATAACGGTGCTGAGAAGACACCTCTCAGTCCCCACAGCACCCAGACCCCACAGCCCTGAAAGCGCCTGGAGACTCCCTGAGTAATGTTAGATCCCCCTCCTCTGCAGTGGGATCCCCCTCATGGGGTTGGGGTGCCAGGAGGGTACAGCCCTGAGAATTGGGTTGCAGGGGTTTTACAGGGTGCCACAGCCCCCCCACCATGCAACACGCCATAGGGCTAGTGGTACCACTGCCCACAAGGTGACAAGTGGCACAGGTCACCGTCCCCTTCCCCAAGGGCTCCCAGCTCCCTGCAGTCCCCCCCAGCTCCCTTCAACATCACTGCCTCCCTCCCCAGCAGGGAAATCCCAGCGCAGCCCTTTCGGGGAAGCAGGGGAAAAACAGAGGGAGGAGGAGGAGGGTGAAGCGGGGTCCTGGCCAAGGTGCGAGGAAACAGCTCCTCCTCCACTGAACCTGCTTTTGGCCAGGCCAAGGGATTTTATTTCCTGGAGGGAGGGTGCAGGCAGGCAGCAAGTCACAGCTTTGACGTAAGGGGCCGAGCACAGCGCTCCACCCAACCTTACAAAACAGCAACCCAAGGAGCAATTAGGAAACCAGCACGGCTGGACCTGGGTACCAGCCTGCCGGACCTGATCAAGGCTGGGAGGGACTGGAGCTGCAGGAATAATAACATCTCATTGTGTCCCTCCTCCTAGCTTCTGCCTGGGACAGAGACTGAGTCTCCATCCCACAGGGACTCTCTCAGCAGAGGCATTCACAGCCACACGGCAAAGGGATGCTCACTGCACCGTGGAAACCACGGGGTACCCAGGAGCATACAGGATGGGTGCTCACAGAGGGCACGGAGGGGACCACCAGGGCATGGCCAAGGTGAAGCCAGGAGATGGAGACAGACATAGCATTCCCATGGGCTGTGTGCTCACCCCAAGCTCGGACCCAGTGCAGCTCAAGGGCTCACCAACACGAGGATCCTCACTCCTAAAACACTTTGAGAAATCCCTGTCAAACCCTGTGGCATCAAAAGCTTTGCCCAAGGGGTTGCAAAGAGGGGATGCATGTACTGGGAGATGGGAATATTTAAGACACAGTGGCAGTGCCCAAGTACCCAGGTCAGGAGCAGAGTGCTGGCAGGGCACAGCAGGGACAGGTGCAGCAGAACCTGATGGGGTAAGGATTGTGGGGTTGAGGATGTAGGGTAGTGGCATGAGGGCAACTGTGGGGCTGGGAGCATGGGGATGAAACGGGGAGCACAGAATGGCACCTCATCTCCAGCGGAGCCACAGAGCTTGGAGGCAAGGTACACACTCTTCTCCCCAGCATGCTCAGCCCCAAAAGCACTCCCCCACACCGTATATCACTCCAGCTCCATGTCCTGACTGTGTGGGGCAGAAAGTCAGGATTTGCCCAAAGTAAGAGAGGATGGATGGAGGTAGAAGCCACCCTATGATGGCTATCATCACGACACAGGGACCAGTGCCCTCATCTTGCTCCTCACTTGCCACCGCCATCCCTGCCTGGTGGCATCAAAGTCACCCTGCTGTGGGTGACAGCTTCCCCAACTCTATGGGGAGCAGCACCAGGACTCCACATTGGGGGCACACATGGTTGAGCACAAGCAGATGCAGCACAGAGGGCTACAGCCACCACCTCACTCTCTCCCTGTGCAGGGGCCTGGGGCAAGCCAGCCCTCCCTGCCTGGACCCCATAGCAAAAGGATAAAAGTTCAGCAGCAAGTTGGGGCAGGCATCGGAGCTGGGCGCAGCCTCACCTGCACAGCAACTGCTGCGGTGCCGACACTTGGTGGGGAGGGGTGGGGGGAAACATGGGGTCATCACCATTGGTGGCACAGAGGGAACTGCTCCATCGGGCAGTGCTGCTCAGACACTGGGGCAGGATGGGTGTGATTTGCCTCGAGGAGGACACCCAGGGTGCCAAGAGGGGCTGCCCCCTTTGGCCTTGCAGGACCCCAAGCCTTCAAACCCCAAAGCAGATATTCATGGTGCCCCAGTGCATTAGGTGCAATGCAAGAGCCCACTCAGACACCAGAAGACACAGTCTGTGGGCACCGTCCATGTGCTCCTCGGTTTTGGGAAGAGCACAGGGTCACCCACCCCATGAAAACGTCCCATGGGGCTGGGAGTGGGCCAGGGGAGCACCACCTGCAGCTAGAATGTGACCAATGCTCTGACAACCCAGGGTCTACTAGGAGGACCTCAGCAATGCGAAGATGTTCCCCTGTTCACCAGTAACCCACACTGCACACCAAACCATGATGCTCACTGGGCAGTGACTCTTTGTGGGCACCGGGGCTGGAGGTGGCACAGCTTTGCTCACTGCACTCTCCTCCTCCCAGCAGCTCCAGGGCTGTGGAGCGGGATTCCCCTGCTCCCTTCCACCCAGGGCTGTGCTGTGGGGCCACCAACAACCCCATGGGACATCAAGGCCCTGGGGCGCCCCTGCATGGGCTGGGGGCATGGAAGCAGCCAAGCCCCCGGTACTCCCCACGGAGCAGCCTGACTAATTTCCTTTCCTCTATTGCTTCCTGTCCCTTCCGGCTTGGCAGACAGCTCAGGAAGCAATCAGAGCAGGGAAACTGCAGGAGGCCACGTGGCAGCATCCCACCAGGGTCTGTGGTGCCACCAGGGCCATCCAGTCATGAGATGCTCATCTACAGGGTGCCCAACCAGAAGGTGCCCATCTATGGGGTACCCACTGTGACCCTACCCTGCAGACCTCAGCACAGTTCCCCAAAAAACTGACATCACTGCACTGGTAAAGGATGCTCCATTCCAAATCACAAGGGCAAACAATGGGAAAATCTCATTGATGTGTAGCTGGAAAATTAGCGCACAGTCAAGGGATAGGATCTGGGTGAAGCTCATGGTGCATCAGGTAAGATGCTCCTTGCCAGCATGCAGAAGAGTCCTCCATCTCCTCCTCTTCCTCCATCCCCAACCACACTGTTTTTTGGCTGCTGGAAGACCTACGCTGGTTTCACTCAAGGCTATGGGGCCAGGACATGGGGACAGATGGACACTGTACCCCATCCTCTGTCCCTCCTTGCCCCAATTACCCTGCCCAGCCAGGGCGTTGCACTTGTCAGCTCATAAATAGAAAGCTTTGACGGCATTAATTACTCTCTGTGTTATGAAATGAGCTCAATGGAAACAACAGGGTTGGGGTTGAAGACGGGCCACCACCATGGCCACTCTGTGACATCCACAGCACTGGGTGACCCAGAACACAGAAGGGACAACATGTGCAGGAATTTGCTTTGCTCCCACCCCAAAATGTGCCCATCCTGGGATGCATGAGGACATTTACCTCAGGGTGGCCACTGCATCCAGGACCCCAAGACCCATTGCTGCCACGGGCAAGGGAGAGCTGTGGGTACCAGGGCTCTCTGCATACACATGAGGCATGTCCCCATGCTGGGTGGGAGAGGTCCCAGAGACCCATTCAGGACACACTCCTTCCATGGAAGAGGTTTGAGTACTGCAGGGAAAACATCTTCTTAGGGATGGAGACTGCTGGGTAAGGAGGAGGAGGAGGAGGAGGAAGGGCAGGAGGAGAAGGAGCAGGAAGGCTGCAATGCATTTCACTCTTGCCCCCTTCCCAGTCACCTCCACCCCCAAGAAACCAGCTCTACCCTGGAGCAGCTGCACTGCTGCCTGCACTAACATGGTGGGGGTGAGCACAGCACTGCACAAACCAATGGGGTGTGCAGCAAAGGGGGCAACAGCCAACCCCCCAGATTCATAGGAAAAGGCTTGCAGGGTCAAAGGAAGGCTTGCAGAATGCAGTCTTTTCTGCCTGATTTCCCAAGGTAGGGACAGTTGGGTCACTGCTATGAGGTCCCCAATGTCACCAACCCACTTGGGATAGCCTACAAGCCAAGGCCATGCAGAAACAGTGCAGCACTGATTTGTTGTATCAAACAATGATGAGTGCTGTACCAATTTATTCCCAGAAAGGGACAGATAGGCTCAGCATCACCTCACTGCATGCTGCTACCTCAAACAAGCACAGTGGATGACCATAGCACCCTGGTGTGTGTCCATGGCAGAGCATCACTCTCTGCCTTGGCACTGCCCAACTCATCCATCGTCCCCATTGGGAGTGATGGGGGAAACCCACTCCCATCAGGCAGAGAGGTACAGGGTCCTGCCCAGTGCCTTTGTCTTGAGAGGGACAAAGCCAGTATCAACATCAGCATCATCCTCTAACCCAATGTTCGTGTTGGTTGCACACACAGCAGGAGATGGCAGCTGGGGAAGGGCAGCGGGGAGATGGCACAGGCCCGCAGCCCATCCTCCATGCACAGCGCAGCTGTAAACTTTGAACATCTTCCGGAGAGAAGTTAGTGGCTATTGTGAACAGCTGGATTTAATTTGATGAGGAGCGAGGAGGAGACAGTCATGGGGAAATAATATGGCTTGGCGCTCCTGGGCGAGGAGCCCAGAGCCCCAGCAGCACTCCACTTCCCAACCAAGGTGGGGAAACCGAGGCATAGAGGTGCTGGGACACAAGTGAGATCACCATCCCTGGAGGTGTTCAGAACCACAGAGATGTGGCAGAGAGGGACATGGTCAGTGGGAAGGGTAGGATGGGTTGAGGTTGGACAGGATGACCGTAAAGCCACTGCGCCCATTTCCCAAATGGGTAAAACCACCGCCCCAGCAACCTGTCCCAACCCGCACCGTATCGTCGTGTGCCTGCTGCAGACTGGCACGGGGCACAGCCCCGACGGCTCACCCCATCATTACCTCCCTCCCTCCATCCAAAAAAACATTTCATAACACGACACGTGACGGTGGCAATAATGAACGCCCACACACCTCAGGTGCTGTCCCCAACCACAACACAGGTGGTTGGGCTTGGCCACCCCGGCACGCTCCCAGTGCCTGACCTGGGCACCAACCCCCACAAAAGGATATTTCCCAGCAGCACCCGAAGTTGGGCCAACGCATAGAAACCATGAGAGTCCCTTCCAGCCTTGGACCGCCTCGGTGGTTTAAGTACAAGAGGAGCTCCTTGGGATCACAATACTACAGATAGAGTCTGTCCCACCTCTGTGAGCACAAACTCACAAGCCTTGGGAATGGTTTCACAGACCATTTTCTGCTATCCCTATTCCCACGGATGGAAGAAAAGGCAGAAAGCCCATTTCCCTGCAGAAAGCCCAACGTTGTCCATTTTTCCCCATCCCCATCTCACCTTTGTTGCACTTGGTACACTGGATGGGAATGGCACAGCACCATCATGTTTCACATATTAATTATAGCCAGCAACCACAGCAACTCTCATGTCTCCATAGCACACCAAGATGCTCCCAGCCCCGCTCTCACAGCAAACAAGGGGTTAAATGGCGATTAAAGACGGTGCTGTTTCCGGTATCATGATAAATAGTGACCGTATGTCATGGGAAACGCCAGCGAGTTCTTCTGCTGTGGACTGTGGATGGATCTGGAGGACGGAAGGGATTTTGCAAGGCATGAGGGGGAAATGGCATAAGAAGGCTGGTCCCTGTGCAGAACCTCTTTTGTCCCCTGTAGCACCACAGTAAACCATTCCCGTGCTCTGCGCTGTCAGCCCAGCCGGGCTGAGCGTCCCCACAGTGCCGTTATGCAATGTGGCCGCTCCCAAAGGGTTATTTTTGTTAGAAAAGCTGCTGCTGTGCCAGCCCTGGGGGCAAGCCCGGCCCCAAGCTGTGCCTGAGGTTCTGCAGGGATGGGAAGGGCCCCTCGTTCTCCCATCCCTACTCAGTGTCCTGTTCCCACTGAGGAGGGCAGATCCCTGCATAGACTCAAGCACGCCCAAACCCAAAACTCTGTACCCCAATGGGACACTTCTGCCCCCTACATCAGGGAACAGCTGCCACCTGCCCACCAACCAGGCCATCCTTGTTGACCTCAGCAAGAACCTTCACGCCCCATTAGCGGAGCCGCTCGGGGGAAAAGCCACCCCAAAATCCAACAGCTGGGATGAGCTTTGGGGCCAATAGAGCTCCAGATGTGACGGCACAAAGTGGGGCTCACCCACCCCCCGCAACCCCCAACAAACACACTGTGCCCCCAGGCAGCGCAAAGCCCTGACTCACAGTGCGCACGTCGGAAAACGATAGGAGGGGGCAGAGGACGCTGGAGCCCAAAATACCCCAGTGCGCCTGACACGGAGATTAGCGCTTTGCTGCGACGCTGTCGCCTGGCCCAGCTCACTGTGGCCCCCAAAAAAAGCCCAGACCCTCCACCCCAGTGTAGACTGGCAACACACACTGTGCGTGCGTCACCATTCCCAGCAGTTTTCTCCCTAAAAACGACTTCTTGCTGGGTGCTTTTGGGCTGGGTGTTATTTTTCTTCCGAAGGAGAGAAGTGAAAAAAACAACAACAACAACTAAAAAAACTAAACAAGACAAAACCAAATGAGAGTGCAAAAATAAAATAATAACAATAATAATAATAATAAAGATGACACACTGCCGAAAATTATACACCTAATTGCTGACTCGTTAGCAATGTGCCCCTATGACGAGGCACAAAGTGTTTAGCATACACTCAGCGCATGGTCATGTGTGTGACACACATGTAACGTGACATGTCCCTGTGCCCCACAACCCCACAGCCTTTGGGGTGGGCACGGTGGGGTGGGCATCGTGCCAGGGCTGTTTATGTAACGCCCGCTTCAACGTATGGGCCCTACTGTACACAAGGCCCCTTTGTAACCCCATATGTAACCCGGGGATGTGCAGCGTGAAGGGGAAAAAAACATGGATTCACCCCGACGCAAACCCTTTGGGATGAGAAATGATGAGTGGGGTTGGGGAGGGATGGGCCGTCCCGCAGAGCTGAAAATGGGAAATGGCTGGAGCGAGGGGGGAAGGCAAGTGGGGAGGGGAGTGGGGGGAGCAGCGTGATGGGGGGGTCCCGGCGCTGAGTGGGGTGGGCGCACTGCAGAGCCGTCCGGGGAGAGCACGGAGAGGCCCTGGAGGAGCGCACGGAGCTCCCCACGCCGAGCCCCCCGCCCCGGCTGCTAGTGGGTCGGGGGGCAGCGAGGCCCCTCTGTTCACCACCCCTCCCCCCCCCGTTCCCCACCGCCATCCTATGGGGCCGAGGCCGCCCCTCCCGGGCTCGGTGCAGGCGGAGGAGGGCTGCGGGCCGAGAGGAAGGAGCACAGGAGGAGGAGGAGGAGGAAGGATCTCTTCCCGACGGCGCTTACCTGTTCCGTGCTCCGGAGGGCTGGGCCGGCCACGCGAGCCGGGAGCGGACCGGGACCGAACCGGGACCGGGGCCGGTGCCGGGGATGGGCCGGGGGAGGGCGTCAGGAATGCGAGAGCGCTGCGAGCTCCGGAGTCCGCGCAGGGAATCAGGCTCAGGGACGGGAAAGTTTATGCAAGGGAGGAGCAGAAAGTTGGGAGTCAATCAGGAGGCGGAGGGGCAGGGCCGACCCTCCTCCCCCGGCCTTCCTCCCTCCCTCCTCTCCCGGTGCTCTTCCCTCCCTCCTCCCGGGTACTCCCGCCCAGTCGGGTCCCGATCTCCGGTCCCGTCGCGGTCTGGGGACACGGAGGGGTTCGGCCCCCCCCCCGAGCACAGCACTACGGGAAAAGAAGGGGCAGCGCAGCTTCGGCTCCGGGAGGGACTTCTCGGAGCCTTCATCCTCCTCCTCCCGCAGTTCGGAGTGCTCCTTCTCTGTGCCAGCCTTCACTGGCACTGTGCACATCCTCATCTTCCTGTGCCAGCTTCCTGCACACCCCCGTTCCTTCCATCACATCTTCATCCCATAAACACCTTCACCTGACTTGCGGAATCACCCCCAGTATACATCTTCATCCCCTGCACACACCTTCACCCCTTTCCCTACACTTCTATCACTTTCCACATACCCCTATGCCACACACCTTCATTGTCCTCCTCCCCCTCATCCTCCTCACACCCTCATCTTTCTCCAAACACCTTCATCCCCACCTTCATCTCATTCTCACACCTTCATCCTCCTCCAGACACCTTCATCTTATTCCTTGCTCTCATATCCTTATCCTCATCCTAGACCCTCATCTCTCTCCAAATGCCTTCATCCCCATTCTCATAATCGTTATCCTCACATCCTCATCTTCCCCCAAACACTTTCATTCACTTCCAAACACCTTCATCCTTTTCCTCATCTCCCTCCTCCCCCTCCCCTCCTACATCCTCACCCCCTCATCTCCCTCCAAACACCTTCATCCCTTCCAAAATACTTCCATCCTTATCCTCATACCCCACTGGACCCTCATTCCTGTCCAAACACCTCCACCCCCCTCCTCACCCCCACCTTCACACCTTCATCCCTTGCTGCACTCCCCCACACACCCACAATCCCCCACTTCCCTGACACCCATCCTTCCCCATAGCACTGGGATGTGGATTTCAGCCCAAGCGGCTGTGATTCCCAGCGGACCCTCAGGGAACCTGGCCAGCAGCAGGGCCGAGGGGTGGTAACACACTGATTGCATGCAAGTCCCTGGCCATGGCCCAGCCCGAGTGTTGGGATCTGTGGTCCCAATGGCAGAAAGCCCCGTGCTGCTGAGCACGAATTCAGCACACAGCCAGGACGTGGGCAGGTTGGGCTCCACATGGCACAGTGCATGCAGACATAGATCGGGGAGTGGGATCCTCCCAGTGCTTCACTCGGGATAAGGATGCTCCCTGCATCCCATCCCCTTCTGAAACATCTTTTTCTAATTTTCACGCAGAACTCAGTTGTATTGAAGCAATTCGGGACAAGACAGCCAATGGCACAGCTCTCCACACGCCCATCCAGCACATTCAGCAATCTGGGTGATTAATATGGCCATATCGCATTCTTCCACTCTTGGCCTGGTCTGACTGCAAGAATCTGGACCAAGAACTGCAACAAAATGGCTGCAATTCTCCAAGGGCTGTTAGGAGCACTCGTTACTCATCCCTTACTTGGGCAAAAATGACATTGACTGCTCCTGGAGATGACAGACTTAATTGAGTTCAATAGGAGTTTAGTCTGAGTAAGGCATGAGCAAACAGGCATGCGTTAGCCCATGAAGAAAAGCCTGATCTGCAAATGTTTAGGAACACATGGTGTTCTGCGCAGGGGAGCAGCAGAGGGGTTACTGCTGTGCTGAGCTGGATGCGCACACCGAATGGCTGCAACGTGGTCTCATCCTCTTCCAGTTCTGCCCTCAGTGCCTTGCTGCAGTGCTGCTGATTGAGGCTGTTTCCTAAATTTGGTTTCTGCTATTCTTTGTCCATTGGTGGGAACAGCAACTTCCTTTCCCAAATTATAATATAAAAGAGCTGTGAGCAGCAATGCCATAAATAATATTTTCTTATGTCCGGAACATCCAAGTCCAGGCAACACACCAAGAACAGCTACAACACTGTAAAGCTCTGACACTTCTCCAGAATGGATTCACTAATTAAAAAAACGATTCCTTTCTTAAAGCAGTTGAAAAGTACCAGCTTTCCCAGTGCTGCCTGTTGGTTATCATGCCAAGAGCAGCATGTCCTGCACACCCATACCACTGGGATGTGACCCAGAGCAGCACCATTCTGCTTACCGGAGAGGGATGGGGTGGGGTACTCAGCTTCAAGGGAGGATATGTAGCATCAAGGTGGGATGCATTCTTTTCTCTTCTCCTTACATCTTTGCAAAAAACACAACGCATTTCCCTGGAGGATCCTGGGATGAGCTTATGTGCTCCATGGGGCTGAACCCATCCCTGCTCCACCAGCCCAACCCCAACCTGTAAACTCAACCATAAGAAGCCTCAAAGCCTTTGCCTTAGGGTAAATCTCATCCTCTGGATTGAGAAAAGCATTTCTGTGACAAGGCACACTTTGGCCTCAGAAGTTGATAAGCTCCCTCCTCTTCTTCTCTACTTTTATTTTTTTTCTCTCTACTTTCAGCAAGCATTCCTTCCACACCCACACACACATCCTCATCCTCACCCATTGGTCTGCCCGAGCATCTGTCACACTTTCCATCGGCCAAAGTAGATACACATTGCAATTGCCTCAATTCTTCATCTCTGCTGGTGTTAACAGCCAGCGCAAACAAAGGACCCAAACATCCAGCACCCTATTAAATTGCTTTCATTTGCTTCTTATGCTGCAGTTGGTTTGGGTTAGGAAGATTTGTGTAAGTGATTTGGGGGAGGCGGCTGATGCTGTAATTGCTGTGGGCTGTGAGCACAGTGCTTGCACTTTAGGCTCACTGCTGATGGCAATGGGTTTGGCATGGGATGGCATTGCATCTCCAACACAACGGAGATGGGTTTGGGATGGGATGGCAATGCGTGTCCAGCACAGCACTGCTTTTTGCTTTTTTGGCTGCACCCCAGGCTGGGAATTTGGGGGAACTGCAAAGTAATATTTGAAAATCTATTTGGGGTTGCTGGAGGGAGGAACTCCCAGCTAACAGTGATGCTCTGAGTGGGTGCACTCCGGGGAGCCCAGTACCAAAGCCCACTTTCTCTCTGTGCTTTGGCTTCCTGGCTCCCACCAATGCACAGGAAACTGGGACAAGTGCAGATGGAGACAGCCCTTGACCATCAGCTGCTCCTTTCCCAGTCTCAAACAAATGTGTGGCTGGCAGCTGGATTTGAGCAGCTCACTCTGGCTTTCCCACTCATTTTCTGGCCATACCTAGCCAGCTGCTGGCCCTAAACCACAGAAATTGTTTCTCCTTCCAGCTCTCCCACGTGAGTAAGGGATGGGGCCATCCATGCACCCATGTAGGGCTCCATCTGCCCCCGATGCAGTGATGACTCATGAAGCCCAAAGCCATGCAGCTTTTGGGAAAAGGAGGAGCATCACTAGGCTGGCATTTTGGGACAACCCAATGCATCTTGGTGTTTTCCACCACTGGGCTGGTTTGAGGGCTCCCTGGTCTCCAAGAACAGCACTGTGCCTGCTCACAGTTCTTGAATGAAATCAGGTATTGGGTGCTGCTGGCGTCTGGGGGTGACCTTGGGCATGGGTATGAAGAACTGCAGACCAAAGAAGATCGCACACCCTCTTCTTATTTAAAGACTGTGCTACAAAATACAAAACGGAAGCTAAAAAAGAGATACACTCCAGGTTTAACTCTGCCTTCTGCCTGAGACCAGTGACCAGTGCCCAGGGAAGGCGCCCACAGCCAGGCAAGCAGCGCCCAACAGAACAGTGCCTGACAGAGCGGTGCCCAATGGGACAGTGTCAGACACAGGAACCAGGAGAGAGGATGGGGACAAGGTGGCACGGAGCTACTCGCAGGCCAGCTTCCCATCGAAGCTGGAGAGAGCGATGGCAAAGGCCTGCACAGCACACAGTGGGTAGTTGTAGTCCATGGTGAAGGCATCGTCTGCCACACGTCCAAACTGCATCACAATGTAATCAGCTGCAGGACAGAATGGAGAGCATGTTGGTGTGGGTCGGACGGCTCCCACACCCACACCCACACCCCCCTTCCAAGTGGCATTGCATAGAAGCCACCCGTGCCCAGCTCATACACCAGCTGCTGCTGCCCTGTAACGCAGCTCAATTAACCAAAATCCAGCATTCTCCCACCGTGTCTCAGAGGAGACGTTGCACTCTGGGTTCCCCCAGGACCTTGTCCCTGGGAACCGGAGCCCACTGCCCCCCATGGGACACTCGCTGTTACCAGAGCATGGGTGGCAGGAAATCTGTAAAAATAACCAGGGGCCCCCGACAGGTTTTTTTCTGTCCTGTAACTCAACACCCGCGGGTGCCGATGGCTTCTGACTGCGCGGGACAGGTGACGAGGAGCCGAGCACTGCCCCATGCCGGGATGCTTGCCATGGGGCTGTGCCTGCTTTGCCGTGGGGCAGGCTGTGCCGCTGGCAAACGGGGTACAAACGCACCCCTGAGCCACATCCAGAGCCTGTGTCCATCACCCCAAAAGGGTCACCCTAAGGGACCATTCCCAAGGCACGACGCACACCAAAGATGAGCGTATGGGGAGCGCACATGGGGTGTGTGCTGGCGGCAATGCTGCAGCGCTGTGGGGCTCAGCACCCTGCAGGATCGAGTCATGCCCTATTTTGCATGACCATGCGTGACCCACGTGCTCCCTCTGCCGGAGCAGAACGCAGGAAAGCCGCAGAGCAGCTGGGCAAGAAATGAAGAGCAAAATGGGTGCTGGGAGTCAGCCAAGCCCCCCTCGCACACTATCCCTCCGCTTACGGTCGCTGCTGTGCACAATCTGGAAGTTCTTGACGGAGGCGTGGGTGACACGGCCGTGGAAGTTGAGAACGTAGGACTGGGTCTCATCATTCCACACCGGCGCCTTGTTGTGCAGCTCGATAATGTTGTCCATGTTCTTGTTCTGCCACCTCATGAGCAGCCCATCGTTGTCCTGGGGAGAGCAAAAGGGATGAGACTTGGTGCACAGCGAGATGCTGTCCCTGGGTGCTCTGGAACACACAACTCTGAAGCAGGACATGGCTGGGAAGAGACCAACACCACACCTCCACCTCCCACACAAGTGCCTTGAGACTGAGGGATGCCCCAACCAGGTGAACCTCAAGTGAACCCCACCAAACCCAGCCCAGAGGGCTTGTGGGTTCCATCCTCATTTGATCCTTGGCCGTCTGACTCACATTTCGGGGCCGGATGGGCACCCGCTCGTTGTCTGAATTCATCCCAGGGATGATGACTGTCATCTTCCGGGGCCCTTTGAACCCTAGCACATTGGTCTCCTGCAAGAGATGCCCCATTTCATAAAACAAGCAACTGTTGTGGGCTGCAGCCTCGTTATATGGCTCCATGGCTCTTCAGCCCCCAGTGATGCCCCAACAAAGGGGTGCAGGTTGAGGTTCCCTCAGTGCCTGCTGGGGGGAACTCTTACGTAAACCACAGCCGACAGCTCCTGCCGCACATTGGACCAATCAGCGCTGGCCCGATCGGGGTTAGCGCCATTGTCGAACACGGTGAACTTGGTCCCCATCAGGTTGGACCTGCAGCATCAGGACATGATTTGGTGCCACCAGCAGCACCATCACGCACCAAATTCCACCATCCAGAGCCTCCCCTTCTGCACTGATCCTACTCCCATCCCACATCTGATGTGCAAAAGTTGGTGGCACTCACCTCAGCTTCCCGATGAAGTTCTCCCCACCCCTCGACAAGTCCGTGGGGTCGATGGAGATGAGGTAGTTGGAGGTTTTACTCTTTTTACGCTTTCTCCCAGCAAGCAGGAAGACCTAGGTTCATGACAGGGTCAGAAGGGTGCTGCCACCTCGTCATACCCTCCACACATTGCATTGTGCAATGGGGACGTGGCCATGATGTTATGCAAGTTATAAAGTAATCAAGCCATTAAGGTTGGAAACGACCTCTAAGATCATCCAGATCAACCCATCCCCACTATGGACACGAAGCCACATCCCTAAACAGAATCACAGAATAATAAAGGCTGGAAGAGACCACTGAGACCAGCAAATACAACCACTGACCTATCTCTAGCACCACTGTGGCACAGCTGAGCCACAAAACACTGCCAGTGTCCCCATACATGGCATGAGCATTGCCTCTCTGGCATCATACCATGCACCAACACTGGCATTTCTAAAGAGAAATGGGACAGAAGTAACCTCTGTAGGGCCATAGTGGGGTGCACATGGGCATCTCCTAAGACCTGCATAGGTGCACTTCTTGGGTGTTTCCATGGATCTTCAGCCCCCTGCCCTGCTTACCTTCTTGTCGTTATCCAGGTGCAGGTAGTAGGTGGGGTACAGGCCCCGGTCCATACCCCTCTTGTCCCGTGTCACCCGGCACTTGATGGTCACCCCCTGTGGTGCTGGGGACAGCACAAACTTCTCCAGGTTGTCCACCTCAATGACAGGTGATGGTGGCCTCTCTTCCTTCTGCAGGGCCACACCACAGCTTTTTGGAGGATCCCAAGCCCTGTGCCATTTACTCTCATCTCCCAGCTCCTTACACCCCACGTGCCCCCAGGATTTGGGTCTGGGGACAGTATGGCCATGCAGACCTACCCCAGGGGATGCTCCTGACCCACCCTATGGGTGTCTCTAGTATTTTCACCCATTACCTTTTTAGATTTCTTCCCTTTGCCTTTCTTGTTGGAGTTCTTCTGCTGTGTCTCCAAGGTCTCCTCTTCACTTTCTGCTGCTTTAGGAGCTGTAGACAGGAGGGAATGCCAACACATTAGTAATAATGCCCAATAGCCAGGTCCCCAGTGCCCCTGGAGTCCCCCAGCCCTCTCACCTTTCTTCCTGGTTTTCCTCTCCCTGGGAGGGTCCCCACCAGTCTGGAAGAGGGATGCTGGATTCTTCTTCTTACCCGATCGGATGGGTTTGGTACTGGCATCAGAGTCATCCTCCTCATCGCTGCCAGTGGCAGCTGGGGGGCACAGGAACATGGGAACATTGGGACACAGGGATATGGGAAAACAGTGCATGGGGACACCATCACACACAGTGGGTGCTGCTGATGAGGATGCCAGTGCCCCTCACCTCATACCTTTCTTTTTGCTCTTCTTCTCCTTCTCCCCATTCACATGGAACACAGACGTCGGCT
This sequence comes from Coturnix japonica, assembly GCF_054131305.1. Taxonomy (NCBI): domain Eukaryota; kingdom Metazoa; phylum Chordata; class Aves; order Galliformes; family Phasianidae; genus Coturnix; species Coturnix japonica. The sequence continues at coordinate 937,120 of NC_140700.1, forward strand.
CCTTCTTGGTGCTTTTGGAGGATTTGGCTTTGCTGTCAGCATCAGTTTTGTCACCTGGAGGGCCAGACCAGGGACAGGCAGTGAGAACAGTCACATGATGACAGTGGACTGAGACAGTGCCACCCCTGTGTATTCACCCTTTCCTTTCAGCTTCTTCTCCCCTGAGGGTGGCTCTCTGGTCAGTTTCTTCTTCAGCTTCTTGGGAGGATCTTTACTCTCCATCTCATCTTCCTCCTCCTCCTCCTCATCCTCAGATGCATCTGCCCAGTGGGACACAGCAGAGTGATGGTGGTGGCACACAAGGGACAGAGGGACCCACATGGATCTGGGGGTTCCCCATCTTTGATGCACCAGGCCAATTTGGGGACAAAGACACCATAGGGGTGTGCAGGGTTCCTGTAGATATTGGTAGCATGGACATAGGGATGTGGTGAGTGGGGATGTGGGGCTGGAGTATCTCCATCCTTCTTGGATATGTTTGGCTGGTTTGGGGGCAAAAAGCACCCTGAGGGGATGCAGAGTTGCTGTGGATACAAGTGGGGTAGACAGTGGGGACAAAATGCTTGGCAACGTGATGCATGGGGATACGGTTCGTGGGAGCACATGGTGCATGGGGACACATGGTACGTGAGGAAATGTGGCTGTACCAGGATGTAAACTGGTGCCCATGGAGGGATGGCTGCTGCCCACCATGTCCCCTCACCTTGCTGCTTCTTTGGGCCTTCAGCTACATGGGATCGAGGTGCCGAGCTCTCCTTCTTCTTCCGAGGCTCCCGGGAGGGTTTGGAGCTGGGCTCCTTACCACCTTCCTCCTCTCCTTTCTCCTTCTTCTTCCCCACTTTCTTCACCCCTGCACATTTCAAGATCCTTTGTGACAAGGATCACCATGGGTGCAGGGGGAATAAGATAAGGGGGCGAACAGGAGCTGACAGAGGGCCCCCCCAGGCTGCTCACCCTGCACTGGGCCATGGGGCTCCTCAGTACCCCTGGGTTCACTCGGCTTCTTCACCCGCAGCCGTCGTGGTTTGTCTTCAGGCTCTGCTGCTGGCTCCTGCCGCTTCTTCTTCAGCTTCTGCCCCACAGATGATGCTGCAGAGACCGTGCCATGGTTCAGCATCTGCTCTTACAGTAGCTGGAGCACACTGGTGCATTTTGGAAAGGGATGCTGTAAGAGCACGGCAGCTCTTGCGTCATTTTTGCAAAAGCTCTTGCAAGGGACGTGCTGCACTGTTACGTGTGAGCAACTTACCGTGGGGTCAGCCACAGAGGGATGGCAGGAGGGAAACAGAATGGGCTGTTAGCAGAGAGGTTGGAGGGCACCAGTACTGCACTGTGCCAGTCTAGGGGATGGGAGACATGATGCTGTACTGCCATACAAGAGCCACAAGGGATACGCAGGGGATGTGGGGATGCAAAGCTCCCCGGCTCCTCTCACCCACATGTGTTTCCTATGGAAACCCAATTGTGGGGTGGAGATTGAAGGCCATGTGCCGAGACAGGCCGGAGACTGCAGAGCTGCAGGGATCGAGGTCAGCAGAAGCAGGGCAGGAGGAAGTGGGGGATTAGAGGCAGCACACCTAATCCTCTTTACCCTGAGCTATAAATAATGCTGATTTACCAAATGCAGAGCATGTGGTTCAGCACCAGGCAGGGAACATCAGAGGAGAGGGCACCTGGTCGGGGTCCCCCAGGAGTGACGCAGCACTGATCGCATCACCATTGATCACATCAGGGTGCAAAGCATTGCCCCTTTTCCAGGGATTTGCTCGGGGGAAGGGGGGGGGGGGGGGGGGGGGGGTTTCTTCCCAGGCAGAGCCCCCAGCACCTCAGCACCACAGAAGGATGGATCTGTCCCGCAGCACTAACCCACTGCCATCTCCCAGTGCATATCCCTCAGGGTCTTGTGGTGGGGCTGCAAATCCCAAATTATTTCACACCATCAGCTGGCTACAAAAAAGCTCCTTCTCTCCTTTAATCCCTTAAGCAGCACAGAGTCAGGATGGCTCTTCGCTTCATTATTTAACAAAGTCTGCTAATCACAGCAGAGTACTCAGATTGCTGCAGAGACCCCTCAGTCAGGGGCTGTCCCAGAGGGCTGCCTCAAAATGCAGCCTCCCCTGGAAGGGGTCACAGCCTGGAAAGTGACTCTGCTGACAGCTGAAAGGCTTAATTAAAGCACTAATTAGGAGCTGAGGACCCATCTGATGAGATGGAGATGGGCTTGGGAAGGATGCACAAGTCAGAAGCAGAGCGGGGTGCCACAAATGCCTGCACTCACCCAGGGCTGAGTACCAAACCCACTCCACTCCCACCACAGTGTGGGCCAGGGGCTGCCCCCATCCTCAGCCCACTGGAGGATTTCTCCTCACCTGCTTTGGCCGCTGCTGCTGAGGGCTGCTCGGCTCCTCGCTGGGGCTGTGGGGCAGAGGAAGCAGATGAGTGAGGGCTGGCCCCATCAGAATGGCTTGAAAAGGTTTGTTTCTTTGTGACCATGAGCCAGAAGGGACAGCAGTTTCCCAAAGCAGCTTCCCTATATCCCAACAGGGCCAAGCACAGACTGGGCTCTGCTTTGGTCAGGGCTGATAGCAGTGAGGTTAACCAGGGGGAATGTGCCCTAATGAATGCTTTTCCCATTGCAAGCCACCAAGAACCATGGCACTGACCATTCAAACAAACGAACAAAAAACACCAAGACAAACAAAACAAAACAAAAACAGAATAATGCTAAGACAAACCATTAAACTGCATTGAAAAGGGAGAAAAAAGGACCTCACCTGTCAGCAGCCCACACCTCACGCAGGATCTCTGTCTGCAGTGGCATTGCTGCAGCCCTATAGGATCAGAGCTGGTTCCATGGGTGCAGGCTCAGCCCCGGAGCCAGCAGCGCAGGAGGAGCGCGCAGAGGAGACGATTAAGTTTTTATTTCTCTTGAAACTCAGTAATAGGATTTCAGGGCTGGCCGGCCCTGCAGGGAGAGTGACAGCTGTTCCAGTAATCCCAGTAAAAGGGAACCTGGGGGATTTGTTTGTGGATTCCTCCTTTTTCCCCACCCAATGTTGGGGATAAAAACACAGGATTTGGGTTGGTTTGCACAGGAAACCCAAGGATCCCTGCTGGACTTATTGCTTACCCAACTCAACATCACTGCAGCACCAAACCTATTCCTTACCCAACCCAACCCCACTGTAGCATCAAACCCATTCCTTACTCAACACACCACTGCAGCACCAACCCATTGAAGCCTTGCTCCCTGTAGCACCCAGTGCCACTAGGTGGCATTTGGACACTGCACACTCCATGCAGAGCAGAGCGCCCTTAGCCATGGTGTGCTCAGCACTGCCACCCTCTCACCGTGTTGCCAGGGTTGCATGTTTTTTTGGAGCAAGCCAGAGTCGTCTCCTAAGGAAAACATGACTTTAGCTGACCCAAAGTGACTTTTTTTTTGCCACGTTTGCATAAACAAAACTTTTTTTTTTTGCAGAGCCATTACTTCCATTCAGCTTTTCACCCCAGCACCAGACCTGGGGCAAGCAACGACCCCGAAGCACCAGCTCAAATCTCCCCAGCACGGATGCTGAACAAATAAGGGCACCAGGATAAAGCCCCCAGGCTGGGAAGGCTGCACTGCTGAGACCTGAAAGTGGCACCTCAAAGCAGGATCCCAAAGCAGCATGTCAAAGACAGACCCAAAGGACGACCCCAAGCAGCAACCAAAGGGGCACCTCAAAGTAGGACCCCAAAGCAAGACCTCAAAGCAGCATACAAAGGTGCACTCCAAAACAACAGCCCAAAGAAAGACCCCAAAGCAGGACGAGGTCTAGAGTACCGCGGTGACTCCATAACACTCCAACTGCTGCATCCCCACTGGGATGGAGTGGAGAAGCACTTTTTTATTGTTTTAAGCACTTTTTCTTTTTCAGTTCTTTATTTCACAGCTTCCAAAGGGGTGTTACAAAGACCAGACAGTAAAAATAGAAAACTGAAAGCTGTTCTCTGCAGGCTGTACCCGCATCCCTCCCACGGGGCCGGAGGACCGTACTGTGCAGCACTGCCTCCACGAGGACTCCTCTTTGCTCCCCTATCACTGCTCCTTCTCCTTTCTTTTTTTTCTTAATTTTTTTTTTCCCCAATGGGCCACGACCATGCAATAAAACCTCTGTTGAATAATTGAGGCCACAGCTCTGCTGTGGTCAAAGGGAACAGGGAATACAACCAGTGAGCACAGCAGTATCTAGACACCCTGCAACAGCCCCCCTCCCCAGCCCCACGGTGAGGAGGAGAAGGAGGAGGAAGGCAGCACAGGAGGAAGGCTTGGTTGTATCCTGCTGCAGTGCTCCCACATCCCAGCTCCTCCCCGAGGACATAGAGCAAGGTGAGCCTCCTGAAGCTGGGAGTTCCAGCTTTGATTTCTTTGTTCCCCACCCCTGCGAAGGTGGTTGTTCCACTGGTGGTGGTCCCACGCCATCCAACTGCTCGCAGCCAGCAGCAGCACCGGACTGGTCTGATCTCTGCGAGGCACTTTTGCTTCCACAATCACACAAACTGGAACAAACTTTACAAGGAAACACCAGCAGGTCCTGAGTCCTGGCAAAGTTCTTGGCACAGGCTGAGGGCAGGAGGCTCGTCCTTCTGCCACCCCCTCCATCATACGTGCCCCTCTGCCTCTTTGCCTTCATCACATGCTGCTGTTGCTGCCTCTTTTTCTACCCTGGTCTTGTTGGCTGCTTCCTGAAAGAGAGCATATGGAGCACAGAGTGAGAAACAGGAACGCTGGGCTATGGAGCTGCAGCCCACGTGCTGGGCAACACCTGTGGTTCATACATGGAGATACAGGTGCAGCCCATACACACAGAACAGATGCAGCCCATACACGACCTAGAGTTGTATGCCATACATACTTAGAGCTACAGCCCATACGGACCTATAGCTGCACTCCATATACAAACACAGCAGCAACTCATATACAACCATTAGCTGTAGCCCATAGGTAGACCTATAGCTGCAGCTCATGCAGACCTATTACCACACCCTACACAGACCTAAATAGGTACACTGGTTCAGAAGATATTATACCAGAATGACCCACACAGACTATTAAGTTGTCCTCTCCTGTTACAGTACACAGTACAACATTGGTTTTTGTTTCAAGGAATTTTGGATAAGAGCCTATTATGAGAAAGCGATCTTTCATGGGTTACATAATTCAGGAAATACACACTATCATGTCTCAAACTCCCCCAGCCCTGCCAGCGAGTGGCTGACATTTCGCTTTACCCAATTCATCAACTGCCGCGGGACGGGACAGAACCTGGAGCACAAACACCAAATCTGTCATCAGCTGTTGTGAGTCCACATCCTAAACACTGTGATCGACAACCAAGCACCTGACAGCAGCTTCTGCATGCGAAAGACCAAGAACCAAGGGGCTCCATCCCATGCTGCTCTGTCAGCCCACACACAGCCTAAAGCTGCAGTCTATCCATCCCTACAGCTGCCGCCCATAAATGAACTACAGCAACAGCCCATGTAGACCTATAGCTGCAGCCCATATAGGACCCTCATGGCCTAAAGTTGTGCCAGGCGAGATTCAGGTTGGATGTTAGGAAACACCTCTCCAACAAAGTGGTCAGGCGCTGAAAACAGCTGCCCAGGGAGGTGGTGGAGTCACTGACCCTGGAAGTGTCCAAGAAACATTTAGATGTTGTACTGAGGGACATGGTTTAGTGGGAAATATTGGTGGAAGGAAGATGGTTGGACTGGATGATCTTGTAGGTCTTATCCAACCTTGGCGATAGTAAAATTCTATGAACCTATGCATGACCTATAGCTGCCACCCACACCTCCATCCTTGTCCCAGCCTCCACTTGCTGTTTTTCAGCCCCATCACCCTGCTGAGCATCCCAAACCTGACCCCCCAGGCATGCACAACAAACCTTTGCATCCCTCTCAGCAAACTTGGCAAACATGTTGGCGTAGATCCTCCTGTCCCGTTCATTGTGCTCCTTTGTCTTCTTCTGGCAAATGGAGATCTGCGACCTGGCTGCTTTGTTCTGTGGATTCACTTCCAGCACCTTCTGAAAGTCACATTTTGCCAGCTCAAACTCGTTCATCAGCAGCCGGGCTTCGCCCCGCCGGTACAAGCCCTTCTCGTTGTCCTGGTCCAGCCCCAGTGCCTGCAAGCACAGAGTTCTCCATAGCTCAGCAACCCTCAGAAGCTTATTTGCTATGGATACAGTGGGCTTTTGTCCCAGCTTCATGTTATTTCCTTACAGTGAAAGCCTCCTGAGAGCCCCAGATTCATCTCATTCATAATATCAGTTTGGGTTAAGGCAGCAAGCCTCACGCAACAAAGAACCAGAGGCAAGGTTCTTAAACTTCGGTGGACGCCTCACTCTGAAGACACCCAAAGTCAGGCTGGACAGGGCTCTGAGCACCTGATGGAGCTGTGGGTGTCACTGTGCACTGCAGGGAGTAGGACCAGATGGCCTTCAAAGGTCCCTTTCCACCCAAACAATTCTAGATTTGAGCCTTTTATAAAATAAGTGTCCTTAATGCGACCAACACAGTGCCCTTAGGAAACCGCTGCTTGTGCAAAGACAAACTGAACAGGGAAGGAAGACTGAAACAAAAGTCATGCTTCCATACCTTATCACAGCACTCAACAGCTTTGGTGTACTCGCGCAGCTTCAAGTAGCACATGGCCAGGTTGAGGAAGGCAGCCAGCAGGAAGGAATCGGAGGCTTTCGATTCCTTCTCCGACAAGCCATACTCCATCTCCAGCCAGGACACGATCTTCCCATACTGAATCACCGCCTGCAGGTATTTGCCTTCCTGAGAAGGAGCAAAGACAGGACAACAGGGAAGGGCTTAAAACTAAAGGAGGGGAGGTTTACACTCAGTGTTAGGGCAGAGTTCTTTATCCAGGGGGCAGAGAGGCTCTGGCACATCTGCCCAGATCTGTGGGTACCCCATCCCTGGTGGTGCCTCATGCCATGGATGGAGCCATGGGCAGTCTGAGCTGGCAGGGTGGAAGGGCTTGGGGGGCTGTGAGGGCCCTTCTGACTGAACCATTTTAAAGTTTTATGATCTTTAAGGTATCTTCCAACCCAATTATTCCATGGTTCTATGATTATACTTCAGACTCAGAAAGACAGTGGATCTGCTGAGGACAGTGAGCAGCTGGGCTGGCAGAAGTGGATGAGGCTGCATGGCCCCAGTAAAGCTGCACTTCCTATGGAGTATATTTGTTACATAGGGAGAGGAACTGGCAAAGGACTGGCACTTTTTGGGAAGGGAAATTTCTGACATTTTGACCCCTTGAAGACCCAGTGAGGTGAACTTGCTCCAAGTGCCCAGCAGCGCAGCTACCTGCTCCTGCCTCAGGTGTCACAAACCTTGAAGTACATTGTCCCCTTCTCCTTGACGATGGCAGCCTGCTCCAGCTTCTCTTTGGTGTCCATCTCCCAAGACTCTTTGGCCTGCAAAGAAATACTCAGAGCCACCATCCCATGGCGTAGCAACGGTTGCACAGTGGGAGCAGTGCTGACTCAACACATCCTGCAACTCCAAACACCAGTCCCACCTTCATGCACACACACTTAGGAAGTGGTAAGAAGAGCAAAATTAATGGGATGCCGCAATCCAGGCAGCCCCAGGAGGCTTTGGAGGATTTCTCTTTAATAGTGGGGCTCAGCAGGGTGGTCTTATGCAGGACAGAGGGCTGAATTTGAGGGACTGGAGAAAATAGGGAATAAGAAACATTCATGGAGCAATGCAAAGCGCACGCCTGTGGTACAGAGAAACCACTGCAGGGATGAAACGTACTCTGAGCCCAGCAATACAGCACGGCTTGTCCACTGCCATACACCCACTGCAACCCCACAGAATGAAAAATTCCAGCATAAAACAAACCCCCAAAAGGTTTTTTCTTTAACTGAAAAAACAAAATTACAAAGATGGGAAGATCTCTCCTAAGTATAGGGCAGGCAGAGGTTTTTGGCACCATCCCTGCTCCAGCCAAGGTTAGGGACCCAGCAGCACCTGTGCTGTCCCCACTCTCTGTCCCCATCCCCAGCCCCTCCAGCACTAACCCCAACCCTCCCTCATCAGGACACAAAACTTAATTATTATTTTTTTCTGTGCAGTCCAAGGAGATAGAAAACAAAACAAAACAAAACAAAAAGTACAAAAGGAACAAGGTTAGGAACAAATAAAAAAAACAGCCTTGGAGCTGGGCCAGAAAAATGAAACAAACCAACACACAAGAACAAATTAAGAACATGGCGATACTTGCTGACGTCTCCACTTCAGCAGGGCCCGCAGAGCAGCAACACCAGGGACAAAGGGTGATTGTGGGGGGGTCCTGCCCTTCCTGCCCTCACCTTCTCAAAGCTTTTCAGTGTGACCTCGTACACCAGCTCAGCGTTTGCCTGAATGCCATACTTGGGTTTCCCTGCCTCGCCGAAGCCGTATCTGCAGGGAGGAAGAGAGCAGCTCAGGTGGGGGTCAGAGGCACCCACAGCCTCCTCCAAACCCCATCCTTCCTCTGCTAACTCTACCATTCTCCTCCTAAATAACCCCCTTCATCAACCAGCATCTTTAAAAAGCAGGAAAAGCTAAATCCCCTATATATCTTCATTTTAGCAAGCACACACCCAAGTTGCTCACTGTTCTCACAACTGGCTCCATGCTAATACTGCTGGGTTGGAGCACTGTTATTCTCCAGAAGCAAAGACATGTCGCAGCATACAATGCAGTACAACACGTGCATCTCCAGATGCACACAGGTGCACCAGACCTGGCTTTACACTGCTTTCAACATGTGCCAGGACAAGGAATGGTGATTTCCTGAGCCCCGACAGCTGGATAAAGATCCTTTCAAGTCCCTGCCTCCCACTCACTCCTCTGGCAGTCCCTGCTGGTGACACTAACATATCCAACAGAAGTTCTGTTGGCACATCTGCATTTTCACAAATGCTCTAATGGCCTCCAATGTTGGAAGTTTCAACCCTGCTCCAAGCAGTATGAGCACAGGATCCCTTACCGTGGCCCCAGGTAGAGGATGCAGTGCTCTCCCCTCTGCATCTTCTCCAGTGCTTTGTCAATGCCAATAGGGATGTCGTGGTCCTCCCCTTCGCCCACCACAAACTTCACATCCTTGCAGTCAAAGCGGGTTCCACCACAGAACCCCTCCAGGTGAACTGTGGGACAGAGTGAAGACCACGGGCAGTCAGCACCGTGTGGCTCCCATAAATCATTTTCCAAAGGATTCTGCACATAGGTGACACTTAAGGAAGTGGAAGCAGAGCTGGGGCAATTCCATTCAGCGACCACATCCACCACAAGACCCCCAAATCCCCCCCACTTCCCCCCAGCTGAGCCAGAGCCCTGGAAGCACCAGAGGAGACAGTGAGCAGAGAGGGGTGGGAGGGCTTGGACAGCATTGCTAAAAAGCAGTGCAGCCGTATCTCATCCCAGCAAGGACCAGACAACAGATAAACATTATGACTAATATGTTCCCCTTGTGCTGCACTGCACAAGTCAGCCTTACTGGAACTGGATACTGCCCCTGGCACACTGCCATGCAGAGTTCACCGTGGTGATTACAGATCTCCTATACAGCACTATACACTCGCCTTACACCTCAAAAACAAGGCCATGTTCTCCTGCCTCTGCTAAACTGAAAGTACAAGACAAAGGTTCAGTCTTTCCATCTTCAAGCAATATGCTGTTCCAGCCCATGGAGCTGGCAGGGGCTCGGCAGGGTGGACAGCAGACATGGCAAATTTGCCACCTGGTGCTTCTAGGATGATTTCCACCCTGAGTTCTTTCCTTATTTATTCAGTCCTGAGGATGGTGTGCATTCAGGGGACAGTGGGTGTTCCCTGCACTCAAAGCAAGCCAAGTAAAAGTGATCCCACAAGATGCTCCTACCTACTGCAGGAAAACTCCCCCAGAGCCTTCAAATGGTAGGAAAAAAAATCATGGTTAGGCATTAATGCTGCCAAAAGTGTTTAAGGATGCTGCAGCAGAACCCAACAGCATGGATGGATGGATATGAGTTTCTTGAGTGCATGCTGCTGAGAAGCCAGAAGGGTTTTTATTGCCAATATAAATGCTGCTAAAGCAGGGAGAGACGAGAGAAAAAAATTAACCCCTTTTCTAAGCAGGGATGGTTTGGCCACTCATTGATGCGCTGCCAAGGACAGTACTCTGCTTTGTGCAGCTGGTCTGCATGATGGAAAACCCACCTGCTGTTCCAGGGCTAAACCCTGCTGAGCACCTTGGGAAAACGGAACATTCAGCCTAAAGCACAAGCAGCCCACCAACCTCATGGCTCCTTGCTGTCTCTGTGCTTTCTGCGCCCACCATCCCTGGCCCTGTGGATCCCTGGGTCACCTGTCAGCAGCAGGACAAGCTGATCCCACAAGCCCTCCTCAACAACAGGATGCCCAGAAGAACACGAGCTCCCAGCTCTCGCTTCAAGAGAAGCAGAAGAGTTTTCCTTCCATTCTAATTGCACACTAGAGATGGGGAAATCTCTGCTCCGGTTTCCAGGAGCATTTCAGTGCTATCTGAAGCAGGTCAGCTGGCTGCGGTTGCTCTTGGATTACAGAAAGCAAAGCCCCTGCCGGGCTCTGCACATCCCTTCGGCTGCAGTGGCTGACTTATTGTTCTCCCGGTGCCTGCAGCGATTTTGTTTTTGAAGAGCTCAGAACACAGTGTACCGAGTGCGGCTGGCACATGAACTTGATGTGCTGACAGCAATTTGTACTCAGATTAAAATGGAGAGGAGGGGGAGGGGGTGGGGAAAGGTTGTAACAAAAGCTGGAATGTGGGATTTTGTCTGCAGCCCGTGTTTTAGGAACCGGAACTGCAAATTACGGCCTGTAAAACTCAAAGCTATAGAACTGCTTATGAAACTCCAGACTGGAGGTGCTCACCCTGGCTAGTGCACATGTTTCCCCAGCAGGCTTCTAACATAGGTTTTGGGCACCTGGGAGCTATCCCTGATGCAGGGTTTGTTGGGGAGTGGAGTGAAAGACACAGAGGTGCCTGTGCACCCCCATAAACTAAGGCCGCTCCTTGGGGTCCCATCTCTGCTGCTGGGCTCCCCTGCAAACAAGCCCCAAGCAAAGCACTCCAAGGTAAACAGCAGTGCATTTGGAAAATAAAAAGCCTCTCTGCACCCAAAACCTGCAAGGCTGCCAGGCTGGCTCACTGCTGCTTTGCATCTTTTCTAATTGGGATGTATTTATGGTCTCTGGCCCCAGGCTGCAGGTTGGTGCGAAGAACCTGCAGCCACCTTGGTGCAGTGCTCCTGCTCTGAGCAGCGCTGTTATGCAGCGCTGCCTCCAAGGGCATTCATCTCTATTACCCTGACTGTTTGTCTGCTCCTGTTCTCCGTGTTTGCTTGGAACCGAGCATCTACTTGAAACAGGAACAAGTCAGCTTCAAGGTGCAGAGCACCCAGAAACACAGCTCCACAGAGAGCTCCGGTTGCTGTGTCCTTTCAGAGCAGCAGATGCTCACAGTATTTTCCCCAGCCTATCTCCATCCTGCTCTGAGCAACCACGCTGTCACTGCATCTGAGCAAAGGGGAAAGCATGGCTCTGCCCTGCTCCCCAGGCACATGGGCTCACCCCTCAACCCCATTTTGAATGAAATAAAAAACAGCGTTAAAGAGGCAGGAGGGAATGGGGCTGGTTGTCATTCTGTTCAGCTTGTTTCTCAGGTTAACCTCAGAGACAGGGAAGGCAGCCTGAAATCCTACCCCCAGCAGTGTCTAGCCATGTGACAGGCAGATAGATCAGCAGGAGACAACATCTCCTTAAAAAAGTCTGTGAGAGGAACAGACAGTGAGTTTTATGAGTTCAGATCTAATTTCACCTTCGCTAATGGAAGTTAATTGGACTCTCTTGAACGAACAGGAGCTCTGGAATGGGGATAAGAAACTAGATGCCTTATGCAGATGGCATGTTAGCTCTACTTCTATGGCTGAGTTGTTCTCAGGAGGAGAAAAAAAAGCTTGGCTGTCCCCGCCTTGGTAAGACATTTGCTCCATAAACATGACCAGAATCACTCTGTCCCACTCACAGACAGGGAGCGAGGAGCTGGATAGGATGAGCTGCCATGCACTTAAGATCACACTGACTCCACAGACCCCTTTTGAGTTAATTCATCCCCCAACAGCTGCAACCAGAAGTTTGAAGCTTTCCTCCGGTCATGTGGGAAGGAAAAGGGCCCGTGCTGCAGCAGATGCAATGGAAACCACCAAAACAGCAATAAGCACCACAACAAGGAGACCAGAGGGGCTGCTGCCTCCTCGTCTGGACAAAAAGATGCGTCCCAAGCACCCAGCAAGCTGCACACCAAGTGAAAACCTCAGCAAATCCAGCGCTACAGGCTGAAATCCAAATCACAGCAAATCCAACTTTCAGCATCCACCACACCAGTCCTGGATATAACAACATCCTGGAGCCACTCAGAGACAAGGGAGGGGCAAACAGAGAGGAAAGGGCTGACCCCAAGACCCCACAGGGACTGCAGAAACGGAGTGCAGGCTGTCCTTGAGCAGTCGCTCCATCCCCAGCTGGCTGCTCCTACAGCTCAAGGTTTTCCAGTAAAACCCTCCGAGCCAGCAGTTCTGGAACAGCCATCACACACTGTGCCAAGGGCAGCTCCCAACCCAGTACTCACTTTCCACTGTAGCACCTTCGTTGGGGTTGGAATAGCCTTCTCCTTTCCTCTTGATTCTCCGGATGATCCCTCCATCTTCAAACAGGTCCTCGCCTTTGAAATCAAGCAGCTCAATCTAATGGATTAAAGGGAAGGTTGGCAGAACTGTGGGTGGAGAGGAAGGAGAAGAGAAAAACAACAGAAAATCCACAAAGCAACAGTTCATCCCCAAGCCAGAGAGCCAAGCAAACTAATTCTGTGCTCAGCTGACAAGCAGAAGTCGCCCATAAAAGCCAGCTCCAAGCCACAGCATAATACACCCAATTTATTAGAAATTGGGCCACATCCAGTACCTGAAGTGCAGCACAAAGTAAGAGTAAAACCAAGTTTATTAATCCTGCAGGGCAGAGCGCAACTGTGGCTGAGAGGCGCACGGGAAGCACAGGAGCAGATTTTTAACCCCTGGAAGTGTTCCTGAGCTGCTTCCCCACTCGCGTGCCTTCGCACAGCCAGGCTCTCCCCACAGGGCTGCTCCCCACCGCAGACTCTCGGCTCAGACACACATTGCTGAAAAAACACTGGCATTGGTTCCTGGAGCAGAGGGACACGTTTCAGGAATGTAAGCTGAATATTTTTTTGTTTGGTTGGTTTGTTTCTTTTTTCCTCTTTCTCAGAGCTGACTGGCAAGGCGGAAAGCACTGAGATCTCCCATCCCTGTACTTACCTCAAAGAAGAGGGTGGCATTGGAGGGGATTTTAGGGGCACTGCCAGCAGCCCCGTAGGCATACTCTGGTTTGCACAGCAAGTAGCAGACCTCACCCTTCTTCATGGTAGCAACCCCAACATCCCACGCCTTAATCACTTGGCCTGAGAGAGAGGCAGGCATCAAGAAAAAACTCAAAACAGAAAAACTGCATAAGAGGGGGACCCCAAAAAGCTGTTCATTAGTGCCATGAGGACACGGGAGTCCCCTGTCCCCTTACCCTTGCCCAGGCTGAAGACAAAGGGCTCATTGCGGTCACGGCTGGAGTCAAACTTCTTGCCATTGGCCAGCTTGCCCTTGTAGTGCACATAAACCTTGTCTCCAATCATAGGGGACTCATCCTCATTCCCAGGTCTCTTGATGATCTACAGAGAGAAGCCACCCACAGGAGAGAGGCCGTGGAGATCTTAGGATGTACATATATCCATAATAAAAACAACAGGCGTGTGTATGCATATAAAGCCCCTCCTGCAATGTTGTCCTAACACAGGGGAAGACTGTAGGCAAGCCATCTGATTCCCATTCCTAAAACCCAGCCCCACACCAGCACAGTTCCCCCTGCATGGGGCTTTACTCGTGGGGGGATGTTGTTTCACTCCTCACTTCTTGTCAATGCCTTTTCTTTTTTCTTTTATATTGCTACAGCCTGGAACATGCAGCTCCCAACAGGGGAGGATGCTATTATTTGAGGGAAGGTCCCATTCAGCCGGAGAAGAGCAAGTGCTGGTAAGCAGAACTATCCAGAAATGGCCCCGAATGAGAATCAGAAGCTGCAAAGCAGATTGCATGACCTAAGTAACGCGCTCTTTCTAACGTCTGTGAGTCACACACAAAAATGCTTTGCGGATTTGAGGCTAATAATCTGATTAGGAACACAATAGCAGTGAAATTCATTCAGCAGGCTGAACCCGTGTGCAGAGTGTTCGCTCCATCCCTCAGTGATCCAAAGTGCCCCAAGGGTCACATCAGGAACACAGGAACACAACAGGGCCGCAGGGCAAAGGGCCACAACCACAGTTTCCACTCACCTTCAGCACGCCGCCATCACGGGTAGGTGTGATGTCCTCCCCACGCTCCGCCAGCACGGCTGCCTGCACCTCACCTTCAGGCTTGGTGGCCTCATCAGTTGTCATCGTCCCTGGGCAGGAGCAGCACAGCTAGAGAGAGGACAGAGGGGCACGAGGAAGGGGAAAGGGTTAAGAACTACAGAGCCCCAGTGCTGCTAGCCGTGCAGGAAGTTTAGAGAACATCTCAAGCATGCAGAGCGGAAAATCCCTTCCCAGGGGCCACCCAAGCTCAGCGCTGCTGAACCACAAGCACACGCAGCTCCGGCAGCAGGCACCGAGCTGCCCAGGCAGCCGGATCCACACTGCAGCACCACGATGGAGACAGTCATGCCCTGCTAGCTCTCACCCCTGGGTCCTCTTACATTGCTACAGAGAGTTCCCCAGAAAGGGTTTTACCAATAAACACGCTGACAGGTCAATGCGTGCCAGCCAAGGGGCTCCCAGTGCACAGCACAATGCGGGAGCTCAGCGTTGTTGGCTGCACCCAACTCTCTGGGGCCTTCTGTGGGGACACTCCACCAGCAGGACTGCAGCCCAAGGAGCACAAAAAGCCACCAGAGAGACTGCAGGCACCTTCATCACCAGACACCGCGGGCAGTGGTGAAGCTGAGAGGCTGAGATGCTCAGAGCTCTCAGAGCTCTTCCTTCCCTGTGGCATAGCTGGACAAACACTGTCTAGTGAGAACATAACTGCTTCGGGTTGAGGAAAAAAAACATTTCCTGATGATTTCCTTCAGATGGGATGACTTGTCTTGGTAGCCACACTACTGTGCAGCACGTAATCAAGGAACCATATGACATAGAAATAGAAAGCAATGGGTTCTGAAACATAAAACAGACCTATAAAAGTCAGTGTAATTGCGAAACTTTCCCACAGCCTTTGGTGTGGAAGCTGACGCCAACCAGCAGGAAAAATCATCCATCTAAGGCTTCATAAACAGCAAAGAAATGATGTTTTCAGCTCCCGAGGCAGATCAGTCACACCACGGGAACAACTGTGCCTGGTGTGCCTGGGCTGAGCAGGACAAACCCAACTCCAGCCTCCCCAGCACAGGAAACCAGCCAGACACAAAAGGGTTCCATGTGGAAGGAGTGAACAGAGAGAGAAGGGAACTGCCACTGCAGTGCCCTGTTATAACAGTCATTGGGGCAATGTCTGATGAGCTGCTGCATTTGCTCCACTTCCCCTGCTCTGCAGAGATTTTGGAAGGTGAAAGCACTAATTGCACTGGTGTAAGCAGGGCAGTTGGGAAGCTCAGGGGTATTTCTACATCACTTTCAGCTGAATGGCCCATCCTGCAGCTGCCTGTCGGCTTCCCACCTCCTCTAAGGTGTCCTGCATCCAGCCCACATGCTCCTGGCTGCAGCCACCAGCACACTGTACAGCAGAAATACAGCAAGTCCCCACGGAGCTCAGGTCATCCCCATCCACGTGCACAAAGAACAGCGAGTCTTCCAACTCCTGCTGGGGTAGAACCTCCCTGGGTGCATCGAGCATCACCACGGGGGCACAGAGGACGGCTCAGGAGATGCCAACTCTGTATCATCAGTCACCAAATCCCACCAAGCGACATCTAAAAATACACCACATGCATCCTCCTCGTTATTTTTCTACGTAAGCAATTAGTTCAGCTATCCAGGGCAGCTGGCCAAGGCACAGGGAGGAATGGGGGGGTGATGCCCTGCGTCAGCAGCAGTGGGAGGGATGGATGCAGCCCACAGGACCACTGTGTATTGGGATGGAGCCCAGGAACCTTTGTCTACCAAAACAGGGAGAGAAGGTGGTTCTGTTTCTGCTCATCTCCAGCCTTCTGGAGGCACAAGCCCAGCAAGGGAAGGCTGGCAGGGATCCAGAGCAATTAACAGGAAGCAATCCATTGGAGGAAGGCTGCTGCTCCCTGAGCTCTGCTCTGCGCCAGGGCTGCTGCTGTCTGAGGCCAGAACGACTGACAGCTCCAGCATCACCTTCATCCTCCAAAGCTGTGCCCAGCAGCAGCAACTCCCCGCTGGGAACCACATACCAGAGGCTGCAGGGCCAGGAGGGATCCGTGTGCATGTGGGCACAATGGGAAAGCAGTTACAGAGCTTCTGACTGCACCACGTGTCCACAATGGGGCAGCTTCACACCATTCCAATGTACATCTCTAATTTAAGAGCTATAATAAACATGTTTTAAAACCAAGACAAACCCAAAGACTTCAGCACCCAGACACATACCCTCCAAGAGCCCAGGATCACAATGGGTGGTGGAACCAGCACCAAAACCCAGCCCATAAAAATCAGCTGTTCATTCCCAACAGTGAAAGGGGAGACCAAAGTCTGAGCTGGGGCTGAGGACAGGACCCCGTTCTGCCGCCATCCTAGGCTGCATTTCCTAGAAATCACAATACTGGGAACTTTCCAGCTGCAAGTGGAAACTTTGCAGCGTGCCTCTCCTGGAGATTGGCAGGAGCTGGAGGGGAAAAGGAAAGGTCCCAGCCTGGCATGCAGACAATACCAAGTGGGAGCCCACTGTCCCCAGATGCCGCCCTGTATGGTGACAAGGGACAAATTGTGTCTTCTCCCTACACTGCAGTTTCATTTCTCTCTGACAGAGCAAATGGAGTTCTCTAATAAATACTGTGCGAAGTGTTGCAACGCAGGAGGGAGGAAAGAACACCCCCAAACAGCGCCCAGTGACACATCAGGTGCTGCTCCAGGGCAGCTTTCACCAAAGCAAATGCCAACTCCTGCGCTTGCAAGGAATACCCAGCGCTACATGCAGCCACCACAGCTTTGCAGGTCACTGAAGCTCAGCTTTGTGCCCTGGGGGCTGCAAAGCCAGGACAAAGCACAGTAGCAACAAGGCACAGGGGGACCATACATCCTTCTGTGCAACTGTATGTATCATAGATGACAGAATGTGTGTAAAACCTACAGAAGGTGACGCAAAAATGGATAAGAAATGGTATGTACATCAGTGGGTATCTGTAAATCTCCGCTTTGTGGGCAGCAGAGCTGCCACGAGCTCATCGCTGCTCACACAACAGAGGGGAACGTGGTCTCATTTCCTTCCAGGCTGAAAAAAACAACACATTTGCTCCTGTTTGCACACCAAAACACAGCCTGCAGGCCACGGAACAAACTTAACTGGGCTCTGCTGCTGCATCCCTGCTGCACCACATCCCCATGCATGAGGAGCACATGTCACTGTAGCATGGGGTAAGCAAGGGATTTCCCGTACGCCAGGTCTCTTCCAAGTTAGAGTTTTCTTCTGGATAAATTCAGGAAAGAACATTAGATTTTGATAAAGACATCTCAGTGCTTGTAACAGAGGGCTTTCTGCAGTGCACCGGTTCCTTTCAGCCAGGTGAGCCTCAACTGCAGCAGCTCTCCAGTAATAGGGGGCTCTATTTCATCACTTACATCCTCAGCAGTATTTTGAGAGCACAGAGTGAAATCCCAGAACATCAATCCATGCACACCTGTATGGGGCACAGACCTCCACCTCTGCCTGCACAAAGCAGTGCTCAGGTGAAGGTGCAGTCAGATGCAAGGAAGCTTCTGCAAGAGCAGGTTCTGAGGACCTCTGCTGAGCTACACACGCATGCAAATGTGCACAACTACACGTGCATGCACAATGTGCACAGCCACTTATGCATACAAATGCATACCCCACGTGTGCACAACCACGTGTGCAACCACACACCAGTATGCACAAACCAGTGATGCACACACCAACAGTGCACACTGCGCTGACGGCCAGAAACACTGTTATTGGCAACCAAGACAACACTGCCAAGGGCTAGTTTGATTTAATTAAGCAACTAACGTAAATTTTAAAAACTCCTTGAAGTGGGAATACCTTTAATTAGGGCAATTCTCCACAAGCAGCACTACTGTTTGCGAGCAGCTCCTTCACAGAGCTCCGGAGATTCCCCACTTTGCAGAACACACCACCAGCAGCACCTTACCCCCAATTTCTGCAGCTCCTAAGCAGGTCTGCTCCTATCTGGGCAGTGTTTCCCGATGTTCTCCCTGTGCTGGGGGTTAAAGATTGACACAAGGCGCTGTGCAGGTGCCCAGGGATGCTTTTGGAATGCATCTCCCCACCTCCTTGCAGCACACAGACTCCCGCGGTAACTAGCATAGAAAGTAACTAGCCGAGAAGCAGTGGCACAGCTCAGAGCTCAGCAAAGCCTTCATCAGCACCGAACAATGGGGTGGAAGCATTGGCCAAACTTGAGACCGCCTCTCCCTGGGCTCATCTAGCAGCTAATTATCCTTGAGGAACTAACAAAGGTGGGCAGGCCCAGGTGTCCAGGTGGAGCACCTCCAAGCTTCCCAGTGAGCCTTCTCCTTTGCTTGGCTGCAATTAAAACCCACCTAATTGCACAAAGGCGTTCTCAGCAGGGTGGTTTGGGGTCTGCTGTCTAGAAATCTCGGGTACTGCTCTCCCCCTGCTCACAGGAAACTGACCCCAGTCCCTCCTCGTCCCAAGGGGAGGGGACCTCACAGGAACATGCAGCCCGTGTCCTGCGGGTTCCCCAGCACCGGGTCCCATGTGTGGCCACCTCCAGGGCCCTGTTATGGCTGCCCCATGGCCAACTCTGGAGCCAAACCACAGCCATCACAGAGGCTTCTTCCAGCACCACCTCCAGGCTCACCCCATGGCTGCATCCAGAGCCACTCCCTACTATCTCACCATCGGGTGCACTTTTCCCTCCCAGGGTTCCAGCAGCTATCACTATCTCCAGCACCTCCACAGAAACCTACATTCCTCCTCCTGCCCCATATTTCCTCCTCCCACCCCATATCTTCTACTCCCACTCTATTTTCTCCCTGCTTTCTCCCACATCCTGGCCCACCAAGGCAGTGTAATGTCACACGATGGGGTCCAGGACTCACACGGCATCCCCTGCCACAGCACCACGGGGACACTGACTTGGCTCAACCCTGGGTTACCCCTTACAGTTTGTAACTCCCATAGGTCAGAACAGCCAGGGGACAGCTGGGGTGACAGCAGCACATCCTGCCAGGTGTGGGTTGGGTGAAAAAACAAACACAAAATCCAGATGATTTGGGAGACCCACACCACTACAGGCAGAGGAAACAGTGGGATCTGAACCAGACGCCCCATTTACTTTGTCCACGCTGCTGCACCTGCCCTGAATAAAACTGCACGTTGCTGCCTGCACTCGGGGGTATTTTTGGTCAGTGCCATTAGGAAACTCATTAAATCCTCACCGCGCAGCAGCCTCATTTTCTGACTGAGAATAAATCCCCTCTTTGGACACTGCAGTACCGACGGGCCTCGGTCCTCATCCCAACTGTAATCCTGGTCCCAATCTTAATACCGATCCTAATCCCAATCCTGATTCCAGCCCCAATCGCAATCCTAATCCCGGTCCCAGTCGCCAGACGAACCCCAATCCCGATCCTAATCTCAAACTCGATCTCAGTCCGACTCCGGTTCTGCCGCGAGGGATGCGCTGCTCCGTGGGCACGAGCGGAGCGCACCCAAAGGCGCAGCGCTACGGACCTCAGTCCCTCCCTCGCCCCCTCCGTGGGCGTAACGCTCCGTTCCCCCCTCTCCACACTCCACAACCGACACGGCTCGGCCCCACGCGTGATGCTGCTCCCATCACCCCCATCCCGGCCCCACGCGTGATGCTGCTCCCATCACCCCCATCCCGGCCCCACTCGTGATGCTGCTCCCATCACCCCCATCCCGGCCCCACTCGTGATGCTGCTCCCATCACCCCCATCCCAGCCCCACGCGTGATGCTGCTCCCATCACCCCCATCCCAGCCCCACCTGCTGCCGCCCGCGCTCCGCCACCGCTCGGCTCCGAAGTGGCATCGCGCGCCCGCGCCGGCCGGGTTTCCCCGTCGCTTCGCCCCGCCCCTCTCCCCATCTCCCATTGGTAGCTTCGTCCGCCCGTCTGCTCCACACCGCCCGCAACGCTTTCTCATTGGCCGGAGTGGAGGCGGTATGCAAATCAGAGCTTTTCCCCGCCCCGCGGTGTGACCCGCTGATCCCGGCTCCTGCTCCGAGACGTTTCCAATCACTGCGTTTCTCTCCACCAGGTAGTGAGTGTGAGTGTGAGTGTGAGTGAGTGTGAGTGTGAGTGTGAGTGTGAGTGTGTGGGGCATCACTGACACAGCTGCACCTCGTGCAGGATCCCGCGCTGAAGCCAACATCCTACAAAGCTGCAGCTGTGGGGGCTGCGTTGGGCTGCGCGTGACTGCGGCGCTCCATTTGTTCACGTGCAGAGAAAACTAAACGTGTACGAGAGTTTGCATTGGAGCAGGGCACCGGGGTGTCTGTACCAGAGCCCTTCCAGCGGCTGTAGCAGCAGCGCGGCGTGGGGGGGCTCAGTCCTCCCCCAGCCCAACTTTGCAATTGGTGTTTGTAAGGAAATTCGATGTTAGAAGAGCACGAGCTGACGTCAACTTCCCCATGCCAGGAAATGCACGGTGCAGCCCTGTCCTCGCCTCACCCGCCCGCAGTGCCTGGGTGTTGTAGCACAGCGTTACGCAAGATCCCGCTGCGCTGGGCTGGGAGCGGAGCTGCAGCCCCCAGCAGTGACATGGGGCGCAGGGAGGTGATGGCAGGATTGGGGCCCACAGGAGACAGCCGTGGGCATAGGAAGAGTGGGGACGTGCTGCAGCGTGGCACTGCAACAGGGGGAAGTCTTGCATGGTTTGGGTGCAAAGCCCTGGTGCTGGGTGTGTTGCTCCCTCCCACTCCCCCCCAGTGCCTGCCCCATCCCAGGAGGAAATCTGCTCCTCTGGAGCAAAATTCCAGGAATAATCTCTGAAGGCTCCGCACAGCTGCCAGGGCACTGCTTGTCCCTCGTCAGTCATCCTTCTGGCATATGGCTGTCCCTGGTGGGGACAGGGATCAGGGTGAAGCCTTGAGCTTGGGCACCCCAAGTGATAGCTGGGCATGCTGACACCTGGGTACCCTTGGGGTGACAACCTGGGGATGTGCTCCCACACCATGTACAGTGTGAGGGCAAAGCCTTCTGCCCAAAGGTAGGAAAAAGGAAAAAGGGGAAGGGGAAGGAAAAAGGAGAGGAGAGGGAGAGGGAGAGGGAGAGAGAGAGGGAGAGGAGCTCATCCCCTGCTCCCTCCCTCCTGCAAACCGCAACACCTCTGAGCCCAGCACACCGTTGCTCCCTGAGTCCTTCCTGCAGCAATGGGGACACCAAACTGAGCCCCTTGCCCCTTTTAGGTATGCAAAGCAGTTTGTTGGGTGGTGCCCCCCTTGCACCCCTCCCCTTCTTCCCTGTGAGCTCCCCACTTTGTGTCCCAGCCCAGGCTGGGGGCTGAGCTGTGCCATGGTGTGAGCTCAGCCCTGTGCTGCAGCAGCCGGGTGTTTATGGAGGCGAAGGGCTGGGGTTGCACAACCGCAGTGTGAGTACGCCGTGTCCCCGCTGATGGCCGAGGTGCAGCTGCAATGGGGCCACAGGGGCAGGGGGGCCCAGAAGGGTGGGGCCTGGCTCCGGGGTGCATGGCTGCGTGCTGCATGTGATCCCACAATTCTTCCCAGCAGAGAAGTGATGGTGGGATGTTGCATGCAGCCGTCTACATGCTTTGCTTTCAAGTGTGGGAAGAGTGCTGGGGACAGCCAACCCCAGCAACCACACATGGGGACCCAGTGCCCCATTGCTGCCCCATCACAGCCCTGACCCTGCCACCGTGCACCCAGCGTGCACTTCAAAGTGGGATCCACAGCTGGGATCCACTGCTGTCCCCTCACAACAGCTCCCTGTGTCCCACTGGGGTGGCATTGGACACCCGTGGGGAATGCGCAGCAATGCAACAGGGATATGCAATGCAGTGGGGGTGTGCAATGCAGTGGGGTATGCAATGCAGTGGGAGTGAGCAATGCAATGGAGGAGTGTGTTGCAATGGGGGCATGCAGTACAGTGGATTGCACCCCATGAGGATGAGTGCACGGGTGCCCCACGGCGCTCCTCATGGACCCGAAGAGTGAATGATACCCCTGGATTATCTCCTCCCTGAGGGAAAGGTTTAAAAAAAAACACCAAGAATATGTATTCATATTTACATAATATGCATAATTATACATTTATATATATATACTTTTTAAATATATATATTAAAAGTGGTGATGCTGCTCTGTAAATGAATGGCAGGAGGGCAGAGTCCAAGGCTCCCACCCGGCACTGGGGGGGGCCCAGTGTAGCCCCAGAGCAGATAACGCTGTAAGTGCCGGGCGCAGGATGCAGAGGGCTGAGTGGGAGTATAAATAACAGCCGCTGCGCGTTCTGGCTGGGGGCCACTTCTAACACAAAGTACATTCCGGTCTGGACGTAACGAACTGTACCAGCCTCTGCCGGGGCGGGCACAGGGGTGGCGGTGCTCCATGCCAGCCACCTCCCACCCCCGACTCGGCCGTGTGCTGTGGGCACTGATGGGGCGGGGATGGGAAGGGCGGGGCGGGAGCAGGACCCCTGGGGTGTGCAGTGCAATGGAGGTGTGCAATGTGCTGCGGGGGTGCGGTGCAGTGCTGCGGGGGGTGCAATGAATGGCGGTGCAGTGCTGTGGGAAGGAGGGCTGGGGGCTGCGCTGAGGCGTGATGTCACGGGGGCGATCGGGGGATTGTGTTGCTGAGGGTGAACTGAGGAGGATTCTGGGGGTGTGTGGTTGGGGGTGATGGTGCAGGTCAAGCTGGGGGCCATATTGGGATGTGATGCAGGGGTTGCCGGCACGGGGGCGACGCTGTGCTGATGCTGGGGGCTGTGATGTGGGGGAGGAGACGTGGACGACGCTGGAGTGCAATGGGGTGGAGCTGGACATTTTGAGGGCAGCGGGAGCCGAGCGGTTTCCACCCCGAAGGTGCAACCCCTGCACCGGGATGGGGGTTTCCTGCCCACCCCCCCCCTCCCCCCTCTGATCTCCCTTTGACCCAGCGCTGCCCGCAATCCCGCGCGGCGGTTTCCCTCACCCCTCTCTGTCCCCCCTCCCCCCTCCGCTACTGCTGAGTCAGGGCTGTTCCCTCCGCCCGGTACATCGCGTCCCCACGCCGGGACTTGGCACCCCGCCCGCCCACACCCGCGGTGCTGCTGCGAGGTCACGAGAGGCCCCGGGCAGCCCCCCCCTCCGGGCAGCCCCCCCTCGGGGCAGCCCCCCGCCGGAACCCCCCACGAACCCCCCCGGGAGGCGCTGAGTTACAGTTGGGAACGGCGTTTTTTTAGGAAGAATGCGATGCAGCGCGGTGTGCGCGGGGTGACGTGGCCCTGCTGGGTGTCCTCGTCAGCGCGCTGCACATACGCGCTGCATTGCACTGCACTGCATACACTCTGCATTGCTGTTCATCCTCGCGGGGTGCATCCCCTTTGCATTGCACTCCCTCCTGCATTGAACACCCTCATTGCGCTGCACACCCCCAGAGCGCTGCACACCCTCATTGCATCGCACACTCACAGAGCATTGCACACCTTTGCACTGCACACCCCCATTGCATCACCTATGTCAGCAACCCTCAGTATCACACCCTGGCTCAGCTCCCAGCATCACCCCCAGACCCCCCAGTCACAGCTCAGCACCACTTTGGGGAGTTCTACCCTACACTGATCCTGGGGAATCCCACTGCAGAGAATCCCCCTCAGCCCAGACCCTTCCCTGTGCTAACGCAATCCCAACCCCCTCCTTCAACATATCCCTCTAATTAATTCCTCCAGTAGCACAAAGCATTCAGTCAGCAGACTGGGGGAATTTGCTGCTTTGGTCCTTCTGGAAATCATCAGTGGCTGCTGCTGGGCTCCTGGGGGGTCTCGGGGCCAACAGCATGGTTTGAGGGGTCCCCAACCACAGCACCCCTATCTGCATCTCCAGGTGACATCCCCCTGTGTTATTAACAGGGCAGTGAAGCATGGGTTGGGGTGTGGTGGGCATAGGACAGGATGGGATGGGAGTGGGATAGGAGATATTTGGGATGGGGGTCTGATGAATGAGAATGCTGTTGGTGTGGAGTGCAGCAGGATGGGGGACACCAGCACCCACACTCTGCTGCTGCCCTGGGGGGGCTGCCCAGGGGCTGCCCCCAGTGTGTCCTTCATTGTGTCCTCCTCCCCCTCCAGCTATGAGGAAAACACCAGAGAAGGAAAACAGGCGGTGACATCGCCCGCTCTGTCCCATGCGAAGGCCAAACGGGAGAGGCTGGGAAAAATCTGCTACAATTGCTTTTGGCACGAGGAACAAAACCAGAGCACTTTTCAAGAACTTTGCTTTTCTGTTGTTCTTTTTTACCTTTTCTTTTCTTTTCCTTTCTTTTCTTTTCTTTTATTTTTTTTTTTCTTTTTTTGGCTTTCTTTTATTTCTTTTTTTTTCTTGAGGTCTTTATCCCTGCAGGGAAAGCTGGAAGAACCATCTCCACACCAACACGGCCCCGAGCTGTGCAGCCCCCACAGAGCTTCAGGCAACCCCCAAAAGGTGTCAGTGCCTGGGGTGGGGGGCCTCATGAGGGCTGCCCTTACAATCAGCCCCATACCCCTCCCCCCCCCCCCCCGAGCTTTGGGTGCACACAGAAGGACATGGGGTAACCCCAAGGATTCGAGTTTCCCTGCTGTACAGATGAGCCTTCCCCTCCCCCCCCCCCCCCCTCCATTCCAAAACTACCCCAGCAGTGGATGTGCACCCAGGGGGGTCACTGAGCCCCCACCCCAGCTGCAATTGGGACATACCACAATGCAACTACCAAAACCAACACATGTATTTCTGCAGCCTTAACCTCACCTCAGGGTGCACTCATGGAGCCCTCCATGGCACCATCAAATCCTATTGGCACCAAAACCAGCTCCAGTGTGCTGTGGCCACTCCCCCCCCCCCCCCCCCCCCCCTCCAAGTATTCATTGTGCAGCACAGGAAGTAGTGGGGGGCACCCATTGGATGGGTGCTAAAAGCTGCCATTGTGAGAGGGTTACAGTTGGGATTGGGGTAGGGGTTAGGAGGGCTCAGTGCTATCAGGAAGCATTTGCCCACTCCCCAACCCCTTCCCCCAAGAGCAGTTCTTGCTGGGGGTGTTTGGTGGATGAGCACTGGGGGGGTGGCGCCTGGAGGTACCCCTGCACTGCAGTCCCAGCCATTACATGGGATGGAGAGATGTAAGGAGCTCCCTGCTGAAATACCACATGAATAACAATAACTGTCACCATAGAAATAATGAGAGAAGAGGTGATGCTTGAAAAAATGGTGGTCCTAATGTTAACAAAAGGCAGTTTCGCTATTATTATTTTGCAAGAAAAGGGGTTAAATAAGAGCGGAGAGAAAGAGAGGTGAAGGCCATGGGGCCAGCAGGAAAGGGGGGGGACAGGGGGAGGAGAGAGGGAGGTTGAGGTTGTACAGAGCAGAACATCCTGTACCCTCATGTTAAAAACAGCACGAGCGGTGGGGGGGGCGAGGGGGGTGGGGGGGGAGGGGACACGACATACACGTGCAGCGATGGAGATGCGGGGACATAACCATATCCCCCTCCCGCCCCTCATGTGGCTTAGGGGAAAACCAGGGGTAGTTCTCAGCTCCAAACAGGATCTGGTGGCCATGGCCATCTACAAAATCATCTCAGCTGGACTGAATAGCCCTCCCAGCACCACTGGTGCCCATGACTCAGGAGGTCCTGGCTGCCAGGACCCACCCCATCCCCATCCCACCTCTAATTATCAGCCCATCCCATCCCATCCCTCCCACCACCAGCCCTGTCTCTGCTGCCCTGTGGACCTACAGCTGCTGCTGTCCTGCATGGACGACCCCAGTAAGGACCCCTGAGCAAGCTGCAGTCCTTGCTGTCAGCCTGGTGCTGTATGAGCTGCTGCTATTGCTGGAGGTGCTACACAAGGGCTGTGTACAGCCACGGGACACTGCAGTGCATGGCAGCACCAACACCTTCTCAATGCACGAGGCTGGCCAAGCTGCTGCTGGCCACGTTCTTACAGCCCAAAAAGGAAGTGCAGCTGCAGGCATGCAGGGCCATCCTCAGCCACCACCACCACCATCACTCTGAATGACCGCAGCTTCACCACCACCTTTGAGTTCCCTGCATGCCCCACTGGTGAGACAAGAGCATTTCTTACCAGCGGTGGTGCCAACAGCCAATAAATCCCCACTGCTGCATCCAGCTGTTCCCCCGCATCCTCATCTTGATGTGACCCCATTGCTTATTGCCCACCTGTGTCCCAAACCGATAACCCAAACGCACCACACACAGAGCACACTAAGCCCTCTCCCTGTGCTGCCCCTTCTGCCCAAAGTAACGGCACGACACAGGGCTCGGTGGGGGATGCTCTTTACTGGGACACACGTCTGTCACCGCGATGCAGAGTCGCGTTTGTCATAGCAGATCCCATAGTCAGTGTTGGTGATGGAGCCCACGATGCTCCAGTCAGCGTCGCAGGACAGGCCACTCTCACAGGGACACTTGTAGTAAACTCCATAGAGGCTCTGTGGGGACAGAGGCTCGGTGAGGCAGCGCCCCTTGGGGCCACTGCTGGGCTGTGAACAGGCGGAGGACGCACAGCACCCACCTTCCGAGAGCAGCCCTGGGTCTCGGCCGCCTTCTGGCTGCACCGTGCCAGGCTCAGCCCAGTGTCCCGCTGGCAGCAGCCGCTCTTGCACTGCGCGCTCTGCACGCACAGCTCTCCAATGTCCTGCAGCAGCAACAGCATCAGCTCACACCCAGAACCCCGCATACACCCGACTGATCCCACACAGTTGCATTCTCTCCTGCTGCCCCACAAACCCGGTGAAGCCCCTCTCCCTCTATCTCTCCATCTGCAAATGATTTTTTCTCTCTGTCTCGGGGCACCCCGAAACATATGTCGCATGGTGGGGACGTGTGTTCCCCCATTACCAGGTTGAAGATGAGACCCCGCTCATTGGGAGCGCCCAGGGCCAGGGTGACAAGCAGCGCGACGAGCAGCAGGCGGAGAGGCAGCATCATGGTGGGTGCAGGTGGGGTTGGGTGCAGGTGGGTTTGGCTGCTTTATAGCCAGCACCTGCCATGCTCCCTCCTATCGCACCTGGCCTCGTGGCACCGCAGCGTAGCTTCAAGGGCGGCTGTGTGGCACCGTGCTGTCCCCAGGTGTTGCTGTGCCATGTGGCCGCTCCTTCAGCCAAAGCAAATGTCAGATAACGGCACTGCTACCCACGAGGGGATCCACTGCACCCGGAGCATTGGAACTGAGCCTGCAGAGCTGTGGGGACAGCCCTGGGAACGGTGCAGCTTTCAGCACTCAGCAATGATTAATGCCTGCACGGCAGCGGCCTTCTTCAGCAGCCTTTGGTGGCCTTTTTTAATGGCCTTCGGTGGCCATGCAGTGACGCTCAGGCTGGCCATGGCAGTGGCCTCCCCAAATGGCACAAGGACAAAGCCATGTGGTGTCTCTGCATCCTGTCCCCTCCCTGTCTGCACCTCATGCCCCCCACCTGCGGGGCACCAAGGTGACAGTGTAGGAGTAGAGGATTTGGGTTGCACGGTGTGACCCGGGGGGGCCCTGTGGAGAACAGCACACATCCTGTGGTGCACCCCAATGCACGCAGCAAGGATGTGGGGTGCAAATAGGGACGAGTGGCACCTCCTGGGCATGCAGTGGGGGCACAGAGCACATCCTGGGGACATATATCCCATGGGGGCAGGAGGTGTCCTGGGGACAGTTCCCAGGGGCATGGGCTGCATCCCGGTTGGACCTCTGGGCACAGAGTGCATCTGCAGTGGGAGCACGAGGCTCACCCCAGAGAGGCTTTCATCCCTGCGGGGCTCATTCTGGGGCCGCTGGGCACGTCCTGGAGGTGGGCACATCTCAGGGGGAGTCTCAGGCCGGGGGGGATGATCATTCCGAAGGGGATGTAATTCCGCGGGGGAAGGTCTCGTGCTGGGGCACTGAGCTCATCCCGAGGGGGGGGCGGGATCGCAGCTCGGGGGATATCTCACACCGGCTGCCTCATCCCGGGAGGGGTTGTGTTCTCACCGCAGCGGCTCATCCTGGGCCCGGACCCGCGGGCGCAGAGCGCATCCCGGTGGCACCTCCCCGTGGCGCATCCGTCCATCCATCCCCGCGGTACATCCATCCCCGGGGCGGTCCCGGCCCCGCGGCGCTCCCCGCCCCGTACCGCCGCTCTCCGCTCCCCTCTGGCGCTGCGGGTCCCCGGCAGGCGGCGAGTCCCCCCGCTGTCCCCCCCGCCATGCCCAAGCTGCTGCCGGCTCAGGAGGCGGCGCGAATCTACCACACCAACTACGTGCGGAATGCACGGGCTATGGGCGTGCTGTGGGCCCTGTTCACGCTCTGCTTCTCCATCCTGATGGTAGTGACCTTCATCCAGCCCTACTGGATTGGCGACAGCATCGACACGCCGCAGGCCGGCTATTTCGGCCTCTTCTCCTACTGCATCGGCAACGCGCTCACCGGAGAGCTCATCTGCAAGGGAAGCCCCCTGGATTTCGGTACCATCCCCTCCAGCGCCTTCAAAACAGCAATGTTCTTTGTGGGCATCTCCACCTTCCTCATCATCGGCTCAATCCTCTGCTTCAGCCTCTTCTTCTTCTGCAATGCTGCCACTGTCTACAAAGTGTGTGCCTGGATGCAGCTAGCGGCAGGTGAGCTGTGGGGAAAGGCGCTGTGCTATGGGGTGGTGGGCAGAGGGTGGGTGTGGGGTGAGCTCAAGGAACACTGGGACACCACTGTCAGCTGTAGGGTTTGTGTTCTTTCCCCACACCCCCTCCCAGCTCGCCAACACCCGATCTGCTGGTAACCCAATCCAACCCAACCTGAGCAGCTCCTGCATCATTCATGATGTCCCCGCACTCTCCAGGTGACTCTGGGGACAGGCGGCTGCGTGGGTTTGCTCCAGTTCCTAGCTCGAGCTCAAATGAAGATTTAGATAAGAGGCTTTGGGGCAGCTCAGCCCTTCAGGGAGTTGGGCATGGAAGGGCTTTGCTGATGGATTCAGGGCTTTTATGGACATTTTTGTGACCACCGTTCATGAAGCTAAAGTAGGGAAGGTCACGACAAGGGTTGGGCTGTGCTGAACCTAGTGTTTTTGTCCCCTCCAAACCCGTTCCCCAGGCTCTGTCTGCTTTTCCTTTTGCTCTTCTGTGTGGCCAAGGCCTCCTAGTGCCTGGCACTGCAGAGCCAGGGAACAGCAGCAGTTCCATCTCTGTGCCTGTTCCATGCTGGGGCCAACCTCCAACAGGGCAGCAGTTCCTTTCCAGCTGCCCTCACCTCCTTGTGCCCCTCCTTTCTGTTGGCTACAGCAAAGCTTCATTAAATGCACAACAAAGTATGTGAGTTATAAGAGATGCTCTGTGCTGTCCCAAGGAGCTCCCCTCGCCTGGGCACAAACCCTCAGCACAGTGCAGAGCGGCTCCCTTCGCTCCATGCACCACAGGTACCTACTCAAGCAACAGCAATGACTCTGAACACAAGGATGCAGAGGCAAAAATGCAACTGGAGGGGCCGGGAGGTGCATTGCCTGGCAGGAAGTGCCCCCAGACAGACAGTGCTGTGTTCCCATGGCACGGCCACGCACATGCAGCAGCACAGCTCCCAGCCCCACTGGAACCACAGCAGCTGAGCAAGCGGCATCAATCTGCTGCCAGCAGTGAGCCAAAAGCCAGCTGTGCACAGAGCAGCAGCAAGGTTGCACAAACACTCCATGTTCCAGCTTTGCTCAAAGGCTGCATCTCCTCAAAGAGAGAACTCTGTTGCGTGCAGTGGTAGGAGAGGAGCAAAGTTGCCCAGGCAATAGTGTGATGGGAGCTGGGGCAGTGGCCTGGGTGGCAGATGGGAAGGCAGTGCTGCACCTTACCTGTGCTGCTCTTTCCACGTGCTGCCTTGTCGTCACACTGTGCTGTCCCTGTGCTGGTCTGTCCATGTGTTCCATCATGCTCATGCTGCATCATCCCAATACTGTTCTCTGTGCTGTTTTATCATCAATTACATTGTCCCCTGCTGCTCTTTCCATGTGCTGTGTCACATCCATTCTGCTTTGTCCCTGTGCTGGATTGTCCCCATACTGCTCTGTCCCTGCTTGCACCTTCCAGCTGTGCCATCACAAAGGGCGCAGAGCCCTCCATGCCACATTGAAACCCCTTCAGCCAGCACCAGCGGTCGATGTGCTCACACTGCCATTCTCCCTTTGCCTCGCAGCCACTGGGCTGATGATTGGGTGCCTCATCTACCCTGACGGCTGGGACTCGAGCGAGGTGAAGCGCATGTGTGGGGACAAGACAGACAAATACACGTTGGGCGCTTGCACAGTGCGCTGGGCCTACATCCTGTGCATCATCGGCATCCTTGACGCCCTCATCCTCTCCTTCTTGGCCTTTGTGTTGGGGAACCGTCAGGACAACCTCCTGCCATCAGACTTTAAAGCGGAAAGCAAAGGTGAGAGCAGCAGGCTGGGTGTGGGAGTGATGGGGGGGACTTAGCACGAGCAATGGGGCCGGGGTGGGGGGGTAAACAAAGCTGGAAAACACACCTGTACCTTCATAACAACCAGTATTAGAACCACGAGCCACTAACACAATGATTTTGTTTTCCAGAGGAGGGCAATGACGGTGCTGATCACTGAGTGCTGCAGTGATCCTGACGTTTCTTGCACGTGCAACACCACCAGCATAGCTGCAGGATTCCTGGTGCTGTATTCACATGGGGTTTGTTTGGGGCCGAATGGGAAACGGGCTTTGCTTTGCCTCCATCTGGGATAACGTAAATCCTTACCAGGCAACAGGAGGCATCAAATGTGATGCTGTGCACCCCTCGGCAACAGCGGCCGCCCTCCTTCTCTTCCCAGGGCTGCCCTGACCTCCTCGCATCGCTTCAGAAGATGCGGCCTTTTCCTTTCGAGTGACTCCTCCTACCTGTATCACCGCCTCTGGACTTTCTATGGCTCTCAGCTCCCACGAGACGTAGCTGTTGTCGGCCATGACTTGAGTCCGCTGGGCAGGTCTGGGGGCTGCGATTCGCCGCCTCTCGGGGTTTGTACATCTTTTGAGGAAACGACTTCTGAATTAAAAGCCGGCGTTTTGGATTGTGTGCTGTCTCCTTCAGGCAGGGGAATCCTCCACCACGACCCAGGCAACGAGAGAACAAAGCTGCCCCTCGACGAGCGGCAGCCGTCGGGCAGCGCTGCAGTACCGCCGTCGTACGGCAGGTGGCGCCACGCACCGGCGCTCCGCAGCGCGCTGCGAAAGGCAGCAGAGATGGCAGAGGGAGGGAAGGGGGACGCGTTGGAATAGCAGCCTGTCCCCATAAAGGGGACATAAAGGGGGCTTCTCCCCCTTTTAAAAATGGGTCACAATACGGACAAAATGTTTTACCAACGCCCAACACCCAGTGAGGCTCAGACTACAGAGCTGCGATTGCACAGCTGTATGGGCTGATGGGCCTGGAGCTGAGAAATAAGACCTGCAGAGGGAACATAGGGAGACTACGGCTGGGTAATTAAATAGTCTGTTTATTGTATGGCTTTCACAAGGAAAGAAGACAAAGCACCCAAGTAGAAAGAATAAAAATGTATTTTCCTTCAGGTTTTAGACTGACACAGCAAGTACAAATCCTTTGTGAGCACTTTACAGCAATTTGGGGACTTAACAAACCCAAAGTGAGTGAGCACATGGAACAAGGCTGAGCCTCAAGAGCTGCTGCAGCCTCTAACTCACACGCTGGCTCCATCCTCAGCAACCGGGGTAAAAAAGCATCCTCCTGCAGCTGGGGGAACTGCAGCAGGAAGGGAAGGGGCTCTGAATGTGCAAAGCTCTTCCCAAGAGAAGTTCCTGCACCAGCCAGGCTGAAGTACAACAGGATGGGAGGAGCTGTCAAGACAACAGAAATCATTTGCCCTGCCAATGTATCTTCACAGTCTGTGGATGGTGGGGGTTGTGGAATCCAGTCTTGACTGCAGTCCTTCTGTAACAGACATGGAAGTGATACGCAGCTGGAAAAGCTCCGAACAGAAGGGAAAGATAGGTCAAATCAGCAGTTTAAACCCATTTGGTGTGTTACCTTCATTAATTGTAGATTATATGCATAGACAATCCGACCTACCCCTAAAAGAACATGCAGCATGATCTGTGTTCATTAGCCCAGTCAGGCACCAGACTGGAGCAACTCTTTTAAGTGGATTAAATGACACAGAGCTTTATGAATGAACAACTCTCATGTTCAGCCAGGATTTTCAACACGCACACAAAGTGACTAACAGCCATCTTGGCAGCTCTGGCAACACAACAGTCTCAGATCTCATCTGTGTGGCCTCCAGTGAGTTCCTAGAGAAACTTAAGTGCTCTGAGAGCAACCACGAACCCACTGCCCCATTTGGTCCAGGGAGAAGATGTGCCTCTGAAGCCTCACCACTGCCAGCTCTCGCTTTAGTCGGATGCACTGAGTCTGCAATAGGACGGGTAAGCCTCCAGGAAGTCGTCATAAAACTATTATACGCCACAGTGATTTAATTAAAATTAATTCATTTACTTATTACATCCAACCCCCTCTGAGAAGTTAATACACAAATCTCACAGAGCATTTTGATTTGGGGTAACTCTACAAGCAGCTAAACCAGTATCTACAGAGGAAAGTCCATCAGCTCTCTTCCACCTCTCCTTGTGCTAATGGCCCAGAAAATAAAAGGCAATCCCAATCTGGGAAGTTATTCCTGAATGCCATCACCTGAAACAAATCTAAAACAATCTTAACAGCAGGCTTTTAAGTGTTGAGTTCTGAAGTCGATGGCGATAGCGTGGCTGTGATACAGATGCCACACACTCTTTCTGGGGGAAAATATGTGAATGGTCAAAAGGGCCAGAAGAGAACTGCATTAGTGAAAGCCACTGCCTCACTGGTGCAGCAGTTACCTCAAAAGCAAGGCCAAAAAGTGCCAGGGAGGGATTAAAAAAGGTACAGCTCACTAAAGCACGAGAAGTCACCTGCATCAGCTCCCTGCAGCCAAAGGGTGCTCCCATCTGCAGGCTGAAGGTTGTGCGTTGATTGAGTCAGTTCCAGCTTTTGCTTGTTTTTTTTTTTTTGCTTGTCACCTTTTAGGCACAGGCTGAGGTGTCAGAGAACAAGTAGAAACCATCACTGAATTCAGAAAGTATTCTGACTATGAGGACAGAAGGAGGGAAAAGGAAAGGAAGAGGACACTTGAGAGGAAGAAACAAATGATACTAAAAATCTAGACTTAAATAGCTCAAGAGATTTAAGCAGCTAGAACTAAAGAATTACATGACTGAAAAGCACTGAATACAACAGACACCTAGAAAACAATGGAGGATTTTGAGGTCTTTGCTCTACAACAAACTAACACCACCATGGTGCCATCTGTTACTTCTCACCCTGTTGCTACCTACTGGACCAACAGTGGGAAATTGACTCCTGAGTCAGTGAGCTGAGTTCAGATCGTCACATCCTCCTTACGACGCAAGGAGAGGTGAGATTTAGTTAAGGGAGCATATCTGAGCACACATCCATAACACAGTGCATACCAGTAAGAAGACTCAGGGAAAACTTGATGTTTTAGTCAATTAAGTCTTTGGCGAAGCCCAATCAAGGCAAAACAAAGATGACGCCCACTGGATGAGAAGAACCCCCACTGAGTCACAACAGCAAACTCAGCAGAACAGGTTAGATTTATCTAAAATCTTGGAAGCCTTGAAGGAAGAACTTCACGCTCAAACTGAACAAGGGAAAAAAAAAAAAAAAAACAGATCTGGGAAGGGGCAGCTGGGGGTGTGTATTCTATATTGTAAACCAGAGTGCAGTGCAGTGGCACTGGGTTGAAGCCCCTAAGAGAGAAGCCAGGGGTGCCTGAGACACTCTGCTGCTGTAGCTCGCTTCTCTGGGATCAGCTCCAACATCGGTAGTAAGAAGTCTGTAAATGCAGCTGCATCATCCTGGGACCATTCATATTTTTCCACCAAGACTTCAAAAAGGCCCCAGGGCTTCAGTTTAGTGATGTGCTTCAGATCACCTGAAAACCAAGACAGGTATGTTAACTTCAAGGCATGGTTGTAGAACAGCCAAACAACAGAACTAACAGCAAGCACAGACTGAATCCAAAGAGCTCTCCTTAATAGTTAAATGTGGGGAAGATAAAATTTGGGGCATGCTGCAGGAAAATTGATGCTAGAACCTTTTGCCTCCTCCAGGCTGAAGAAATTATGGTTGGACCAGATGACCTTGGAAGTCTTTTCCAGTCTCAGTGATTCTATGATAAACACATACAGCACTGTTTTCCAATCTGCTGTGTTTGATCTACAAGCAAGATGCCAAATAACCAGACACCGAATATTTTTAGCAGTCAGACGAGGATATTTCAGATTTAGCTGCAGTTTTGTCTTACTGTTTTCCTCCTCTCATAAAACAGACCTTAGAAGAGCTGTCTTTGCTGGCACGTGTTGTTAAGTGCTACTTCCAGCAAGGTACTTTTGTTTATTCAGATGTGGGGCAAAGGGGAAAAAAGAATAACATTTGCTTCATTTCCTTTTACCTTTTTTGGTGAAAAACTCCTTGGAATACTTCCCTGCCAAAATGAGCTTGCGAGGTATTTTCCCCAGAAGTTCTATGATCAAAGCAATGTGATCTGCATTTTGTTCAAGAGAAACAACAGAATAACATATCCACAAAAGACATCTATCTGTATGGCGCAGTTTCTCTCCCTGGAATGTTATGGACAAAAACACAACCCCCCTCAAAAACTACTTTGGCATCCACCCAAAATCAGATCACAACAGCAAAGACAGAGACTTGGAGTATGGGGATGAAGAGATGCAGGAATGATGAGTTAGAGAAGAAAGATAAAACCTAAGAGTTAAAGGAATGGAAGATATCAGGAACAAGAATGCCAGCTTCTACTGCAAATGGTCAAGCACAGCAGTCCCTTAACATCAGTCTAAACGATTTCATATTGTGCATAAAAGAAAGCTTTCATTCTGAAGGATTTGTATTTCATGCCCTACCTTCATCTCGTGAGTAGTCTTCTCCAGAATGAGGCTCAAATAGGTAGTCTCCTGTTGCTAGTTCAAAGGCCTAAAACAGCAATAAGCAAAATTAAAACACTTCAGTGCATTTCACACATTGTTAGAAGTACCACAGATTGATTCCACCCAATGCTGCTCACCACAGCAAAGGCAGACAACAGAATAATCTGCACAACTCCAGCATGCTGTGACCATCTCAAGATGCACAGTCATTCTATAGTTTTAATGACAGCACTAAAAAAACACCACAGGCATAGCTATAGTAAATTTCGGAGCAGGTTTTCTTACCATTTCAAACATGCAGACAATGCATGGGATTCGAATACTAAGATATCTATGAAACATTGCTGGATGCACCAAGAAGGCCCTTTATACAAAGATTCTTGTCTTCAGAACTGCTTCGCCATCTTGCTCATCAATAGAGCATGACAGTGAAGTGCAGTTCTATTTCAGTTCTGCCAGCATCGTACAACAAAACCCTGACTTTCAAAGGTTGCTGGGTTTGTCTGGGTTGTTTTTGGGCTTTTTGCCAGACCTGGCTGGAGATCCAGCAGACTGCAGTGTGCACAGAGCACACAAGTTTACCAGAACACTCCACAGCAGCAGCCCACAGTCCCTGGATCAGCACTCACCATACACGCCGTGCTCCAGATGTCAGCAGGGCTGCTGTACCCCGACCCTATCAACACCTCCAAGGAACGGTACTGTCTTGTCTGGATGTCCTCAGTGAAGTGCTTGTGCTAAACAGACGAAACATTTTACTGAATGGGCGGAGATTGTTTAAAGGCGAAAAACCTGGAAGGCCAGAGCAGATCGAAGCTCTTTCCCATTAGATTTCACCTGAGCTGTAGATCCTTGTTATGTTTTTCCTTATATTCCTAACCAGCACTGTTTAACTGCTCTACAGGAGACATTACTTCAATAAAAGCAGTCCAGCAACTCAAAGAAGCCACAGAAGTAGAATAGGGAGAACCGTTCCAGAGCCTACTATCTACCCTATCAGATCCTATCAGCCACCGCACAGCAGATGAGCAACACAGAAAGCCCTGCCAGATGCTGCAAGCCTGACACAGAACCGAGACTGAAACAATTTATTTTCCTTTAAGATCTCAAGTATTTTGCCCCATTAAAAGCTACGTAAAACAGACATTTATTCCATTTGACATGTCAAACATTTAAAAGCTGCATAGAACAATCATCAAAGAATAAAACTATTTATGAGTCTCTTTCATGTGCTCATGAATTCAGAGCAATGGTTTGACAAGCTAATAAAGCACACACTTAGACTCAGTGCAGTTCTTTTCAACTTTCTCCAGAGGAGCTGCAGATTCCCTCAGAAGTTTCACATATGCAGATTTCTACACACTGTATGTGACACTGCTCAAAGGCCTAATGAGAAGTAACCTAATGACCAAAGAGGCACCCAAAACATAGGCTCAAATCTTGCCTTAACGGACCATTTCTTTCTTCGGATCACTGGTCCCAGCTACATTTTTTTTTCCAAGCAGTTTAAAACTACAACTCCTTTCCCAAGCAGGTATAAAAAGGATTCTGTTTTCTATATTTAGTCTTGGCACAGCACAAACAAATCAGCACATTTAAAGAGTTGATGTGAGTTTTTAAAACTTACCACCCAGCAGGCATTTCCTAGGTCAGCTATCTTCACCTTAAGCTTATCTGCATTCTTGGGCTCAAGAGGATTAAGAAGGAAATTCCCAGCAGTTGATTTTCCTAGAGGCATCATGTACAACAGCTGATTAAAGCTCCATGGACATAATCACCATCTGTCAGCCAAATCCCATAAGCCCTCTCCCCCACCCACAAGAGATTTTTGCTTACAGATCTGAACTTTTTCCCTCCCTGAAGCCAAGGTACAAAAATCAACTTCAGTCTGCACTATGAACAAGAAGAGCCACCATTATTAAGGAGAAAGACAAGCATATGCAGGGAGGACTGTTTTTCAGTACAGACTTAAAGTTTGCCTGTATCAATACATGCTTTTTAAATAAGGGCACTGCCAGAAATAAAACAAGTCTTTTAAGAGGTCTTCCTAAACCCTTGAAGGAAAAGAATCCACATGCAACAGCATCTTCTTGACAGTCAGCAGTCACTGTAGTAACACCAACAGCTGCAGGAGCTGAAGTATATACTGGGGAAAAAACCTCACAGAACCTGATGGAGAGCAACAATATTGGCTCACTAAATGACATCCAGCTGCAGATCTCAAATGCAACATGGGGAGAGCTGAATGAAGTAAAGCTAGTAATCTAGCAGGGCCATCCAACTAAATGCAGCCAGAATGTCAGTATCTTGTTTCACATGATTCTAAAGCAGTGCTCTGCCAAGAAAGTGCTACTGAGAAATTTTAAGTGTGAGCTACTGACAAGTAAATTTAAGTTCCTAACTATACTGAAAAAAATCACAAAAGGAATACTTTGTCAAGGAAAGAACGTTCCTACAGTGAAAAACAAACGTACGTGTGGATTCAGTAGCCAGAACTAAGCTACAGCCACATCTGGAAGGTACAAATGACAGAAAGTTTCAGAGTAAGACTGTTGGGTTAATTACTCCTGGCAGAAAAAAGTTCGAGTAGGTCATTCAGATTTCAGCCTACAAAATAGTGGTTTCTATCACTATTCTGATCAAGAGCTGTATCAGGTATCCCAGATCAAGGAGAAAGGAGACCTTTCTCGCACGGCTCCTCTTGTACCTTTGTTGTCTGCTGGGCTGTTATTCTCATTCTCATCCTCTGATGGCATCTCTGTCCGGATGCGTTCTTGCAAATGGCTGATCTCCTGCTCATTGAATGATTGCTCTTCACTAGAAGTAGGCTGACACAGCATGGAATCTTCTGAAACTAAGGGCACGAAAGAGTCCGACCCCACTGCCTGAGGCCTGTTCTCTACGTCACCGTTACGTTGGCTGTAATTACAGCTATGGAAGTTCTCCTGTGTGTGAGGGTGGTCACCGCAGTTATTGGCATTGTGAAGGTCATCCTCAAGTCGCACAGACCCTTGACTGACAGAGTCTGGGAAGTCCGACATTCGTATCACACCGTTGCAATTTATTTCTGTCACACACTTTTCTATGCTGCTTTCCATTAGAACAGACTGTTCATGTACAATGACTTCAGCTGGAAGAATGGGAAAGGAGAAGAGAGCAGAATATTTCTATACAAAGTAAGAGCAGAAGCAGCTCAAGGAGGCCTCAGAAACACAGAGTTCTCAAAATATACCTGAACACAATCATTAATTAACTCAATTTATAACACCACATGTTCACACGAGTGTGAGTGAAAGAATACTGATACCCCAGCAATATTTTTGGTCCATACCTTTCTTTTTGTCCACATCTTCACTGGGTGGGCTAACTTTTATGAGCATTTTCAGAGGGCTCTGAGCTTCTTCCTCCTCCTCAGGATGTGTCTGCCCAGGGCTTGCTTCCTTCTCCATTTCCTCTATCTCTTGCATTCGCTTCTCTAATAACTCTGCCTGACGTTTCTGCTTCTTTTTCAACTTCTTTTTCTTATTCTTTGACATTTTGTCAGCCTACAAAGCAGCAGTTATATGTGACTTAGTATTTCTTACTTCAATCTAACACAAGTTTTAATTTATTCAGCATCAGAGGAAGCAGTCCAGGATGAAAACTCCAGGGACAGCTCTCCCAGAAGCAAAGCAGATTCTGTGGTCTTAGAGCAGTTGTCTTTTGTTCTTATCAGCACATTTCTGTCCTGGCCCTGCAAACGAGGGACCCCAGACTCTACAGACAGCAGTCACCTTCACAACAGACCCTGAACCATCAATGAGATAATCGATGGTGATATATTTGAGACAAAACCACTGACATCTCTAAGACAGTATTGAATCCGATGCTTACATCTGTGACAAACAAATTACACTTTTCCTTCTGATCTGATAACAAGTTTGCCCTCCTTTACTGCCAGCTGGATTATGAAACAATGCAGTAGATGGATACTTACATATGAGCCATTACACTTACTGGTTTTGGCTGTGGTGCAGTACTCACTGAAATGGAAAGCAAGATTAGTAAATTAGTATATTTCTACTCAAAAACTGCACCTGGATTCTTATCTTAAGATAAGCTTTTTCCTATGAAAAAGCATAACCTGTAACATCATTTTCTCTATGCAAGTAAAGCAAAAATAAAAAAGATGAGAAAATTATTAAATGAACAAATGCATAATTAAAATCCCAGATCGCAGACTTGCTTGACTGATATCAAAGACTTACTCTTCCTGTCATGCAGCTTCATTTACTGCATACATTATGGATCTTACCAAAAGGAAAATGCAAACCAAAGTATTACAATACCAAGGCTCCCTAGCCTAACCTAGCTAAGCTATGCTGCAATGGGCTCAGAGAAATGTTGATGTTTTAAAATTAGGGCTGATAGAGCTTCTTTATACTGCAGCTCTTGGGAACTACGCACTGGTACAGATGGATTCTCAGTAGATCAACAAGTGAAAATCTGCCCTCCGCTCTTTAGGAATGTAGGAAATCACACCCTTCACTTACTATTAAAAGCTCTCTGACTTCTGTGAACTGACAACTTGAGAAGGTAAACTGTTTTGTTGAAACCTTCCAAAACAGACTTTACCAGCATGATGCAATAAAGGAAATACTTTGGAAGAAAATGTGAGAAGTGCCTCACCATATTTTTACTCTAGTAGTTTTGACAGTATTGACATGCAGCACTTTCTATACCAGACTGACTGTCCTACCACTTTATCTGCACTTAGATAAAAATAAAATCTGCTTTAAAAGCAGCTGTCAGCATGAATGTATCCTCCCTCCATTTTTCTTATGCAAATGACTGCCTTCCTGCGCTCCTCCAAGTTAAACTGACTAACTTCACAATTTGCATTTGCCTTTTCAATGGTTATTTGCGTTACCGTTGCACTGTGCTCAGTGCAGAAGTTTTCCCTAGTGAAATCAGTTGTGTCTTGGGGAGAGATGGGGAAATAGTGCCAACTATTATGAACAAAGCACCTGCAGAGCCAGACGGTGGGGGGGCCCCAGATCTCTGCCATTCTGTTGCTTCTGCAGCCAGTCTGCGGATATACTGGTCATTAACACACAAAAGAATATTTTCAGGCTTAATATCCGTATGGATGATTCTACACTTCGTGTGCAAGTAATCCAGACCCTGAAGAACCTGCAGACAGGAGAGAAGGAAACGATACCATTCGAAAAAGCAAATAATTATAAAACAAAGCTGAGTGAATTTTTAAATCCAGAATTCACAGCTGCCTACAATGGTCTGACCCTACTGAGCCTAAAGGACAGACAACTTCCAGAATACTCCATATTAGTGCTAATGTGACCAATGGTAATTTTAAGAGATACAGATTTGCATACAGATTTTAACTATGAATTCAGAAATTCCTTTTTATTGTCATAATTTAACTTAGTACAGCCGAAAACCCAAATTTTAATGCCCTACAAAAACTCCGCCACTCCATTTCAAAAGTAGGAATAGGTAACCATGCAGGAGGAAGAACAAGTTTCACTTGCTATTCCACCATTAAGCAGCGGACTGTGACAACCTAAGAACTACTTGCATTTGTGGGAAACAGCCAGGGTAAGAAGAGGTTAAAAGCAAAACTGGCATTTCATTGGGAGACAAAATATCTGTAGCAGAAGACTTTTGTAATAGGGAAAGTGAATATTAATCCAAAAATGACTTTGTTGCACAAGAGACATACTACTGATTTCCCACTTTTATTTTCTTGTACTTGAAAAAGAGTTTCCCACCCCCTATCAAAGACTTCTCACTGGGTCACAGGGAACAGTGCAGCCAGAACTGGAACATACCTGTTTAATGATCTTTTTGACACAAGGGAGTGGGAGCCCCTGATAATTGGACTTGATGATCCACTTCAAGAGATGATGCCCTAAAACTTCAAACACCATACAGATATCTAGAACAGAGTCAAGAAAAAAGATGGACCTCCTGACCCAAGGAGCCCTACATTCTTGGCACCAAGAACTGAAATACACCTTCTACCAATACGCTGTTTCTACACTGAAAAACCCTCATCCTTCTGAC
Source organism: Coturnix japonica (assembly GCF_054131305.1). Taxonomy (NCBI): domain Eukaryota; kingdom Metazoa; phylum Chordata; class Aves; order Galliformes; family Phasianidae; genus Coturnix; species Coturnix japonica. The sequence continues at coordinate 978,679 of NC_140700.1, forward strand.
ACAGCTAAGAGCAGCTGGCTTCTGTAACAGCACCACCCTATTATAGACATCTGTGCTGTCATCTAAAATGTAAAATACCAATGCAGAGAGCTGGTTAGAATAATGGTCTAAAGCAGTAGTAGCAATCTCCTGTTTTGGGTAGAAGCCAGCTACACAAGCAACTGTACATTACTATTTCCTGCTAGTACTGAAACAGCTTCAAGCTAACAATGTCAGCTTTGGAACAGTTCATTCTCTTGCCCCAGGCAAAACCCAACACCAGATCTCTCTGTACCAGCAATGCCTGAAAATATAATCACATCTCTGTTTCCTAAGTCACTCCCAAACAATGGAGTTACCTTAAGTTATCAACACCAACAGCAAAAGAAACTTTTCACAAGCCTGGGTTTCAATAATATTTACATAATTGGCCTTTTTTCTTTCTAAGATCTCAGAAGTTATGGTCACACTACTCCTTTACACTGGCAGGAAGCACGTGTGTTTCATAAGAGTGGAAGAAATACAAGTGCTAGGGGGAAGAATGTTTGGGGAAATGCATTATGTGGGTACTCAGTGTTTTCTAAAAGCTTTAGAAAGTTTATAACCTACAGCCTGATTCTTTTCATCAGCACAGGAACTCTCACTGATGTCAAGTTCAAGACGCTGCAAGCAGAAACATGCAAAAGGAAATCCAGCTTTCAAATCGCAAGGATGCATTAGTACCACTTACCACAAATAGCTGCCTATTAGAAGACAGGCCAAAGTAAGATATTTCCCAACCAGAAAATCACTTTATCAGATTACAGACCACATACGTGCTTGTTATTAATTATTCACTTTGACATTCTGCAATGCTTTGCTTAAATAAGAAGTTATCACTAGGCTGTCTGCAAAACTGAAGAGTTAGGATAGCTGGGCACGGTATTTTGACCAGTAAGCCACTCAGACCCATTTCACAAATGAGACATAGCCACCCCAGCTTTTATTTTAAAGGCATGTCTAAGCAGCGTTGTCTCCACAACTCAGGCTGAATGATTTTAGATTTGAGCTTTGCAGGCAACAGAGGCCCAAAGAGAGCAATGATTTCACAGCAGGTTTCCTCAGGCAGTGAAATGGAAGCCTAGGCCAGCCCCTGGCACAACAGCTACACAGGGAACTCACACCTCTATGCAAATCTTTGACTTTCTTCTACGAAAGGATACGAGAACCATTTACTCCTGAAATCTTGAAGTCATCTAATAACTGAACAACTCTCTCTTTATTTGGATCATTTGGATCACTGTTGCGAACCTGCAGAGAAAAAAGAGGGTCATCTTTGTATGCCTTAAGGCGATAACCTTGCAAGAATATGCTTCACAGAGCACATCTACTGCACCAGGAAGTGCTGCAAGATAATCCAGAAAGATAAGCACGTGACTAACCTGACCTCCCAGAAGTGAATTAAGTTCAGCCCCGCTCTCACACTCACCGATTTTAACAACTTGATTTCATCCAGTGCTGTTTCTGTGTAGTGCTCTGCACTCTTGACCACTTTCATTGCCACAAATCTCTTCCCTCTATGCACACACAGTAAGTAAATGGGAGACTGTTAGTGCTCCTAGGAAGTTATTCTCCAGAATTATCCTAAGTAGCTCTTGTATGCAAGAAAAGTATATCAGCCAATAAAGGCTGAAGAACTCCTGTGAAGGAACACTTACTGGATGTCCCACGCCAGCCAGACAGTGGAGAAGTGGCCCCATCCAAGCTTCCGAATCACATGGTAGCGCCCATTAAAGAGATCTCCAATTTTCACAAGGTGATAACCCCCTGGGAGAACAGTGGGAAGTTGGTATGACATGGGATCACACAAGTGCTGAAGGACAGGTATGTGGAACAAGCATCAAACTCGAGGTATACGTACTTCATGTGTTTAAAAATCTATAATCATATACAGAAATACAAATGTTTATATAATTGGGTTGTGTGTGAATGTAAGTGTGAATGTAAGAGGCAGAGCAGTGCTGAGCCCTAGAGTTGGACTGAAAAATATCTTAACATAATCAAACTAGGAGGACCAGTCATAGAAATGTTTGGGCTACAAAGGACTGCTAAAGGCCATCTGATCCCACTCCCCACATCGAAGAGGGAGGCCCACAGCTCCATCAGCTGCTCAGAGCCCCTCCAGCCCTGACCCTGGGAATCTCCAGCAACAGGGCAACACCACTGCTCTGGGCAGAGCAACCTGACCAACCTCTCATTTTTAGTGCAGCTCATCATGGCAGCAGCACAAAACACTTTCCTCAAAGAACGATTCTGAGTTTCACGAGGCTACCAACCTTCGAAAAATGCAGTTTATGAAAGTTCAAATTTAGCTCAAAATATCATTTTTTTCTAATGAAAAAGAACTGGATGTCTACTTCTACTGATTTGGAAAAGTCCTCTGACACAGATGAGAAGCCGACATACATTAAGAACCCAACCAAACCTTGACAACAAAAGCAATCTTGAAGAACAGTTTCTGTTTCAGGTTAGTTTGAGAAACATGATTCTATTCATCCAATTTCAAAAACTACTTAAAATAATCAAAGAGATGGTCTAATTTTAACTGTCCGCAACAGATGGGAAAACAAAGGAAATTCTTACATTAGAAATGCCACACCTTAAACAGGCAAGTTCATACCTTTACAGTAATCATTTGGGTCCTCTTGTTCGTCATCATCTGAGCCCAGAATTTCTTCTTCTTGCTCTGGAAGATCATTTTCAGAGTGAGCAGCAGGGCCACGGTGCTGAGGGTCGGCTCTGAAAGAGGACACGGCCTGTGTGTCACATGTTACACATAACTCGGTACCTCGCTTCTTATGTAAGAGGTGGTAAATAATGAAGAAGTCGTACTCCTTGGCCTCCAGAAAAAAAAACAGTTTTCATTTTTACATGCTTTTACTGCTGAAGGAGAAACAGTTTTTCATATGCTAGCAAGAAAGAATGACACCTTAAGGCTCCAGATTCACTTTTACAGTATAAGAAAAAAAAGGTCAGACAGACAAAAGCTCAGCACTTAGCAATCCTGCTGCCTCTACATAGCCCCAGCCTCCATCAGTGTGAATCAGCAGAAGTTTCCTGTACTGAGGCTATTTTTCCAGCAAAGTAGCAGGTATACACAACCCTATTTCAAATCCAACTCATTCTGTTCAAGGGAGGATTAAATTCTGAGACAGCTGCAGTTTACCCCAGCAGGTACTGGGGATGCACGTGGGCTTTGGGATGCAGGTTCTGCAGCTCCTGAGTTGGAGTCAGGTCATATCGGTTGTATCAACTAATGACAGAAATGAACACAACTTTTTAGCAGCTACACGTTCAGCATTTGCCTACTAAAAGCACCCTGCTGTGATTTCATACATCAAGTACCATCTGTTTCTATACATTAAAACAGCAGTTATCTTCAATACCTACAGAGCAGAAAGAAGGAAAAAAAGCCCCACGCTTTCCAATAGAACCATGAGTGAACATGTAACCATTTCTAGTAGGAACTGAAGTTCATTAAATCACAGAGGAGCCACAAGGCGGTCCCAGATAAAACCACACTGCCCCACAATGCACTGAGTACCCAAGACCTGCTAAGTGCGAGATTCAGGAAAGAAAGCAGGCAGTGGGTCAGAATTGGAGGTGCTGGACTGGACATCAAGAGATCACTGAGTCCAACCTGCCTGACGATACAGGCACCCTATGAGAGGTTCTGAGCCTTACACCAGGACTGCTGGCCGGACAGACCGACCACCATCCCACTGCTCTCAGGCTGAGTCATTTATCAGCTGCCCCATAGCTTGATCCAGCCACAGGATGTTTCATACCTGGATTGCTTTAGCAGTAAGCCATAGAGCTACAAGACAAAAAGAAAAGAAAAAAACATCTTGGAGGACAAAAATCTTCTTGAAAAGTGCTGCATTTCTCCAGGAACAAAAGAGCTGCAAACAGCCGCTGGCTGCCCCAGAATCACAGCAGGTAGCAAAGGCATGAAGGGGAGACTGGATGCCAACATGCACAGAATCCTACAAACAGGGAAAAGAGAACCAGAACAAGGAACTGGCCAGGAAGGGGGACTGAAGCCCAGCAGCCACACCCACAGCGTAAGTAATGCAGAGTAATTCTGCTGTTTGAGGACTTTCACTTTATGGCTGCAAGGTCTTGCAAACAGGAATGGGTTCAAAAGATTCAGAATCACTGATGCAGACGTAACACTGTGCTGCTCTGCAGTCCCAAAGCTTTTCAATGACAGGGATTTCATGCACCAGAGCAGAAGTTACTGGAAGCACTGCACCCATTTGCTCAGCTTTCTGCACTCATCCTGGAGGGACTGAGAATGGTAGACCACAGCTCAGCCTGTCCTGGGGATCCAGAACAAATTCCTATGAAGCATTTTTCTCATATATTACAACCCTTTACACCATAACGTGGTACAGAGCCCTGCTCACATGCATATCGACAGTGCTACCTCCTTTAAGGAATCCCCTCCAAAACATACCTCATTCCTTGCCTTGCGGCAAACATCCATCAGACATCACTACATCTTACCACCACCCGCCCCTCGCATGACCACATCAACTGCAGATATGGATTAAAGGAGCCTTCCTCAGTGTAGATATATATTAATGCCAAAGAAAAAAAAATCCACAAAATCACAGCCCTCACCTGCATGCACAGGTAGGGCTTTGCTAGACACAAAAGGCTGCTAAGGACAGCAGGAAAATCCATACCCTGGATTTAAAGATGACAGCTGAAACTGCTGTCAGCAGTATTACAAGATACACATAAATACCTTAAAACCCTTTAGGGACAGAAAGATGGTTAATAGCATACCCTCCAAGAAAAAGAAAACCAAACATTTTAAGGCACTTTTTCTCCCTGAAAACACCTCCATCACCTTTTACTTTCATTCCCCCAGTGTATTAATTAATCACCAGAATTAACTATACAACTACAAAGTGGTATTTTGATGAAGATAGGAATGCTAAGGCAGAATGATAGCTTCTATGGAACTCAACCCATCTCCAGAGACCATCCCCTCCCCCCCCTAAAAAGTCCTCATCCTCCCAGAAAAGCCCAAAGAACTGCAGTTCCTGAGACAGAAATAAATGAGGGTAACCCACCTGCAGGAAGCACGGCCTCCCATTGACACAGATATCCCTGAAGACAGGCCAGCAGTTTTCAAAAAAGCCATTAAAAATGGGATGGCACTGCTGAGGAAGGGGAGGACATGGATGGCCGAGGGGTTCCTCCCGAGCGGCGCCGAGCTTTGTGCAGGAGGGAGGAGAGGGATCAGCCTCCACCACCTAGCTGCAGATGCACAGCACTGCATTGCAGGTGAATGGCCTTGCAGCGAGACCAGGGGCTGCTCCCAGCTGATCTGCAAATTCAATCATGTCGGGGGTTGGCTGAGCTCAGAGAGACTCATCTCCTCCTCTTGATGTTTACCTGTCTCCATCTTCCCTCAAATGAAATTAGGAATTTAGGCAGATGCTTCATCTTCCTGCACCAGCCGGTTTTATTTGCCTATTTAATACCCCTGGATTCAAAGCAGGGACAGACAGCGAGGTGGGGTGGCTGCCGACAGCACAACCCTTTTGATACAGCATAGCAAGGGCGTTCAAAGTGAAAAAGGCATTTTCTGAAGTAATTCCAAATCTCGCTCCGCAGAGCTACAAGAAAAACATACCCTTTACTCTCAAAAGGTACAAAGAAGTGGGAGAGGAGACAAATCTTCACCAGATCTTCAAAAAACAAACAAAAAAAGCGCAGAAAATTGAGCATTCTTCATAGGAACCGCTTCACAGTTTTCCAACAACATAAGGGTATTAACAGACATTTCCTGTGCCTGATTATCCTGCTTGTTTGTGTGATACGGGAGAGTTCAGCAGTGTGACATTAGCAGCAAGGATGCAGAGCTCTGCTACAAGATGGTTCTTATGAGCGGCATTCTGAAGCCAGCTCTGTGCTTCTAAACCAAGACTCAGAAGAGCTCCATTCAGCCAGCAGCACACCGGGCAAGTTTGCACTCTACAAGCTCACACAACGACACAACGCACTGCAGGGACAGCAGTACTAATTTGGAAGAACTCAGAGTTTGGTCACTTGTTTCTCACAAAGTTTTCAAAGAGCTGAGAAAACACACCTTGCTTTCACTAGTCGGCCTCCCACAGAGCCTGGGCTACACTTAAAATATGAGGTCAAAAACCACAAAGCAGCCCTGATCGCATAATGTGTGCTCTTACAGATCTGCTCTGAGGCAGAGCCAACAACAACAGGGAGACAAGCAGGGGACCGCAACCATGGGGAGCAGTACAGACCACTCAGGGGAAAACCAGGGTCTGTGGTGCTGCTGCACCGCTGCTCCCTGCAGAGCACTGGGGAGGACTCCCTACCCTCCAGATCTCCGTATACAGTTCTACTTTCGCAACTCAGAACTCCTTTGTTTTCTCCACCTCAGTAACAAGATGCCCTTAGAAAGCATTTTCGTGGTTTTACTCAAGACCATTAAGAAACAGGGACTTCTTGAAAACAAGCATTCTTCCTTGTCCTCAAACCACTGTGTGATAATAAAAAACAATAAAATACTTTCCTTATTTGTCCTCTTCATCTCAGTTGGTCATTCCTTCCATATCTGGAGAACCAATGCCCATCTGCAGGAATCTGAGGATGACTGCTGTATAGGAAATCACAGCCTGAACCTCTGATTAATCAGCTGAGGCAAGTGTGGGGTCAGCTGCGGGAGCACAGGTGAGAGTAATGGAGCTGTGCTCCCGGGAGGGCTGGAGCTCGACTCCACCTCCTCTGAGACCTCATTTAAGGGCTGACCCTCACTGAGGCAGCATCTCTTGGAGATCGCTCCCCAGTGAAGACTGCCCCTGCTATCCGGTCCAGGCATTGACATTGGTGAGTTTTCTTTACCAATAACCTTTGACTATTTATCACCATCTTGGTCACCATCTTTATATTAGCCACCTTTACACACCACCTTTACAACTGCTTTCCCCTATGATTTTCAGGCTGCCACCAGCATCACCTTTACAAACTTTATCTCCCAAACAAGGACTGATAAACGACACACATGAGACTTGCATCCTTAACTGCAATTCAGTTTGGAGAATTTAAGACTGAAGAGTAATCTGACTCATCCTGCAGGACACACAGGCACGAGCCCTGCAGCAATCTGGGCCTCCTGCTGAAACACACTTCCCACCTTAACCATCATTGCAGGGATTTCCATGGCTCCAAACCACAGCAAGACTCTGCTTCGAGCACTGTAAGGGTGCCTCATTTTCATCTGGAGGGGAGGGAACGAAAAAGTCTGAAACTCCATAGCAGGATAAGAAGTCCAGATTTTAAAACTTCCCCCATTTCCACATCTGCACCAATGTCTCTCGAAGGGAAGTGATGCCAGACTGCATCTCATTCAGTGGATTGCCTGCAATTTCAGGACCATTTTAAGGCATATCTCATCAGCTAAACAGCTGCTTCTGATGCCAGCCTCACATGTGCTTACATGCGGGAGATCTGCAAGCAAACCTTGAAATTATAAGAAGTACTTTCTTGCTTGTATGCATTCAACCCCCTCTACCCTTTTAAAAATATATATATTTGAGGGAATTTTTGGGAGCCGTATGTTGTGGGGGAGTTCTGAGCCTAGAATCCACATTACAATTCTGTGCAATTCCTTCACGCTCCCATCCCTATTTTTCTGAATGAAGAACTGGTGCTTGCCACCAGGAGGGCAGATCTGCCATACTCACTGCTGCAGGTCAAGGTGTGCAGGGAAACTACTGCTGATAGCTTACAGGAGCAGAGACAGAACATTCCATTCTGAAAGAACCAAGCACGGAGGCAACAACATATACTTGTTTAGTAGATGGTGGGAGTTCAGTTTGAAGATAAGTAATAAAGCGTTTCACATGAGAATGGCACTAATGTACAAATAACAGAGACAATTAAGTTTCTCACTCCCCGTACCCACTTCTCCAAGCATGCACTTAACAAGCTGTTTGCTATTCCAGCAACACAAACCGAGCAACTTCCATGGAAACCAGCAGAGCTCACATCCTGCCATGCAGAAGCCTGGTCATGACTGCTGTATTTGAATGAAAAATCTTGTGGGCGAGACATTGAGTTCTGACTGTTTTAGGTGTACATCCAAAATGCTTACAAGAAAGGCAGCTCTGGTATTAATGATGAAAGACAAGTGGGAAGAACATAACATGAGATTCTGATCCCAGGAAAAGCCTTCCAGAAGCAACAGAAGGACCCCAGAGGGCTGCAAGGCCTCTAGGGCTCTCCAAAGGCAGCAAAGAAGTGACACAAGAAAGACATGCAGTAATAAACTGAAAGTACTGGAGAAGCTACTGGGAACTTCCTTCACCCCAGAAGGCAGGTAATCTCTTCACAAAGAGATGAAGATTACCAGCTTCCTGCTTGTTCTTCATCCAGCAATTCTACTGTTTTCAGTTGGAGAGGAAGAAGAAAGAAGACAGGTTTCAGCACAAAGTAAAAGTCTGTCTAAAAGATTACAGATAACTGTAAACCCATCTGCTTGAAGATGCTGAATACTGCACCCAAGAAATGGTAATAGTGAGAAGGGCAGATGGTGGCACTGCCCCAGATGAGCACTGCCACTGCCCTCCCTCCTCTAGCAAAAGCAGCTGGAGGAACTGTGAAAAAACCACCCCCTACTCAGCAGAGCCCACGAGTCAGGTTGATTCACCAGGCACTCCATCAGAAGAAAGTACTGCAATGCACGTTTCTAAGAACCCAGACCACAGCTGTATGGCTACCATTACCTCTGCAGTTAGTCACGCTTACAGTAGTAAAGTGTACTGCACTGAGGCACAACCAGTTCATCCCCCTCATTCCCCACGCACAGCTGCTGCTGTTTTTGCGTGTGATGGGGCAACTTTTCCTGGAATAGAAAAGCAAAATACAAGGCTTGATGAAATGCCCAATTAATGCAGCATGCAGACTCACAGCCTGGTTCTATTAAAATGCTCATTTTACTCACTTCAGAAAAATTAAGCTGCAATACAGAACTATTTGTTCTGTTTCTTGTCTAACTGCTCTCAATCTAGTTATTTTGGAGCCTAGTTTTTTAAACCCTGATTCTTAGGCACAGCAGTACCTGGGTCAAAGAACAACCTGGTGATCCGAGCCTGTGACACAGATAGAAAGAGCCACAGAGTACAACTGCCAGCAAAATACATACTACCATTGTGCTTAATTCCATTACAAATTACCAGAGATGTGAGTAAAATACACCTGCATTTGTATTTTTGGTCAAACAGCAGCTGTTTTGTATCAAATCTTCCCACCTGTATCTATCTTCCCACTTCCTGGGCTTTTGTTCACATGATGCAAGACTTACAGTACATGAAATGACACTCCAACAGAACAGTGGTGAGTGCCAGCCTCACTTCAGCCAGGAACAGCTGCTCTGTCTGCAGAGCTAACTCCCAGCAACGCTCCCCCTCCAAACACCACCGAGGACTCAGAAGCCAAACAGAAACCTGCTGCTCACCTGCACTGCTTCCAGCACACCAGCTCCATAGAATACACAGCAGCCACCTTGTGGCTGATGGAAGCCTGTGCTGCTGGAACAGCCATTGCATGGCTCCCCACTGCTCACAGCAGACCAGAGCACGAAAATGTGGGGATTAGTTCACAGGAGAAAAATCAACATGCAAACACAAAGGAGCAACGCACAGCTCCAGACCCTTGTTCAAATTATAGAATCACCAAGGTTGGAAAAGACCTAGAAGATCATCCAGTCCAACCATTCATCCATTACCACTAAACCATGTCCCTCAACACAACATCCAGTCGTTCCTTGAATACCCCCAGGGTCAGTGACTCAACCACCTCCCTGGGCAGTGCATTCCAGTGCCTGACCACCCTTTCTGAGATGTAATACTTCCTAATGTCCAGCTTAAATCTCCCCTGCCGCAGCTTGAAGCCATTCCCTCTGGTCCTATCCCTAACGACACGAGGAAAAGGCTGACCCCCAGCTCACTACAACCTCCCTTCAGGAAGTTATAGAGAGCTATAAGGTCTCCCCTGAGCCTCCTCTTCTCCAGGCTGAACAATCCCAGCTCTCTCAGCCTCTCCTCATAAGGCCTGTGCTCCAGACCCCTCACCAGCTTTGTTGCCCTCTTTTGAACACATTCCAGGGCCTTGATGTCTTTCTTGCAGTGAGGGGACAAATGCTGTGCCCAACACACCTGCCTGCCAGCACTGAGTTCTGCAGGGGTCAGAAACTGCTTCAAACAATGAAGCCATGCCAAAACCTGCATTCCTGACAGTCAGGCAAAACCACTGACCTCAACGCACCTCAAGATCCAGCTGCTTGAAAGGCTGATGGTTCAATCCATAAACTGTTTAGTTTTGTATTTTTATGTTTAACCATAACTAGAGAATTCCTAACACCAATTTCACCCTTTCAAAACTCACGTGTGCTACACCTTCTTACTAACTTCATACAGAAAAGCTTGTAAGCAATCAAATATCACAGAACATAAGATGTTAAAGAGACATTCCTTGTGGCTTCGAGCCCAGATGTTATGGAGGGAGCCTTACAACAACCCAGTAAAGCTTATTTTAGATTTAATCAGAGCCGCTTTGTATTTAAATAGCATAACTGTTGGGGTGCTGTGCCTCAAAGCTGGAGGTTGAGCTTTTATTGCACCAGGTAAAGCCCAAAGTACATACGTAGAAATACAATGCACATCTCCCAAAGAGCTTGGTTCAGCCCTTGACCTCTCCAGAGCTCTCTCAGAACAACTGGAAGTCTGTTGGAGACAGAAAGCAACAGAAAAACTCTAAAACAGCACGATTTGTCAGAGGAAGTGACTAATAACACGCTGTAAAGAAAGATACACAGAACTCCCTGCACCACCAAAGCTTTTATGTAGGAACCATTACATGGCCTGATAGTGACAGGACAAGGAAGAATAGCTTTGCACTAAAGAAGGGCAGGTTTATGTTGAGATGTTAGGAAGAAATCCGTCACCAGAGAGAGGTGAGGTGTTGGCTGCTGCTCAGAGCTGCGGGTGCCCCATCCCTGCAGGTGCTCAAGGCCACGGATGGGCCCTGGGCAGCCTGAGCTCAGGGGACACTCGGCTCACAGCAGGGAAGGGGCTGTAAGGTCCTTTCCAACCCAACCATTCTATGGGGCTGTGACCTTTAAGGGCCTTTCCAAGCCAACTACCTACTCTGTGGTTCTCTGATCCTTAAGGTCCTTCCAACACAACCACGCTGCAGTTCTGTGCTCTCACCCAGCGGACAGCAAAGCGCTCCCAGCACCACGCAGCACCGGACCGGGCTTTACACCCGAACCGGGTCCGCGTGCAGCACGGAATGCAGCGTGCGACGAGCCCCGCAGCCGGCCATTGTTCAGATCCTTCCATTTCTCTATCCGCGCGGTGAAGCTCAGCGCACGAAAAGCCCCGTAACATCCCTGCGGCCAGAGGGCGGCCACGGGAAAACAGCACCGTCAAAGAGCGACGTAACCGCACCAAGGAGGATTTTAATAGGAGGAAGAAAGGGGCGTGAGGGGAGGGCGAGACCTCCGGGAGCGGCGGGAGGGGCCGCGGGGCTCCGGTACCGGGACAAAGCGGCTCCGTTTCCCGCCCCACGAGCGGCCCAGCGCCCCGAGCAGCCCGTCCGGGATGGGTGAGGAGGGGCAGCGGGGCCGCACTCACTTTCTCTGGGCCTTGTCCTTCTTGGCCTTGGTCCGCTTCTTCCGGGCCTGCAGCGCCAGCACTGAGAGGAAAGAGACAGAAAGAACGTGAGGACGGCGCGGAGCCGCCGGACCGAGGCCCCCCCGCAGGCCGCGCGGCGCTCACCTTTCCGCTCCATGGCCGCCAGCGCCGGGAGCCCAGGGAGTCCCACGCGCCTGCGCACTGCGCCGTGACCCTGCGCCGCGCCGAGCCGCGCCGGGCGGAGCATGCGCGGTGCGAGCGGCTTGGCGCTTCGCCCGGCAGCGCCGCCCGCCCCGTCCACGTGCCCGCTGTCCCCGCTGGAGGCGGAGCTGTGCGGGGAGCCCGCCCCGCCGCGCTGCTGGCTCCGCCCCCTCCCGCCCGGCGCAGGGCGGAGCTCCGACGGCTGCGGGCGCGAAAGCATCGTGGCGCGCGGCGGCGCGCGCGGCGGCGGGCGGGGAACGCCGCGCGTGACGTCATCGTCTCAGTTGTGATGTCAGCAACCGACGCGTGCTCCAAAAGTAATGCATCCTATTTATTTCCACGGCCGCTTCAACACGTACGAAGAGCACAATAATGTTGTTTGATAGAGCAAATTCTCACCTACAAAATGCTGCTTTTCGGTATAGTTATTGCCACTAGCTGAGTGTTTTTGCCTGTGATAAACAAGAGCTGTCCTGCCGTGTCCACAACAATCTGCAACAGCAGAGGTGACCCACTGACACGCACCCCACGCTGTGCTCACAGCCACTGCTCAGTGCCCATAAACGTTAACGAGTGCCAAGCAGTGCCACGTCTGCCACCTGGAGGAATTCAGGGACACACCTTGGCTTCATTTGCACTCTCGTGTCACACACATCACTTTGCCCCCCTGCTGCTATGTCGTGCTTGACCAAATGTAACAGAACATTGCAGGGAAGGTTGAACCTCTATTGCCATACCACCACTATCTGCCTTTGGCATCGTGGCCCAATGTAACAAAATAGGAGGCATTACTTTTGGAGCTGCCCTCGTAGGCTTGGCATCAGAAATGTGGGTTGGAATAATCATTAGTGTCAGAGCAGAATTAAATTCAATGATGCGACGTGGAGAAGGATGCCCTCACTCTCAGATTTCAGCCTTCCACAACCACTGTGCTACAAGTAACACTGAGACCTTGAGCACGATGGAGTACACCGCTCACATCTGACAGCAGCCACATAAGAAAGTTCCTTCCTTGAAGGAGTCGCAATAGACCACAAACACTGCTGCAAGCTCAGTGTATTGGCTGCCTGTTCCTTCTGTGGGAACTGTTGTCCCATATTTGCACTGGGACTCTGCAGTTGGTCCTCACAGCGCATGTTCACACCCCTGTCCAATACTATGCATCACACTTCAGTGAATTTGGCCCTCAGAGGGATGCTGAGACGGCCCTTTGAGGGCTGGTGGCCCAAACACAGCCACCTTTCCACAGCCAGCCTGGCACTCATTTTTGAAGCAGAGCAAATGCCACCACAAACTATGCCCATACATAACCAGTTTACCTGGTCCTTCCTCATAGCTCCCACACAGTGTCACACAGTGCATCCTGTTGCCCTAAGAACTGTTTGTGCCACACTCTGGGCAGCTCCTGAGGTTTCTCTACTGCTTTATGTTTTGTGCAGCCATGTGTGAAAAAAGGAATATGTTGAGAAAATGCCAACACGGCTGGCAATGTTACACACACTTTGCATGGTGATGTTCTGGGATCTGCAGCCTGTAATTCAGCACAGTGGGAAAGCTGCCTGGGATTCTGCAGCATGCCTTTCTAGGAAAACGTCATGGGTTTATACTAGTTCAGAAGGACATTAGAAAGTTGCCGTCTGCACAAAACAGCTGCATTTGTTGCAACTAGGTCAGGTGAAAACATCAAACTGCCTCCAAACACACTACTGCAGGCAGGCCTTTCAACTCTGACTTTAGAGGTACAGGTGGAGTCCTTGGCCATAAAGTACGTGCTCTGTCACTGCACAGCCTGTGTCCAGGGATTTGTGCTTGGTGAATCACAGCAGCATTGTGTATGCATGCAGGAGCTGAGGCACTGTACAGCTCTAGAGGAAAACGACCAGGTTTGTCTGAACTTCCTCCCAGTGAAGTATTTGTTTTGAAACAAGAATACTCATAATTTGAAAACTAACACACTGATGTCCGAGCTGTCCCCCAGTGTTCCACTCTGCAGTCTTGTGGTAGGAAGGAAAGACACTGAGCTCTGCTCAACAAGCTAACAAAAAATTCAAGTCTTTGGTTTGTAGTGGAACCTGTCCATGGTGTAAACAGGTACAAATGCCATTTCACCTTAAATCAAGGCTGCCATTGTAGAGTCAACAGAATCTGGAAATGAGGGCTATGCTTTTCATGGGTTTTGTATTACACTGTTTTGAACAGACTGAGAGGAGCTTGGCATGAAGCCACTGTCCAAAACAATGTAGGGAAGCATATGTGGTTTGAAAATTACTCAATACCATTTGAGCTTTCAGTTTTTCCTATCTTTCAGTCCAAATGGTACGAGGGCTCCAGCACTGTTTCCTCTGCAGTAACTTGGCACAGTTCACCAAAATCCGTTACCATTGTAGATCACACATGCAGAACAGCAGATTCCCTTGGGAAACTCCTTGGAAGCAGAAAGTTAAATTAGAAAGAAAAAAAAAAAAAAAAAGGATGAAAGGAACTCACTGGAACACATTGCAGATAGTCTAATATTAATATTCCCATTAGACATTGTATCATTGCTGAAGTTTAGCAGCCATGAGCAGCAGATTTCAGAGGAACCATCTTGCTTTTATTCCACACCAAGAAACCATATGATGCCCAGCAGCAAAAGTTAAAGCTGTTCATATAGGAAGGAATTTAGCCCAGAACATAGGATCTGTATATAAAAGATCCATCATTTACATCCCAGTTTTGCATTAAAATGGGGTCTGATTGGTATACAAACAAATGTTGTCCACTCATCTAAAATTAATTTTACCTGTGACTCTCTACAATGGGCACTCTGTGCCATGGAACAACTAAGGACATGGCAGAGTTCTGTGACATACATTGCTGGTATAGTTAAACATTGCTGCTGTTAGTACAACCCTAGCTCAGACTGATGCAGAAAATATGAGTAAGCTGAATTTTTATTCCCAAGTGTTACCGGTATCTTATTCTACAACTTTTTCTGTCTCTTCAGAACAAAATAAATACCTTCCTCCATTCTTTACCATTTCAGTAAGAGACTACAAAGAAAATGTAAATAACGTTTCTGTTTACTGGGATTTCATTCTGGTAAAATAAACAGACAAAATATTCATCTTCTGTTAGTGCTGACAATATCAACTTGAGCAATTTGTTGAACAGCAATAAGAAAATGCTTTTCTTTGAAGCTCACATCACTCTACATGCTCTGAAGACAATGAATCTGCCTGCATGTAATCTGGTCAGATACGGCAAATGAGTTTTACTTACTACCAATCAATGAGTACATAAAAGGTGCTCAGCTGCAGCATTTCAACTAACCTCTAAAGAATTTCAGAAAAGGAGCACAAATCATTTGCTAGAATTCACCAAAACTAGAATTAATTTGTGCATTGCTGAGAGTATCCTATTGACTTGAAAATAATTATCTAGATGCTCCTTTTTGATAAGGACCACAAAATTACTGTAGGCGTCAGTCAAGCTGTTTATTTTAAAAACAGAAATAAAAAAATAAAAAATAAAAAGAACATCAAATATGGATAAGAATGACCACAACTGTTGCTTAACTGTACCTTTCTTCCTTCTACCGAAATCCCAATTCCCCAATAGTTGTAACTCAGATGTTGCTGTTATACTTCCATTCCTTGTCCCATGCGGGGTCCTGGAAATTCAATTGAAGGGACAGGGTTTCAAACTGCAGGAGAGAGCTTGACTCTGCTGCATTCTGGGCTGAGCGTGAACTATCTGATATTGGCTCTTCATGCTGGAGTTTGCCATTAGGCTTCCTTGCAGAGAAAAAGCCTTTCTTCTTCTCCATAAGCAAATTTATTTCCTGAAATGTACACAAACATTACTGTAGGCCAGTCTGCTAAGCCAGTCGTTCCCATGCCAAGGCAATATCACATGAGCAGCCAGAGGGGCATGCTGGCATGGGAGCACAGGGCAGGTCAGATACTCAGCAGCCAAGGAAATGAGCTGGCAGGGCTGACATCACCCCACTGCTGCGGGTCCCTTCTGAACACGCAGCCCAGCCTGGTTTCAATGCACTCTCCTGGAGAACCACTGTCACCTCCAGCATGGAAGCAGCTCAGAGTCTGCTCTCCACATGCACGAAAGGGAAGGTGGTGAATATGAACTGTCACCTTCATTCTGTAAAGGCCTTTCAATAGGAGAGAGTAGGAAGGTCAATATCCTTGTGTTAGACTATTCTGTACAGTGCTAAGGTAAGAGAGGTAAACAAAGCAGAACAAAAGAAACCTATTTCCTACAGGTTTGGATAGTTTTTGGTTTTTTTTTTCCTTCATTCTGCTCTTGTTCAGCCCGGCAGCATGCAGAGGACAATTACCTAAGATTGGGCTCCTTCCCAAGGAGGGGCAAATAATGGAGTCTTCTATGCAAGAAGAGCTTTTCCTGGAACTTACAACTGCCTGCCCTGTTCAAACTCGGCAGAGACATCTAGTGAGCTTAAAAGTGATTGCAGAGATGATAGGTGCACAAGCTTCAATCTGTTGGGAAATCAAATCAGTGCTGTCCTTCACTTCTGCAGCCTGCCCCAAGGGGGCTGGTGCCGTAACCTCTAGAAATAAAAAGCTTGGAACTTCGGCTCTGCCCTGGCAGAGTCCCTGCCCTATGGGGAAATGGAAACTGTCTAAAATGCAACAGCAATTCCCTACTGCAAGACTTAAGGTGGATTCCTTTACAGTCTGCACGCAAAGTTGTCTTTCCCCAGGCAGGGACAACAGAACTCTGTCCACTGCAAACAGCCAAACAACTGGAAAATTCAGAAGAACATCTGCTTTGCCTTATTTCCTCAAGCACAAGACCTTTAATTTACTGACAGAATAATTTAACAACAGGAATGCTTACATGTAAGCTAAATACTCTACCGTCTCATCTTCAGCTTGTAGCTTTTCAGTATGCTCTTCTGCAGTAAGTTCTATCTCATCTGGCTTCTGATGCTTCGCCAAAGCAGCCAGCAGAGCATCGTGAAGAGTCAGAAAGAACATTTCTTTGGTGACACAGCTGTCGAAGAACTCGTTCTTCTCAAAGGTTGCTATCACAGAGGCTATAAAATATGGGAGAAAATAAACAAAGCAGCAAAGGTCATACCAAGCAGTACGGCTATAACATTTCACTGCAGTTTAAGACTTATCCCCAAAGATAAGTCAATATTAATAAGCAAATCCTATACTCACAGTGGCAGCCAGCTATAAGGACTGTAATGCCGACATTTAAAAACATATAGAAGATCTGTGGAAAGAATTTCATATCAGCATTAGAACAATTTCGCTTTATACAAGTGCACTAGAAGTTAAAAAATAAATGGGAAAAAAACTCCTTTGTGTGATTTATCTCCAAAGAAAGTCCTTATTCCAGAGTCTCAAACCAAGGTTCTTAGTTCAGAACAAAATAGCCAAACTATCAAAATCTTCATGAATGCTGAGAGTGTTGTCTCTTCACTTAACCAAAAGGTTCTGCTCATAGGTACAGGCTAACTCCAAACACTTCTATGTATAAATTCTTTTAAGCAGTAGAATTCATTATTTCAGAGAATCACAGAACTTCAGAATATGAAGCTGGAAGGAATCTGGAAAGACTTTTATTTCCTTTTCCAATGGGGAAGTTGTTTAATAGATGGTAAATAAATCATTAAGGAGATCAGCTCAGTCCACATAATTCCCAACAGGTTGTAGGTTAAACAGAAATGTTTGAAGATGAGCTACAGACTCAGTTGAGTAAGAATCCATCTGTACCTGTCTGAGAAGCACAGCTACATGAAATTTATTTTTGCTACATATATATCTCTATTGGTTAGGATCCCTGCTTGATGACTCAAAACCTCAAGACATACATCAAAGAAAAGGATATTTAAGCATTCAACAATACAAATAAAATAATTCTAAGAGAAGACAGGAGGCAATTCTAAAACTGACACTTGTAAAAAAAGAGGATTTTTTTTTAAGTGTCCAGCTAGAAGAAAAAATAAACAGCCAAAACTGAAAGAGCAAATAAAAACTTTTTATAAATATGGCTTTAGTTTACATTATTTTAGGACTGGAGATAATGAATGACAGGTTTTACCTTTTCCTTTGTGTTGATAACAAGGCTTTTGCTTTTGCAAAAGTGGCCTTATGGGAAGCTGTTAATTTCTGAAAACAGTGCACTTGTATGGGTCAACTGGAACATATCCAGACGGCCACATAGCAGGGCACCATGGGCTAACAAGAAACATATGACATGGGGTAAACTTCAGGTTTCACATTTACACACAGTTAGGTTGCTTACCTGTCGTAGCAAGTCTGAACCTTGCAAATCCACAAACTGGACCATGCTGAAGTCCAAAATAATGGTGTGAACTGGGCCTGGCAAAAGCACTGGCTGTTCTTCCCCATCTAACTGTGCTGAGGTATTACCTTCTGCAGAGCCTGGTGAAACACCAGCTTGTTGCCCTTCATCCTCATTCTTTTCAGGCTGAAGTTGTGTGGTAATGCCTGAAGATGCAGACTGTGCATTAGCTGCTCCCAGCAAGAGCATCCCACCGCTCTCACTGACTTTGTACTTTGACCAGCGCACCACGTTAACTGAAGATGACGTGGAAGTACTGTCTGCATGACATGACTTCACAAGTTTCTCCGTATATGGTATCTAATATGGAAAATGGAGAGGAGTACATCAGTGGTTAGAAGTAGTAGGCCAAGGGGATGGATTATTTTTTTTTTTCCGTAAATAAGCTCCGTACATTGCATGACATCTCTCACGGGAAAAACACATCAGAAGTAACAGTAAATACAGCAGAAAGCCACAAGCCTGCAAAGTAGTAAGTGACTTAGGCAAACTTTGGGTATGGTTAGCAGATTGCCTTGAGCTGCCAATTGATACCAGTGGCACCTCACTTCCACACTGGGGTTATGTTGAATATTTCTACTGGTTAATTCACCCAATACAGTTAGCTCCTATTGCTCTATAAAGCCTGCATGAAGAAAAACAATGTCTCTATTTGCTAACTTCAATCAGTACATATATATATATACATGTTATATATAAACATTTACAGCTTTATAAGTTCTAGCAAGTTAAGTACACTGTGCATAGTAACAGAAAAATAGGCACCTCAAACAGACAGATTAGATAAATATACTTTTAAAGCTGACCTGAGGTGGTGGTAAAGGTGGATCACAGACACAAGAACATTCAAAATCTTTGCTTTCCACTGAAGTGTCAGACACTGCTGAAATTAGGGCGTTCACTTCATTTGGACTTAGAGGCACTGTTTTCATGCCCATCTGAAAGACAAAAACAGTTTTAATACAGGGATAATGCTAGCTTTTAGAAACTTTATCTAGCTGAAAACTGAATTTACCTTGTGCAACAAGTAACTTTTGAAGTTACTCATATTTGCAAAAGAAATGGAAGAACAGCACTGAAAGATTTTGATGCCATCAATCTCCATTGCCTTCAAAACAAAAGTTGGATCTGTGAGAGCTGTACTTTGTAGGAGCAATTTTTCCTCACCTAACCCTCTATGCAATAGACTGCAAGGTGATATTGTAAGGACAAAGTAACATTGCTGCCCACACTGCATGCTGGTAGAAGCTCTGGCAGCATGGACCCAATAATGCACTAATCTAGAAAAGCAAATCAGTTCTTCCTATTTGAAAGAACTCCAACTGATCTATCACTGATGACAGTTGACTTATATTATACTTAATATAAATATTAATAATATTCTTAACATACTTAATATATTATACTTAATATAAAACCAGCCAAATCATATATATAGCTTTAAATTATATATAATGCTCTTTGCAGAATATATACATTTATATCACCCTTGTATTTCTAACGTTGTCCTCATTTGTCTTCTACCAATCCATCAGCATAGCATTGGGAGTGAACCCAGGTGGCAAAGACAAAGCTCCTTACTATTGTATTACCCAGTTTTGTATGGTTCTATCTTATCAACAGCGTGTCACAGAGGCCTGCACCCTACTTTATATCACATCACTGTAAGAATCAGCACGTCACCCTGGCAGAGGTACTAAACATTTGCTGTGTGGACATAACCAGACTGAGAAGAGCAGGTAAAACACCAAACAGCTCTGGAAATGTCAGCAATGTGGCTTCCACCACAGGGACAGAACTGAATGATACAGGGAGCTCCACGAGGCCCACACAGAGTGAATGGGGTATCTGAATCACTACACAGTACAGATATTTAAGCATTCTTCAGTTTGAAAGTTTTGAACCAACTGAACTGAGTCTGAATGGTCATTCGCAGGCACTAAAGGGAAGAAGCTTGATTACAGAGAGAGATGGAACATTTGTTTTTTGTTTCCTCTTACGGCTCTGCAGGCGGATAAACCTCTATAAATATTCGTGTTTGGAATCTGCCCCAGCTCCACCATCTTCATTCTGAAACAAGATGTTTATTCGATTTTCACATAAGGCAGAGGAAAAAGAACTTACATTCCCAAAAGCTTTATCTCCATTTCTAAACAAGTTACTGGTTTGGGATAATAACAGATTTCTGAAGGACCTGATCAAAGTGTTTACAAGTATGAAATTACTTTCACATTGTTGCATATACAGCTATCTCTAAAACATCAACTCTAATAAGAGTATTTTGCTGTAGGAGTTACAAGTACCTGTGTGACCTGATGCTGATTATGAAGAATGCAATTGCCAGGGCGATCAGTAAACCAACATCAAGACCAAGACGAAGCACTGCAGCAAAAGTTCCAATCCAAATAGCCTTTGATCAAGAGACAGAGAGAAAAAAAGACAGAAAATGACCTCCAACTCAGCCCCAGTATTTGCAAATTGAAGAGATTAAAAAAAAAATAAAAATAGAACTAGAAATGGTAACAGTTGGAAAGCTTATCTGGCAGCTTTCAGGCACCCAGTCCTAAAAACAGTCAAAACGAAAGATCACAGGAAAGAAGAGCAAGACCTCAAAACACATAACTCAGCTGCAGTTATTAACAAGATGGACTTCCCACTTTCCTTTGCCCTGCATTTGCAGACATAGTGGCTGTATAGTGGCTATACACACACCTCCACAACTCTGGCCTGCCCTAAAAGAACAAGGAAAGTATATCTCCCTTTAAAGCACATTCCAGTTACTGGTTTTTTATGCCACTTACTAAATGATACTTATCCTTCCTCCACAGGGTAGGAATGTCCAGAAATTTTTCAAGAAAAGGTAGCATGTTAAATACTACAACAGCAGCCAGCACACTCTGTGCAAATAAGACCAAAAAAAAAGCATGTTATTTATTGCATCTGAGATTTACTGCACCCACAACATGATAAGGAGCAGATATCCAAGACAAAGTGCTTAAAATTTAGATCATGTTTCTGTATTTTTTATAAGTAGGTATAACAGTTCGCAGACCTGCAAACCAACATATCTTATTTGATTTCACAATTCCTTCTGCCAATGCAACTGGACTTCCTCTTGAAATGCTACTGTGTGGTTTCCATTATGGAGCTCTTCAGTGAATCTCTGCCTCCTGCAGCACTACGAGAAATGACAACACTATCTACAGAACTGAGCTGCTGTATCAAAGAATGGTTTCAATCAGCACGGGCAGTTCATTGCCAGATTTGGGAAGCTGCTTGACACCATTTGTTGAAACAGCCTATCTTAGCAACAAAAAAGAAGACCGAAGGGAAGTAGATGGTTAAATTCTGTTTTGTCAGCTAGTTTTGGGAAAGTAATTAATTCTACTAACTTAAGAAGAAGCCGGGAAAATATCAGGAAGTAATGCTAGAAGTTCCCCGTGAAAATTTACAGGGGAAAAAAAAAGTCTAGATAAAATTTTAAGAGCGAAGTGAAATACTGAGTATTAAGAGGAACCTGCAGCAACACAATGCTTACAGTTTGGGAGTGCTTACGATATTAAAATAAACCTCAAAGACCAAGCTAGAATCAGAGATGCTAAACCTAAATTTCAATTTTGAATATTTTATTCACCCCCTCACACTAAAGATTTCGAAACATCCATCCCATAATTACTCACACAGATGCAAGACAGGAACTTACAAATGTGTCATATAGTTGTGTAAAACCTTAAAAATGGGAGACCAAAAGTGAAATACAACATTCAAATCACAGATCATGGCAGTAAAATGTCATTTAAGTTCTAGCCAAGGAATTTTAGTTTGTGCTGAACAGTCAGGGATGGGAGAGAGATGCAGTATTAATTTCCTAATACTTGAACATGCTGAAATTTAGGAGAGTTTCAAGTCATTGTTCTGGTTTAGACTATCCCTTTAAACAATGAAATGTAGAGAAAAATACAACCCCAGCTATTGGGGTAATCTTCATATTATATTTTAAAAGTAAGTAGCTGCTACCATAACAATTACATGTTCACTTACATTAGGTATCACCTGGAAAAAGCGTCCCAGTTTCAATGCAATCACCAGCATTATAGATGCTCCTATCAGTGCTGCTATCTGGACAGAGATACTTTATCTTAGAGAGGCCCTCCAGAACCAATTCCTTGTCTTTTCTAAGCAAACAGGTATATTCCTTGTAACATCATCTAATAGAAAAAGTAACTGGGAGACAAAGTCCACAAGTGTGTTGTAATGGGCAATTTGAATTCTAGAATGCTCTTGTCAAAAAACTTCTGTAGAGACAAATTTGGCCTAAATTGGATTCTTATGCACAATAACACAGCATTTTGATAATTTAATTTGAAAAAGAAGATGACACTCTCGCAAGTCAGACATAGGAATGCCTTCCAAAATCCAGAAACTCTTTAACTCCAATGTAATGTTAGAAAGCAGCATTCCTTTATTCCTCATGATTCATGCTGGGCAACTTGACAAACAAGGGCGCTCTCTCAGAGCTCAGGTTCTACATTTGAACAGTTAAGACATGCTCATGCAGTACACTGGTATAAATATTCGTTCTTTCCCAAGGACTTATTAAGATATGCTAATATCCCTTTGGGCATGCTCAGTTCTGCCATCTGCTTGATCACTGAGACCTTTGACTCACTGTCAGCTGCTTTTTCCGTTGCTTATTGGGCCACAGTAAGCCACTCTTAAAACAATCCATGTGGAATCAGAGGAAAATGTCCCTGCACCTCCTGGGTGCAAAAAATAAAAGTATTCTATTCTGTGCCCAGGGCAAAATTATTGAAGAAAACAAGTCTGTTCTTTAGAACAGTTGAACTGTCACTTATGGATTCCTCTTGATTGACTATTTTGATTCTTAAACTAATGTACTTATAGGTTATTTTGTTTAGCAATATAGATATCAGGCACAAATGTTCTATTAAATCTAATTACTTCTACAATGCAGTGAAGCATGTACAAATTCTCAAATAAGAAGCATTTTAAAACCTTCCTAAAAATAAATAATTTAGGAAAGAAAAAAAAAAAAAAGAAAAAAAAAAAAAAAGATTAAGGTCACAATGTCCAGTACTAAAAAGCGCAAAACAATTTTCAATTCTGAGCAAATTCCCTAAAATACAGTTTATAATTGTATGGACGCATCTTATTCTCTCTACAGAATTTTGGCTTCCTTAAATGCACATAATGACCTACAAATATGCTACAACTACAGCATATAACATAAACAGAGAGAGCACACAAAGCCACATTGTGGGGGAATATAACCTTACTTCTTACAAACGGCTTGGATGAAATGGCAGCCTATACTCAGTCTGGAGTAATTTTAGCCCAGCTCACCTGGGTTCTTCCACCCGTCTTCTCTTGAATGACAGTTCCAGAAACAGCACAGCTGACAGCAAAGCTTCTGAAAAATGCACTGCAAATATTGCAAAGCCCCACAGCTATTAGTTCCTGTATAAAAGAAACAGGAGGAAGTAGAGATAACCCAAAGTTAATGACTTACCTAAATAGAAATGGCTTAAAAAGAAGTACATCTGCTCACATTCTCAAAAGACACAGTTTTCACAGTTGAGGATCTCACTGACCCAAAAGCCAAGTTCACGTTTACAAAGTTTACAAAGTAAACAAAGCTTCCAAGCAAATGCACAGTAAGTCTCAGTACACATTATAGTAGAACTGGGACAAAAGCTCAATGGAAAAGACATCCTCTTCACACTTACCCTCAAAGGCTACGGGAAGTCAGGGCAACTTTCTGACTGGATTAATTCCTTTTTAATGAAGATTCAAAGCCATCACAAGCTAAACAGGGTACTGCAAACCAGTTGGTGCTTACTCAATCTAGTACACTGGAAACTTAACAGCTTTAGCTTAAAAGGCTCTCAGAGCAATCAGTCTAGGCTCAGACCTTATTCGCTGAGTTGACAGACACATATAGAGAAGAACTACAGCTACTCTGGCCATTTACAATTACAGCTATTATATCCTATTATATCAGTGTGCTTTTGTAAGTCTCACAGATTCAGAACAGCAGTGGCCCTCAGTAATCAGTAGCAGTAGTGTGTAGGAGGCAGCAGAAAGACCATCCCAACCCCTGGAGCTACACTAAGGCCTCTTGTCAGCATGGTTATGGGGCATATTTTGGCCTTCACAGTTGCTACAAAACAATCAGCTGACATCATTCATTTTATCCTTGCATTTCTATCTCGACAGGGTAACTAGTTGCATTACTAATGTGAATTCAGCTTGCCTAAGAAGTATGTGTAGCTTTGTTCTCACCTGACAGCTGGAAATGCTGTAGTTATGAAGCAAAGCATACTTCTCTCCAATAAAAACAAGAAGGAAACAGCTTACAACAGCAAGGGAGAAAGCATGCAAGATAATCTTGCTCATGTTTGATAAATCTGGCAACGCAGGAGGTAGATACCTACAAGGTCAGAGAACAGAAAAGTTTAAACTTGCTCTGGGCTCTGTGCAGTTGATACCACACCCAGGACCAACATCAGAGGCATCACCTGCCACCCCACAGGAGATGCCCTGAATGTGTAAGAGTTTGCTTCTACCTCACAAAAAATACAAATTCCTTCCTCTGTGTGCTAACGAAACCTGAACCTAATGAAGAAAACCACAGTAAAATTCTGCATGTGCTCTGAAATGAGAACTTGTAGCTCTCTTGAAATGTTATTCCTATAACTGTGCTTTCCCAGTAGAAATCAGCCTATGGCAGATTTAAAGAACAGACTGAAATATCTCTTTCACGTCTCAAAAGTGTAACCTCATTAACAGCATAGATAACTAACCTCTGAGGAATCATACTGACCACAGTACTACTAGATTCAGCATGAAGATGAGTACAATTAGCAGTAATGGTGGCTGTGATGATCTGGGAAAGAAAACAGGAATAGCACAGATTATACAGCATTTGCATCTGGAATTGCACACAATGAATCTAAGGACAGTTCTGATGCATGAGTATTTGAAGGACTTAAACACAGATTTTATTCAGTGTATAAACATTGCAGCATTCTGTATTTTTGAGGGTTTTTACAAGTATATTACACAGATAATTCCTAGCCCTTTGCTAATGTCTACAGTGTAGTAACACCTGATAAATTCTATGCAAAATGTGGATTTTTTTTTTCTTATTCCAATTTTCTTATTAGCTGTCTGTATTACTGTGCTCTGCCAAAGGTTTTGTCCCACAGGCCGCTGTTAGACAAGTGGCAAATGGCTTCAACTCCAGTGTCAGCAAGGTGGGACTCCAGCCTATTCCTTAGAAAAAGAAGCTATCATCTTTTAGACTCCTAGATTGGCTGCAGAAGTCAAAATTTACATTTCAATAGAAAAAAGTTTTGATTTAAAACAAACAAAAAAAAGTCAGAAAACCTGCTGCCAGAAAAGCAGCAGGAGAAAACAACAGCAACAAATATTACTGAATTTACAGCAAGACCTGCCTTTGAATGTAACAATACTGAATATCTCCTTCCAACAATTCCAGGCCAAAAATAAATATAATTGAATCAGAACTCCAAACATTCAAGTCCACAGTTCTACCACCATCTTAATAAAGATTGAAAAAAAAAAGTCAATCTGGAACGTGGTGGTTTCACCTCTACACACTGCTATTCATTCATGTAGCAGCTCACTGTGATTTGTGCCCATGGCTTTTTATAGGCAGAGATACCTTATTTTCACAGTAGCAGGGGAAAAACTTAGGAAGTCTGCTGGTGAAAGACACCTCAAAACACAGTGACAAAGGCCGCTTATAGTACTCAGAGACAGAACACCACCTCAGACAGGTAATTCCTGAACCTGTCAGGAATTTCTTGTTCACCTGAACCTGAATTTCTTAGTTCAATGATCACCAATAGCATTGAGAACACTTACCAAGAGAAGTTCCATGGGAAATGCAACAGGACTTCGTAGATACGTTATCCTGATAGTTTTACTGATATTTAGTATGCCCACGCTAAGCAAAAATAGCAGTATGCTGGTGGCATTAGACTTTGGGAGAGCCAGGAAAAAATAGAATATATTCTGAAAAGGAATTATCATAGAGAGGATCAAAGGCAGATACTGCAAGTATTTTTACATTCTTGACACCTGCTGCCCTGACGGTTGAACTTATCCTTTACTGTTATGGCAGTATCTTCAGTGGGAAGAAAGATGCTAAGAGCAAAGCAGTATTTTAAATGGTCTGTTGAGAAACACTGCCACAAGTAACTCAGATCTAGCACAATCACTCTTCTCTATAGCACCTTTCTCTCTAGTTGTCTATCTTTTCATAAGAAAACTAGGAAGACTTATTTTTAACTTATCTTTATGTAGGAGTCTGCTGCATATTTGTCAGATACATCAAAGATACCGTGTGCCCAACAGTTTACCCACAATGATCCATAGAGGAAAAATGTACCTCTTTCTCTAACCTTTGTGCCATGCTGAAAATGATAGAGCTACATAAAGTAATTAAAAATACTCCCTTTTCCTCTTGCATGTCACACAAAAATCTCTGCTCGTCATTCAAGGCACCAGAGAGGCAAAGTAAACCACAGCTGAGACTTGCAGAAATACCCCTTAGCAGCTGACATTGAAATTATGTTCAATTTTTGTTACTGTTCTTTTGTTTATCCCACGAGAAGTATGCATTTATTTTTATTTTATTTTAACTAATAATGAATTTACTCACACAGAAAATGTCTCGAGAGCCCTTATGGAAGTCAAGCACAACGTCAAAGATAAAAGTGAACTGTGATACAATGACAAGCAATGCTGCTGCAGAGAGGTAAGCATCAATGAGAGCCTTTGGCAAGTATGCTGTTACAGACTTCAGGCAGAAGCAGCCTAGCAGCAACTGTATGGAACAAATAAGAAGTGAGGTGTGATGTAATTGTCTATGCCTAACCTGCCTTTCTTGTTTCCATATTTGAAGAGCATGACTTTTCACTGCCACACTTGACGGATAGTTATTTGAACAAGCTATATTCATTATGCACAATTAAATAGGATGCTGCCAAACTAAAATAGGAGCACTTCACATCAAGTGTGTGCAGTTACGCAGGACTACCTAAGAGTCTACACATTGGAGAATTGGTTAGTATAAAAGACAAAAGTAATTTACTTTATGCACTGCTATATTCATCATGAACACATCAATCTAACCTACACCATGTTTTTCAGACATCATGGGAGGAAGAGGCAGACCTTCACATTCTATTTTGTACAACATATGTATTCAAATTTGCTGAGCTTAGAACTTGTAAGAAATGAGACTGCTTGCATGTTCTCACATTTGTACAAAGATACACATAAGGATACATAAGTAAGGATTTAACACAGATTCATCTTTTACCTGAATTATGCCAGTCATAAATGTTATTGATGCAGCGAGTGTCAAGGTCTCCATGTAACCTTTCAAAAGTGTAGGGTCTGAAAAATTGACCAGTGAACTGTTAAAGGAGGTTTGGTTGAGAGCAAGGGACGTGAGAATATTTTTCACCACCAGATTTAGGATGCTGAATGAGCCTGAAAGCAATAGAACAGAGTGGAAAGAATGTAAGCACATGAGGTGTTGCAACAAGGATTTATCTTAAAACTACACATCCGTCTCTATGCCCTACCATCAATCCTGCAGTATGAGACGATTTATTTTCATTTAGATATATAATCCATTTTTACTGTTTCTGAATAAGCATCAAAAGCTTCTAAAGTTCCATCTGAAAATTTCAGACTCCTACAATTTTACAAGCAGTCTTTGTTTGGTCAGAGGCTCAAAAGAGAAAAAAGATTTTAATGTAAAGCACAGAAATGAATGGGCTGCAGTGAACTGCCAGAAAGTCCATGAAATAAGGTTTATCTGAGAAAGAACTACCAAGTTATCTAAGAGGCCAGAGCTCCATAGATCCACTTGTATGAAGATGATAAGGGCCTTCTCACATAATAATCTAGTTTCTGAACAAATTAAGAACATAAAGCCATCAACAGCTCAGTCATGGCAAGGAATTGCATGATGCCTGGGGAAAACCAGAAGCTAAATCTTGATTCATGGTCACAGTCTGAGGGCAAGTAAGAAGCAGCTTGCTCTGGCCCCTTATGCAGAAGATGCTTCTGTGATGTGCCAGCTGCCCACTTTGCACTGCTGTCTGTGACAAAGGAGCTGTGGCAGCCCGTACCTTCAGGGGCAGAGGTGGAACAACAAATTTTGAATCTGGAAGTCTGGATTCTCCCCTAAATAACACTTGCACCTGAAATGCTTTTCGAAGCAGCACTGAACACAATCTCTAACTCCTGTAGAAACATTTAGCAATACAGAATAAACCTTGTTGGCACTCAGTCGAGTTAGAGAGATCTCTTAGTTTCTTGTAGCATTAGAATCGTTCTCCTTTCTTGTGTTCAACATACACCTTATATACTGCTCACTTCAAACAAGAAAACCGCATTCCTTTAACAGTTCTACTGATCAGTTAACTGGTCCTATCTTCTCCTAAACAAGTGATAAAGGAAGAAAGGCTTCTTAAAAGTAACAGAATTAACAATGCATATCAAAACAACCTCCTGTCTACCCTTGGATGCAAACAGACACTGCTTGCTCTTTGTCTCACACTCCAGTCTTCCAGGATTTCACAGTAACAGGGTCTATCAAAGAGTCTGATAAACTCTTTGGTGACTCACTCACAGTTACATCTTCCCCCACAAAACCTTACCAATTGAGATGTGATGTGAACTTCCAAATACAACATACAGCATTGAGCAGCAGAATGCAGAAAGGAAGCCATTGATTGCTGGCAGAGGTAACCCGGACAGCCAAATTCCTAACAGCCCTAGAAAGCAAAAAACTGACAGATTTTGCAAGGTGCATTTTAAAGATCGCTATTTTTTTTTGCAACGCAGGAGAACGCTGCTGTTAGTCTATATTTATATGCTTATATTACTTTATGAAACTTTATGAAAAAAGGCAGTGTCTTGTCCTCAAAAATACACCATATAACATTTGATTATAGAATATGTTTTCTTGCAAGTATGGAAATTAATAAGTTAATGATTTAAGGAACTTTAACTCACAAGTTCCCGCATAATCCAATGACACCTGAAGGAACAGGATAACACACACATTATGAAAAGGATGATGTACAAAAGGAAGCAGGAATGTTTTTTCTTTTCTCTCCTCCTACCTTGAGGAACCTGAACCAACCCAACATTTAGGCCTGCATGGAGGTCCTTCAAGATCCATTCTCTGAACTGATAGGAAAAAAGCCAATTCAGGACAGGGAACTTCTTGTATATGATCTTTTTGAAACTTTCCCAGGAGAACCTGAAAAGAATCAGATAAGATAAGAGCTATACGCAAAGTCTTCCATGACCACCACGTCTGCAGCCCTTTTGCATGACCTCATACTCTGCAGGAATAGAAGCCACACTGCTACTCTCAGATCTCTGCAAGCACCATATACTCTGAACCCACATTGCCTTCTGCAGATCCAGCTGGTGCATAACATGAGTCCCATACAGGCAGCCCTGTGCCTTTGCATTCCTTTCAGATGAATAGCAAATACTTTGTGTGCCATTCATATGATACCCCGTCAGCAGCAGAGCACAGAGCACTGAATGCATCAATTACTTGACCTCATTAACACACTGCAGAAAATCGGGAGACAGTATTTTGATACCTCCTATCCTAATCTAGAAGAAAAACATACAGGTGCTACATCTGGAGGGTAAAAAATAAAATAAAAACAAGCCTATTCCATCTCCAAAAAAGCAAAATGTTTCCTGTATTACACTTAACATGGAAGTGCAAGCAGGACCTGACCTACATGATTTTTCTGCCTATATGTCTTTGAATCAGTATTTCCAGCAGGTAAACTCTGAGCGGCCCTAAAGCCCTGTGCTCCCCTTTCCCTGTTTTAATGCCCTGACCATAGTGGTGATCTTCTTACAACCCAAACATACGCAGTGCAGCACCTGCCAGATTCTTCTGGCAACCCTAAACAGTGGCTGAGGAGCCCCGATTAGCATTACAGAGACCAGTCCCTTTCCATCATTTTATTGACAATCAAACCCCCCCAAAGGTCCATCCCATTGGCTGCTAGACAGGCAGGATCTGCTCCAGGGTGGTTTTGGAGGATGGGGGGATCCTGTCAGGGAATTTGACCTCAATTCAATGATGAGATCTCTGTGCTGCTCGGGGCTTTTAGGGTATGGGAGCCCCTCACCAGGGATGCGCTGTTTGACACTGGGTTTCAGAACGTGCCAGGATGACCAGTGGATACAAAATAGAGAACAGAGAAAATACATGAGATAGGGAAGTGGAAAAGAAATAGAGAAAGGAGTATGAGGAAACAAGAAAGACACAAGTCTAAAATGGGAATTAAGGGAGGGCATATTTTCTGATTAAGCAGCAAGTGTAGTGATAAAGATTCCAATAATATTAGCCATGACTTTAAAGCAGAATTCTCCCATTTTTAAAGCAGAATTCTCCCTTTGACCTCTGCATAAGACCTATTTTATTGCACAGGGAATCTGTGAGTGGCAGTCTTAATTCTAGATCACATATCATCATTATGCACAATTCAAGCCTTTCTGTTAAGTAATTTTGTTCCTCTGACTCCAATCTCCTTTTAGCACTAGAAAGAAAAATACCTACTGCACAGTCCAAAGGATCTCACAATTGCAGAAATTAATCAACAATGAGTCTTCAAGGTGAAATGAAAAACTATAAAGCACAGTAGTAACTCAAACTCTAGCTCCACTTGCCTTCCCTTATTACCAGGAAATTCCTTTACAACAGTGCCAGTAAAACAGGATCCATGATTTTAGGCTGCAGTCACACTCACTGCTGAGCTGGTGTAAGAACTAGTTAGACAAAAGAGGGAGGTCTGGCTCTCCTGAGTTGCTTTTCCTCCTGTGTCCTGTCCCATCTGGCAGCTGCAAGCTGTTAGATTAGTTCACCACGCCTTGGGAACCTCACCCATAGCTAGACTCGAGTCTCAAGGCATGTCACTGCCCCAAAATAACAGTTTGAGTTTCAGTATACATTCAGAATACATGCTGAAACAAAGCTTAGAGAAATGATGAATCAGAGATATTTTTTTTTTTACTTTCTTAAGAGGACTCTGTAGTGTAGACACAGCTATAACCACTGACAGCCCACTCCACATCCAAAGAGATTCTTTCAGAAAACCAAAAGCATTCATGGTCAAATAAAACTAAAAGGAAAGCTGATGAAAGGGCTTCCTAGTTTTGATTATATTTGCCTTGCTGAAAGAACACCAGGAATTCTCCTAAGTTGTCAACAAAGACTGCCTTCTACTGAGCCTGCAGGGCTCCTCTGGCAGAAGATACGCTTCTGTCCCAAGGATAATGCCCAAAAGAGAATTTTGGGAATTTTGGCAGATGGAAAAATCAGGCTGTGGAAACATTAACACTGTATAGGCAGTAACATTTGCATCACCCATTCTCTTCAAAGAATTCAGAAACATAGCTCCAAAATAATCCACAAGCAGTTCAGCCAATCTTAGTCATACCATTATGCAACTTTCCACGTCCCCAGCTGAGAAGGAACAGAAAACTGCTCTTGAAATTTGAGAAACAAAACTATCAAAAGGCAGAATTCAGAAAAAATGCAAGTGAAAGCTTGTGTCCGACAGCTGGGCTGAGGGAAGCACTGGAGGGGACTGCAAATATTAACAGCTTCTCCTTACAATGTATATATCCCTCACGCTATCATAGACCTGAAGTGAACACTCCTACAGATTGCTAAACTAGGGGGGAGTGGAGTGCTGTTCTTGCACACTTCACCATTTCTCCAATGGGCTGTTCTGCTTCAGTTATCAATCAACAAAATTCAGCATGTTAATTACAAGCTGCAGGAAGACATTAGCATCTTCCCACATTTGGGCTTGAAGAGCCTCCTCAGTTTTTTTTTTACACCTGTCAAACTCCTAGCACATAACTCACCTGCAACGTAGCTGTGTCTTCTTTTCAGGGATTTGTGGCTCTCCACCATTGGTAGAAAGTAGGTCTCTTTCCAAGAGTTCCTGTAAGTGCCCTTCAGTTTGCACTCTTCTTTGGACTCTGTAAACTGCTGGTTGCTTCCTGGTACTAGCTGTATCATTTTCCAGTTCCATATTTTCTTTTTGATGAGGATTATCAAATACTGGAGACAACAATTAAACCTCTCATTCTTGGCAGTGAGACTGGAAGAAATAGACAAGGTGTCTGAAATACCTATTAAAACCAAAACCAATAAAAAGCACATGACATCTGTCCATCCCAACATAACTCCTGTGAAGCCAACAGCTACAGCAAGGACAAGGCTCTGAAGACTAACATCCTTGGAAGATCTGCTGCTGTTAGGATCAAGCCAACTGGCTGCCAGAACACTGCATCCTTCTGAAATTTGCCTTGATTCTATCTTGTAGGAAAGATCGAAAGATCAGACTGGATCCCCTCCATCATGGGATCCCCAAAGCATGTCTGTGTTAAAGGAAGAAAATACAGCATCCCTCCATAAACCTATCACAGCTGAGAAACAGTTTGAACTCTCCTTGTTTCCAGTGCTGGAAGAAAAAAGGCTTAGATTGAATCGTACAGCTAAACTAGAGGCCATACAATGCCAGTTTGCAGTACAAAATTGCTATCTGACACCATTCAGGTTTTTAAATGCCCCAAACCTTTATTTCACATTCCTTAGCATTTTAACATCAGGAATATCTGAATTCAGTCACTACTGCTCAGATTAGGTAAGATGTAAGTTCCCAAAGTGAATATTGAGTAAGAAGTCCAGTGAAAGAGCAGATCTAATCCAAAGTTCTCATACTGACAGCTGAGGTAGAAAGAAAACTCAAATCCAGAGTTACCAACTGAAAGTACAGAGACAGCATAGGAAAAAGGCCATGCCATGCAGAAAGGCAGTTTTTAGCTATTGACAG
This sequence comes from Coturnix japonica, assembly GCF_054131305.1. Classification (NCBI taxonomy): domain Eukaryota; kingdom Metazoa; phylum Chordata; class Aves; order Galliformes; family Phasianidae; genus Coturnix; species Coturnix japonica. The sequence continues at coordinate 1,011,860 of NC_140700.1, forward strand.
AGGAAAAAAAAGGAAAATGAGAAGCATGAAAAGGCAGTAAGTGAGCAGAAAGTCATCAAAACGCAGTATAAGTAACAAAACCTGGAGGGAAATAAATAAATATGTTTCCTGAATGGTCGGGATCCCTTTGTACAAGTCTGGCGTTTCACATCACTGAGATACACCACTTCTAATAGAGGAGCCTGGCAGCCTCCAGGCACAGCCACCAGCACACACAGCCCAGTCATTCTAACAGCAGCAGGCAGCCCGCAGGCACGTTCGATTCCTAGTGAATTGTTTGTTCCTCTTTTTAAAAAGGAGATACACAAAGGCCTTCCAGAGTTTAAGAGAGACGTTTTGTTCATGAGCTCTGCACACCCAGTACAAGCTGCTGTTTGAGCAAAATCACCTTTTTTTCAAGTGAAGGTAACACAACAAACAAAGTTAAAAAGAAACTTGAGTTCCAGCTGTACCAGCTCAGCTCCCCAAACTCTGTGAGACCCCCAGAGGGAACGGGGCTTGGCCTTACTGAGGGCTGTGGCAGTTCAGCCCAGGCCTGCTGCCTTAGGTCATCGTTCTCATCAATGTGCATATTTTGCTTAAAGTACAGCGTCAAGGTGACAAGACAAAGCCTCGCGAAAACGGCACACGGACTGTGGCGCCGTGACATCTCCCTGCGTGAGCACAACCCCCTCACACACCGCACTCGTGGAACACTTGAACGCAGCGAGCCCGCCTCTCGCCTCGGCCCGTTCTCGCGAGAGCCCCTCCGCGCCGCTCCGCATTGCCTCCATATTGGGGCATCTCTGCCCACGGCGCCTCAACTCTCGCGAGAACGTCTGGACTGAACCCTAGGGCCGCAGTGGGGAGCGGGGAGGCGGAGCGGCCGGGTCGGCCCAGCCCGAGCTGCTCCGCTGGGGGCGGGACGGGGCCGGGGCCTCGTCTTTGCCGTCCTACCTGCGGCCGAGTGCCTCCCCCCGGCCTTCCCTATCGGCCGATCCCTCCCTCACCTGACAGGGCAACCCACCCCTCGCCGTGCGGAGGGAGAGAGAAAGGGAGAGCTGTGTGTGCGGGGAGGGGGAGGCGGCGGCTGAGAGGAGGGGACCGGGGAAGGAGCAACCGCCCCGCGCGAGGGCTGGGCCCGGGCAACGTGAGGCGGGGGGGGCGCGGGGCGGCGGCCAACGGTCGGTGTGAGGAGAGGGTGGTGTGAAGGGGCGGCGTGGGAGGAGCGAGGCGGGGAGAAGGGAGGAAGGAAGAAGGGAGGGGAGGAGGAAGGAAGGAAGGAAGGAGGGAGGGAAGGAGGGAGGGAGCTCTGCTGCCGCAGCTGGAGGTGCTGCCGCAGCCGCGGGCACCGCCGCCCCCTCCCGCCGGGCCGGGCGGGGTGGGCTCCGCAGCCGAGATGTCTCAGGAGCGGCCCAAGTTTTACCGCCAGGAGCTCAACAAGACGGTGTGGGAGGTGCCCGAGCGCTACCAAAACCTCTCCCCGGTCGGGTCCGGGGCCTACGGCTCCGTCTGGTGAGTGGCGGCTGGGGGTGACTCCGGGCCGGGTTCTTCCCCGGGCACCGCTCGGCCCCGGGCGCCGCTCCGCGCCGTTCTCCCTCCGCCGCAGCCGGCAGCCCCGAGCATTGCAGCATAGGGCAGGTGGCACCGGGACATTTTTGCAGGGGAAGATAATCGCGTCCCAGCCCCCGGCGTGATCTCATTTGGGCATATTTCGCGGTGCCTTCTCGCAGTTGGGAGGTGGGGGTGGAGAGGATGCGGGCTGGCAAGGCCCCGAGCTCCGCAGAGCTCTGCTGGCTCAGTTTCCTTCTCGACCCGGAGGATGGATTATGAGCCGGGGGCTGCAGGGAGCTGCTGCGTCCCCGACGCCTGGCAGGGGCTGCAAGAGCCATTTTAGCGGCTGTGTGCGGTGAGCGCGGCGTGCGCTGCCTGCAGGAGCAAAGCCTGGGGTCAGCGTGCGGGAATAAGGAGAGCTCGGAGCTGTGCTCGGTTTTTAATGCTTGCCTCGTTGCATCGCGTGCACCGCTTGGGATTTCTCTGCAAAAATGTATTGGATCGTGAAATGTAAATCAGTGGGGCTGATGACATCGCTTAATCGTAAAGATGAGGTTGTGTCTGGATTGACGTTCCGACTTGAGCAGTCGCTTAGAGGTTTATATAGCAGCATAGGCTGCTAAACGATGTTTTTTGCTCTGTCAGTGTGATCCGAGTTCTCATACGGGTGTGTAACAACTGTACATCTGTTCTGCTTCTGTCTCGGAGCAGGCGTGCCTATTTTTTTCGTTAACATAATGTACAAGTTTATACCATGACTGTCATTTATATTTTAAGGAGCAATGCATGCTGACCTCTATCAGAAAAAGGAGTTGCTTTGTGTGTGCTGCAGTTTTAAAGAAGTCAAGTTCTCTCCTGTTCTGCTGTCAGGAACCTCTGCTGAAATAACACGTTTCTTAAAACTGCCGTGTCCCAAGTATGTAAATGCTTGTATGTCATAGAAGACAGAGCCTAACCAGTTACAGTACCACGGGTAGCCAGTATATCTTCTGATTTAGTCAGTTTTTTAATAATTAAAGGGTTTAGTTCTGGTGAAAGAAAGGGCTCAGTGCCCCAGCTGATAAATGCCCCTTTAGCTGCTGTGGTTACATAACTCCCTCGGTGCAATAGGAAGTGGATTTACTCCATATCTGCTGTATTCAGGCCGGCCTTATGCAGTGCATGCAGCCCGTTCCTCTTCTGTTCTCCACCTACCCATGGTCTGTTGTGTACTTAATGCTTCCAATGTTTGTTTTCACAACCAATTACTGAAGACTTTGCATCATGAATTTCCTGTAATGCTGCCTCCGAACTTTCAAAGATTGTGCAACTGTGTTCGGCCTGGATGGATCAGCTCTGCTTTGGAAGCAATTTCAGATGTACGGCATGTGCATCTTAGCATAGCTTTTTTCAGGGTTTTCTTTGTGTCCTACCAAAAACATCTTTCTGAAGAAGTACTGCTCAGACAGACAAGTAATAGTGTGCATGTATAATTAACTTCGTAATGTAAAGCTCCAGACAGTGATGTGTGGCATTGAGGGCATTCCTAGCATGGCTTGTTCCACTCTTTTCCTTTAGAGAGATTCTTCCCTCTTCCTTCTCCTGCTCTGGGAAGATGTTCCTGTCTTTGTTTCAGACTTGGAGTTTGAAGTGCCCTCTGTTTTGGGACAGTGAACTGCAGGGCTTTAATCAGCCTTAAACAGAGTGTATAAATACACTCCTGTATGTCTACAGCACTGTTAGATTAGAACATAATGATACACTTTATTTAGGTGTCCAGATGAGAGATATAAAAAGGGGGACTTTCTAGAAAGTGGAGGAAAAATTAACAAAAGAATTAAGCCTGCAAATGAATCAATTAGACTGTGCAGTGTCTGCTGCAGTCTGCTTTAAATGTCCATCTCAACTTGGAGCACCGTGGTAGAAAGTCCTGACTGAAGTTTTTGCAGTCAGTGGATGGAGAATGTTGTTCTATGCAGGCAGCCAGAGCGTGTCCTTAGTGTTGGAGTAAGTGTTCTTGTGTCTTCTGGTGCACGGTGAGGATGTTCAAACAGCCAGCTCAGGTATTTTTCAGTTTTTTTGTTTTTTTTTTTTTAACTGAAAATATGTGGAAATTAAAGTAGGGCTTTGGTGCTAAAATGCCGAGAAATGTCTATATGGACTCTCAGATCATTCATCACTAAGCCATGTTAACAATTGCAGTGACATCTGTTGTGTGAAGTGATAATGCCTTCTTGCCGGAGTTTTGCGTATTCATCTAAGTCTTCTGCATTACAAGAATTCTGTCTAAATCAGTAACAAGGTCTGCACTAAAACATGCGGGTTACTGAAATGTCAGTCCTGCATACTGTGTGTGAGAGAGGGGTTGGTGCAGCATCTTGCAGTGGGAGCTGCTGGGCTGCCTGGGATGGGTGAGCAGTGAGTTGTGGTTCAGCAGGGGGTTGGCAGCTGCTGGTGTCTGCAGGCAGCATTAGTTCACCCTTTGTAAGCAAATGGGTGCTCTGATGCTTGTTGCAATTAGCTTATAAAATGTGAAGGCAAATTTGGTGTGCTCCAAGCAGTTTATTTTATTGATTTTTATTTTTATTTTATTTTATTTTTTAATTTGTTTCCCCAACAGTTATTTCTGTACAATAACGTTTTAGCTTTGCAGACTCTGCTGTTTCTTTTGGAGAGGAAACTGCTAAGTCTTACGTAATCTTGCATAAGGGTCCTTCAGCTTCTCCTGTTTGCAGGCTGTCAGGCTACAGAGTTGTTAGAAAACTGAGGGATCTGCTCCTCCCCTCCATAGTTGTACCAACACTGACTGAATGTCCTGGGTGTGATGAAGCTACTGAGGTGATTCCCCTGCTTAAAAGCTGACAGAAGAATGCAATGGGTTTCAGACATCTTAAACCATCAACCACGAGGCATTGAAATAAACCTAAATATCACCTTTTTGGCAGCAGTTCCTCTGTGTACCTTTTTTTGTCCAGTGTGTGACCTTAGGCTTAGTAATCAATTATTAAGATGTGCAATGCCTCTGTGCACAGGAGGGGTACCAGCTTCTCCAGCCAGGTGTGCAAAAAGAATTGCCGCATTGTGAGTGGGAGGGAGCAGCCACACAGGTGTCAGAACATGGGAAAGGAAGGAAGGTCAGCCAGCAGCGGGCATGCATAGAAAAGCAGGAAGCAAAGCTTGGAAGGGAAGGCTGCTGGAAACTTGGTGTGTTAAGAAATGAAATGAGGGTGAGCTTGTGTTTCCTACAGGGAGTTTTGTATTGCAAAATTTATGGAAGGAGAATCTAAAACAGCAGAGGGGGATTTATAACTTCATATCATATGAAGTTGAGGGTGAATTACAGAAATACATGTGCAGAGTCATCTCAGAAGTCTCTGGTTTTACTGATAAACTAACAGGTGTGAAGAACTGTGCTTTTCTGTCTGTAATGGGGATGCATGAATGAACTCCAAGGGTACCACTGAAATGGTTCTGTGAGCACATCTTTACACTGACACTAGCCGTGAGCAGCATGCTGCTTAACAAAATAACCTTCACGCTGAAATGATTATTCTGGTTATCGAACATCTTGGTACCTTGGATTCTTAAGTAATTTTGCGTGTACTTACAGTTCTCAGACTATTGCAAATGTTATATCTAAGGTATAAACTGAATCGCTGGTTCTCTAATTCTTATTCTGTCTCTTATTCTCTGGATTTGCTCAGGTTAACTCAGGGTTGCAGTTGTAGGTCATTTAGGGGCTGTTCATGTGCTGTGTAATGAGTTATAAAACATGGAAGCTGTGATTTTGGATTCATGTTGATCTTGTTTTAGAAGAGATTTGGATTTGTGGATCTTGCAGTTTTTTCCCAGTTGGTCTTTTGTAGCTGAAGTACAATGGGTGTAATGCAGCTGTTTTAAAAGCGTGGTACAGCTGTGATGAAAAGCAGCTTCGGGTGTTGTAAAGTGCTTTCCCAGCTGACAGCTGTTGCATAGCTCTGTGTTCTGTACTTGTTAAAACCATGCCTGGATCTGTAGGGAAGCGGGTTTTAGGCCTCAAATATGACCAAGCATAGAATTCTTTTGACTTGAAGAGTAACTCTAGATTGTGAATGTGCACCAATGTGATATTTTCTCTCCTGAGCTTGTGTACAGTGTCACTGTGCTGGCTGAATAGTTTTCAGCTCTGCTGGCTGCAGTTCTTCTTGCAGATTAGAAATCTTCTGCAGCAGACCAGTAACTTGTTATGATCCCCATAACAAGTCCTTATGTCCTTGGAAAATCAGATGAAACAAAATTTCCCTTGGTCTCTCAAGAGTTGGCATTACAACTGGTGGTTCTGAAATATTCTCTAAAAAGAATAAGGTGGAAATTGGGAGGGAAATTTGGCTGTAGAGGTGGTAGCTGTGGGGATGAGCAGGAGATCCCTTCTTTGCGAGATGAAAAAAGGATGGAGCACGTTGCCTTTTGCACCTGAGGCACTTGGCAGCTGGTTGAGATTCGTGACTAATTCACAACAGCCTGGACTGAATGAAGGTGGCTGACCTTACTTTTGTGCTGAACCCAGAAAACACCTTGAGTATTGTCATCCAGTTGGTGTGAATTAGATACAACTGCATATTGCAAAGCAGTGTATGTGGAACTTTATCTAAAAAAAACAGTGTTCTGTATTCTCAAGCTGTAGTATCTGAAGTACTCATTTGTACTGATTTGTGGAAACTTAATGTAGATCATTTGAAAGCAAGATTAGAAGATGAGCATGTAATTGTATTTTCCATATGTGCAGGCTGGGTGAGGTGATTACTAATGGGCATTCTTGTAGACGATATGGAGCAGCTCCAGTAATTCAGCTATGGCAATTTGGTGCTCCTGTGATCTTCCTTCTAGCTCCATCTTCATATCTCTTCCCAAAAATTCCTTGTGCGGTGTGTACAGGTATCTCTTACACAGAAGGAGATGCCCTTTTCTGTCCCACGTGGAGGTTTTCCCATTCCCTTGCAGGATTTTAGGGAGGGGTTGCTGTTGGTAGAAGCAAATTTGTGTTTCATTTTCTATCCTTAGTTCTTGTAATGAGAATACAACAAGTTCCTTGGAAACTGCAACTTTGAGATAAGTTGTATTTCTGCAAGTGAATTGATATTAATTTCTTTTCAGTTAGCTTTTTTTTTTTTTTTTTGTCTGTGCAATTGTGAGTTTGTTCTAGAACTGCTTTTGTGATTGGTTTTGGGCTTGCTAGCTGAACTGCTTTGCATTTTGTGCTTGTAGATTTCCTTTCCTTGTAAGCTTTCCTTGTCCCTCCCTGCTGATCAAAGGCGCTGTGCATTGGGAGCCTGCCCTGTGTCGGGCTGCAGGAGACTCAACAGATGTTGTTCTTCTCCAACTTTCTCACTTCTACCCTTTCCCCACGTTTGTGATCTTGGATCAACATAACCTCAATTTCACATCCTCTTTCTGCTCCTCCTTCCTTTTTGACAAACCAGAGCTAGTTTCAGATAACAGCATTGAAGACAAGAAGAGCAGTTTGATTGCCAGCTAAGTGCCTGCTTTTACTTAGGTCTCTAAATACGCAGCCCTGAGCTCTGGAAGGTTCTGTGCAGCAAATCAGGATTGTCAGCTTTCTTCTAGTGCTTAAAGCTTTCATTGTTTCACAAGTATTGGGCTTTACTTCTGAATTTTGTCAGACGTTGGAGTACAAAGCAATTACGTGGAGGCATAACAAGTTATCACATCATTGGCATTAGGTTTTATGTGTTATAAGGGTTACTATTTTAATGTTTCTGAAAAGTTTAGTAATGTGCAGTGAAGTTTCACTTGTGCATCTGTGTTTTTTTGTAGCAAGCACTCAGGATTGGGTGTGATATGCCTGTGAGGTTTGATTTCACCTTCAGGTGAGATGAACGCCCATCATCAGTGACTGTTCCTAGCAGCAGGCATGGATTTTTGTATGGGCTTAAAGCCATGAAAGATGGCATCTCGAGCACAGCAGATAATGTTGTAATGAAGTGTACTTTTGCAAATAGGTTTAAGAATACGAGTAGCATTTACAAGTATTCTTCCTCTCTCCAGAGTTTCATTGCCTTGTTTACATTTAAAATGGTAACTGTGTTCTAGGCAGAAGAATCATAATCATTTTTAACTTTTCTTTCTGCAAAATTACTTTTTGAAGATACTATTTTCTCCTAAGTAGGTGAACAACATTCATCTTAGAAACGCTATCAGTAAAACCCAGCATTTATATCTGTGTGTGGGAATTTGCAGCCAGGTTGCAGGCCAGGAAGCCTGGATGTTATTGGTGGTGGAGAGGGAGAAATGGAATCGGCTGTGTGACTCAGTGCCTGCGCAGCCTCTATTTGTAGTTGCTAAATGGATTTGAGGGTGTTTATAAGTGATTCATTTTGACTATTTGATTACTCTTTGTTGTAGTTCTGCCTTTGACACAAAAACTGGGTTGCGAGTGGCTGTAAAGAAGCTGTCCCGACCATTTCAGTCTATCATCCATGCCAAAAGGACCTACCGAGAACTACGGCTACTGAAGCACATGAAACATGAAAATGTAAGTAGAAGGAGATTATATGAGAAGCTGGGCTACCTGGTGTGATTGCATTCCAGGCTGATTGCACAGGTTTTTCAGATAGTAAGTACATAGCTTGCAGTAGACAGTGAATCGTGATGGAAGGCTTTCTTTCTTGCTTTGTGTCATCATGTCAGAAAGGGTTGGAGCAGTTGTTCACTAGATTCCTGTAGATGAACAGGAATAAAAAAGGGGAGGGGAAGATATCAGACATCTGTTCTTGTAAGCCATCCATTTCAACAACACAGACCATGAATGCTTATACTAAGCTATGCTATATGCTGTCTAATCATTTTTTTCTGTTTAACTTCCATTTGCTGTAGAAACCACTTGAGCAGTTCTTTGTGTTTGTGGCATTAACACACTGGCATATTTATATCGCATGCTGTTCAGAGAAAATATTGCCTGCAATTGAGCAAAAATTATCTTGCCTTCTTTAGAGCTGTCAGCATCAAGAGAAAAGGAAGGCTCTTAATTTTTGTACAAGTGAACTCCAATGTAGCAGAAGGGAAATACTGATTTAGAAGTGGACTGAGCAAGCCTAGTGTTTTTAACGCAACAAGCAAGCCCAATTTTGATGGGAGCTTCTCCCTGAATGGTCGGATCAGAACTTCTTTTGTGGCAGTGGTGGTTTTGTGCCGTGGCTTCTTACTGCCACAGCAAGCAGATGGTATTGCTTGAATCTTGTTTGTGTTGACAGTGTGGCTGATGTAATTGGACCTTTTAGTGCACGCACAGCCTGAACTCAGCAGTACTTCCTCAGTGCCTCTATGTGATGCTGTTATCTGAGTAACAGAGGCAGCCATCCATCGATCCTGCTTAATATCCATCCCCCTGAGGTTTTTTTTTTTCTCTACCTTTTCTCATACCAGAAATATATTCAAAGCTTTGCTCTGGAACTGTTTGGAGAATGTGTTTAGATGTATCTCTGCATCAGCACATTGATCCATTCTGTCTGAGCTAATTGGGTTAGATTTCTATGATTCTATGGTTCCACAGTGGGAATTAGCCTGGTGCTACAGCAGCTCTGTGTCTGGTGTTCGTTAATACTTTTGAATAGTGTTGTGAAGTGCATGTGTAGCTTTGAGAGTAGGAGATAAGATTATATTGTTAGAATTTTTTTGTATATAGAAGTGTTTACTGTCAGTTCATCATACTGCTGTCTGTGGGATTTTTATCTGGGTGTGGTTTAAAATCTTGCAGATGTGAAGATGCTCAGAGCCAGTTCAGGTAGGCTGGTTAGTTCAAGCGAGCTGTCTATTCAGATCTCAGTTTGGAAGTAAAATACCCTGCTTTACATGACGTAGAACACTTCAGCAAATGTGGTAGGTACAATGTTTCAAGGATCTTGAGCAGGGATGGTTTTCTGTTCTATATCTAGACTGATTGTGTTGATCTTGAACAAATAAATCGGCCTGTGGAGCAGTCAAGCATGGTTCTGTTATATGTTCAGGCTCCAGGAGGCCTCATTAGCTTACATAAGGCAGAGTACTGAGCAGGTGTGAGAGTCAACTTTAGTGTTGTATGAAGAAGTTAACAACCTAAAATTGAAGGGGAGTGCAGAAATTCAGGAACTGATTCTTGGTCTGGGGATGACCAGTATGGTTAGAACTGTCAGTGTTGTGCTACAGAGTAATTGCATTTGTGTGTGAAACTAGTCAGTGAGAAATATATGGATAGTTCAGTAGTGTGCTTTACACTGTAGCAAGATGGAAATGGTAAGGGAGGAAATGGAAATCTTGGTAACAAGGTCAGTTTTTGGTTTTTTTTTACTGCTAAACTGGGAGGATAATGTTGCATAATTTTTGTAAACGTTGGCATGGAGAAGTCCACAGAGCAAAGAAAGCATAGGAGTTATTTTGAAGCATGGATGTTAATGGTAAAAGGTTGATTTTGTCATCCTTAACAATTGCAATTGATGGTATTAATATGTGCTGAAAGGGAATGTTGGCATCCAACACTTTGTTTAATATGTATGTTTGAACCACTGCTGAAGTTACTGAAATGTGTGTGATGTGAATGAATCCAAGGCAGGTGAGATGCAAGCCTAAAATAGGAGGAAGGAGTCTGTATCTTTATTTCATAATCCTAAGTAATGCTGTGCTGTTAAGAGAAGGATAATAAGTTTTAAAAGCAAATCTCAGTGGAAATTCAAACAATTTTATGGACCAGATGGATTGTTTTCCAAATGAAATGTCCATGACCTATTCCTTATTGCCTACAGAGTGATGAGGTATAATTGTGCATTTCCATGAGGTAACACATACGTTCCCTTTTGCTCTCCACTGCTGGAACAGCTTAGCTGTGAAAATGAGGGGTAGAGTGGAGACTCTTAGGGCAGCAGATATAAATGGCAGTGTGAAGCTCTCAGCTCTTAGTGAAATTTGGCTCTGTGATGCAGCATGCTGTTTTTGAGACTCATTTCACTTCTTATTTTCCAGTGTAGACATTATTTGTTGCTTTCAGCAGAGATTATTGGTGGTTTCCTTCCTCTAGCTATTACTCAGTGCGAGTGAAAAAAAGTCTCCTGCTGCTGATCTAGTATATAGTCAACAGCACAACTAAGAACCTAGCAGGAAGCAAACTGATTTCTGCCTCGTGTTTGCTCATCCATTTATTTACTCACCAAACTTCAGCTGGGTTTTAAATAAGGTATTTTTAACCAGTGCTGACACTTGCCTTTTATTGCCTTGGCTTGCTGTGGCTCCTGCTTGATGTTGTAAGTAGATGGTTGGTGTAAAAGACAGCTGTATATTTTGACTATCTTTTTTTTTTTTTTTTTTTTTAACTTAGTATTTGAATGCTTGTTTCTGACCTTGTACAAATACTCATTCGCTTACATCCAAATGATTCATATAGTTGGAAATGAAACATCTGTTGGAAGGAGTAGTTTCTGTTCCACAAAGGACCTTACTGACTGTATCATTCAGATGATTAATGTTTTTCGTGACTTTTTCACTTTGTTTTTCCAGGTGATCGGCTTGCTGGATGTGTTCACCCCTGCCAAGTCTCTGGAAGAATTCAATGATGTGTAGGTAACTTCTCTGGAGATTGCAAGAAAAGTCTTTTGCATCTCCCTTCCTTTCCCAGGCTATTGTAGGAATTTTGCTGCCTTGATTTGTCATTATTTTGAATCAGCTGTGAAATTCAGCACAAATTACTGAGACGCCCCATGCTAATGGACTCTTCCAGCTTGTTTTATTGGCCAGTGCTGTGGGAATTAGCGCACTGATCTGCTACTTTATTTAATGAGCTATGATTTATATTTTATTCAGTAAAATGCTCAGGAGGCTGCTGTGCTACAGGAGCTTTGTAAGAAATTCTTATGCTAATCGTGTTGAAGGGATTGCTTCATAGCCTGTGTTTCCTTTTGTTGATAGGTACTTGGTGACACACCTCATGGGAGCAGATCTAAACAATATTGTGAAATGCCAGAAACTCACAGATGACCACGTGCAGTTCCTCATATACCAGATTCTTCGGGGGCTGAAGGTACCTGCTCCTGTGTTGCCTGAATGCTGATAGCTCCTCAGCAGGAATTGGAGCTTGTCGATGAATGTCACATCCTCACAGTTTCATACGAATACACAGAGGGGCTTCCTTAATGTTCCTAAGTATTGTAGGATAACCTGTTATTGTTTTTTTTCCTTTCATACCTCTTTGGCGTATCCATAAAGCTGTGTACAACTTCAGAAGATACATAGATATGTTCCTGTGGACAAAGTCTAGAAAGTCATGATGTGTGCTTTACTTTAATCTACCTCATCTCTGTCTTCAGTTTGGTTTTCTTACATTGTTCCACTCCTGGCAGTAGCGCTTGTGGGTTTTCCTAAGGGGAGACTGAAGGTGAAACACTGATGTACTTGCAAGCTCTATTGATGCTGTACTTGGTTCCTCCTGCAGACAAGGGTGGGATAGGACAGTGTTGTCTAGTGAGGAAATGAGAAGAAGGCTGTTTGAGCTGTTGTATGTCATATTTGTCATTTTGCTTTACAGTACATCCATTCAGCTGACATAATACACAGAGTAAGTATTTACCCTAAGATTACTTCCTATACTGGACAAAATGTCTTTAAAAAATGTAACATAGAATCTTACAGTGTAGCCTCTGTTGAATTAAGGAGAAATTGTCTGAGAATTATTTCTGTAGAACAGTAGAGGATAGTGATGGTTCTCCTGATCATTAATTTCTTCTCCTACCTCTGTTTGGCTTGTCTCTTTGTGGAATAAGTTCGCTGTTAATTATTACACCACTAACGCAAGTCCTGTAGGTACATAAACATGCATTTTTGCTTGTATTCTGCACCTCTGCAGACAGCACAGGATAGAGCTGGTTCTGGGATAAAATTATTTTTTTGAATATGGAGAATTGATGTTGAAAGCCACAAAGATAATTGATTTTTTTCTACCGGACTTTAAATTTTAATCTAATTCAGACTTTTACAACAGCATATATACAGCCATTAATGCTGATGCTGTTTAATTTTTATTTTTTTATTATTTTTTTTAGGATTTAAAACCTAGTAACTTAGCTGTAAATGAAGACTGTGAGCTAAAGGTAAGACAGTCATGGCATATGACTTGTTTGACTGTGATCCAAGTGAATGCTGTCTGAATCTTCCTTGAAATTAAGGGTGCAAAGTGATTTTTCATGGAAATACTTCAGTGAAACAAGCTAGTTGTGTCCTTCTCAGTCATAAAATGTTGTGAAGATGCTTATATAAAAGCATCTCTCTTCTGTGTGTTCATGTGTTTTGTTTGTTTTTGTTGTTAAATCAATCTGAGAATAAGCAGTTAATAGCTGTGGTTTGGACTTTTTGCTATTTTCAGAGACGAGATATCTGGGTGTGATGCTGATGGAGTGCTGTGCTGTTCTCGCCTTTTAACAAGTCATGAAATTTAGTTTTGTTGTGGTTGCGCCACCTGTCCTCCACTCAGTGCAAGACTTGGAAGCTGTAAGGAGCAAACAGCCGGACGTGGTACCACTGCAGTAATAGGCGGATGTCTTTTTTGTTGTTTTTATTATGTAGATCCTGGATTTTGGCTTGGCTCGACACACGGATGATGAAATGACTGGGTACGTGGCTACCCGGTGGTACAGGGCTCCTGAGATCATGCTGAACTGGATGCATTACAACCAGACAGGTGATCCATTTTACTAATAAAAGGCTTCTTGGTTCCTGAGTTCCTTGTGGGGAGGTTCAGGGAAGGTTCATGTTCTGTTCCATTTGATTGTGTAAATTGACAGTTACACTAATTACACTTCAGTGATTAAAAGAAGTAAGACGCAAATTAGTTTTAAAACCACAATCTCATATCTAAGGTATGAACTATTATGATAGTGTTTACAACGCTTCCTTAAACTTCAACCTTTGAAACTGCACTTGGAGCAATCTTGTCACTACTTACCCCTTTTCCTAGCACAACTACTTTTAAAGTAAGTGAATAGAATGTATCTAGGTGAGAAAGACGGTGCCTTACTAGAAAGCTGCTGGAAATGCATTTTAAAAATGTCTGTGATTATGGAGTACAGAAATGCTAAAGATGCATAGAAGTGTCCCTTTCTTCTTAGCCACTTCTTTTTCATCACGTCCTCCTCTGGTTTGAGTGGCTTCCCAGCAGCGCACCGTTATTCCCTGTGAATAAAAGAATGCTTTCAGATCAAGCACAGTAAGGGAAAGAAAGGGCAGATTTTTTCTAGTACATGAATGCTTACTAGTCAATACAAATAACATGCTGTTCTAATTTCAGACCTCACTGATTCTGTGTTTTGTCTTTTCCTCCTGTGTGTACATGGGCCTGTCTTGTCTGTAATGTAGGAGTTGGTGGTTGTTCAGGTGGCATTTATGTAAGACCAGATTCATTCCTTATAGCTATCTTTAACAGATTTCTTCCTTGATTATGTAGATGCCTCCATAGCTCTTTGGTGTCCAATGCACAATACATTCTGGAAGGAAAAGTTGTCTATCTTGTCAGCATTGGGAAAAGTCTTACTCAAAGTGGTTAATGAGCAGTGCCAGTTTCCTTGCAACCTCAGGTTGTTTCAACACCGTGAGATTACTGAAGTGTAACAGCGGTTGTAATTGTTGGATAGAGTGATTTTATTGAGACTTCATTTTTCTGCCTTACGATTTTATTTATTTTATTTTGTTCAGTTGATATTTGGTCAGTGGGATGCATTATGGCTGAACTGTTGACTGGAAGAACGTTGTTCCCTGGTACAGACCGTATCCTTTACAAGTGACATGATTTCCAAACTGGAATTTAGAGGTTTTCTCTTTGATGTGCTTCCCAAGGAAATGAGTTTTGTGTTGTTTGGTTGGGTGATGGTTATTTATTTATTTATTTTTCCTCTTTGTTTCTAACTAACGTATGGCTTCTTCTACTCACAGTATGATGGAGTTCTCAATTTTGCTGCATGTGGAGTCATTGCAGTGTGCAGGGAGGCAAATCTATTACTGTTTATTTCTGTTAGCATTACTAGAGTTGATCATTTCTGGGAGTGAATTTCTTTTAAATTTGAGTCCATCTCTTTTTGAGTTCATAGGAAAATAACTGCTTGGAGTTGTCTGTGCTGTTAATTCCTCTCATGTTTCATGTTTGTAGGAAATGGGAAGCCCCTCTTCTGTATCCTGTTGGTATGATATGAAAGCAGTGCATTTGCAGACTTCAGTGCCAGGGACCTCATCCCAAACTGCTCTGAAATGTTTAGGTTCTACTGCTGTGCTTGCATGTAAGCAGACTGTAGCTTTCTTTCATCACATGCTTGTACTGACATGAAAACACAAGAAAAAAATCTTTTCAAAATCATTTTCTATGGCATCAGGGGGAACTTGGTGGGACACTGGCACATCTCTGGGGGGTGGTCACTTCATTCCACTGGAGATCAGAACTGAGACTTGATGCCAGTTCTACATAGAACAAACCTACAGAGATAATTTACTTCTGCCATTATTTTTCATTGCATAAAAGGTGGGGTTTCTTTGTGAAAGGTAATACTATTGCCCACCCTTTATTGAACTCAATTCTTATAACCATGGATAGTTTATAAATATCAGAAATTATTAAATAGATTTGATTAAAAAAAAAAACAAACTGGTGTTGGAAGTGCTGGCCTTCTGTGTACCGTGTCACTTCTGAAAAACATCCAGGTTCCAGAACTTTATGGAAGAGGGAACAACTCTCATTCCAGCTTTAACAGTCCCATCTCCCTTTTCAGTATGTTCTGGCTTCATCGTTCTCTTCTTTTTATGCCCATCTTATAAACTTTTTTTTCTTTAATTTGTTGAACTCTCTGTGCTCCTCTGTTTATTTCTCTTTGGTGTCTTTTCCTGTTGTTGAGAGTAGAAGCAGAGCTAACATGGAAGGTGGTAAAGTAGCACAGAAAGAGTTGCCTTATTTCTACCAGCTGACTTAGCATGTCTAATTTGGTATAAGCAGATTTTTCTTTGAGAGGAAAAAGAATAAAAAATTGCTGTACCTGCTAAGACCTTTCAATACTGACGCCATTGCACCCCAGTGACAGTGGCATTTTACATTTAAAAAGGTCTTGATACTTGCAAATAAACCATTTCCTGGTAGGATTGGTAACATGTGAGAAATGCTTCACAGTGTATTCTTGATGAATTGAGAAAAATTCTCATGCTTGGCAGATAACTGTTCTGTTCTCGCGCTGGAATAGATAATAACACTCACAATGCAAGGTAACGGAAAATAAGTTCTGAATGACTTGCTTTGTCAGATTAGAATTGTTGGCTGATTTCTGTCTCCTTGAGGATGTGTGCGATTCTTTACATTGAATGCTGAACTTCTTTTGTAAATGGTAACATTTGTGATAAGAAAAAACAGGCTCAATCCTTTTCCACTGTTGGTGGAATTTTGTAGTATTGTAGTTCTTAGAAGTGGGGAACTATCATGCAAACTCAAGTCATGTGCATGCTGTTTGCTCCTGAGGTTAGAACATCAGGGGAGTCATGTTTGTGCATGTAACACTTAGAAGATCTGGAAAGGCAGCAAGGTATCAGCTTTCACTGCAGATCTGATGTCTAAAAGCAATTAGAGTGACCGAAAATGGATAATCTTGTTGCTTTTTGGTCTCACAGTAGTGATTTTTCTGAACTATATAGCTTCACATTTACAAAATGAAAGAGAAAACAGGCTGTCTTCAGCATGCTTAGGACAATCCTCTTCCTGTTTGAGTGTTTCTGTGTTTGAAATATTGGTTCCTCTCACCAAGGGTTGGGCAGAGGTGATGTGATGTTACTTACAGTCCATTGGGCATTTTTTGCACTGCCTAGCAAAGCACCCAGTGCTTGTAATGGGTTTGTTTTCTCCGGTAAGTACAAAGATGTATTCAGAAATGATCTTCAATGTGCACGTGATGGTTATGCCACTGCAAAATTATTACAATATTTCTAACTTAGCCTTGAATGTAAGCTGAGTCCTTCCTTTGTGGTCTGTGAATGGAAACATTTGTGTGAAAGATAAATTTCTAGTATTGGTAACATCTCAGCAAGGAGGTGAGGGTGGGGAGCAGGGCTGTGGGAAGACTGGAGGCAAAAAACTGAGATAATAAGAATCAGTCCCTTGGGATTTTAATGCCAGGCATAGCTGGAGGCTTCTTTTCTGGTGCTCTTGTATCTGTCTATGTTCTGAATTTATTGTTTTTTTTACAGCTCTTGCAATGTGAATGGTTCATACAGATAAGTAGGCAAGTGGACCTCGACAATTCAACTCGTGTTAAAATGATAACACACAAATAAAAAAAATGTTCTGTTCTGGCTTAGCCAACTTTATTTTTCTGTATATTTTCAGTTGGCTGTGTTCTAACTAACTCTGAAGAATGTAAATATATATACAGATCTGCTCAGTAGTGTGGGAACACCATTATAACCAGCTAGTCTGAAATGACACATTCCTCTGGTGCATCTTGGCTTTGCCTTGTGGTGGCAGCTGCACCAACTTTCGACCGTGGCTTTGCCTGGAAAAGCTCATAGTCTTATTCTGCCTGCTGCTGACAGAGGATGGAAGATGGTTTTCTAAGTTCCAGAGTCACTGAGACTTATCATTTGTGGGTGTACCACAGTGATGGCATTCAGGATTTGCATGCTCTATTTTTCTTCTCCATTCACATGCTTTTTTAATTTGTTTTTTATCTCCTAAGTTGGTTTTCTTGTCTGCAGTTGCTTATGCTTACTGGAATGCTGTAGGCCCTGTAGTTCAGCAGGTTATAGTGGCAGATGTTCAACTAGATGCAGTGGTTTGGTTTTGGCATGCCTGTGGCTGTGTGGATCACACATTCTGTGTTTTCTTGTCTGTCTGAGAAGACACCAATGTGTAATACACCATATCTTCCTATAGCATGCTGTCCTCTGGGAAGAGCCGACAGCAAAATGAGCAACAGTGCTGCTGTCATGCCTGATACATTAAACACCTTTTAAAGAACACAAATACTGAAGCCAAGTATGCAGTGTAACATCGGAGGTGCGTTGGCAGTCCTGTGCTTGCACAACTGTTTCTTGCACAAGAGTCAGTAAAAGCTAATGAGGCTGTTCTAAGTGGCAATAAGGAAAAGCCAATTTAAACAAGCTAATTTTAGTCTGCTCATTCTCCTGCATCAGTAGGTATATTGATTTAATTGTTAATAATGTGTTCAGCAGCTGAGTTAAATCCAGATAGATACATTGGATTTACTAATAGCTTTTTAGGGTTTGAGTAGGTGAGGGCTGGCCATGCTGCTGGGTAGCCGGGAAATTAGTTCAAGTGTTCTGACCAAGCACTTCTCCCAGGGCCTTTAACATTATGTGAACTTTTAGACAGAGATTGCTAAAACCTTTATCTCCTGATGTTGAAGTGTTGGTGATTTCCTTCATGTACAGTTTGCCATTATCGCAGGAACTTCAGTGTGTTTAAAAACACAACAACAAAACAAGCAAACAGAAACCTGCCCCAGCATTTCTAAGTAACAGTCTCTTGGCAGGGTGCTTTTATATAAGTAGAATTCCTTCACCATCAGGCAATTTTGGAAGCAAATGTAGAGCTCTTTCCATATGTGAATTAGATGTTTGAAGAAGGAGTGGCAACTGTATCTGAAAACATCAAGGAGGCTTTCATCCTGGGAACAGATATTGTCTCGTGGATAGATTGTTCCCATTGAAGAAGTATGATGAGTGTAATGTAATTTTGAGGGCAAACATTAAATGTTACGGTCTGGAATCGCAGGTAGCATTTGAAGGGCTGCATGGAGGTTTATTCAGAGAAAAGGGATTATCCTTTTAACGGCTTTTGAAAGATCTTATTTCCTTATTATCTGGAGTTTTAGACCTAGTTTTGTATGTTTTCTTATCAAGTATGTGTTTAGTATTCGGGATATGTGACAGCATTTTCTTGCCTTTATAAGAGAACAGCTCAGAATTGTGCACTGCCTCATGGAGGCTCTGTTCAGGGTCAGTCATTCTTTGCATCTTCAGTGCTATGAGTCAGGAGCCCGCTCCATAGAGGCTTTACACCTGAGCCCCCTCTGCCCGTTGGTGCTGCAGAGCCCTCACCCAGCCAAGGGGTCTGGGGGTGCTGCACCAGAGCTGTCGGTGATGGGCTGAGCCTGGTCTCTTACATAGCTTAGGAAGCAAGAAAGTGGCTGAAATGTCTTGGAAGGTGATCGCAAAAGGCCTTTGCTTTCTTAATGTTAGTGCCTACCCTCTTCAACCTTCTGCTTCACTTTGTTTGTCACTAACGCGGCCTAATCCTGCTAACTGCTGCTGTTGGTGGGGGGCTGCAAAGGCAACTGTGTGAGCTGAGCTGCCAGTGGGGCAGAACACTTTGATGTCTGCTTCACTGTGGGTAGGGGTGCCGTGACCAGCACAGTGCATGCAGTACATTCATTTGTAGTCAAATTGTTCAACCTGTTTGATGCGGACAGAGATGTTATAAGTGGGCACTTGTTTTTATTTTTTCTAGGAGGAATGATAAAATAAAACAGCTTTTCAGTTGAGGTCTTGGCAGACACCAACATTATGAAGCTGATGTTTTGCGCTTTTCATTTTGATTTGTCCCAGCATTTTCCTTTATGGTCCATCATTAGATATTGATCAGTTGAAGCTCATTTTGAGACTCGTTGGAACCCCAGGGCCTGAGCTTTTGAAGAAAATCTCCTCAGAGTCTGTGAGTTGACACTTTGATTGTAATATCTGCCCTTTCGGAAGTCCCAAGTTTCTGTGTTGCCCTCTCGTAGTCTGTCTGTAGTATGTGTTGGGATCTCTCTTCTGTTGTTTTCCTTTATTCTGGATGGCTTTGAGTTCATACGCTGCTTGTATCTGCTCTCTCTCCTCTTAACTCTGCCTGTGGTATAATTTCTTTATTCCTTCTTCTCTTTTTACTGCTTCATGACTTTTTTTTTCCCCCAGTTTGTGGGTTTATGCTCTGTGATCCGTAGTACAATCAGGTGCTGCTGGGGAAGTATTTCTCATGGCAAAGAACTTGAGGCTTCCCTCAGTTGTTATCTCTCCAGATTGCATACCAAGGATCTTTCTGGTGAGGGAGACGGAAAGAGGGCAGTGTGTTATCCTAAACGTGCACAGTCCCTTCTGTAGCACGATTAATGTCTGAAACATTGCTGCAACTGCCTTTGGTTTTGTACCACCAGATCTAAAGTGCCTTTTAGGCATTTCTGTGTGTGTGGGGTCCCTTTGTCAGGAGAATCACAAACTTCCTTGCTGAAGGGTGACCTCTGTGTTCAGCTGTACTGTTATTTCAGTCCTGGGTTGAGAACTGCTGCAAAGACAGAATTAAATCATGTTTAATGTTAAATGTTTCTGAAGGTGACGTGCATAAATGTTAGAGCAGAGACTGGTATAATGGTGCAGGTCAATCTGCAGTGGGCAGTGAGCTTGTTTCCAGGCAGCTGGCAGTGTACTTCAGCAAGTCACTCACTGCTGTGTCTGTGAAGTAGCGGGGGATGAGCAGGATGAGTAGAACAGTAAGATTATTCTGTGCTACGTCTTGTGTTCTCTCATGTAATGCTGACAGTAAACACTGGGTGTGAGGTCAGCCTGGATGTACATTTCTGTGCAAGTCTGAATTAGTTGGAAAATGTCTTGAATGTCCCATTAATTGAAAAAAGCACTGGGGTGTCTCTTAGAAGGGTAGAAATTATTAACCCAGGACTCTGGGGGCCTGCAAACTGGCCCTGAGGACTCTGATGGGGGGTATTGAGGTATTTTAAGTGCAGCAGATTAATCAGAGAGAGCAGCTTTAAAGGCTGACCAGGTTAAGCAGAAGATTAGCTTGTATATGTAAGATTGAAGTGACTTCTTTTAATGCTGTGTAATAAAAATTGCTCTTAGCTAGGTTCAAATAATGAGTTTACTTAATAAATCAATAAAGTACCATTTCAACTACTCTACTGTTTTTTCCACTCTATGGAGATAGAAAAACTATGAAGTATTTGAAGGCCTTTAATGTGTCACTGGAACAAATTCTTTGTTTCTCTGCTGCACTACTTTAGTATCCTCTTACTTTCTCCATCCTGATCACTGACATCAACTAACTCTCATCTTATGCAATGCTACTGTTTTGCTAATTTTGTATTTATTGCCTTCTGTCACATCTTCCACGTATCAAAGTGCATTCAAAGCTGTTAGGAGGTGTCAGTTGTAAGCTGCTTTCACTATGCACCACAAGGAACTTAAATACTTTCTCTGCAGGAAGAAAGAAAAAAAAAAAACAAACTGATAACCAGGTTAACCAGGTGTGTGGGATAAGATTTTTTAAATTTTTTTATTTTTGTTCATTTTTCCTGAGGCTTTTTGTAGCTGCAGCAGCCTAGGAAAGCTTTCTGAGGAATATATTCAGCCAGATGATATGTCTGCTGTGGTGGCTGGGAATTGTGAAAGCAACCTTGTAGTGCAGTGCTGCTTTGGCAGACAGAAATACTTCATTTCTGTACTGATAATGTTACCAACTGATCAGTAACTCTACATTGCCTTAAGTGTTCAGTTGTGCATTTGCTAAGCTTTCACAAGTATTTGGGGAAAAAAGAAGTACTAGACCCTGCCCGTTTAGCTTGTGCCTTGTGGTTTGCAGAAGAGATGCTTTGTATGCAGCTATTTTCTGTTTAAAATGGTTTTTGCACTGTTTTTAACAAAGCCCTTGACGAGGCACTTAGATATTAACCAGCTTCAGCAGATCATGCGTCTGACGGGAACGCCCCCTGCATATCTCATTAACAGGATGCCCAGCCATGAGGTGAGCCCTGAGCTGATGAGGGGGTGGTTTGCAGGGCAAGTCACCACACAGTGTTCTCTGCCTCTGAAAATGATAGGCTTGCATGCAGCATGGGGGGGCCATTAACTACCTGTTCTTCAGCAACATTCTTGTACTAAGTGAAGACTTGAGATTGGACAGTGCATAATCAACCACAGACTTCTGAGACTCAGGAGAACCTGGATGTGAGTTGGTTTTGCAATGTGTGAAATGCGTGGCTTACCAGCAGACACCAACTGCGCGCAGCCTCATCAGCACTCTGAGGCAGGCAGCTCTGCATCTCTTTGCTTCCCAGTCTTGCATGAACCTCAAGTAATGTCAGCTCTTGCTTCACTGTCCTGAGTGGCCTTTAGTTGGGAAGGGATAGCGCCGATGGGCTTAGTAAGAATCAGGATGAGTACAGAGGAGGCAAAGAAGGGAGACAGACCATAATAAGCAGTGCTTCAGGATGATTGAAATGTGCTGTTTTGGTGGCTGGGTGGTATTATACTTAACAGACTATTTATTTCTGCAGGCGAGAAACTACATTCAGTCTTTATCTTACATGCCGAAAATGAACTTTGAAAATGTGTTTATCGGTGCCAATCCATTAGGTAAGGCTTGACTCCTGAATGGGCCCTTCCCAAAGCTGAACTTAGCACTTTTCATGAAGCTGCAGCAGTTGTTCAGAGCAGAGATGCACACATCTTTCAAAGCTGACAAAGTATGTACGGACTGTAATGTGTGAGGGAAGAGGCTGTGTGTCATGGGGGGGCTCCAGAGAAATTAGTTTCCTCACATACCTTGTGGATTTTTTTATAAGCTTGCATTTCAGGACGTCACGCGGCTCGCTATGTAAAATTCTTTCTTTTGGTGATTTTTCAGCTGTGGACTTGCTAGAGAAGATGTTGGTGCTGGATACAGACAAACGAATCACTGCAGCAGAAGCATTGGCTCACGCCTACTTTGCTCAGTATCACGACCCAGATGATGAACCAGTGGCAGACCCCTACGACCAGTCTTTTGAAAGCAGAGAGCTTGAGATTGAGGAATGGAAAAGTGAGTTTGGGGAGCAGGAGAGAGCCAACCTGGTTCCTTTGTGATCCATTCCACGAGCTGCAGTTTGATTAAGCCGTGATAGTTAGGGGCACAAAGGAAACTGATAGAGTAATGCGGGCACTTGTTTTCTCACGTCCTGTACGGAGTGAATCTGACACCTGCTGTGTGTGCATGTAAGTAGCAGAGTCCTTGGTAACTCCTACTGTATGCATACAAGCACATAGGGTGCCATGGTTGCTTACAGGTTTTTCAGTTGTATTGACACATTAGTGCTCTGGAAGTATCTTGTTTTGCCTCTTAGCTTCTGAGATGGTTTATCCATTATGTAAGTTTAAGACTTTCAGCACAAGGGGTGTTTGTACTCTGTTAAGTTTCTGACACTTTTCCCACCAGGCCTGACTTACGATGAAGTAATCAGCTTTGTGCCACCGCCGCTTGACCAAGAGGAGATGGAGTCCTGAGAAACTGCGCTCTTCTCTTTGTCCTGCTTCACTGTGAGGGGAAGGCCTTTCCTAGGGACTCTCCAACTATCGTTCAAGTGCCTCGCCACAACAATATTCTCCTTGGTGGAAGGGATTTGTGTGTGTTGAATTGGGGAGGGTGGGGGGAGGGAGGAAAGCTGAGTCTATGTAAACATGCTGCATGCTCTCTTGTGTTCTGTGTACAGCCTGGGGCAAGCCTCTGAAGACCTGTTGTGACCGCTCTCATCCTTCCACAGGAAGCGTTCAACCAGTTTGTGCTGCTGGGGTGAGGAAGGGAAGGTGACATTCAAAGTTTGGACACAGTTGTTGCCATTTAGCAGTTGTTCTTCAACTAACTAACCTCAAAATAAGGGAAAGCTGGTTCATAGGCTTAGAGAGCCCTCTGTTTTCTTCGGGAGCGAAGGTAGGGTTGGGAGATGTCCTTGCTCCATGATGCTAGGTGGCTGATTTTACATCCAGATCTTCCTGGTACAGGAGAATGTACAGGCTTTCTGACAACTGTCTATTGGAACGTGAGAAGATTTTGTATGAAACTGTAAATATGTTTGTGCCTTAAATGAATGGAGAAGGAGTGGGAAGGAAGTCTGGAGTGGAGGTGTCTGGCCCTGCTGTTTTTCAGGGTGAAGGCTCCCAGACAGCCAGGCGTGAACTCTGTGTATTCAGGAAATAACTTTCCGAGGCAACAGCCTCTCCTTGGATTGGGTATTCTGTATTTTTTCCCTCTTCCCCTCCTCCAGTTGTGTGGTTTCTCAGCATTAGCTCCCAGGAGACGGAGGCTGGAAAAAATTCTTGCTAGCCACATTCGTTTATCTTGTTCCTTAAAAGGTGGGGTGTTCTTGCATGTCATAGCTGTATGCGCATGTAGAGCTGCTTGGTGTTCATTGTTACATTGTAGGGGTAGCACTGGGGCAGTTAAATCATCAGTGAACTGTTCACCCAGTACCTCAGCCAGTGCCACAAAGTCACAGCTTCCTTTCTCTTGTGCTGCAGCTCAGCGTGAAATACCTGACAGTGTGGAGACTGACAAGAAAAGGGTAAAACATGAAGCATAGGAATGCACCTTTCCCTTTGTTCTGGTCTTCTGGCTTCAGATGAGAGATTGGGATGGAGGGCATCTTGTGAGATCAAGCGTAAAAAATGTTCTTTGAAGAAACAACTGTGGCATCTTGTGCCAGAATTTAAGTTATTTCCTGAAATTGTTTTTTTTTTCCTAAAGATGTTGGAATCCAAAGCAAAGAAACAAGCATGCATAAAAACACGTTCTCCCTGTTGCTGTCTATGTAGGTATTTATATAATATAAAACCAACTAGAGGATTCTTTTTTTTACCTTCACAGATAAGAGCTTCTTGGCTGCTTGTTAGCAGGTTGATCTCGTTGTGAGGAAATGGGAGAGGGGAGTGTGTTAGGATACAAACACGACAGAAGTATTGATGTTTTACAGGACTCCATGTGAGTTTAATGCCCAGTTAAGTACTGGCAGGAGGGGCTCTTTCTGTGTTGCTCTGTGCTATTACTGTGCTATGGATCTCAGGATCCTGATTGTAGGCCTTGGGGAGGAGACATTTCTAGACATTTATCAGTTGCAGGTGTCCTGTGCATGCAACACAGCAGCTGTGTATGTGAGGAGAAGGGCTTTGCAGTGTTTTGCATTCTTGTTACTTACGGGATGGAGAGGAACTGTTTGTAGTATTTTTACCACGTGTCTGAAGAGGCAGCACAAAGGGATGGGACACAAGAAAAACGAAGCCATCAATTCTTGCTAGGCTACTTTCCAGTGATCTCTTCAGGTCAAACTGAAGGCTGGGGTGAGGTGAAGAGGGACTTCGTGCTCTGTGATAACGCTCAGTTCAGACCAACAAAATAGCGACAAAACCTCCCTGCTGGACAAGCAGTCCGAGTATTCAAACGGGAAAAAAAAAAAAATGTAGATAGACTCTGTAAACCTACAGCAGGATGATTTTTATCAGCCATTTTATGTGTAGATGCTACAAGTGTGATTCCATGCGGAAATACTGCTCAAGATTTTTATTAATATAGACATTGTGCGTCTGTGTGCGAGTGGGAAGCTTTCATTCACAGCCCTGCTTGAGGGAGCTCCTGCCTGCAGTGCGGTGCTGTTCAGCTGCCTGCAGCCTGAACAGGAGGATGCACTTCAAAGAACAGATCTGCTATTTTCTTTCTATCCGTGAGTTTTGTTGAAGTTGGTTATGCCGGATAAGATGTCACAATACCACTGGTTAAAAATAAAACCTATTTTTCAGATCTGCTGTGCTGATGGTTCTTCTGACCCCTTTGGCTAAAGGTGTGATTTTGATGTGAGATGAATTCCTCTCTCGTCGTACAGAATCCTGCGTGGTGGAGGGGTGGGCAGTGCGGCCCAACTGCAGGCCCATGCCCATTTGCCTCCCCCCCCCCCAGGTACAAACCTGGCCTGGAGTCTGCATGACTGCTGTACAGTGAAAGTACGTGTAGGCTGTGTATATAGTGTACACAATAAATGAGCGTTCTGCTCCTTGCCTTGACCTGGGACTTTTCCCTGGTAGCAGAGATTTGCAGCTGTCTGCTGCTTAGAAATGGGTGGGTTTCTGTCTCCAGCTGCCATCCAGTCGGTGGTAGGAGCAGGCGTTGTGACTTGCCATAATGGTGGTTTTCTGACTGCTGTTTGTCCAGCACTGTTCAGTCAGAAGGGCAATCAGGGGTAACTGAATAGAGCTGCGTTCATCACACCAACAGAAGCTGCAGTGCTGGCTGTGATGGAGCTGCAGCTTGTGCTGCTCCCCCTGCAGCACTGCACGGAGGTTGGTTTGAAGAGGCACACAGGGAAAGAGAAAGGTGTTTGCTGTGGTGCAAATGGAGAGAAAGAATCAAATGGTCAGAAAGAATCCTGGATGGGATTTGTCAGTTTTTCTGGGGAGAAGAATCCCAAACCTTCCACATTCCTGAGTTGTGTTTGGTTGCAGTTTATGTTAGTTAGCAAACGACACTAAAATCGGTGAGAAATTAGGGAAAAGTGACTTAGACTAATTCAAAGAAAACAGGAAATCTTAAATTAACTCCTCTTCCAATAGCTGTGCCCCAGCTACTCACAGCTCCTGGACAGGTGCTGGCAGCCACGTGCGTGCAGTTGAGCAACAATTCTCCGTGCTCACCAGGTGACAGATGAGTTACATTTGTTTCTGCTGCAGCACTTCTGGCTGTAACTCCTCTTGCTCACGGATGTATTTATAGAACCCAGCCCATTCTGCTTTGTTTCCTTACTATGCTGTTGCTAGAGCCAGGGTTGGTTTGTACGTGTGTGCATAAGTAAAACTGAAATGCTGCCAGCACGCAGACCCTGATGTGCTTTATAGAACTGCAGGCCCTACCACTGCTACCTGGAGAACACCTGTGCCAATTTTAAAGCATGGTGTGGTGGTTGCATGTAAGCAGGTAAAAGGAAACCTCCCTAAAACTGCAGTAGTGCATTTCTGTAAGTCCCACCTGTAGGGCAGAGGATGGAGCAAAGCTGAGTGTTGGCAGAGCGTGGCTCCTCAGGCAGAGCTTAGTCACTTCCTCCAGAGGGAGGGTAAACCCTCGGAGCTCCACTGAAGTCAAATCAGAGTGTGAGGTCTGTGCTCAGCAGGGTGGGCTGGGCGCTGCGCGGCAGGACTGACTGCTGCAGAAACGAGGCCGGACCCCTCAGACCCCAACACCTGCAGCTCCCAGGATGATCCCATCTCAGAGCAACTCCTGAGCATCTCGCTGCAGTCTCGTAGATGAAGGGAAGCTCAGACAGCCTTCTCTGCGCCGTGTGCTGGGAAACTGTGGAGGAAATTCTGGCTGCTCTCTTGCTCTTCGGTGAATGTAACACCCCAGTGTCTGTCCTGGAGCTCTCCTCTCCCAGCAGGTCCCTGCAGGGCTGACTCGGCACTGTGGCACGGTGACCAGGTGTGACCTCGGTTTCCTGATGCGCCCTTACTCACCCCATCGGCGATCTCACGAGACCCCCGTCAGCCCCATGTGGCACTTGTGGGGCGTCTCTTCTCGCAGTCCCACATGCAGCTGCAGGTGTGTCTGCGTTGTGGCGTCTATCGGAGCACCCAGAAATACCTGCACACAGCCAAGGCGTGTCTGGAAACCTGATGCCTCATCTCCGCCATGTGGAGGCGGAGGGAGGAGGGCTGTGAGACATGTCCCTTCTTGCTCACAACAGCTGAAAGCAGACAAGGCAGCTCACTGTAGCCCTTCTCAGCAGCGCAGGGCATCCCGGTTGCACCCCAGGGGCGCCGCCAGCCGCCGGGACTCTGGGTGGGTGGCAGTCCCGCAGCCACCGGGCGATGAACATCGCAAGGAGAAGAGGCTTCTACAGACAGGAGCTGAACAGAACCATCTGGGAGCTGCCCAGGAGGTACACGTCCCTGCACCCTGTGGGCTCTGGGGCCTACGGTTCTGTCTGGTGAGTGGGGCCTGGGGGAGCAGCGAGGGCTGGTGGTGAGAGGTGCCTCAGCACCCTCTGGTCTGATGAGGGTCTTTGTGTGTGCGATGAAGGTAGTTTGTATGTTGCTCGGTCACCCTGAAGGGCTGCTTGAAGAATGGCCCTGTGCCTCCTGCGGTCACCCCGACAGGCAGCAGGGAGAGTCGTGTCTGGCTCAGCCCTGAGGGTGTCCTGCAGGTGGGGATGTCCTCGGGTCAGAGCTTGGGGAATGGATGTGGTTGGCAGGAAGAGGGAAATGCCTGAATATCTGAGAGCTGAAGAGTTGGGCTCTGCTGAAACAAACACTGAGCTCTGGGCAGAGCTGTAGCAGCTGATGCTGTCTCGTGGGGGAATGGAGCTGGGTGGTACAGCCAGAGCACTGTGTCCAGCTCTGTGTTGTGAGACAGCAGCCATCTGGGACTTCCCGGGACTTCCCGGAACCAGGGAGCAGCAGAGCTGCTGTTAATCAGTTACTTGGACAAAGGTACCTACAGGGAAAGCGAGCAGAAGAGTCAGATCTCACTTTGTTTACACTGGTGGGTGTGAGGGTGCTGGTGACTCTTAGTGAGGGCAAATCCATTGCAGCCCATTGTCAGTACCCAAGCAGAACCTCACAGCATAACAGGGTGAAAAGAAAAGGGAAGAAGTGTGTCCTCTTTCCTGGATGTTGGGCAAAGCACCTCCTGCTGTCCCAGAGGAATCCCCAAACTCCCTGCCTTTACTGGGGCTCTGTCTGCACTGCAGGATGTGAATGGGGACCAGAGTTTTCCTTCCCCACTTCGCTGAGTGTATGCAGGGTGGGGTCCTGGGATGCTTCTGTGAGCCCCATAATGCTAAACTTGATGTTTTCATATCTACACAGAAAAAAGCAAGAAAAATCCCTCCAAAGTTTTCTCGACTAGCAAAACACCAGTACCCAAACCAGCCCATACTGTGGGAGTCTCAGCTGCTCAGGAAGGGATGGGTTAGAGCGGACTGAGGGGGACGGGGGCTTTGTTATGGGATGGATGGTGCTTGGCAAGGTGGGATTGTGCTGGTTCCTGTACACAGCACAGGAGGAATGCTGTGCAGTTGGGATTTGCTGTCCTCTGCTGGGAACCACTGGGAAGCTTTTCTATCACAGTGTTATTTGGAGCCAACAGCTTTTGCACATCTTTGAACAATCAAGAGGGGCTGAGAAACAAATTGCAGGAGGTCAGCACGGGCCTGTTTCTTTTCCCATTAATTCAGCAGTGACTTGGTAACTGGGGAAGTTTTCTGATGCCCCCAGCCCTGTCCTATGGGTGCGACGTGCCACAATTACCCATAGAACCTTCATGACCTCACCTCGAGGTTGGCCTTGGTGTCATCCTGAGCTTCAGCTGCTCCTTAATCTTTGCTGGGAAGAACACCGTGGGCTCGCCCAGCTGTGTCACATGAGTTACCTCTGGGCTGTGCATTATGGCAAAGGCAAAAGTGGCTCCATCTGTGCTGGGTGGAGTGAAACTCCAGCTCCTAAGTGGAGTGATGGGGTTGGACGTGTGTTCTGCAAGCCCCACGCTGGGAAGGCAGTAAGAGCCAGCGCTTGGAGGCTGGGAAATCTGCCCTGACTTCTGTGTTTGAGTGGTGCCGGATCCTTCCTCTTTGTTCCTTCACAGCTTGGAGAGCTGTGCTGCCCTTCTGCCAGCAGCAGCTAAAGAACGAATGGAACTGAGATAAACCTTTCCATTCCTCTTGAGATATCCTTCAGTGTCACTTCCAGAGCTGATGCAGCCTGGTGTGGCTGTCCCAGTGCTCCCTTTGCTTTTTCCAGCTTGAATATGTTACAGAATTGCAGCCGCACCAAAGCACTCAAAGGATGTCTGCTCTCATCACTCGTAGCTCAGAACAACCAGAACGAACCTTCGTGGCCATGAGGGGGAAGATCAATTGCCTGATGGCATCAGAGATGTCTCTGCTTGCTCAGTCAGAGCTGCTGGTGAGCTGGACCTCTGGCAGCCATATCACAGTGAATTGCTGGTAGCTGGAAATCAGAAAGCTATTAATGGGCTCCTGAGGTTTGCACCAAAGAATAACAACCCTTCCTTGGTGTTACACCAAAGGGGAAGCTGTGCTGAGTGGGATGTTCCCACCTGTCCTACTGCATCTCTGCCCTACATGCAGCAAAATACACCACTTGCCTGCCTTGTTACAGATGGGCATTTTCCTGATGACTGTTCATGAAATCTTGCCTCTGAGTGATGGTCCTGGGGGCTCTGGGAGCAATGCCTCTGCTCTGCAGCTTTGTGGTACAGCCCTTCCTAGACTTGGTGCCCAGAGGAAGAAGCAGCAGATGGAGCCTGGGTCTGCCTTGGTGAAAGGAGAGAATCCTTAAAGAGCCTCAGAGGGAGGGGGTGTCACAGGTTCATTCCACCCAACTGCAAACAGCTGCTGCGACCAGAGGGAATAGCACATCCCCAGCTGTGATGGTTGCACCGTGTTCTCATCAGCTCAGCCATACCTGCCTTTATGCAGAAGTATAAAGAAGACTGTGGGTGAATTAATTCCAGCAGCCTGTGTTGGTTTCAGTGTGACATCCCATCTTTGCTCTGGAATACAGCAAAGAATGCTGTCATACCTTCAACGACAACAACTTGCAAGCAGGTGGCAAAGAGGAAACTGCTTTGTTCCCTTTTCTCCATGTCTTAAAGAAGAAAACAGAATTTAAACTCATCTTGAAATTTAACCATTTGCGTAATGTTGCTCTGTTAGCTCCAGCTTGTTGCTGCAAGTGAAAGCAAGTGTTAAAGGGAGTAAAGACTGGCACTAGTGGTTTGCTGTCTGTCCTGTCTAGTCCTTATAGCCCTCCCGAGATCATGGGCAGTGCTCTGACAGCCCAAGCCTTATAGAGGAAAAATCTGTGTGTGAGCTCCACTGAGTTCCAATATCAATCCAGAAAGAGCAAGAGGCCTTTTCTTGCTGTTTGTTTGTTTGCTTTCAGGGGGAAGTCCAGCTCTTTTCTCAGAGCAATCTTGATCAGGCATTGCAGAGTTTCTTAAAATGCATTTGCAGTGTGGAAACTGGTTTGTATTTGTCTGTCACAGTTCTGCTATAGACAAGAAGACAGGAGAGAAAGTGGCCATCAAGAAGCTGTGCCGTCCATTCCAGTCAGAGATCTTTGCCAAGAGAGCATACAGAGAGCTCATGCTCTTGAAGCAAATGCAGCACGAGAACGTAAGTAGGCATTTCTCTCTGTTCCTGCTCCCTAAGTGCAAGCCAGGTATGGCAGCACCTTACCTTTGAGAGCTTTCAGTATCTGCCATGTGGAGCAGTTTCAGGGTCTGACTGCTGCCCAGCTGGTGCCGGGCTCAGGCAGATGCATAATGGGTATTTCTGTGTCTTAGTAAGGGGAAAAGAAGCTGTGCAACAACACAGCAAGGAGTCCTCACATTCCTCAGAGCTCTCAGCGCTCACAGATGTGCTGATGGAGAGCTGTTACCTGAGTCCCATGTGCAAAGCAAATGCTTTCTTGGTTTACATTTGGGCTTCTCTCATCTGTCAGGTCATTGGACTGCTCGATGTCTTCACCTCTTCCCCTTCCTACCATGGATTCCAAGACTTGTAAGTGTGGAGTTTGCGTTGCTTTGCCTAGGCTCGATTTCTGCACACCACGTGCCCAGACTTGGGAGCAGCACTATGGATAGTACTGAGTGCAGTTCAATGTGCTAATTGGTAAAGGGGCAGACTAAAGCCAGACATCCCCAAATAATGAGGACAATCAGAAGCACAGGGCAGTTCCTACGATGTGCCCTGTTCACAGCTGGGAGAATACAGGACAGACAGAGAAGCATAAGTACCTGGGGCGTTATGTCCCGTGGCGTGTTTTGTGCCGTGCGACCCGTGCTGAGGCATGGTGTAATCTAGAGGCTGTAGCTGGGATGGGCAGAAGCCCATGGGGTAATTAAACTGAGGAGTTCAGAGATCTCATTTTCTTTTCACTTTGATTCTGGCTGTTCGAGCACCTTTGTGGTGATGGTGAAGTCAGACAAGCTCTTGTTGCTTCCTCATCCCTTGCACCTGCCTTTTGGTTTGCAGCTGCTGGATGATACTTGGCATCCTGCACAAAAGCACCAAATGGTTCTGAGACGTTTCTGCTGCTAATTGTGGTCTCGTCAGGGAGGCTGAAGGAACCTGCAGGTTGCTTTCCAAGGCAGGGCCAAGGAATGTTATAAATTGGGGAGCCAGTGCTGCAGTTTTGCAAGACACTGTAAGGCTGCACAAGATACTTCTGCTGCCAGGTGGGTGAGGTCAGCTGGATTTGAAAATCATTATTTAAAATTGAACTAATTGAGGTTGTTAAGATTTGGAAGGTCCTCTTATTTGATTTAATGTATCTGATCTGAAGGGAGGAGGAGGAGCA
Source organism: Coturnix japonica (assembly GCF_054131305.1). Classification (NCBI taxonomy): domain Eukaryota; kingdom Metazoa; phylum Chordata; class Aves; order Galliformes; family Phasianidae; genus Coturnix; species Coturnix japonica. Next base: position 1,043,534 of record NC_140700.1, read on the forward strand.
CTTTTCAGAGTAGGCAGAATCCCCATCATCGCTGCAGGCCGTGCCAGTTGGGAACAGCCACAGCCACCTGTCCCAGTTACAGCCATGGGAAAACAAACCACCCAAACAAGGACAGAAAATGAGAACAAGGCCAGCCTGGTTCCTTGTGCTTTTATTCCAGACTCAGGGCCTTGTCTTACTGCCTTTCAGCTACCTGGTGATGCCATACATGCGGACAGATTTACAAAAGATCATGGGACATGAATTCAGTGATGAAAAGATCCAGTACCTGGTCTACCAGATGCTGAAAGGGTTGAAGGTAGGTGGGGCTGGACAAACAGCACGGCTGGACTCAGTGACTCCTCTGCAGCTGATCTTGTTTTGTCATCTCTGGGCTGACCACAGCAACAACCCCTGTCTGGGGAAGATTTGGTTTTGTTTTTTTTTAATGGCACACCCTGAGAAACAGGGATTTGCTCTTGAAGGACTCTTGTTCCAGCACACATTAGTCCAAATGGCTGTCCTTTCATGTTAGTCAATCAGGCATTAAGCTTCCAAAAGTTGTAGAGCTTGGAGTGGTTTCTCTGGGATAGCAGCCTGTCTTGCTGACTTGCCAAAGCCCTGAACAAAACTCTGCAGGACCAGGAGTGAGTGGAGCTCCTGCTTCACTGCCGAGTGAAGAAGACAGAGGGAATGATATTCAGTACAATGAGCAAGAAATGTACTTTTCTGCTGCCTTTGGCAGAACAAAGCAATCACTCCAAACTCTGATATGCAGAGATAATGCCTTAATGTTGCCCTCTGTAACACCCTTCACCTGGAGTCAGAGCTGTGCTTTATGAGTGTTAAATTCACTCTAATAACACCTTTCCCTGCATCACTGCTGCCTCAATTTTAAATAAAGCAAGGGGAGAACAGTGCCATTGGTCTGACTGGTGCAACAAAAGCCACAGTCAGTGTTTGCAACAGTAATCTGATTTCCAGTTTTGGTTTAACGATGAGATCGTTGTTTCAGATGTTAAATGATGGGGGAAAAGGATGAATCAAAGTTTCCACATCATCCAGCTGTGACCACAGCTCTACCTGCAATCTGGAGGTCTCTGCTTTGGTAGTTTTAAGATACCAGTTACCTTCCTCCAGGGCGTTGTTGCCCTGTACCCCATTCTGCTCTATGCTGCTTCTTTAGAGCAGCGGTGTAACTGCAAAAGCTGTCAGAAAGGCAGCTGGAGACATCAGGTTGCTCTCGGGCGGCTTTTCCCCATCAGCCGCTGCTTCTCCTGTGGTTATGTGCTTTGCTGTGGGGTTGTACTCTGGGACACGCAGTGGATGCCAGCACTGTGTTCCCATCCAGTTCCTCTTTGGAACTCTCATTTCTCTGCTGTAGAAGAGAGTCTTATCTGCTAAGTGTCCACATTGTGGCTTCTCTTTTTATTGCAGTACATTCATTCTGCTGGAATCGTCCACAGGGTAAGTTCACATGCACCAATACTCTGATTTTGTCTGTTTAGGAGAAATGCAGCTTGGTCGTAAAATTTTGCTAATGGCCTCATCTGCTCTGAATTCTCTCTGGCTCTGCTGCTCTCCTGTACCCAGTGCTTATTCAGACTTGGCAGAAATGCTCTATATGCTGGCAAGCTGTGAAGCACTTTATGGTTTTTGAGTGAAAACGATTTAAGGGAAAAAAAAAGTCACTGCACTTTAAAGCTGTACAGTATTGCTGTGTGGGCACTGGGCTCAGCATGTTGCAGGGAAGCATCCCAGGTGAGCTGAGGCTTGACTCAGACTTGTGTTGACAAACTGCAAATCCAAACATTCCTTTTATTCTGGTCTCATCTGTTTTAGGACCTGAAGCCAGGGAACCTGGCTGTGAATGAAGACTGCCAGCTGAAGGTAGGCAAAACGCAGGTAGCAGGTCAGGGTGCTTGTGAGATGCTTGGCAAGCAGGAATGCTGGCATGCTGGTGTCATTGTGCTTCCCTTGACGTCCCACAGCTTGATTTGGGGAGCTGCATTACACAGCAGTTGCAGTCAGCAGGAAATATACAGCCGCTTATGCAACTTGCTGAATCAGGGCCCAAGCCTTGGAATGAACATCCTGTCACTGTCATTCTGGCTGCACTGAAGTTTGTCATGACTTCCTAAATTAATGTAATACTACTGAGCCATACTGGTGTTAGGTGTTATCTCTGAAGGATAAGTGGATACGGTCCCAGTTACCCTTTGGTTCTTGTTGGCTAGGCCCTGAGACACAATGGCTGTGATTCTAGACAAAGTTATTTTCAGTACTGTTCTGAGGAGATTGCTTACAGCTCGGTGGAGTGAGAGTCTCCCATGTGTTTTCTGTAATGTATGTTACTGGGAGTGGCTCTGTTGCCCATAAAGGTTGGGACAAGCCATGTTCATCTCCAGTACTGAGGGAGAGGTCGTCTCCTGTCAGCTGCAGGGTGTTGTTATAGGAAGTGGTGAGTCATGGTGGCTTGTGAGCATGCCTTGGCCTCCACCTTCTAGAAGTCCATTAAAAAAAATCTCATAGAGTTTAAACTTAAGTTTCAAGGGAAGTGACCTTCCAGGTAGCAGTGCACGAATCAGATCCTTTCCACAGGGTCTCCACAGGACAACTGGCCCTGCAGCTGGCTTGTGCCTTACAGTGGAATGAAGATAAACTTGTAGGTCTTCAAACCATCCTATGGGTGGCTTTGGTGCAGGCAGAACTTTGCTCCAATCTGCTTCATTTCCTCTTAGAAGCAGATTCTTGCTTGTAGGATTGATTTATTCTTTCCTGCCCTTCCTTCTCCCTCTTCCTTTGGTGAGTTGCAGATCTTGGACTTTGGCCTGGCAAGACACGCTGATGCTGAAATGACAGGCTATGTGGTCACGCGCTGGTATAGAGCTCCAGAAGTCATTCTGAACTGGATGCATTACAACCAGACAGGTGAGTTGCATTGCTTCAGCTATGTGACTGTCTGGTGACAAACCCAAAGATCTCTCTCATGCCTGGGTCAAATCTCACCTCATCTACCAGATGTTTTTGCTCTTTGTAATCAGTGTCCCCTGACATGGAGAAAGTCACAGCTGGTGCCTGTGGAAAGTGATGAAAGCAAAGATTTTAGCAGCCTAGAAAGAACTGGGGAGGGCAGAAAATGGGACTGAAATTGAAATGGGTGCCTGCTGCAGACTGAACAACAGCTCATGTAATCCTTTTCTTCTTAAAGGCCACTCTTCTTAAATTTTTCCTTCTTTCTTCCCTAACAGTGGATATCTGGTCTATTGGCTGCATCATGGCAGAAATGCTGACTGGGAAAACGCTGTTTAAAGGAAAAGATTGTATCCTTTCCAACGAAACCTTTTCCCTCAGAAGGGTAACAGTTCTAGGCATGTGTGAAAGAGCCTTAGGAATGAGGCTGCAGAGGGAAAACAGTGTCAGTCCAGTTTACTGGGAGATAATCACAGGGATCACTGTGGTCTTTTTGGTGAGGAAAACACAGAATATAGAAGGGGGCCAAGGCAGTCTTAGAAACGCACCTTCTCTGTTGACCACATACTCTCCATATCAGCCTAACTTTGTGTTCCCCTAGTTTTATACCCAAGCCCTTCCATACTCTGAAATCCATGGGAATATAATTAAGTAGAATTGTACAAGCAAAACTCACTGTTGATGAGCACTGCATCCTTGGAAGAGAGGATGCAAACAGTGTAATGAGCCTCAGCTTGTGTGGCTTTGCAGGTCTGTTATCATGACCTGCTCCGAGCTGCTGCTGCTCCTGGGGCGCATAGGTTGAGCTGCTGGGTGGAGCCCAGGGCTTGCTCCCAGGTGGATAATCTTTAACACAGCCTGCCAGACCTTGATCAGCTGACTCAGATCCTGAAAGTAACAGGGTATCCGGGAGACGACTTTGTGGAGAAGCTTGAGGACAAGGCGGTAAGGAAGCTCTGTGGCCACTCAGGTCCTGCTGCCAGAAGCATAGTGGGGAGAGATTAACTTGCAGTGAGATGAGCCTTGTGCTGCTGTTACAGCAGCCATGAGCAGAAGGGATGGCAGTCTTTCCCATCTTCAAAGAAGACATTTTTATCAGTGACGCCTCTGATGTATTTGACTTCAACGCTCATCACTGAGAACTGGTGCTGATCATAGGGGCTGCTGGGTGAGGAGTTGATGCCACAGCAAGCACCTCCTGCCTCTGTTCTGCAGCTCAGCTGTTCTTAAAGCATCAGCATTTCTGTATCCCAAGTGATAAAAATAGTTCCTCACAAGCTAGTCACTAAAACGTGACATCCGAGATAATCTGTTGTTCTCGTCTTGTCAATAATGAGACCCAAGAGCTCTATTTTTATGGCCCCCTCACACTTGCCCAGTTGCAGTAAGTGTGTGTGCTCTGCTTTCCTTTCTATTTCAGGCTAAAAGTTATATCAAGTCTCTTCCAAAAATGCCCAAGAAGGATCTGTCTGTGCTTTTCCCCAAAGCCAGTCCTCAGGGTAAGTAACCTTGAGCATTTCTCACAAGTTCTCACAACTAACAGTTGCATGCAGTGGTACAACACCTTCAGCTCCACTTGGTACAGGATTTGGGATGAATTTTGGCTGAGAGCTTGTTGATGTTATGATTCAGAGCACTCAACCTGTTTACCCAGCTCCACATCCAAAGTATCACAGGTTTTGATGGAGTATGAGAAAAGCCTCACAGTCCGCTCAAGTAAACTTTTTCCTGTGGGAAGAGTTCAGCTCAGATGGCAGCCATTTGTTGAACACCTGCACCTTTCAGTAGGTAACAGGCAGTTGAAATGCGCAATTTTCAGGGTAAAAACTGATCTCCAAGCGGCTCTTTCCCCAAGTAGGTTACAGATAAAATTCTTCTAAAAGAGGAGCATTAAGCTATTAAAACCAAGACTGAACCAGGATGATGGACCAGTCAGTATCTGAGTTTCCTGCCTTCCTGTTTACCAGGGATGTAAAGATTTCTATATAGATTACTTAAGCTTTGACTATTCTGAGTTGCAGGAGTCAGAGTGAAAGCAAATGACTGAAACTGCGAAACATCTTAACATAGTTAATAGTTTGCTGGTTACATTCCTGCAGACTATCCGTGCAGCAATGCCTATCTGAGGCCAATTTGTTACCTCTGCACAATGTACACCTACACTTCTCTTAGTAGAAGTTATTTGAGGGACAGATTTTGCAGATTTCCATGCTGCCTTGGCCAGACTGAGGAATTTTTTTTGCTTTGAGGTATGGAAATGTCTTAGTGGAAACACTGGCCCTATCATTTTCAGGGCTCACATACAGGATGGCCGTTCTGCACTGCACCCACTTAGCATGTTCTTGTCTCCTCCCACAGCAGTGGACTTGCTGGACAAGATGCTGCAGCTGGATGTGGAGAAGCGCCTTACGGCCACAGAAGCGTTAGCCCACCCATACTTCGATCAATTCCGAGATGTTGAGGAGGAGACAGAGGCACAACAGTCCTACGATGATTCTCTGGAACACGCAAAGCTTTCAATAGAAGAATGGAAAAGTAAGAAGTTTATTTTATTTGACGTTGTATAGCAGAGACTTTCCTGCCTCTTTCTGTTTCCAAGTAAGGCCAGCTCAGCTGAACCACTCAGTAACACCTTGATGATAGCATACATCTCCACATCTCCCTTTCCTTGCTCTTGCTGTCATGTACTCAGCAGAGATTCTTTTTGTCTCCATCTTTTCAGAATTCTTTTTTTTCCCCCATCTATACTTCGTCTCTTCTTCCCAGCATCTACCTGCTGTAATTCTCTCTGCACATGGTTAATGGTTGAAGTTTCGTTTGTGACCTCTGCAATAGAAGATGCATGCTAGAGATATTCATCATTTGTTTTTCTTCTGTCTTTTAAGAGCATATCTACAAGGAGATCTTATCCTTCAGTCCAATTGCACGGAAGGACTCCAAGAAGCGAAGTGGAATGTCACTGTAGTGACTGGTGCGGCTGTGACCAGGATTTATGTCTCATGCTGGATGACAGATGGGATTTGTTCCACACTGCCTCCTTTGTAGCCATCAATTGGCCTATGGGACTCCTCTGTGTGTGAACAAGATGTCAACATTGTGACTGTGGGCATTGGACTTTCTCCTGCTGATGGGGGAAGTACTCCTAAATAATTTTCAACTCTAAAGATAAATATTCTCTCACTGAAACTTTTGGAGAAATTCCTGGTATTTCTTCCCCTGTCTCCCTCCCCCCTCCCTCCATACTACCTATTTTTTGTTTCTTCTTTCTTTCTAAGCACATGTTTTTGGACTTGAATTATGTGTAAGGTAAATAAAATAGTAAAATTGTCTGGGGACTGATATAATAATATATAATGAAATGGTGAAATTTAGCATAACAAGTCTTCATCCATGTTCCCTTTCCCTGAGTTCTTGAAAAGCACCCAGCACAGCCAGGCTGCTGTGATGATGTCAGCTCCCAGGACATCACAGGAGTTGAGTTTTTCATACACACAGGCTATGATCAGGGCACTTTCTGCCCTGGCTTCTTGCTATGCAAAAAACTCCTTGCTAGGGTGCTGCCTCCTCTGGGCAGCTGCTCATTCCTCCTTTTTGGTCTGCTTTCATCCCTAGGTTTTGATAGGTGCTGGTTCTTCCTCATGGCTAACTGCAACTGCACCTCTGGGAGTTAAAGACCACATTCCTGCATTCATAAACTGGTTATCTTAGGGAGCTGGGTTACCAGTCAGCAGTTCTCCTGCCCTCACAGGGGCCTCTTCCTTTATTCTGAGCCTGGTTCACCCCAATTCCCTTCTCCAGGCTTATCACTTCCTGAGCACCTTCTCCCTGGAGTTGCCCTCCCTATGTAGGCTGCCTTTATCTCTCAGCAAATCTGGTGTTTTGGTACTCAGTCCAGTGACATGACCTGTTACATTCCCATTCCCTCTTCTCTGAGGGATCTGTTTTACCGTTGGTTCTCTGCTGCAGTCCTCTTACAGGGCTGTTTGTTCCTTAATACTTTGAAGTAAGGATCAAAAAGTTTATAGATTGGAGAGAAGGGGGAGGGAAGAAAAAAGAAAAAAAACAACAGGATATTGCATGAACAATTCAGCATCAGCAGAAAGAAGAACACGAAGACTCAATTCAGTGAAAATGGGAAATAAGAAATTCTGGTATCAGATCTGTTTCTTCAGTCATCAATCTTATAAACATCATCTGGGATGATCTTACTAAATTGAATACCTCACAGAAACCAGGCTACAAATCATCCTTGCAAATAAGAGATTCCCATTAGTGCACTTTCTTTGGTGAAGTTTTGTTTCATATTTGTATTTTCAGATCATAATTCACTTTAGTGAGTATTTCTTGGTGGCTGTAAGAAATTGCCACCTCTGAGATGCTCATCATATCTGTGTGTGACAAAGGTTGGGAACATGCAGTGCTCCTGGAGAAAGAACCCTAGAAGGGAAAGTTTCAGGTGCTGTTACAGATGATGAACTTCTGGAGTCTCACTGCAGTTGGAAGGGAAGCGGTTGAGGGCAAAAGGCTCGCAGCTCAGGGACCCTACGTGCACTGTCATGCAGACTCTCTAAGAAAAGCCAACCTTGTGTCACAACCTTGGGACCTGGTGACCTGAAGGAGAGCCTTACTGCACTGCATCCACAGCCAGCTGCGCCCAGCCTTGCCCTTGGATGCTGTTTTTTTAGTAAGTATAGAGCTTTGTGGGAGTTGAAGAAGAATAAAATACTCTCATTTTGCTGTTTATCTCTCAGGATTAAACATTTTCTCACATACAACTTGTCTGGATTTAATTGGTTTGTAGAGGTGTTCAGATAGCACTGTGATAAGAAGAGTGTGAGGCACAGACAGCGGAAGGTGGTTTTATGAGTCTAGCTGCTGTGTACCAGACTAACCAGCCCAGCACCTGCAACCTCCCTCCAGGGAATGTTTGTTCCACCTTCGCTTCTGTAATATGCTAAGTAGCTCATTCAAACATAAAAGTATGTTTTGATCCTTAAGGTAATTAGATGTACTGTAAGCATTACTAATGTAATCTGAAGCCTGGAACTTTTGGAGGTATCTGTTGGGATGTCCCAAGCCAGTACATAAGTAGATAGGTGTTTGCTGTAAATGTTATTACTACTGGAAGAGGAGAGAGATGAAAAACTATTACAAGAACAAAAACAACAAACTGCATTTGAAAGTGACTTCGGTCTTACTACTGCATATGCAGGTTCCTACCTTGGGGCCTTCATTTACCTCTCCTACAAGCACCTAAATATCCATGCTTTAGAAACCAAGTGGGATATCTCAGGGAAGCAAAATAAGTGGGTTTAGAGGAGCAAGGTGACTCCAGGTTAGTTTCAAAGACTGGTATTTTAGTCATTTAAATTCCTGGCTGGCTATGACAGCCCTCTTTCTAATACAACTCAATGACCTTGTGGACATTCTTTAGTCCTTTAGAAACACACCCTTTATTTGCTTGTATAACTGATTGGAAAGCTCTCTCTTGACTGCATGTATGTGAAGTGGTGATCCTTTGACATTTGTAAAATCAGAATACTGGATAGTGGGCTTTCAGAATTTTTCCCTTCCTTTTCTATATTCTTAACTGCTAAGCAGTTAATTGCACAGATTCCATCTGTCTTCGCTTAGGGCCATATCTGGAAGACAAATGTATGTCTACAGGTACCCAGCAGTGCTTTTTCTACGTATCATAGCTGCATCCTGCTGCTTTGCAACCAGAGTGAACTTCAGAAAATTCCAATGTTTTTCTCTTGTGGTCCTCTATAGGAGCTGGGCTTGATCCTTATAGGTCATTTCCAACTCAGAATGTTCTGTGATTCCTAAGTACAGTGGGTCATCAGGGCTACTTGTCCCCTTTCTGCAGTGCTACAGAGTAGATTTTTCTCTGTCAGGCCTTTATTCCTGCTCAAACTATGAGCGGATTTACCCATCCCCACAAGAATCTTCATAGATGTGTATCAAAACATCCTCCCAGCCTGTCACATACTCCCTTAAACACCGCTTTGGTTAATAGCCACAATCCTAGAAATGTTACTTGCTAACCCTAAACTGAGAGAAGTACTTATAAGAAGGCAGAATTTGTTTGTTTTTTTTTTTTCTACTGGATATATGCTTAGCAGATACAAACGTACAGCTGCTTACAAAGAGATTCTCTAGTAAGTCATCTGTCTGTAGCCATGCAGATGGATGATCCAGGTTAAGTATCTTTTTATGGTCTGAAAGACTGCACAGAAGCACAGACTTATGCAACCAGCCTCTTGTGTACAGGTTTTCCTGGCAGCTATCAAGGGCAAGGCTCTAGAGAAGTCTGGCAGCTGTAAAATGATGTACAAATCATGTGGTGGATGTAGATCTGTTTTGGACATACAGTTTTTCCCTGCAGTTGCAGGTACTATCATTAGAACTGTTTGGTCAGTGCTGCGTGGAGTGGTTCTCCTGCTGTCCAGCTCTCAAATCTCCTGCCAGTGTACCCCGCCTGCAGATGACAGCAAAGGCTACAGAAACCTCTAAACTACTGCACTCTCCAAATGCTTTCTTGTACGTTGGTGGTTATGCATAGCTCCACCCTGCAGATCCAGAGGTGTGATACATGCAGGCACATCTGAATTAGCTTTAAGTAAGTTGTTGAGCTTGGTATTATTAGAACAATCTGTAAAGCAGCAAGGAGCTCGTCGTGTTAGCCTGTTCGGTCTCCAGAAAGCTTTGCAGCCTGTGCTGACTCTGGCACACGTGCAGTGTGTACCCCACTGCTGATTGAAAGTCATAATAGTTTAGTACCAGGCAGTGAGCGTAACGACTTTGCACCACAGCACAAACATCCTCTTAGTCGGTGCTTTCTGCCCTGTGAGTCACACATGTTCAGGTTATTCCAAAGTACATCCCAAGGGAATGGTGCAAAGAGACAGCGTTGTCCACGCAGGAGCCCAGCACAGTCCCCAAGGCTACACAACCTATTTGCTGAGAAGGTACATGAGCTCTGTTATACAGTGTTCCTCAACTCTCCGCCCCTTCAGCAGCTGCTGAGTCATTCTGGCTTAGGATGGCCGGACTGTATGTTTTCAGCACCCTTCACTCTGATTTTCTTCTTTGCCTGTGAGTGATTTCTGGTTTTGTTGTACGGGCCTCGAGTTTGGGAAAACAGCAACAGTAACAGAATTTTCTGAGCTCTGGTCTTCACTGCCCATCAGGCAATGTGCCATTCCTATTCTCGGTTCACTTTGTTGCAGTTCACGCTGGGTGCTGCTCAGGAGAGCCCTACAACTATAGCTTTCTGGTATGACTGTGCTGACCTTATCTTTGGTAGCTGCACAGATGCTCTGCACTGATGCAGGTTCTTTTGGCTTGTATCTCTGTGGGCCATGTGACCGCCCCTGTGCCTCGCAGCACCCTGCGTTAAAGGAAAAGAGCACAGCACTGCTGTGACCTCCCTTCAATTCCCTTGAAATTCAATGCTTTTGCTACAGAGTGCTCAAGAAAGCTGGGCTGGACAGCATGCAGTGGGGCATCAGGCAGCAGGCATCTTAAAGAACCACAGTTTGATGTAAGAAACCATCCTCTCCTACTCCATATGATGCAAGCTGTGTATTCCCTGGATGTGGGAAGGGAGGAGTTGATGCTCCATCAAACAGCAGTTGAAATATTATCCCTTTGAACAAGATATCTGACTTGGCTTCCCTGTCCATCATGTAATCTCTAACAGAGGTCAGGGAGAGCTCTCTGCAGCTGCCATTAACATCTCAGAGCTGCATGTCTTTCTACTGAATATACTTCCAGAAAATATTTTATATTGATGTATGGGAACTGTTGATCATGGCCTCAATCTCTGATTGACTGCCTGAGGCAAGCACTGAGTTAGCCCTGGGAGCACAGGTGAAGGCAATTCCACCTTGCTGCTCCTCTCCTAGAGCCCATTTAAAGGTTGGCTGCCACTGGGGAAGGATCTCTTTAAATGGACATTGCTCCTTGGTGGAGTTTACTGCAAGCCTTCAAAATAGGTGAGCATTTTCCATTTATTCTATATAGATCACCTTTCCATCACAATAATCTCTCTTAACGAATCATCTGTTTAAACCTCTTTTTACCCACTGTCTGTACAACCGAGGACTACATTTCTGAGTGCTTTCTCTTTTGAGGGCTTACACTGAATACTCTGAAATAGTGTGAACAATCTCAACAGTTGCAAGTCTGCACACCAATGCTCTGGGAATCATTCATTCACCTGCTGACAATGTGCAGTGCTCCTTCAGCGTGCTGTTCTGCCACATGTCCCCTAAGGAACAAATAATTCAGGTACATTAGGCAGTGCAATGGGCTGCCCAGGGAGGTGGTGGAGTCACTGACCCTGGGGGTGTTCAAGGAACACTTGGATGCTGTGTTAAGGGACGTGGATTAGTGAGAGCTATCGGTGATGGGTGGACCAGGTGACCCTGCGGTTTTCCAACCCTGGTGATTCTATGATTCTGATTCATTTTGTTAGTTTATTTTCCTCCTTGTGTAATTCACGTTAACTTTAAAATACAAAATCCAGTGATAAAAATCACTCGATCATTTAGTGATCATCCAAAATCCCATAAATCAGGCCAGACAAATATGCTCGCTATCTGCAGTGAAGTACAGTCAAAATGATGCGTTATTTGTGCCCACCTCACATAATAAGCAGATGCCTATCTTGAAATACTTCTTAATAAAATCTTAGTCCTGCGTTTGTTTCTGAATGTAGGAGGTGCTGCCATTTAATTGTCATCCTTATTTGGAAAGTGAAGCTTTCATCACAGTCTTTCTGGTTTTTGGCAGCCAGTGAGATCTGTGAGTTACAGCTTCACAAGAGAGGCCCTATTTATTGGGTACTCACAGCGGAGAGTGGGTGAGGAGGAGGGGACGGAGCAATGACTTTTCTCAGGCACACGATATTCACCATGTTTTGGACATCACCTTGAAACTTTTCCGTGCAATGCTTCGAGAATGTCTACAGCTCCTTAGAAAGCCCCACACTGATTTGATCCCATAGGACAAAAACCTGTTTTTGTATTTAACCTTTTTGCACTCTAAATAATATTCTAAACAGGCTAATTTTCAGTCTGTTCAGCCTAAGTAACAAGGGAAAGTTCCTAATCCTCTGCAGTTTCCCATGTCATAGTGGAGTGTGGGCTTGTAACACGATCATGGCTTAGTTATTTGTTTTTTTGCTTTTAAACCCAACTAAGAGAAACAAAACATGAAAGACCAGAAAATTGCCAGGATCAATTCATTTTCACCCCACAAAGAAAGAACATTTACTTCACTAATTGCAGCTGTGTTCAACGTCATCAGCATCACTCTGCTGTGACAGCAGCAGTGCTTCCAAGCAATCATGGCATACGGGATGTTTTGTCTAATTTCTCTCATGCTGTCATTTTCTGACCACGTGAATTTATACAGCCTTTCATACAATGAAGTCAGTGGGCCTGATCAGGGCTATAAATACTCCCCACAAAACTAGGATCTCAGGAAATGCTCGCAATGCACACAGTGAATCCATCTGAACTGCACTGCAGCCAAGGCTAATCACTGAATCAGGCTTTTAACCTTCAGTGCACACAGGTCCTGTGAGCAATGACAACGGTTCCAGTAGCTCTGAAGAGCCACAGAACAGACAACCAAAACACAGATATCAAAGTGCTCATTTTGAGGCTTAATGAACCAACAAACAAAGAAAAGGTTATTTTTCAGTTCTCAATTACAAATGATAATTTTCTCCCTCTTTAAATATGTTTAAATTCTTGAATAAAGATGAAAATTATGATCCAATGTGCCTCGCTGTGTTTGAACTGTCTCAGCTGCTGTTTTCATTTGAAGTGCCATCTCTGGTTTTGAACTTGTACCACTTAAAAGCTGTGAGAGCCATGAAATTGAATTAAGTTGCGCCTCTGGGACTTCAGATAAGTCTAGAACGTTTTTTTTTCAAATAACACATTAGCTCCACAGCTCCATTTTGAAATTAAATGATGGATAACTTGTTTTAATGCTCTAACGCATGGTCCTCAGTCTTCCAAGATGTCTTTGCACACTTTGTGCTATGCAAGAGTCACCCTACTGAACTTAACAGGACTATTTACACAGTTGACATTAAACCTGTATGCAAATCTTTGCAAGACTGGAACCTATCACAATTGTAAGAAGCCAGTTTCAGCACAAATCTAAGTATAAAGAGCTTCAAAACTGAAGTCAAATAATTTGCACAAGCCTGTTGTACTAAAAGAATACTGAAATACTGGGGGGAAAATGTACACTAAAACCTTCTGATAAAATCCAAACCATGTTCTCACATGAAGAGGAGAAATTAGGCAAAGTGCAGTAATTGTCTTTCCTCAACAGCCAGCTCATTCACTGAAATGTCTACCATATAGATTTTTTCTTTATGGATAGAATTGTGCTTCTGCACAGATGTACTCTGGGGATGAAATGGGATTTTATGTAAAATGATGTGCTTTATTTATCTCTGATTCCACGCTGAAAAAAGTATATCTAATATCCTCAAGTTCTGATGTGTGAACAGTAGTTTCTTACAGTAGACACAGAAATGAGTACTGAGAGGTTTTGAAATGTAAAATCCATCATAACTGTACTGTTCTGCATTAAGTGAAATGCTTTCCCATGCTCTTTAAAGCTTCACATTCTGGTCCAATTTGAGTACTTCACAAAACATAGTTGACACTGACTGCTTGGCTGCTCTGGTATTCCACACTTAACATACACTGAAAGACAAAAGATCCTATAGTTGTAACTGAGGGAAGATTTTTTTGTACATTTTTATCTTTTAAAACAATTCTATATTCTATTTGTATTTCTATACATTCAGATGCCAATATTATGCAATATTCTGTATGATTGTGAGTGGGAGGTGCATATGCACAAGTACATACTATGCTCTGTAAGCATAGGAGGCTCTGGAGCTCCTCTCTCATCACTTATCTCAGTTGCGAGCACAACTCCTTCCTCATTCATTTCTCTCTGACCTCCCACCCTGTCACAACTCTGCATATCAGGAGGCCATCTGGACCCAAAGAACTACACTAGGAAATAAAAAGAACTACACCAGGAAACAACGCAGAATCTCATTAATCCTGTCATTTGTCTGACAGTGTTTTCTGGGTACAGAGCAGTGAGGATGAGGCTTACATGCTCTCTGGGAGAGCCGTGCTAAGTGGTGCCAGGTGATGCTGTCACGTGGCTTTCAAGTTCCCATGCTTCCTGCAAAAAGAAATACTGGGTGTAAGATGAAGCACTCTCATAAATTTAGGGCAAGTATCTAGCCAGTCCCAGGGGAAACGCAGGGGCCTAAGACAGATCCCTCAGAGCTGCACCTAAGCCCCCAAGCAAATCCCAAACCCGGGGACGGTCACAGAATCCTTTACTAGAGGGCCTACGAAACCCCCAACCCAATCCCACCCCACCGCAACCCACTGACCGCGTCTCTCAGCCCATTTCCGAGCTTCCGAACTCCTCCAGGGACGGTGACTCCCCCACCGCCCCGAGCAGCCTGTCCCGGTACCCGACCACTCTCCGACAAGAAACTCGCGTCCCATCATTCCCCCCCCTCCTCCTCCCACGGCCGCTCGGAGCCAGCAGCGGAGGTGGGAGGTGGACACCTCCCCCAGCTAGGAGCCCCCGGGGCCCTCCCGCTCCTCTCGGCCCGGGGGTGGGAAGGCACCGGGAGGGGCGGGCGGTCCGTGCCCGCGGGCTGTGGGGAGCGCAGCACGGCAGCACAGCAGCCCCCTCCCCCGCCGCCTTCCCTCACCGCTCGGCCGAGGCTGCACCGCCGCCACCGGCGCTGCCGCCTCCATTTTGTGCGTGTGTCCCTGTGCCCCCCCCCCTCCGCCACTCCTCACACAGCGCGGGAGCGGCGCTGGAAGGAGCGGGGCCCCGGGAAGGGGGAGTCGGGGGTGGTGGGGGGCGAAGCGGCGGCGGAGCGGCATGAGGAGGAGGCGGCGCTGAGAAGGCGGCGGCGGACGGAGCTGCCGGACCGACATCTTGTGCCCTCCCCTCCCGCCGCCGGCTGGGTGAGCCCCAGGGGGGAGGGGAGGGGGAAGCGGATTTAGAAAAAAAAAAAAAAAAAAAAAAAAAAAGGAAAAAAAAAATCACCCTCCCCCCCCACCACGAAAAAAAAAAAGCAAAAAAAAAAAAAAAAAAAAGCACAAAACGATAAGGAGGCGGCGGTGACGGCGGAGACCGCGCGTGGAGACGCTGAGGTAACGCGCTGCGCGGGCCGCGGCTCCCTGCCCTCAGGGGTCTCTGCTGCCTCACACAGCGCGGCGCTGCGCCGGGGTCGCGGGAAGGTGACCGTGCAGGCGGCGGGGAAGCCGCTGTGCCGCGGTTAGAGGAGCTTCCCGCTCGCTCGCCGCACGGGGGAGGCGGCCCGCGGCTCTCACCCAGTGGGGGGTGGCGGCGTTGAACGCGGAAACGGGAACCGGGCAGCACCGCATCCACCGGCCCCCCCACGGCCGCCATCTTGGCCGCCCCTCACCGCGGAGCTGACGGAGGCCCCGCCCGCCTTCTCCCACGCTATTGGCCGAACGCGCCCCGTTTTAGCCCCGCGGCGTTATGCGTTGCTATTGGTGGCGGGGCTGGGACGGACGTTGGCGGTAGCCAATAGCGTCCTGCCTTTGGTGTACGCGCTCTGTCGGTTTTTCCGGCCGCGTCCCTGACCCGGTGTCGGCTCCGTGTAGTGGCACCGCCACGGGCCCGTGTAAAACTGAGCTTCCCTTCCCCCTGTGAATCGCTGAGATGTTCATCCAGGAGGGACCTCGCTTTCTTTCTGACATCCACCTAGAATCATTAAGGCTGGAAAAGACTCTGAGATTCCCAAGTCCAACCCCAACCCATCCCCACCATGCCCCCTAAGCGCGTCCCTCAGTGCCACATCTCCACAGGCTGCAATGGAAGCTCCCCCAGCATGGCTGTGCTCAGCTGCAGCCCTGTAACCTGCAGGGGCTGGCAAAGTCCTGGAGCTGGAGAGAAGATCCTGGTCTGCCGGCATAGGAAGGAGAGAGAATTAGAAGGAGGCTGAGGTCTTCTGAGGTGTGACTGAGCCCTTCTGGTCAGCAGTGCAGCGTTGCATGAGTGTGGATCACAGCAGTGTTTTAGAAGACCCACTTGTGTTGGATTTTTCCTGTGTTGCGGTGATATTTGCTGTGTGGATCTCTCACATTTTTATTTTCTGTGAAGCTATCTGTAGTAAATTTAAGCCTTCTGGTGGGGCTTGTTTTTCTTAGTTCCCTTTTGCAGACCCCAGGCATTACTGGGCCACAGACAGTAAAGCTGCTGCTCAGAAGAGCTGAACCATTTCAGAGCAAACTCGTGGGATAGAATTAAATGTAGCTCCAGCAGCTTTGTGCATTACAGCCCCATTTTTTGTTCAGTTGTGCTCTTTAGGAACCTGTCCCTCTGTTCCTGGCATAAAACCCAGTGAAACTGGATTATAGGGTGTTTCTGGAAAGCCTTGAGCGCACTGGTGACAGCAAGATGACAACTCTTTTAACTTTCTGCTTTTATATCAACAACATTTGTCCATGGTAGGACAAAAGCAGCATAGGCCGAAGGAATATTTAACCCTGCTGAAGTCAAGGCAGTTTAGCATTTCAGCATGCACAGATGCTGTTCACACAGGGATAATGTTTTATATGTGGCTGGTGAAGTGTTGTCAAGTGTACTGAGAAGATGGTAACATTCCTAGATTACTTAGAAGTTGTTGTGTTGCAGGCAAGGTCACAGTGTTCCATCTTGGCATGGCTGAGTTTGTTTCATTTCTGCTTTCAAAGCTTTTCGGAGGTGGGTGATTGTATCTCTCCTATTATCCAGATGCCTTTTAGAAATGAGCTGGAATTCTTATCCCAGGCGCTGAGTGTTGGCTGGCAGCAATTTCAGTGCCGTTTTAGATGCTTCTATGTAGTGTTAAGTAATTGTGTGTTTTACAAATGGGTTGGTTTATAGCAGCCAGTTGCTGTGGTAAAAAGCCCACTTGGGGTAATTTCTCCAGACAGTAAACCGACTGTTTCTCAAAAGCTACTACAATAACATCCTGTTCTTGTTTGTCATGTCGGCAGGTAAAATAACCCTTCCTTGGAGTGCTTGCTTGGCTGAAATTTTCTCATCATTCAGCACTGCCAGCCATCAGCTAAAGTCTTGTTTTTCTTGAACACAATATTAATAATGGCTGTGGTCAGGTCATTCTGATTGCTTTATCCTCCACAATAATTATGTTCATTTAACATCTTGCATCCAGTGTCTTCTTCAGTTAAACCAGTCTGCCTTAGGTTGTACCTGAGCCATATGTCAGCAGGGTTTCCTTGGTTTTCCATTGGTTGACCAAGCTGACCAGGCAGACTCCTGGTTAACAGGGCAGTGCTTTCAGGAGAAGAGTGTTTTTCCAGAAATCTGTTACTCCGTTCTGGAATAACTTCATGAATTCTTGCAGGCACTGATCCACGAGGTGCTGCTTGCTTTGATTCACTTGAGGTTTTGTGAAGTTAAGTCCGTCATGGAGCAAAAAAATAACGTGACAGCTAAATTCAAATGCTTTGTTTGTCTGCAGGTCCTACAGAAAGGGGCTGAAAGTGCTGTACTCTAACTTAGGGTGAGATGCTGGTTCAGGCCCCTGCATAGCAACAGATAAGCTCCAGGCTGACTTATCTTCTTGGGGAGATTTTACATTTGCTTTTCTTTTTCTCGTCTCCCTCTTTCTTTGGCCTGTTTTGTTCCTCTGCCTGGGCTCTGCACTCTTATCCCTGACTGCCCTTCTCACTTGCATTACTCACTTGGCTTACTCTCCACTTTCCCTCTTTTGCCCTCAGATCTTTGGGATCCTGCTGCTGCCTTTCCATTCTTCTCCAGCTCCTCTTGCCAGCTCATCTCCACCCCTCCTTGTTGGGCACCTCCTTAATGGCTGGAGCTGACTCTCAAATGATTATCTTTGTTGCTGATTAGCAGTTTGTGAGGGCAGAGCTGTCTTGGGCTTTTAGTTAAGGCTCTGTTTGAGCACCATTGCATAGTTCACAGTACAGCTTGGTCTAGACAGTGTCCTGCTGCTTTCCTACTTGTACCCCTGTGGATCTTGCAAGCAGAACCAGCTCAGGGGCCTGTACATGGATCGTGGCTTCAGAAGAGCTGATGCTGAGACAGAACTTGTAAGTCCTTCTGGATCCATATTGCTCATTCCCATACTTGTTCCATTTTACTTCTTTGTAGATCCTACCCAAGAGAAGAAGGGTTGCGCAGCTAGCACCCATTGTTCAGTTCATCCTCTGGTTCTTCATAGACTTTTGTAATCCATTTTGCATGATGTGGAGGACATGGGTTAGCTCAGTGCATGTTCTGTCTGCAGGATGGTGTGAGAAACCAGCTTGCAGGAGAAAGGAAGGCAAAACTGGTAGATAGTTTTTCACCATGAAACTCTTTCACTATGTGGGTGAAGGAAGAAGTGTTGCAGTGGGATGGGAGATGTGGGTGAACTTCCTTCTGAACCTCAGAGCAGTGCTGGTATACATTCTCACATAGCGCTCAGCTAAAAAAAAAAAAACACACAAAATGGTGGGCAGGGGGAACTGCTTTTGTGGGGCAGGAAGAGTGCTTTCCTTTAGGCCTGGAAAACCAGACCTAATATTCAGCACATTATGTATACTGCTGGGAACTTGCAGGCAAAAGAACAGAGAGAACTCCTTGGCCTGTGTGAACTAAGTACTGAACGGTTCAAGCGGGTTTATTAGTAATGTCTGCGTTTCTGAGGATCTGGATGGTTTGTTGGTCTGAGTGCACAGCAGAGCATTTAGATGCCATTCTCTAAAACCCATTTCAGCTCTTCTCATCTGTTGGTATGGGAAACATTTCCTGGTTTGCAAGCAGAGAGATTTGGAGCGTGCTGTGCCTTGCTCAGATATGTACTACAGAAATGATTGATACATCCAGTACTTGCTTGTATTTAAGGTGAAGTAACCTCTGTGAGCCTGAAATTGCTGAGGCCCTTAGTTGAAATGTTTTTCTATTGTGATGCTGTGTGGGTTTTTCAATCTGTGCTGCTCCTGTTAGCTTGTCTCCTTTGCTCATGCTGGTCCCGGTTTGTTGCAGCGTCTCTGGTGCACCACAGCGATGAGGAAGCCTCGGAGGAGGTCACGGCAGAATCTGGAGGGCCGGCATTCTCCATCACCCTACAGCCTGAAGTGCTCACCCACTCGGGACATGCTGACGTACGCTCAGGCCCAGCGCATTGTGGAAGTAGACATAGATGGGCGGCTTCACCGCATTGGCATCTACGATCCCTTAAAAATCATCACAGAGGATGAACTGACTGCCCAGGACATCACAGAATGCAACAGCAATAAGGAAAACAGCGAGCAGCCCCTTTTCCCTTCAAAATCCAAGAAAGCACCTTCCAAAGGCAAGAAGAAGGAATCCTGCTCCAAACACACATCAGGAACATCTTTACACTTACCCCAGCCGAAGTTCCGTGTGGTGGACTCCCTGAAACAGCCAGAGGCCCCCCCTCTCCCTGCTGCCTACTACCGGTACATTGAGAAGCCTCCCGAGGACCTTGATGCAGAGGTGGAGTATGACATGGATGAGGAGGATCTGGCATGGCTGGAAATGGTGAATGAGAAGAGAAGGGATGATGGTTATGGGATTATTTCTGCTGAGACTTTTGAGCTGCTAGTGGACCGCTTGGAAAAGGAGTCGTACCTTGAGAGCCGAAACAACGGGACTCAGCAGTCTGTCATTGATGAGGATGCATTCTGCTGTGTCTGCATGGATGATGAGTGTCACAACAGCAACGTCATCTTGTTCTGTGATATCTGCAATTTGGCTGTGCACCAGGAGTGTTACGGTGTGCCCTATATTCCTGAGGGGCAGTGGCTTTGCCGCTGCTGCTTACAGTCCCCTTCTCGCCCTGTTGATTGTGTACTCTGCCCAAACAAAGGTGGAGCCTTCAAGCAGACCAGTGATGGCCGCTGGGCTCATGTGGTTTGTGCCATTTGGATTCCAGAGGTCTGCTTTGCAAACACTGTGTTCCTGGAGCCCATTGAAGGGATAAATAACATTCCCCCAGCTCGGTGGAAGCTCACATGCTATATCTGCAAGCAGAAGGGCATGGGAGCTGCTATCCAATGCCACAAAGTGAACTGTTATACTGCCTTCCATGTCACCTGTGCCCAGCGGGCTGGTCTCTTCATGAAGATTGAACCCATGAGGGAGACCAGCATCAATGGCACAACATTCACTGTGCGCAAGACTGCCTATTGCGAGAGCCATTCCCCACCTGGAACAGTGAAAAAAGGGCATTCAGCTGCTACCAGTGAGAGGCAGGAGGGCATTGTGAAGGAGGAGAGGGAGGAAGAAGGCAATTCTGGTCCTCCCCAAGCATCCCTAAAGAAGAACAAAGTGAAATTGAAGCAGAAGATCAAAAAGGAACCTAGTGAGGGGACTGATGGGCGTTCATCTATGCCCATGGTGGCAGTTGCACAAATTCCATCTTACAGGTGAGTGTTGGAGCTGGACAGCAGAAGATGAACAGGGTCTGTTCTATGGACTCGATCCCTTTCGTTGTTGAACTTGGAAGCACCCTCTTTAGCCCAGACCTAGCAGTAACTGTGTTCAGATTGTGCTCTGCAGGAACATTCCTCACCAACATTCTTCCATGTGCATGCCAGTTGTGCACTGGTTTCCCTGCTTTGCCAAGCAACAACCCCAAAATGTTATGTAGTACAGATCTTTCGTGGTACCTAACAGGCAAACATGCAGCTAGCATCCAAATTTACATAGATGGCTGTGAAGGTGTTTTTAAAATACATCAGGCATTACAGGTTGGCAGGTGAATGGGAGTCATCCTCCTGTTGATATATTTTTTTTCAATCCCCTCATTACATAGCATCTTTATTGTTCCTTTTACTGCAGAACATGTTAAACATGTAAATGTTTCAAGCAGCTTAGAATCTGGCTGTACATTTTTTTTCTCCAAGCTCTCCTTCAAACAGAATTAGGGAGTGCTGAGTTTCTATTTGGTGGCTGAGGAAGTGTGGTGATGTGTTGCCAGTATTTCAATAGGCAAACTTTGGAAAACTGCTGATAAGACCACATGTAATCTAATGAATGGTTTGAAAAGATTAAAATAGGTACTGTATTATTGTTGGGCTCCTGTCTGGGGCTTCAGCTTAAGAACATCACAGTGACCCCAGTCAGGTTCTTCTGGTGCTGAAAATAGTTTTGAAGTGAATGCTTGGAGCTGAATTGTTGATTGTATACCTTGCTCTGGCAACTGTAGTTAGAACCTCCAGCCTCATTGCTGCTAAAATAGGGTTATATTCTGAAAAGTAAGCACATACGTCTTCATGATTTAGAGGCCTCAGATCGTACGAGCAGGTGTGGTTCAGAGCACGCATCGATGTAGCACCACAAAGCTGCACACCATAAAACATAACTGGGAAGCCAGATAGAATCACCAGTGTTCTGATTGCTTTGTAGTTGTTTCCATGACACCTCTTTGCTTCCTCTAGGCTGAACAAAATCTGCAGTGGCATCTCTCTCCAGCGGAAGAACCAGTTCATGCAGAGGCTCCACAACTACTGGCTGCTGAAGCGGCAGGCAAGGAACGGAGTGCCACTGATCCGACGTCTGCACTCACATCTCCAGTCCCAGAGGAATGCAGAGCAGGTACAGCTCTGCCAGCCTGTCCCCTGGCTCTAGAGGATGGCATGCATCAGGAGATAGGAATGGGAAAGAGTTTTAACAGCACAGAACAGTAGCTCTTCTTGAGTCACTTTTGTTCTGTTGGCTTGCTAATACCTGAATAGCTGAGTTAGTATATCAGTGGGATGTCAGTGTCACCAGAACTGATGATGATGAGCCAGCAGGTAAAAGTTTTCTGCCTGAGTCAGGAGACTTGGGATTGCGCAGAGGCGTGATGGGCCCCTGGTGGCCTGTTCTACCAGATGAGTCAAAGAACCATGTTCCTCAGTAGTGATTAAAGATCCTCAAGAAAATGGGTGTTAGCCCCAGAGTCCTGGCCAAATTCCAGTTTGGATCATTCTGCCTGCAGCTTGAATTTCTGACCCTTCTATGGACGCTCATAAGCAAGTTTAGCCATAATCATCAGCTCTGGCCTTCTTTCCTTCCTCTTCTGAGCTGGCATCCAGTGTCACTTGATGCTGTAAAACAGCACTATATTCACTGTGTTTGGCATGAGTAGCTGGCAAAGTAAGGAAATATTAAGACTCTACCCCATGACACAGCCAGTTAGTTACAGTGCGTGTTGTGCACCTATGTTTTTACAGTAATTGGTGGAATTTATAGGGTGTTGGTTTGCATAAAGACTGCTCTGGATGAATAATTAAGAAAATATTTTCCACTCATCAATTTGAAGCTTGGGGAAGTTCGACATTTCCTTGGTGCATTAAGTTAAGTACTTACCATAAGGAAGTTCATAAAAACAAATGTTCTGTAAATATAAGCCATCTAGATCATGTGAAGTATTTTTCATCCTTCCCTTGGCAGTCATGCAAAAGTGTATACACTTCAGCTATATCCTCAAAACCATTTGAAAAGCTACAGATAGAGGAAGGGAAGGATAAACTACAATGTGAAACCAACAAACTTTTTTTTCTGCCATACTTTTGCCTGCCTTGCCTTTGTACTTTTTCAGGCTGCCTCTTCAATGTGTAGCAGTCAATAAAAAGAATTTTCAGCCTCTGCAATGAACTTTGATGTAAAGGCAGGGAGAGTGTAAATAAGTACGCAGTGTGTTCCTGGAGAGTTGCTGCTAGGCTCAGGCCTAACTTCTGAAATAGTGTAAAATCCAGAAGGGCTGTTGTGTGTTCTACAGCTAAACACTGTGAGCAGGAAGTGACATAATCTGAACGGCAAGACAAGTAGAGAAGAGAAAGACTCTGAGAGCAATGCATGGAGGACACCTAGAAAAGAAGAGAAAACAAAGAAAGCCAGTTGTGTCAATATCTCATCCCATTTGTTATGTGTTACAGAAGGAGCAGGATGAGAAGACCAATGCAGTGAAGGAAGAGCTGAAATACTGGCAGAAACTGCGGCATGACTTGGAGAGGGCCAGGCTGCTCATTGAGCTCATCCGTAAGAGGGAGAAACTCAAACGGGAGCAGGTAGGTAGCTTTTGCTGTCAGGTCGCTGCTTCAGTACCATGTAACCAGCACGTGCTGTGAAGCACAGCAGTTTTTCTTGAGCCTCTTTCTCTTTTCTGGGCTTCTGGATGTGCAGAGCAGCTGTCTGTCCCTCAGTCACGGGCTTGTGCTGCTCAGAATCAGTGCTGGGAAAGTGTATTTGCATAACTCGTGGTAAATTATATTGCTGACCTCTTGTCACCCCTTCTTGAGAAGAAGCAGTTTTTGTCTTATTGATGCTGCCTTGTTGCTGAGCATGTCAAATACAGTTTGCTTTGTGTACACAGACTTGCTTTCCTTTGCTATTGAAGTGGTTGATTTAATGACATAATGAGGGATTATAAGATCAAAGAAACTGAAATGTTAAAGAAGTAAATACTATTATCCTGTTCCAGTCTCCTTTGAGCAGAGTTTCAATGTAAGAGATCAAACCAGTGCTACAAATTGCTGCCTTGAAATCAAAACTGTATTAGAAAATACATGGAGTGTAAAAAATCTGTTGGGAAACTTGCTTACTCCTGACTGATGTTGTTGTTTGGCTCTGCCTTGATGTGTGAGAGCTTATGTCTTAAACTTTGTACTCACTGCTCTAATTATGGATATTGTTTGTGTAAATGCCTAAATAGTTTTAACTTTTTTATAATGTTACTAATTGGCACTATAGTACTTCAGGACAGGGAGTTGTTCAGGATAATTTACCAACACAAAAAGCTTCTTCCTGTCTTCGTTTTTAGTTGTATTATCTTCTGATTTTATAGGGTTTCCTCCTGTTCTGGCTCTGTGAGATTGAATAAAAGGGAGTTCCTCATACAAAAAGTTTAGAGTCTACTTTGCTGTCTGTTAATGTACATCTTGCACAGGGAGAGGAGAGGGCAAGCTGTTTGCCAGAAATTTTTCAGCAGTGAGTCTGCAGGTCAATGGTGTGATGACCTGAGGTTTGCACCACTGAGTGGAGCTGAGTTGATTCAGAAGAAACCAGAAGAAAACAGTTTGCTTGTCCCACCCTTGTTAACTGCTCTTATTGCTGATTTCCTGTTCCCAGGTGAAGGTTCAGCAGGCTGCCATGGAGCTACAGCTGATGCCATTCAATGTACTTCTGCGCACAGCACTGGACCTGCTGCAGGAGAAGGATGCTGCCCAGATCTTTGCAGAGCCTGTTAACTTGAATGAGGCAAGTCTTTTTCCTAGGGGTGTCTAATGGGTTGGAGATGAGGTATTGCTGGGCAGAAACTCATGTACTGTCATAATTCGGGAAGCACAAAGCACCTTATCTCAAGCTGCTGGTGGACTAAAGAATATTTCAGAGGACTCTCAGTGTGGGTATCTTTCCAGGCCAAAATAAGGTATTGTTTTCTGGAAACTTCAGCGCATCTCAGACAAGTAATGATTTGGAGAGACAATATGTGTCTGCCTTGACTGGATGACACAGAAAGTGTTGGCGCTGTCCCTTGCAGTTGGAAAGGGCATTCAGAGTGCTTGTGATGGGTGCGCTCTAGTTGGCTAGTAAATGGTTTTTGTAATTGTACAGGTTTTATATGTTTAGGTTCCAGATTACCTGGAATTCATTTCCAACCCAATGGATTTTTCCACCATGAGGCGGAAGCTGGAGTCCCACCTGTACCGAACATTGGATGAGTTTGAGGAAGACTTTAACCTTATAGTTACCAACTGCATGAGGTATAATGCTAAAGACACGATTTTCCACCGAGCAGCTGTCCGGCTCAGAGACCTCGGGGGAGCGATATTGCGCCATGTGCGGCGACAGGCTGAAAGCATCGGCTTTGACACTGATGTGGGGATTCACCTGCCCGAGTCACCCAAAACTGAAGACTTTTACCGCTTTTCTTGGGTGGATGGTGAGTATTTATTCACCTTTATGTTCAGGATAGATTGTAGCCATGTACCTTGTTCTGAGCATGTCATTTAGTTTGTGTTTCACATCCATCCGTTTACATAAGCATGTATCTAACTTCTTCATAGCCTCAGGATTTCAGGCAGGTGGAGCACTTGTAGCTAGGTGCAATTTAGCTCCAGCTCTTCTAATGCATGTTTGCCTCAGAAAAGTTTTGTATCTGCCTGAGATATTTGAGATCTGCTTTGGTTGTATTACAAACTTAGTATTTTGAAGAAGAGTTCAAAGGTGGGTCTAGTGTTTTTCACTCTTAGCAAAGACTGTATGTTTCATTGTAAATCAGAGCAATAATCATTATGTTCTTGTGGCAGTTTATTATAAACACAGTTCTGTGTTGTTCAGGGGCTGAGGTGAGACTGTTTTCCTTCTTCATATCTGCAATTCTCTCGGTTAAAATGTGGCAAATAATTGGGGAGAACACAATGGAAAAACTGACCTGATTTCACCCATATTCTAGGATTGCACAGGAGGTACAAAACATTTCACTGTAGGCAGCAAATTGACATGGAGTAGATCAACTAGATTAGATGGATTACTGTGGGCTGGAAGGGGATGACATTAGATTATGGTACTAGGACCCAAGCAGTCCTTGGGAAGACTTCCCATTCCCATTCATTTTTGCAAAGGACCTGGACTGCAAGCTGTCTTTTGTAGGTTGCAGACACTTCACTGTCTGGGACAGTAATGGGAGCTGGAAGACAGTGCAAGTTAAGTCAGTTGCTCATTACCCAATGGGAGAAAGTCTGAACTATAAAGTTAACAATTCCTAAATACCCAAACTTAAGCAATTGGTTCATAAACAGCATTGATGGTAATGAGGCACAGCTGTGGTGTGGAACTCCATGAGTGGAGTTCCATTCTCCAAAAAGCCATGCTCTTTCCCTTCACTGTTACAATTTCTTTTGATGCAGTGGATAACATCCTCCTGCCAGAGAACAGGGCTCACCTCTCCTTGGAGGCCCAGCTGAAGGAGTTGCTTGAGAAGCTGGACATTGTGAGCCCTATGCGGTCCAGTGGCGCCCGGACACGACGCATGCGGCTGCTGAGACGAGAGATCAACTCTGTTCGGCAGAGGTTGGCTCAGCAGCAGAGCAGGACCACAGCCAATGGGGAACCTGTTCTGTGGGAAGAGGGGCTGGATAAAACATCGAGAGAAGAGGACGAGGAAGGGGACAGAGGTAAGAGGTTGTAGCAGGGTACTGCCTCCAGTTCTTATAGTGCATGTCAGCTGCCAACACCTGCTGTTCGTACTGCAGGGACAGGAGAAATCTTGGTAGCTTTAGTAATAATTCTTTCTAAAATGTTCAGGTGGGTTCTCTATTCCTTTTGCAGATGACGCCAAGCTCCCACATCCTCCCACCCTGGAGCCCACAGGACCTGCACCCTCCTTCTCAGAGCTGGAATCATTGCAGGATCCTCCGAAGCTCAAACCCATCCATGACAGCAAGTCCTTGAACCACCTGCAGAAGAAAGCGATGTTGGACAGGGATTTCTTTGACAAGAAAGCACTGCAGCGGGAGAGCCAAGCTTTCCAGCACCTTCTCAGTGACAGCAGCCTGAATGAACTCACATTGCCACCTGCAGACACCCTCACGAGCCCTCCATTCAGTGGTGTGGGCCGACGGACGTCTGTTCTTTTTAAAAAAGCTAAAAATGGGGTGAAGCTGCAGAAGGGCCTTGACTGCTCCCTGGAGAACGGAGAGGACCACGAACAGAGCGAGCAGCTTTTGCCCTCCTGTGCCAATGGGAAGCGGCAAAACCGAAAGCGGCCACAGAGTAGAAATTACGGCGAGAGCGATGGAGAGAAGTCACCCAGGCAGGCAGGGCAGAGAGGTGATTCCATGGGATTTATCTTCCTTTTGTCCACTAGAAAACTGCAGATTTAGGGCTGAGAGAGTGGGAATACTGCATCTGCACTGATTATGTGAAACTCTGTGGAGGAGACACAGTTGCCATAACCAGAGGTGCCTGGGAAAAGCCTGCTCTTTTCCACAGATTCTTAACAAAGCGTTGACAAGACATGTTTGTAATGAATTGCACCTTTATTTTCCACTGTTTGTTCATGGATTTGTGGTAACTTAGCTCAGCTGTAGACACCTCTGGTTCAGATATTTTAATAGTGAGATGATACCCAGGGTGGGTCACAATTCATTCTTCTTTTTTGCCAGTTACAGAAGGGTTACTGTAAGAAAGTTTTCCACCTTAGGTAGGGCAAGTCACCGTGCCCAGCTGCCTATGAAGATGTTGAATGGCATGGCTGAAGGCTCTGGTGTGGCCAGTAAGGGATGAGAAATGCTGCACTCATGGAAAGCTTTGCATTGGTTAGGCTGCTTTTAGGAGTGAGTTTCTTGCTGCAGAATTGGTGCCTGTGGTTGAAAGTGTTCAATGGACCAGTACAGTAATGTGTTTGTAAACACTGCTTTTAAACTAGCTGTAACCCTCAGTTATATCAAGATGAAATTATTGGGAAGACTGAACATGTTCTTTTTCAAATTTGACCTGCAAGCATCTGAGATCAAATTTAGAAAAACATGAGGTAAAAGGAACATTTGAATGACAACAGTGTGATTGATTTTCAGTTCTGTGTTAACTGCTATTGTGGGACAGTTCCCACATGGAAGATTTGAATTCGCTAACACTTGAAATATCTTCTTTAAGTTATTTGGCTGACAGAAGGTTGCTAGTAAAGAGAGTGGGAGGAAAGCAATCGAGCACTGGAAATGACTCACCTGAACAGGTTAAGGAAAACGCAGAAGGCTTTTCCAAAGAGAAACTACTGGTTGAGGGACTGTAGTGGAAATGCTATGTCAGGGTTTGAAACAGTGGTGGAGCACCTGGTGGGAAGGCAGGGCCAACCCATGGGAGCTCAGGTGCATGCAGTGCAGCTGATTGACTGGAAGGAGTGGAGCCAGGATCCACCCCTTCTCAGACCCCATTTAAGGGTTGGCAGTGGAGGTGAGAGTATCTTGCTAGAAATCCCACCCTGTCTGAGGCCTTCGGAAGGTAGACAGATTTCCTTCTTCGTTTCTGCATCTGTGGCTGCTATGTTTGGGCTTGTCCTTATTTGCTGCAGCCTAGGTTTGTGCTGCCCTGCTATTACTGCTGTACTTTCCATCACATTATTGCATTACAGGGACTTGCTGTCATTGCCTGCCAGTGCAGAAAGCAAATACAAGTTACTCACAGTGGATAAAGCTCAGAAAGAGAGGTGAGATAAAAAGGGAATAATGTAGGCATGGCACAAGAAAATCACGAATAATTAGGCAGTGATGTTTTTCCTCTGATGAAGAAGCAGTGTTTTTTCCTGAATTGCAGCACTGCTTTTGTGATTCAGCTCCTCCCACTGTTTCAAACACAACTCATGTCTCCTAACTGAGGGAGTGTCTGGTGTGTCAACTCTGTTACTGCAGAAGCAGGTCATTGTGATCAGGATTGTCAGAACAAGGTATTTCCCAGTAGTGTGATCCCTTTGCTAAATAAGGCTTGAAAAATAATAGTAGCCTTGGCATACATTTCCCCTTTGAGTGGCTGTTGGGCATTTGATGAACCGATGGGCTACTTTGCTGTCCCCAAATGCTTCTCCAGCACTTGCTTCTTCAAAAACTGCCTAGTTTTCTACTGGGGAGTAGAAATACCTTTCATTAGTCACCTTTTGCTTCCAGCTGAGTCTGGAGACCTCTGTGTAGAACTTCCCACCCCCTTTTGAAGCACTCAGCATCCTTGTGGCAGATCCTGCCTTTCCGAAAGCAGATCATCAGGCAGCGATGCTTCCAGAGATTTGGTGGTATCTGTGTGGTGTTGGTGTTTCTTTGAGCTGGTTCCCATTTGTCTCCTTGGCAGGAGTGACCAATGGCTTCACGAAGCACACAGAGAACAGCTCAGACTCTGAGTACAGCTCCAGCCTGGGCAGTGGGCTGGTGTTTGAAACCTGCAGGTAAGACTCTTTGCTAAGCTTTCCCCCTCCTCTCTGAGTTAATTGGTCTGATTTTGTCATTTGACATCTTTGCTCAAAAGCTAGCTTTTCAGGCTCCATCTTGTCCTGTTATGCTGTAGTTCTCAAAACGGTGCTGCATCGGTGGGTACAAAAAGGAGAGACATGGATTCATGCATAGCTATAGTGTTATGGGAGCCCTTGAAGTCCTTTATGGAGTGAGGGTGAACTCCAAGCAGGACCAGGAGCCAGAAGCTCACTTTCAAACTGTGTCTTGGCCTCACGGATCCGCCGTATTTACCTTAGTTTCTATATACAGAAGTAAGAGAGGAAAATCTGAATTCACAGGGGAGTGTGGGGGCTTGTTAATCGGTGTTATGAAGTACTTTGAAGACAAAAAGTGCTATGCAAGTGCTTATTGCAGTAATTGCAAGCGATTCATATAGCAAAAATTACACTAGAGCTGCGCTACACCTGCAAAACAAGGAATTAAAAACAAGCTTACGTCTCATGGATAACTTGTACAATTATTCCATTTAGGAGCAGCTCTGATTACTACTTTTTCTCCACTCTTTTTGAGCATCAGGTGCACTCAGAGTGAGGTAGTTTTTAGGAAATTGTATAGAAGAATTGCAACAAGTGGTTAAAACATGATTGCTTAAGGTGGAGATCGTTTTCTGAAGTGTTTGTAGTAATGAAGTAGAAGCATGTTTGGGGTATGGACTGACAGAGTTCAGTTGCTGATAGATCAGCAACGTGTTGGAGTGTTACTCTGTCCTCTTTGAAGTCTGTGCACAGCTGAGTGAGCTCCAAACATCACTGTGTCAGCTGTGCAGCATGAGGCTTTTGTTGGATTCCTTCTTTGTGTTAACAGCAAGGCTTTTGTTGACCCCTTTCACTGCTGATATGATGCCCAGTGTGCTCGCACCAGGAGAGACATAGTGCTCAGGTATTCAGTGTTCTTTTCACATCAGGGATGCATTAGTGCAGTAAACTTCCGAATTATAAATGGAGCTGGGGAATCAGTTTATTTGGCTGTGTTTTTAAGTGTAATCTGTTTTTTCCTATTCTGGCAGTGGTTTGATGCCTCCTAAGCGAAGTCGAGGGAAGCCAGCTCTTTCTCGGGTGCCCTTCTTGGAAGGCATGAATGGAGACTCTGATTACAGCAGCTCAGGTAAGAATGGCTCACAGGAGCTCTGCTTTGGGGAGCACCTCTGTCATGTCCTGCAGCACAGTAGGGCTGCCACCGTACCTGAACCAGGGGAAGCAGGTCTCAGTGCATGTTGGAAACGAGGCCTGCAGGAGCTGCCCAGTTTGTGCAGTCAGGATGCTGACCTTTGTTGTGTTATCACCCTGCTTTTGACTAATTTGGCCTATTGTATAAGTATTTTCTTTTGCTTTCACTTGTGCTGGTTGCCTGTGCCCTGCATTCTCCTCAGATAGGTGCTTACTGTTACTCTAGAGTAATGTGCCTGGCACTGCCCTCTCTGGATTTACTGCTAGTTCTCTTCCATGACACTGCAATACAAACAGTAAATCATAAGAGATGTTGTTCTGGAAATGACTTCATAGCTGTTTCCTCTTGCATTGCTATAATTGCTTTCAAGGTCTTGGTAACAAAGTCATCATCTTTGTCAGACTGCTGTACAGCAGTATAACTAAGTCACACTCCAACACTACCCAAAGCTAATCTTCCAGCACTCATGTGACCAGATTCTCATCTTGGTTATGGTTTGTCATTGATAGTTATATTGCAGGTTTATGATGGTGCTGCTGAATCAGAGTTCAGCTTTGACTCCTCCCACAGGATCTAGGATAGAGTCCCTTCACTACTTGCAGTCTGTATGCTCTCCACCCTGCTTTGGAAATAAACTTGCAGAGAGGGGCCAATATTGGTAGAATTAATATCACACAGTTCTTTGTTTTTTATGTTATTAACAGACAAGTATGTTTGTCAGGTAATAATGGTGAAGCCCATCAGATCTGGCTTGGTAGTTTCACTCATGTTGTATTCAGCATTTTATAGAGTCAGTTTGACTTCTGGTTAAATCAGTGTATTGTCCGTTCCCCAGGATGTAAGTGCTGCTTACTGTAAGATTTGCAGTAAGGAAGATTGCTCCTTGACCACGAGCCAGCAGATGAGTTATTTGTGTCTTGAATGGATCTCCTGCAACATTGCTGACTTGAGTTTGAAATAATTGATAGCTAACAGACTTCTGTTCCTGCAAAGATCAAACAGTCCCGAAGGCAGTGACATCACAGCATTCTGGGTATTTGTATATTGTTGAAATAAGAGGAGCTCTCGAACAGTGGCCCAAAGCAATCTCAGATATAGTTTCATTGAGGACAGATTTAGCTTGGTGGGCTTTGGGCCTTCCTAAGCCATGTGTCCTTCTGTCTCCTAGGCAGAACTCTCCTGATGTCCTTTGAGAGTCAGGCTGAGCTGGAGCCCTTGGAGCTTGTGTGGGCCAAGTGCCGTGGTTATCCCTCCTACCCTGCCTTGGTAAGTACCTTCTGCTCTCTTGCAGGCTGTAGCAGCAGTGCAGGCAGCCCAGAGCACAGTGCTAGTGTGTAGCTAGACATAAAAGGAAAACCTCCCAAAATCATGCAGTATATGGTTGGTTTTTTTCCCAACTGGCTATATGACTTATAGATCCTCTTGCAATAACTGTATTTTTTTATTTGAATATGCACATGCTTTTTTACTTTGTTCTATTTCCTGAATACAATTTTTTTTGGTTTTTTGTTTGGTTTTTGTTTGTTTGTTTGTTTTTTTGTTTTTGTTTGTTTGTTTTTGAGTATTTAACTATTATTATGAAATCTGTAAACTTGGCTTCAGTGAGCGCATGGTTGTTTCCAAAGAGATCACGTATGGCTGTTGCTGGGAAGTGCCAGGAGCACCACAGGCTGTGCTTGTTATTGACAGAGAGATTGCTGAAGGAAGAATACAAGAACGTTAGGTAGTCTGACTAAGTCTTCTTGTTTCTGCTACTCTTAAATGTATCCCTGAAGATGTGGCTCTCTGCCACCTCAGCTCTATGTAATTTCTGTGTGGCTGCAGCCATTCCCTTAAGTAACTTTATGGTTGGAATCACTAGGTCAGGCAGCATTTGCAACTGCTGAGAAGATGTAAAAAGTCAATGTGGTTATCACAGATGTGTCCACATCCAAACAGCAGAGGTGTGAAACCAGGCATGGGCTGACACAGCATGTGTGGCCATGGCTGCATGCAGTTCTGACAGTAAGGGCAAGTTCTGCTAGAAAAGTGACCCTTGTCCGTGCTCTTAGTCTTAGGTAGGAGCCCAGGGGAGTGAACAGCTATAGATCTGCTTGCTGTACTAAACAGCCAAAGCATTTTCAGATCTTCATATGGCTATAAACAGTTAAATTGTGCTTTAGCATGGTGAGATTGCCCAAAAATGAGGCATCTTTATAGCAATAAATTCCTACAGGTGGCCGGTTCCAAAACTTAGCTGCTTTGTCAAGCCCTTAGGAGCAAAAGGAATATCTAGTGTTGTATGTTTGTTGTTTTGTTCTTATGTCATCTTATAGCACAAATGTTGGACATTGACATTTCTGCTTTCTATGGGGATAACTGATAATGCATGTTTATTGTGCGGGTTTGGAGAGAGAGAGAGAGAGAGGGAAATCCTTTGCTCAACACGATGTTGACTTTGTACTAAATTACCAATTATTATATATGTATCTATATCCACACAGAACCACGTACTTACATCCTTTCCCTTTTTGAAGTTCAGGTGCTTGGTTTTTGGACTGACTGCTTTCCCTTCCACAGGGGAAGCCTTGAAGATAGGATGGGTAAGCAAAACTGCTTGCTCTGCCTTAGCGTCTCTTTGTAAAGAGTTTTCCTAAGTAAGTTTTAATAACATAGCTTGGATAAACTGAAAGAGCAGGAAAAAGAATGCATTTTCTTCAGTACTTGAATTGTTTGTGCTGAGATGTCTTTCCTGTGTCACCAGATAATTGATCCCAAGATGCCACGTGAGGGGCTGCTCCACAATGGAGTCCCCATCCCAGTCCCACCCATGGATGTGCTGAAGCTGGGGGAGCAGAGGCAGACAGAGGCAGGCGAGAAGCTCTTCCTTGTCCTTTTCTTTGACAACAAGAGAACCTGGTGAGTGGATGCAGACAGGTTGGGGCTTCCGGTGAGTGCAATGGCAGAGAGGAATGTTTTAATTTAATCTTTTGGTATGAGGAAACACGCAGAAGTCATTGTTATGGTAATGCTACATGGAAATCAGAGAACCTAAATATGCAGCTGTCAAGTTTAAATGAGGAAAATGGCCTGCTTTCCCCCATTCCAAGAACAGGGCATCTGATTGCTCCATCTTGGTGGTGAACAGCACAATGTCCCTCACCTAGAGATCACATCACCACAGAAGTACTGAGGCACATGGAGAGCCCTGGGTTGTCAGTGTTGTCTGGCTGCAAAATGCATTGAACTGAGATATACAATAACTCCCAGGGGCTGGACTTTGTTCAGAAAGATGTAACGTTTCTGAATGTGCTACTTAACCTGGGCTAATGAGAGCACAACAGAGACTTGGTACAGACAAAGCACTTGTAACTTGAGACTTGCTTTGGGTCAGTGTGGACATGGGCTGTGTGCACTGCAAGCTGCCTGTTTCTGGGTGATACTCAGGCAGTTGTACTCACCCCAGCCATAGTGCTTACAGGGTTTTGGAATGAGGCAGAGCTCTCATGGTGATAAAAACTTACTTTCCATCATGGCATCATGGAATTCCCTGTACTTGCTGCTCTGTGGGATACAAAAAATTTCCCATTTTCCTCTGGAACTCTGAAAATTAAAAGGGTTGAGGAAGGAGAGTGGAAAGAAATTAGTGCTCATGCAGGAGAACATTGGTTACAGAATGTCAACGGTTTATGGGCTGGTTTGGCCCAGTTCTGTGACAAGTGGGGTGGAACAGCAGCAATGATCTGAGGAGAAACAAACTAATTTACTAAATATGGTATCGGAATGCAGGATAATTAGAGTTGGAGCTGATAAATCAGATATAATGATAGAGATCTGAAAGCTGCAGGCCTTACAGTAATACTGAAGTAGTGCAGGAATGTTATCAGCACAGCAAAGTCTTCTGGGGAATGTAGTTTCTTCACTTTGTTTGTGTGGAACTGGGGCATTAACACTTTTATTCCCAGTCCACTACGTCATGTGATGATGTGGAATACTGATGATCATAAAACCATGACACAAATGGTTCTCCCATGTCCAGTGCTGGCATGTAAGCATTCATAGCACAATTGTAGGGGGTTAATTTTAAAGGAGTAAATCAAATGAAACGTTCCTGAGGAGAATGGTGACCGGTGACTGATTGCTCCTGCGATCTGTGGGGGGTCCCCCACCCCTGCCCTGATGCCCCTGGTGACAGGGTTTTGTCCTCTCCTTTCTGCTGCAGGCAATGGCTTCCACGTGACAAGGTGTACCCTCTTGGTATAGATGACACCGTGGACAAGCTAAAGATGATGGAAGGACGAAAAAGCAGCATCCGCAAGTCTGTGCAGGTGGCATATGACAGAGCCCTGATTCACATGAGCCGAGTGCGGGGAGATCAGCCCTTTGTTCCATCCAGTTACCTGTGATGGACGGGGTAACCAGTCCTGCTTCTCCAGACATGGCTGTCTGTGTCAGCAGAGGGAGCCATCCCTGGCACTGAGTGGCCAAAGCGTGCTCTGTGTTCCCAGCAGCTGGCAACACTCCTTGAAGTTCCTTGCTATGTGCCAAAAAGCCTGTCCAGCTTCTTTCTGAATGTGTCTTGCTGAAGAGCTGGCAGGAGATGAAATGTATAGTCTGCAGGGCTGGGAGTAAGGTGTTAAGAAAAGCTGCTGGGTGACAGGAGCTGTGGTGAGCTGATGCAGCAGAGCTCAGTGCTTGGATGTCTGGACCTCATGCACTCTCTCTTGCTGCTGCCTCCCCTGTGCTGCCTGGGAGTTCGGGTGTCAGCCAGCCCCAAGTCATTCCCCAAACCCATCACATCTGTAAGCAAACCAGGATCCTGTACAGAAATCCCAGCTGGATTATCTTGTGCCAAACTTACCCTGACTGTTACTGGCATTTTTGTCTTTCTAAATGATATCAGTTGTCCCATCATGTCACACCAGTGGTAGCTGGGAGGCAGTGTCCTGATTTTCCTACCTACATACGCAGTGCTTTCAGGTTAGCTTTTTTGCATTGCGTTTAGATATGATTGAGGTTTTTTGCTAACTTTCCTCTCTGCTGCACACACACACACAGATGCACAGAGCTTTAAAGATGAAAAACAAATTACCTGTGGGGTTTTTTTTGGTGTGCATTTATGTCCTAGAGATGTATCAGGTAGTTTCACATTTGAATTCTGATTTGTGACTGTGCTCGTTGCAGTAGCAGTTCATACCATGGTTTAGTACAGCCTTGAGTCTAAGCAAAGGTAACTTCTTTTTCTGAAGAAACAAAGCTGATTTTTGGAGGTGTCTGATGTGCTGGAGCAGCTCTGCAGGCACTGAGGTTGATCAGGGTTGGAGGGAGGCGCATCGCTTGTGTTGCTGGATGCACATTTGGTGTCAGGCTCCTCTTCCTTTCTATTTTTCTGTCTTTCAAGTTCTCCTCTGGCTCGGTTTGGGTTGAAACCGAGCACTAAGTAGAGCACACGACCATTTTGCCTTTTTGCCTTCTCTCACACATGTGTGTCCCTTCCTGGTGTGTGGGTCTCCAGCATTGTCATCCATGAAGAAACAAACCAGCCTGGCTCTGCTGCAGCCCCTCTCGACTTCCTGGGTTTGCGTAGCAAAAACGGGCAGCCGATGTTTGGAAACAGATGACAAAACCCTTTTCTATTAGCCAAGGACTTCGAATCCCTCTGATCTCTTCTGTTGTGTGTTTCCTCTTTTTGCTTTCCCATCTTAAGAACCAAAGGTGCAGAGCAAGACTGTAGATTGAATACCACCATTTTGCTTTTTAACTCGCTCTTTTTTTATTATTTTCACTTTCATACTGAAGGGAACGTGGGGTCAAAATAATAATAATGAATAGTGGGGAGTAATCACTGCCATTTCTATGTGGTCTACTTTTTTAGAAATGCCACTTCTTATACATTGGGACGTGGAGCCACACTTTAAGGAAGATCCCTTTAACGTATAGGGATGTTGCATTGGGTTTTGTAAAAAAATTTTAAAAAAATTTTTTAAAAAGTAACAATAATAATAATTAATTATGCCTACGGAGTGTGGCGAGGGAAGGGCGTTGTGTATATAGTTGTACAATACTGCTCTAAATTATTTAGACCTCTTGTCACCATTCTTGAAGTCCTCAGTCGTGTTGCTGGGTCTTTTATATGCACACAGTGTGATGTATTTAAAGGAACATGCACCTCTCGGGGCAGTAGCTCAGCTGTTGACTTGTGAGCTGTGAACTTGTTTTGAGAATTTGGGATATTGTCATTATTTGGTTGGTTGGTTTTTAAATGACATTTTAGAATGGGAATTGGCTGATCTGCTGTTTGCTACAGGACCGAGACATGACTGTCACTGCTGTAAAGCACAGATTGTTCTATTTATTGTAGAAAGTGAGTTTATTTGCTTTCTAGAATTGTTTATATCAGATGGTATAAGAGAGGTAATAAGAAAATCTATGCTTGTAAAGAAAAACAAAGTGCTAATTTTACCTACTATAATCTGACTGTCTGAGATTATATTTTCTCTCTGAGAAATAAATGTTCTAAAGTATTAAAAAAAGGGAGTTCTAGTGTTGTGCTTCTTGGGTACGTGGTGATGGCAGCAAGTGCTGTGGGCGTGAAGGCTCTGCTCAGCACCTCCCTGCTGAGGGGGAGCTGGAGGCAGAGCTGGGCTCTTCCTGGTTCCTGCTCAGTCAGTGCAGTTCCCACCCATTCTTTTCTTCCTCCTTTAGCAGAGGGAGCTCAGCCTGCATCCTGCTGCTCAGATGACACGGATGGGGCTATGTAGCTGTGAAGAGGATCAAAGGGATGGAGCACTCAGAGGGTTGTGGTCTCACATGGTCTCCCATGTCTCCTATGGGTGAGTTTGTTCCCTCTGGCAGCCCTTGGCTTGGGGTGGCTGCGGTACCCCTTAGGGATGAGAGCTGGGAATGTGGGGCGTGAATCCCATCTCTGGGCACTGCTTGTGGGCCTGGGGGCTCCTGCAGCACCAGGATATGAACAGAGCTTCCAGCAGATGGAGATGGGAGCTGGGTGCTGTAGGGTGACTCTGAGCATTGCTCTGCCCTAAGGAGCATTTTTCTTCCTGTGGAGGTTCCTCCCTTTCTGTCCACAGGTGTGACCTGACCCGGCAGAATGGATGAAGGATTCTTTCTGTAGCCGGGAGTGTTTGTGGCGCACAGCTGCCTGGCTCAGGGAGAAGGCATTTGAATGCAATACAAGGTGAGTTAAAAATGTCTTTGTTAATGTTTTCCACCTGTTGCAAGATGATGGTGAGAATGAAGATCAGTGCTTTCCCATAGTGTGGGACAAAAGGCTTTGTGGATTGGGAAAACGAGGCACTGACCTGAAGGCCCTTGAGGTAATACGAGGAGCTGCTGTGCAGCCCCAACATGTGCCAGACCAGCCTGTCCTGCACTCAGCCCAGGCTTCTGTTAAGGTATTCTTCTTTTTGAATGAGTTACGTCAAACTGCTGCAGAGCAGGTCTGGCTCAGGGAAAGCAACAAAAGGTACAAAATGAAATGAAGTCTAAATGCCCAAAAAGTAAAAACAAAAATGAAAAACAACAACAACAAAAAAACCCAGCTCTGGCTTAGGAAAACGGTTTCTTGAAACACTGGAGTTTTATTGGCAACAAGGCTCTGCCTTTCACATGCTCAGCCCCTGCTGCCTCTTCCCACAGGGCACCTCCATGTTCAGCCCCAAGAAACCCAAGGGGGTTGCATCCACCCCCCCCACACCCAGCCCTCTGGAGGAGGGGGACAGATTGAAACCAGCCCAATAAAACATTCACAATTAGTTTCATTTAAGAAGGTGGTTTCTGGCCGTGCCGTCTCCTGGAGGAGACATTCACGTTGCAGGGAGCAGCAGGCACAGCCAGCCTATACTGGGGACCATTGGTGCCTGACATCCCACTGGTGGCACAGGCACCACAGTGCCCTGCAGCACAACCCTGGGCACCACCAGCCCCATACCCTGTATCTCCTCAACCTGCTCTCAGCTCCCCATCCCCTTCCAAGTCCTGAACTCCTCCTTGCACAGGAAGCCTTGAGACACACATTTCTGATGAACGCTTTCCTCACAAACTCAACACTCCAAACATGTCGGGGCAGAAATACCCATGGCTCTGACTTCCCCCCACCTCCAGAGGGGTCCAAAGCCCTACACTGCCGTACAGGCATGGAGAGGACAGGGATAACAAGGGACGCACGTTATAAATATAAAATCATATCTGCTACAAACAGAGGACGCATATTGTACATCTTTGACCCCATATACACAAGAACACAATATACACAGAATGTCTCAGAGGAGTGGGGGCTTCACAAGGAGCTTTCAGAGGTCCCCCTGCTGCCCTCACACTGTGCGGGGCTGCACCGATGGCACATCAGAGCATCTCATCACAGTGATGTGCATCATGCAGACCACATGGGTAGGTTGGGGCCCCCACTGTGACCACCACAGTCTCACACCTGGGGGAAGGCAAAGAGGAGGGAGAGGAGAGGGCAGGTGTGAGCAGCTCCCTCATGAACCCACAAGGCTTGAGGAATGAAGCTGGGCCCTGAGAAACTTCTCACCCTGCAGCCCCAGGGAAGATCTCCAGCCAGTCACTGATAAGGCATTTTTGTCTGGGAGCTGGATCAAACTGCAGCTGAAGAGAGAAGGGAGCAGATGGAGCAGCACACACATGTGAGGCGGTGAGTGCATGTGTACATGTGTGCAGCACTGGGCAAACATGTCACAGCAGAGCCAAGGCAACCAGCAGCTGGACAAGACCAAGGCAGGGCTGGGAGAGCTCAGTTATCTGTAAAGCTGACCCCTGCCCCTTTAAGCCTCTCTCCCTGGCTCAGGCCACCAGCACAGAGTGAAATACTGACGGTGGTTGGAGTGGCACATCCAGGCGTGTGGAGTGGCAGACAGGCACGCAGAAGAGTTAAGTCAATGTGAGCTTTGTACAGCAAAGAGCAGCTCCCAGCTGGAGCATCCAAGGACGTGGATGACAAAATGCCACAGTGATCAGATTGGGCCAGGAAGAGGAGGAGGAGGGAGTTGAGTCCTGGCACCTATCGGCGGTAATGATTGGGAGCATCTGCAAACATGTACTTAAGTCTGTAGGCTTCAGCAAGGAGGAGCCCAATTTCTTCATTGCCCCAGTGTATTGTTGGCAGGTTCTGTAGCAACATCAGAAGGCCCTGGAAGAGAAGATACTCACACTGGGGCAGCTGATGGCAAAACGCAGACCCAGAGGAAGCCCAGAGATAGAATGAACAGAGGCAGCAGCAATTAGGAGCTTTGGCTCATTGCACTGGCAGGTGTGAAAGGCTCAAGAGAGCATTAAAACGTGCTTGTATCCAGCTCTGAACAAGTGAAGCACCCTTAGAAGCCCTGAAACTTCTTGTGATTAAGGGTGCTGCCATCCAGTGTTACAGGCAGACAGCAAAAGGCAGCCACAAATGGGACTCACTGCGCCTAAAGCTCAAAGCCAGGAAAGAGCTGGTATTCATCCAGCTGTCCAGTCTCTGCACTGAGCACAAAGGCTATGGGATTACTTCTGAGCAAAACTCCTGAGACTGGATGATCTCGGGGCCAGTTTTGAGGTGACAGCTGAGCATATCCATTCCTGAGATTCCACCCAGGGCAATTCCCTCCCCTTTTGCCCAGAAGAATTAGCCCCACACACCAGGGACTTACTTGGAAGTCTTCCTCATCTAGGATCTCCTTCCGCCACTTGATCAAGAAGGCAGCACAGACATAGAGGTGGAAGTGCGAGAACCCCTCTGGCTCTGACTGTAGGCAACAAAACTCTGGGTCAGCTCCTATGGCTCTGCTGGAGCACAGCTCCCCCAAACACATGTCCAGGTGTCACCCTCAGCTGTCTATAAACACCCCAGAGGCCACATTTTGTTCCTCATCTCCCCAGCTGTGTGGTGCCTCATCTCCCTGTGTGGGGAATTGGCCCAACAGTGAGCAGCCAAGGAGGGATGGCAGCAATTCCACATACCTGGTAGGTGTCCCAGAGGCGGATTGTGCAGCGAAGAGGCAGCTCCCTCATCAGCAGATTGTTCATCCAACGAAAGGCAAACTGCAGATATTCAACTTCATACTTCCTAAAGTGATTATGTACCTGCTCTGAAACAGCACAATTCACTTACACACCTGGGGATCACAGCACCTCAGCTCCTGCACAAGGTACTGCCCAAATCATGCTGGCTTCCACATATTTCAAGGCTGAGGAGGTCTCACAAACAACACCACCACTCACCTCATCCTACTCTGCCAATGAAATCCCATCCCCAGGAGCTTTTTGGCCAACCATGCTCTGCCCCTGTGCACTGTAGGGGAGCATCTACCCCTTGCACTGAGGGTTCCTTCCCACTAGTGAAGAAAGTCTCCCACTGTTGTGACAGAAGTCCCCCCAACACCTACCATCAATCCTGCTCACAAGCTCCTCCAGAGCTTTGACTTTCTTCTGGATGCCTGGCTGTGCGAAGGTGTAGTTATCCTGAAGGGAAAGGCCATCAGTCAGAAGCAGCAGCTGCAACAATTGGAAATGACCAAAACCAGATCGCCAGCTCTGCACCAGCCAAGGAGATATAACTCCTGAGTGCCACGATCAGCTGCCTGATCGTCTGAAGTCCCCAATAGTTGGGAAGCTTATGAGGAGCGGCTGAGGGAGCTGGGATTGTGCAGCCTGGAGAAGAGGAGGCTCAGGGGAGACCTTATAGCTCTCTATAACTTCCTGAAAGGAGGTTGTAGTGAGCTGGGAATTGGCCTCTTCTCTCGTGTAATCGATGATAGAACTAGAGGGAATGGTCTTAAGCTGCGCCAGGGGAGATTCAGGCTGAACATTAGGAAATATTACTTCTCAGAAAGGGTAGTCAGGTATTGGAATGCACTGCCCAGGGAGGTGGAGTCACTGACCACGGGAGTGTTCAAGAAATGTCTGGATGTTGTGTTGATGAGTATGATTTAGCCGGGAAGTATTGGTAATGGTTGGACTAGATGATCTTCTAGGTCTTTTCCAACCTTGATAATTCTGTGATTCTGTGAAGCTGGGACAGTGCTGGCTGCACAGCTGCAGCTCGCTCCTTTTTCCCCTGGAATTTCATCCCCAGACCATGCCCAAAGCAGCAGAAATGTCCATGAATGCAGGGATGCACTGTCAGAGAACAAACACAGGCACAACTCCCATTTTAAATGCCAGGAGTGCTGCAAGTCTAGCCCAGTTACACACTAGTGCCAGGGGATACAGAGCTCTCCTCATGATACAGAGAGAAGACAATGGTGCTGCTACACCAGGCAGTGGGAGACATCTCTGCAGCTCACCTGTATCCCATCCAGCAGCTTGCTCATGCACCAGAAACTGTCAGCTTCGATGCTCCGTAAAACATCCTGTGACAAGTTTGTCACATCGAAGTTCTCCACATCCTCTTCTGCAAAACAGACAGGGAGGAGAATAAGGGGGAGTGGAGAGCACCAGGTGGTTCACAGGAACACCAAGAGGCTTTAAGGCTCCTTGCATGCAGCTGCGAGCACAGCTGAAATGAGTAGCTTTCCCAGTACAGAGCAGGACATCTGTGCATTGACCTGCTTCTCCAGGCCAGGTGAGTACCAGCACCCAAAATACTCAGCAACCATGATCTGAACCCAGCCCAGCCCCCCAGGGGACCAGGAAAGGGTCTCTGCTGCTGGTGTCATCTCCAGGGTTCAGAGCAGAGCATGCGTGAAGGCTCTGACATGGGTGACCTCTGCTGCTAGGGCATGTCCCTCTATGGGTGAGGGCAGCTCAGCCACCATCATGGGGACAACCAGGAGAGGCAAATCCAGCAGTACTACCAGAAACCAAGGAAGCAAAGGCTGCCCTGGGCCCAGAGCTGAACGAGGAGGCTGAGCTACCAACCCTGGTAGAGAGGATTTACCAGCTCAGGACTGAAGCACAACAGAGATAAGCAGTCACACCTTCCCCAACGTGACCACCTGACCTGACCACCTCAGGGCTCAGCTTTCAGCCCCCCACAGCATGCTGGATGAGAATGGGTGAGGCAGCAAGATATGAAACTCAAAAGACAGCTGCCAACTCTAAGGAAGAACAGGCTCTAAGGAAGATCTTCCCAAAGCCTCAGAAACCTTTATGGGAGAGCAAGACTCTCTGGCACAGCTGCAAGGACCCTAAAGTGCTCAAACATCTCCTTGGACAGTGGAAGTTTCCAAGTTAATTCCAGCACAGAGCCTGACAGCAGTGCCATTTATCAGAGGGACTGCTCAGCTTTGCAGAACCCCTCCTCCTACTGGACTAACAGGAGAGCTCCACCAAACAGAAGCAGCCCTGTGCATGAAAAAGCCTTGCGAGAGCAGCAGATTTGTGGAAGCTTGTTTTTGAAACTCAGTGCGTTGGGGTCTAAGCACAAGGGCTAACAACAGCTCTGTCCCCAAAGAGTGTTCACTAAATGCAAATTGGCTCAGTCCCCCAGGAGAAGACAAGGAGCCCCTTGAGGGTGGCATAATGACAACACTGACTGCATTTGGAGCAGAAATGCCCTCTCCTCCAGGCCAGCTGGAGGATGACCTTAACCTGGACACTGCACAGGGCAGTGTGTGTGGGCAGACAGAGGAAGGCAGGGGTTAGGGAACAGCTCTGGGTCAGGAGACACAGCTTCAGCCTTCCTGGCTCAGCCAACACAGCAGCTCCATCCATGTTGTCTTCTCCACACCGCTCACAGGAGGAGAGCATCAGCACTGCTGGCAGAGGCCTCTGTGGGAGCTGTCACCACTAAAGCGAATCAACAGATGCCAGGGCTGAACTGACCCATCTCCAAGCCCAGAGGCTCAGAAATATGAACAGACATCTTTGCTTGGGAAGGAGCTGAGATGGAAAGGCTGGGGTCAGGGCTGAAGCTGTGCCACTCTGTTGGCTCAGATGTGGTCAGCAGCACCATAAAAACCAATGCAAATAGATCCTGGCTGCAGGGGGATGGGACGGGATAGAGCAGTGAGTGCAGTGCTGCTCCCACCTCTGCCCCTCGCCTATGGTGGCGAGTGGTAGAAGTGCTGCTTGCAACACTGGAGGCCCGGGTTTGAATCCCCCCTGTGGCGCAAGTGGTAGAAGTGCAGCTCTGCAGCACAGAGGCTCGAATCCCAGGGGTTGGACTTGATGATCTCTAAGGTCCCTTCCAACCCGCATGAGACTGTGATACTGTGACTTCAGGAAGGGCACAGGCTTAAGCCTGTGGCCATCTGGCAATCTCATGCAGTAGAAAGCATAGCAAAGCTCTTTTCCAGCTGTAGGTCATCATCCAAAATTACCAGTTACTCTTCCGCTGGCTCCTCAACAGCCATCAAGTTTCCAGGTAATTAGAAAGGCAGGCTGTTTAATAGATATCCATCTCACTTCCTCGATCACTTCTCCCTAGCAGGAATATGGGCAAGGTTAAGGAGCAGGATGAGGCCAAGTGTGTCCATCTGGTACTGGTGGCTCAGCCACACAGCTGTCACCTCATGCAGAAGAGCTCCCTGCAGGGCTCCAGGCATGGCAAGTTCAGCACAAAAAGTGTGACAAAGAAAGGGAGTTGGTGATAAGCCTAGGTGACAGGGAACAGCCTGCTGCTTGCACTGGCACAGGGACAAGAGCAGCAACTCTGCCAGCAAAGAAAGACTGCTAGGAGATCCTGGGCATGCTGCAAGAAGCTTTGGGGGGGAAAAAAATAAACATAAAAAGTCTCTGGAGGGCA
Organism: Coturnix japonica; assembly: GCF_054131305.1. Lineage (NCBI taxonomy): Eukaryota > Metazoa > Chordata > Aves > Galliformes > Phasianidae > Coturnix > Coturnix japonica. The sequence goes on from NC_140700.1 coordinate 1,087,403, forward strand.
CAGCTCAGCTCAAACATCTGTTCAGCATCATTAAGAGGCCCTGCAGAAACAAGCAAGATACTCGACATATGGCTCTGAAAGGGAGCTGGTGGCGCAGTGACAGCTGCTCAAGGTAGGCCGGGGAGACAGAGGGCAGAGCTCCTGTGAGTGACACTTCAGTGGGGTTTAGTTGGTCACTGAGATGTGAGTACATCACACTTCTACCTGAAGGTTGGCTTTGAATCCCAACCTCTGGAAACAGAAGGGGATGTGTGGTATTGCTTGGGTAAGTACAACTCTCAGTGACAGACAGAAGGCCACATTCAGAGGATTAAAGGGGCCTGAAACATGGCAAGAAGTCCCCATCAGACAGGTCCTAGCCATGCACAGAGAGTAGACACCTGATACCCAACGTGGTACATGACTGTAAGAAGTCATACGAAGTACCTACAGGCAGCTCCAATATCACACCAGCCCTTTTCTGGATCAGCTGACTCACTCTTTACTTCTCAGAACAGGGAGTTCACTCCAGGTAGCAGCAGAGCCCCACACTGTGCTTTCTCCTTCAGACTGTAAGGAGCAGTACTTTGGCTCAGAGATTAGTCCTGACCACATGGCTATGACAGTGCAAACTGAGGGGGCTTACCTCCTCACAATGACCTCAAAAGAAAAAAGACCACTACTAGCTCACAAAGCTTTAGGTAGCCAGTGTGACTTCAACAAGCTGTGGATCAGATCCTGAATCATTTATTGAAGAGGATTTCTCTATCATTGTCTTAGAAAATCCTTTTCCTTTCTCTTTACAGTGAAAAAATAATCCTTATGCTTAAATGGTCTTAAGGCATCCCAGTGTTCATGTCAGCCCCAAAACACAGCAAGAGCTGGAGAAAGAATGAAAATCCCATGGGTGAAAATGACCTGCTGTCCAGCTAAAAGCAAATGGCTGTCAAGAAAGCCAAAGCAGCTGGGAGAAGTCAATTTAATTCTGAAACTCTCAGCTTGACAGACACACCTGCACTAACAGCATAGGACAAGAATCATTACTTAAACTGTTTATTTTACATTCTCAACAGGATCTCTTTATACTTTAGTCTGTCCTCCTAGAGGAAGAACAAGCTCCAAATTCCATCTTGGAGAGCAAGATCCTCCCCACCACCTCAAGTTCAGGGCATCAAGGCTTTGCCCAAACTCCCCCAGCACCTGGAAGTTCCCACCCTCCCCCAATCTAAGTACATTCAAATGCAGATCTACCCTTATGCTTCAACTTCTGCAGAGCTCAGCAAGGTTATGAAACTGAAGCAAAGATGCACTAAGGGGTCAAGAAGCATCTCTAGCATAGCACAGGAGCTGAGGGAAAAATCCCTTCCAGCAAGGTGATGCCAGCACTCCACACCATTGCAGTCAAGAGGCAGAGAATATCACTTACCAACATATTCAGAGAGGAACACAACAAAGAATGGAGTGACCAGGTCATTGATTCCCTGTACATAGCCACTGGCTGGGTGTCGAATGGCCCATATAAACAGGATTCTTTCAAAGATCTAGGAAAGAATTGAAGGAAAGCAGGTACCTGCATTAGCCGTGCACAAAGGAAAGGCAGAAAAGCATTACTGCTAAGCTCGGGGAGCAAAGATCATGCACTGACAGGCTCTTTTCTGCAGCAATATGGTTAAGATAAGAAAATACCAGTCCTAAGAAACTCCTGCATGACCCACAGATCCCCACAAAGGCCAGCCCACTCTTCGCAGAATAAAATGACCCAGACTCCATATCAAAACTGCTGCTTGAAGAAATGCAGACACCAACTTTCCAAGAGCTGCACACCTTGTGGAACATTACGTGGACAGCTAAGGCTGTTACCTGTGCTCTTTATCCATCAGCTGTCAGCACAGCACTCCCAGCAAAACATCACAATCATTGTAGTACCCAACAGAGCAGCCTCCATAACCTACAGACACATTATTCCCAGGACATCATACACTGACATACCACACACACACACACAGACTGTTTCCAAAGACAACAGATGCTCACACCTCCTGGCCACCTCTCCAGCAGCCCGACGTGATTTTCTCACACACTGCTTTGCACAGAGGCGTATTTGTAGTGAAACACAACTGATGTCCTGCTCTGATTCAAATTCATTGAATCTGTTTCAGAACAAAAGCTTCAGGACTATCACCAATTCTTGCCAGAAAAAAATGCTGACCTCATATTCCCTGGTCTCTAAGACTGATGCATTTCAGAAAGTTGAGGACTAGACCAGGCAGTGTGAGCATGTATTTGCTGATCAGCTGGGCAAGATTTTGGGAGCTGTCATCCAGGATATTTGGTCTGCAGAGTTACCTCAGTCTAATGGCACTGTTGGTCTAACTCTGTCCCCTTACCTCCTGGACAAGTGGCTGCTGAAAGAGTGGGATGAGTGGGTTCGTCCTTGGAATGTCAATGTGGATCTGGAAGAGAGCGTGGGTCAGATACATCAGCCATGCTTTTAAGGGGCATGATAACATAACAGAAAAGAATCCATCCTGCAGTGCCCCTCAGGCAAGAGCTGCACTTGTTGATGAGCACTGTGAGTGCTACTGATTGCAGCTGCATAGAGGAAGTTTCCTACAGTTCTGCGTTCAGCCTCCTTTGCCCCGGGCTGGGCTAGTGACAAGAGATGGGCTGGGAAATCCAATTATTTGGTCAACTTAGGGAAGACTTAATCCAGTACTTGCAAGGAGACAGACAGAAGCACAGTGCTCCATCCCCAAGGAGAAGATGCCCAATAATTAACAGGTAGAAGTCCTGGTATGACCCCAACACCAAAGCATGCAGTGGCAAGAGGCCAAAGAGCCAGGCAGACAACAGGTACCTGTCGGTAAGTGTCCTGATGGTGCTCCTCATTCCGGGAATCGTAATACTGCTGGATGAAGCCAAAGTACTCCTCCCGTTTGCGCTGTAAGGTCAGCTTCCGACGCTCCATGTTTGCAGGGAGATAACCCTGCGGGAGGAAACCCCAGATCAGGGCAGCCCCAATTCCCTCACCACAAACCAACCCCTAAAATCCTGCCTGACAGCTGTGCACGTGGATGCAGCAGATATGGGGAACCTGAAGCAGAGTAGGAAAGGTTTTGGCTTTCCCACACCCCGGTGCCTTTTCTGATCTGGTACAATCCAACTTTACAGGATTCAATTTCTTGAAACCAAAAGCTCTAATCCATTGCCACGTTCCCAGCGCCTGTCTACGGTTTGTGCTCAGGACATGTAGCAATTACAATCCCTGACCAGAAAAATCCTACAGTTCATTGGTAGGCTGGGCACAGACACAACGTGAGCAAAACTGGATATGGATTTGCTCCCACCAAAGTGGGAGTGCCCCAGACTCCCCCCAGTCTCCTGCATCCCAGCTCCAGATACTCACTGAGAGGAGACGCCACGTCACAGGCCGGACCTCTCTGGGCACTCCAGGCCAGCTGCATTTCCTCAGCTCATCTGCAAACGGACAGTGGTGGCAATGGATTAGATCCTAGGCACGTCCAGGCACCACTACACCTAAAAGGAGAGGAAAGCCCAGTCTGCTCCTGCAGGCTCTGGAGACACTGAGCCTCCAGGAAGGCTCCACATTAGCAGATGTGGATCTGTGGCTGGAGGGTGGAGACACTTGGCTCAACACTGGGACAGGAGCACTGGCTGCCATGGTGCTGACCACTGGTCCCTCCTCAGCAGAGCTCAGTACTCATGTGAAGCCCAACAGCCCCCTGTGACCACAACCATCACCTGCGACCAAAACCAGGCAGCTGCTGGAAAGGGTTATCATCTGCCAATACACAACTCATTTTTTCCAGCCTCGAGTAGATAGTGAACCTTGTTTCAAAGAGGCAGCAGGCTTCCCTCTGCCTCCCCACTCACAGGCACCCATTATGCCACTTACCCAGGTCTGTGTTGTGGCTGGAAAGAAGCTGACGAAATTTCTCCAGGCGGGTTTTCTCCCTTACTGTCATGGGGGGAGCACCCGAAGCGTTCTGGTCAGATATCCGGGCAACAAGTGGAATGACGGGCCGAAGGGGGAGGGACTGCTGCTTCGGGAGAGGGGTTCGCACACAGGCCTCCTCTGCACAGAGAGACACTGCAGTGAGGCTGGGAAGAGGACAGCAGCTCTTCAACCCCACTGTGCTCCACTGACCACCAACATAGGCTTGGCACAGCAGGCATCATTTCTCTTGCCCAACCCCAGCATACAGAGCACTGCTGGCCCACTTGAACCAGCCAGTCCACAGAGATCTGTTGCTGCTTTTCCATCACTTCCCCCCATTTCTTTTCCTTTCCTTCCTTCTGCATCAAGATATCTGCCTGCCAGCAGGTCAGACTTCCCCTGTGACGTATGGGAGGATATGGGAAAGACAGAGGATGAGGCAGAAGGAAGCTGAGGGAACCACAGAAAAAACAACTTGCAGATCTGCCCTAATCAGCTTCAACCCAAAGAGTGAACAAGCTGACTGCAAGGTCCTCTGCAGGGTCCCATCCTGACCTTGATTATGAGCAGCACATGCTGACCAAGAATTTAAGAGACTTTCGAAACTCCTCAGAGCCCAGAAAACAGAATCCTCTAAGACAGACATGCCTGCATCCACAGTATTGCACTGCAGAAGCTGCTCCTGAAGACAGCTCTTACCAGACATCCTGGAGAGCTGGGCCTCACTGCTGGACTTGTTGACCTTGCAGTTGGTGGGCATGTCACTGAGAGCAGGCTGGGCCCTCTCAGGCTTCACTCGCAGCTTGCTGTGGTTCTCCAGGACCTGTGCTGCCGTGGCCTTGGCCACTTTAGAATTCAAAGTTTGCAAAGAGGAAGAAGAGGAAGTGAAGTCTTCATCTTCATCATCACCAATGTCCCAGGCATCACTGGTGTTGCGGGCAAACTCATGAAAGCTGGAGGCCTTCTTACTTTTCATAGGCAGCGCGTTGGCTTTGGAGCGGTCCTTGATGAAGCTGGAAGCCAGAGAGAAACAATGTCAGAGCAGCACTGTTAGATAACCCACCTTCTTTCCTTCCCTGCATCCTAGCTCCATAGAGGCAGTCTCTGGCTTTCCCCAGTTTCCTAGTTCCACCTCCCAAACCCCAGAGCACGCGTTAAGCTCCCCATGGCCACCCAAGCTGGTGTAATCTCAGGGCATGGAAAGTTGCAGTGCCAGCTAACGGCTGGAGAGGTGCCAGCCTCCTGGGTTCAGAAGGGCAAACAGAGACATACAGTTTCTTTAGCTCTGCTTCCCCCCAACCCACAGAAAACAGACAAATGAATCAAAGAGAAGTCCTGTGACCTGGGGAGAGGCATGCCAGAACCAGCCTATGCTCCTACACACTCCTGGCACAGCTGTAGTCACTCCCAGCAGACAGACCAACTGTTTCTTTTCTCAGGTGCAGGAGGAGCCTTTCCATTCACCCTTAAGCTGCAGGAGTCAAAGTCCACCAGCTGAAGCGTTACAGACAGGAACATTCACTGCTGCATGGCACGAGATAGGGATAAGGAGGCCGTGCAGATCAGCACTGCCTCTTCCTGCTGGGAAGGGTGCTGTGGTTTTGCTGCTGACCCTGCCTGTTGCCAGGCTGCTTTACTTTGCCCTTCCTTCAGCAGTTCCCTATCCAATAGGTGCAGACATCACTGCTAAAGAATGCATCTTCTCCTTTCACATGCCTGGTGCAGATCTCTGGCTACAAAGGCAGCAACAGATAAGCTTTCCTGTGAGCTTTCACAGAGCCCAGGACAGCACCATAGTCCTTCACAGCCCTTTTTGTACATGCCTGAATTGCAGCTGCACCAGTGAGCTCAGACTGCACAGAGCAGAGGGGATACAGACTGAGGCTGCACTGGTACCAGGACAGCAACCCCAAAAACGATCCGAGTTAGCTCAGGAAACATGAATGAAGCTGCTACATCATTTCCACATTCCCAGCAACATGAACCAGTCCAATCAGGAGGAGATGGAACATCACAGTGCTCGGGATGCTGCAGACCTGCCTAGACTGACCCAACAAAAAAAAAAAAAAAAGAAAAGAAAGCAAAGCAAAGCACATAGGCCATGCCTCCAGGAGACAAACTGAACTTACTTTTTGGTGAGGCGGGGATCCAGTGGAGGATGCTGTGCTCCATAGACAGGCTGAATGCTGCAGGGAGGGAAAAGGAAAGAGACAGTGCAAAATATCTCAGGGCACCCATGGATGGTCTGCTCAGCCTGGACTGGGGTAACACTTCTTGCACGCTGTTGGAAGCCAAATACAGACCAAAATCAACTTCAAGAAGCTTCTGCCTTCAAAGCCTTAGGTCCAAAGAGCCACAATTAGCTGAAGAAGCTAATTTTGCAGAAGCAAAGAGAAGCTTTGTTTAAACTCTTAGGCTCTTTCCAGCCTGAACTGGGATTTGCCTCCTCAAACAGGATACAGATCTGCTCTCTGCACATCTCAGCCACCAGCCACAAACACTGACATTCATTCCCTTTTCCATCCAAAAAGCTGGTCAGGTTTGAGGATTCACACCTTTGAGCCCTCCACAACAGGGCAGGACTCTATCCAGCGACACCAGGACTCCTCAGCACTGAGGATTTCATCCCCATGCTGGCACTCAGGCTTGCAGCCCACGTTACAGGGAAGCAGTCTCTGGTAAGGGGTTTGATGCAGGTCCAAATCCCAGCTTAACCAACCACTTCCTATGTGGTCTGGAATGAGTCATGGCTCAGCCCCTGCAGAGCTGGATGAGTGCTCCAGGGCACAGAGAGCCTGAGAGCTGTTGGCACTGCATGGGAAGCACTGCCTTGAAAAGGAGCTAATAGATGAGCACTCATCACTAGTTTCACGGGCTGTAGAAGTGAGACAGGGATCCTCAGTTATTACCTCAACTCGGGAAACTATTCACAGCCACGTCACCCCAAACGCCACACTTGGATCTCTGGACATAACCAGCCCTCTGTAGCCCCAGTACACAGCATAGCCCCACACCCCGTGGCAGATTCATAGCTGGCACACAAAGGACAGGCTTCCCTCAGGTCACCAGGGCTTTCCAGGAGCCTCAGATGGAGCCTGGATGTGGTGGGGGGGGATCACAGCCTGGTGCACCTGGAGAGCCAGCAAGAGACAAGCAGGTGCCGGTGCCAGGGAGGTGACAGCAATGCGTCCATCTGGAAGGGAAAGGCGTGGAGACCAAGGGCAGAGGCTGGGAACAGCTACAACACAGACAGAGGCCAAAGAGGGATGGGCTCCAGCTGCAAAGGGCAGCTGCTGGAAGTGCTGGAAAGGCTCACTGTGCTGGCACACCTCCAGTCGGGGCCAGGAAAGAGTCTGTCAAGTAATTAACACTGAGGAGTCAGGACAGCTATTAAACAGAGGCACCCTCATGGGTGGAAAGAGCAAAAAGATTACTGGGGTTAAAAAAAGCTATTTCCAAAAGACTCTTGGCAGCTCCCCACAGGAGAGGAGCCTGCAGAGCCTTTCCAAAGCTCAGCACAAAGCTCATACCACCTCCTAACAACAGTCACAGAACTGCTCTTCCCTGCGAGGGGACCAGAACTGCCCAGGAACATTCACGTGCCACCAACTAGTGAACAGTTTGATTTCCACACGAAGGGACAGAAACCACACATGGGTCCATGTGATGCTCATCAGCAAAAGGAACTGTCAGAATAGGGGATGTGGGAGCCAGAAGTGCATGAAGAAATCCCTTCCTGATGCTCTGAAGCAATTGGATGATGCTGTCGCTGCTAATGGCCAACACAACGACAGTGCCCCATCCCCCAGGCAGACCTGCTGTGAAGAGCACAGGCTTCCACAGATGAAGTGTCCCGGGCTGATCCACTGCACAGCACACCTGCTGGAGCTGCCACACAGGCAGCTGAAGGTGAAGGTCGAGCTGAGTACCACCATCCTGCATATGTTTGTATATAAAAATATACATGTGTCCATATAACAACCTGGAGAGGAAGCAGAGCAAAGGCTCCGGGACATGCAACAGGCGACCTGAGACATGCACACATCTCCACAGCTGCCAATGGCAACTCTGCACCATGGAGCCTGAGCAGACTCAGTGCCTGATGCAGCTCCTCCAGCTCAGCCCATCACTGACTCTCAGCACATCCCAAAGCGCCTCACAAAGCAGCGTCAGCAGATCCCACTGCTACAGCTCAGAAATCAGCAGCAGGGCAGCAAGTGGCAATCAGTAAATACTTTGTTTATTCACTCATCTGGCTCTCCCTAATGCATCACTTAGATGAACTGGCTGTCTCCAAGTTTAACTCTGACTTTCGCACACATGGGAAGCTCAGGGCAGGCATCACGTGTGAGCAAATACCACTGAGTCAGGAGTTGAGACCTGTGCTGACACTGAGCTCCCAGATTGACAGCACGAGCCCCCTGACCTCCTCTAGAGCTCGGTGGGACAAGGTATTTCCCACTACCTCCCTACTCAGTGCCTGATGCAATGTGTGCCCGAGCTCTGCTGTGGCACCTGTGTTACATCTCTTCTAGGCACTGCAGCAGGGAGAACACCTTCAGCACGTCAGGGCAACCGCAGAGCCTGAAAACGTTTTATTCCCAGCAGACTCTGCTTCTCCCTTTTTTAAAAGAGCATTTAAACAATGCACACACTGATGCCTCACTACTCAGCTCTCCATAGGGCAGGAAATAAACAATGCATCATGTAGGACAATGTGTCAGACCAACCTGCCAGCACACCGCAAATGAATGACGAGGTTGAGAACTCCCAGTGTAAAAGATGCAGGGCAGCTCTGGAGCCATGAAACACTATCTGCTAGTGAGCATCTTTGAAAAGGACTGGCACGAAGAGCGTAAGGAACTGGTAACAAGCCTCTTCCACACCACAGGACAGTGTATTTGCAAACTTGTCTGTTAGGAGGGGAGCACTCTGCCAACCCTTGATGTTGGAGTGCATTGTCTGTGCAGGACTGGCTGCCTCCCAGACCGGTTCACCTGGTTTGAGTTTTCCAAGCTGGCTCTCAATCATCAGCTGTGCAAGAGAGATGCTGGCAGCAGAGCCCAGCACAACATCCGGGGACAGGATCACAGGGACACAGAGCAACATGGGGACAGCACAGCACCGTCCTCCCATAGGAGAGAGAGAGGAGGGATGCACGATGCTCAGTACTTTCCCTTTAGTTGCCACAAACTCAGGCTGCCTCACCAGTCCAAAGGATATCACAGAACCATTAAGGTTGGAAAAGACCTCTGAGCTCACCAGAGCAACCATCAGCACCACATCCACTAAAAAACAAAGCGGAATCTGCTGAGTTGGGACCACTCACTGGTTCCCTCCACCTGCCACAGCAGAGCCCCACAGCTGCAATGCAGACTGAGCCAGGAGGGAGCTTTCCATAGGTAATCCCAAATCGAATCACCCCTGCAGCCAGCTAAGAGCCCTGCACCGGGAGGGGAAGGGCAAGATCCAGGTGAGACTGAGTGTAAACGAGGTGGCGCCAGGTGCCTCTAAAGGACGCCCCGCTCTGCTCCCGCAGCCGCTCAGGGACGCTTCCCCCCCACACACCCCCCCAATCCCACCCGGCCCCAGGCGGTGCTTCTTCACCTCCAGCAGGAAGGAGCAGCCACAGCCCAGGGACCCTCAGCGGGGCCGCATCCAGGAGGGGGGCAGCCCACAAAGGCCCCACGGGGGCCGAACCACCGAAGACTCGGAGCCCTTCGCCCACTGCACCCCACGGGGCTCCGGCCACGCTCGGGGCACACACGCGGCTCCCACAGCCGGGCCGGCCCCTCAGCGCGGACACGGCCCCACGGAGCCCCACGGCCCCAACTCCCCGTCACGAACCCCCAGCACCGGGGGGTCGCTACCCGCCCTGACCAGGCCCAGCTCACCTGCCCGGCAGCTTAGCGCTCCGCTTCCAAAACTGCCGCCCGCTCTCAGCCGCCATAGCGGAGAGAGGCAGGGCCGGGCCCGGCGGCCAGCAGGCAGCGGGCACACCGGGCCGGCCGGCTCCGCGGCTCAGCGGCGGAGCGCGGAGAAGGCGGCGCAGCCCCCCCACAGCCAGGCCGCCTCACCACTGCCCGCCCGCGGCCCCTGGAGGCGCCATCTTGGATGAGGGGGGGAAGAGCGTCGCCATTGGTCGCTATGCTCCAGGCCCGGCGGCTCAGCCAATAGAAAGTGCGAGAGCGTGTGACGTCACTGTGAAGGAGGTCCGGGGTGGGGCTGCGTGTGGAGGAAGAGACCATTCCGCCCCGGGGGGGGGGGAGAGGGGGAGCGCACCATTAGCGCTGGAGGGGAGGACGAGAAAAGCCACCCACCGCGAGGAGGGGGAGCGAGGGGGGTTACACGGCGGGAAGGGCTGTTCTGTTTAAAGCAAAGCACACGATTCTGTACCAAAAGCGGCTTGTTTCTGTGCAAAGTCACTTTCTGGGAGGGCAGGGCAGACAGCAGAGGGCGGCACAGCCCCGTAGCTCCGCTCCGCTCCTCGGTCACCGCTCGCTCCCCGGCAGCTGCTCCGGCGGTTTCGGTTCTGAGCGATACCGAAAGCTGAGAGCGGGGTCGGTTCCTTTTCCCATCCCGGGGCTGCAGCGGGGAAAGGAAACCTTGGGCTGGTACAAAATAAAGAGCGTGTGGAGACTGCGGAGCGAACGTGGGAGCTGCTGCGGTTCTGAGACGCGTGCACGGAGCGGGGCTGGTGGTCATGAGGACGCACGAGCTGGTGGTGGGAGGTTGGAAAGCTCAGCGTTCATACACTGAGAAATGGGAGTTGTCCGCTGGTGTCAATGGGAGGATGAGCGTGGCACAATGTCCCTGTGTCCTGGAGACTCCCCTGGTGCTGCACAGCCCTCCCGCTGCCCGCTGTCCCCTCCACCTACGCGGGGTGGGTTCGCTTTGATCACTCTTTCTCCCTCCTGCTTTTCAATGGCCATTCACAGCTCATCTTCACCTGACTCATTCATTCCCCGGCTTCATCAAAGACTGTTTGGATACACCCTGATGGAGAAAGCATCACCCCTCCACCCTGGCAGGGTGCTAATGGCCTCCATTCTGCTCCAGAAGGGATGGAGGATGAAAGGATGACAAGGACAAAATCACAAAATCACAGAATGACCCGGGTTGGAAGGGACCTCAAGGATCATGTAGTTCCAACCCCCTGCCTAGCAGGGCCACCAAACATATTTACTAGATCAGGTTGCCCAGGGCCCCGTCCGACCTGGCCTTGAACACCTCCAAGGACGGGGCATCCACAACCTCCCTGGGCAGCCTGTTCCAGGGCCTAACCACTCTCCTAGTGAAGAACTTCCCCCTAACATCCAACCTAAATCTTCCCTCCTTCAACTTGGATCCATTTCCCCTAGTCCTGCTATTGTGTGTGGCTGTGTTTTGCTGGCAACAGCAGCCAACCTGTGCAAAACACATCTAGATCTACCTGCGAAGGGAGGATTACATACATTCAAGCACACGCAGCAAGCAATAGGGTATGAGCAAGGGTCTGGGACAGGTTGCAAGCATGGGGCAGTTTCCATTGGGGTCAGCAGTGGTGTGCGCAGGCCCTTCCTGCACTCTTATGGGGGGAAAACCTGAAGAATTTCAGCGTGGGTTGACCTGAAATGACATTTTGCTGCTTCTGTTTTTCTCAGTGGGGTGAGATCTCTGTTCCCACAACCCGCTCTCCCTTCAGCCCCTGACGTGTTGCCTGTGTGTCATTTCAGGTTAACTGAACTGGCTGCTTGGGTTTGAAACGAGAGCTGTTTCATTTCTCGGGTCGCTTAACACCCTCCTAACTGTAACAAACACAGCGATTAAAAACATGAAAAATTACCCTGGAGGAAGGGGAAAAGCTTGGAAAAGAATGAAAAGCGCTCTGATTGCCCCTTCAGAAATGTTTTTCTTTAGCTGAAGTTGCTAAATTTGACTCAGCTTTACACACTGGAAAGGTTTTGCGGTGTGTGGTTTCTTTCTTTCTATTTTTTTTTCTTTACGGTGAATAAAGCATTTCTTCCTCACAAAACCCCCCGCCAACTCTCAGCCCAGTGATGCAGTTTCAGTGTGTCATGGAGGCAGCGTCAGCTCAGGCTCCGTGTTGGGAAGATTGCTGCAAAATGCCACAAGGCTTCAGGTGCCTGAAACCTGCACCTGGAGCCGCAGCATGGGGTTATTTCCAGAGCTCTGGGAAGGGACATCTCCCCCCACTTGGTTCATTTTCACCAGGGTTGAGATGAGTTCAGGGCTCTGCCCTCAGCTCCCATACCTGGGGGACATGGAGACATCGCCTGGTGGCCGGTCCCACCCAAGGAAGGGTGCACGTGCTGCTGGGACAGTTCTGCCTGTGGTCTCATCTTTCTTGTTGGCTGCAAGCTCTCAGCACCCATAAATAAACCTGGGAGCCTCTTGCTGCACACTTTCTCCTGGCTGACATTTCCCTTGCGGGAGTGATAGGGCAGGGAAAGGCTGAGCCCTGCTCTTAAGCTCCGCCACAAAATGTCTCCAGCAAGCCAGTGTGCCATGCCTCCGTTTCCCCACATGCCCCATGGAAATGATACTATTGCCACACAGGACTTTGGCAAAACACTGGCAGATCTGTGTCCACAGTGCTTCATTACCATGGAGCCGTGGGACCTGCTGCTCATTCCTCTTGTCCTAAGGCAGGGGTTTAAAATAGCTCCTGTGACTCACTGTACCCAGAAGGGCCCAAAGGTGCCACCACCTGTGTGTGCATTTCTAGCATGTCTGGCTGCTGCTCACCTTCCATTCTCAAAAAGTGATGTGATAAAGAGAGTTTGTTGCCTTTGCTGTGGCTGAGCACTATGGCTGGATGTGGGAAGGCAAAGGTGTGATGAGTGCTGACCCTCTGCAAGTCCACAGCTGTTCCTTCAGCCCTAGATCTTCTCAGTCCCTGGAGGTGTTCAAGATGTGTCACTGAGACATGGTCAGTGGGCTTGGTGTCCTGGGGTTGGACTTGGGGATCTTAGCGGTCTTTTCTGACCTTAATGATTCCACGACGTAAAAGCAGCAGGAACAGCTAAATGGGGAATAAAACACCCATCATCTCCAACCCAATCCTGCCGCTCTTGTCTGGGAGAAGGGAAACTTGCCTCTTGCAACTGGATGAGCTTTAAGGTCCCTCACGAACCAAGCCGTTCTGCGATACTGATTTTGGGTCTCCCATGCCATCCCCACACTCCCGGAGGTGCAGGACATGGACAGACCGGGTGGCTCTTGGCTACATGAAGGTGCCACCAGGAGGGAAGGCTGCAGCTCAGGGCACCGCAACGGTGGACTGGATCAGCAGCAGCAGACGGAAACCCCGCAGCTATCAGCACACGGAGCAGCGCCGGACCCGCTCAGCCCTTTTCTAAGAAACACCACAACAGTTGTGAGCATTTACGGGAAGGGTGGGCTGTGCTCAGCCCGGGCAGCCGTGATAGTGCAGGCGGAGGATGCGGCGGGGGGCTCCGTGCTGCTCTGCTTTCATGAAGAGCTGCTTCCCGGATGGTCCGGAGGAAAAGAGAGAGAGGAGGTTCAATGCAAACCGCATCTCTAAATAGGGCTGAACTTTGAAGGCATTCGGAGCAGCACTTCCTGCTCTGAGAAGCCTCCAGGAGATGAAAGATGCAGCTGAGCAGGGAAAAAATAAGCAAAACAAAGCGAGTTGATGCTTTGTGCAGAGGTGCAGCAGTGACACAACACGTGTCACTTCCCATCAAGCAGCTCTACTTGTTGAAAAGAGCACAGGGAATAGGATAGGAATGCTGCTTTTAAGCATAAAATGAATGGCGTAAGTCAAGGAATAATGGCCCAGTTGGGCTGAGTGGGGGGTCTTGCAAAGTAGTTTGCAGACCACTCAGTGCCCTTCCTTGGGGCAGGAGAGGCACAGTCCCGGTGATGGGCATTCTCCAAAAAGCAGCACAGTGCCAACAGCTCATTAGGAACAAAGCATCAACATTCTCATGACATCAAATGGAACAAAACAAAACCTGACCAACAGCCCCAAAGCCAAAGTGTTGCAGAGCTGGGAAGTGGGGTTTGACAGCTCAGAAAGCACATCATAAGCAAAGCATCAGCGCTGCTGACCGACTTCCCATAACGTTGCCATGGGCTTCCTCTGGGGCTGGAGGTGGGGACAGCACAGCAGTGGCTGCCTGCACCCTAAGCAACACCCACCGCGTGGACAGAGCAGGAGGAACAGGCTCAGCAGTGCCGAATGTACTTGGGCAAACAACATCCGGTGTTTCGCAAGCTGGCTTTGATGTCTGTTTACTCTCCATCCCCAGCACATGCTCTCCACAGAGGCCTGGAGCAGACAGGAGGGCACTGCACTGCTTTGATCTCTCCCAGACCTGCAGGGAACAGTCGGGCTGAAGACACCCCAGAGGGCTGCGCTGTGCTGCCTCACGGGGCTGCCCTGGGTTGGAGTCTTTGGGGCTGGGCTGCATTTTCATCTCCATTGGGATGCTGCAGCCCCATGGTGTGTCAGTACCCCACTTGCTCCCACTTCTCTCCATCCCACCCTGCAATAATAAAGAGATGCCTCCATTTCACGATTTTCTTTTTATTTAAAACCGCATTGTATAAAAAAAATAGGATTTCTGAATTCCCCTGTACAATATTAACTATTAACAAAAACCCGCCGGTGACACACACACAGTCTGCATGTACAGACAACAGCGCTCTGCAAGCTCAGCCTGAAGAGTGCATGGGCACACACAGCCCTCCCAGCCCCCAAAGCCCATCTGTGACGTGGGACAGACACATGGACACAGAGCGAAATCTGACTGGGCACTGGGGGTCAGCAGCTGCAGAAGCAAAGTGTGGGTCAGGGACCCAAGTGGGTTATAAATAAATAAATAAGTTATTACCCTCCTGGCTCAGGCTCCTCCTTGCAGGAAAAGAAAAAAAAAAAAAAAAAAAAAAAGAAAAAAGAAAACATGAAAAAATAAAAATAAAAAAAAATCCACAAAAATAAATTAAAAACTTGGAAGGGGAATAAAAAAGGGCAAAAAAGTTACCATTATTAACAACTGTACACCAAGCTTTGCTCCTGTATAATAACTCTGTACACACATTTACAGCTCTGTTGGGTTGCATTGTTTGTGCATTGGGAAGCAGAGGGCTCAAGGAAGGCATCACCGCAGGGCTCCAAGCTCCTCCTGACCTGCTTCCTTCTGGGAAGGGAAACGTATCTACACCCCGGCCAGGCATGGAAAAGCAGCAGTGTAGGAAAATTCAAGTATTTCCTCCAGCACAGCCCACGTCATGACTGAAGGCACTCGAAGATGGTGACAGCACACAGAGCACAGCACCTGCCCTGCCCTCCCCAGACAGCTTTACCCCCCCCACCCCCCACCGCCACCTCATTGAAGCTTTTCAGAGTTCCAGTCCTCTCACAGTCCCGAATTCAGCAGGCCAGGAAGACTCGTGGGAGTCCCCAGAGACAGAACCAAACCCCCAAAGTTTACTGAAAAGAAACCATCAAGTGAGATAGGACCACTGAGCCCACGTCCAGCTGGGATCCAACCTCTGGCTGAGTTTGGCTCCGGAGAACTGCACGGTGCCAAGCAATGATCTCAACTCAATGCCACAGTCCCAAGGCAACGGTCTGCTCCTTCTGGGACACACAGGAGGTGCTATTTGCCTGTCTCCTGAAGCAAGCTGTGCAGGTGGATCTCAGCTGCCTCCTGGGACAGGTGGACACTCTGCATCCAGGAGTGGTTGGAGATGTCCTCAAAAGACGGTCGGTCTGAGGGGCGCTGGGAAAGGCACCACCGGATGAGATGTTCACACTCTGGGGACGCAAAGCAGCAGTCAGCGTGAGCAGGGGGCACTCAGCACTGCACCCAAACCCCCCACCCACCACACATTGGTGGACTGCAGGGCACAGAGACACACCACCCCCTTCAGCTCCCCAGTGGATGATGTGAACCCCTCACTGCTCTCAATCCAGTGCCCACCTGGAGAGACCCTCTGCCTGAAGTACACCTGGCCACGCAGAATGTCCTCATCGTGCTCGAAGGGGATGTCCCCACACACCATGTCATACAGCAGCACACCCAGGGACCACACAGTGGCTGAGCGCCCATGGTACCGATGGTAGCGGATCCACTCTGGCGGGCTGTAGACTCGCGTGCCTGCAGGAGAACAGCGGCTTATGTCCCGTGGGGGCGGGTGAGGACGGCGGGGAGAGGGGGTCACCAGGCGTCACACCACCCCCAGCAGCACGTGACTCTTGTTTACAAACTTTGGGTTGTAAAATAAAGGCAGTGGGGCCGGAAGGTGGCAGCACGGGGTCGGGGAAGGCCGGGAGCCAAGCGTTACATGCAAAAAATAAAACTCCCGAGGGAGGAGTGGGGGGGGGGGGAAACAACCACACCTTGTGCCCACCCCTCTGCCAAAAGAGAAACGAAATCAATTTAAAAACAACTGTATAAAAATCAAACAAGGGGAACGGAGCCGTCCTTCTGGGCTGCACACCATGCTTTGCAACCTCTCCCCCCCACCACCACCACCATCCAACCCAACCCACCCCAGGAGCTGTTTGTTTTTGTCGGCTGCCCTCCCCCGGCCCCAGCCCGCAGCGTTGGTTGGGTGCTCACACCGGGAGCCGGCTCCCATTTCACAACACCCTGAGGTACCAAACACTCTGCGGGCAGCTGAATAATGCCACATCTCCACCCCCCTCACCCCCCCATTTTGCTGCATGCAGGGGGACGCCTCGGCGCACGGCAATGTCTCACCATCAAAATCGGTGTAGACAGTGTCCTTGAGGAGGGCACCGGAGCCGAAGTCGATGAGTTTGAGCTCTCCGGTGGCGAGGTCGATGAGGATGTTCTCGTCCTTGATGTCGCGGTGCAGCACGCCGCGGTCATGGCAGTGCTGCACGGCCTCCAGCACCTGGCGGAACAGCTCCCGCGCCAGCTCCTCCGCCAGGGCCCCCCGCTCCGTGATGAAGTCGAAGAGATCCTGCACCGGTTCTGGCCTCTCCAGCACCAGCACGAAGCTGTCCGGACGTTCAAACCAATCGAGGAGGCGGATGATGCCGCGGAAATCCGTGCCCACCTTCTTCAGCAGTAGGATCTCCATCGGCACGCGCGTGCCGCTGGGCTGCGGGGACACCGGTGCTGTCAGCGCCAGGTCCTTTGGTGCGTCCCCGAAAGCCGGGGATGCTCCCTGCCCCATCCCCCGGCTGGATAAATCCAATCAGCCCCAGCCCGAGCTGCTCCAGTGCCCCCAGATCAGCGATATTCCAGTGGCTTCCCCTCTGCATCCCAGAACCAGGGATGCTCTGGACCGCCCCACTCCTACTGTGCATCAAACCAAGGATGCTCCGGATTCCCCCCATCCCACACCCCAGTACAGGGATGGTCTGGATACTTCGCAGTACCTTAAGACAAGGAACGCTCCGACACCCCCCCCAAGCTCCAAAACCAGGGACGCTTCCCAACCCATCCCCCCCAGAACCAGAGATGCTCCATCCTCCCCCCGCACCCCTAACAGGGATACTCCGGCGTTTCGTCCCCCCATCCACACCGCTCTCTCCCCCCTCCCATCCCCCGTTCCCCGGTGCTCACCAGCTCGCCCCACTCGGAGATGCGGTCCCTCGCCACGTGCTTGATGGCCACCTGCGGGGCGATGCGCGGCGCTCAGCGGGGCTGAGCCGGGCCGAACCCCGCCGCCCGCCGCCCGCGGCTCACCCCGCACTTACCGGGGCGCTGTCGGAGAGGCGGATCCCCGAATAGACGGAGCCGAACCCCCCGCTGCCCAGCAGCGGGCCCACCTGGTACAGCTTCTCCAGCGGCTCCTTCTCCTTCCCTGCGGGAGGAGCGCGGCGTCAGCGCTTCCCCGACCCGAGCCCCAGCACCGCACCGCCCCGCACCGCCCCGCGGCTCCTCACCTGCGGGCAGTTTGGCGGCGTGCAGCTCCGCGCCGGGCCCAGAACGAAGATGGGCCAACGAGTTGATTTTGGAAAGCAGCATCCCCGCCGCCGTGCTCCGGCTGCAGCCCCGCCCGAACAAACCCGACCCAGGCGGCTCGGGCAGCCCAGCCCGGCTGGAGGCGGGCGGGGGACGGCGAGCCGAGAGGAGGAGGAGGAGGAGGAGGAGGACGAGGGAGGAGGAGGGAGAAGGGGCCGGGGGAAGGGGGGGGCGGCGCGGGGCGGGCACGGCGCGACTGCTCCCCGCGCTGCCGGACTCTCGTGTGGCGCGTCAGCCCCGCGCCGGCCGCGGGAGTAGCGAGAGGCGGGGGCGGGGCCGGGGACAGCCGGGGGGCGGGGCCTCCGCTGGGCGCGCCGATCTGACGCCCCGCCCATTCGGCCGCTCCTCAGCCAATAGGGCGCGGCCCGCGCGGCGGAGCGACGGCGGCGGGCAACGACGTGGCGGGAAGGAAAAGGCGCCAAAGGAGCCGGGCGGGGGGCGGCGTCATGGGCGGGGGGAGCGCGGGTGGCGGGAACGTGGGGAGCGGCGTGCAGGGATGGGGGGAGGGGCGGCGGTGCGGAGCACTGTGAGGTCACGCTCACACCGGGGGAGGGGGCTGAGAGAACGAAGGGACCGAGAGCGTCGTGACGGGAACGGGGCTCACGAGGAGCGGCGTGTTGTGCGGGGAGCGGCCGGACGCGGCTGTGAAGGTGACGCCGCCCGTACAGCGCGGGGGGGCAGCGGCTCCGCCCGGCCCTGTGCCCCCACCGGCAGCCATTCACACACCCCGTGTGATGCCCCGTGTGACGCCTCGGCCCCGTGCCGGGATGGGCGCTGACAGCGCCGGCGCTTCCCGGCCTTTATGCACAGACACCCCCCACAGCAGCCCCGGCTCTTCATTTCCCCACGTTACTGCAGCCCGGCCGTTCCTGCACCTTTCACTTCATCCGTTCCTACACAACCCCTGGCAAACCGACGCCTGAGCTATTCCCTTTTCTAATACAAGGTTCCCGCTGGAGGCTCTTTGATTAACAGCCTTTCTTTTATCCTTCTCTTTCTTCCTTCCTTTCCCCCCGCAGAAGTCACAGCCTGAAATGCTTCACCGAGTTCCAGAGATAAGATAAATAAACGCTGGATGGAGGTCTCTGATTACTCACGCTGTTACCACGCGGAGCAAAGAGCTGCGGCCGCTGCTCCAGACGGAGCCCATCTGCACTCGTCGGTCCCGAGGAGTTCCCAGCATCCCACACATATTTGTGGGCTGAATTGTCCAAATTGAATGGGTTTTTACTGGAAGTGCTGGTGAGCACCACGGCTCTTTCAGTGTTTCTTTTCAAAGGGAAACACTCCAGGATGTCGCCCACCCCGCCATGGTGCAGGAGATGCTCGCTGCCTTTTTGGGGCTTAGGGAGGATGCTGAACATCCCTCGAGGGCTGGGAGCACCTCAACCTGCTGGCCTTTTTGTATTGATAAAGTGTGTAGAAATGAGACACGGCAGCCTTCCTCCCTTTTGTTGTTTCTTCTTCTTGTTGTCATGTGGGGGTGATGCAAGCTCGGGGTGGAGCAGGGCTGCTTTTCTCCTGCCCTATTCCCCACCCGAAGCCTGGGCAGGTTCGGGATGGCCGGTTCTGCCAGTCCTCCTTGGGACCGCCTGACTCAGCACCCGGCCCCAAACTCATTGCTGGATTCCCGACGATGAAAGGTGCCACCCAGGCTGCCCTGGAAACGGAGGCCCTTTATTTACAAACAAGGCTCACCCTGGGAGCAGCAGGGCTTTCCTGGGGGCTGCCTTCCCTGACCTCCCTCGGGCCTCTTCCTCTCCCTGCCCAAACCACTCCTTAGCATCCAGGGCAGCAGCACGTCTTGCAACCTGGATGATTTGGGGCCAGCTCATCACTGAGTTCTCAGGGCCTGAGTCAGTGCAGCTCTTCCTGCGGGTGCGGAGGGCTGGCAGCCCTGTCCCAGAGGTGAAGGGGAGGTATTTCCCACATGCAGCAGGGAGATGGGCGGCACGCTGCCCTATTTCCTAACCGTATCCACTCTGTCCTCAGAATAACCCACCCAGTTGTATCCCAAAACACCCTAACCCGTGCTGGGAGCTGCCTGTTACTCCAGGGCCTGACCTATATACTCACCTTTCCCTCACGCCAGCCTGGCCAATGCAATTGGGATGTGTCAGGCATTCAGGCTAACGTGAACCAAAGCTCATCCTGCAGGAATCACCTCTTTCCCCTGCCCACTTCCGCTTAATGAAAGCTGCCAGGAATGAGGGCACAGCAGAGCAGCCCGCATCCTCTTGCGCGCTTTGTGGATGTGTGGGTCATACACCCATAGAATGGTTGGGTTGGAAGGACCTCACAGCCCTCAGCCTTAACCCTGCCATGGGCTGAGTGCCTCCCCCCCCTCCGGATTAAGCTGCCCCATCCATGGCTTTGGGCACCTCCAGGGATGGCCCTTTGCAAGTAGACTCAGTGGCCCAGGATGGCTCCTGCTCCTGGGTCAAACCCTGCAAATTGAGACAGCCAATGCTTTTGTGGGGGGTCGTGCAGGGCTAACAAGGAGGAAAACCCAAAGGGGTGAAGCAGAACCGGGGGTGTATGTAGTGCTGGGGGCAGCCTGCAGGAGAGCAGCTCCCAGCAGATATCAAAAGATCAGCCCTCCATGCTGCAAACAATCCTGGCAGCTTTTGGGCTCTTCAGTGGCATTCCAGTCTAACCAGGGCTGTCTTGCATGATAATCAGGCTTAATTACCGCTTTATCGCTTGATTGCTGTGCTGGGCCCTTGGAGCTGCAGTCTTGCTTTCTCAGTTTACTTTTTGTTTCCTCCTCTGCCTCCCACCCTTCCCCGCTGGCACAATTAGCAAATAGGTGATGATGCTGAGGGCCAGGGCGATACCGGGGTGAGACAGAGGGGAATGTGATGGGCTGCGAAGGGAGCAAACAGACCTTGTGCAGCCCTTGGAGGAGACACCCCCAATTTGCTTTCACCCACGTGAGGTCACCCCAAGAGCAGCAAAAGTGTGCCCTGCTGTCACTCAGTGCTGCTGGAGATGCGGTTTGCACAACACACCATGTGCTGTGCTGCAGGATGTGGCCACACATGGGGCACGTGGGACTGTGGCTTTTTGGGACCAGTGTGGTCCACGGGATTCCAACACTGGATGAACACAAAAGGACCATAGAATGGTTGGGTCGGACCCTTCTCTCCATCCTGAGGGTCCCCAGGCCTGGCTGGGACACACACATCTCATCGTGGGGCTGGCTTCACCCCAGCAGCACCACTCCTGCGTTTGTGATGCTTCCCAGTGCCAGGCACATCAACCCTACAGTGAATGGGGCGAAGGAGTGGAACTGGGAATGGGTTCTTTCCGTATCGTCTGTTTTTTGACTTGGTTCTTTTTGTTGGCTTCCAGCGCGGGCTTTTTTGGGCGCGGAGGTGCGCGTGGAGCCGGCAGCATGGCTAATCTGCTCCATGAATGGAGCCACACGGGGGGTGGGGGGGGAGGACCGGGAGGTTGAGAGAGCTGCATAGTTGGGATTCCTTCATCTGGGTGGGCTCCTTCTCCCCAGACTCTCAGGATGTGGGAAATGGAAGATGAAAGGCACTGCATTTCCAGCCTCTCGGGTTACAATGTCTAAAGGGGTGGCTGGGGAGGGGGACCGGGGGGGATACTATAGGGAAACCTGGGTTGGGAAATGGCCCCGGCGAGGTTGGGGCCGAGCCGCTCGTGTTTCACATCACGTCAGGGCTGAGGAATTTCCTCTGCTCTGGGGGTGCCTCGAAGAGAAAGGGGGAGGCTTTAAGGTTAGCGGGGAGGAATAATAGCCAAGAGGCGACGGATTAGAAGTGTTACCCAGGGATCGCTGTTTACAAGCAAAACCCTCTTGCAGAGCGGAGGGGAAAGGGGGGCTCGTGGGAGCACGGGCCCACACGCTGCCATGGTGCTGAGGCCGCGTGTCCCCTCTGGTGGGGAAGGTCCCTGTATGGGGTGGGGTGTAGGGTCTGAGCTGTATGGGGCACAGCAGCAGCTCCACAGCTCCTGGTGTCATCCCACAGCACCCTGAGCCATGCCTTTGTTATTATTTTGGTGGTGCAAGTTGAAGGTGGAAGAGATGGGAAGGAGGTGCGTTTCTCCTGGACTTTTCCCCTTTAGCCTCTGCCTCTGGTCCTGACAGCCAGGCCAGGGCTCTGCGGGACCCTGGGCTGTGCCTGAGAGTCAGGATCCATCCCAGCAACCAGCACCACAGGCTGGCATCCCATGGGAGAAAGGACACAAACCACAGCCCCAGCCAAGGCTAGCGTGTCCTTGCAGCTCTGCTCCCTTCTGCAGAGCTCTTGCACAAGCGGAGTGCCTTTTGAAAGACGAAAGTGATGTGTTTGCCCATCTGCCACTTCCCCACTGCCCTTCCCAGGTACATTCCTGGCATTGCTCTGTCTGGGAGTGCGGGGAGGGGGTCTGACCCTCTGAGCATGGGAAAAATGCTGCTGGGTGTGCAGGGCAGCAGCACACAGAGCAGGGTGATGGGGTCAGCCAGGAGATCCCTTTCATCTTTGCGTGGGTTTTGGCGGCCACGCATCCGAGCAGCGCGGGAGCGAGAGGGTTTTGTCTGCGGCTGCAGCCAGCGGGGCCATGCTGCCACGTGGTGAGGATGGAGCAGCGCTGGGAAGGACACCCCATGGGTGATGGATGGGCAGCTGGACTTCGTCTCTTTGCACTGCTCTGGGAGCTGGAAATCCCAATGGAAACTCATCACTGTGGCCATGAGGTTGGCAGCAGAGGTTGGGAGCAGCCCTGGCACGAGGGCTGGGCCCGGCACAACCCCAGGGTGTCCATGTCTGCCCTGTGCTGCCGCCCGCCCTTGTTGGCCAAAGGAGGAGACCCAGCACAGCTCTGCCCCGCACAGAGCCGGATCCTGCCTGGCTTCCAGGAATCGGCTGTGGGTGACAGCTGGTGCCTGGGCCAATGTCTGCTTCTCCGAGTGTACCCAGGGATGGATGTTCCCATTTCCTAATGTGCTCCACCCAGCTCTTGGTGCGCCTGTTTCCTAATGCAGCCAAGATGTGATGCACCCACTTCCTAATGCATCTATGTCCTGGTGTGCACTCATTTCCTAACACACCCTGCTCCCTGTGCACCTGCTTCTACCTGATGCCCCCAAGTCCTGCTACATCCACTTCCAAATGCACTCAGCTCCTGGTGCACCCATTTCCTAAAGCACCCACTTCCACATGCACCCGGCTCCTCCTGCAGCACCAGGGGATTCCCCTTGCCTGGCCCTGGCTCTGCCACACGGCAAAGGATTCTCCTGCAGGCACAAAGCAGATGGTGAAACACTGTCTAACGAGATCAGAGATTAATCTGTGCTTTGCTTCCAAATCACATAATCATGCAATTATTCTCGGTATCGGGGTGGAGCAAACCCTGCTGTCTGCTCGCTCCCGGGGCACCGCAGCAGTGCTGGGTGCAGGCAGGCAGCTCCCCTGGTGCAGAGCAGGAGCACACCCAGCGACTCCCAGTTTCCACCAGTATGAGGCAACAAGGGTGGATGTGGAGCACGGCTCGGTGCTGCCGCACACCCCACATGCAGCCCAGGCTGCTACCTCCCCAGCAGCATTGTTGCTTTTTAGAGAGGAAATAGGACAATCTTGCATTTTGGGCAGCGTGTGCTGCTGGCGGCCCCAAATTCCTGCACAGCGGCAGCAGCATGGCCCCATTATCAGCAGCCAAGGGCTGTTTGCTGGAAAAAGGCTGCAGCTGGGGCCGGGTGACCCCACACTTCCTTCCTTTCCTGGAAGCCGAGCGTGACGCCGGCACGCCGATTACGGGCTGCTTTCACAACACAGGGCCTCGCTCATCCTGCAGCTCGTGGCACCTTCTCCGTGCCTCAGTTTCCCTTTTTTATCCATCTTATTGCCAGAGGAAAGCTGTCGTGGAACCTTTATGAGGTGTGGGGCAGCACGTGGTGCCTGCTGCTTGCAGGGTGGTGGGAATGGAGCATCCCCAGGCCAGCACCAGGAGCCTTATCGGGGCTGAGCCAGGAGGAAGTTTGCAGGGTGGATTCCAGCAGGCAGGTAAACAGCAGCCAGATGGGGCCCAGATCTCACCCGCCAAGCTGGGTTTGCACAGCCTGGCCGATTATTTGCTCTAGGGACGGCTTTTCCCTCTATTGAACGTCAGCAGTGGTGCCGGGACGTCACTGGGGCTGTCCCACGGGCTCCTCCATCACCTCCTTGGCCCTGTGCCTGCATCCGGAGTGCAGGCAGCAGTGTGGCACTGTGGGTGCTTTGCAGCATTGCAGCCCTGCACGCCTCTGCTCAGAGTGCTGCACCCGCCACAGACACTGCTCAGAGGGATAAGCCATGTCACAGCCAAAAGGATTTGGGATGCCTGGGGTCAGGGATGCACAGAGGGCAGGATGCAGGGTCCTGGCCCCATAGACCTCTTGGCTCTGCCATTTCACCAGCCAGCAGCTGACACCAGGAGTTCCCTGGCACGTGTAAGGCTGCATCCATTTCCTAACACATCCATTCACCCATTTCCTAAAGGACCTATTTCCTACTGCTCCCAGCTCCCAACATACTCCATTCACTGATGGGACATGGAGGGGACTGATAGGTTGGGGGGAGCCCAGCAGCTGCTCAGGACATTTGTTGGCTGTGTCAGAAGGAAAAGACGTCAAGTTGCCCACTTTAATTGAAAGCCACTGCTGTGGGTTTGGCTTAATCCGCCCTCCTCCTCCTCCCTCATTAGATAACGTCTCGCTGAAACCACTTTGCAAACTCACAGCATTCCTGTGTGCTGAGCCCGCTGCAGCGCACAGAACTTACCCGCTTGTGACATGAGTGGGAATGAGATAGAGGGGAGGGATGCAGGGGAGAAATGGCCTCATGGGGCTGGCGGTTGGGGGTTGGAGGTCTTATAGGGAATGAAAAGCAGAGATTTTTTCAAGCAAAAAGGGAAGATTGGGAGGGGGTGAATTTGAAGGCCTCAAATTGGAAAG
This sequence comes from Coturnix japonica, assembly GCF_054131305.1. Classification (NCBI taxonomy): domain Eukaryota; kingdom Metazoa; phylum Chordata; class Aves; order Galliformes; family Phasianidae; genus Coturnix; species Coturnix japonica. The sequence goes on from NC_140700.1 coordinate 1,112,256, forward strand.
TGAAGAGGAAATGTTCAAGGTGAGGGCAGTTCTGAGCAGGATTTGTGCCCAAAAACAAGCACAGGGCAGAAGCAGTGGTGCCCTGACCCTCACAGAGCATCGCCCAGCACTGGGACAGGGTGGTGTTGTGGGGGGTCCTTCCTCTTTGTTGTTCTGCAGAAGTGGCCAAAGAGGAACCCATCAGGCTCTGGGGAGGAGGTGCATTTCCCACTAACTGCCTGCATTGCCCTCCCCATTCAAGGACACCCCAGAGCTGCCAGCTGTGGGGAATGCATCCCTGCTATGCTGCACGCTGTGCTCCCAGCCAAGCACAGCACTCCAGAGCGTGGGTTTGTTTGGGTTGAGGGGTCACAATGCTTTCAGGAAAGGAAGTGCAGAGAAGCATACACCTGGCTGTGACCGGCCATCCCTGTGGCATCTGACAGAGGTGACACGAGGCTGGAGGCCACCCAGGGCTGCCCCATGGCTCTCCTGCATGGCCACCTCCATTTGGAGGCATGGAAGGCGCAGGGATGCTCCTGGTGCTCTCGGTTTTATCAGCTCAATGCAGCTTTGTGCCTGGCCTTGGGGAGAAAGGTTTTTTCCCAGCAGAGCCTTATCAAGGTGCCAAGCCCTGGATGGTGCTTTCTTTCATCTCAGTGTTAAATGAAAGATGGAAAAACAACGTTTGGGTGAACAATCGAAATTCCTGGAAAGTTATCTGAGTGCTGCAGCTGCTCCTGGGGCTGGGATTGTGCAGGGTGGGCATGGGGTGGACACAGGGCAGGAACACCACGAGAGGGGGAACCCGTCTGTGGGAAACCCCAGAGCATCCCTCCCTGGGGAGCAAAGGGAGCACAATTTCACAGGGACGGCCCAGGTGTGGGGCTGGGGGAAATGTGCAGCTGCTGGGTGAGAAGGGAGGGGATGATGGTCACTGCAAGATCGCCTCCCAGTGCTTGTCCCTCCTGCTGGGGGTCTCCGAGGTGCCACCTCCACCACCCCACCCCTCTTCTCCCATCCATCCACTGCAGGAGGAGCGGAGACCCGATGCTCTTGTGACACCTAATGGCAGCGACCGACCATCGCCACCTACAGCACCCGCTGCCATGAGCAGCTGTGGGCTGTTATCAGCGAGCCAAAATCAGAGAGATTTGGGAAAAGGGATCTGCCCCAGGGAAGGGGAGCTCGGGAGTGGGACGGTCCCCTGTTCTGTAGGGAAACGCTGTGGTCACGCTGCTGTCCCCAGGACCTCTGGCCAACCAGCTACAGGCACAACGAGTAGCACTGCTTGCAGATATGGAGGGGAAAGTCCCAGACTGCCCCAAACCCTGTGCCAAATGGGGAAAGCTTTTTAATTAGAGGGGGCTGATCCCACTTTGCAGCCCTGGAGCCGCTGCCCTCAGCCTACTGTCAGTCACCACCCTGCAGTCATCTGACTGCAGTACTCCAGTCTCATCCTGGCCCCACTGAGGTGTGGGAGGATCAGAGCTCCCCTTCCCACCGAGAGCAATCCCAGATGATGCTGCCAGCTGGATGCTTTTCATTGCTGGGTCCATTCAGCCCAGCGTTTATCTCAGCTCCCTACTCCAGCCCCTCTGCAGCAGAGCTCCTGTGCCACCCCTGTGCCACCCTTGTGCCAAATGTGGGGTCAACCTGGAAGCATGGAAGGATCAGTTTGGGGAAATTTCACTACCAGCACACATTGCTTCCTCTCCTGGAAAGAGACATAATGGGGTCACAGCACGGACATGGTGTGGATGCGATGTGGGCAGCACTGAATGGGGAAACTGAGGCATGGGGTAGGTGGAGGAGAAATGTGAGTACTGAAGGAGGTTGAGAAAATGCAGTTGCTCACTGCCAACTGGCTGTTTCCCTTCCTGGAGAAGCTCTTTGCAGGGTGGTGGGCAGAGGGGGGCACCGCCTTTAAGTGTATCTGATGGATAACTCCTCATAACCTAAATGCATTTTCAAGCTGGGATAATTGATGGATGTTTAACAGGATGCGCTTCCGACAGTCAGCAGGAGAAATGGACTCCCATTACTCTGCAGACATTTCTTTTTGCCATTGAACTCCTTTGTTCCGATTGATCCTTGCCTTTCCCACCATTCACTGCTCATTAATAATCCCCAAAGCAGCTGCTTCCCCCACGACCCATGATGCTGATGGCTCTCGTGGGGTTTCTGGGTGGATTTCATCCTGGTTTGGAGATCTCAGCTTCATAAAATAATGATTTTCCCCCCCAGAACATGGGGCAAAGTGGATTCTCTTCCAAACCTAAAAAGAACAGAGGGGGGAAGGCATGATGTGGCAATGTCCCTTCTGGTCAGTGCAATGCATCCTGCTTCTCCTGGGGGAATTTTGGGGTGAGACGTGGAGGTGGTGGGGCTGAGCCCCAAGGGAGAGGTCAGCACCGGGGTATCAGTGTGGTGCAGGCACAGAGCTGTTATCTGCAGCTGCTGCAGCTGCTGCAGCTCAGGATGGGCTTATCGGGATGGGGCCATCAGTGCTGGCCTCACGTCCCCACCCTGTGGGACTCAGCACTGAGCCATTCCTATAGCTGGGTGCTCTGACATGGGAATATACGCACAAGGACACTGAGCTGCCACTGCTCTGCTGTTAGGGAACACGGGGTCATTCCCTATGGCTCAGAGCCTCTTTCAGTGTTTGCTCCTAAATGTGTCCCAGTCACCAATGGGGACTGAGAACCTTTGTGTATCAGGGCCTGCTTTGCATCCCCGTGGGCTGTGCAGCACCACCATTCACTCCGTTTCCATTTCCCTTTGAACCATTTGAGCCCAACACAACCCCATGCACACAGCAGGGAGGGCAAACCCATGGAGCTGCTTCCCTGCCCATTTCCCCCCATGTCAGCTGCCCATTCCCCCCGGCGTCCCCCAGAGCCCCCACTCTGCCTGTCAGGTTTATCCCCCCCACATCCATCACTCTGCTGCGGTCCCAGTGTTGGTGCATTTTCCCTATTCCAAATCAAACCTGGCTGAATCTACTCTTTTTCTGCCGCAGCGGTGGATGGGGCACAGCCTTCAGCTGCAGGTTGGGGGGGGGGGGGGGGGAGCGTGGAGCTCTCAGTGCTGCCTCATGTGAGCATCTCTCATCCCTGCACGAACACACTCACATTGGGGTGTAATCATCGCGTGACTCAGCTTATCGGACGCTGGCAGCTCCGTGCCCGTGTGCCCCCATTCCTCCTCAACCCCATGGGCAGGGGGAGCAGCTCCCAGGTGGGCTGTGGGGGTATAAGGACCCACGCATCCCCCACTCAGCACCTGGGGATGGTGATGCATGAAGGAGGTGGGAGCATTCCAGGCAAAGGATGCGGCGGTCCAGCATCCCCCAGAGCATCCTAAAGAGGGGAGCAGGGGAGGGATGGGCGGCTGCGATCCTTCAATCTGGAGCAGCCCCGACCTGCTGACAAAGGCAGAGTTATTTTTAAAAAGCAGCCACTCAGCAAAACGCACCTTCACCGTGTCCTGCAGCCGCTGCCCGCCGAGGGGATCAATCCACGCCGGGAAAATGAGGATGGGAGTGCGGTCGCTGCCCCGCACGCTGTCACCCCCCTCGCCCTCCCCCACCCACCCCGGTGGCTTTTTGGAGCTGCCAAAGCCTCGTGGTAGTCACCGCAACTGCTCTCCTTCACTATTTATAGCCCGGGGTGCAGGGGGGGGCATAGCACGCAGCCCCCGGAGCATCACCCGCTCCCTCCGCAGCACCGCATCCTGCTCAGCCTCGTGGCCCTTTTTGTTTAATTTCTCAGATGATTTCCCTCCCCCACCCCCCCACCGCATTTCCAGGGCAACCGCCGGACCCACGTGGAATGTGCCGGGTGAGAAGGAGGCAGCCCCGCGCCTTGCTCCCATTGCCTTCTGGTGGTCAGTGCTGCCCGGCTGTACGGGCAGCGGAGCTCTGCCCGCAGCTGTATGTTCCCACTTTGGAGCTCCCCAGGTCTGAGCCCCAAAGCTCTCAGGATTATTTCCTATCTGGGGAGTTTTTTGCTGCAATGGGGCACAACCTGTCACTCCCCAGGGTCCAGTGCTCTGCCTGGGAGCCCTCCTTCCCCTTTATTGCCTCGATGTGAATTAATACCCATTTCCTGAAGCTTTTATGGTTTCCTCCCAAATGGCTTTTACATCAGGGGGGTATTGAGTTACAGCAGAAAGCAAAGAGCCACGGCTCTATGTGATCCCAAACCCACTGCACCCAGGGTTGGGTGGTGCATGTTACACCATCGGGACAGTGGGGAGCATCCAGGACCCTCCCAAACCCCCACAGTGGGTTACCTGAATGCATTGTTACTGGGGTGTAGCCAAGGGATTCGGGGGGGGGGGGGGGGGTTCCCTGGTTTTGGGGTGATTTCAGGGCTTTGCTCTCTGCTTTGCTTTGTGCCATGGGACCGGGCGCACGCACACCTCTCAGGCTGGTTACTGTAGAAACGAAATTAGCACAGGGAGGGAATGCAATCCCAGAGCTAATTAAGGTAATTACAGCTTCACACTAGCTGCTCACGAGGTCCAAGGACCTTCTGTAACTTGTGGAGGGGATCAGCCGCTGCTGGGGGGAGTCTTTAAACCCCACATTCTGCTGTGGTGCCACCCCTGGGCTCCCGTGGACCACACGGAGTCAGTGCTAACGCTGTGGACAGGATGTGCCACATGGCACCAAGTGATACTGCATGGTCAGTGCCCCAGGTGTGTCTCCTCCAGGTGTGCTGGACCCATCACAGTAAGAACACAGGGCTCTTACAGCAGCAGTGGTACCAATTGATGCACACATTGGTACCACTTCAGGATATCCATCTGGCACAAGCACTGGCAGCACATGGATGAGAACCAGGGAAGGGATGCTCTGACCTGGGGGAGGGCAGGGGGCTGCATTCCCCAGAGTGAGGCTGCAGGGAGGCAGTGGGATCTGGGGGTGTCGGGGATGCTCGGGGGGAGGATGTGTGGCTGGAAAGTGACAGAGATCAGCCCCAAGGTGGGACCCAGTTGGTGGGAACAAGGCAGCAATGGGGTGGCTGTGGGGTTCTACAGTGGACACACATCCCAGAGGAGGATAGGAGCATCCCCACGTCCCCCCACAGCATCTCGTCACCCATGGAAATACCATTACCTAGCGGCCGCCTGCCCACAGAACATGATTTGGAGCCTATTCCCGGCACCGTCCTAGGGCGGCAGCCAGGGGATCGCTGCCAAACATATTTGCTGCGGCCAACAGGGCCCTGTGGTGGGGCGGCGTGGGGCTGGGGGTGGGGGGAGGTGGGCAGGAGCACCCGTGTCAGCAGGCGGTGATTCACCGCTTACCAGAATGCCGATATTTATCACCCGGCTCCGCCACGAGGCGAGAAGAGACACTAAAATAACCGACCAAATAAATGAATAAATAATAATAATAAATCTAACGCTACGGCTTGGGTGGCAGCATCCCCTCTGCAGATCCGAATGGGTTTCCTCATCTCCTCCTCCCCGCCCCGGTTCTCTCTGCGGCGGGTGGATTCTGATGGAGGAAAATAAAGGCAGCCGCTCCCCCCCCCCATCGTGCTTGTCCCCGATTGCCCCGCGCTCGGCAGCTCCAATGGGACGCGCCGGTAACGGAGCGGGGAGGGATGGGGGGAGCAATCCATAGGGAAGCAGCCGAGGACTTCTCTGCGACCCCTTCCGCCCCGTCTCCCGCCCCATAGCTGCTTGTCCCCCGGCTTCGCGGTGGCTTTTGATGATGTGGGGATGGATGCAGACGCATGAATGCGGTGCGGAGGGACAAATGCAGTGTAGAGGGACAGACGCGGTGCGGAGGGCTGGGTGTGATACAGAGGGACGGGGCTGGCTGTGGTGCAAAGGGACGGACCCATCACAGGGGCTGGACCCGTTGCAGGGGCTGGAGCTGCTGCAAGGGGACGGCTCTGTTCAGGGCTGCAGCTGAGGCGGGCGGCACACGGTGGTGGCTTTGTCCCCCTGCCGCCCCCACCCCTTCCTCACTGCCCCATCTCTATTTCCCAACCCGGGAGCAGCGGCTCCGTCCTCATCTCCCCATCCGCCTCTCTAACGGGGCTGGTAGCGCCCACCCTTCCCGCAGCGGCCGGGGGGACGCGGGGACAGCACGACCCCACCCCCATGGGCTTCTGATAATCTCCCCCCCTTCCCGCCAGCAGCGATACGCAGCGATATTTGCGACCGCCTGCGGGGAATCACGGCGGTCACCCCTCTCCCACCGCCCACCCTTTGGGGGCAGGAAACCCCCTTCATGCATTCCCCACTCCCCCCGCCGCCTTCAGCATCCATCCACGGGCGGGGGACCCTCAGAATGGCACCTTCGGGGGGTGCAGCCCCGCAGCCGGGCGGGGGCTCTGCGGGGGCTGCGGCTGCTCCAGACGGGGAAGCGGCACTGTCTGCATCGCTAATGGACTGCTTCGGCGGCTCCTCCCGCTCGGGGTTGGGGGGGGGAGGCAGCACCGCTGCGGGGGCTGCGGGAAACCCGAGCGAGGGCGGCCCTGCCCGGTGCGGCCCCGCGTGTGCGTGCAGCTCCCCCCCCCCCATACCCCCACCTTGCACGTGGTGGTGCAGGGAGGGGTGTGTGCGTGAGGGGATGGGGATGGAGGTGGTGCCGAGATCTGTGCTGCAGATGCAGATGGGGGAGAATCACTCACGGGGATGAATTTAGCTGTAGGGGAAGGGCCCCCGTTTTGGCCACCATGGATGGGTTACAGGGGGAGATAGCCCTGCTGGGAGGGAGGGGGGAGACTCCTCTGCTACCCCACACCCCGCGCGCAGTGCTGCTCCGCAGCATTACTCAGCACAGCCCCACACGTCCCAGCTCCTCAAGCCCACACCGCAGACCACTCCCACCCCAGCGCGGGGCCGTGGTGCTGAGCAAAGCCCCCCATGGTCCGGGCAGCCTCCCAGTTTCCTCTGGCTGTCCCCTCTGTGATTCCAACTGGCAGGACGGCACCTATGAATATACAGAAGGGGTTCATTTCCATGGTGGTTTATTCTGCAGCCGCCCGGCAGAGGCTCCGTGTCCGGGGACATGGCACGGCTGTGCCTCAGTTTCCCCATCTGCACATCGTGGCGTTTTGGGAACAGCTTTCCCCGCGTTTCTGAAGATCTATTCCTGGAAAGCTCTGGGTGTCGTTATCAGGGCTATTTATAGTGTGGTAAATGGGTTATTAATGTGATTCTTTGCAGCATGGTGATGGGGAATTGCCCCTGGCAGGGGTGACAGCAGCTGTGCCCAGGAATGGCCCCAATCCACCCCATCCCATGGGAACCCACCCCAAAACCCCAGTGAGGCCCTGCTGGGGTTGGGGGTTCATGGCGCCAGCTCTTGTTTCGATCATGATGATGAGCTGAGTCACAGCTGGGGTGCTGCTAATTAAATGTATTTCTTAATTAACAAGATCACAGAGAAGGGCCTGCCAGTCTGGCTTGGCTTTCCATCACGGCTGACAGAGGCAGCTGAGGCCATGCCTGGGGTGTGATGAGAGTCACAGTGCTCAGCACTGTCCCTGGACCCTCAGAAACCGTCACCATGAGGACAAGGAGGGGCAGCACGTGGCCATAGAATACAGTGAGAGTGCTGGGGTTCAGCACAGGACTCCCTCCCCTCCCCCCCCCCCCCCTCATACAGTGCTCTGACCCCTGCTGTACTTTGATCCCACATGGAGCTCAGCTCCAATTGCACTGGGGGGGTCTCCCCGTGGGAAACGTGGGTCTGAGCAGTGCTGCAGGGCTGTTCCCTTCCTTTGGCACTCTGCATTCTGCTCATGTCCTGTGTGAGAGCAGCAGCACTGAGTCACGTTCCAGTGACTCACGGCTGCCCCAACCTCCCCAGTAGCAGCACATTGCAGAGATTCCTGGATGGAGGCAGGAAATAAAATTAAATAATAACAACCAACCCCCCCCCCCCCCCCCAACACACGCACAAACAGTGAATTCCTGTGCCGATGGGAAACACCTCCTGCATCTCCTGCATCTTTGCCAGACGCCGCAGTGTACGACCTGGTTCCATTGCACGAGACGCCCTTTGCTGGAGGCCGTGGAAAGGAAGTGGAAACTGCACCCACCCAAAGCTCCCCTGAGCCTGGGGAGAGCCTGCAGCATGCAGTGCAGTGCCAAAGGGATGCAGTGCAGTGCAGTGCAGAGGGGGTGCAGTGTGGTGTGAAGGGGGTGCAGCAGGGTGGGTTCTGGGGAACCCTCAGCTTTGCATTGTTCCCTGGGGGGGGAATTTGTGGGGTGCAATTACTAGAGGCTCCAGTCTTCTTGGCCATGCTCTGGAAAGGGCTTTAAGGGAATTCTCACAGAGCAGCACCAAGCACAGCGTTGCAGATTTGTAGGGCAGGTGTGGAGCAGCAGCTCAGCTTCATACAGTGTGGATTCCCCACCTCTGCTCCAGCAGGGATGCACCTGTGAGCCCAGCAGCTACAGAGCAAGCCCCTATGGAGCCTGGCTTTTATATACCCCAACCAGCACAGATGCTGCCCTCATGATACAGTCTGCTAAAGACCCCACATAGCAAAAATAAAATCCCAAACAAAACAAAAAACAATCAAACAACAACAACAAAAAAACCCAACCCATTTTGTACAGCATCTGCAATTGCCAAGCAAGAGAATATCCCCAGCAGAGGAGCAACTATAGAGAGGGAGTGCCTACGGAGAGGGGAAACCCTATGGAGCCTGTCCCTTTAGAGCCCCCACCCCACAGAGCAGGTTCCTGGCAATGTCTGTGCGATGCATTGGGACAGCATCGGGCAGGTGACAGAAGCCACACACCTTCCTGCACCCCCGTGGGCTGTGGGACCCAGCTGTGATACAGGGTTGGGGTATGGAATTTGGGGTCAGGGTCCCTGTTTGAGGCTCAGGGCAAGCGCAGGGTGATGCAGCCCCTGCAGGGATGCTGCTACCCACAACGATCCCCTCTCTGCTATGGTTTTGGGTTTTCTCAGTGCTGGGCTGCCCAGCCCCCCATGCAGCAGCCGGGTGCGGGTTTCACAATGTATTTTGGTCAGTGCTTACAAGAAAAGGCTGCAGCGAGGGCTGTGGCTGGGGATTCCAGTAAATGGCCCCTGGCCTTCCTCATTCTCAAGAATAGGAAACGGAGCGACTTCTGCTCAGGGTTTTGCTGTGCTGCTCCTGAGAGGGGCCGAGAGGAGCAGACAGAAAGTGCCATAATCCACAGCGCTTTGCCAAGGAAGGGTCGTGCCCGGAGTGCAAAGCTCTCTTTCATCTGGGAAAACACACTGCTGGGTCCCACGGAGCCCGTACGGGGATGCTCACAGCCCATAGCGCCTGGGGGATGCTCAGCGCTCCTATAGGGAGCGGGGTGGGCAGGAGTGGCAAAAATAGCGCCGTGTGCCCTCTGCCCCAGCAGCTCAGTAAACAGGAAATCTATTCTTAGCCCCATTCATCAGCCGTGTGCCGGTGGCGGCTCCCGCTCCGGGCTTGTTTTGTTCCTTGCCGGCACGCGGTGACTCCGGGGCGGAAGGCGGCCGCGCCACGATCCGGCCCCGAGGGCTTCCCCTGTCACCGCCCCCCCGGGCCGCCACGACCCCCCGGCAGCGCGGCTTATAGGGGCGGGATGGGGGGGTGAGGAGATGGGGCAGCGCTGCGCTGTGTCCCATTGGGGCTGAGCTGGATGATATTAAAGGTCTTTTCCTTCATTGATGATTCGTCGATCCTATGAGTGGGCATGAGGGAAATGGGGCTGGCGGTTGGGTCGGGTGGTCCTAGAAGTCATTTCCATCCTATGAGCAGGCGCGGCAGGGACGGGCTGTGGTTGGATTGATGACCTCAACGGCCTTTTCCAACCTGAACTGTGTTCAACCAGAACCAGGTTCAGCTCTGGTTCTGTGGTGGCTCTGATGCTGGCACTGGGTGGCACGGCGGGGCTCCAAGCTCCTCTCACTGCTCCTCCATGGCACCAATGGCTCTGGGGGAGGCGAAGCCATCACGGTGGTCCCATGCTCGGGATGGGCTGAGCTCGGGACTGGCACTTATTGGACCCAAGTCCCAGCGTGGCTGCTGCGGGCTCTGCTGCCCCCGGGCGGCCGCTGTCAGCACTGCGGGGCCGCCGCCGCCTGCGGGAGTCACCCCCCCACTCCGCAATGGTTCCGCCCTCACTCCCCCTCCCCTCACATAATGGCCCCGCCTGCTCCCCCCGCCTCTACCACGAATGGTCTCGCCCACCCCACCGCGTGGCGTCGCCCGACGTGATGACGCATGACGCACGACGCACGGGGCGGTGTCGGCGCGGCGCTGTCATGGCGGCCGGGGGATGGAGCGGGTCCTGTTGGGGGGAGGTGTCTGTGCTGAGCCCGAGGGCTGAAGTTACCTCCTAAGATGGGGCTGTGAGGGCGGGCGGGGTCTGCGCTGCCTCACCTCACTGTAAGAAGGGCGTAAAGTTATGGGGGGGCGTCCGAAGGAGGGCTGTGGAGAAAGGGAAAGGAATGGAGGCAGGAGCGTGAGGGGCGGCCGGGGGCCGTGGGTTGGTTGTTTGGCAGAGCGGCAGCGTCCATCTCTGTGCTCTGCTGGAGCTGGGGGGGGCTCGGGGGCAGTTGGCTCAGCCCCGAACTGCCGTAGGGTCCGGGTGGTGCCGGGGGTCCCTGTGGGTCCGTTCCAGCTCGGGCCGTTCTTCGGCTCGTTAGGGCGGAGGTCCCGTGCTGCTGCTGTCCGTTATTGCGGCCCACCCGCTGCTGTTTGGCCGCTGGGTGGGCCCTGAGTCCTTGCTGCTCTGCAAGAGGTGGTAGCAGAAGTGAAGCTCTGTCTTCCACAAAGGGATAGTGGAAGGACAAGGACGAAATGAGATGAGGGACCATCCCGGTGCTCCCGGAGCAGAGCTGGCTCTACGGTGGGTTAAGTGAGTGCTGCAAAGTGAAGGCGAGGAAGCTTTGGGCAGTGCTATGCAGCGGGTGGATCAGCTCGCTGTGGTGCAGGGTGTTGGCTGGGGCACAGCTCTATTAGACCATCACATCTCAGTAGGATGGGAGTATGGTTAGTGTGACTGTTGACTGCTCCAGCAAAACCAGAAGAGCAGCACGTCCTTGTGCCTTGATTTCCCCACATCTCTGCACTGCTGCAATTCCTGTGTCTTTCATTCACAGCAAACCAGAGCAGGTTTTGGACTCAGTGTGGAACCTGAGGTTGGGGTCTAATCCCTGCCTGCATCAGCTCAGTGTGCTCAGCCTCAGAGACCCCAGAGCTGCAGGACGACGAGGGCTGAACTGAGCAGTGAACACCAAACAAAGCTGAAATCCTACAGAAGGTGGAGTGTAACGGTGTGGGCCATGGGTGTGTACAGACTGCAACAGCTGGTTGTGAGATTCTGTAATACAGAAGGGCATGGAGGCATTATTTCCCTTTTGTTACGGGTTGCCACAAACCACCACTGATAAATACAATTTAATAAATATGATAAATATTTATTTTTATTACAATTTAATAAATATAATAAATACAATTTTTAAAAGCAGATGTATCTGGATAACAACCTGTTATAGATATTACCAAGAAGTGTGTGTGTACATATATGTAGTAAATCTGGAGGAAATAGCACTGAGAACATAAGAAATTAGAAGTAGTAGGAAGGAAATGAGATGCACTGAAAGTCAGTAATACATCACCAAATGCAGGTGGCTACTGTACAGCTTCTCAATGCTGTAACTGCTGGACTTATGACTGAGTATACTTAGCATTACTACACTTAGGACAGTTGCATATAATAATGAAATTATTGTGTACCAAACGAATCTTAGAAGGCTGTGAGTGGATCAAACCAACCTCACGAGAGCCTAATTAGGTAAACCTGTTTCAGAAGAGGCCAACCCTCAAAAGTGGACCAGACAGTGATGGACTAAATCTCACGTTGGAGTTGATTTGCATCACAAAGTTTGGAGTCAGCCAAGGCTCCCCGGGGAAAATTATATTTAATTAGGAAATGTAGGGAAGGAAACTTCATGTGATGCAGAAAATTCTGAGGGAGAACCTCCACTTTGGCTAGGAAATGAGACGTTTTTGTATTGCAGAGACTGAAGATACTGCCTCTTAGAGCAGCCAGTAGTTACTGCTGATTTCTCTCACCTGAGCTGATTGATAGATTACAATGTTTCCTATTCCCAGACCAAGATTCATTTTCCTGAGGCTTGTTTTCTCCTTCCAGGTGATGTTTGCTGTTAAAGTTCTTCAGTTTTGCTTTTATTGATGGTATCATCAGGATGTCTCTGACTGTCAGGTTCCCAGCTGCCAAACGAGGCCAAGCCGTGCCTTCCAGGGATGCTCCCATGCTGGCAAGAATCATGCTCTGTCAGTGTTCTAGCAGGTGTTTGCTGTCAGCATTTTCCCCCTTAGGGCCAGCTCACCTTTGTGGCTACACCCATTGAGGGGCCTCAAGAATATTTCTTTGGGAAAGTGCCCCGCATCCCTGTTGTCCTTTTCACCACAGAAATGTGATTTATCAGACAGGACTGCATGTGTTCTCCTGGCTTTCCTTACAGCCTGGAGCACGGGGGAAAGAGGTGACAAGGGACAAAAAGCACTTTTCCTTTGGAGAAGATGAGCGTGGTGCCAGGCAGCCCTCCCCACCCCCAGCCCTCTCAGCGGCATGCTAAGCACTCGCCCGCCTCGCAATGCGCCGGGTAAGGAAGCGACAGCTGCTGGGGTCCTTTTGCTGCCTCAGGAGCTGCGACAGCACCCAGGAGCCAGGGATCTAAATTTAAGTCTGTGCTTTGTGTGCTGTGCGTACCAACGCAGCCTCCAGCCCCCAGAGCCCGGCTCCTCAAGCAGGGGGATCTGGAGGAGCTCTGGCTGGCTGGGGCTGGGGGCTTGGCCGAGGGGTGAGAGAGAGAGAAACAGCGTGAGGAGAACCACCATGGAGCCTGTGTCTCAGCAGGATGATGTGAAGAAGAGGCAACAGAAGGAGAAGTCCAAGAAGCCAGTGCCACCAGTAGCCCCTCGGCCACCCAGGGCTCTGTTCTGCTTAACCCTACAGAACCCACTGCGGAAGGCATGCATCAGCATCGTGGAGTGGAAGTATCCTTTGGGAAGGGGTGCTGGGGAGCAGGACCCTCAGTCTGCAGGAGGAGAGCTCACAGCACACTGCTGCGGTGGCCATGCTTGGGCTTTGTGCTTGGCTGTCCCACTGAGCCGATGAGGGAGCAGGAAGAGCAATTGGGGACACCTGGAGGATGTGTTAGAGGCAATGGTTGTGTCAGCTGGGCTCGGATGAGCTTATATGGGAAGATGGGGCTGTGAAGTCATGGGGGATCTTTGGTGGGGTGTTGTAGAAACAACCTGGGTGGCAAGGGACTGTGGGGTGTGAATGTGTTTTGTGTCTGTAAGGAGCTGTGCTGGGATGGGAGAGGTGTGATGGGGATGGGACCAGGCAGAGCAGGAGAGCCATGGCTGGGAACTGCAGTGAGAGGGGCTCGGGATTGGGCAGTGAGACCACGGTGAGCTGCTTGGGATATCTCTTTGTGTGCATCACCTCTTGTCTTGTCCTGCATCTACTCCCTGCCATGCTGGGGGGGCTGGCAGTGTCTCCCAACTCCTTGCCAATGCTATCGTCCCCTTTTCCTGTCCCTCCCTGGTACTGTATCACAGGTGAAGGCTTTTTGGAGTGTCATTTTTCAAAAGGATGTGATCTTCCAGTGCCCCTGAGTTAATTCAGGGATGGGCTTCTGGGGTTTGCTTGTTGACTGGCCATCTCTTTACTGGGATGTTTTGGTATGGAAGAGAAGCACAGCTTCTATTCAGCCCTTCTGCCACCCTAGGCTGAGAGTAATGATACTGCCTGCTCTCCAGCTGCCTGGAAAGGATCCTGTCCCATGTCAGCTCCTCAGCTTTGTGGCTCTGACAGCAAACACTGCAGAGCAGAGATGAGCCCCAGGAGAAGGAATGCATGCAGCGATACCAAACCCATGCACTAGGTATCCCCACAGAATACAGTCGCAGCTAATCCCCACTTGGCAGCTTGCCTGGTCTGACGTCCCTAACTGTCCCATGAGGGCTTGTACATCCTGACCCTGAAATGAGGGCAGTCAGGTGCATGGGGGTATAAAAACAGCCGGGCACAAGAGCAATGTCACTGAAATCCATTGCCCAGGATTCTGTGTCCTACCCAGGTCGGAAGCACCTCCCTGGTGGGACACCACCTCTCCCTCCATGCTGCTCTCCTGATGCACTGATGTGGGAGAGGCTCTCTATGCTCTGCCTGCTCTGGCATGTGCTGACCCAGGATGAGGAATGTGTTTGAGCATGCTGGAAGACGTAGGGCCTATTTCCAACTCTTCCCCTGCAGCTCGGCTGTATGCACAAGTGTTTTCCATACCCATTGCCCATTTGAGACAAACACCGCCCTGAGAAGGATGTGCTGGTGAGGCATCTCTGAAGCAGTAAAGGAGAATTCCCCAATCTGGACTCTGCTCCCTCAGTGGTCAGAAAGTTCCTTTCCAGCATGGGAACAAGAGATCCAAGTCCACTTCCAGCACTGCGCTGGTTAATGTGGCAGGACCTGAGCTGTGATTCCTGCTCTGCTTACCCAGCTCTCACCAAACAGTCACATATCTCCCACATCCTTGCACCTGCACAAAGGCTGTGATGAATGGCAGCAGGGTGGGCTGCTCCTTTCACCCCTTCAAGCAGGTAGCTGTGTGTTGCTCACCCTATGGTGCTGAATCAGACAGTGGCATGGCTGCTTCAGACCCATTCTGCATAATTATCTGGGAATGGGGATAATTAGTTGATTAACTGTAGTGCAGGGAAATGCTAGTATGACTTCAGGGCTGCTGTGCTGGGATGCTGGATTTCAAGGTCTGAGCTGCAGGTGCTCACAGGAGGCTCTGCCCAAGGTGGGATGAGAACTAGGAAGCACTCAGCAGTGAACTGGGGCCAAAACGTTCATTGTGTTTTGTGCCACGCTGTACCCAGACCTGTCAGCAAAAGGCCACCAGGTGCACAGAGAAGACTCCTTTGCTTTTAGGCATGTGCACAGCTGCACGGTGTGGTGTCTGGAGCACAAACCTGTGTGGCCTGGATGCAATCAGCAATGGACAGCAAAAGAGCATGGCTGGCTACTGTTCTTCCAGGGTGGCACGGGACAGTGGGCTTGAGCTGTGCTGGGAGGAGGAGAGGCTGTGGTCCATGGGGTGGGAACCTTGTCATGGCCAATGTCCTGTGGGAGTGTGAGCCCTTTTGGGACTGCTGGAATGTGACAGCTGTAGCCTGACCTTGAGGTTTCAATGGCCCAGCAGAGCAGTGACAGCAGCAGGAGTGACCAAGTGGCTGTCCCTGGGCCTTGGAGGTAAACAACAAACCATCCTTTTTGTTCAGAGGTGCCCCAGGGCCCAGATGACTCAATTCTTTCTGGGGATGGAGGGAGACTCTGGCACTCAGCAGAACAGCCATGAGTGCACTGCCTGCATGGGCTGTGGGACGTTGAGGTGTGAGCTGTGTGTCTGCTGGTTGAGCTGCCAGCCTGGGGTGACACAGTGTACCTTAGGTCTGCAGTTCTGCAGCCTCTTCCTTCTGGCGGCTGGGCACCACAACAGGAGCCAGGGCCACCAGGCTCTGGAGTGCAATGCTCTTGTGATCTCTGTGTTATGGGAGAGGATCTTGAGCCTTCAGGGTGGCTCCTGAATGATGTGAAGGGGGAATTCCCAGGTTTCCAGTCCCCTTCCTGGTCCTCCTCAGCTGCAGCCTCTCACTCTGTGCTTTGTCCCCTTACATCCTGTGTGGGTGCTGCCCCTCTCCAGGTCCTGTTTCTCACCCTGTCTCAATTCCTTCCTCTCTCCAGGGACCCCAGGAATGGGCAGAAGGAGGCTGTTTCCCTATGCTTCCCCCACATACACCCTGACAGGCTATATGCAGGGACTGCTTTCCCATCTCTCTCTCTGCTCCTTAACACTGTTTCAGACCTTTTGAGATCATCATCCTCCTGACCATCTTTGCCAACTGCGTCGCCCTTGCCATCTACCTGCCCATGCCTGAGGATGACACCAACGTGGCCAACTCCAGCCTGGTGAGATTCAGCCCTCCTGCCACCCTCCCCTCTGCAAAGCTGCCGTCAGCCTTCACTGCTCCATGGAGCTCATCCTCAGTGTGTCTGGGTGCCAAGTGTTGGCATCTGTAGGGCTGCTGCCCTGTGGGGTGGCCTCATGTGTCAGTGCAGTGAGAGAGGCCACAAATCAGAGACACCACTGCACCACTGCAGAATGGGTCTGGAGAGGTGCTGGAAATGGGTGTAGGATGAGACCAAAAGCAGCAGAGTGGTGTGAGAAGTACAAGGGAAGGAAGGATAGATCTCCTCCTTTTTTTTTTTTTTTTTTTTTTTTTTTTTTTTTTCCTTCTTTTAATCTCAATCTTTCCAAAAAGAAACTTCCTGTTTCAGGAAGGCTGAAATGTTTTGTTTTAGCATCTTTGGGACCGAATTGCCTGGCCATTCATTTCTAAACTGAATTTTAATTCTGGGACATTTTTTTTTTAAAGAGGAAAAAATAAACCACCCAAAACCTCTGTGAAGGAGAGATCAAACCTTCCCAATCCATTATTCCATTGTTTCCAGTCCCTCCATCTTGCCTGGAATAAGATGTTTTGGTGTGATCCAAATCAATAGCTTTCATTAGGTTTAGTTCGCCGCGTCCCCCTCTTAGATCCCGACTGTAGTTCAATCCATATTGATTTCTATGGTGAATCTGAGTTTGGGCACTGAATCAAAGCATCCAAATATGTTGTTTATACCAAAATGTTCTGTTTGCTAATTTCAGGACTCCGCAGTGATGGGGTGGGTGTTGTGTGCAGGTTAGTGCTGGCAACCTGTGGCTTAAAAACACCTCTCTGTATTCTCTTTTTCCCTTCCAGAAAAATCTTAAAGCAGTCCAGAAGTTTGAGATATGGAATAGAAAGAAAGGATTTCATTTGAGCAGGTTACTTCCCTGGCCATGGGGATGTGACAGGGCTTGAAAGGCGCAAAGAGGTTATAGAGGCAAAGAGGTCTGTGCCAAGAGATGGAGATGGAAGTGATAGGGAAGAAGCAGGAGGTGGGGGTGGCAGCGGTGGGTGGGATTTGGCTGAGATCAGGATGCAGGTGAGGGCAGAGCTGTGGGACAGGAGCACGTGGCAGGGTCCTCACTGAGCTAATTGCATGAAGAAATTTCATCTGTTTTACACATTATTTCTTTAATCCTATGCCTGATTTTATTTTTCTCAGCCCGTTGCCATACCAACAGCCTGGCATATCGGCAGTCCCAGGCTTTCACTCTTTCAGCCCCACTCTGCACATTTCTTTGTCTTCACGTTCTGGTGCCTTTGGATGAGCAATCCCTGCTGTGAGCAGAGCCAGATGCCCATTGTTGCGGGTGATGCTGTGCTCTGCGTGAGGCTGCAGACAGTGCAGCAAAGCCTTGTTGGAGGCTTTCCTTCCAGCAATAGTGAGAAGCTGCAATGACTGAGGGATGCAGGGAAAGTGGTGGCTCCCTTTGGAGGGTCCTGCGTGGCCTCAGGGGCTGGGAGTTGATGTTACTCTGCAGGCTGGAGCTGTGTCATGTTGCATTGCATTGGTGTGGTGCACAGTGTTATTCCTGCTGCTGGGTCTCATTCAGAGCCTGCAGGTCAGGTTACTCCATGTCCCCCAACATTGTTGAAGCATGTGTCTGTGCAGCAGCCCAGCAGGCTATAACGATCCACAGCTTTTTATAGTACATTTTAAAGGCTGGGCTCGTTGTGGATCTAACCTCAGGGCAGTGCCAGCACAGGTATCAACCCTGCCAGGATAAAACGTCCCCTGGCTGCTTTCTGCTGCTATCCAGAGGCTGCAATAAGTCTGTCCTGGTTCAAGACATTGCTTTGTGGCCTCATGTGTCTCCTGCTCAGCATGTCCTGCAGCTACACCTATGTGAGGAGTCCCAGAGGTGACACCTGCATGAGTGAGAGGCTCTTCCACCTCAGCCTAGTGACACACTGACAGACAGGGCCTGCTTTTCCTCTGCTGACATTAGTGTGTGTCTACAGATTACAGCCAGACAAGGAAGGGGGGACCAGACCCACAGCTGTAGGACAGGTTATGGGGAATCTCTCCAACCAGCACTGATGGAACTGCATAGCACCTAATTACCATGCTGTCATCATGTGCTTTCCTAGTTCCAGAGGGGTTGTACCAGCAGGACAGGTCAGGATGATCCAGCTCTGCATATGTGATTGGGTCTACAAAGCACAACACAGTGCTGGTGCTGTACGGATGCTTGCAGTCTCCAAGGATGGAGGTAACTCAGGTTGCAGGGGCTGCCTGCTGGCTCTCCTGTGGCCCAGGAATTCACTTTTGGATGTTTGGATGCTGATTCTGGGACCAGCCTGGGCCTTGACAGCTGCTGATCTGAAATGTGTGTGGTAACTGTGTCTGTTTATCTGGGATTGCAAGGATGGGCTATGGGGGATCTGTCATTGATGAATGGGGAAGGCAAGCATTGAGTTGCCTTAGCTGAATCCTTGAAGGTGCAGCCCTGATAACACTTGTAAGTGTTGAGGTCTCTGCTCTCACCACTGCTTCCCACAGACCTAGCAAGGTCTGGTGCTGTATGATGGCAGACAGACAGGGACACTTGGCATGCCCACTGCTTGCGGACATGGTAATTGAGCAAGCACCACGTCTGTCTGAACCTTGGCCTTGGTTGCTGGTAAATGGGCAGCGTTTTCTATTTGGCAGGGCAGATGGACCTGGGAGGACACATAGCCGTGGTGTGCAGCTTCCCTCTGCCCTCTGGGTGCCATTCCCCACAGAGCTCAGGCTGCTCCATGGGGTGCACAGTGAGGAGAGGGGTTGTGGAAAACCAGAAATATAAATATCTCTGTTCATTCGACTGCTTCAGAGGCATTTTAATCCTGGCCTGGAAAGAGCCATCAGCATGGCTGGCAGTGACAGGCAGAGCCAGGTGGGCACACAGCTCTTGGCCATGCTCCCATGGAGGCCAAGCTATTCCGAGCCCATTTCTGTTCAGGGTGCCAGGGCACAGCTCTGCATGGTGAAGCCCCAGGGCCGGTTTCCTTCCAGCAGCTCAATCTGCCATACTGGTGTCTGGTGTTGAGCAGGGGGCTTTGAGGCCTGGGAGGCACCACGGCACAGCCATCTCATCATGATGGCTGTGGGATGGCTGCAGGACAGGTCCAGCATGGCCTCAGTGAGAGGCTGTGGGAGGAAGGCCGTGGGGCAGTGGTGTACAGTGATGCTGTAGCCATGTGTGGTGTGAGGCTGAGGGTGGTGGTACTGCTCTAACAGAGCGCCTTCTGCTGCTTGCAATCCCCAGGAGAAGTTTGAATATGCCTTCCTGATCTTCTTTGCCATCGAGGCCATGCTGAAGATAATAGCTTACGGGTTTCTGTTCCATACGGACGCTTATCTCCGAAATGGCTGGAACGTGCTCGACTTCTCCATCGTGTCCCTGGGGTAATGAAGGGGGGAAGCTGCTGGCACTCCAGTTGCCTTGTCCATAGCCTGTCACTGGTTGTTCTGATGACTGCAGTGGGTCAAGTTAGATCCCACCTTGCTTCATCCTCCTTTCAGACAGATATAGAGAGCTGTATAGCTTTCCTGAGCCTCAAGTTGAGGTGTCAACTCGTGGCCTTCTCCCAAGGCCCCATTTTTCTTGCCCTGGAACCCTCTGTAAATCCTGTTTCTTCTTGCCTGTCTTCCCAGTGCCTGTCAGATTTCCTTGCCCTGGGCAGCAGGAGGGCACAGTGTCTTCCAGTATTTGGCACAGGAAATGGGCCCACTGGGGATAGGATGGGAGGGCCCCTGGGTGCTCAGCAGAGCTGGTTGCACCCCAGCACGTGGTTGTTCCAGCAGATTCCTGGTCTTGATCCTTATGTGCTTCTCTTCCTCCCCATCCTTCCTTTTCCTCCCCTTTTCCTTCCCTGCTCTGTGCCCTGGCTCTTTCAGGCTTGTCACCATGACCCTGGAGCAGATCAATGCAAAGGAGGGAGGGTCTTTAGGAGGGAAAGGTGGCTTTGATGTGAAGGCCCTGCGAGCGTTTCGTGTGCTGAGACCTCTGCGCCTGGTGTCCGGAGTGCCAAGTGAGTGCTGGGCCCTTGTTAACAGGAGGGACTGTGGGGTGGGTTGGCCATAGTGCAGATTCCATTTGCTGCTGGTCCATGCCCAGCCCCAGTATGGATGTGGAGGAGCTGCAGAACCTCACATCTCCCTGCTGCTTGAAATTGTGAGTGCTGGGATCTGCAGGTCAGCATGCACATAGCTCCCTCCATGGCTTGGTGTCAGCACCTTTGGGTGGTTGATGCCTTCAGGGTCTCACTCTAGTTTCTTTTGTCGGAGGTCTCATCTTCCTGTAGCTTATGTAGATACAGTCATGAAGAGAGCAACAAAACAGATGGAGGGGCATGAAATAGCCTCCCTAACTTCCTGGAGAATGGCTCTACTGGAGTGTTCCAGGTGCCTGGATGGTGGGTAGAGAAAGGAGCTGCAGAGATTTCAGTCCATGTTGGGACTTAGCTTGATGTTGGGCATTTCAGAGGGGAACGCAGAGTGCACCCAAAGCTGTTTGGGATGTGGATGAGACCCTTTCCCTTCTCCCTGGTGCAGGTCTGCAGGTTGTCCTGAACTCCATTATCAAAGCCATGGTACCTCTGCTCCACATCGCACTGCTTGTCCTCTTCATGATCATCATCTATGCTATTGTGGGGCAAGAGCTCTTCAAGGGGAAGATGCACAAGACCTGCTACTACCTTGGGACAGGTGGGGCTGTGGCAGGGGTGTGAGAAGTCAGAGATACCTCTGTGTGGCTGTGGGGACCACAGAGCCTCTGCCTGAGAGTGTGTTATGGCAGGGTGGGAAGGCATGTGGTACAAGACATGGATGGAGTGAGGAAGTGGTGAAAGCTTCTGCAGAAGATTTGGGGGTGCTGGGACCTGCTCATCTTGCCCAACCTGCCACTTATGGTGTGGTTTTTCCCCACAGATGTGATTGCCACGGTGGGGTCAGAGAAGCCAGCCCCCTGCACAACCTCTGGCCATGGGCGTCACTGCTCCATCAATGGCACTGAGTGCCGAGGTGGCTGGCCGGGACCCAACAACGGCATCACTCACTTTGATAACTTCGGCTTTGCCATGCTGACTGTCTACCAGTGCATCACCATGGAGGGCTGGACTGAAGTGCTCTACTGGGTGAGCTCCAGTGGTCCGGGCTTGGTGCCCAGCTTGGTTCTGGTGACTGCTGGTTCTGCCTGGCGGGATGCAGGAGGACAATTTGGTAGGGTTAGGTCAGTCCCCCACTGAAAGATGCCCTTCCCAAGCAATCTTCATACTGTGGTGCACATCCCATCACACACTGCCCATGTCCACATGTGTCACTGTCCAAGAATCCTTTGCTCTCCATATAGGCAGCAGAGTGCTCTAGCTCCCATCTTTGGGAAGGGTTGTAGACCACACAATGTTTTTCCAACAACAACGACAACAAAAGCTTTTCCAATCTTTGGTAGACTGTCTTGCTGAGGCTTAGGCACAAGGCTGATGTTTAAATCTGCTTCCAAATACCTAGGTCTGGCTTTTCCTCCACTAAGGTAAGGAGCTAGGCTCTCAGGTGAACTTGCATCCCACCCAAACACTCTCTTCAGAGGAACAAAGCTCCTACAGGCTGCTGGGGGCTCCCAGGAAAGACAGTTGGAAGAGTGTGTTGAGGATACATCATCTGCATCTCTTCTTGCCAGGTTAACGATGCCATTGGGAATGAATGGCCCTGGATCTACTTTGTCAGCCTTATTTTGCTTGGTTCCTTCTTTGTTCTCAACCTGGTGCTGGGGGTGCTCAGTGGGTAAGTGCCCCGGTCCCTTCTCTTTGCCAGCAGATCAGTGAGCAGAGTGTGGACACTGCCTGTATAGGAAGAAAGCCTGGATATCTTTCTGTTCCTTGCCTTCTTTCAGTCAACCTTTTTCCTTGCATGCTTGGAAACACTGAAGCTCCAGTTACCTTTTGTAGCAGCTTCTGTGACCATCTGTGATTTTAGCTCAGTGCAGAAATCCTTTCCCTGTAGTACAAACACTCATCAGCAGTTGCAGCATTGCAGCACATAGCCTTAGCTGGCCTGTCCAGCTGCAGCAAGGAGCTGCCTAACAGCAGCTGGTGATAGGGAGGAAGCCAACAGGGAGTTGGTGATATCCCATGATCTTGGATCATGGAATGAGGCCAAGAGAGACAACAGTCAGTAGAGCAGTCTCTGATGGTAGGGAAGTTCAAGCTTGTATCCAGTCTGGCATAGTAGGGCTGTGGCATTTGGCCTCTGCACAGCTCCTCTCTCTGCTGCTTGCCTTGTACCAGGGAGTTCACCAAAGAGCGTGAGAAGGCCAAGTCACGAGGCACATTTCAGAAGCTGCGGGAGAAGCAGCAGCTGGAGGAGGATCTGAAGGGCTACATGGACTGGATCACCCACGCCGAGGTGATGGACAGTGACCACGCCAGAGGAGAAGGTACCAGCAGTCTGTGAGGGCTGGGTTCCTGGGTGAGCACTGGAAAAGTTGCAGACTTGTTTTGTCTAAAAACTCAGGAAACAAAATGCTTTTGCAGAAGCTCTGCCTCAGCCATTGTCTTTAGCAGACTGCAGGGTTACCAGCTCTCCCACTGACAGGTGCATGAGTTTCCCAGGAGGGTTTGGGGAAAGACCACACACATCTTCCACACCTGCAGCCAGTGTTCTCCTCCTGTTCTGCATTTGCTCACATCCCAACTGGGCCCAGTTTTCTTTGTGCTGGTGGTGCTGCTCTTGCAGCAGGGAGGGTTTACCTGGGGCCTGCGGGGTGTGCTGCATCTGACAGTTCAAACCTTCTGCTCAGCCTGTCTCTGCTGTCTCCCTGGGACAGTGTTTCTCCGTGTCACTTCTGGTGGGGACACTTTTCCAGGTGTGCTCTTGGGAGAGATCCCCTCCCACATGTTCTTCCCAAGGGCACCAAGGACAGCCTGGGGTTTTGTTCCCTCCATAGGTATGATGCCGCTGGATGAAGGAGGGTCAGAGACAGAGAGCTTGTATGAAATTGAGGGCATGAACAAATGGATTCTCTACTTGTGAGTATGCACAGGCTGAACCTGTGCAAACCACAGGCTGGGTTTGGCTGCCAGCTCTGGATGGGCCAGGCTTTTTGTTTGGTGGGGAAAGCCAGGGGCCGTGTGCTCAGAAAGAGCAGAGTTCCAGGAGAAGGGAGCAGAGGTGGCTTTGCTCTGTGTTCTGCTGGCACTGATGGCCCTGTGGACCCTGTGGCCTTCTCTCCAGCCGGCAGTGGAGGCGTTGGAACCGAATGTTTCGTAGGAAGTGCAGGGATGTGGTGAAATCCAAGTTCTTCTACTGGCTGGTCATCCTGCTGGTGGCACTGAATACCCTCTCCATCGCCTCTGAGCACCATTTCCAGCCCGAATGGCTAACGATTGTACAAGGTAAGGCCCAGGGAGAGGGGGGTGTCTAGAACACCTCGCTACCACATAGACATGCATGGATTCTTACTGTGCATGCACAGCCACTGACATAGCACAGTGACTGTCATACACATGTAGACATGCCCACACACACAGGTATGTGTGCACCATCCACATGTACCAACTACACATTGCATAGACATGCTGCGTGCACATACGTGCCTGGTGTGTGTTCTTTGGCACAGTGAACAGGCATGGTGTATACGTTTACACGTGTACATGCGTAGTTCACATAAACACACATCACATACACTCACATGGTACAGACACGCACGTGTCTGTATGTTATCTCACCACACATGCTCACAGACATGGAGTGTAGCACACGCACACAACTCAGCCATGCATACGCACACAACAAATGCAGACATGCTGTGGTCTCAAACATGACTGCATGTGTCACCCTTCTCACCCTTCTTTCCTGGGTCCTCCCTGGAAAGTTGCTGTTGCTGCAGTTGTGGCAGGGCAGGATGTGGCAGTACTGTCCTCCTTCCCATCTCAGCTGTGCCATGTTGAGACGAAGAGGTCCAAGCCCTGATGGCTTGAATCTGCCCCCCCCCCCAGACAATGCCAACCGGGTGCTGCTTGCACTCTTTGTGGCTGAAATGCTACTGAAGATGTATGCGCTGGGTCTGCGCCAGTACTTCATGTCCCTCTTCAACCGCTTCGACTGTTTTGTTGTGTGTATGGGGGTCCTGGAGACCATCCTGGTGGAGCTCAGCACTTTGTCACCCCTGGGAATCTCCGTGTTGCGCTGCATCCGGCTGCTCCGCATCTTCAAGATCACCAGGTTGGTATGGGAGCTGGGGAGCAGAGCTGGCTGCCCCCCCAGGTGTCAGTGGCTCCTGGGATGGTGAACGAGGCCATGCTAGTGATCTCTTTGTCCACAAGATGTGATGTGAGAGTGGGGAGGAAGTCAGAGCAGAGCTTAGTGGAAGTCTCATGGGGTCCTGTGGGAGTTCTGGGTGCTCAGCTTATATAAATAGAGGTTCTGGGGCCCAGGACCAGTGGCTTCAGGCTGTCTTGCCTCTCACACTATTCCTGGAGCTCCATTTCCACCTCCTGGGGCCTGGCTGGAGTAGTCCCAGCACTCAGAGCCCATTCACTGGGTTGATCCATTCCACCTCTTGTACACTCCTCTCCCCAGGTACTGGACATCGCTGAGTAACCTGGTGGCCTCTCTGCTCAACTCGGTGCGCTCCATTGCCTCTTTGCTCCTCCTCCTCTTCCTCTTCATCATTGTCTTTGCCCTACTGGGCATGCAGCTCTTTGGGGGCATGTATGACTTTGAGGACATGGAGGTGCGACGCAGCACGTTTGACAACTTCCCCCAGGCTCTCATCAGTGTCTTCCAGGTATGGGGCTGCAGCAAGCAGGGCAAGGGGGATGTAAGATGGGGTGCCTGGATTTTCCCTGGGCTGTGGGACTCCTTGGGATTGGAAGAGGTATGGGTTCATGGGAGGTGGTCCGGCTTCGAGACTGGAACAGGAAGAGAGGAATAGGGTCATGAACAGTAGGTTCAGTGATAGCGCAGAGTTTGAGATCTGGGAGTGACACTGGAGCAGGACTGAGCTTGGGTTTCTGTCCTGCTTCTCCTCACATTGCCTCTGCTTTTCTCTCAGATCCTGACTGGAGAGGACTGGAATTCAATAATGTACAATGGAATAATGGCTTATGGGGGCCCATCCTTCCCTGGCATGCTGGTCTGCATCTACTTCATCATCCTCTTTGTCTGTGGGAACTGTATCCTCCAAATTTTAAAGCTGTGTCCAGGCTCCCTCTGCCCACCCCCATAGACTGCTCCATATGCATAAACCTGAGCAGACTGCTCTGTTTGTGCAAGGACTGAGTTGAGGGATGGTGCCATCAGCCCAGAGCTCAGCACTTGAATACACAGGGTCAGGGATCACCAGCCAGAGTGGTAGGACAAGGGTTCATCTCCAGGAAGGTTTCTCACAGCAAACCAGAGACTACAGGCAGCCCTGTCCATATCCTCCAAACATAGCCAAGTTCATGTCCTTAGTGCTCACCCTCCAGATATCCTCCTCAATGTCTTCCTGGCCATTGCAGTTGATAATCTGGCTGAGGCTGAGAGCCTGACCTCAGCTCAGAAGGCCAAAGCTGAGGAACGCAAGAGGAGGAAGATGTCCAGGTGAGTGCTGCAGCACAGGGTAGTGCTCTGCCCAGCCAGGTGCTCTGGGCAACAAGACAGAATGGTATCACCTGAGCCCCTCCCTGAGTTCTGTCCTTGTTTCCTTCTGCCCTCCACTCAGAGGTTACCCAGAGAAGTCTGAAGATGAAAAGCAGATGTTGGCAAGGAAGCTTGAGCAGAAAGCGAAAGGAGAAGGGATTCCCACAACAGCCAAGGTCAGTGCTGGTGGTGGGTTGGGCCCTGGGGGGTTCTTGGTGAAGTAGCAGGTGCTTCCTGCCATCAGCCAGGGCTGGCAAAGGCTTGAAGCTCATCTGAGTATGGCACACTTAACTGCATGCCTACCTCTCGGTCTCTCCTTTCTTTCAGTTAAAAGTGGATGAATTTGAATCCAATGTCAATGAGATCAAAGATCCCTACCCATCTGCAGACTTCCCAGGTCAGTTTTGTCCCCCAAAATACTGGAGACATTGCAGAGGGAGGGTGCTGCAGCCTGGCTGTGTAGTGAAGGTTGTGACATTGGCACACTGAGGTCACATTGCCTCTCTTGCTCTCTGTGTGACTCTTTTCCTTCCTTGTGACAACCCTGCAGGTGATGATGAGGAGGATGAGCCTGAAATCCCTTTGAGTCCTCGGCCACGTCCTCTGGCAGAACTACAGCTGAAAGAGAAGGCTGTGCCTATGCCTGAGGCCAGCTCCTTCTTCATCTTCAGCCCAACGAATAAGTAAGCACTGAACCTTCTCCTGGCACAGATGTCCCTTATGCCTGGGGCCTTTATGTTCTCAAGGCTTAGCCAGAATCCTGTTGCTGGCTACCATGGCCCCCATCTGATGTCCCTCTTGCAATGTCTTACGTTGTC
Source organism: Coturnix japonica (assembly GCF_054131305.1). Lineage (NCBI taxonomy): Eukaryota > Metazoa > Chordata > Aves > Galliformes > Phasianidae > Coturnix > Coturnix japonica. The sequence goes on from NC_140700.1 coordinate 1,138,706, forward strand.
TTTGGCCTCAGGTTTCGGATGCTGTGCCACAGAATAGTGAATGCCACTTGGTTTACCAACTTTATCCTGCTCTTCATCTTGCTCAGCAGCATCTCCCTGGCAGCTGAGGATCCCATCCGAGCTGAGTCGTTCCGCAACCAGGTGCCTGTGTGGCTCTGCAGGGCTGCGCTCCTCCATGCACAGAGCGGAGGGCAAACCACAATGCCATCAGTGCAGTAATTCTGGAATTACTGCATTTCTTATGTCACCCAAATCTCATCTAATTCTGGTGCTTCTGTCCCCAGATTCTTGGGTACTTTGACATCGGTTTCACCTCTGTCTTCACTGTTGAAATCGTCTTGAAGGTAATTCTCTCTGCTTCTGTGGTCCCAGCACATGGTTCTAGATGTGCTCTGGCCATGGGCACAAGCGCCAGGTCCCACCAGGGGAGGCTGATAGCTGAGCCTGAAGTTTACAAAGCTCATAATATCTTGGCAATGCGTGACCTGCCCCAGGGGCCTCATGCAGTGAGGTCAGGCAGCTGTGTCAGCTGTGCTGCGATGCTGGGACAGATGGGCTGCAGTGACAGCATTTTTGTTAAGAAAAAAAAAAAGAGAAAGTGTAAGCAATGACAGTCTGTGAAGTAAAACAGCAATTCAAGCAGCTGCTGCATATTGTTCTCCCTGTAAGACATGTACTCTTCTCCAATTTGCTGAATGACTGGAAGAATTCTGCTTCCAGCCAGTGCAATGCAGAGGATTCCAGCTGCCTGCCTGGCTTCAGAGCCTAAGTGTGAGCAGCACAGGGCCCATGGAGTTGCAAGAAGCTCCCTGCACCCTGTCTGCCTGGGACTTTAGAGGGACTGCCCTGAGCCCTGCCTGGCTGCTCTGCTAACCCCTTCTGCTCTCCAGATGACAGCATATGGTGCTTTCCTGCACAAAGGCTCCTTCTGCAGGAACTCGTTCAACATCCTCGACTTGCTGGTGGTCGCTGTGTCCCTCATCTCCATGGGATTCGAGTAAGCACCTCCATGCTTTGTGGAGTGGTCACTGATTACTTAGCCTGGTGTGGGGCAGCTGGTTCTGTTGGGTAGAAAAGAAGCTGCTAACCCTGGGCTGCATCTTAGCACCTAGAAATTGTCTGTAGCTTTGAGGAAATTAGGCATGGGTGAGTGGGAGGCTGGAAAGCAAATTCCTTGAGTGACGATGGAAAAGTTCTGTGTGGGAATTCAGTTTGGGGCCGCTTTGTCCAAGCGGAGGTGTCCCTAACCCTGGTGTGGGATGATGGTTTTAGTGACGTCTCTGCCATCCCTCAGCACTGGAGCTTTGGTTGGGCTGTGCTAGGATGCCAGCACAGAGGAAATTGCCCCATCTCAGCCCTGCCTTCCTCCTCAGGTCCAGCACCATTTCAGTGGTGAAGATCCTCAGGGTGCTGAGGGTGCTGAGGCCTCTGCGAGCCATTAACCGGGCAAAGGGGCTGAAGGTAAGAAGGTGGCTGGGGTCCTCAGCCCATGGGAGGTCGTGTGGCAGGCTTCACACCCTGCAGGATTTGCAGGGCTGCGAGCACAGTTCCCACTCCTCACCTATGGAAAGAGCCTGTCCCATCCCACTGTCCTTGGCAGATTCCTGCTTACACCTGTCTGTTTTTGCTGGGGCTGTCCCTGCTGTCGGTGGACAGGGAGCACATGGCAGGTCCTTGCTCAAAGTGCACTCACAAGTCCTCTGTCTTCAATCTCTGCAGCATGTAGTCCAGTGTGTGTTCGTGGCCATCAAGACCATTGGTAACATTGTGGTTGTCACAACGTTGCTGCAGTTCATGTTTGCCTGCATTGGGGTGCAGCTCTTCAAGGTAAGAGATGTCCTGGATGGGCAGAAGATGGGCAGCTTTGTTCTAAAAACAATTAGCCTGAATTCCTAACTGATGTGGGAGTAGCTTCCAGGACTCCCTGCAGGCTGAGCTGGCCTATCATCATGTGTTAACTTCTAGTTCATTTATTTTAGTTGCATCTTTCTTTATTTTCCACATAGTTTGCTTCCAGGCAGGAGGAGCTGGTTATGTCTCAGCTCAGGGCTCTGGAAGAAACATTCCCATTACATCGCTAGACAGCATTTGTCTGTCTTGACCTAGGATTGACCAAAAGGTCTGCCATGGCCCACGGGCACCCTGTGAGCTCCAGGTTGGGTTGTGCTGGCAGCACACAAGCATGCTAGACTGAGGCAGAGGCCAGAGCTGGCATGGTGGCTGGGAAGGGACTGATGGATCTGTGCAAAAGTTGAAGCTCACAGTAAAATCACAGCTTTTTCTGATCTCTGTCAAATGCAGGGCAAGTTTTACAGCTGCACAGATCCCTCCAAGCTAACAGAGAAGGAGTGCAGGTAAGAACTCCCTGCAGCACAGCCCAGCAGGGCAGCAACAGAGCGTACGGTGACATTTTTGTACCCGCATGGGGATCTTGCAGACAAAATAAGGGGCTGGGGGTCCTGTGCTGCTGCCACCCATCCTGGGGTAAAAGTAGCACAAGGCCACATCACCTCCCAGGGGTAAGCAGTGGGTGATCAGGGGCTGTGCTGGATGAGTACTGTGTCTCTTCTGCTGTAGGGGACATTTCATCAACTATGTGGATGGGGACCCAACGCAGATCGAGCTGAAGGAACGGGTCTGGTTCCACAACGCCTTTCACTTCAACAATGTCTTCTCAGCCATGATGTCACTTTTCACCGTCTCCACCTTTGAGGGCTGGCCAGAGTGAGTTTGGTGTGTGCAGGGCCCAAGGTCCAGGTCTGTGCTGTGAGCTGAGAAGCCTTTACCAGGGAAAGAAGAGATGCCCAGGCTGAGGAGCAGGGCTAGCCATCCTGGTAGGGGCTGTAGAGCCAATGGGATAATCTCCTGTTCCGCCCCTGTTGGATTTAGGATGTCCCCAGAGTTTTCCATATCCTTCAAGAAGACAGATGGTCTTCCTCCCCTTAACCATCAAACATTGTCTTGTTTTCCCTCCTGTAGGCTGCTGTACAGGGCCATTGACACTAATGATGAGAATAAAGGCCCTATCTACAATTACCGGGTGGAGATCGCAATGTTCTTCATCATCTACATCATCCTCATTGCCTTCTTCATGATGAACATCTTTGTGGGCTTTGTCATTGTCACCTTCCAGGAGCAGGGGGAGAGCGAGTACAAGAACTGCGAGCTGGACAAGAACCAGGTACTGGAGCTGCTAGGATGGGGTGAGCTGGAGCAGCCCTAGCTCTAATTGAGCTGCATAAGCTCTGAGTGCTGGCACTGCTGCCCCAGGATGAACTAAACCTTCCCCAGCTCTCATCACACTGCTGGGGCAGGTGCAGCTGCACTCCTGGCTGGCACAAAGAAAGCCTGTACCAGGTATCAGCTTTCCAAGGGAAGGGGAAGCTTGACCATAATCAAGGATGGGATTTGTAGTGCAGGTGGTGTGCCCACACTGAGCTGGAGCAGGGGGCTGTGCCCTGTTCTGGGCTCCCCAGTGCTAGTTACGTGGGCATGGGGTGAGTCCAGCAAAGGAACGCTGACATGCTGAATTGTCAGGAACATTTGTCATACAAGGAGAGGCTGAGAGCTGAAACTATTTGGTGTTGAGAAGGGAAGGCTTGTAGGAGTTCTACCTATGGGCACAAATACCTGATGGGAAGGGTGCAGAGAAGACAGAGTCAGACTCATCTCAGTGGTACCCAATGATAGGACAAGAGGTGATAGACCCAGACTGAAGAAAACAAGAAATTCCATTTAAACATAAGAAAATACTTACGGTGAAGGTCGTCAAGCACTGGAACATGCTGCCCAGAGGTCTCCATCTTTGGAGGTGTTCAGAACTCTGTGGGCCTGGGCAACCTCAGGGCTTGGGAATCAACATGGCCATCCGTGGAGGCAAGCGGTGGCTTTGGAAACTTGTCCCCAGTGAGTGCCAGCTGGCTGCCTCTGCAGAGGACACAGCAGATAACAGCCATTGCTGTCACTGCCCCATGTCACAGGGCTACAGGCTGGCATCTATGGGGTCATGTGCTGTTACCAGCAGTGCTGGCTCTATGCCTGTGCCCTGTGTGGTCACACTGCCTTGCTTTCCCCAGCGCCAGTGTGTGCAGTACGCACTGAAGGCTCGCCCGCTGCGGCGGTACATCCCCAAGAACCCCTATCAATACCAAATCTGGTACGTGGTCACCTCCTCCTACTTTGAGTACCTCATGTTCTTCCTGATCATGCTGAACACCATCTGCCTGGGCATGCAGGTAAGGGACAGAGTACAGGGCTCAGCAGGTGGGGGGGTGTCCATGGTTTCTAGAAACCTTTCCTGGGGTCTTTCTTACATGGCTGTGCTTCTGGCGTGGGACAAAGTGGGGCAGGTTGGATGAGGGGAGCTGCTGGGAGTGGATTTTCATTTTTGCTGACCCCTCCTGAGCCATGGGTCTGGGAGAGGATGAGCCTCATGCAGCCCACCCCTCTGGGTTCACAGGGGAGGCTGGGACTGCTGTGGGCTAATGGGGTTCTCCTGCCTTCTCAGCATTACAACCAGTCTGCAGAAATGAACCATGTCTCAGACATCCTCAATGTGGCTTTCACTGTCCTCTTCACCCTGGAGATGATCCTTAAGCTCATGGCCTTTAAAGCTAAGGTGAGAGCAGGGCACAGCCTTTCATGGGGCATTGCATTTGGCAGTGAGGTTATCCTCCTCATACTGGATGATGCTGTTTTGGGTGCTCACTTTCCTGGTGTTCCTTGCTGCCAGTGGACCGCTGGGCTCTGCCAGCCCCATGCTTGGGGCAGCACCACAGCCTGGCTGGTAAGGTGTGGGGTCTGCTAAGCCCCTCTTGTTAGACTCTCGTTTCCATGGGTTACAGCATAGGTCTGCTCTTTCCTGGCAGGGCTACTTCGGGGATCCCTGGAATGTCTTCGACTTCCTCATAGTGATCGGCAGCATCATTGATGTCATCCTCAGCGAGATTGATGTAAGTGTCAGGCTGCTCAGGCAGAGCGTGTCCCAGGGAGGATCCATGTCTGTATCTGCAGCACCCGCCCCAGGGTGAGCTGGTGATGCCCCAGCTTTGTGGGACACAGGCATCCTCTCTTCTCCCTCTGCCATGCTCTGAGGAAGGACAAGCCACGATCAGCCTGTGGCATGGGTGTTTCATGGACACAGGGGACTGTACCCAGCCAACCAACATGTCATGCTGTGCTCTCCCTTCCTGTAGGCTCTGGGTTCCCATGGCAACCTGGTCCCAGCTGGGCCATGAGCAGCACGATTCGTGCCAACCCCAGCTCCACTTGCTCTGCTTGTCTTCCATGTATGCACCTCTGGACAGGGAATCTCCCATGTGTCCATCCTCAGCTCAGTGCACATGGGAAGAAGTGTCCCCCTCAGCTCTCTGTACTCACAGCACACTGCTGGCCCGCACCGTAGGTGGATCAGACATGTCAAATTTCAATGCCTTTGCTTTGTGTGTGTCCATGTACACAGCAATCAATGCATACATGTGCACACATACACAGCCAGTGTATATGTATACCCTATACGCCATTGCAGAAGCTCTATACCACATGCACTGAGTGACAGTGTGAGGGCAGGCAGTGGCTAATTGCTGAATGCTTTACAGGGAGCATTTTCAGAGCAGTGTTGGTAAGCCAACGTGCCACTGCCTGTCACAGCACAGGGACTTCCACACCCCATGTGGAAGGAGGGAGGTCATGCACTGCACTTGGCACATCCCATGGTAACTGTGGGAGCAGCTGTAGGGTCTGGTGCCCACCTCTCAGTGCTGAGCCAGTCCCAAGTGCCCCAAGGCTCTGGTTTGCAACGTCTGTCCTCTCTTCCTCTCCTCCCATTCTGCTTCTTTTCTCCTCCTTCACGTCTCTGTCTGTCAGGGATAAGAATGTGCTATCAAGAGCCCTCTGCTCCCCCCAAAACCCAAGTCCTCACCACTGTTCCATCACCAGGTTCCCACAGACCCCAAGGGATTTTCATAGGATCATAGAAAGGCTTAGGATAGAAGGGACTTCAAAGATCATCTAGTTGCGACCTCCCTGCTTTGGGCAGTGTTGCCAACTGCTGGGTCAGGCACTAGATCAGGTTGCCCAGAGCCCCACCACCCAACCTGGCCTTCATCACCTCCAGGGATGGGGCACCCTCTGGTCTCAGAAAGGGGAAAATGGAGATGGGAGACCCTCTGGCAGTGCTGCCCCATGGAGCACATGGGGCTGGCAGTGTCTGAGCCCATCAGAGCTGGCTCCCCAGCAAACCAGTGCTGTGTGCTGGGTTTCCAAAGAGGCAGAGCAGGAGCAGCACAGCTTGCAGGGCAGGGAGCAGTGGATTAGCTTTGATCTGTCAGCTGGTATCCAGATCCCACCTGCCACTGCCCTGTGCCCGGTCTGAGGGGTAACTGCTGGCAGGCAGTAAATCCTCCTGTCCTGAGCTCTTCCCCTGATTTCCTGGCCTTTGTGCCTCCGTCCCAGGCGTACACGTCAGTGGGTGAGGTGCAATGGGGCATGGAGGTGGTAAGTCCCTCGTGGTCAGTGTGTTCCCGTGGCCATCTGTCTATTGCCTCAGCCTCACAAAAGACACAGTGCCTTGTCTGATGAGCCCTAGTGTTGGCTTCCTGCCCGTCCTTCCCCTGTGCTCCTCTCTCAGTCTCCTCCTCCTGTCTCCAGTTTCTGTCTTACTCTTTCTTCTGTGTCTGCACCACCATCATCTGCGGTCATCCCTCTGTCTCTCATTCCTGCTTCCCTTCTGACTCTCTTGTTCTCTTGACAGACTGTTCTTGCATCCAGTGGTGGATTGTACTGCCTTGGCGGAGGCTGTGATAACATTGTAAATATCAGCTGCATGTGCTTGCAGTGGTTCCCCTCCCCCTTTACTGCCCTACCCTTGCCATCCTGCCTCTGGCCTGCGTGTGCATGTGTCCTGCATGTCATGAAGACATACCAAGCCCTGCTGCTTTCCCCTGGTGTGCAGATCTCCCCTCTGGATGCCCAAGTACCAAGCTTCAGAAAATGGGGAGAGGTTGTCTGGCAGGGTCCCACGTGCAGCACTGGAGGCTGGTGCATCCCTGTACCCCCAGTTGCTCCCAGGGGATCTTCTTGGTTCCAGGGTGCTGGGCACTGGAAGAGGCTGCTCAGAGAAGCTGTGATCACCCCATCCCTGAAGGATTGGGGGCTTCTACCTGCCCAGGTCTGTTCCTCTTTTGTCTGTTGTTCTCCTCTGCCTGCAGGACCCAGATGACAACTCCCGTGTCTCCATCACTTTCTTCCGCTTGTTCCGGGTGATGCGGCTGGTGAAGCTGCTGAGCCGGGGAGAAGGTGTCAGGACCCTCCTGTGGACCTTCATCAAATCCTTCCAGGTCTGTGAGGAGCAGCGCTCCCTTCCATAGACAAGCACCCACCCTAGGCTGGCAGAGAGCTCCTCACCTCAGGCTGCAGAGAGCTGGGCATCCCATGCATGAGAATTGGAGAGTGGGGCTGGTGGGAGGATGGCCATGGGGCTTCAGGGGGGAAGAAAGCTGTCTCTTCTCCATGTGCAAGCCTAAGTGCTGATCCCCTGAGCAGCTCCAGAGCCAGCCCGTTGTCCCCCGGTCACCTTGGTGCTGTGCTGTTGTCTCTCACATGTTGTGGTCCTTTTGTCACAGGCTCTGCCCTATGTTGCCCTGCTGATTGTGATGCTGTTCTTCATCTATGCTGTGATTGGGATGCAGGTGAGAGGGGCGCAGGGAATTCCTCTTGAATAGAGATGGCCCTCAGCCTGGTAGCGTCTGGGAGATGGGATGGAGAGGGACTGACTCCTCTGCCAGCCACTCCCAGGGACTGCACATGGTGGGACTTTTTTCCCCTGGTCTACAAGGATGTCCCCAACCCCAAAAGCCTCAGCACCCAAAGCCAAGTGGAACGGGAGCTTAAGGACAGAGAGGCTTTAGGTGGCAGGGGGTGCCCATGGAAGGGTGCTGGAGACATGACAGGTGTGATTTACAGATGTTTGGGAAGATTGCCATGGTGGATGGAACCCAGATCAACCGAAACAACAACTTCCAAACCTTCCCACAAGCAGTGCTGCTGCTCTTCAGGTTAGTGCTGGCAGCTGCAGAGGGGTGCTGGGCTGCAGGTTGGTGTGGGAGCCCTATGGCTTGGAGTAAGGGACACCAGCAGTTATTTAGGACCAGCTCTTGCTTTGCCTGGTGTGGCTGAGCTGCAGACCAGGAGCCCTGTGGGGTTTCTGCTCTGAATGGTTTCTTCCAAGACTTGATTTTAATCAGTGAATTTTCAGAAAAATCACAGGGAAACGAAAAAGCAGAGCAGGGCTTCCCCTGACTCCAAGCACTTCACTTTGGAGAATGCAATAACAGATCCCAGCAGCATCCCCTTTCCCCAGGTGTGCCACAGGGGAGGCCTGGCAGGAGATCCTGCTGGACTGCAGCTACGGGAAGCGGTGCGACCCTGAGTCCGACTACGCGGAGGGCGAGGAGTACACATGTGGCACGGGCTTTGCCTACTTCTATTTCATCAGCTTCTACATGCTCTGTGCCTTTCTGGTATGGCAGCTGCTGCAGTCTGAACTCCCTTTGACACACCAGTCCTGGCTCAGGGCAGCCTCCCAGCTGCTGAGCATCTCATGGGGCTGACCCCACAGCACCTTCCTCCCAGAGGCACCAATCTGTCTCCCTGGCCTGGTGCTGCACCCCATGAGGCCCCAGATCCCCTGAGTTCCATCACACAGCTCCATGTGCTGCTGTCCAGATGGGCACTGAGTATCTGTGTTGTCTGTCATGAGGGTGGAGGGGGGAGAGTTGCCCTGAATTGCTGCAGCCTTTCACATAATGTCCTTGGATGGGAGGTTCAGCTCTGTGTGGGGTCACCAGAAGCATCTTGATTCCTTTGTCCTCAGATCATTAATCTCTTTGTGGCTGTCATCATGGACAACTTTGACTACCTCACACGCGACTGGTCCATCCTGGGGCCCCACCACCTGGATGAGTTCAAGCGGATCTGGGCTGAGTACGACCCTGAAGCCAAGTGAGTAACCACGTGGCATGGCAGGTGGAGAGCAGTACCAGGATCTGGGGGCTGCCCTCTGCTGCAACCTAAGGCAGAGTGAGCTCTATTGCTGTCTGGCATTAGGTCCCACTGTAGAAGTGTGTGTGGACTTGCCAGCTTGTCCCAGAGCTGATATAAGACATCAGGAGTTTTGGGGACACCAGACCTTCAGTCCTATCCTCATTCAGTCCAGATGATGCTACCGACTCTTTCCGTGCCACTGCTCACCTTTATCTACCATTTGTTACCTTGTGGAGCAGTCATTTCCTCCAGGAGTGCAGAGAAGGGATTTGCCCACCACTGGAGTACAGGGCAGGCCACAAAGATGATCCCATGCAGCCCTTGCTCAAAACCGTGTCCCTGCTTTCATGCCACAGTTCTGCTGATGCAGCTTGTCTCCTCTGCAGGGGCAGGATTAAGCACTTGGATGTGGTGACCCTGCTGAGACGTATCCAGCCTCCCCTGGGCTTTGGGAAGTTCTGCCCTCACCGTGTAGCTTGTAAGGTAGGAGCTAAGGAGACGTGAGGGTGTGTAGGCAAAAGGTGTCTTCCCAGGCTGCATCCTCACCTGGCAGGATGAGGAGGAGAATTCAGCTGGCTTTCCAATGTCATCATTCACTCTCGTACTCTGACCTCTGGCATTTATTGGAGAGGAGCTGTCAGGGAAACGAATGATGTGGCAACCCAGATGGAAATGATGCATTTCAGGGATCTGGGAATCAGGACCTGCCTGAGCTTATCTCCACCCCCAGGGAATGGCACCGGGGTGCTGCTCCCCCACAACCCTCATTACGGGCAGCATTCCAAGCTGTGCTGGGGTGCTCCCTATCTGTGCATCCTCATTTCCACCAGGGGAGCTGAGGACTCCAGCTCTACAGTCTTGAGTGCACTGCTCCTGGCTTAGCTCTGCACAAAGCCAGGGGCTGTGGTGAGGCACAGGGAGGGCAGCTTGTACTTCTGTGGGGAGCTTACATCTTACAGTTGCTTGTTGTTTTGCAGCGCCTGGTGTGCATGAACATGCCCCTGAACAGCGATGGCACTGTTACCTTCAATGCAACCCTCTTTGCCCTGGTGAGGACAGCCCTCAAGATCAAGACAGAAGGTACGAAGGCTGGTGTCTGCTTCTCCACCATGGGGAGCCCTTGTGCTGCAGAATGCATGTTATGCACACCTGCTCTGTCCGAGGACCTCAGGGCACCTTGGTGACGAGGCAAGACCCTCTGTTGCAGCCCTCAGCTTTATATCACTGTTGGACCAGAGACCATGGATACATGCATGGGGATCAGGCCAAGCCTGGAGGTTGTTAGTTGCAGGACTATGTGTTGAAACCATGATGAGCAAACCAATGCCACCCCAGCTGTGTAACTTCACTATGCAGCTCAGGAGCAGTTCTGATCCAGTTCCAATCCCTGCCTCAGTGCTCAGCTGCTAGACTCCTTCTCACACTGCTGAGTGTGGTCTGATCCCCTGCACCTGCCATAGCACTGGTTGTTCCAGTTCTGCATCTCCCCAGGTGTACATAAACTTCAGACTGGAGTGGAAAAGGATGGCTCCTCTTTGAATTTAGCTGTGTTGGGGAGGAGTTGCTTTCTTCCTTGCCAGCAGCATGGTTTGCAAAGCTCTGCTTTGGTAAGAAGCCACACCAACTTGTTTCCATGCCTGTGGGCTAGGCAGCAGCACATGAGAAGCCAGCACAGCAGGAGGTGGAGCTGAGCAGTGGGGCCAGCTGAAGCCAGATTCACCCAGCAGCAGGGCATGGTGCCTTCCCTTCAGCTGGGGTGGGGGACACAGCATCCAGCACAATGCAAGGAGTGTTGGGAGGATCACAGGAGATCTGAGAGCATGGATGAGTGCAGACTTTTTTTGCTAAAATCAAAGCCTAATTCTTATAAAGCTCATTTCTGCTGGGTGGGGAGGCTGCAGAGGAGGTGTGACACCCTGCAGGAGCCTGGCCAGGTTTCCACACACTTTGTTCATGTCCACATTCCCCTGGGAATAAACCTCTTTGTCCTGCTCCCTTTTTCTACAGGTAACTTTGAACAGGCCAATGAAGAGCTCAGAACCATTATAAAAAAAATCTGGAAGCGAACCAGCATGAAGCTTTTGGACCAGGTCATCCCACCTATTGGAGGTACATCATGTAGTGGTACTTCCCCATGGGGTCGACCTCCCCTGGCCCAGGGGGCTCAGCTGCTGAGCATCATGGTGGGCAAACTCATCAGGTTGGTTCCCTCCCCTCCAGATGATGAGGTGACGGTGGGCAAATTCTATGCTACTTTCCTCATCCAAGAGCATTTCAGGAAGTTCATGAAGCGCCAGGAGGAGTACTATGGGTACCGTCCCAAGAAGAACCCTGTAGAGATCCAGGTTGGTAGGTAGTGTGGTTGGTGGAGGGGTGATGCTGTCTGAGGACAGGAGGCACAATGGGGCATCCAGAAGACAGAGGAAGGGGGCTGACAGGGCTGAAATGGACATGGGGACCTCTGTCCCACAGGTTTTGGAAATGAGGTGGCCCCAAGTGAGTCAGTGCTGAGTTGGTCCATGTGGAGCCAAGCAGCCACAGGGACCCTGGGAGGGTCAGTTGGTAGGGCAGCATGGTTTGCCAAGGCCTGGAAACTGAAATCCAAAACATTTCCCTTTCTAAAACCCAAAGTGAGAGGGGCTGTAGTGCCAGCTCACATCTAGCCGTGCCTTCCTGTCCCCACCAGGCTGGGCTGAGGAGCATTGAAGAAGAAGCCGCTCCTGAAATTCATCGAGCCATCTCTGGGGACCTGACTGCTGAGGAAGAGCTGGAGAGGGCAATGGTGGAAGCTGCCATGGAGGAGGGGATATACAGGGTGAGTACACCCAGGTGGGGGCTGTCCTACCCATCCCCACTGCCATGTACTGGGGCTCAGCATGGGCGCAGCAGGTACAGAATAGTCCTCAGAGATGAGCCTGACCATAAACAGAAAGTGTGTAAAAGTGCTTTTCCCTGAGCATCAGGACATCCTGTGCAGCCTGGGCTTTGATCTCATGGGAAGGATTCCTACTGTGTCCAAAGGTGCTGCCAGCTCTTGCAGCACACACCCCAGTGCTGCTCCGTGACATTAATTAAACCCCCTCTGGGTTTCCCCACCTGAGCAATGTGGCTTAGAACACCACAAGCCATGAGGCTGCCATTCCCATGGGAACCCAAGCACATTTCCTTCACGGGAATGGCCCCAGAGCCCTGCATCCCCTCCTGATGCCTTCCCGTTGCTTGCAGAGGACGGGCGGTTTGTTTGGCCAGGTGGACAGCTTCCTGGAGCCCAGCAGCCCCCTGCAGCCCCACGTGGCCAGCCAGAGACCCCTGCAGTTCACAGAGGTGGGCAGTGAAGACCTCGATTCCCCCGTCTTCCTCGACGACTTCCCCCAGGAAGGCAACACCAATGTCAACAATGCCAACTGGCCGCAGGGGTAAGGGCTGGTGAGCACCTCATGGGCTGTGGGGGGGAATCGGTCTGGGTGCCAATGCAGAAATGACCCTGCAGACACAGAAGTTTTGTGGAGAATTTTGGCTGTTGGGGTGTGAGGCATCGCCAGAGATGTGCCCAGGACGGGATATACAGGGTGAGCGCACTCTGGATGTTAGGGCTACAGCAGTTATGGTTCTCAGAGATGGCTATGAAAACCAGGAATATGTCAGTGTTTCTTTCTTCTCCCTGAGCATTGGGACATCCTGCGTGGCCTGTTTTCTGCCTCAGTTTCCCCCTCTATAAGAGGACCCTAATTTTTAGTGTATAGGGTTAATGTGTGGCTCCATGCATTGTGTGCCCTAAACACCTTTCTCATCCTTCTCATCATTCCTTCATCTCGGGGCCATTAGGATGAAAGTAGACACAAGGAATGCAGGGATGATCTTTTTCCTTCCCCACCAATGTCTGAGAGCCAAGGGCCACCAATGCCTAACACAAGTACAAGGGTTACCAGTGTAAGAGAGCATCCTTATCCTGATTCTTGGGGTCTGCACGTTATTCATGCATCCCAGAGTGGAGAAGATGGAGAGGGCTGCATCCTGGGTTCAGAGTGGTGGTCTCTGCTCAGCTGACCCCTCTGCCTGCCCCTGCCAGGTTGGAGTATGAGAATGAGGTGTTGAGGAGAGCAGTGCCAGCAGCACCCAGGCCTTCAGCACGGGGTGAGTGTCAGCATCATTCCTGTTTTGGGGCATGTCAGCCGGTCCGGGGTGGTGGAAAGGGCTGGTGACAGCAGGCAGGAGGAGGACGTGCAGCACCTAACAGCCTGGAGGGCTGAGCTCAGTGGGACCTGTCTGGGGAGCTCCAAGGGACCTCCTCCTCCCCACCTTCCCCCACTGCATAGTGGTGGAGCATGGTGCAGTGCCTTGGGAACCAAGTACCCCATGCAGTGAGGCCACAAGGCTATGTTCATTTCCAAGAATAAAGGATCATGGACTGTTTCTCCTTCCTGACTTGGAGTGAGGAGCAAATGTGGGGCAGAGGCGGGTGCTGGGATTTCCATTGGCCCCATCCCCTAGATACAGTCCCCTTGGTCTTGATCCCCTATGGGTGGCTGTGGTGGCCTTGCTTGTGTGCCCATCTGATATTCCCACTTTTCCCTCTCCTAGAGCCTGACCTCCCCATCCCTTTGAAGAGGCTGCGGCGAAGGCGAGGAGCTGCCTCTGAGCATCACCCAGCATGGGGACCATGCTTCCATCCCCAGCAGGTAAAGGGGGCAGTGTGTGTCCAAGGGAAGCAAAGTGGGGTCATAGGCTGAACCCCCTGTGAAGGAGCATCTCCTTGCTGTGAGCCCAGCTTTGCTGGAGTCTCCTTTCCTCATCATCTGGGGAAAGGAGCCCCCACCTCGGTGCTGATCTGTGCTGGGGCAGCTCAGAGCAGCATCCCTCATCCTCTGGAGACAGGTCAGAAAAAGGAGGGTCTCAGAGTTTATCCCACACTAATCTGCTGCCCCTGGCTGTCCATTCCCTGTCACCTGGGTGCCTGGGGTGCTTGGCTCCTGCCTCAGCGCCCAGGCAGGGGGGTAAGGGTTGGTTCACTACTGGTCCCATTGCTGGTTTTGCCCTGGACCCAGGAAATTCAGAAGGATTGGAATCCTTGTGCAGCCTGGGTTGAAGCTGAAAAAATTAACACAGAGATGTTCCATGATCATCACCAAGCTTGAGCTGCAGCTCCTTGCTCCTTTCATCCAGGACAGCACAGTGACAGCAGCAGCATCCAGCTCAGAACACCGGTGGCGTGAAAGCATTGGCACAAACACATCTTCCACCCCTGCCATCACCTTCCTCATTCAAGAGGTAACATGCAGGCTGGCAAAGGGAAAGGCAGAGCAGCCAGGAGGCAAAAGGGGGTGGTGGGATTCTATAGTGGGAAAATGAGGGGAAGAACTTAGGTAGGAGGGTGGGCAGCAGGGCAAAGGCAGTGGGTGTGAGCCCTTCTGCTACAGACTGATTCCACGTGGGGCTGTGACCCTTTCCTTTGCTGCAGGCTCTGATCTCCGGGGGTCTCACAGCTCTGGCCCACGACCCATCCTTCGTTGCAGTGACCAGGGATGAGATGGCAGCCAGCAGCCAGCTGGAGGTGTGTGATGTGGAGAAAGCAGCAGTGGAGCTGCTAAAGGGAAGAGAAGCACTGTGGGACACAGAAACCAGCTCTGCCCCCTGGGACGCCTTGCCTGCATCAGCAGTCAGCATCCCAGGGCTCAGTGTGGCCACATCCCATCATACCAGCTCTGCTGCACACCTATGAGCTGCCTGCCATGCAGCCCCATGGGTACAACTCCTTTGAGGGGTGAGGGGGGTTGCAGAGCAGTGCTGCACCTCTCCCCATCTTTGCCTGTGGGGCTGCTGGTCTTTGCCTGGCCAAAGGAGGCTTTTTGGACTGGGTCTGCAGGATGCTGGTGACAGGAGGGGGTGATGCTGTGCCAGGAGCTGGACAGACATTAAAGTGTCCCTGCTGCGTGACTCCGTTGGTTCCCCTCGTCTCCTTCCTCTGCTCTCCTGGCTGCAGGCTGCTGCCTGCCTGAGCTAGCAGAGGCTCAGACCAGCTGAGGGAGGGGGCTTCAATAAGAGCTGTCAGTGATTAGGAACGTGGCATGGTGGGGATGGGCCAGTGGTTGGACTTGGTGATCTTAATGCGCTTTTGCAACCTTAATGATTCTGTGATTCACGTGGCAGCCCTAGTCTTTCCCCACTCTCATGTGCTCCTACCTCAGTCAGTCATTTTGTGGGTGCCAAGGTCTGGCTACACACGGGCATCCCAGCAGCTGCACCTTGTGTCATGTCCCTGCCAGACCCCGTTCCTCCTGCTTGCAGCCCAGCCTGACCGGGGGAGCATTGTTTGGAGCAGATCTGCCTGGGGCTGGGGACTTTGCCACTTGAGACAGAGGGGTCACTGCTCTGTGGGAAGGGGTCTGCTTGAGGGCTCATTGTCACAGACTTCAGTGCAAGGAATGTGTTTGCCAAGCACTGGGGCAGCTCTGTCCCCCTGGGTCAGATTCTGGCACGATTCTTGCTTCAGAGGGCCTCCAGCCCATCCAAACCAAACACTACTGGGCTCTTCCTTGCCTAATATCTATCAGAACGCAGCAAACTGATAGGTCCCAGGAGGGATATTGAATCAACAGGGCATGTCTGCTCTCCAGCAGGGCATTTTGTTAAGTTAAAAGGGAGATTGCTGTTGCTGAGCTCCATCTGCAGCAAGAGCTGTGCTTGCAGAGGGGACACGGGCAGCAGAGACCTCATAGGGACAACCCCTGACACCCCCCGAGTGCTGTGGGGCTGCGGAGTGGTCCGGCATTGCTCTGCTCAGAGGATATCGAGGATGTACTGCTTTTCCTACAAGGTGAACAAGGCTGGTTTTGTGGGCGAGGTGCAGAACTCCGCGTGTCCCGTTTTTAGGCAGGGGACTTCATGCAGCCCGGGAAAACCGGACATCCCGGTCCAGCCCCGCACTCCTCCATACAGACCTACACGGCCCTATAAAGCCCCGCACAGCCCGATACGGCCCTGCACAGCTCTGCAAACCCCGCTACAGCCCCGCACACCCGGATACGGCTCTGAACACCCCGATGCAGCCCGGCACAGCCCGGAGCGGTGCCGCTGACCCGGCAGAGGGCAGCAGGGACCGACAGCCGTCCGTGTGCGCGTGTTCATGCGAGCATCCGTCCGCATGGGGCCGCGCACCCCACAACACCTCTGCTCTCGGCCTCCTCGTGGCCGCGCTGCCGGGGGGCGGATCCCATCTGGTCCCGCCCCCATCCCGACCACTCCCCGCCCCTCCCGGCCCGGCCCCGCTCTCTGCGGCCGAGGCGCGGCGCAGCCCCCGCTGCGGGTGCGACCCCGGCGGCAGCGCCCGACCCGCCCCGCGGCACCTGGGGCCGCCCCCTCCCCTTCCTCCTCCTCCTCCTCCTCCTCCTCCTCCTCCTCCTCCTCCTCCTCCTCCTCCTCCTGTTCTACCTCCACCTCTCCCCCTCCTCCTCCTGCAGACGCGGATGCTCTCGGGCGGCGGTGGCCGAGGTGCGGGGCGGTGGGGGCATGGCGGCCCCGGACAGCTGCGTGAAGGTAGCGGTGAGGTGAGTGCGGGGTTCGGGGGTCCTGGGGCGGGTGCGGCCTCTGGGGGGTTGGAAGGGGGTCTGTGCAGCACCGGAGGCTCCGTGTCCGTTCCCTCTGTGCCGGCATCCCCGAGCCGTGCTCGCTGTTCCCCGTCCCGCTTCGTACTGCCGTGGGACTGCTCCGGCCCTGCGAGACCCCATAGGCTCCATCAGTGAAGCCCGCAGTGCGGGAAGACCCCCGGGCCGTCTCCATGCAGCGCAGTCATGGCCGGGTTAGGCTTCCTACCCTCGGTGGTGTCAAAGGCTCTTTGAGGAGGGGTCCCCCCGCAATGTGTGTGTGTGGGGGGGGCCGACGACTCTGCACCATCTCCGTGTCCTTTGTGCTGCCTCTGAGCTGGGAACAATGCGCCTTACGGCTCCTGCACCTAAATAAAGGAGCTGCCGACAGCACCTAATTCGTGGGCTGCCCGAGGGGGTTCCGGGGCTGAGGCCCTGAGCGGGTCTGCAGGCGGTGGGCACATCCCGAACCTCCTACACGCCCACACGACAATGGATGGAAGAGGGATGAAAGTGGGGGGCTCTTTGTTAGCACTGTACCGGGCTGGGTGTTGTATTCTGAGCGCTGCCCCTGGGGTTCTGCAGTTCGGTGCTGTTCTCTTTGCTTTTCTCTATTGGAAAAAAAAAAAAAAGGAAAGAAAGGAGGAAGGAGCCCCTGCGTCCCCCACCAAAGGGCTCGTGAACCTATCAAGTGAGGAAGGCAGGGACAGATCCGGAGCTGCCATCCTCATGGCTTAGACTGGACATGTGTGTTCCTCCCACTTACGCTATGGTTGCCCAGGCTCAGCACGCACCTTCCAAGCCAGCCCTGGGTGGGCTGAGCCCTGTGCAGGGCAAGGGGGTGGTTGGACCCTTCCTCATCCAGCTGCTCCTGCATTGCTTTCCATCGTGAGGCTGTGGGATGGGGCAGCTCTGGGGGGGGGGGGCAGATGGTGCTGTGTTACAGCTATGGGTGTGGACGCTGTGTCTGGCACCATGGGGTGCTGATGACATGCTGCAGTGAGGCTGCATTGATGGAGGATACACTGAGGTGCTGCCCTGGGTAGAGCAAGAGCACAAAAGATGCTTTGGGTGGCAGCGTCAGTGATGAAGGGGAAATGGTGGGTGTGTGGCTGCGCATGCCGGGTGTTTGTGCACCCAAACGCCTCCCTGCACTGCTGCTC
The DNA here is from genome assembly GCF_054131305.1 of Coturnix japonica. NCBI lineage: Eukaryota > Metazoa > Chordata > Aves > Galliformes > Phasianidae > Coturnix > Coturnix japonica. The sequence continues at coordinate 1,156,491 of NC_140700.1, forward strand.
TGACAGTGGCATAGTGGTTTTCTGCACCCCTCCATTTAAGGGGCTGAGAATGGAGTCAGGCTGCAGTCTTGCAGGTTGGGCAGCAGTGGGGAGGTGACAGCATCCTTGTCATGTGGGTGTTCCCATGGTGCCTGCATGGAGGCAGGACGGGGTGTCCATGCAGGGTGCTAACCCAGGGTCTGCGAGATGCTGGCGGCTGTGGGTAGAGATTTCCTGATGGCCATCCTGTGCTTTTCTTAGGATGGAGCCTCATAACAAAGGCCCGGGGCTGTGTCCCTTTCTCAAGGAGATGGAGCAGTGCTGTCGGGGTGGTGGCTGTGGGGCTGCTTTGGTTCCTGTTTTCACCTCATGCCTTTAGCCCCCATATGCTATGGGGTCAGGGCTGTCCTGTGTACGAGGGGTTCACAAGCAGGAGTTGGAAACACACTGCCTTCCCCCTGCGGTATTGTGATGGGAATGGGGTGTCCGTGATGAGGGCTGGGGTGGGAAAGGAAGGGTCCATCCCTCTCCCATCCTCTCCTTGGTGAAGTGATCCCTGCTTGGTGCAGCGCTGGGATGATGTAGTAGCAGAGGTGAAGACAAAGGAGGGCTGGGAGTGAGGATGCTGCGAGACAAAGCAGGCAGCAGGCAGGTCGGAGGCTGTCGAGAAACAGCCTTTCGCCCCACTGCTTTTGTGTCAAAGCAGCCCCTGGGGGCTGGCATTGGGTCCCCTCCCCAGCACAGCCAGGATTCTCTTTGTGTGGCACCTTGCTGGGGAGCAGCCAGGCTGCAGGAGCCCTCAGACCCCCACCCGCCGTGCAATCCGTGCAGTCCCAGCTCCTGGAATGGGGCAGTGAGGAGGAAGAGGATTAATACCTTTGGGTGTGGCAGAAACAGGGACAAAAATCTCCCTTTTGTTCCTTCTTCCTAACGTGAAGATAGAGCCGTGCTGTTTATTCAGGTCTCTGTATTGCTGCTATTGGTGGGAGCGAGGTGGGCTCACCAGTGTGGGGAAAGGGGATGCTGGATACTGGGATTTTGGAGGAAGGTGCTGTGTGCTGCTGTGTTTAAATGGGTGATGTGCATGGTCCCACTGCTGTCAGGGGGTGCTGCAGCCACCTGAACCCAATTCTGTTGTCCCTGGGGTTAGGTGGTGGAGCTGCCCCATCCCTGATGATCTGTGGTTCTCACAGCTGTCCTGCCCTGGCACAAGGAAGTAGGGGTGAGATGCTGCAGCATTTCTTGCTGTCAACCTCTATGCACAGCTTAAATCTCCTCTGTTTCCCTCCAAGATCCCCAGCTGGCTCTGGAGACCTGCAGAGCTGGATGCTGGGGGGGGGGGGGGGGTTATTTAGGGCACAGGGGGGTGTGTTCATGCTTCCTGTGCACCAGCAGTGAAATGGCTGGTGGCTGCTGCTGCGCTGCCGTCAGCAGGGAGGGACGCAGGCCCAGTGGCTGCTGCTGGCCTTGCGGCAAGCTGGTGGCTGCAGGCAGGGCTGCTTTTCCTTTGCCATCAGCATGAAGCCTGACACGTTGCTTTGTGGGCACCTGGGAGCTGCCTGGCTTGGGAGGGAATGAGGGGCTGAGCCAGGTGCTGTGAGCCACATTCGGGTGCTGGGCAGGGAGCCCAGTGCTCCTTGTGCTCCGGGTGCTCACTTGGAGTCTCAGGGAGGCACAGCATCTGCTTCCTTCTGCAGGTGACCTTCACAGTGACTGCTGCAGCTGCTGCTCCATCCCGGAGCACACTGGTTACCTGGGTACCCCTCTGCTGGGCACATGGGCTTGCAAGCAGCTCCGGTGGCTGTAGAGAGCTGTGTTCTGGGGCTGAGGAGCAGGGCCCTGCTCCTGTGTGTGTGTGGCTTTGTTGTGTTGAGGGCTGATGGTGTGTGTTAACCTGGAGAGTGTTCAGCCCCATGGCGGGGGGGAGGCTGAGGAGTGGGGTGGCTGCAGAAATGCTCCCCGAGACCCCCAAATGCTGAGTCAACTGGGGGAGCGCAGCACACGAGAGTGCCCAGGCAGCAGCAGCGACTCAGGAAGCAGAGCTTGTGAAATTGGGGAAGGAAGTTGAGTCGGGTTTCAAGTTTATTTAAACCCTGCAACCTCCAGTGCTCTGCCGCTCTCATAAGCACTCCTGCTGAGATGCTCCATGCCCCTGAGCAGCAGCATGAGTTCTGGCTGCCTCCTGCCCTGGGAACTGATCCCGTCTCCTTGGGAGCAATGATTTGGGGACAGATTCCTGCAGCCGTTGCAGCGTGCCTGGGAGGGCCTCAGCTTGGTGGGAGCAGGGTTGTAAAGCATCCTGCCTGCATCCTGCTGCTGTGTGGCTGGGGCTTCTCTGCTTGCTGGGTTGGTTCCTGCAAGCATGAAGCCTTTGGGACCAGCTGTGTTTCAGGATGGTTTTGGATGTGGGAGGTGGGGAGGTGTCATCAGCCTGAGCTGTGGGTGCTGCCTGAGGGTGATGGCACAGGGAGGGGGATGGTGTAACCCAGTGCTCACTGTCATTGTGGTGCTTTGTCATTCCTGGGAGACCATCTATGGAAAGTCACCCTGGGGTTGAAGGTGGATGTTCTTTCAGTTTCCCTTCCAACCCAAGTTATACTGTGAAATGACTGCCTGGGGGTGACTCATAGGGCACAGTCCTCTTGCGATGCCGTGATACCTGCAGGTCTGAGGGGTGTTGGATCAGTTTTGTTCAGCTCTCACAGGGGCTGTATATAGGGTGAGCTAATGAAGTGGGCATTTGGGCAGAGAAGGAGGTGAGATAAAGCTGGGGATGTGCCCGGCTCCCAAGGTTACAGTGCCATGGGATTTCCTTTCTGTAGGCACTGGGGTGCTCCCCACTGAATGGCACTGACCCATGGCTGCACCCCAAGACCTGTAAGGGAAGCAGCATCACAAGCACAGGGACCACAAATCACCTTCCCCATCCTCAGCGTAGGGCTCAGTCCTGGGAAATGCAGACCCCAGGTGTGTGGGTGAGAGGGTTTTTTTCTGCACCTGGCTTCTATCAGGCGCACACTTGCTGGCTTTTACAGCGGAAATGTTAGAAAGGAGATGGAAATATTGCTGGTGCAGGGGGGGAGTGCAGCTCCACTGTGCAGTTCAGTGCAGAGACGGCTCTGCCTGCAGCATTGCCCCGGGTAGGGCGGCTTCAAGAAGCTTTCAGTGCTCGTGAGTGGGGATTTAAATCCTTAGTGCCCCGAAGTATCAGGAACGTGGAGCTCCCAAAGCCAGGGGGCAGGACCGGCTGTGGCATTCCTGCACCAGGAGCGAAGCTGGGGGCGGGTGTGAGCAAATTGCAGGAGACAGAGCTCCAAATGAGAGCAAATCACAGGAGCCGAAGCTCGAATCCAAGCTGTCAGCACAGGGAAGGTGATACTCCCACCAAGCCCGTGCTAATTGAGGAGCCAGCCTTGTCTTTTGTGCCCTTCCCACTGCCCCGAGTCCCAGGGGTCTGTTTCCTTCCCATTGCTGTCAAAATAGTCCCTCCTATGGGGTTAAACAGCTGGCAGGTTTGGGATGTGCTGGATTGCATGGGGAACTGCTGCCAGGCTCTGCCAGCTGCATCCCTTTGTGAGTGACTGTGCAGAGTTCTGTTTGCAGACATCCCTGTGGCATTACTCCCCCCAGGTCCATGGTGGGACTGATGGCATTGCCAGCTGCTGCTCATCAGCTTGTGGGGGCAGAGGAGGAGTGCAGGGACTTTGCAAACTCAGCCTGCTTCTGGTGCACTCCAGGTGATGCTCTGGGTAAAGCTGAATCCCCTGCTTCCCCCAGGCCCTGCCAGCCCTTTCCTGTGGCCCTGGGTTAGGGTTCTCCTGTGCAGGGTTCCTGTACAGGCTGTGTGTCCCCTATTCCATTGCAGGTCCTGGTGCCAAGCAGATGGTGCAGCTCGGGGCTGGTGCTCTCCTGCCAGAGCTAATGAACAGCACACGGTGATTGAAGGGTTTCCCTAAGCCTGAGGATTAGGGGGCCCAGGGTCTTCTGGGGTTCACAGCAGCGGGGATTGCCCCATAAAGCTGGTCACAGCCAGCACCCCGTGTTTGTGGCAAGCAGAGGGTCTATGTTGGGGTCACTTGTGGGATGGATATAGTGTGGTGGAAGGTTCCCCTACTGAGCCATGTCTAGTAGGTCTCCATACACACCTTGGCTCTGCAGAGGTTCTCTCATTTCCCCAGCAGGGCTGTGGGGACCTGGCAGTCAGCCCTGCTGTGTCCTCGGTGCCAGCCACACACTGGTATGAAGGGAGGCTGAGCCCTTCCCCGTGCTGTGCTCGCTCCTGCTAGGAAATGCCTTGCCTATATCTCTTAATCTGAGTGTTTTCTGACCAGACCTGGCAATCCCAGGGGAGCCTTATTCAATTTTCTCTGATTGCTGAGCTGCTTCCCTGCTGCGGTAATTAAATGCTTAACTTTGTCTTGATTTGGGTCCAGAGCAACTGGCAGTGCCAACAGCAGCCTCTGGGCAGCAAGGATTCTCCCAGGACTCAGTCAGGAGTGGGGCTGGGCTTTGTCTTCCTTAGGACCCCATGGGACTAGGCTGTATTTGAGCTGATTCTGGCAAGTATGGACAGCACGGTGCTTTGTGTGCTGGTGTGGAGATATGGGAAAACCTGGGGTTCTTTGCCCTGATGCTGTTGCTGGTGGTGTGGAGTGTTGTGCTTCTTGCTGTGGAGAAGTGGGATGTGGGAGTGTGCTGCCATACCCTGCAGAAGGGAGTTCTGAAGCCCTTTGGGTTTGCTGTTGCCATGAACAGGGAAAAGGGAATCTGAGGCAGCAGGGGGCACGAGGGCGTGATTGCAGGCATCCACTTCACTTGAATCGGTCCTTCCTTTGTACTGGGGGCTGTGTGGGGTGTCCCAGTGAGTGCAGCCCCTTTTCCTGGCCAAGCAATGGGTGAAGGAAGCCCTGCCATGGGGATGTGGGCTGTACCCCTCCCACAGCCCATTCTTTTGTCTGCAAGGACAGAGATGCTGGGTTCTCCCTGTGGGCTCTGCTTCTTCCCCCAGACAAGAGGGACCCCAAGGGCCGCCCGTGGGATCCGCTTCCCCATGGTGCCCATCAGGCACTTGGCTCCCCAGCCTGGCCCCAACAACCCTGTCTTTGTGTGTGCCCCCATACTCCCTGCCCCTGAGGGTGAAGCCTCACTCTGCTGCTTCCTCCCAGATGCTCGGTCGCCCTGGCAGCTGAGCCATGGAGACGAGCGCTTTCACAGCTTGCCAGCATGGCAGGAAAGGGGAGGAGAGAGATGCTGTACTCTGCCGGGCCTTTGTGTCCCCTGCTCGGCTGTGGGCCCTGCCTGGCACAGAGGAGGCTGCTGCTGCAGGGTTTGTGCCCCGATGCCAAAGCAGGCAGGGTCTGCTGGGCTGTCTGTTTCCCCCTCGGTCCTTTGCCACCAGCCCAAGTGCAGGGAGAGCCAGCAAGATATGTGAGGGGTGGTCGAAGAGCCTTGATTTAGTCCAGAGAAGAGGAGGCTGATGTGATATGAACACCTGCCTGATCAGGTTCTGCATTGCCCAGTGCCTGGTGTGGCAGTACTCCTTCTGGGATAGGAGAGGATAGAACTGTAGAATCATTTGAATTGGAAGGGACCTTTGGATGCCATCTGGTCCAACTCCTTGTACTGAATAGGGACATCCAGAGGTCAGTCAGGTGCTCAGAGCCCCGTCCCCATGACCTTGGGTGTCTCCAGGAGTGGGGCAGAGATGGGAATGGATGAGACCCCCCCCCAGTGGCAAAGAGCTGGGACTGTGAGCAGGAAGAACAGCATCACTGGCCCAGAGATTCCCTCTGTGCTGGCTCTTGGTGGTGGCCATGTTAATCTCCTCATGCTGGCTGGTAGGGCTGCCAGTGACAGTCACTGCTTCCCCAGAACATCCCATTGCAGGGTTGTGTCTGCTGGAAGCTGCTGGTGCTCCCTGGGCTCATCTCTGCCCCCCGGCTCCCTCTGCTGCGTGATGCAGGGGAGCTGATATTTGCACTGTCTGTGGCAGCTCCTAACCTGTACCCAAGTGGCCCTAAGTTGCATCGGGGGACTCTCAGGTTGGATATTAGGAACAATTTCTTCTTGGAATGAGTGGTCAGCATTGGCACAGGCTGCCAAGGGAGTTGATGGAGTCAGTGTGGCACTGAGGGATGTGGTTGTGGGCATGGTGGGGTGGGTTGGGGTTGGACCCACTGATCTCAGAGGTCTGCTCCAACCTCAGTGATTCTATGGTTCTATGAAATGACACTTGGGCTAAGTGCTGGGGCCTAGGACCTGCCTGTGGGCACCTGTGTCTCCAGCCACCCTTGGGGATGCAGGGTGGCACAAGTTGGTGCTGGCACCTGGGTGTCCATTCATACCCTTGCAGGTTCCATAGCTGTGGTCTCCAGAAGTCCTATGGGAAGTCCATGTGCAGTCACACACAGTGCTGCTACCCAGCCTCTCTCTCAAAGTCACATGCACATATTAAACCATTTTCTGGAGAGGGAAGGGGGGGTGGGGGAAGAAACAACAAAAGCCTTTTGCTGAAATCTCTGCTCTCATTTTTCTTAAGAGGAAAGATTTTCCAGCAATACAGGGCTGGCAGGCTGTTGTTCTGTCTGTTTCCCAGTGATGCTGTGTGTGACTGGGGAGGGGCAGTGCTTCACCTTGGTCAGAAAGTAATTAAAACTGGGGTTCATTTTCCTGCAGGAGGGTGGGACCCTGGGAAGGCAACAGGAGAGAGCCGGGCTGAGCACATCAGAAGCTGCTTTCTGTTGTGGCTGCAGTGCTAAATATACCCTCCGACACGGATAGCTGTTCCCACACATCTGCTGCTCTGCTCCCCAGTGGGTGGTGGTCCCCCCAGCTCTCACTGCTTGAGATGTGGGAGCCTCGACCTGCAGGGCCTCCGCTGCGGTCACTGCCAGCAGTTAGGCTTTGGAAGAATTAATAGCTGTGTTTATGAAGCATCCAGGGAGGGGAGATGTGCAGTCATTAAGCTCTAATGAGAGCTGTTTGCCAGGGCGTTTGGCTTTGCGTTCCCTTTCTCCGCAGCTCCCCAGGGCACTCAGCTGCTTCCTGCAGCCAACACATCCCCAAAACCTGGAGCTGTGCAGCCCTGATGCGTGCTGCTGTCTGATGTGCAGCAGATCCGTGTCTGCCTGGCTCTGTCAGCACCTTCGGTGCTCCAAAGCCCTCGGGGTGGTGTGCAGAGTGTTGGTCACGGTGCTGCTGGAGCCCTGCGCAGCTTCTCCTGTCCTGGCTCTGTCTGCAGAGCCCACAGCCTGGGGCAGCCATTGGGCTGGATTGTGCTTTGATTCAGACAGTTGTTTTGGTGTTGGGACTGTCTGGTTGCATTTTGTATTTCAGGCTTCTGTGAATGCAGTTTGATCTTGCTGTCTCCTGCACGAGTGCACCCATGCTGTGTCTGGCTGCTGTGCATCTCTTCTGCCTACCATGCCCTGGCAGTCCGGGTTGCTTCTGTGCATTGATTGGTGCCTATGTGCAGCCCAGAGCCCACTGCCTGGCAGGGGACACTGCAGCAAATGAGTTGTTGTGGGTGTGGGTTGGTGCAAGGGAAGCTTCAAGTGCAGTCTGTGGGTTGTCAGCCCATGCTGCTCTGTGTGCTCTTTGCTTCATGCCATGAGCAGTGGTACTGCTGGACCTCAGCCTCCAGCACCCACGGTCCCAACACAGAGCATGTGGGCCAGGCAGTGGGGTGATCTCAGTGTGTTCCTCCTCCTGCAGGATCCGTCCCCAGCTGTCCAAAGAGAAAATCGAGGGATGTCACATCTGCACCTCCGTGACCCCTGGTGAGCCACAAGTGCTGCTGGGGAAGGACAAAGCCTTCACCTATGACTTTGTCTTTGACTTGGACACGTGGCAGGAGCAGATCTACACAACATGCGTGGGCAAGCTCATTGAAGGCTGCTTCGAGGGCTACAATGCCACTGTGCTGGCTTATGGTCAGGTACCTGCCTTGCTCTGCCTTGGGCTCTGGGGTCTCCTGAGTCAGCATCGTGGAAGTTAGGAGCAGGCAGGGACTTAAAGTTGCTGGGTGTGGAGGGGATGAAGCTGTCTCAGGGTTGGGTGGGAGCTGGAGCAGGGTGAGAAGGGGTGGTGGGGCTGGGGCATGAAAGTGGGAGGTGGTGTGGTGGGGTGCAGGGGGGTTCAGCAGAGGTGCTTGGGGTGGTACAGGCAGGACCCAGCTGGTGCCTCTTTGCAGACTGGTGCAGGAAAGACATACACCATGGGCACTGGCTTTGACATGAACATCTCTGAGGATGAGCAGGGCATCATCCCGCGGGCCATCGGACACCTCTTCAGCGGCATCGAGGAGCGCAAGCGGGCGGCACAGAGTCAGGGGGTGGCAGCGCCTGAGTTCAAAGTCAGCGCCCAATTCCTGGAGGTGAGTGATGGTGAGCCAGGGGTGATGACATGGCCTGCGTTTAGTGCACAGCTCTCTTCCTAGCAAGGATGGCAGGAAGGCATCCTCTGGCACATTTTGAAGCGCCAGGCTCTAGCAGCCTCGTCTTTGTTACTCACGTGCATTTTTGCCCCATTCAGCTCTACAACGAAGAGATCCTGGACCTGTTTGACAGCGCCCGTGACCCAGATGCACGTCACCGCAAATCCAACATCAAAATCCATGAGGATGCCAGTGGGAGCATCTACACCACGGGGGTCACATCGCGGCTCATCAGCTCCCAGGATGAGGTGGGTACAGCATCGGTGAGTGCAGAAGAGGGATTGAAGCCAGGGATGCACTATATGGGCATCAAGACAAGGGTGAGTTCATCTGGGATGTAACAGGACAGCCCCAGCATGGAGAGGTCAGGACTGCCAAGAGATGCTGTCCTAACTCTTTAAAAGGGTGCTTGAAGGTTTTCTTTCTCTGCTGTGTGTTGTTGCAGCTCATCCAGTGCCTGAAACAGGGGGCTCTTTCCCGCACCACTGCCAGCACCCAGATGAATGTGCAGAGCTCTCGGTCTCATGCCATCTTCACCATTCATCTGTGCCAGATGAGAGTGTGTGCCCGCCCAGAGCTGGTGAGACTGAGGGGCTCTGCCCCCCCTCCTGCTTTCTAGCTGGGCTCTTCCTGGCTCTGTGTGGGTTCCCTGGGAAAGGAGAATGGTCTGAAGCCTCCCAAAGAAGCAGGGTTTTGTCTTGTTTCTCTGTAGTCATAGTCAATATTAGCATTTATTTTTATATATTTGCCGGAGATATTTTTAGGTATTTGCCAGAGCAGCTCTGTCCCAGGGATGGGGTGGCTCGCAGCAAGCTGCTGTCGAGCTCACCTGATTGCTGGGGGGGTCCAAGTTGAGGGTGAATGCTCAGGCTTGTATGGCTGAGGGGGCTCCTGTGGGGTGTGTGGTAGTGACCCCTCTGTGTGTGCCTGGCTGCAGGTGAATGGGGAGGTGACTGGCCTGCCAGATGGAACCCAGCCCACCACTGAGTATGAGACCCTCACAGCCAAGTTTCACTTTGTGGACCTGGCTGGCTCGGAGAGGCTGAAGAGAACAGGCGCTACTGGCGAGAGAGCGAAGGAAGGCATCTCCATCAACTGTGGACTGGTACAACCCTGGGTGTGGGATGGGCAGCAGGGAGAGGGCAGGGGCTGCCTGGGGTACCTTTGGCTTCTGCTTGCAGCTGCTCCATGCTGCTGGAGTTGCTGTGGGTCGTGCTGCTTGGAACTGTAGGGAAGATTATCTGTGATCCATGGCTTTACTGCTGAGAGCAGGACTATGGGGTACAGCACAAGCACAAGTGTGCTAGGCTCCAGAAAACTGAGGGCTGCTAATTTGAGCTTAAAAACTACCCTGAAGTTCGGTGTTGTTCTTCACTGCTCTGGTGCTGGGAAGGAGGGCAAATGCTGAAAGTGGCCAGGAAAGCCCCATGCCTTCCCATCTTGCACCACGTACATGTGTCACAGCGTGCACTCTTAGCCTGAAATTCTGGCTGTGTGGCAGTTGTGTTCTCAGCAGGGGCTGAAGTTGGTTGAGGGCTTTTCCTTTGTGTTGGCAGCTGGCGCTGGGGAATGTCATCAGTGCCCTTGGAGACCAGAGCAAGAAAGCTGTGCATGTGCCCTACCGTGACTCCAAGCTCACCCGCCTGCTGCAGGATTCCCTCGGTGGCAACAGGTCTGGGGACCCGCCAGCATAGGGCTGTAATGGGCAAATGGGCTTGGGGGCTTTGGGGTGTGTAGGAGCTATTTTGGATGACTTGTGGGTTTCCTGCTTTGGGGTGGGTGCCTCCTGACAGGCAACATGGCATTGCGAATGTGAATGCCTTGGTTGCTCGTGAGTCCCAGCTGCAATTAGGCAGCTTTGGTAGAATTAGCTGGTGTTAAATGCTTTGGAGCACTTGCAGATCTGTGATGCAATGGGTGCTGTTGCCCAGCATGACAGCCAGAGTTCTCTGCCTGCTGTGAGGGCACTTTTCTGTAGAGCCCATTCCTGATGATGCTCTGTCACTAGGAGGGATTGAACCCAGTTTATGCCTCAGTTATAAACCGTAGAAGGGCTGGGATGGATGTCAAGGCACAGGGCTTGAGCTGAAGTCTGTGTGCTGAGTGGGGAAACCACCCCTTCACCCTGCCCTTCACCCTCCCAAGCCAAACCATCATGATCGCCTGCGTGAGTCCGTCTGACCGTGACTTCATGGAGACCCTGAACACTCTCAAGTATGCCAACCGGGCTCGCAACATCAAGAACAAGGTGGTGGTGAACCAAGACAAGACAAGTCAGCAGATCAGTGCCCTGAGGGCTGAGATCGCCCGTCTGCAGATGGAGCTGATGGAGTACAAGGCAGTGAGTGCCCAAGAGAGTCCATGCAGATGGAATGGAGCTGGGAGGAGGAACCCTTCTAGTGTTTGGATTGGGGCAGTTTTAGCAAGCAGGACCTTCCTGCCCATGGTTCTCCCTCCCACAGATAATGTGGTAATTTATGGCCATTTCCCATGTGTCCTGTGGCCTGGCCAGTTGAGCTTCACTCTGGATGAGTGTTTTGATAACATTAGAATGGTGTGAGTGAAGCTAAGTCACTGTGAGGATGGCAGTTTTCCATTGCTGATGATAGCTGATGAGCTGCTACCTTCCCAGTGCTCCTCTGAGGCAGAAGACTGGACTGGTGGGTCAAGCTTAGGAGGTTCAGACAGGGGCTCAGAGATGCTAGAGCAGAGAGAAGCCTTGAAGCATCTCTGGCCCTCTGCCTGTTGAGTTCAGGCTTTCCTAGTCCTTAGATTTTTCATTCCCCTGTTTTGGAGACTGGGGTTGCCCTCAGGGAGGCAGTGGTGGGGCTCCTTGTGGAGCACATCCCATGCTCAGAAACTGCCTGTGTGTCCCCACAGGGCAAGAGGGTCATTGGGGAGGATGGTTCAGAGGGCTACAGCGACCTGTTCCGTGAGAACGCCATGCTGCAGAAGGAGAACAGCGCCCTGCGCATGCGGGTGAAAGCCATGCAGGAGGCCATCGACTCCATCAACAACAGGGTCACCCAGCTGATGAGCCAGGAGGCCAACCTGATGCTGGCCAAGGCAGGTGAGGCTGGGCACACACACGTTGGCCTGACCCACCCAGTGTGGTAGGGACGGGTGCTATAACACTGTTGGTGTCTTACCTTGAGCCCCCTAAGCCTCTGCTTCTCCAGGTGATAGTAACGAGGCCATCGGTGCTCTCATCCAGAACTACATCCGAGAGATTGAGGAGCTGAGGTGAGCCAGGAATGAAGTTTGTTGGGTCATTTGGGCTGGTTGGTACCAATGCAGGGTGCAAGCCCAGATGTTGATCCTGGCTCTGCGACTCCACCATTCTGTTTGTAAACTCCAGAGAGGCAGCAGCTAAGACCACTGGGCCTATGGTAGTCCCAGTCTTAGTGCTGAGCAGTGCTTTGGCCAGTATCATGGCTGCTGATGGATGGGGAGATTCTGATGGGAGTCCCTGCTGTCCTGCAGGGGCTGCTAACCCACAAATCTGGGTCCATCTCTGCCTTTTATAACCCTGGGATACCGACTCTGCAGCATCCTGGCCCTCCAATTCGAGGTGTCTGAGCATGGTTTGTGTTTGACGTGTTACTGGCATGTCTCCTCATTGACCTACATCTCATCTCTGCTTCCCAGGACAAAGCTCCTGGAGAGTGAATCCATGAATGAGTCCCTGCGTCGCAGCCTCTCGCGCCTCTCTGCCCGTCCCCCCTACTCCATGGGCTCATCCCCAGCTCCTGGCCTGGCTGGGCTGGGCAGTCCTGCTGCCCCTGCAGAAACTGAGGCCTCTGATGTCCTGCGACGTGCCAAGCAGGATCTGGAGCGGCTGAAAAAGAAAGAGAGGAGGCAGCGGAGGAAAAGGTAAAGGCTGTGTGATGCTGGGAATGGGGCTACCCCACATCAGCCCTATCTGTTCTCATGGGGATGGATATCTCATTTTTAACCTTATCCTTGCTAAAACCGTAGCACCCAGACAAAATCTAGGCACGTGTGTTCCTTTCCTGGCACTGCCTTGGTTGTCTCTTCACCCACCAAGTATCTGGAGGGTACTTTCCCTATAGAATACAAGAGCAGGAGGTTGGCGGGTCCCTGCGGGGCTTGTTCTGACATTGACTCACCTGTGCCCCACTGCTCTCCCCCAGCCCAGAGAAGGAAGCATTTAAGAAGCGGCCAAAGCTGCAGCAGGACAATGGGGAGGAGACAGATGAGAACGAAGCAGAAGAGGTGAGAGGGGCTTCGTGCTCTTATAGATGGGATGCTCAGTTATGGAGGACTGACATCACCCTGAGAAGGAGGGTGATCAAGTTCTGGCCTGGTCCTGCAAGGAGGGGCTGTGGACGTACAGACACTGCCAGGTGTCAGCCCTGCTATGCAGTGAGGAGCCCATGTCTCTCTGGGGCCTGGTTTCACCAGAGTTAGGTGAAGGAGGGCCAGGGGACACAGTGCTGGTAGGGAATGCATGTAGCACAGAGCTGTCCTTTGCTGTGATGTGCAGTATGGGTCCAGAAATGATGCTTCAGCCCATGGGTATCCCATGTAGGAGGCTGAGTCACACTGTAGGGGCTGCAGTTGGGTACTGTGGGGTGAGCTGAGGTTTTGAGCAGGGTAGAGACCACAGAGAGAAGGGCAAAGCCATGCTGTAAGTTGGAATACGGCACTTTCTGTTAGGAGGAGGAAGAGGAACAGGATGAGAGTGGCTGTGAGGAAGAGGATGGACGTGAAGATGAAGATGAGGACTCGGGGAGTGAAGAAAGCCTGGTGGACTCGGACTCAGATGCGGAGGAGAAGGGTAAAGTGCAGAGTCCAGAGCATGGGGGGTGCATTTGCTGGATTGGGCTCCAGTCCTGGGAAGGGAGAGTTCCCTGAGACTTTGGCTTGTGTCCTCTCTGGGGGCCTGGCAGAGCCAGAGTCAATGCAGGGAGCCTCCAAGTTCTCATCTCTCCCCCCACTCGCTCCTTGCACTGTGATTCTGTGGAGCCATAAGAGCAATGCTGTCCCCATCCTTCCTGGTCTGACTGTCCTCTCTGGCCTCCAGCCGTGAATTTCCAGGCTGACCTTGCAGATCTGACCTGCGAGATAGAGATCAAGCAGAAGCTGATCGATGAGCTGGAGAACAGCCAGCGGCGTCTGCAAACACTGAAGCACCAGTATGAGGAGAAGCTTATCCTGCTGCAAAACAAGATCCGGGACACACAGCTGGAGCGGGACCGGGTCCTGCAGAACCTCAGTGAGAGCCACCTCATCCACAGGGTCCCATCCCAGCAGCACTGGGTCCCTATTCTCCTCCTGCCCACCTGGCTAAGGGCTGACACATCCATCCCCTACATGCAGCCTTAGACTTTGTCATCCACACTGCTCTGCTTGAGCAGCTGGGATCCCAAGGCTGTGCTCTTATTACTGTGGGAGAAGGAGCCGGAGAGCTCTTGATCCTGCTGGTGCTGGGGAGGTTGGTGAGGTAAAGCCTTTATTGAACACTGCTTGGTAGGGTGTAGGGATTTCCTGGGTGAGTTGTGCTATGAGCATAGAAAGACCCCAAAGACCCACAGTATAGCAGATCCCCAGTCCCAGCATCAGCCAAGCAGGATGCACTTGGATGTAGATCCAGGTCCACATCTCCTTTCAGCCCAGCAGTTGGTGTAACCCACTGCCCCTGTTTTGTGCTAAGTCCTGATTTTTCATCCCACTGGGTGCCCCAGACAGACCTCAGCCTGTGCAGCATGACAGTGGGCTCTGGCAAAACAGGCAGGGCACTGTGACCCTTACAAGCCCTCTCCATACTCCTGCAGGCACCATGGAGTGCTACACAGAGGAAAAAGCCAACAAGATCAAAGCAGACTATGAGAAACGGCTGAAGGAGATGAACAGGGACTTGCAGAAGCTGCAGGCTGCCCAGAAGGAGCACGCTCGCCTGCTGAAGAACCAGTCCCGTTATGAGCGGGAGCTGAGGAAGCTGCAGGCAGAGGTGGCTGAGATGAAGAAAGCAAAGGTACTCAGGGTGGGAAGAGCATCTCTTGGGAGCTGTGAGGCTGAGACTGGTTTGGACAAGCCCGGCTTCCTGCTCTGCTGAAGGAAAAAGCTGCTTTTTCTGCTCCTGCTGGTGAATGCAGGATGGCTGTCCTGACTGCTGGGAACACCAGATGCCCACGCAGACATCACAGACATCACACCTCCCCTCTGCAGGTCGCGCTGATGAAGCAGATGCGGGAGGAGCAGCAGCGGAGACGACTGGCAGAGACAAAGAGGAATAGGGAGATAGCACAGCTCAAAAAGGAGCAGCGCCGGCAGGAGGTGAGAAGGCAGCCTGCCCGTGTGCTGCAGGGTCACCTGGTGCCAGGGACAGCCCTGAATCTCATGGTGTGGTTGTTGGAGATGTGTGAGCTCCCCACTGTGTTCAGGGGAAGGGTATAACTAAAACCAGCCTTGAGGCTGAAAACTTCTGCACTGTTAAAATCACAAGTGATGCTCATGCCAAAGCAGCTGCTCTAGTCTTTGGTGGTGGAAGCTTCTGCCATTGCTAGGGTGTCTGGGCAGCTTTTCTTTCCTCAGCAGGACCCCATAGTCTGTCTCTCCTATGCAGTTTCAGATCCGGGCTCTGGAGTCTCAGAAGCGGCAGCAGGAAATTGTGCTGCGGAGGAAAACCCAGGAGGTGAGAGGAGACCACCTTCATGCAGCCCTCAGCCCCGAGGGGGCTCCCAAACAGTGGCTCAATGACACCGAATCTGGGAGCTGAGGTTGGTGATGGGTTTATCTGGGGACAGCTGTCTGATGGTAGCACCTTGGGCTGTCTTCTGGGCAGGTCTCAGCTCTGCGCCGTCTCGCCAAGCCCATGTCAGACCGAGCTGCAGGCAGGATGAGCCAGAAGCCAGCCATGCTGGACTCTGGTGCAGAGGTCTCAGCCAGCACCACCTCCTCTGAGCCAGAGTCCGGCGCTCGCTCTGTCTCCAGCATCGTGCGCCAGTGGAACAGGAAAATCAACAACTTCCTGGGAGACCCTTCACCTTCTGTCAATGGGGCTCGGCCAGTCAGGTCAGGGCAGTGGTGGCACTGCGGGGCTGGGTCAGTGAGCAGCAGGGTATCCTAGGGCTCGTGGGTGTCCCTTTTGTCTGATGGCAAAGGCAGGAGGCCAGCTCTCCATTGTGTGTTTGGCTGGAGGTAAAGTGCCAACGCAGGGGACAGGCTGTGCTTGGAGTGTGCTCTGTAAGGTGCAAGCTGTTAGAGCAGGGAGGGGTGATGGCAGAGGTGGGTAATCCAAAAGCGAGACAGACTCCTCTGATGCAACCAGCACTTGGGCATCCTTCTGGGAGACAGCACAGCTTCCCAAACACGGTGCTGCCATGTGCCTCTGTTCCCTTTGGGCTGCAGGAAGAAGTTCCCCAAGAAGGGGTCGAGTCAGACCTTCAGTAAAGCTGCCCGCCTCAAGTGGCAGTCGCTGGAACGGCGCATCTTTGACATCGTGATGCAGAGGATGACCATCATCAACCTGGAGGCTGACATGGAGAGACTCATCAAGGTGAGGGTGGTGGATATGGGGTGGGGGGTGGCCATGCCAGCACAGTGCCAATCCTTCTCCCTTTTCCCCTCAGAAACGAGAGGAGCTGGCACTGCTTCAGGAGGCCCTGCTGGGCAAGAGGGCGAAACTGCAGGCAGAGGGCCCTAAGGAACAGAAGGGGCTGCAGGAGCTGAACGAGGAGATTGAGGTGCTGGGGGCCAATATCGACTACATCAATGACAGCATCTCCGACTGCCAGGCTACCATCATGCAGATTGAGGAGACCAAGGTGGGCAGGGAGAGAGGGAGGGAGATAGGAACATCCCTGAGAGGGAGCTCAGACATCACAGTGCTTCCTGAGTGTGGGAGAAGCCACTCGCTCCTCACTTCACTGGTCTCCATGCAAGTGGAGAAAAAAGCTGTGAAAAAAGCTGTGCCTCTCAACACAAACCCCCCAGGTTTTGGTGCCCAGTTCTGACACCAGACACAATGTGCAGGTGCTGGGCTCCTTGCCCCCTCTATCGTCAGGAGGCTTTGCGCACTCTGCAGTCAGGCTGTGCCCCTGGGACAGTGGCTGTGCTGCCAGCAGTGCCAGTGGGGCAGAAGTGGAGCAGCTTCAGCCCTGAGCATCTGTGCAGGCTGTGGTGCCCACTCCCTGCTCCATTGCTGTGCCCCCTGGCCTCATCCAGGTCCTCTCCTTTCCAGGAGGAGCTGGACTCCACAGACACCTCAGTGGTGATCAGCTCCTGCTCCCTGGCTGAAGCCCGGCTGCTGCTGGACAACTTCCTGAAGGCATCCATTGACAAGGTACTGCTTCTGTTTGGAGCACTGTCTGCACGTGGGGTTCCTCCCAGCTGTGGGATGTGCGGTGAGGATCCCATTGTGCCTGTCTGAGGATGGTCTGACCTTCCATCTGCCAGGGCCTGCAGGTCGCACAGAAGGAGGCCCAGATCCGCCTCCTGGAGGGTCGCCTGAAGCAGACAGATGTGACTGGCTCCTCGCAGAACCACCTCATCCTGGATGCCCTGCGGGAGAAGGCTGAATCACACCCTGAGCTCCAGGCACTGATCCACAATGTCCAGCAAGGTGGGACAGAGCCCAAACCAACCTCCCATACACTGGGTATGGCCTCTACCTCTTCCCCCTGGCATAGAGCTGGACTTTCTGTGCTGGGTGCTCAGAAAGCACCAGGAGATGCCACCATTGGCATCAGTGTGCCCTTGGTCTGCATGGACGGTGCAGAAGACCTGCCACCCCACAGCTGCCCAGGCTGTGCCCTTAGCTCCAGTGCTGTGTGCTTTGGTTGGGACTTGGTTCCCTTCATGCTGCTGATGTGCCTTCTCCCTTGTGCGCAGAGAACGGCTACACAAGCACAGATGAGGAGGTCTCTGAATTCAGCTTGGCCTCGGATGGCAGGTGAGCAGCCAGCCCTGCAGGCTGTGCATGAGTGTAGTGGTCAGAGATGGGGTGTGGTACCGCCTATGGGATTTGGCAGGAAGATATTGAAGGAAAAAAAAGATCATCTGCAATTTCTTGTGGTGCCTTGCCCTTTGGGGAGGGCAGAACAGACAACTCAGACACCAAAAGACTTGATCAGCCTTTGGAGAAGGGGTGCTGGGGAGCAGGGAGTGACCTAGGGATTCTGAGGGACTGGTAGCAGCCTGTGAAAGGAGGTCGGTGCTGAAGATCCAGCTCTGTCACTTTCTCCCTGCAGCATCTCCCAGTCTTTCAGCATGAAGGGCTCAGCGAGCCAGGATGATTTCAAGTTCAAGGTGAGTTGGCCATTGTGTAGCTCTGTTACAGAGTATTGAAGAAGGGGTGGAGGGATGTGTTGGGTCCATACCTGAACCCTGTGTCTTGCTCTAGGGAGAGCCCAAGCTCTCGGGGCAGATGAAGGCAGTGTCAGCTGAATGTCTAGGACCCACGCTGGACATCTCCACCAAGAACATCACCAAGTCCTTGGCATCCCTTATGGAGATCAAAGAGGATGGGATCAGCTTCTCAATCCGAGACCCCTATTACAAGGAGAAGGTGTCACGCACCGTCAGCCTGCCCACACGAGGAAGCACTTTGTGAGCAGAGGGTGATAGTTCTCTGGGCACCGGGAGGTTGGCTGGAAGGCATGGACCACTGGGTGGGAAACTGTGCCCTGGATGTGGGGGGTCAAAGCAATGAGGATGAGCCAAATTCTGCCATCCATCCTGGTCAGTCTGCAGCAGATAGCAGTGGTCTTCTCCAGCGGGCTTTTGGAGGACATTGGGTCTTATGTTGGCATCCTGTGTGGGTGGAGAGGAGAGTGGTCCAGGAGGAGGGAAAGAAGGGGTGGTATGAGGGGCCCTATCTCACTGCCCTTGCTTATCAGCCTTCATGGAGGCTTCTTGGGTTGCCAAAGGTTGTTGCACTCAGAGAGTGACTCGAGGCATCCTCTGATCTCATGACTGTGACACGAGGCAACCCAACTTCTCCATTTGGGAGGGAGGAATGAAGGGACGTGGAGGTTCAGCACTGAGGCCTCTGGATGGAGGAGGGCAGGCATCTACTATGCTCTTTTGCTTTTTTTTTTTTTTTTTTTAAGTCCCAGACAATCTCGTGTCTCAGACACATCGCCTCTCACAAGGAGGAAATCCTATGACCGTGGGCAACCTGCAAGGTGAGGGGCTTTGGCAGGCTGGCAGAGGTGCCTGCTGATCAGCTCTTGCTGCTTCAGCTATGCCCTGGGGTGTCAGCCTGAGCAAGAGGAGTTTGGCAGCTGCCAGGTGAGCAGTTCCCAAGTCACATGTTCTCTGATCCTTCCTGGCTCAGGCCTCCAGATGTTGGCTTCACTCCTCCCTCATCCCCTCCCACGCGCCCACGCAACGACCGCAATGTCTTCTCTCGTCTCACGAGCAACCAGAGCCAGGGTTCTGCCTTGGACAAGTAAGTTGAGGTGGGGTGGGAGAGTCTGAGTGAGGGGCACCTGTGCAGTAACAGCAAAACCTTATCAAGTCCCACAGTGGGGTATTGGAGTGCAGCACCTGGATTGTCTCAAGCCACCCTCCTGGCACTGTATTTCCTTAGTGCTCCTCTGCAAGAGCAGCTCAATGCTGTGCAGAGGTCCTGCTGGACTCCTGCCTTGTCCTATCTGGTGCGTGTCCCTCTGAGCTGGCTGCTTGCAGGAGCTCACGGTCCTGGGCTTTGGCTAAGCTGTGCAGTGCCAGGCTGTGACCACTGGAAAATTCCGTGCAGCAGGATGGAGTGAGGCAGGGTGGGGGTCTGCAGGAAGCTGACGGAGTGGCACCGACCCACAGATGCAGCTCCAGCAGGTTGGGCAGCTGTCCTCACCTGGGAGCACTGCCTGCAGCGTGGACGTGTCCTGATGGAGATCTGCTGTGTGATCCTCACGTCCCCTCCTGCTCATCTGCCCTTTCCTCTGGTTCTCTGTGTGTGCTTCTCTTCTTCCCTCTCTCTTCTTTCTCCATGTCCTCCTCTGGCTTGGATGCAATAACAATCCTCCACCTCTGACTCTTCTGCTGCCTCTTCTAGTCTGGGTATTCTCTCCCATAATCCTGCTAATTTTCTGCCCCTAGGTCTGATGACAGCGATTCCTCTGTCTCGGAGGTGCTGAGGTATAGACAACTTTCTATTATTATCCCTTCCTCTTCTTTTCTGTCTCATGATTTGCTCTCCCTCGTCCCTGCATGCTCCACCTGTGCCTTGCTGCTCTGCCCATCTCCCAGCTTGTGTGTGCTGTCCCCTCCTGGCACGCCACCCACAGTGCCTGGCAATGTCCCCCTGGTTGTGAGTTTCAACCGTTCCTGCTCTGCTCAGCCTTTGAAAGTGTGGCACTGGGTTTGCCTGTGGACATGGGTTGGTTTGCAGAGGCAGCATGCTCTGTGCCATCTCTTGTCAGCATGTCCTGTCGCATCCCTGGCTCTCCAGCAGGACTGTAATGCTGGGGTGAGCAACACTGGGCACTGTCAGTTTGTTTTTCTTGCAAGCATCTTCCAGGGAAATACGTGCAGGCGTTCCCCACTCTTGGCTGTATCTCTGCAGTGCTGGGTCCTGTGTGAGCAGAGCTCTTTGCCCCAGAAGCCAAGTCACTGCTGTGCAGAGCTCAGCCTCGGGGTGAATGTGCTCCTGAGTTTGTCCCAGTGCAAGGACAACCTTCTCATTGCCCTTTAGGAGCACCTCTGGTGCTGATGGGTGCTCTGCTCTCAGCAACCACTGGATACACGGCTCCAGACACGTGTGTGCTTTGTCACCTTGAGCTGTTTGCTCTGATCGCATCTCACCCTGGGGAGCCGGGATTTCCCTTTGGTCTCGGTGTCACTTCGAGACCAGTAGCAACACTAGGGGTCAGAGGAGAGCTGCTGAATGTGTGAGCAAAGCTGCTAATTGAGAAGGAGATCGCACGCGTGTGACTTCTAAACCCGAATTAATGAGCTTACCTTCACCCTCCTGACTAATGCAGACCTCATGCAGCCCTGGGCCTGCCCT
Organism: Coturnix japonica; assembly: GCF_054131305.1. Lineage (NCBI taxonomy): Eukaryota > Metazoa > Chordata > Aves > Galliformes > Phasianidae > Coturnix > Coturnix japonica. The sequence goes on from NC_140700.1 coordinate 1,176,881, forward strand.
TCTCCAGCCTCCTGCCTTGTTTTGCCTACTCATAGGAAAAGATTTAGCATAGCTCAGAGCCCCAGGCAGCGCTTGGAATGCCAGCAGGAAAGAGCTGCTGGTGTCCACATAGCTCAGGACTGCAGCAGTGGGGCTGCTGGACCTCAGTGTTCTGAACACTCTGATGTGGAAGTGATTGGCAGATGCTGTGGCCGGAGGGATGAGGTGCCTGCAGGGCGTCCCTTGGAAGAAGGTTTGGTGAGGATGGATCCTCTGAGCCAGCATCGGGGACAGGGTGCTGGGTGCAAATGCCAGTGCTTCCCCCTGTCATCCTTTTGGTTTTAAAAGGAGTACAGCTCCGTTTCCAAACGTTGCCAACCACAGGCTGGCTGGCATCTTGAAGGAACTGCCATGAAATAGGTCTAGTGAAACGTTCCTGGCAGAGCTTCAGGATGGAGAAAGTGCAGTTTGTCCTCAACTGAGCTGGGGTCCAATGAGCTGAGTTTCTTGGCTCAGAGCAGAGGCCGTGAGCATCATGTCTCACAGTCTGTGTCACCTGGGCAGAGCCGTTAGGCAGGGGCTGCTAGTGGGGAGATGCCAAGGTTTTCCATGAAGATGATTGCTCAGATATGCCTGAGTTCAGATGGAGGGGCCCATTGCCCTACCAGGAAGTGGAAGATGCTTGGGGGTGAGGCAGCTCGTGCTTTCCCATGCCTGTAGGACCTTACAGTGCTGTGCCTTTCCACATACCTACCCCACCTTCTTTCTTTCCCACGCAAGGGGCATCATTAATCCAGTGGGTGGCACCAAGAATGCCCGGACAGCCCCACTGCAGTGTGTCTCTGTGGCAGAAGGACACACCAAGCCTGTGCTCTGCCTGGATGCCACCGATGAACTGCTTTTCACTGGCTCCAAAGGTATATGTTGGACAGAACAGGTGTGGGGGATGCTGGCTTTTTATGTGCTATTCTCATAAATCTCCCCAGGCCGGCGTGGGGAATTGGGGTGCATGGCAGGGATGGCTCCTTCTGGGCTGCTCCCCTGTCCCTGCCTTCTGATGTCCAGGTGCTGGAGCAGGTTGGCTCCATTGCCCTGGAGAGGAGCTGTGGGTGGTGGGAGGCAGCGCTTGGGAAGGAGTCGGTGCCTCCACGCCATGGAGGAACTCCCCAGCCCAACTCTCTCAGTCACGTTCTTCTTCCTACAGACCGGAGCTGTAAGATGTGGAACTTGGTGACGGGTCAGGAAATTGCTTCCCTCAAGGGTCACCCAAATAATGTCGTTTCCATCAAGTACTGCAGTCACACGGGGTTGGTGTTCACCGTGTCCACGTCGTACATCAAAGTGTGGGACATCCGGGACTCAGCGCGCTGCATCCGCACCCTGACGTATGTAGTGGGAAGAGTGGCTGTGGGGGACTGTGGGCAGCTCTGGCTTTACAGAAGATGGTGTGAGGAACTCCTGGGGTCCTACAGGCTGGAAACAGAGCCCAGCTGTTTTAGGATCAGTGCCTAGAGCTGTAGGAAACAGGGAGGCTTAGGGAGATCTTGGAGTGGAAGAGATGAAGAGCAGCCCCAAGTAGGAACTTGGGCAGGATAGTCCATGTCATGCACACACCTGGCATCCTTGGCTCAAACCCAAGCAAAGCACTGCTCTGGAAGGTGGAGGTTTTGCTGGTCCCATGGTGGTCGGACAGTTGCAGGACCATTCCCAGTGTGGGACCTGCTGAGAGCCAACAGCTTCTTTGGGTTCCTTGGTGGGGCCTCGCAGGCTCTGAGCTGGTCTCTGATCATCCTTTCTCCTCCCATCCTCCCTCCTCTAGGTCTTCTGGCCAGGTGATCTCTGGGGATGCATGTGCTGGGACAACCACCCGCACTGTGACCAGTGTGCAGGGGGAGCACCAGATCAACCAGATTGCTCTCAACCCCACTGGTACCACCCTCTATGCTGCCACTGGGAACTCCGTCCGCATCTGGGAGCTGAGCAGGTGAGGGGCAGCACAGAGGCAGGCAGGACAACTGACTGATTCTGTGTGGACGGTGTCCATCTGAAAAGACTCCCCTTAGGAAAGGGAAAACCTTTGTAGCTGTGGAAGCTGCTTCAAATGAGGGCTTACAGAACCCTTGCGTATGCCTTTTCAAGTCCCTGTTTTGGACCTGATGGGTGATGGGAAGCAATGGGACTACTTGAGGTGTGGGTTCCATCTGTGAGAAGAGGGAAGAAATGGGAGATGAGCAGCAGCTTCCCCAGGCTGTGCCACTGACCCTGAGCCCTCACGGCAGCCTGGGCTCTGCAGATGGCTGTCGGTGTGCCCCAGAGCTGTCTTCATCCCTCAGCATCACTGTGAAGCAGGGTACCCCTGATGGCGATGCCCCTTTTTGGGGACCTTTCTATGTCAGGAGTGCTTGAGGGCAGTGGGCTTTGTGCTGGGGGAGGGCCCTGGAGGAGCTGTGCTGCTGGGAAGGGGCTGACTGACCCTTGTCACTGGTTGTAGGCTGCAGCCCGTTGGGAAGCTGAGTGGCCACATTGGGCCCGTGATGTGTCTCACAGTAAGCCAGACAGCAAGCAACCATGACCTGGTGGTGACGGGCTCCAAAGATCACTATGTCAAGGTACTGTCCTGTGGCTGCTGGGCAGAGCACCCCTCTGAGACCTCTTCTCTTCCCCTTGCCCACATTTCTGGTTTTCCCTGTTCTGCATGTGGCTTTTTGTGCATCTTCTCACTCCAAACCTTGCCTTTAATTTCATTAGTCATACAAATGCAACTTTGGAGATGGGGGGCAGAGGGGGAAGAGGGTTGCATTTCTCACTCCTTGGGCTCTGTGTCTGATGCTTGCATGTTACGTCTGACTCAGCTGAGCAGTAAGTAGGACGTAGGGACATAGGGACAAGTATTGCACAGGGCAGCAGAGAATTATCATCCTTGAGCAATGGTGGCAGGAGAGTTGTCCTTTATCATAGGAAGTCATTAGGCATTTGTAGGATTAGCTGATAGTTCCATTGCGAAGTATAGATGTAAGGAGTAGGTGCCTGAGATATTCACCTGGGATGCAGGAGAACAGTTTTCAGCTGTGGCACAAAGTGCCTCTGTGCCCATGGAGAGGTATGTGTGCATCACTGCAACCAGCCACCAAAGCAGTGTTGTTTGAACACAACTCTGTTTGCAGCAGATCTGCTTTGTGTGTGCTGAGTGCTCCGAGCCTCAGGGATGGAGGGTGGTGGCCATGCTCTTTGTGAAGGGCTGACATCTGTTTCCAGAGCCATCCGAGATCTCCCAGCTGCTTTTTTTCCCCCCAGGTGTTTGAGATTGCTGAGGGTGTGGTGGGCAATGTTGGCCCCACTCACAACTTTGAGCCCCCTCACTACGATGGCATTGAGTGCCTGGCCATCCAAGGAGACATCCTCTTCAGCGGCTCCAGGGACAACGGCATTAAAAAGTGGGATCTGGAGCAGCAGGAACTTCTCCAGGTCAGGAGGGCAGCATACGGAGTAACGTGGGGCAGAGCAGGATTGCTGCTGTGGGTCTGGAGGAAGGCTGAGGGACCTGGTCTAGGTCCTGCTATCCTGGGAGGGAAGCCTGGGGATCTGGCAGTGTGTGTGCCAAGTGGCTCTGTGTGCCTATGGGTGTGTACTGAAGGGCACCCAGAACTGCCACTTCCCCTTGGGACATAGGGTTGGAGCATCAGTTGCTGTGTTACTCTCTGAAATTAGGATTCACGCCCCGAGTCTTGAGTCCAGCTTGGTGATTTGGATTGACTCTGGGGCAGCGGTGATGATCTGCAGCCCTGCAGCTGAGTGCATGAGACTGATTGTGATCTCTTCTCTGCCATGTACCTACAGCAAATCCCAAATGCACACAAAGATTGGGTCTGTGCCCTGTCCTTCATCCCTGGCCGCCCTATGGTGCTGAGTGCCTGCCGAGGAGGCGTGATCAAAGTCTGGAACGTGGATAACTTCAGCCCGGTTGGGGAGATCAAGGGGCACGACAGCCCCATCAACGCCATCTGCACCAACTCCAAGCACATCTTCACTGCCTCCAGGTGAGCCTCAGGCTTGGTGCTCCCCAGATCCTGCGGGAGGTGGGAGAGCCCTGGGTTGACCTGTCATCCCTGGGCCTGGGTGGGTTTGCACTGAGTGGGGCCGGGAGCCTGGAGGGCAAAGAGGGCAGGGGGGATCTTGCAGCTTTCTGGTCCCTCAGTGCCTTCATCTCACCTTGCTGTCTTAGTCTGTCCCCTGCCCGCTTTCTGGGATATTCCCCATGCTGGGTCCCCTCTTCCCTGGGGCTGGGCATCCCCTGCTGTTCTTGGGGAGCAATTTGGCAGCAAGACTCTGATATCCTCTTTTCCACCGTGTCCTTTTTCTCCCTTCCTTTTTCTGTCTCTCTCTGTCTCTCCTCCTTCCCACCTCCTATCTGTGCCACAGTGACTGCCGGGTAAAGTTATGGAATTACGTGCCTGGGCTCACCCCTTGCCTTCCACGACGCGTCCTTGCCATAAAGGGCCGTGCTACTAGTCTGCCTTGACCCTCCTGCTCTTTCTGACTCTCTCTCGCACATGCACTCTTCTGTCTTTTCTTTCCTTTTCTCTCTTTCCATGTCTTCCTCCTTCTGTCTTTCTTGCTGTTGCTTGCTTTAGCTCTTCTCTCTCTGTCTTTCTTTCTCTCTGTTCTGAGCTGCTTCTTAACGGTATGAAACTTTTGCGTTTTTCCCCACTTGGTAAATCCTTCCTGGAGGTGCCATTCCCCTTTGTCCCAGTCATAGCCCCATGTAGTTTGGTTTTGTTTCTTTTTCTTTTGTTAACCTCTTGCCCAATGCCCACATCTGTGGCAGCCATGTTCTGCCCTCACCCTTGCACAGATGGTGGGGGGGAGTCAGCAGCCCCCTGCCAACCAACCAACCCATGCCCTGGGGAGACCAAATTCTCTGTGCCACCCCCACTTTGAGCTATAGACAGAGCCCATGCAGGGGGTGTGGGAGTCCTGTGGGTCACTGCTTGCCTTTGTCCCCAGTTGCTGCTAGTGGGGTGAGCTGGAGGCTGAGCCCCATTGGGCCTGCCTGCTCCCCCAGACAGATACATAGCATCCTCCTACCAAGACAGAGCCTGGGAGCCTCATGGGCTGCATGCTGCCATGGGCTGGGGGTGGACGATGCCTGTCTGAGGCATGCAAAGCTCCTGGCTCATGCCATCGCTCTCTTTTGTTTCTCAGCGACCTGACAGTGAAGCTCTGGAGCGGGAGGAGGTTACCCACCAGCTCCAACTAGGAACTGCAGAACAACTAGAAGAGGTGGCAGGAGGGTGAAGGCTGGGGAACATCTCCTTTGCTACCAAGACCCCATCATCTATAGGAACTCAGCCCGGGCATGGGCATTTTTGTGTCTGACCTGACAGGGTGGGTGAGATTCATCTTGTCCCATCTGTGAACACGGACTGGTCCCGTGAAGAGGCAGCTCAATGAAGCACCATCGGCTCCACTTTACCTCCTGCTGCAGTTTCTCAGTGGTTTTCCAGTGACCAGGAAAGACTTGATCTCTCTTCTCACCCACCCTGCTGTGCTGCCTGCCATGTCTGTGGGGGGTTGGAGTCCACGTGAACTCCCTGGCTCATCCCTTTTCAGAGACACCCATCTGCCTCTGTGGCTTCATGCAGCCTCTGTCTGGATGTGCTGTGTTTTTGTCCCTGCTGGCTCCAGGGCTGGTTCCTGCAGGAGTCTTTCTCTGTTCCACACTCTCAAGGCTATCTGAAGTCTTCTGGCTGGGACCAGAGGACAGGTTGTTCTTTTTTCCTTTGGAGACATTACTTGTAGGATGTTCTCTGTGCTGCGGTGGATGTGCAGAAGGACCTTCAGTGAGTTCCATCCTCCCCTAACCTCAGCATACCTGGCTGCAGCAGCTGGAGCTGCACATCTGACCTGGCTCACCCTGAGCTTCCCTGCAGAGATCTCTGAATCCCAACTGCAAAGTCTGCTGACCCTCTGCTCTTCCCTGGGTACCCACTTTGCTCTGCAGTGGGGTGGGGAAGGGCTGCAGATGGGTGAGGATGGAGATGGTTGTGCCAGGAGCGGAGTGCGGATGGGTTGGACCCTGATCCTGCACGACTGCCCCCACGGCTGCACGCCTGAATGACAATCCTAGAGAGAACGATGGTGCATGGCTGGAGCCCTTCAGAAGGCTGAAGGCTCAGCCCAGGAGTGTCAATGAGGACGCAGCCTCTCCAGCTGCCCTGCTCACGTTTCTCTGCTCAGGGGGCCAACGAGGCCCTGGTCTCACACTGGAGCTTTCTTCTACCTCTCCTGTGGTCCCTTGGAGCATCCTCTGCTCCATCTTGCCCTGCCCCATGCTGGGCTCATGGGGGAATGTCTGCGTTGACCCCTGGGAGTGGTATTCTCTCCTCATGCTCTCTCACTTCACTTTTGTCACTGAAGAAACGACGTTTGAACTCGGACTTAAGGATTTCTCTGCATGATCCCATTGGTGCTGAACTAGGATCTCAGAGGAGCTCCAGGATGTGCCCCATAAAGCACAGACCAATTTCCTTCTGCTTTCTGCAGCCCTGTTTGTTTTGTGTCACCAGCCCTCATTCAAAGCACTGCAGGGTGGGAATTTCTTCACACCTTGATACAGGAGCATCTCTATTGACTTGATGGAGTCTTTTATAATTCTGGAGATGGGGGGAGGGGGGGGCATAGAAAATGCAGTTTCCATGGTGTAGTGGAGGGCATGATGGCATGCGCAGGGTTACCCTGCCTTGGACAGGATGGTGGCTGCTCCTGGGTCACAGCTGAGCCCTGTGCTGTGGGGCTGGGCAGGATGGATCACAGGCCCCATGGTTGCCCTGTGACTCACAGCACTGGGAGGTGGAGGCAGCGCTGCCCTCTCAGCCTGTTCTTTTCCATTGGGATGTGTGTGTGTTCGTGTGGCTGTAGCTGGGTGTACCATAGGTACTGGTGTCTCAGTACCTGTGTGGGTTGGTATCTCCTATGTGGAAGAGTGTGGGGGGTGTTGATTTGGGGGGATGGGGGGTGGTGTGTTGATTTGGTGTAGCTACCTCACGGTGCAAGCTGGGTGCTGTTGTCATTGATATCATTTTGGGGGTGGGCTGGGGAGCTCAAGGGTTTCTTGTTTGTATTCCTTTGGCCATTGATTGCTGTTGTTCTTGTTTTGACACTTGAGTTTGTCCCAAAGACACACAGCCTCACTGCACCTTGCTGTGTTTCTGAGCCCCTTTCTGTTTCCCAGTGCTGAGCTTTTCCTCCCGCTGCTGGAGGATGTTTGTAGCAGAGCTCTGTGCTTTTGCTCTTAGGCATTGGGTTGATGTGCAGCATGGAGGTGGTGGTTCCTTTGAAGCACAGAAAGGTCCCTCTGTAGGGCTGAGCTCAGCCTGTGTTCCTGCCTCTGCACTCCCAGATATTTGCTGTGGGTGCATAGAAGCTCTTCTTGTCTGGCAGTGCCATGCAGGGCATGTTGTTGGAATGGGCTGGTCCTAGTCCCTGTGTTCCAGAGCCTGCTGGGATATGGCAGCAGCAGCAGCTGGTGCTGTAACAGCCTCTGCCTGAGGTCGAGGCAATCTGAGATAAACTGAATCTCGTAATGCTGTTAAGAGTTGTTGTCCCCAAAATGCAGTTCAATCTAGATCCTGTCCCAGGCACTGAACATGACGAGGACAGCCCCAGGAAGCTGGCACAGAGCTCTGCCCTGCTCCCCATCACAGGGGGCTGTGGGGGGGGCAGCTCTGAGCCATGCTGTCAGGTTGGGGGGGCAGGTCCCCCGAATGCTAAAGCACAAAGTCCCAGCTCAGCTGCAGTCCAGTGAGCGTGGCTTCTTGGCCTCTACTTCTTCAGATCCTTCCCTTGCTGCCCTGCCTGTGGGCAGGCAGCAGGAGGCCCTGGGGCTGCACTTGCCTGTTTTGCCATCTGTTCCATGCCCCAGAGCACAGTGCCTGCAGGCCCCGTGCTGGGGCTGAGGGCTTTGGCCACAGAGGGTGAAGGTTCAGGGCTGGGCTGCAGATGGGCTCCGTCCTTTCGCACTGTGCTGGGTGCTCCTTTAGGGCTCAGGACTTGCACTTCTTTCTTGTGGTCTCTGAGCCTCTCTGCACCTAATTTTGCTTCTCCCTCGGTGCCTTTGGTTGTGCCAAGCATGGAGATAATAACTGCTGTCCAGGGAGGGAGCTCCTTCCTTTGCTGAGAGCTGGGGGACTTCTTCTTCCTGGCTTCTGCCTCTTGCTCCTGGATCTCCTCCTCCCAGCACACAGGAGCCAGCTTCATGCTCTGCTAAGGGCACTGCACTGCCTGGAGCTGAGCTTTGCACACAAGGGCTGGAGTTGACCCAGAAGTCCAATTGTTTGGGCCCCCAAACCAACCACTGTGAGCCCCCCCAGGGAGCTGCAGCTCTCCCGGCACAAAAGACAAGGCTGTAGGGCTGTCCCCAGCCTGGCCAGCTGCGAGAAGCACAAGGATGCGTTGTTCCTCCCCAGCGCCTCCAAAAGCACAGCTGCTTTGGGCTCCCTGCCTGGGCAGTCTGCTCCCAGGGGTGCCCTCCCATCCCACACTGGATGGGCTCCAGGTACGATCCCACAGAGCACCTGTCACTTGTCCCCTTGCCTTGCAGTGTGCTCACCCCTGCTTTGCTCCATCCTGCAGGCAGCATCACCCTCCCCAGGGCTCCCACCAGCTGCCCCTCTCTCCCCGTGCTGCTCCCACCCCAACTGTGAGGGATCCCAGCACAGTCCCACTCCCCCCCCAGGCCTTTCCAGCAAAGCGTTGCCCTTCACCTTCCTGCCACCCCGGGCCTTTGTCCCCATTCCCAGTGGAGCAGCTCTGCCCCTTTAGCTGCTCACTGCTCCGCATCCCACCACCACCCTGCACTCTGCTCCCTGCTCTGCAGTGCTGCACTGCCTGCTCCATCAGCCCATCCTGCACAGCAGCAGGTGCCTTTTCTTGCTCAGAGCTGTTGTACAGAGCCCAACTCCTGTTGGTGAAGGCTTTTTTTCTCTGCTGGGTGGTGCAGCCCAGCACTGTGCTCTGGGTTTGTCAAGGTGTGTACAAATATTTGATACCTCGATGTGTTCCTGTAAATAGTGTAACTTATTTCGCTCTCATGATGTACGTTGGTTTGAATTGTTTCCCGATGGATGTGTTTGTTCCTCACCTCTTTGTCTTCACAAATAAAGCGTTACTGAAAGGAAGAGACAAAGCAGTGCTGACTGTTATGGGGAAGAACAGAGCTGGGAGCCGCCCGTCCTGATGTGCATCCTGTCCTTCTGTGCCGTGGGTGCTGTGAGGAAGTGAGCACATGGGAACAGGGTCCTCAGGGACTGCAGGGATGTCCCCGTGGCTCTGGGATGTACCTGAGCCAGCTCAGGGAGCAAAGTGCATTTTGGGGCACTCCACCCTACAAAAAGGTCCTTGAAAGCTTCGCAAGGAGGCGACAAAGCTGGTAAGGGCTACGAAGTACATCCTGTATGAGAGGCTGAGGACCCCCGGCTCGTCCGAGCTGCAGGAGATGGGGCTGAGAATCCGTCCCGTTGCTCGTTGTGGCTTCCTAAGCAGGGGAATGGCACAGAGCTGCCCGTATCTGATGAAGGAAGCGGGGAAGGGCTGGGAAACGCGTCTTTGCCGTGGGGGTGGTCCAACGCTGTCACGGGCCCTTCTGGGGGGTGGTGGATGCCCCGAGCCCGTCACTGACCGAGCCCTGAAGCGCTCAGGACCCGCTCGGTCCCTTCCGGCTCCTCCATCCAATTTAATTGCCCCCGCATTTGTCCCATCCTGGGGGCGGCCCGGCTGCTGGAACCCCCGGCAGCGCTGCGGGGACAGCCGCCAGGTGGCAGCGCGGGCTGCGGTGCGGGGACGGCGGGCGGTGGGCGGTGTTGGCACCGGAGCCGTTTGCGGGATGTTGTGAGGTTCCTCCCTCCCTCCCAACTCCTTTCTGCCCCCCCCCCGCCCCCGAGCCGCGCTGACCGCGCTGCAGCGCCCGCAGAGATGATGATGCTGGCACCGCGTTGTGCCCCACTCCGGGGTGATGGCGTCAGTGGGTCATACCTCGCACACTGGTTTGAAGGGAGCAGCAGGGAGAACCCGCTGGGGTCCCCCCTCATCCCAGCACCACACGTGCCAAGGGCAGCACCAGGCAGGTGGGTGCCAGGCTGGAGGCTTGGGCACATCCCAGGGCACAGATCCCCACTGCTAGCACAGGGCTAAACCCAGCAGGAGCACATCCAGCCTGGGTCCCAAGTATGCTTGCCTGAGACTTACACGAGGTAATTCCCCACATGCATCCCTCGGTCCTGCCCTGTATGTGTGCCAGTGCACACGTACTTGTGAAACAACAAGTGGGCTGGCACAGCTCCACTGCCCATCCCAGCCACCCCCGTGGGCAAAAAAAGTGACCCATGACAACATGAATCATAGAATCACAAGGTTGGAAAGGACCTGTAAGATCATCTAGTCCACCGTCCTCCCTTTACCATACCTACACGAAACCCCTTACCCATGTCTCCTAGCTCCCTATCCATGCACTTCTTGAACATTGCCAGAGATGGCGACTCCACCACCTCCCTGGGCAGCCATTCCAGTGCCTGACCACTCTCTGAGAGAAAAAGTTCCTTCGTATGTCCAGCCTAAACCTCTTCTGATACAACTTGCAGCAATTTCCTCGGGTCCTGTTTGTTGTCTGGCAGAAGAGGCCAAGCTCCTCCTCATCACAACCTCCCCTCAGGAGGTTGTAAAGTGCAATGAGGTCTCCCCTGAGCCTCCTCTTCTCCAGGCTGAACAATCCCAGCTCCATCAGCCGCTCCTCATAAGACTTGTGCTCCAGACCCCTCACCAGTTTTGTTGCCCTTCTCTGAACACATTCCAGGGCCTCAATGTCTTTCTTGCAGTGAGGAGCCCAAAACTGAACACAGTACTCAGATGTGGCCTCAGCGGAGCTAACTACAGAGGGATGATCACCTCTCTGCTCCTGCTGGCCACAATGTTTCACATACAGGCCAGGATGATGTTGGCCTTGGCCACCTGGGCACACTGTCGGCTCATGTTCAGCTGAGCATCGACCAACACCCCCAGGTCCCTTTCCTCTTCACAGTCCTCCAGCCACTCCGCCCCAAGCCTACAGCACTGCATGGGGTTATTGTGGCCGAAGTGCAGGACCCGGTGAAGAGTGAGCAAGTCACCGGCACTTGGCCTTGTTGAACTTCATCCCATTCACCTCAGCCCAGCGATTCAGCCTATCCAGATCCCTTTGGATGGCCTCCCTACCTTCAGGCAGATCAACACCACCTCCCAACTTGGTGTCATCTGCAAACTTACTTAGCTTGCACTCAATTCCCTCATCTAGGTCATCAATGAAGATGTTAAACAAGACGGGCCCTGGAACCGACCCCTGGGGGACACCACTTGTAACGGGTTGCCAGCAGGACTTAACTCCGTTAACCACTACCCTCTGGGCACAACCCTCCAGCCAGTTCGTTACCCAAAGGAGGGTATACCTGTGTAGGCCACGGGCAGCCATTTTCCTCAGGAGGATACTGTGAGAAACCGTGTCAAAGGCCTTGCTGAAGTCTAGGTTGACTACATCAACTGCCTTCCCCTCATCTTTAACTGTCTCCACCTGAATCACTGGGGGTGTATTCTGCGTTCCATCCCAGACTTTCAGATTGGGGCATGAAGTGCCCTGAGGACAACTGCTTTGCCCATTAAAGGCAGATGTAAAGAAGGCATTGAGGACCTCAGCCTTCCCCTTATCCTCTGTGGTCACATTCCCCGCTGCACCAAGGAGCAGACTCTTTCCTTGGTTCTCCTCTTACCACTGATATATTTGTAAAAGGATTTCTTATTCTCTTTTACTGTAGTGGCCAATCTAAATCTGAGCTGGTCTTTTGCCGTCCTTACTTCCTCCGTGCATTCCTTAGCAACCTCCTTGTAGTCTCCCCAAGTAGCCTGTTCCTGCTTCCAGAGGACATAGACTCTCTTTTTCTTCCAGAGTCTCAACAATAAATCCTGGTTCATCCACACTGGCTTTCTTCCCCTGCAGCTCACCTTGCGGCATTCAGGGACAGCCTGTTCTTGTGCCTTTAAGATTTCTATCTTGAGGAGGATCAAGGCTTCTTGGACCCCTTTACACTGAAGGCGGGATTACCAAGGGACACCTGCAACTAGTGCCCTGAATAGGTCAAAGTCTGCCCTCTGGAAGTTCAACAGAGCAGTTTTACTGGTCACCCTTCTGACAATTCCAAGAACTGAGAATTCTAGAATTTTGAGGTCACTCTGCCCAAGACAGTCCCCTGCCTTCACATCACCCACCAGTCCTTCCCTGTTAGTGAAGAGCAGGACTAGCAGGGCACTACCCCCAGTAGGCTCTCGTACCAGCTGTGTGAGGAAATTATCTTCCACACACTCCAGAAACCTCTTGGACTCTTCATCCAGTTTAGGCAGACTATAGCAGACCCCCACCAAGATGTCACCCCGGCAGGCCTTTCCCCTGATCCTTACTCACAGGCACTCAACTTTATCATTCCTAACCCCAAGCTCTTCAACTTCAAAACAGTCTTTAACATAAAGGGCCACACCACCACCCTTCCTTCCTCGTCTATCCCTTCTGAAGAGCTTGTAACCATCCATCACAGCACTCCAGTCATGGGAGCTGTCCCACCACATTTCAGTAATAGCAACCTGGTCATAGTTCTCCTGACACACAGTTGCATTCAGCTCCTCCTGCTTGTTGCCCATACTGCGTGCGTTTGTGTACATGCACTTCAGCAGTGTCTCCTGTCTCACCCCCAGCTCAGGCTCTGTTCCCCTGGGCTCATTTGCCTTCCAGAAATCATCAGCACAGCATCAAGCTCTGCCAGCAAACAGCACTGGAAGTCCAGAAAAAGGGAAAGGGGGGAATAACGCAGCTGCGGCGTGCAGCTCCCGCTTCTCACACTGCTGCTGCATCACTGCTGATAACTGGAAGGCAGGGAGCACCCCCCATCCTTGGTGGCACATTTGGTCCAAAGTACCAGAATAATTCTGCTCCCTCCCACCCCATATTGTCATTAAGTTGCCTGAAAGGATTCAAGTCAAAAACAAAAGCATACACCAACAAAACTCAAGAGCTGGCAGAACTCCAGGCTAGACATGGGGACTCCCCAAGAAATGGGAGCACTGAAGAAGCTTCCAGCTGCACCCAACGCTGGGCATGGCCAAGTGAGGAGGAAGGAAGGAGCTTGAGGTTGAAGCCTTCAAAGCGTCACTGAATCAGGAGATCAATTGCCAGGCACTGCAGCACACAGATGGACGTCCTTCTGGGCTGTCACAGAATTGCTTTGTCCTCTTGCTGCTGAAAGGAGCTAACCTAGATCAGGGAATGGATGCACAGGGCCTCAACTCTGACCAGCAGGAAAACTCAGGACAATGGAATGCAGTCTGCCAATCTTTTACCAGTTCAGCTGTGCTTTATGACTCATTATTGTGAAGCCTCCTTTAGTAAAGTATCACCCTGGGGTATCCAACCAAAAAGAAAAGGTTTTTATTAAATTAAAGGTTTTTTTTTGTTGTTGTTGTTTTTTTGTGTGTTTTTTTGTTTTTTTGTTTGTTTGTTTGTGGGTTTTTTTGTTTTTGTTTTTTTTTAACATACTATAATAACTACTACGCAGTTCAACAGTCAGTCATCTCAGAAAGTTCACGAAGGAGATCATCCTCATCCTTCTCCAGGTCCAAGTCAATTTCTGCTTCCATTTCCCCTCCTGAGATTTCCGAGATGAACTTTTCAGTGTCATCTTCTACAGCCTTGGTGAGCAGGCTGACCTCCGGCAGGGCTGGAGCAGCAGTCTGGGAAGAAGGAAGACAAAGTCAATGATTGCTCAGGAGATCCTTCCTCTGCAGTGCTTCTCCTTCAGCACTACTGATCCTGAACCCAACACGGGGGCTAAGGGGCTCCTGAAGGATGTTAACAACCACGTGAAGGCTGCAGAGCACCTCATGTCTTTTTAACAATGCAGCATTAATGGACAAATTCCTTCACACTACAGAGGAATCACAGGGCTGCAGAGCATTGTGCAGACACTGTCATTCATCCAGCATCCTGCACACAGTGACTACTTTGAAAGGAAACCTGCAGAACATTTCAGTTCTCCACACTTTCTGCAGGAGTTGTATCTCAGTATCAGCCTGACGAGGACAGCACTGACACTTCTTCCCCTCCTTACCAAAGCTGCTTTTTTAGCTGGAGGCTCCTCTTCTTCAGTGCTTGTTTAAATCAGCACAGTGCTAGAGCTGTTACATACCACATTCTATTTGAGCAACAGAAAGTCATTCCTGTTCCCCTACACAACATCCACCCATAGTCTGATTTCATTGAACACGAAGCCATCGTGACCTTTTTGTATCCAGTGCTCCCACGTTAACCTCACAAGCAGTTGTACCTGGTGCCAGCAGGGTTACTGCCTCACTGCCAGATACAATCAGATCAATTCTGAGTTTGAGGAGTGCAAAGCTGTCTGGGAAAGCCATTGAAAGTATCAGGATTGTGAAACATGGCTGCAGCTCTTCACCAAGGCAGGAAGGTAGGAATGCACTCATGATGGTGGCACATGGTGAGCAGTGAGACACAAGAACATGTGAAGAAATTGTGTCACTGTGTCCATCTACAGAAGGGACTCACCTCTGAGGGTGCAGAGACAGCTTTGGGAGCAGCCCTGCTCCATTCCACAGTCTTTGCCTCTTCTCTTGCAGGTGCTTTAAAACAAGGAAAAAGAAAATCACTTGGTCAACAGCAAGCATAGAAAGAAACCTGAGTGCCAGTGTTTCCTCCATGTGCTTATTTCCTCACATTCAATAACAAAGAACACGAGAGAGGCGACATCTCGCAGTCCATACAGTATCCAAGCTCTTCCCTCCTTCACATGCTGTCTCTTCACGAAGCCTCTCTCACCTGCCCAATGAATAACTCACCCCCCTGACCTTTCTGACAGAGGTTGACCCCCATGTTAAGGACTCAATCCATGCTTTACAAACACATTTACATATTAAAACAAGCAACACGCCAAAGATGAAGATAACCTTGGCGTCAACACACAGAACATGCCACACCAAAAACATGGCAGAAAGAAAGTACAGGAGAAACTGAATTACAAAACCTCACAGCGAATGAATTCTCCAGAATGAAGCAGGCAGACACCACGGATTCAATGGAAAAACACATGGATGGACATCCTGGCACTTCCTGCCTTTGCATTTGGTAAGAAACAGCCCAGGCCATTCTCAGCAAACTCCATTTGCTTGACAGGGGAAGCACTTCAGCAGAGCAGACAGTGAAACACCTCGTTACCTGCTGGCTTTGCGATCTGCTGCATCCGCAGGGCTTTCTCCTGCTTGATTTCTTCCAAGCTTTTAATATGCATTCCTTCCAATCGCTTGATTTTACACGGTGGCTCTTCCAGTTTCACGTTACCAGGCTCAGGTGGAGGGAAAATTCTCTTGTTCTTGCGCTTATCCTTAGATCTCTTCTCAGTAAGAACCTCTTCTACTTTTTGCTTCTCTTCTTCCAGTCGTCTCTTCTTCCAGATCTCCCCTGCTGGCTTGGCACCCTTCTCTGTCATCATCAAGAAAGGAGAAGCATAAGGATTACAAGAAATTCCAACGAGAGCTCAAGTTTCCAGATTTGTCATAATATTACAGAATATACGTGTTCCCAACAACAACGCTCCTGAGAAAGAATAAGCAGAAAGCCTAGAGAGTCTGTGCAGCAAAGACCGATGACCATTTACCTCTCCTTGGTGCTCTGTCAACCTCGATCTTCTTCCCCAGCCTTTCTACGAGGCTGCGCTTCAGCGGAAGGCCACTGACATCAGCTACAGAGAGAAAACAACAACATTCCTAAGAGAATTCCTTTGTTTTACAAGTCAACCACAAACTTTGGTTTCTCCAAGTGTATGTTCTCAAATTCACCTTTCAGCTGCTACACTTGTGTGCCACTTGGAGTCATCACAGACCCACGACACACTTTCCTCCCTCCTGCTTCAGCAGTGCCCTCCCATTTACGTGGAGGCAGCCAAACAGCAGCTCACAAGCAGCCCTTACCTACAGAGGATTTCCGTTTTCCAGGTTTATCAGCAGTATTCAGTTGAATCACAGGCACCTCCCCTAAAACAAAGAAAAACAAAGTGCTTATTTGACAGAAACCAACAGAATTACTGTCTTGTGAGCCCATTTCCCACCCAAAACAAATACAACCAAAAGACACCACTTTGACAGCCCTGACACAAAATAATATTGCAACTGTAATGCACTCAGGGTAAGTCCCAATTGTAATTTATCCATTCCACTTAGGAGCCACCAAATGGAAGCAAAGGTACTCATCATTACCCTGCTTTGCAGGCAGCATCACAGTGCTGACCAGTGTCCGCACATTCTCCTTCTTAGGCACACGAACAATCTGAGATTTGAGCCGATGAGCAGGAGCTCCTGAAGGTCCTTCTGATCCAAGTGTTTTTATTCCAGCATTCAAACTGTCATCTGGGAACACAGAGCAGGAAATGAGACTGAGGGACAGAGGCACACGCTGAGGACCACAGCTCTGCAAACTGCCTCCTGCTCAGAAGCATGCAGAACAAACCCTGTCAGCTCTCGCCACAGCCAAGAGCACCATGGACCTGATGTCTGTCTGCTGCCCTCCTTTCATCCTTCTGGATATTAAAAGTAGGCTTTATCCCTTACTTTATCCCATCCATATGACATTAGATTCCTCTATCAGCAAATGTGGCTTTCACCACTGGTTGAAAAGATGCACATACAGGCACTTAAACTCCATGCTGTGGCCTCGTCTTGCTCTAATGATGTAAACAAAGGAGTTTACCTTCCTAATCTGAAAGGCACATGAAGTTACAAGGTAGGAACAAGATCATGGAAATAGCCGAGTCCATTCAGCAACCCTATGTTCTGTTGTGTTTGTACAATAAATTGCTTTGGAGTTAATTGGCAAGTGCTTCTGATTAATCCTGGAATACCTTGTTTTGTATCAGCATCAGATTTTGTAGTGGAAATTATCTGCAATCCTTGATGGTTTTCTTCAGCTGGTTGCTGGACAGGTGTTTTTGTTTCTTCTCCCTCCTTAGAAAGCTGGTCTGTACAAGGAAAGAAAAAATCAGTCTCTTCAGTTATGCGGTAGGAATTCAATCAGATTATCCACTGCACAAAGATGGCAGGCAAGGCTGAAAACCCACACAGATAAATGCTGAGTCTCCACTTGCCCATCCAAATGGCTTCTCTGTTAACAAAGAAATCCCCCCCTACACAACATTCATCTCCCTGACACCCAGTAAAAGCTTAAATGCAGGAGAACAACCTGCAAGGCAAAGGCCACAGGAGCAGAGAGAAGCTGAGCATGCAAGATAAAACTGAGGTATCAGAAGCGCACAAAGTTCAGCTGTGCACCTATCTATCAGCTCACAAGTGAACGTTACCTGGCGTTCTTTATGACACTATACCCACCTGTGAGTAATAGAGTTAATCTTTCGTACCTAAAAAAGACAAACTCACTTTGGCTTGGTGGAAAGAAAACCCCATTGAGGTAACGTCCCTTGGTGTGATGGAAGGCACAGTTGGATTTCTGGCAGCCTCCTGGCTGGTTCTCCCAGTAGCAGGAAATCATGCTGCGTTTTTTCTGAAGACAGAAAGGAAGAAGAGCTGATGGTAACGTGGACCTAAGATCTGCAAAGGGAGACTGAGCTCCAGATGGTGCCAGTGAGCAGACTGCCACAAAGCAGCACTCAAACACCACTCTGAAGAGTGCGCAGGCTGGGAGCACCAGGCTCACTGAGCTTTCCTAGCATTCTGTGGGTGAGAACACCAGTTTAGAAGGGGTTAAACTAACACACCTTGCAGAATGCTTGTCTGATTGATGTGGTTCTTTAGTATCTGTTGATAGAACACTGTTGGTATCAACTACAAGAATATTCTGCTATGATATACCAATGCCATTGAGCTCTCTTCCCTCTGCTTCCTCCCCTATTCTTAACCGTAGGAACCATCATCATTTCAAAGCAAATGAACCTAATCTGCAAAAGCACATTCAGCCCACCTAAAGAAATGAGAAGTGGGTTTGGTGATAAACTCTGAGGAGCCAACACTCACACTGATCTCCATGTGCCTGAACCTGCAGACATTCCTGAAGCAGCGGCCCTCCTTCCACAGCGTGCAGATGGTTTCATTGCCCAAAGCGGCTTCACAGTGCCTGAAGGGACAGTTGTCTCCCTGTAACCCAATGGAAACCAAGAGAGGAAAATGAAATAGTACAGCCTGAGAACTGGCCATGCTTTGAGCTCATTTTTAGCGAGTTGCTCTATTGTACAATGCAATTAGTTATGAAGTTTGCTGAAGACCAGTAATACTTCTACTTATTCTACCCATTCCTCTTAACTTCAGAACTGAAAGAAAGAAAAAATGAAGGAAAAAACCCAAGCAGACCTTTTTACAAGTGGAATAGAAGTAGAAATAGCAATCATTTCCTTTAATCGACATGCTGGACGAGCTCACAGAAGCAGTTCTGGTCTCGGGGATCTCTGTGCAGCTCTTCCTGTGCTTCTCAAAGAGCTGGCTCATGCTTCCTTGGACTGAAAGTCTTCTACTGTCTTGATCAGTGAAATCTTCTTTTGAAAAGGAACCCTAAGCAAAACACCAAAAAACAGAAAAGAATGAGGAATGCCCACCCGTCTTCCCAGCTTTGTTCTCTTCATTCAATCAGTCTCTCAGGAGCAGTTGTTTCAAAACATTGCCCTCCTCAACACTGGTCAAACTCTAGTAACATCACCCTGACTCAGCACGGAGTCCCTGGGCTGCACGGCTGCAAGCCCTCCAATGGAGCCCCTCCTTCAACACCACGAGTGACAGCAGTGAGTAACCCCAACACATTTGTCTGACCGCTGCAGGTCTTCATGCTCAACCACCTGGACAACCTCAGCAAATACAGTGATCTTCAAAGCTTTGCAGTTCACTTCTCCTGTAGGCCGAACCAACACTGAATCCGTGAATTAATTAATTATAACAGGTTAGGAAGAATTTTCCTCCTCACTTTGCCTATGTCAAATTCTGTAAGTTGGAATTTCTGGTCTTCAAGGATTCTTCACCTTTGAAGAATCCACAAAAACCATCCTCCGTCTTTATTACCTGTACAGCAAAAGCATGACAGTGCGTATCAATACACAAATCCATACACATGTGCCTGTATACTGTAACTCAGCACTGCATGGAGCTGCAGCACGTTCTGCTCAGCCACAACAAGGGTTTGGGTTGGTTCATTTTTTTTTTTTCTTTTCTGGTGTAAAAAGCAAATATTTTGGTATTTTAGATTTGTTTTGTTGCTTTTTTTTTAAGGTACCAAATGCAGTAAAACCTGCACCCAGGCCAGACAGAAGATCAAATTCAAGTGATTCAGAACTCTTTCATTAAAGTGCTGCACATTTCTGAGCTAAGCATTTCCAATAGTCAATAAAGGTTGGAACCTTTTACTCACACAGACACTAGTGAATTTTCGAGGAATTTTTTTTTTTTTTTTTTTTTTCCCCGGGAATTTCCCCAAATCTAAACTAAAGAGAGGAGAAGTCGGGTTCTCAAGTTAGTTGCTGGATTGACTGCATGACAAAGGGAACAAAAACAGCACTTAAGGACAAAGTTTCCTACCCTCCTCCAGTACTGATAGAAATGCTGCCTTTTACCTTTAGTACCTTCACATCAGATTCCTCTCTGGCAGATTCCTATGCTTCTAACAACCTCGGTGCTGCCCAGCACAGACGCCGGGCACCAACTGTCACTGGACTCTGCACCGTGGAACACGCACACAGCTCAGCACTTCTGTTTCCTCACAATTGGAAGGGTTCTGGAATCGGGAGCATGAAGCGGACTAGAAATACCTCACATCCCTCTGCTCCTTACGAGCCCTTCCATTTTAAAACAAGATAATCCCAGACACATCTGTTAGCACAGCAGCCCAAATGCTAACCAGAACACACAGTGTGTAACGCTGAAAGTACCAGTTTAATGCCGCGCCGCAAACCCTATATAGTGGTACAGGTGACCACCCCTATCAGATACCCATGACCTCCATGACTCCAGCCCTGGTGCACGCAGGCACCACCTGCCCAATACCCAACATCTCCCCCCTCTTTATTATCTGCAGCCCCTGTAAAGGTTCCCCCACGTACTCCCTGTTACCCCAAAGGTGATTTGCACATTTAAGGCTATTCCGCAAATGAATCAATCATTAAACATATGCGAAAAACAATGAAACTGTCATAATAACATACCAAAGAGATGCAGCTGCAGTGACTACAAACCTGAAAGCACACAACAGCAATTTGCCTAACAATTGTGAAATGCTGTATGGCAACACTTAGTCAACTTGTAGAGAACAGTGCATTCAAGTTCAAGATAACAGCACAGTACACAATGGAGTTACAACTTCTCCAAGTTCAATGTAACACTATTGTACAGAATCTTCATGGCAATCCAGTTCTGTCCAGTGTGCATTATAATGTCACACTCCATAACCAAATAAGAAGACAAAAACATATTGGCTGTGCAGAATCGTTCTGAATGTCCACCACTGGGGGACTATCCAGGAACAAGGTCTCCCCCGCTCACGAACTATCAGTCCGGTATGAAGGCTGGATTCCCAGTTCGGACCTTCAGGCACATTGGGAGCAACGCAGTCTCATGTGCCGTTACCAGCAGCCGCTGCCCAGTGCTGACGTCAAATCACTGGCTGCACTGGAGACATTAACCAATGTCAACAACTCCGTTGACCAAAACTGGTGCTGAGATGTTCAGATCCTCATGGTGCACAGGATGGCTTGTCATTTGGTGCCGGCTTAACCCAACGTGCCGGCAGCCAGCAGGGCCCACTTGGGGTCCCGACACAGACGTGTTTCCTGCCCTTGACAAGGAGTGGCATAGGGTCTGGGAGCCATGGCCCTGCGTCAGGTTTGATCAGGACCTGACCTATTGGTGTCCATTCGGTCAGCTGATGGTCTCCCATCCGATTCTCTCACGCAGGAGGAGAGCGTGTGGGCACAGCTCAGGCCCCTCCAGCCCTCTCCTCTCTTTAAGTGCACAAAGACGCCCCTTCAAGGTCTGATGTGCACACTCCATAATAGCCTGGCAGGTGCCGCTGCCGGGAATGCTGAAGATATGCTTAATGCCCCAAGCTGTGCACCAGCGTCCAAAACATGCATTTCTATATGCTGGGTCATTGTCAGTCTTTAACTCATGAGGTGCACCCATGACAGCGATGGCCATGCACAACGCTTTTATGTAATGCATGGCGGTCTGTCCAGATTGTGCCACAGCCCAGAGAAAACCACTGCATGTGTCAGTTGTGACATGCAAGTGACGGAAACACCCAAACTCTGGGAAGTCTGTGACATCCAGCAGCCAAACCTCATTTGGTCTCAAACCTCTGGGGTTCACCCCTGCAGGAAACAGGTTAGCCATAACTCCCGCTCCTCCTTGGCCGATTCAGTTAACTTTCTAAGAGCACCAAGGGTGGGTAGCAGCTTCTGCGCCTCTTCGTCCCCTGCACAAGCTTACAGAGCTCCATGCTGGCTTTCTCTAATGCTGACCGACTCACACAGTGAGAAGCTTCATCAGCCAGACCTCTTTGCATTATCCACTTAATAAGCAGGGAGGCTTATTAAGTCCAGAAAAAGGGAAAGGGGGGAATAACGCAGCTGCGGCGTGCAGCTCCCGCTTCTCACACTGCTGCTGCATCACTGCTGATAACTGGAAGGCAGGGAGCACCCCCGATCCTTAGTGGCACATTTGGTCCAAAACACCAGAATAATTCTGCTCCCTCCCACCCCCACACTGTCATTAAGTTGCCTTAAAGGATTCAAGTCAAAAACAAAAGCATACACCAACAAAACTCAAGAGCTGGCAGAACTCCAAGCTAGACATAGGGACTGCCCAAAAAATGGGAGCACCGAAGAAGCTTCCAGCTGCACCCAACGCTGAGCATGGCCAAGGGAGGAGGAAGGAAGGAGCTTGAGGTTGAAGCCTTCAGAGCGTCACTGGATCAGGAGATCAATTGCCAGGCACTGCAGCACACAGATGGACGTCCTTCTGGGCTGTCACAGAACTGCTTTGTCTTCTTGCTGCTGAAAGGAGCCAACCAGGAGCAGGGAATGGATGCACAGGACCTCAACTCTGACCAGCAGGAAAACTCAGGACAATGGAATGTAGTCTGCCAATCTTTTACCAGTTCAGCTGTGCTTTAAGACTCATTGTTAAGCCTTTTAAAATATTTATTTTTTTATATATATATATACTATAAGACTACTCAGATATACTATCAATCATCTCAGAAAGTTCAAGATGGAGTTCATCCACGTCCTTCTCCAGCTCCAAGTCATATTGCCCTTCCATTTCCTCTAAGAATTCGGAGATGAACTTTTCGAGGTCATCTTCTTCTACAGCCTTGGTGAGCAGGCTGACCTCCGGCAGGGCTGGACCAGCAGTCTGGAAAGAAGGAAGACAAAGTCAGTGATTGCTCAGGAGATCCTTCCTCTGCAGCACTTCTCCTTCAGCACTGCTGAGCCTTAACCCAACATGGGGCCAAGGGGCTCCTGAAGGACGTTAACAGTAAGCCTGACCAGGACAGCACTGACGCTTCCTCCCCTCCTTACCAAAGCTGCTATTTTAGCTTTTTTAGCTGGAGGCTCCTCTTCATCAGTGCTACTCAGAGGATTCACAGGTGCCACAGCAGAAGGAGAGATCTCAGCAGCCTTCCGCTTCCTTGCTCTCTTTATGGGGCTGCTGGCTTTGCCATCCCAAGGCTTCTCACACACGTTGCACTTGGCTTCCAGTTCCCCTGCTAAGATTTCTGAGATGAACTTTTCAAAGTCATCTTCTTCTACAGGCTCGGTGAGCAGGCTGACCTCAGGCAGGGCTGGAGCAGCAGTCTGGGAAGAAGGAAGACAAAGTCAGTGATTGCTCAGGAGATCCTTCCTCTGCAGCACTTCTCCTTCAGCACTGCTGAGCCTAAACCCAACATGGGGGCCAAGGGGCTCCTGAAGGACCTTAACAGTAAGCCTGACCAGGGCAGCACTCATGCTTCCTCCCCTCCTTACCAAAGCTGCTATTTTAGCTTTTTTAGCTGGAGGCTCCTCTTCTTCAGTGCT